>NC_141698.1:804236073-805721073 GCF_964263255.1 Lissotriton vulgaris
GAACTGCCAAAGCCATGTCTTCCCTGGACCGGAAACAAGCATCTTGGGACCTGATTCTGGCATTTCAGCCGTCATCAGCCAGGCTAGCTCAATCCAATGGCAAAGTGAGCAAGGGACTCACGTCTGAGCATACCCTGCCAACTTAGGGCGAACAAAGCGATACAAAAGGGGATGATGGAGGGAGCGTTTGAGCCAATCAAACACTCACCCCCAGTCAACTGATCTGGGTTTAATTCATCACCATTCTTTATCTCACTCCGCCATTGTGCAACATTCCGTCCATTAATTGTTGTTGCTGCTTTTGTCACCCCGAGTGGGATGGGTTTGCTCTGACGGTAGTCCCATGCTCTCCATGCCACTGGAATCAAGCTATCCTGGCTGATGATGGCTGATAGCCAGAAACCGTCCTAGGATGCTTGATTCCGGTCCAGGGAAGACATGGCTTGGCAGTTCGGGCTGGACTGTTCCCATGAGGCACAGGGTCAAGACTGATTTGCATATGGCCATGTCTGAACTGGGGTGGTGTTGTGCGCAAAATAACGATGGATTAAACCCAGATCTGTGACTGGGGGTAATTGTTTTGGCATTCTGCAACATTTGGTCCATCAATTGTTGTTGTTGCAATTGAATAGACAGAGGCACAGCACCTCACTAGTGCATGTGTAATTGGCTATAAAGTAGCACTGCTTGGAAAAATTGTCATGATTAGGAAAACGTGTCACCTTGAAAATGTGTCACCTCCATGTTACTGCCCCCCTTTCCGTAAAGTGATGGAAATGGAATTGAGATGGGGATGAAAGGACACGTAGACAAGAGTGATGCTCCCTTATCTGATCCTAAAGGGGAACTATATGTTGGTGGCTTTCGTTTGAATACCCAGGTGGCAGCATTGTTATTGCTCATGGTACCACAACACTACTTATACATTGTAGAGACATCACAAATACTTTATTAGTTAACCTGAGAAACTAGGTTGTAACAGATGATGTGGGAAAAAATAATGCATTTGCAGAAAATGATTAAAATGAAATAAAAGAATGTTTGTAGTAGACCCTTCTGAATGGGTACTGAAGTCAAGATGTCTAAGTTGAAAGTTGGGCACATTGTCAGGATGAGACATTGCTCAGTTTGTGGACTGTATGGTGCATATGATGCACAATACTAGAAAGGGTACCTGTATGCCCCCGGTAATGGCCTAAATTGTGAGTCATTTATATAATCCGGATCTCTGTTACATTAGCAATTTTAAAATGTTCCAGCCACAACTATAGCTTGAGAGCATGGTCAAAAATGCAATATTTATGTTGGCTTCCTTCGAAAAATAATTCTAGAGGTATCTGCAGACCTGCACCGCAGCGAAGGTTCACAAAGTAGAATCTGGGACGTGATCTCTATAACTTATTGAACACAAGCTTGCTAAGACAAGAAATACAAACAAGCCACTGCTTTGAAATCCCCTTTTTGAGGTTCTTCAGATGAATAATATAGGAATGAACAGATGCAATGATTCAAAGTATGTCCAGATTGTTCTTTCAGAGCTTAGTAAATTAATTAAGGCTTACCCCATTACTTGGTATTGGGAGAGAAAACAATTAATTGAATAAAATGTTATCCTTGCCAGTTAGGTAAAACTCTATCCACTAATAGGTCCAGGACACCCTACAGTCATCAGAGGTACCAGGGATGTGATGCGCTACCTGGCTGCTTGGTATGAAAAATTCATGAATATGATTGAGGTGGAGCAGCAGAGCAAAGAAGTGCTGGATGAGGCAGTACCACCGAAAAACAAAATGAGGGGCTATCCAAGAGCCCCAGCCTGTTGGTTCACATGTGCTTGATTCCTAGCCCATTCAGCCCAGCCTGTGGGCTCACCTGTGCTTGAGTCTCCCCCCTGGTCCTCTTGAGTTTGACCCCATTTTTCCTTGACCCCCCCCCCCGTGCCCGGAAAATTTCAGGGGTATTTGCGCCCCAACGGAAGGACAGTGCACCAGAGGAAAAGTTGTATTAGTAGGGATGGATTTCATGGATGAAGAATAGGGTGTAGGTACCCTGTATAAGGTACCAGCGATAGAGTAGAGGAAAAGAGATTGGTGCACTGGCCTGGATACTGGAAAGGATTAGTTGAGGGTGTCCTCAAAGGAGGGAGAGTATTCTACCCTGAGTGAAGAGGATTTTTCCAGAAAGAGCTAGATGAGTAGCTCCACCGCTGGTGCTCAACAGCACCTATGCCAGATGAACAATAGAAGCCTACCAGTGATGGCTCTCTGAAAGGCTCTGGAAAGAAGAGTTTTGCCCATCCCTTTACCTGGTCACCAATTCCATTGTGTTACATTGCCTTAATCACCAAGTATCCATTTGGTCACCCAATTGATGAGGAAAATAGCCTTTTGCACCTCCCTGTCCAGAGCAGGGTGGGTACATATAAAGTGCAAGTTGCATTCCTAGTTGTTATTGTGCTAATATTAGTGTTAGGAACATCCTACTCCCTAAATGAGAAGTATCCTGTGCACTCTCAAGTTCATGCAGCACCTGCTTCTCTTGTGAACATGTTTGTTACTTTGGTTCCTCGCACAGGGGAGCACAGGAGGACATAAAATGATGATAGAAGTGTCTAGATTGATGTACCTTCGATTTTGTTATCCAGTCCCAGATATGAGACTTACTGATTTCCGCATTGCAAATGAATGTGTACAATATGCACCTGTCATGATAGTTAATATGACAGTTCATTTTTATGTCCAGGAGTTGGGGAGATTAAGTTGGGTGAGAACATATGACTTAATTTACAGACGGAACATGACAATAGGCCAGCCTTAAAGTCTGTATTATAATGTTCACCTCGCCCGTGGATCACAAGTTCATATTTAGCATCTGAGGGGATGATTTGCAAATGTTGCCTTTCTTTTCTGTTTTTCCAACTGTATTTTTTACCCTATCTACATATTGCACATTCCAGTCTCTTAGCTTGTTGTGTCTATTGAGAAGGTACATTGACTCCTAAGAACAGAATATCCATGCAATACAAATGTTAGAATCATGCTTCAGAAAGAGATCGACGGGTTGATGAGCATTTGTGTAGACATTTTTTAGGTCAACAAGTCGCTTATAGTTTCCCTGCTTAATAGTGAGCATTTGAACATTTCTGAGTATTAAGATATTGATCATGTGCATAGAGATTTCCCCTCCTGATTAGAATTGTAAAGACCCTACCGGATACCCTTGATAAAGCATTTAGCCACCCATGCTAAAAGGAGGGTCTGTTAGGTTTCAAAATCCCACTATGCACTCGTTTTCATTGTATATTAGGTTAGCAGTGTGTGGCTCAATAGTCGCCAACTTAAAGAATCCAAGAAGCTATGCCGCACCATGGAGAAGAATTGGAGAAAAAACCCAACCTCAGACAACATGGCCTCCCTCAAGACAGCCACCCGCAAACATCACCAAATGATCCAATCCGCCAAGAAATCCGCTTTCAAGGATCGTCTCGACAACAACACTCACAACAGCAAGGAACTCTTCAATATCGTCAAAGAATTCACCAACCCCACCGCAGCATCCAACGACATCACTCCCTCCCAAGACCTCTGCGATGCACTATCCTCCTTCTTCTACAACAAAATTGCCGACATCCACAACAGCTTCGAGATTTCTCCCAGCGATCAACCCGCCCCACCCCCTTCAGATCCTACTCCTCCAACTAACAATCTCAGCGCCTGGAACTCAATCTCCATTGAAGACACCATTCGCCTCATGAACTCAATCCACTCTGGCTCGCCTTCTGACCCCTGCCCCCACCACATCTTCAACAAAGCTGACTCCATCATCTCACCCCAACTCTGCGAGGTCATCAACTGCTCGTTCAACTCTGCTACCTTTCCAGAAAGTTGGAAACACGCCGAACTCAGCGCCCTCCTGAAGAAACCCACAGCAGACCCCTCAGAACTGAAAAACTACCGACCCATTTCCCTCCTCCCTTTCCCTGCCAAAGTCGACGAGAAAGCCGTCAACAGCCACCTCGCCACCTTCCTTGAATCTAACAACTCCCTCGATCCCTCTCAGTCCGGATTTCGAGCCAAACACAGCACCGAAACCGCCCTCATTGCAGCGACCGACGACATCCGAACACTACTTGACAACGGAGAAACAGTGGCCCTCATTCTACTCGACCTCTCTGCCGCTTTCGACACAGTCTGCCACAGCACCCTTATACAACGCCTCAGCAACATCGGCATACAAGGAAAAGCCTTGGACTGGATCATCTCATTCCTCGCCGGGAGAACTCAAAGAGTCCGACTTCCCCCATTCTACTCAGAAGCCACCAAAGTCATCTGCGGCGTACCTCAAGGATCCTCACTCAGTCCCACCCTCTTCAACGTCTACATGAGTCCTCTCGCCTCCATCGCGCGTCAACACAACCTCAACATCATCTCTTACGCCGACGACACCCAGCTAATCCTCTCCCTCACCAAAGACCCCAACACCGCCAAAACCAATCTTCACAAAGGCATGAAAGAAGTCGCCGAATGGATGAAACAAAGCCATCTAAAACTCAACTCAGACAAAACGGAGGCGCTCATCCTAGGATCTTCCCCCTCAGCCTGGGACGACTCTTGGTGGCCTTCCGCTCTGGGCCCAGCACCCACACCCACAGACCATGCACGTAACCTCGGCTTCATCCTAGACTCCTCTCTCTCGATGTCCAGACAAGTCAACGCCGTCTCGTCCTCCTGCTTCAACGTACTTGGCATTCTCAAAAAGATCTTCCGCTGGATCCCCCTCGAGTCAAGAAAAACTGTTACCCACGCACTGGTCACGAGTCGGCTGGACTATGGTAACACACTTTACGCCGGAATAACAACAAAACTACAGAAAAAACTCCAGCGCATCCAAAACGCGTCAGCGAGACTCATATTAGACATCCTGCGCCAAGATCACATCACCGGTCATCTAAGAGACCTCCACTGGCTCCCCGACAACAAAAGAATTACTTTCCGCCTTCTCACCCACGCTCACAAGGCCCTCGACAATCTAGGACCTGAATGCCTCAACACTCGACTGTCCTTCTACAAACCCACCCGCCAATTAAGATCGTCCAATGAAGCCCTCGCCGCAGTCCCGCGCATCTGGAAATTCACCGTGGGTGGCAGATCCTTCTCCTTCCTGGCTGCCAAGACCTGGAATTCACTCCCCACCCACCTCCGCCTTACTCAGAACCACATCTCCTTCAGAAAAGAACTGAAAACCTGGCTATTTGACAAATAATATACCCCTTCCCCTAGCGCCTTGAGACCCTCTGGGTGAGTAGTGCGCTATACAAATGCTCAAACTGGAACTTGAACTTATATTCAGGTTATGCAACCCACTGAGTTATCCCTGCAATGTGTAAGCTTCAGTTAGCACGTGTGACTCCATTTTGTATTTCATAATCCGCATTAGGCTGTGTCTGAACTGGGCCACATTATTCGTATTGCTTGCCTCAGCAGAACACTGTATTCAGCTATTATTTCCTTCCCTGCTCAAGGTTGGATTCTCACTTACTAATGAATAGGCAATTCTGCTGTTGCATTCCTATCCTTGCGTGTAACTTTGCTTCAGTACAGCAACCTTGAGAAACTGATAGTCCTCTGTGTCTGCATTGTTCATGTTCAGCATGAGCCGGTAACTTTCCATTGTGGGAGTAGTTGGGAGCTCCTGGGAAGAATCATATTGTGTTCTAGACTGTTGGGGGGTCAGTCACTCGGCAGACATCTTAGGGTGCAGGTCAGGATGTACTCCTCTGCAGAGTGTTGCTAATAAAATGTATGTTTGTATTCTCTACTGTCTGACCGACTCTTCATTCTTGGGAAGGCATAGCAGGTGGATGTAAGTAACCTGGGTGGCCCATAAGGGCCACTTCCTTCATAACCAAGCCTCGGGTACCAGGGATATTATTTACTTAGGGTTTACAGGGGCATCTGAAGTTGTGCGAATCATTGTACAGGGTTTGAGAAGGAGATCTGGCACTGAGAACCTAGTTAGCAAGGACTCAGTGCACTTACAGTTCGAAATCACATTAAGCATCAGACATCAGGCAAGACATGGGGGCCAACCATGCAAAAAGAGCCACTTTCCTCCAGATATGTACTCCAATGCTGGCACAATCAAGTTAACTTTCCATACAAGCATGTCTCTGGACTGCAACTGCAGAGCCTTTGTGTACAGTGTCACTGCTATGTTGAGTTGGCTTTTAAAACTCCTTGCCAAGTTTAAAACTTCCCTTCTGCTACATAGAAGTCACCTGTAAGGGAACCTACAGATAGGCCATGGGGCAGAGTGCTATTTCTTTAGAAGGTAAGACATGTGCTTTGAAGTTTCAGTGAGTCACATGCACACTTCCAGACCCATATGCTCAGTTAAACATTGAGTCTCCCAACCATGCTGCAACTCATAAAGCTTTTTATAAAAGCATAAAGCCACTTGCATACTCAGTCAGACAGCTACAGAGGCCCTTAGAAATTCACTCACATAGTACTTATGTATGCATCAATAACAGAGCCAGTTCCACACCCAGTTAAATACTGCCAACACTCAATAACAGAGCCTGTAAACTTTCCCTACAGCTATTTGCTTACAGATCTATACACCCATAGAGTTACTAAGATAGCCACTCATATACTGATATAAAAACTTACACATACAGTCCCACACCCAAACATGAAGTGTAACACTCAGTCAGACATGTAGTCAAGTACTAATACTCGTAGTTACCCATCAACACATGTAGCCCTTTAAACATGTATCAGGCCTACTGTAGAGCCTGTGTATGCGTTACTGCCAGGTCGACTTGACATTTAAAACCCCTTGCTAAAACTTATTTTTTTTCTACTACATATAATTCACCCTTAACGTAGGCAGGTCATAGGGCAGGGTGGTATTTGCTTACAAGGTAATACATTTACTTTCTCAGCGAGTAGAGACGTTAAATTTTATAGCTCTGGAATGGTATGAAACACTAATATAATCAATTATGTACATATTTAGTTGCTTAAAGTACGGAACATGAAATGTATACTCTATTTTGTTTCTAGATATCTCATTGTGTTCAAAGAGAAGAATTTAAGATGACAATAAAGGAACAGTGGAGAAAAGTACAAACAAAACAAAACTACCTGCAATAAGCTGAGAACGTCAAAGGAGATAAAGGACAGAATTTACTGGGGGAAAAAAGCAACTGCTCTTAAGAGAAATAAGGAGTTTCTTAAAACAGTATTAAGAGTAATGAAAAATGTAGATATTGATGTGGAAAAAAGGAAGCTTTACCAAGAACTCAGAAATGAAAAGCAGTATATTTTGTTCAAAGTAGAAAAAGTTAAAAAAAAACACTCATTTGACGGTAAGGCAGAAACAGTACAAAGACATAGGAAGAAGAATGATTGGAAGTAGGGTAATGCAAAATTTGCGAAAAAATATACCGCAGTATAAGAGAAGAACATCAGCTTCCAAGCAAAAAGAACACATAGGGCCTTATTATTTATTTTTTTTAAACTTATTTATTTAGTGTTTTGTATAGCGCGAACATGACCCAGTGTAGGGTATCAGAGCGCTTTACAGTAGCGTTTCATCAGTCGTTAATGTTTCATACTTCAGTTTAGCATATAGACATATATACATTCAATAATACAGTGTTTCATCCATCATAATGTTTTACACTTCGGTAAATCATATAGACATATATACATTCAGTAATAAATTTGGGCAGTTTATGGATAGCAGGCCTCCCCTATGGTCCTTATGGAAGAAATGTGCTCATATAGTACGATTTGGCTTCCTTTTTGAAGGTTGCAATGGATGTAATTCTTCTGATGTTTGGTGGGAGTGCATTCCAAATTCTTGATGCTGCTCCTGAGAATGCTCGGTCATACGTCTTTTTCTTGCAGAAGCGAGCTAGTTTCAAAAGGAAGTCTGATTTGCTCCTGGAAGGTCGGTTACCTCCTGATGGCGTACGTTTCTGGGCCAGTTAACCTGCAGTTTTGTGGTGAATTGCATTAGGAGTGATGCAAGTTAATTTGAATTGAATTCTTGCTTCTAACGGCAGCCAGTTTAGCATTTTCATGTGAGGTGAGATGTGGTCGAATTTTTTGATCCTGCTATCAGTCTTGTGACTGCATTAAGACAAGCTTTCAAAGGGGCAGTTGAGATTTTGGGGAGACCAGCCAGGGTAGTGCACCCATATTCGATCCTTGACATGACCAGCGCTTGTACTGTGGTTTTAAGATCTGTTTTGCTCAGGAAAGATGTAAGTTTTCGCAAATAGCTCAAGTGGAACCTGGCGTTTTTTGCCATTGTATTAATATGTGCTAACATATTCAGGTTTTTATCTAGGGTAATTCCCAGTGACTTGGTGGAATCTACAATCTTTGGAGTACAGTTTAGAGCAGTGATAAGTTTGGTCCATTCTGTTAAGTTTAGATTGCTTTTATGAGGTGTAATTAGTAGGAATTCGGTTTTCTGTGGGTTTAGTTTCAGGTGGTTCTTGGTTAGCCATTGGAGGGTTCTTGATAGTGCATGGTTCATGGTCTTAATTTCTTCTGTTGATGCCGAGTGATGTACAACTGGGTGTCATCCCAATACATGTGGAAGGCTATGTTTGCTTTTTGTAGTATTTCTGTTAGTGGTTCCATGTAAAGGTTGAATAGCGCCAGTGAAAGCGTTGATCCCTGTGGAACTCCTATTGTATTTTTATGATGGGCCAGAGGGATTTGGTTGACCATGAATTTTTGTGAAATGTTCTTAAGAAAGGACCTGAACCAGTTAAGGTCTGTACCTTCTAGGTCCATTCTTTTCTTCATCAGGTCTATAATTTTATCGTGGTTCACCGTGTCGAACGCGGATGACAGGTCCAGCAAGATTAGTAGGCAGGTTTCATTGTGGTCAAGAGCCAGGAGTGCGTCATCTACGATGTGTAAGATTGCAGTTTCTGTGCTGATGTTTGGACGGAAACCCGATTGGCAAACATTTAGCAGGTTAAACTCAGAAATGTGTCGACTCAATTGTTGTTGGACACATTTTTCCAGGACTTTGGTTAACATGGGGATGTTAGTTACCGGTCTGAAATTGTTTGGCACAGAGGGGTTCTCTGTGGGTTTTTTTTAGTAAAGGGATGACTTGTCCTGTTTTAAGGCATGCTGGGATTAGACCTTGCGATAGTGAGGCATTTATAATCTTTGTCCACAATGGGATTAGCAGATGGTTTAAGGAGGGCCAGCATTTAGCTGGTAAGGGATCATTATAGTGGTTGTTGGGTTTAGTGGAGGACATGATCTTTGAGATGTCTAGTTAATTGAGCACTTTAAAATCTGACCATCTGGCATTGTTTTTAGGTTTCTTTACTTCTTGTTGTGTCAGTTCTTCGTCCTTCAAGTCCGTCGTACTTTCAATATCTTCAGCTGCTTTTTTTAACTCCCTTTCCAACGAGTCAGCTTTATCTGTAAAGAAGGTCGAGAAATCCTCACTATTTAGGCTATTAATGTTGATGGCTGGTGCTACTTTATCAGATTTATTGGATTGTTCTTTAACCTCTTCCATGCTCGTGACGGAACCGTTCCGTCACGAGCCACGGGTGGGCTGCGATGGTGACGGAATGGTTCCGTCACGGCCCTGCTGCTGTGCCTGCGCGGTGCGAATTCCGCGCCTGCGCTGACATTCTAAAGAACGGGCGGGCCGTGACGGAACCTTTCCGTCACAAGCACAGCTCACCCGCGAGCCGTGACGGAGCGGTTCCGATCTCAAGCACGGAACTGCCATGCAACCGCCCCACCCCCTTAGCGCTGCGGCGGAATAGCCGCCGCAGCGAAGGGGTTAAGGAGATCAAAGAATTTCTTGGGTCTATTTACTGCATTGTCCAGTTCTTTCTTGAAAAAGTATTTTTTAGATTTAATAATGCTTTTATTTTAAGCCTTCCTCGATTGTCTTACTAGGGTTAAGTGGGGTGAGGAAGGATGTTGTCGCCATTTGTGTTCTTTTAGTCTCATTGATCTTCTTTCTTCATTAAGGGCATCGCTGAACCATGGGTTTTGATTTTGTCAGTGACCTTTTTCAGTTTTAGAGGGGCTATGTCCTTGTGAATACTTGATATTGTCTTGTTATAGTGCAAAGTGAGGTCATTGACGTCAACCATGCTTTTGGGTACTTGTAAATCTAATGAACAGCATGTGGCTATCATTTCCATATTGGTTCCTCGAGTGTCCCTCATTCGTTTTTTTGTTTTAGTAGATTGCAAGGACGATTTGGTTTTCTTGAGTGGAATTTCGAATGCGATTATTTGATGATCGGACCAGTCACATGGTGTGATTTCAATGTTCTCTTTCGCTTTCTCTCTAGCTAGAATCCAATCTAAGGTGGATCCTTTAGAGTGGGTGGGGAGATTACATCCTTGGACTAGTGTTTGTTCTACCAAGAATGTTTTAAGGATGTTACGTTGACTATCTGCCTGATCTTCCCAATGGATATTAAAGAAGATATCGATCGATTGTAGGTTGGAGTTAGTGTTAATGATATCAATTAGCTCTTATTTGAATTTGGTCTTTGTACCTCAGGGGTGTTAAAGAGTGTGAAATGTATAATTTTGGTTGTCATCTGATCTAAGTGTCATGCCCATATATTCACAAGATTCTAATGGTTCAGCATGAATTTTTGTGATGGAAATGTTTGATCTGTGAATGCAGGCAATACCGCCACCCCTGCCTCCATTTCTGTCCTGCCTCAAATTCTGGTAGTTCGGTGGGACTAACAGGTCTAGACTTGGCGAGGATGAGTCCGATAGCCATGTTTCAGTTAAGATGATAACATCTGTTTCCTGGTTTAGGATGATGTCTGCTATGTCAGCCGCGTGTTTATTTGCTGAACGTCAGTTGAGTAGTATACACCGTATGTTTTCATGCTCCTTCATCCTAGCCAATACTGCTTTTTCTGGCATTAATGTTACATTCTTAAGGTTGTTGGTGTTAGGCCCTCTATCTTTGGATTGGGAAGTTCGGTCTCCATTTGTTATGATTGTTTCGATTGTTTGGATGTTATTTTCTCCTGTCTTATTGAGGGCCGCGGGAGTAGGTTCATATGACGAAAGAATGGATAATAGTTCATTATTTGTCAGGTAATTGAGTTGAGAGCGAGTATGGTAAGTTTTGTTACATGTCGCCATGGTGGTGGACCTGTGCTTAGCTAGTGTTTCCCTCGAGGTAGCTTGAAGTATCACCATTTTAGCAAGCCATTTTTCTGATAGGTACAGCAGGTTTTTCATATCTTTAATCGCGGATAGCGCAGCTTTGTACGTTTTGCTAGGTGGGTAATGGTGTTGGTCCGCCCACTGCAGGCTCACCTGCAGTATTACAAGTGTGGTGGTCAGGCAGCCATAGGGCCACTGCGTCTGCCAGGCCCCTGGATCCCGCGTCAGTGGCACAGCGGTCAAGCATTGTAATATGCTAGCTGTGCTGTTGCGGCAGCGCAGACCATATTATAAGTTGTCTGTTCAACACCATTCTGATGGCGGTGAGCCTGCCATGAAAAGGATGGTAGAGAGGCAACTAAGGCATCCCTAATAGGGCCCACTGATGCTCCAAGGCCTAGGTTTGAATGCAAGGGGTCACATGTAAGTATGAGCGGAAAATCCGTTCCGCTCGCGGATTTTGCGAATTTTCGGTAAATTCGCGATCCGCGAACTTACCGAGAATTCACAAATCCGCGAGCGGCGGATTTTTCCGGGGGCAAAAGTTCAAGCCTGGCCTGTTGTAACTATTTTACGATGGCGCCGGCAAGCTGCCAGCGCCATCCTAAAATAGTTACTAAGTTAGCTTCAACAGGAAGCTCTAATAGATAAAATAAAGCAGGTGCTCGATTTTATCTATTAGAGCTTCCTGTTGAAGCAAATTTAGTAAGTATTTTAGGATGGCGCTGGCAGCTTGCCGGCGCCATCCTAAAATATTTACCATGCCCTTTCTGTGACTCATTCATCAGCCCAAAAACAATCATGAGCGTCGTCGAGGCAGGTGTGCCTTCTTCACAAATCTACCATGGAAAATCAGCTGTGATGCAGGATAGAGGCTTTTGCATCCGTGACTTTCACGAGCGCAATACCCGTGCTGTTTCTGTGACCAGGAGCTTATTTCTCTTTATCTGCTGAACTGATCTTTCTCTGACCTTTTATGCACACTAGAAGCATGTGTGAACTCGCATGGTAGCCCTGCCCGTTTGGCCCTGCCCACACACTCGCGGTTTGCACCGTCTTCCCGCCATTCACCCACTATGATGGACAGCTCACTCAAGGGACCCCTGCGCCCTTCGGGGCGATTGCATAGTAACACACACATGGTCGCTCCAACTAGTTGATGCTCAAATTCAGTGACTCATTCATTAGCCCAAAAACAATCGTGAGCGTCGTCGAGGCTGGACAGGTGTGCCTTCTTCCCAAATCTACCGTGGAAAATCAGCTGTGATGCTGGATAGGCTTTGCATCCTTGACTTTCACAAGCGCAATACCCGTGCTGTTCCTGTGACCAGGATTTTCTTTCTCTTCATCTACTGAACTGATCTGTCTCTGACCTTTTATTCACACAAGAGGCACATACTGGGCACATTGTGTTCGCACGGGTTTCTGCAAGTTCGCACGCGTTTTGTACAATTTCGCAATTTGCGAAATTGTACAAAACCCCCGCGAACTTGCAGAAACCCGTGCGAACATGAAAAAATAAAAAAATCCGCAAAATTCGCGGGAATTCGCGGATTTTGCGGATTGCGAGTTCGCAAATCCGCAAAATTCGCGAACGCGAGATTCGCAAAATTTGCCCATGCCTAGTCACATGTTGTGCGCCCCTTCAAATTTCCACCCCAGTTCCTGCATAGTATTAGTAAAGAGAAAGAGAACACCGGATAAAACAGCATTCTATATGAAGAGGAAAAGACAGAAAAAAAGACATGTTAATAGAACACTAGAATAGAACAATTTTTTTCTAAAATCTTCAAAGAAGAATAGAATCATGCATCAGATGTTGTGTTTACATTTTACATATATGAAGTGAAAAATACCTTCAATTGATGCTGCAATGATGCAGAGCAGATTGGTCTAAATTGGAAACTGAAATTGAAACTTCAAAGCAGGGCAAATATCATTTTCTGGAAGAAGTTATACTACTATAGCTATTATCTTTCACAAAGGAATTAATGTAACATCTGGACACTATACTGTTGAAGGTAATGACAAAAACTTTAAATTCAAACAAAAACTGCCTTTCAAACTTCCAAATTCTTACCTCTTGTTTCTTCAACCAAATTTCTAAGGATGATTTCTGATTTTAAAAAAGTGGCGCACTGCATTTTTTCTATGTGGATCATCAGTGTTTAAGAATCATTCGGCCTACCAGGGATGATGGGTCAAATTCACAAAGGCAATCTGAGACAAAAGTCTAATTTTACGACTTTTGGTATTTACAGAAGTCATTTACGAGTCTTACCTTTATGTCTGCAGTCGGGCCAGAATCTCTGGCTCAAGCCATATTCTCTGGCTAAAGACGTACTCTCCGGCTCAGCCCATAATCTCCACACCTGGGGCGGAATTTACGGCTCTGGATGGATTTAGTGTAATCAATGGGTCGGAACACAATTTTTATAAAAAGGAACAGTAGGAACATGAGATAAATGGTAGAGGAGATCATAAAAATCAGTTTGGACATGGAAAAGGGTATGGCCAGACACTACATCACATCCCAGAAAATTTTGCTCCTCTGCATCATGGTACATGCAGTCCACAATTTGCGCTCCCTTCAGTTTTGACTGTAGTGTTACACCACACTCAATGTTGACAGTGATGTTACACCAAACTTTGGCATAACACAGAGAGTACGGCTTCATCCAGAGGGTACAGTTTGAGCCAGACATTCCGGCCCGACTATGAAAGTAAAGATAAATGACCTCTGTTAATACCAAAAGTCGTAAAGTTAGACTTTTGTCTCAGATTGTCGTTGTGAATTGGGCCCAATGTTTTCAAAAGAATTTCCAAAATTCAGCTGTGCTTTACATGTATTAGTAGTATCGTACCAGTTATAATTAAAAAAACTGTTTACATATGTTTATTTAGATTAGTTCAATAAGTGTATGTAAAACAATTAATTCCATAACTAAAGTGAGTGAAATGCATAGTGTCACTTATTTAGAGTGATATACTGTGCAGTTAGTTTTTTTCGACAACCTATGCAATTGTTTTTTCCCCCACTGTTCAAGGATGAATCTTCATGCAGTACATGGTCTATGGTTCACAGGTATGAAAGCTGAGAGCAGTAAAAAAGGGAAAATGAAATGTATTACTATAATGTGATATACAGCATAAGTAATGCTTTGTTTCTTGAATTTTTGGAAAAAGTAATGCTGACTTCTATTTATGTTTCTTTTTTTATAGAGATGAATGGCACCATCTAATGAAGTGATTGAATATACTAATCAGGTCTTTCTATGTAGTTTGAGTACTTAGTTTGTCAAAGTACACACAAGGCACATAGTAAAATAGTCAAACATTTAGACACACACTGATACAGCCATTTACATACCCACTCATGCACCCATACAGCCACTCATACACCTACTCACTCATCAATATTCACAAACCCACTCGCTTACCCATACAGACACTCATGCACCCACTCACTCACCCATATGCTACTGATACAGGTACTCACCCACATACTACTTATGCACCTACTAACTCACCTATACAGCCACTCACACACCCTTTCACTCACCCATCCATGTACTCACTAACCCACTCACCCACCCATATACCACTCACACACCTACTCACTCACCCATACAGCACTCACACACCAACCTAACTACCCATACTGCCACTTAAACACCCACTTATACCTATACTGTACTGACAAACCCTTACATTCACGTAGACATGCACTAATATACCCCGCTGCTCACCCATACAGACACTAATGCACCGACTCACTCGCACATACAGCCACTAACACATGCACTCACTCACCCATAAAATAAGTAACACATCCACTAACTCACCCATACAGCCACTGACGCACGCACTAACTCATAGATATGCCATTCACACACCAATTTATTCACTCATGCAGGCACTCATGCAACCTCTCACTCATCAATATACCACTCATGAACCCAATCAGTCACCCACACAGCACTCATGCACTCACACACTCACTCATGCAACCACTCCTGCACCTTTTCACTTACCTGTACAGATAATAACTCACACAGAAACTTGAACGCTCACTCCCCCATACAGCCACTCACATACCCGTTCACTCTTTCAAACAACTTTGTACACACACTAACTCATACAACCACTCACACCAACTCTCTGATACATACTGCCACTCACACACCTACTCACTCACCGATACAGCCACTGGCACAGCTACTCACTCAGAAGAAGAAGGAGGACTGCCCTGCTAAACCCCTGACCTGCACCAGGAAATGACTGCACGCACAAGGACTTCACCTGCTGCACACTTTGGGCTTCACAAAAGAAGGCTTTGCCTGGCTCTAGAAAGATTAAGGCGTGGACTCCTTCATAGCAACTGGTATAAAAGAGCTTCAGAAGTCACATGCATCAACTCCATCAAAACAAGCTCAGCTGACCAGCTTTACCTTGACTTTAAATTACTTGACCAGATGCCTTGTGGGTAATTTTGAACCCAAACCTCCAAGAGGCAAATGAGAGGTTTTGGGCCCTCGACTGGTGTTGTGGTACCTCATAGACCCAAAGAGCATCTTGAGAAGAAGGATTGCCCTGCTTATCCCTTGGACAGGAGAAAAGTGGACTCCAGTCATAAGAACGGCACCTGCTGCACTCATTAGGCTTATGACAAAAGGGCTTTGACTTTCATAAATTAAAAGGAGTGGACTCCCTGGTCAGCAACAGGTAGAAAGCGTATGAAGGGCTACCTGAAACATCAACAACTAAGACAACTCCAGCTGACAAGCTTAACCAGGACTTTACTTGGATTGACAAGGTGCACTGTGGGAGGTGTACTCCCGACGCCTGCTTTAGTCCTGATGCCCTCAGGAGTAAAGTGGAATTCATTCCCCAACCAGTGCTGTGTCAGGAGGTGCGTTTGCAGAGTGGTAGACAAAGGGGGTGTGGCCTCTGACAACCTCTTAGCAATCCAGCTTTGTGGGACTTAATAGAGGTAATATGAGGTTCAGTTGGCACCCAAGGACTTCCAAGAGTAAAGTACGCTTCATCCTCCAACCAGTAGTGCACCAGGACTCTCATGCAGAATGGTGGGAATAGGGGCATAGCCTCTGAAGCCCTCTCAGAAATCCCAATGCGTAGGACTTACTGGAGATAATAGGAAGTCTTGTTGGTCCGAAGTACCCTCAGAAGCCAAAGGGACTTCATTCCCCAACCAGTAGTGCACCAGGAGGCATGTTTTCAAAGTGGTGAAGAAAGGGGGCATGGCCTCCGAAGACCTCTCAGCAAACATGTTCTGTGGGACTTACTGGAGGTAACAGGAAGAGTAAACTCCTTCTGTTGCCTTGAGGATTTTAGATGTTATCAGTGATGTCCTCAGTGATGTCAATGACCATGTCATGAGTGATGTAATATGTGAGTTCATAAGCAGTGCATTGCGGGGGCGTAAGTTACAGTTAGCTCAGGCAACCATAACTTCCGAATTTCACTGGTTTTGTATGAGTGAAATCTGAGTCTTATTATAACGTCCCTATAACAATTTTTTCAGTGGATTTCTAAGTTTTTTTTAATGCTATTCCCTCACTATAACATCCCTAAAACATTAGTTTTTATCAGTGAAATTCTATGGATGTTTAAGTAGTAGGTATGTTTGCAGAGTGGTGCGTTGGGCCTCTGACTAGCTATCAGGAATCTTGCTGTGTTGAACTTACAGGAGCTACTAGGAGGGATTCTTTGCCCCTAAGGTCCCTCAGGAGTAATACAGACTTCATCCCCCAACCAGTAGTGTGCCTGGAAGTGACTTTGCAGAGTGGTGGAGAGCAAGGGCATGGCCTCCAAGACCTCTTAGCAATTCCGCTGTGTGGGACTTACTGGAGGTAGCAGGAGGGGTAGTTGGCCCCCAAGGGCGTCCTTGAGGGCCAAGTACCCCTCCTGTTACCTCCAGTAAGTCCCACACAGCGTGCTGGCTGAGAGAACTTTGGAGGCCACACCCCCTTTCTCCACAAGCCCTCCTATTATATTTTTCAATTTTTTCCCCTAACCATAACCTTCCTGTAACCTTATTTACTTAAAAAACCAAAGGTTACAGGGAGATATATATGTATATATGTTCACTGAAAAAAACAAAGAAGGTTACAGGGACGTTATAGTTAGCCTGACATTTCTTTCATACAAAACCAGAGAAATTCAGCAGCAGCTAACTATAACGTGCACTCCCGTAATGCACTGCGTATGACCTCACATATGACATCACTCATGACATGATCAGTGATATTACCGATTAAATCTCACTTGACATCACCGATGACTTCATCCACAGAATCTCTGATGCACCCACTCACACCTCAATATAGCCTTTCATATATTCATCCACTCCATCTTCCACATTACAATTCTCAAAACCATTAACACCCATACCAGTACTTACACACCCACTCACATATTCATATGTTTACACACACATTCACTTAGTCACCCATACAGCCACTCCTAACCCAACTCACTCACTAATACAGCCACTGATATATCCACTCATACACCAATACTGCTACTCTCACACTGTCAGTCACTTATAGAGCTAATCACATATCTACTCACTCACCCATAGTCAATCACACAGCCACTTACTCACCTATACAGTTATACACACACGCACTCACTTATTCATACAGATACTAACACATACTTACTCACCTATGCAGTCACTGACATAAACACACACACACCCATACAGTCACTCCCACAATGACTCACTCACACATACTGTTGTGTTTCGATTTAGATACAGTATATAGGTTTCCGGATTTATGCCCTTATATAGGCACAATTCGCATTACCCTTATTTAGGGATAGAAATCCTACCCTTATTTAGGCATTATACATGCTAACCAAATACAGGAATGGCAACCTACATCCGTCCATCTAAGTCACAACGAGTTCTTGGAAAACCTGGGGCCTCATTTATGAAAAGTGACGCATCGCTGCGTGAAAACAGCGATGAGTCACTTTTCACTGCGCACTCCTTGCGACACCAATGATGCGTCATATTTAATGTATGACGCATCATGTCGCAAGGACTTACAGATACGTCAGTATTTCTGACGCATCTGTAAGCGCAAAAGTGACGCATTGGTGGAGTGTGTCACAAAAGTGACGCAACTCCAGCAATGCGTCCTTTCACATGGGGAAAGCCCCATGTGAAAGGGCTTGCGTCAGTCTTACGCCTGCTGTGAGGCAGGCGCAAGATTTTGACGCAACAGCATCCTAAAAGTGACGCAGTGAAATCTCATAGATTTCACTGCGTCACTATTACGAGGCTTTTTGCGGGGGAACGCCCCCTCTGCATACATTATACCTGACACAGGTATAATGTGGCGCAGGGGTTTAAAAAGTGACGCATCTACCTAAATGCGTCACTTTTTAAATATGGCGCAACAAGGCACATTTTGTACGCCGCTGGTGCGTCACAAAAAGTGACGCACCGGCGGCGCAAAACTGACGCAAGGCCTCATAAATAAGGGCCCAGACTCTTAAGCCTTTAGGACTTCCCCTTGCTTGGATTATTTATTTCTCCACGACCTCATTTATTATGCATGAACATCTATACCTTAGGGGTTCAAACATGACGTTCCTCTGTCCGACTTTTACGTCAATACTGGCATTCCTAAACACCTTCAAGGTATAAATATGCCTTCACTTGCCATGGAAAACCATGGTTCGGCTGCATACTTGCACAACACGGCTCGTCATGGCAAGTTCGGAAGGAAGTCGAGTCGATGCACTGATCAGACGCTGTCATCCTTCTCGCAGAGAATCCAGCTCCAGTGTTTCTGACTCCCCTGTAAGGGCTGTTAGAGATCGAGACCTGGAAAGAGATTCCAACCTCTCTCATTCTAAGGTATGGAGCAGACTAGAACTCAGAGGGACCTTTGACAAATCTTGGCAACACCAATCCTAACATTAGCTAAACTAGACTATAGCAAAACAGCACCTACTTCTTACCTCTTACTAAACTTAGATTAGGTACACTGGGGTAGAACTAGCTAGAAACACCAGATGAGTATTCACATTTTGGCCTGTGTTATTTATGTATGTATTTTTATGAATATATGTCATAGCTACAAACCATGCTATTGCAGTATTATTTTATCTTACTGCTAACACTGTACGTAATATACTTCACATTCTGTCTTACGAAAGTTGATATCTCGTGCACAAGAAATAAGACTGTTCAATAAACCCTTTTTATTGAAACGCCTGTCTACCTATTTCTGTGTAAACTCTGTAGAAACGAAGCATGCACGATTGACTGAGTTAAACCGTTATCTATTGTTTCCACGATTCTGAGACTTCCGATTCTAAGGGACAAAGTTGTCATGTTTATGCGGTTGTCAGAAACAAATCCCTTCTTGTTTATTCAAGAAGTTTCTAGTGACCTCTGAGTTAGCTGGCACACACAAGTAATTAAGGTTAATGCACTTGATAGAGACATACTGAACTCAGTCCTTTGTCAAAACTATAGTGTATATTATTCTAATGTGCAGAGCCTATAAGGGTTATGGGAACTACACTACATGGTGCAAAACGGTTTGGTAAGGCACTAATTTAACGCTAGATACTGAAGTAACTCAGTTGTGCTTTTATCAGAGACCCCTATTCATAAAACTCCATAAGACGTCTGGAGTGGGTAGGGATAATATTCGCCTTAGCTGAGTAGGACGAAAATCCTATGTATTAACTTTTTGGTTTGTTCAACGTTGAAGGAATCGGTGTTCCAAAATTGTGTGCACCTTATCTTTGTTCACTTGAAACTTGCTCTGCATTTTTAATTAAACAATGTCCGATAATGAGACTAACACCATGAACGGTGGAGCTGTAGCCTACGATGTCGCGGTAGCCTTTGATTATACAGGGTATAAGGAAAACGATGAAACTGCGATAATAATCGCTCCAAATTTAAGGAGAGCCATCACTCTAAAACTTATAAAACATGGCCTAACACCAAGAGGTGGTAGAGCAGTTTTTGTGATAGAGGCACAGGAATCTCACCAGACAAAGGCCTTCTACTCATGGATAGTATTCCCTGAATCACATCCAGTAACTAAAACGTTTCACTTCTACAAATGAACTATCTGAGGAATATATTCCTTTTGAGGATATTGAAATTCCACTCAAATACCAGGAGCATGATCTCTGGTGTTAAGGTGCCCTAAAACATTCAAATCACATTACCAGGATCGGTCCACTAGGTAAACCAGAAGCAACATGACCAAATTTAGCCGGCTATACATCTCATCCTGACGTTGAAGCAATGTCAGACGTAGAATTACTTAATCAGATACAACAATTAATAGAATTACACAGTTAAACCAAAAATGTCTGGAGGTCGTGAGAAGGACTCTATCAAACACAATCCTACCTCTTCTAAAAAGAAGTGGGAAAATAACAAACAACATTCAAAAGAGAAACGTTCTCAATCCAGAGGAAGTTCTCCTCAAAAGAAGCCCTCTGAAAGGAGGTATAATGTCAGGAATAGGGATAATTTGAGAAAACCTGACAGGTATCAAGATACTGAAACACGTTCCTTTCATACCTTTCAGATATCGTCACAGACATCCGAAAGAAGAGGACGGTTAGATCTAAAAGAAGACCGCGTGAAGTCCAAAGACAATCAACACGTTCAGAAAAACAAAACAAACCTCATTTCTCTAAGAAGGAGGTAGCAGGTCTGAAGGTCAGACATGCCGAGGATTCTGAGAACACAACTCAAAAACGAAGAATGGGCTCTGACAATGTTGGACAGTGCAGCAGAAGTAACAATAGCTCGGCAGAACCTGAAGGGAGTTCTGGAGACAGTGGACTTGAATGAGGACATTCAAGTTGAGACTATAGACACCAGGGTTAGTTCTCCACATAGGGTATATAAAATAACACTCCAGACGGAGGGAGACATACCAAGAAAAGTGAAAGCACTCTTTTGGGAGCATCTTTTAAAGGGTTATGATATACTTCTAGCAGAACAAGACTGACTACCAGAATTTGTCGGGGAGTGCTCACATGGCAAAGACATTGTTATGCCAGCCTTCTCCAGCTATGTTCCAGTACATTTAAAATAAACTTATGCTAGGAAATGGGCAGTGGCCCAGGCCCCAGCATTATACAAAAATCATGTAGGATGGGATGAGGACTCACCTCACCACAAAATCCAGTTAAAAACTCAACCAACTGCACAAAGACAGTATCCAGTTAAGCAAGAAGCTAAAAAACAGGCCAGGGAGATCTTAGATCAACTTAAATACCAAGGGGTGATTGAAACATGCACCTCATCAATGAACAATCTTTTGTTTCCTGTTTCCAAACCAGACAAAACGTATCGTCTAGTTTTGGATTACAGACACCTAAACTTTTGTTGTGAAACATTTGCAGTGCAAAATGCACATAGTACAGCATTAATGAATAACATTGTGCGTAAAAAATATGAAACTACATTAGATATTTCTAACGGTTTCTTTTGTCGAAACATAGCACCTGAAAGCAGGTATTTGACAGCTTTCTCAATAATGGGGACCCAGCATCAATGTTGTCGACTCCAACAGGGGTTCAAGAACAGCCCGGGGCTATTCTCAGCAATGGTAACAGAGTTACTACAAATTTATGATGACGAGGCATTGGCATATGTTGATGATATCTATCTGACAGTCGATGACCTGGGCAGGAACTTGAACAAGCTGAACACCATTATACTGAGCTTCGCCTCTGAGGGTTTTAAATTCAATTTAAAAGAATCAAGAATTGGCCATCACAAACTCCTTTTCCTAGGATATGAACTATCAAGTGAAGGCAAAAGCTTGTCAGTCAACTTTTTAGAACAGTGTGCGCTGCTCCATCCTCCAAAAATGCTGAAAAACTTAGTCGATTCTAGGTTTCCTAAATTTTGGAAGAACTTACATTCTAAACTACGCAAAAAGGGTTAAACTTCTCTACGAATTATTCAAACCGGATTTTAAAATCACACATTGGACACAAGAACACTCAGATATCATGCGTTCTCTTGAAGCTGACATGTTAGCACAAAACACTTACAAACACACGTAAACGTACGCAACTTAGTGATCCGAATCATTCCGGGTAAATGCGTATTCACCTACTTGACTTTTAACGAAGGTGAAAAAATACCAATTGCATACAAATCTCATTTGTACACACAAGCAGAAATGACATTTACATCAACAGAAAAAATTCTGACTGCAGTTCAAACCGCTGTAGCAAAAGAAAGAGCCCTAGCACTGGGGAAACGCATTATAGTCGTAACTCCTGTACCAGCCTTAGAGGCAGTTACAAAAGCTTGTATTCCGAATACAAAAGCTTTACATCCAAGATGGATACAATGGGTTAATTCACTTGCTGCAACTGATGTTGAATGTGTTTTTGATCCTTATTTGAAAACACAAGCATTCCTGCAATACGAACATGAATGTCCTCTGCCTACTGAAATTCTCCCCAATATTCAAAAAATGGGGGGGAATGGACAACTTGTAACTGTGTTACCAAGGTTTTCTTTCTCTCTTGGTTACAAAACCCTCATACACGCATTGAAATTGATGGCAGTATATCTTGGTTCTCCGCCTGTAATAATGCGCTAGTGCATTATAATCAGGTCTTTATTTGTCGTATGCATGCCTCAAGCCTGAGGCAACCACTGGTTACGCAGTAGTGTCCAGAGATAATTGTTACACAGTGCTCATACGTGACATAAAGCAGTCTAAAACAGCTAGGGTATTAGGTTTGAGTGATGGGTGTGTCAAACATCTTTATGGGGTCCAATGCTCATTAAACAATTTGCCAAGAAGTTCTCTAGGGGGTGTCACTCCATATGAGGTCCTATTTGGGACAAGAATGTTGATACCGCACCTTGACATTAAAGGCACAGTGGTAGAAAATAAAAAACTTGATATCAAAGATCGTTTGGCTGTTTTACAGGATCTAAATGAACTAAGATCAAAACAAAGCAACGTGTTCCTGAAGCCAACCACCACTGGGGAAAAAACAGCCGTCCCAGCAAGTCCTGCCTTGATCTCAAAGCTTGGTGATCTAGTCAGAGAAAAGATCGCAGACAAGAAGGAATTTGGGCCTCTTACAGACAACCAGTACCTGTCCTAGCAATCCACGGATCAAGAACAGTACTTTTGCCGCCCCTTGCTGGTAAAAAGGAGAAAGGATTTGTGTCCATCGACCTGATCAAACCACATTATGTGGCCGATACTAAGCAGTAGGTCAAGTGGACTCCAACAATGTAGCAGATGCACTCCTCTAACTACAATCCAAGAGGTTCAAACTGAGAGACTCCTCACCTTTGAAGATTCTACAGTGAGAAATGAAGGAATAAGCAACACTGCTATGGAACTTATCCCTCTTGAGACCCAAATGTCAGTTTGTCCTGATACACCTGTGTACAACGAAGTAACAAGTTCTCAAGTGGTTCCAGTGATTTCAATGAATCCTGATGCAATTCCAACCATTTACAGAACTGCCTCTGGCAATTTCATTAACTTTGATACGTTTTCTGAGGATCCCGGCAAACCTGAAACGATGCCAGCACAAAGAACTTTCAAAGAACAAGCAACGTATTGTTTTCATCTCCTGAAAAAGACTCATCTGGTTTCACCATGGATTGAACTATGGATTGTTTTGAGAATATTTTTCTTTCTACTTTGGTTAGCTCTGGTAATAACTCTGGGTAGGCTGATAAATGGAAGATATATTCAAATGGACACAGCAAGTAAAAGAGTGAACCTACTTCTCCAGCCACAGAAATCATCACATCGCGGAGCAAGAGACTTGTCAGCAGTGAACATCACAGTTGTTCCTATACCAGATGTATAGTTTGGGACAGACTGAATATGACATTTTTGGCCCGTCTGAACTTTTGAAGATTCTACACTTATTTAAGACTTCATTAGGTGACTTTATTACCTCTAATACCTTTTCTGATGATTGGGACGTCGAGACTGTTAATAATATGATGTCTGATCTAGAAATGTCTGCGGTATTCACAAATCATGAATATTTAGAGGGTTCATCAGACTATGAACAAATGTCTTGTCATAACTATTATGGTTATAATTTCTTGCATAAAACTGCAACACCTAGAAATGTATTTATGTATAACCAATGGGAACATTGTCCCTCACCTCCAAAGGGTAGCCCAAAAACTTTTGCAAATAAATTTCCATATTTTTCAGGGTTCAACTTGTCAAATCCAGAAAAAAATTTCTTTAAAAATGTGAACAAGACAGGAATAAAAAATATGTTAACCAATACAAAACAGATTTATTCTGCAGCCTTTATTGCCCAACTGTCTAGACAGGGTTTCGACCTTTGGAAAGACAACAGTGAGACAAAATCTGTCTGGGGTACAAAAGATTGGCAAGTGCAGGGGGTAGAAGCTTTGTTTAGAGCCTGTATCATCCGTGAGCAAATTATGTTTTTAAATGACACTGTCCAACTAACGTCCTGCCTAGGAATAGCCAAGATCAAAGACATGAACACTCGGTTCATACTTTCACCTGCAAGTAATAGCACCACACAGGAGGAATTCGACGTAGATACTATTTTGCATCACAACAGATCAGATCCAGATTGGAACAAATGGTTGCCCTGGCCCACAGACTCAAACAACTGTCAAAATCGATTCCTGAACAAAACACAGGGTTTCATTATCAATAGGCCAGACCCATGCTATGTTCGAAGACAACATCCAGGGGTAGTAACACTATACAGTGTAAGGAAACTTTGCCTTGATTGGCTACAGAAAGCTGCACAAACCTTTTAAAAACTAAACACCAAGGAGAATGCAGGATGTGGTGACTTGCATTGCTCTCACCAGCTTTTCTTACTAAGAATCCCATTCAAATCTTAAGCTTTCACTAAAAAAACACATTTTCCTCACATTCATGTGAGGAAATCGTTTGCAATCTGTGGGGATCCACACATTTTCTACCAACTAGCATTTCCCCAAGTCTTCTGATAAAAATGGTTCCTCTCTTGCGTGGGTAGGTAGAGGCAACCTCCAGTGCCATTTTGAAATTCCTGATGTCTATTTGGTTTTCCCTCCCCTGGGAGCGCAGATTAGGGTGAATACCGCTATCTATGTCCCAGGTGGGCATAAAGTCTGTTGGGCCCCAGTGTATGCATAGAAGCATGGGCCCATGGGAGGGGTGCTCTTTCATCCCCAGTAAACATTGCATAATATCTCTGGTGTTCAATGGGCTTTCTTCCCCCCTGGGGCAAATTTGCCTTGATTGCCCCATCTGGGGGCTAAGAAAGACTGTCTGTGCTTTTTTGGTGTGGGGCTCTGGTCATTTGTATGGTTGCTAGCCACCACTCCTATGTTTTTATCCCTGGTTTCTAGTGGTGTTTCTGCCCCACAGGGGGGAAGATTCGATATAATACCCCAGGCAGAAATACTGTTGGGAGCATTTTGTTGATTGATTGGGAGTAATCACCCCTTCTGCCACCAGGGTGGGGCAGAAAGACTGTCTGTGGCATTTTGGGGTGGAGGTAATGCCATGCCCATGGAGGCCTCCCACCCCTATTTTTTTTATATTTTGTCCCTGTTGTCTAGAGGGAGCAGATTTCGGGCAACCTCCCAAATTCGTATCACAGTTCCATGCTATCGCTGTGGCACTTAGTGTAGCCCATATGAGCTTCTGCTGTGGTATTGCAGTGCTCAGAACAGAAGCTGATACAAACCCACCAATGTGAGATTTAAAAAAAAAAACACTGAAATTCAACAGTAATAATTAACTCAAGTAACTATAATGTGTGCCCTAGCCATGCACTGCTTTTGAACTCATATAATACAACTCATGACATGTTCCATGAACATCATTTATAACATCACTAATGACATTTGAAATAACACAATTCATGACAAAACTGTGCATGGTCGGACTGAAAGTTATAGTTGCACAACTCTAATGCATAAAATCGCCCTTACCTCTCTTTACCTCTATCCGCCCCTTAATTCTAGAATTGCCTGTGCCTCCTTTTACCTCTACCTACTCCCTAATCTAAAAATTATCTTTACCTCCCTACTATATTCACAATGTGTAAGGGTCAAAAAGATTGCATCTAAACCTGAGGAGTTTGATATGAAAGAAGAAATATGTTTATAAAAATTCAGGAAGAGACAATACAGAGATAAAATACTTGTTGAGACAGATAAATCGAGGTGACTTGTTAAAAATAACTCAAATAAAGATAAAGAAGAAAGATTGGTGTTTGTGATCACATTTTCACAGCAAAGGGGTAGATTATGATGCTGTCCGGAGAGGCTCCGAATGGGATTCGGATTTGGCAAATCCGATTCGGAACATATGTTTTCAACGAAATCAGACACCTTTCCCGACAACCAATTACGATGTAAGGAAACCACTCGGGCTGTCCGAATCAATTCCGAACGGCATTGGGACAGACTGAGTCATTCAGGGCCTATTCGTACAGCTCTATGGACACGGTTTCTGAACAAGTGATTCCGATGATCGATTTAGACAATCACTCTAATTTGGTTTGCCCGACAGAAAACAGCTGTCTGAATCTGACTTTAGGGGCCTGTAGCAGGCCCCCCTTTGCCCTGAGGTCTCCTGTTGGGGACTGTTGGGGTACCATTGGACCCCTCTTTACAACCATGCACAGTGTGGCTGCACCATGGGGTGCCTGCCACAGGGTACACAGTTTTCCTCAAAGACCCCTTTTTTCAATGGGAGTCTTTGTTCTCGTTCGGAACACAGGCTCCTATTGAAGTCAACGCGAGTCCGACCGAATGATGTTGGGAAGCATTATAATCGGTTGGTTGAACTCGCAGAACCCGATTCGTTTGGAAATGATTCTGAGACCGATCCAGTCAGCAGAGTTTCCTAACGAGATGGTAGTCGGACCCAAAGTTGGAAAATAAAGAAATAATTTTGAGACATTGGAAACTCTTTCAGAATGATTGTGAGAAAATGCTCCTTTTTGTGTGAACATCCCCATTTCATTTGCAGAATTGTATTTCTGCTTTGATACTCTGCACACTGAGGCTCTGCTGTCTAGTGCCTAGTGAATGTGCTCTCACCCCTAGAACTGTGTAGAAATTGGTTAATCCCTGATTGACTTATTTAACTTTGCTATAAGGTCTTGGAATATGGTGCATCAAAATACGCCTATGGCGTAGAACATTAAAAGGTCATCTGTGGGCTACAGCGATTATTATGCCATCCACTATTGTGACATGGGAAAACAAGGCATCAGGCTTATCTTTGTATCTTGAATGCTGCAGTGTAAAACCTGGAGTGCGACCTGCTACAATAACCCTCTATAACAGGTAAAAACCTCCCTTTTAAATATTAGAAAGTCACCCCTCTGTAAGTGTTGTGGCCCAAAAGGTAGGGTGCATGGTATTTTGTTGTTAATATGTGATAGTTGTGGTTATATTGCTACTTCAAAATGAATTTTAGTGTTAGATTTGGGAGAACACAAGGTACTTTTGCAAAGATAGGTAGGTCAGGACCCAGGAACCTTTACTCCACTGGTCGGAGAGGAACTAAGAGTGTCTTAGGATGTCCCCACATACGCCTACAAACCTGTACCTTCACTCAACCTTCCTCAGAACACAACTGGACTCGAGAAAGGATACCATGTGGACTGAACCTGCTGAACCTGCTGCATCTGTGACCTGTGAGAAGGACCTCTGGAGATTGGATCACTTTTTACTTGAAATATGACAGAAGGATCATCAATTATCATAAGGCTGATGCCTGGGTAGCACTAGGAACATGACAAAATGGAAGATGACCTTTCTGTGAAGAATCCTAGCTGACTACATGAAACTGGACCTGGACTGGACTTTGCTGTTGCTCCCCCTAAGGTTCTGGGGGCCTTGGAAGTGTAATCCAATGGTTGTTTGGGATTTTTTCGAAGTTTTTGCCTCAGAGATTCAGAGCACCAAGGGGCCCAGTTGTGAAAAGTACCCAACCAGCAGCTCCACAACACTGGATTGAATTTCAGGTTTGTTCCACATAAAGAAGAGGTTTTCCTCAGAAAATCAAGTCTGTTTTCAGGTGGAAACTTAGAAACGTTTTCAAACTTCCTCCTTCCAGGCCTTAGCAGGGACCGTCTACTTGGTGTATCCATCCATGCTTAATTACATTCTGTGTGAATTGTGCTGAGCTCCCAGTCTACCGTGAGTTTTGACTATCATAGGTGCTGTATGATTTTTGGTGCTATTTTCATGCAAATCTTTCAAAAGTGAATATCTCTGGTTCTCCTTATAGGAGTTTTGTTGTTTTTGGTGTCATTTTGCTTGGTAAATTTCTTTTTTTTATAAATTACAATAGGATTTTTATTGTGTTGTTTTTTCAAATGTTCAACTGTTTTTGTACTGAAACCTTTGACTGGACCTAACAGCATAGTGACTTTATTATTTGTGGTGGACACCAATCAATCCTGTTGAAAATCAACTTTTTCTGTGTAAAAAAATGTAAATTGATACTTGTATAGCGCACTACTCACCCACAAGGGTCTCAAGGTGCTTGTACGAATACTGCTGTGGAACCCATCCTGGCTTTCCCTGTGAGGCATCCACTCCTGGGCACACCCAAGGTGGAGGCCAGGCATCCCTAGCGTTGTGGGGGCCGTTGTGGAGATTAGGCAAGCTATTGCCCAGAGTTGCAGAGTGGGACTCCATGATTGGAATAAGTACCGAAGCGAGAATTATCAGGTCCGTGGAATTTTGAGCCCAAGACCCACCGAGGCGGGGAGTTGAACCCTGGTCCCGGGCTAGACCTCTGCATCAGGGTTTTCCGCTGTAATCATTGAGCCACACTTCTCCACCCTATATGGTTTGCTTTTTGCTGGACCCTTTATTTTTGCTGGCTGTACAACTCTGTGCACTTTAGCCTTGCTAGCCAGTAGTAAACTGCCTGTGCACCCCTGTTAAACATGGTTGAATTGGCATACTTAACTTGCCTATAAGTCTCTAGTATATACTTACAAGTGAACACGGAGCCTTGAATTTAAATGCCACCAGTGGGCTGAAGCACCTAATGTACCATCCACCATAGTAAAAAGGCTACTGAGTAGCCAGACTGTAGCAGTATAAAAACAACAATTCCACCCTCAAAATAAACCTTTTTGGCAGGTCGAAGGAAACCTTATTTTAAAATACTAATATGTCACCGCTATGATGATCTTGTCACCCACAAGTCAGTGAGCATGGTATTCAGAAGTAGGACATGTAGAAATGTAATGTTAACATAAGGTCTGGGTGAAAATCTAATTATGCAGGTGCAATTGGTGGAAGTTTGGTAATTTCATATAATGAAATTACAGATATTATACCATTATGCTACATCACGTAAAATGTGGGTAGACATTTTTATGTAAGATATCCCGTTCAGGTCATTTTTTAATGAAGCTTAATTTCAGGTATTTACAACAAGGGGTGGTGAGGGACAGAGTCTCTGAATTAAACAGAATACTCTCACCCAGTCAAGAGATCAGGGCTAGATCCAACACCGTTTTTTAGCTCACTGCACCATCCCAGTTTCAGAACCTGGCTGTATGCAAATTAGTCTGTTCCTGTCCCAGTGCATGATGGGAACAGGGCAAACCAAACTACAAAAGCCAATTCTTACACTGGGAAGGAAACAAGCTACCGGGGACCGGTTTCTGGCATTTCAGCCTCTTCGGCCCGGCTTGCTTGAATCCTGATGGTGCAATGAGCAAGGGACTCACATCTGAGTATACCCTTCCACGCTTAGGGTGGACAAAAATATTTACAACAAGGGGTGGTGAGGGACAGAGTCTCTGAATTAAACAGAATACTCTCACCCAGTCAAGAGATCAGGGCTAGATCCAACACCGTTTTTTAGCTCACTGCACCATCCCAGTTTCAGAACCTGGCTGTATGCAAATTAGTCTGTTCCTGTCCCAGTGCATGATGGGAACAGGGCAAACCAAACTACAAAAGCCAATTCTTACACTGGGAAGGAAACAAGCTACCGGGGACCGGTTTCTGGCATTTCAGCCTCTTCGGCCCGGCTTGCTTGAATCCTGATGGTGCAATGAGCAAGGGACTCACATCTGAGTATACCCTTCCACGCTTAGGGTGGACAAAAATATTTACAACAAGGGGTGGTGAGGGACAGAGTCTCTGAATTAAACAGAATACTCTCACCCAGTCAAGAGATCAGGGCTAGATCCAACACCGTTTTTTAGCTCACTGCACCATCCCAGTTTCAGAACCTGGCTGTATGCAAATTAGTCTGTTCCTGTCCCAGTGCATGATGGGAACAGGGCAAACCAAACTACAAAAGCCAATTCTTACACTGGGAAGGAAACAAGCTACCGGGGACCGGTTTCTGGCATTTCAGCCTCTTCGGCCCGGCTTGCTTGAATCCTGATGGTGCAATGAGCAAGGGACTCACATCTGAGTATACCCTTCCACGCTTAGGGTGGACAAAAATATTTACAACAAGGGGTGGTGAGGGACAGAGTCTCTGAATTAAACAGAATACTCTCACCCAGTCAAGAGATCAGGGCTAGATCCAACACCGTTTTTTAGCTCACTGCACCATCCCAGTTTCAGAACCTGGCTGTATGCAAATTAGTCTGTTCCTGTCCCAGTGCATGATGGGAACAGGGCAAACCAAACTACAAAAGCCAATTCTTACACTGGGAAGGAAACAAGCTACCGGGGACCGGTTTCTGGCATTTCAGCCTCTTCGGCCCGGCTTGCTTGAATCCTGATGGTGCAATGAGCAAGGGACTCACATCTGAGTATACCCTTCCACGCTTAGGGTGGACAAAAATATTTACAACAAGGGGTGGTGAGGGACAGAGTCTCTGAATTAAACAGAATACTCTCACCCAGTCAAGAGATCAGGGCTAGATCCAACACCGTTTTTTAGCTCACTGCACCATCCCAGGTTCAGAACCTGGCTGTATGCAAATTAGTCTGTTCCTGTCCCAGTGCATGATGGGAACAGGGCAAACCAAACTACAAAAGCCAATTCTTACACTGGGAAGGAAACAAGCTACCGGGGACCGGTTTCTGGCATTTCAGCCTCTTCGGCCCGGCTTGCTTGAATCCTGATGGTGCAATGAGCAAGGGACTCACATCTGAGTATACCCTTCCACGCTTAGGGTGGACAAAAATATTTACAACAAGGGGTGGTGAGGGACAGAGTCTCTGAATTAAACAGAATACTCTCACCCAGTCAAGAGATCAGGGCTAGATCCAACACCGTTTTTTAGCTCACTGCACCATCCCAGTTTCAGAACCTGGCTGTATGCAAATTAGTCTGTTCCTGTCCCAGTGCATGATGGGAACAGGGCAAACCAAACTACAAAAGCCAATTCTTACACTGGGAAGGAAACAAGCTACCGGGGACCGGTTTCTGGCATTTCAGCCTCTTCGGCCCGGCTTGCTTGAATCCTGATGGTGCAATGAGCAGGGGACTCACATCTGAGTATACCCTTCCACGCTTAGGGTGGACAAAAATATTTACAACAAGGGGTGGTGAGGGACAGAGTCTCTGAATTAAACAGAATACTCTCACCCAGTCAAGAGATCAGGGCTAGATCCAACACCGTTTTTTAGCTCACTGCACCATCCCAGTTTCAGAACCTGGCTGTATGCAAATTAGTCTGTTCCTGTCCCAGTGCATGATGGGAACAGGGCAAACCAAACTACAAAAGCCAATTCTTACACTGGGAAGGAAACAAGCTACCGGGGACCGGTTTCTGGCATTTCAGCCTCTTCGGCCCGGCTTGCTTGAATCCTGATGGTGCAATGAGCAAGGGACTCACATCTGAGTATACCCTTCCACGCTTAGGGTGGACAAAAATATTTACAACAAGGGGTGGTGAGGGACAGAGTCTCTGAATTAAACAGAATACTCTCACCCAGTCAAGAGATCAGGGCTAGATCCAACACCGTTTTTTAGCTCACTGCACCATCCCAGTTTCAGAACCTGGCTGTATGCAAATTAGTCTGTTCCTGTCCCAGTGCATGATGGGAACAGGGCAAACCAAACTACAAAAGCCAATTCTTACACTGGGAAGGAAACAAGCTACCGGGGACCGGTTTCTGGCATTTCAGCCTCTTCGGCCCGGCTTGCTTGAATCCTGATGGTGCAATGAGCAAGGGACTCACATCTGAGTATACCCTTCCACGCTTAGGGTGGACAAAAATATTTACAACAAGGGGTGGTGAGGGACAGAGTCTCTGAATTAAACAGAATACTCTCACCCAGTCAAGAGATCAGGGCTAGATCCAACACCGTTTTTTAGCTCACTGCACCATCCCAGTTTCAGAACCTGGCTGTATGCAAATTAGTCTGTTCCTGTCCCAGTGCATGATGGGAACAGGGCAAACCAAACTACAAAAGCCAATTCTTACACTGGGAAGGAAACAAGCTACCGGGGACCGGTTTCTGGCATTTCAGCCTCTTCGGCCCGGCTTGCTTGAATCCTGATGGTGCAATGAGCAAGGGACTCACATCTGAGTATACCCTTCCACGCTTAGGGTGGACAAAAATATTTACAACAAGGGGTGGTGAGGGACAGAGTCTCTGAATTAAACAGAATACTCTCACCCAGTCAAGAGATCAGGGCTAGATCCAACACCGTTTTTTAGCTCACTGCACCATCCCAGTTTCAGAACCTGGCTGTATGCAAATTAGTCTGTTCCTGTCCCAGTGCATGATGGGAACAGGGCAAACCAAACTACAAAAGCCAATTCTTACACTGGGAAGGAAACAAGCTACCGGGGACCGGTTTCTGGCATTTCAGCCTCTTCGGCCCGGCTTCATCACCACCCCCTTTTGTAAATTAATTTCAGGTAGGCATTTTATCAAAGAGGACAGTTTGGGTAATTTTCGATTGTGAAACAAAAAATCAGAATGCAAGGGTGGTGTTTGGAATGCTATTTGTAGTTCCTTAAACGTAGGCTGTCAACAAAAAGTTCAGGTAGATTTTTTTCCCAAGCGAACAGTTGAAGCAGTTTTTGAGTCCAAAACTACAAATCCAAAAGTGAGTGCCAATGTTTTGAATGTGAACAACCAGAAATCTACTCAAAATAAAAATTTCAAGTTTAATTTGTACCCGCAGTTTTTGCCAGAATACTAGCACATCAGGATCTTTCTGAACTATGCACCTCTACTGCAAAAAAAGGTTTTTCAAAGTATTGAAAAACGAGGTGTTTAGTAAATGGGAAACATTACTTGGTGTTTGCATTTGATGGAAACACAGATAATATTTATGGGCCCTATTCACAAAAGTAAACGTGCAGGTGAAAAAAATCTACACGAACAAGTGTACTTCGACACTTTTAAGCAAGTTTGCTAGTTTAGGCTATTCACTATTTACAAGTGTAAAGTTACTCAAAAACGTAGTCTTATATACCTACGGGTGGAGCTAAATTTAAGAGTGTAAAGTTACTACAGCTAAAAAGGAGCTGACACTGCAACTCTCTTCCACAGAAAATAATTAAATCAGGGGCTTAAAATAGAATCTCATAGTAAAAAGTGTTAAATCAAAATAATGTATTTTGACTGTATCAAAATATATATAAATTAAACAGACTTTCAAAAAATATATATTTTCCAATATAAGTATTATGTAATAACATAAATATTTAATGCCCTTTTTTAATTTAAAAGTACATGTAACTTTTGTTTGTTAAAACAAAAATCTAAATTAATTGTAATTATTTCTATACATAACTATTTGTAGTGTTTAATATATAATAAGTAAATATAAACATTTTACTTTAGGTTGCATTTAAAAAAAAAAATCTTAAAAAATATTTTTCACTTAATTTGATATATTCAAATTAATGTTATAACTATTAAAGAATAAGTTTATATTTAAAAGTTACTACTAGTAAGTTTTCAGATGACATGGGTCTGTTCCACTAGTGTCAAGATCGCTGCATGTTAATTTATAAGGAAAAGAGTAAAAGATTATTAAACTAAAAAAAACTTGTTTTTTTTTAAAGTCAAATATTAGTGTACATAGTACTGACACACCACTCTGCCTAAAAAAATGTGGCGCACTAGGCACATTTTGGCACACACTCTGGAAATGCCCGCCGATCACATGTTACTGGGAGGTGGTTATGCACGTAGTTTCTCAGGTTACTGGAGCTACGGTTCAGCTGGAACCAAAGAGATGTCTACTCAACATTTGGGAACCTGCTGATCTCAACCATGTGGCTCAGGACTGGGTGACACTGGTTATGGCATTGGCAAAGAGGAATATAGCTCAGCACTGGGGCTCAAGACTGACCCCTAACCACCGATAGTGCTGTCATGATATGGACTGCACAATTATAATAGAGAAATCAGTCTATGTCCACCGGGGATGCCCCCAAAAATGGACCTGGGTGTGCAGAAAGTGGAATACATTCCGGGGCAATATCTGAACCCCCATGGGAGGAATCATTATCAGATGATAGTGACTAAACAACCTAGACCAGAATACTGTGATGTGTAATATAATCTCTTTGCAGCTATGTTATCAATGAGTGAGAGACGGAACTTGCTAATCAATGTAAAAGGTAAACAACTATTATATAACGTCTTGCCACACTATGTATGCGCTATTGAATATTCCAGTAATGTATCAACTGTTATTCACTGTAAAATGCCAATAAAAATGTTTCATTAAAATAAAATTAGTGTAACTCATTTGATATAGTTATTGTAATTGTAGAACACCATAAAAATGTTCCCACAATAATAACATAATTTAAAATGAAAAATGTATTATTTTAATTTGATTATATAACATCAAATTAAAACTGGTATTTTGACATTTAAATTATAAAAACAAAAATCCTACCTACATAAAAAACATGTACTTTTTTATTAAGCATAACAATCATTAAAAGTGTTTATATAATAAAAAATAATAATAATGTTACATTAATATTTACATTTTAAAAAGGTTATCAAAAAGGTGTTACATTAAAATAAAAATGTTTTAAGGCAATTTTTTAAAATTAAATTACATTTATTTATATTCTTAACTACTTTAAGTAATGTAATACTTCATTTCCTATGTTTTTTTATTTGTACCTCAATTTTTTTCTATCAGAGTGTGTTGCTTGACCATTGGTTGGCCATGCGTGGTGCTGGACTTACTCAAGGTTTGAGCTGAAATACATTATGACTGTTTTTGGTTCTTTTTGCCTATAGTAACTTTTGAAGTACAGTTGTAAATAAGAATGGGCTTACTCTTGTGTAGGTGGTTCGTGTCCTTCCTTAGGCCTCCCTGAATCCCTCCTTAGTCCTACCGATATTTATTTTTCATTTTCTAGCCGTTCCCCTATGTCCCTCCCACACATGAAAAGACTCAGCAGTTGAGGTGGAAATCTCTGAAAAAATAGAAGAGGCAAACTTACTAAGCTTTGTCAATAGCATTTTGTATTGTTAGTACTTCTAATGTTGTACTGCTAAATGTACTACAAAATACAGTATGCAAATAGGCCCAATATAGGTTTGAGGCTTTCAGAGCATGGCCATAAAAGTCCAACTGCTTTCCACAACAGGGAGAAAAGCAGGTTCAACTGAAGAAAGAAAGGTAAGGCACCTGCATGTATGATGTTGGATGGTTGGCATATGATTTTATGATATGTGGAATCTGCTTATTGTCTCACTTGTTTTAGCACAAAGACTATTATTAAAATATCGTTTGCCCATTCCAAAGCCTTTTAGCTAGCTTTAATGTGCAGGGAAAAACAATATTCTTCTAGACCATCTAGAAACTGCATATTAATTGCAACCATACATGTATGGCCTGATTTATAGTTTGGCAAACAGGTACTCCATCACAAATGTAGTGGATATCCTGTCCCCGTTACTACAAGTGTCATAGGACATAATACACTTGTAATAGGGTGGACTGATTATCATGTTTGTGATAGAGTAACCTGTCTGCCAAACTCTGAATCAGGCCCTCAGTAATTGATGACATCATTCGTTACATCTCACATTATGTGACCAATATTATATGGGTTGAAGTACCCCCAGCCGTACATTATAACGATATTGCAAGCCACTGGGGATTTCTGTGACCATATACAGGGACAATCCTTCATAAGGACATGGAACTCTGAGGTTGCTTGAAATATCCTTTTTACATAAGGCAGAGGGTATTTTATTCCTATAATACATGGTCACATTATTATTCTTCCCACAAACTGCTTAGGTCCTTGGTGTTTTGTTTTGGGGTGGAAATGCCCCCTTCATGGTAACAGATGTGCACCTTAACGCAGAGTACCCAAGTTGTATTTAGATCTGGACCCCTGATGACAAAATTGGTCATGCGACATTCACGGATCATGCATGTGTGCTGTGACCTAGGCCTACTTTGATGGACAGAGGTCTACCTTAGCCCTGGGGGGATGCTAAAATCTCTTTCCTCAGTATGAGTCAGGCTACTGTCCTCACTCAGGGTAGGGGAATACGAATGTGGTGGTGGAAGGATACCTGTTTAGTCAACAGTTGAATAACCAGGCTGTTTCCCATGTCATAGGACATGTCATAGGAGTGTCTGGCCCACTCGGTTCAAGTTCTGAAGTTATATTTGCTACTTGCTTGGCCTACATGAAAGGCATGTAGCGCTCTGAAGGGCATGCATGTTTATTTGCTAGAGACAGCATGCATATGTACATGTGGAAGTACATATCATGGAGGCCAGTAGGTTCCATTTTGAGAAGTAAAAGGCCTAGAAAACTCTAAGAAGGAGGTGTGGACTGCAGACAGAAGATGAGTATTGTTGACATTCCTGGAGCTGTGGGGGGAGAAACACAGGGAGAACCATAGTTTCCCTGTGAGCATCAAAGGGCTAATAATATGAATCAGGAAGGGTGTTGGGTAAGGAATTTGGAGGATAGTGTTTATGGTAGATGGTGGAACTCATCAGATACACACTACAGGAAAACAGAATCATAAAGATGGAATGGTAATCCTGAACCTTTGACAGGCATAAGACGCATGAAGCTAACACCCAGATGTAACCCTTTGATGCTTCCATGACCTGAGTTGTGGGTCCATCAGCTCTGAAGCCACCCCTGCTGGGACAGACAGGCCTCCGGAAAAAGAATAGAACAAAATGTGGTTAGCTGTTCATAGAGACTGGCACATGGTGTAGGCACTCTGGAATGTACACATACTAACACACAGATAGTGTTAGTATGCGAATAAAATCGCCACTACACGATAAACTGTCACATAGAATTAGTGTGTTACAGGTAAAGAGATGAGTGGCACAAAAGGGGATGAGACTGTTGACATGAACTTGCACATGATTATGGCATGCAAATATGTCTGGTCTCTACCACCCACCTAAATGGTAAAAAGCACTACAGTAATACTGAAATGATGCTATTTTAATGTTGTGTGTTTTATGTCTTTGTCCTTTGTTTATGTTCACAGATGGAGGATCACAGATAACGGATAAAGTTATCTGTTGCATACACACGAGGAGCAGCTACTCTGCCCTCGCTTCATTGATAGGATGGGGACTCCCATCCTTGTAGTTCCCAGGGTGGGTATCCTTTGCCCTGAAGAAAGTCCAGGACCTACATGGCATACCCAGGATTGACATTTACATCCCCTAAGAGAGGCACTCCTGGGTGTTCATAGAAATGATTCAAAAAGTTCACGTATGAAGGTAGGTTTATTCAGTACATTTCACTCATGATGGTAGGTTTGCTCAATGATATTGTCATCATATCACTGTTGAAGGTAAACGATAAAGCATGAAACTCCAATGCATTTCAGGCTGCACGCCCTTTGTCAAGGAGAGCTAAGAAAAAAGAAGAAACAAGCCCGGGTCAGGGATGAGGGGATGAGAAAAACAAAAACGAAAAACAAAAACGATGTGGGCGTTTAACTGTATTTATGAAGGTGCCGATCAATATCGTGAGGTGGTTGTGTACAGGTCTAACATGAAAAAAAGTCGTGTTCAGGATCGCGTGATGGGTGCTAAAAAATGAGTGCACGGGGAACGTGAGGGAAAGGAAGAAAAACAACGGTTTAAGCATGCAGGTACTAAAATATTGAAGAAGAAGGTGCCGGTCCGTTAAGCGGGAACAGCGGTTACAAACGTGCAAGGTGCCGGTCCATAAGGATGACTACGGGAATGACATAAACGTGATTCCTGAACGGGAATCTGCATGTGGAAATAAAACGTACTCTTCTTTACCATTCTCCTTTATTTTCCTTCACTCATCTCCCCTTATCTTTATTCACACGTATTTATTTTCATGCATTGCTGTTTACTTTTGACCCGGACTAGTTCAGTCCTTCCCTCTCTGTTTACGTTTTCTCCCGTTTTATCATGGCGCCTGTTCTTTTGCATTTAGTCCTTTCTTTATCTCTTTACCCGTCACTTCCTGTTAATACTTCCGTGCTCACGCTTCGAAGACTTACACATTAACCGTCGCGTTACTACTCTGATCGCCACGGCTTGAATCATGAAGTAAGTTTTATTTCCACATGCAGATTCCCGTTCGGGAATCACGTTTATGTCATTCCCGTAGTCATCCTTATGGACCGGCACCTTGCACGTTTGTAACCGCTGTTCCCGCTTAACGGACCGACACCTTCTTCTTCAATATTTTAGTACCTGCATGCTTAAACCGTAGTTTTTCTTCCTTTCCCTCACGTTCCCCGTGCACTCATTTTTTAGCACCCATCACGCGATCCTGAACACGACTTTTTTTCATGTTAGACTGGTACACAACCACCTCATGATATTGATCGGCACCTTCATAAATACAGTTAAACGCCCACATCGTTTTTGTTTTTCGTTTTTGTTTTTCTCATCCCCTCATCCCTGACCCGGGCTCGTTTCTTCTTTTTTCTTAGCTCTCCTTGACAAAGGGCGTGCAGCTCGAAATGCATTGGAGTTTCATGCTTTATCGTTTACCTTCAACAGTGATATCATGACAATATCATTGAGCAAACCTACCATCATGAGTGAAATGTACTGAATAAACCTACCTTCATACGTGAACTTTTTGAATCATTTCTATGAACACCCAGGAGTGCCTCTATTAGGGGATGTAAATGCAAATCCTTGCTTACACCATTTGGCTTTATAATTTTTGGTGCTCGACGGAAACACCACCCTTGAGTGCACCCTTCCTGACTAACTTCATCACCCAAGCTTAAACTAACGTGCTGTGCACCTCCCATCCAATTTTGTTATATACCCAGGATTGAAACATGTCGACACTAGGGTCTTAGGACCATAACACTCCTACGGAACAGTTTTAAAGATTTTTTTATAACCCAGACAGACCCAAGAATAACGGGAAACCAGGGTTCTGCCTGAGGTCTTTTAGTCTTTAATCCCCCTGGTCTTCATTTATCCAAAGAGCTCCCAACACTGTGGTTGAGCTGACCCTGACTTTTAGGCATCGGTGTGACCTGATGATGAAGCATGACACCACTAGGGTGTGTGAGGGTAATTAAACAAAGAGTGTTTTCCTTCCTCCTATTCGGGTTGAGTTAGGTGCAACCTTTCACTAGAGAGTCCCCATTTTTGTACAGTTAAACAGTTGAACTGACCACGTGCTAGTTCATTGGGGTATTTTTTGTGGTTAAAGTGCTGCCTAGGGAGGGCATACTCCGACTGAGAAACCTCTCAACCCTTCAGGTACAGGGAGATTTCCCCAACACCTTATTGTATATACATGAAGTGGGACACTGGTCGGGACCCCAAGAAAATGTGTGATCCATCCGGACTGACTTTTGCTGAGGGACCGCCTCTTTGCACGAAGTTTTTCAGGGACATGGTTTTAGCTGTTGACCATTAGCACTGATTGTGGGCTGTCACCTTAGGAACACCCGGATCACAACCCAAGTGCTTCATCGTGTCCTTCATCCAAGGATCAAGCGAAGATGCAGGGACCACCACTTCTTCTGGGAGATTAGGCCAGATTGCATCACCTAGCTCAAGGAGCCCAGGAGTTTCTAACTTGCTGTTGACTGTCAGACCTGTGTGACCGTGAGGATTCCGCAGGAACTGAAGCCTCCCCCTTATGTATCCAACTCCTGCCAGAGGGGTCTTTTACCACCAGAGACGGCTCCCATGTTGCCAAAGGTACTAGACCAGACTCCAGGCTGCACCATTTCCACCTCAGCACTGAAATTGTTGAAACATACGCCAGAGCATAGAAGGGGACTGCTACCACTAAGTAAGACATTTCATGTAGGGGCTCGCTAAGAATTATAGGGCACTGGCTGTAATCTTCATGAACAGAAGCATAGAGTTGAGTGGGGCTGCACCTTGAGGCCAGTCACCTCACACACAACCTAGACACTTCAGAAAAAAAGGGTAGGTGGGCTAAATGGGAGGGACTCAGGTGAACTCGCCCGAAGAGCTAAACGTGACCGCATTAATTATTTCACTGTGGTAGATTTGAACTGTTGTGTTTCCATAAAACTAAATATTGGGCTGGGCCAGATTGATTGGGGTTGTTGGGGGCACGCCGAGTTATGTGTTTCTGTCTACACCGACACTCTATCTCTCCCTCGAACGCCTGGACCTGCTTGACCTGCAGTACCAGTGACATTCAAGTGCTGGTGAGGTAGTACTTGGCCCAGTTGTGCAGGGCCTATAGTAGGCTAGGCCCTGGGACAAGAAGTTGGGCCCAGTACACCTGATTGCCCCAGTGACCTATGAAAGGGTTCTGGCATCTTCTGTATTAGTAGGAAAGAGACATGAAGAATAAAATCGAAATTTGTAGTGTGAAATTAAACACATCAAATAGCAGTTGTTAATATTAGAATCAGTTTAATTTAAGTTACATATAAAAAGTGCACATGATATATGGTCTTTACATAACAATGGGTAGAGATCTTCACAGAAATCATACAGGAGCAAAATGTTGCAGCACCACCAGTAGATCCCAAATGCCCTCTCAGATGCTGAATAGTAATGAAAACATATTAGCTTTCCTAAACCTAAAATAAATCAGTGTCTTATTCTGCAAATGTATTTTAAATGTCGAAATTGTGTTGTCATTTGCCCATCTGCGAAGTTGCCATGTTTTACTCATACAGTTTCGGCGAGTTTAAAAATAAAAAACAAAGCAAGCTTCAAAAACTTTACAAAAGTTGAAAAATGCTAAATAAATTAGAATTAAAACATTCCACAGCAATAGGTTTCAACAAGAACATACGTTAAGTTTGCGAATATCCTGAAACAAAGTGTTTTGTGTGAAAATTTGGCAAAAACACACTCCTCATGAATTCTCACCTACAGGTAAATGTTTGCAAAGTTTACCACACTGTGTAAGTCTCCGAGTGCGTAGTTTGCAAACGTTATGTTAGTATGAATTTGTAGAGCGCACGTTCACCCCAGGGTTTCTTGGCGCTGTGTGCCGCTGGGGAACCTGTCCTGGCTTTCCCTGTGAGATGGTCCCTATTGGGCATCCCCAAGGTGAAGCCAGGCATCCCCCGGCAGTGAGGGGGCCGTTGTGGAGATTAAGCAAGCTATTGCCCAGAGTTGCAGCATGGGACCCATGGTTAGAGAGGCACCAAGGCGAGATGTATAGAGCCTGCTGACATTGGTTCCGTACCCTGCCGCGTCGGGAATTGAACCCTGGTCCCAGGTCGACTTCTGCTTCTAGGTCTGCCGCCTCTAACCGGTGAGCCACACTTCTCCACGTTTGACTCTTTTGAAGTCAAAACATTTCTCTAAACCTTCCACAACATATGCTCTCCAATTCTTTAAAAGTGGCTTAACATTCTCAAGCACCAATAATATGCTTGGAGGCAGTGCAATAAATGGAAATGTAGAATACTCACAATTTAAAGTACCCGTTTGCTCCTGAGAATTGTCAGTACTCTCCCATTAAATGAATTGCAGCAGTGCTGAGAAGGGCAGGTCCTCTCCCTTTCAACTTAAAGAACTGCAGGTACTCAGTCCCGGGCAGTTCCTGCCCATTTAATGCACTGGTTGTAGGCCACGGAGGATCAGGACAGGTGCCAGATGCCCGTGCACCATCCTCACAATTGTTAACAGGGAGGTAATCTGGGGAGGTAATCTGTTATGCTCCTCTGCAGCTCCTAGCATTTAGCAAACTCAGAGTTGTAACATCAGGTCGACTAGTTGGGCTCTTGTCCCACATGCAGTGTCCAGGTTTCTGTTGCTACTCACGCATGTGGTAGAAGGTTTACTGATAACTGAGGTTATGCTCTCTTCCTACACAAATCATTGATAAGAATAAAAAAAAAATTAGGTACCCAAAACTTGACAGAAGTTCTAAAGGGACAGATGTATGTATTAAGTTCAATTTTTTCCAGAACAGACAGTAGATGAATGCTAAATCGGTGACTCAGAAGAGTTTCAAAGATGATCCTGAAATATCACATGAGTACATGTTGTAGTTGGGTAAGGAGGAAAGGATTATACTAATGCTTTCTTCGACTGTGTCATATTGTAAATACGCTTTCAATTCAAATGCAGCATCCCTTTTCACATACATTATCTCCCCCTCCCCGTTTTTATAAGTCAGTACGAAACTAAGAATGGTGATAAAGCTCTACCTGCCAGGGTACAATGAATGAGGGTTTAAGTCTTAACCATAATATTTACGACTAACTGCCTTATTGGATGGATGCTCTTTGGATATTTCAGTGCCAGTGGACAACTCCGTTTGATGCATTCTGCTTTTCTCACCAAAGTGCCCAAAACGTCCAGTATTTCTTTCAAATTACATGTATATGGTTTTTCTCAGGAGTAGTTAAGGTATAATGCATATTTTACCAAGCAAATGAGTAGCACAATACATATGCATTGGATATGGGTTGGAACGCTACTCTTATATAGCAATCCATGGATATGATGGCACTTAGACCAAAGTTTACTACGTTTTAGCTAAGTCAAGACACGATGCAGAAGGGTGCTCTAGTGCCAATAGTGGCATCAATCAACTATATAGTTTGCAAAAGTATTTTTGTGCTGAACGTTGCACAGCATTGGCACAGTATCGCATCGCATTGGGTGAAACTCCTCATAAAATATGCCATGTGGGCATAATAGGACTGGAATAGCGCAAACATTTCCAGGATTTCAGGCAGAGCAAGATTAACTAAAATGGTGCAACCTGCCATTTTGTGGAATTCCTAGGCCAAATGAAACCAGGAGGATGTGACGACTGAAGAACAAATCTCTTCCAAGACATCACCTTTTCGCCTTGCACACTTTTGTGCCATGGAGCAATGATTTACCATCACAGTAGCACATCATTTTTGGGATAAGCGCTGCTAATGACATCACCATTGTGCAGTTCTTACCTAATAAGGCACTGCACAATTCCTCTTCATGTAATGCAGTATTGCATGTTTTGCCTCAGCGTTGCCCTGCCTAGTTTTTAGTAAATCTAAGTCTGTAACCTTTTGAACTTAGTATATGTCTGGATTGAGGTTATTCATTTGGGAGAGGGGTACCACTCCCAGTTTAATAATTCCACTGCAGTTAGGCAAAAGCAAAGTTCTGAAAGTATCTCTGCTCAGTGCCTGGTAACTATTGCTCTAGCAGCAGGCAATCCCCAGAGAAGTGAGTGTTAAGCTCAAGCAGAACTAAGAATTATTGTACAAAACACAATTAAATGTATAACCGTATGTAGAAGAATAAAGAAACAAAGATGAAGAAAAGTGCACCAAGAAGGTTGCAATAGGTAAAGAGGAACTGGAGATTTGATTTTTTAAATGTTTAAGACAAAAAGCAACAAGATAAAATAAGAGCCAAAAGTCTTATCTAAGAAACCAATAAACCATTCATTTGAGCAGTTTCAGATCTTTGAGATTGAGAAACTCAGGGGCAAATGTACAAGCCCATATCACCATGGGATCGCCACTTTTTTCAACGTTCCTGGGGCATCGCCTTATTTACACGGCAGCGATAAGCCACTTAATGTAGCTTAACACTGCCTTTTAAATAAAGCAGCCTTTCACACTATGCTTAGCATGAACGGGGAGGGCAATGGGAGTCGCTGTGGGCATTCCACAGCAAACACCCATTGCCTCTGACGCAGCCTGTATACAAGCGAGGTGTAAATAGGAGGCCGCACCAGTATTGAGACCAGAGAAAACCTGGTCTTAACCTAGCGAAGCGAGGATAAATGTTTTATTTCGCCTTGTTTTTGCTGGTTTTGTGTGTGCTGCTTGCGTAGCACACATGAAAACAGCAAAAGTCCAATTGTATTTATGTACAGGAAGGTCATTCTTCCTGCACGTAAACAGTCTTTTAAAAACATCCAATTTTGCAACTTCTGTGTGTGCTGCAGCACACAAAGAAGTCACAAAACGGCATTTCAAGACTGTTTATGTGTAGGAAGGGGGAGCTTCCTGCACATAAACAACCTTCCACTGCACACAGACACCATTGCACTAGGTGCACGGGTGCCTGCATTGGCGCTAAGCTGCTAAATTTAGCATCAGCACAGGGGGTAATGCAGGGCTGCACCATATTCTTTTAAATATGGTGCAGCTCTGCTTTTCAGAAGCGGTGGAGCGTGCTGTTAAGTCAAGAAGGCTAACAACATGCTCTGCCACTTCCCTTATACATATGGTGTTTTGAAAGGGATTACAGGATTTACTGTAAGCCCCTAGAAGAATATATTTTACAGATAGCTTGCTGGGCTTACAATAGACCTGGACCATGACAAGACACCAACCCTTTTGGATTCACTTGAGCCCTGCCTGGAATACACAGTCACCTGGAGTTCAAGCTTTTAACTGTACACTTGCTGAGGATATTGGGGTAAAGTTCAAAACAGATTGAATTGGCGAGATGTTCTGTTAGACTTGGGTTTTCACTGGGTTTACCTCCTGACTTTTTGGCTTCCTGGTTTTGACCTTGTTTTTGTTGGTTTTAAGACTGCTATTCAGTGTTAAAGTGCATATGCTCGCCATGTAAATAGTGTTTATGGATTCGTACTTCCATAATTTACTTTTTTGATTTACTACTAAGTCCTTAGTACAGTGCACAGGTATGCCCCGGGCCTGTAAATGAAATGTTGCTGGTGGACCTGCAGCACTGATTGTGCCACCCACACAAGAAGATTTTCAAAGGTGTCTCAGACCTGGCTCTGCAGTGTCTGTGTGAAGTTTTCAACTGCCATGTCGACCTGGCAAGTGCACCCTCTTGCCAGGCCCTAACCTTCCATTTTCTTACAAGGTAACCCTGTGGGCAGGGTGCACCATATGTAAAATGTAAGAGTGAATGTTGTATGTCCTGATAATGAAATACTGTGCAGTGCGTGTTCACTACTGAAAGGCTATCTGTCACATAGGCTAACATGGGGTTGCCTTGTAACATCTTACAAGTCTACATTTCCATTGGGACAAGATGGAGGAATAGAGTTTAGTATGTCTGAAATCAGGATTTAAAAATACATCTTTTAGTAGAGATGATTTTTTTATTATGAGTTTCAAAATACCACTTTTAGAAAGTGGGTATTTTCTTGTCTAACCATCCAGTGTTCCTCTGCCTGTTTGTGTATTCCCCATTGAGTTCAGAGTGGCCGGAGCCGGGGATGCATATTCACACTACACAGACACGAGAGGGAGCTGATATGTGTTTTCCTGTGTGACTCATAGCCAGGCTGAATAGACCTGGCTGCACTCAGAGTAGTGGAAGGAGTTGTTGCTTACACCTGAATAGACTTGTGGATGCCTCTCACAAAGCTGTCTCCATCTCCTGTGGTGAACCCGGCCTGAGCCAGGCTGAACTGGTTTATGTGTGCCAGAGGAACTCTGTTTATACCATCTTGAAAGAAAAAGGTGGTATACGTATTGGGGCCCTGACCCCAGAACTTTAGATTACTGATGGATTAAGGACCCTGCCAGGAAGAGCTGGAAGAGATGTGAGGAGACACTACCACTTTGCTGTGTGCTTTGCTGGGTTGGCCTGCAGTTGCTGCTTCTGTCTTGGGTAGGGAAAGGACTGATCTGTGCTTTCTGCATCCTAGTTATCTCCGAGGGCTTGATGTAAAATTGCCCCCTGTTGGAAGTCTCAGGGAAATCAAAAACTTCAACATATTCTGGGTTCCGGCTTCTCATACTAGATGGGTCAGCTGTCACAGAGGAGAAAATGTAACCTGATGCCGTCAACAACGCCAGTGTCGGCTCCATGGTCTGTAGGCACCACATAGGACACCACCGTTCTTCCTGCCACAACCCTGGTCTCACCGATGACGCAGTCCGACACCACCACACAGCCACTGCTTGCACCAAGACCTGTGGGCACCACACTCTGCACACTGCCTCACTTCACACTGCCACCCTGATATTATCGACGCCGCTGCCAGCACAGTGACCTGGTGAAACAGCTGGTGGAGAACACAGAGCACCGTCCCACTTTGCACCACAGCCCAGGTCTCAGCGACCGTGGTTTAGGGGCACAACTCATAAGTTACATGGCCCCCCACCCCGTTCCACAATGAAGCCTTGGTCAATTGATGCCAGTGAGATCGACTCCAGTTTGTCAACAGATGCCGCTGCCTGCACCATGACCTGTGGGCCCCACACATTGCATTGCTCTGTCTCGCACTGCAGCCTTGGATCTGCTGACGACCGCGCTTCAGCAACAGCAACGATGCTGCTTGGACCGTGACCTCTTAGCACCACCTGTTATCACTGTAACAAGCACTGCCACACTTTGTACCATAGCCCTGGTCTCACTGACGCCTCTGGACAATGTCACTGAGCATCTGCCTGCACTCGACCTGAAGGCACTGCAAGTCGGACCGCTCCACTTCACACCAGAGACCTGACGCTTGCCTGCACTCCTGACTTCAAACTCAAGGAGTTCGAGCTGCAACGCATGTGACTTCAAGGGCCCAACAACTCCTTCATTGACTCCCAGAACTGACGCTGCTCCGCCAGAGCTCACCTCAATGTCTGATGCCCTGCATCTCCAAAGGTACTGTTTTACGGGTCTCCCAGGCACCTTAGCTGGCCTGTGATGCCGCGGTCATCCAGAACTGTTGAATTTGCTTGCTCACGAGGCTGTGATAGCCTCAGACAGAGCTATCGACTTTAAGGAACTGTCTATTTTTGCTTTATTCATAGTTTAGTTTCTGTATTTTGCATTTTTATTGCTTTTGTTTTACACTGAGAAATATTGATTTTTTTTCTAAAACTGGTGTGGTATCCTTCTGTAGGGTTTTCTCTTTATTCCTGTGTGTTATGTGCAAATGCTTTACACACTGCCTCTGGCATAAGCCTGACTGCTCAGGCCACACTACCAACGGGGTGAGCAGGGGATATTTTAGTAGTGTAATGCCCTTTATACTGATTAGAGTGTGGTATTCTGCCTGGCTTAGGTGCATACCTGAGCCAGACAGAAAACCCATTTCCAACATGTTCCAATATGGTTTCCAAGCCAGATTTGGGAAGGAAACCACACATGTTTGTGAAGAAACAATGGAGTCTCTATTCTGATCTTTCAGAAAGTGGTTTTTATTGGGATGTTAAGATAAGCATAGGATAGTTTCATCAGAAGGACAGGCCAACTATCCCAATGATGCAGCGCAATAAGTAGACGTGGTGTGTGGGAAGGGTGTTTTTCTGTCCTGGCACAAAGTTAATTTCTTGCAGTTTTACAAAACAAGAGTATATTATGAGTTTGGCATGGGAAAAAACCATACCTAAGCACAGCTGTTTTTCTTGAAAAAAATTGTTGGTATAATTAATCAATAGTTATGGTCTTTTTCTGTGGTATCCTGGATGATTACACAAGACAGGTATGAGAGCCTTATGGCTCATCTTTTGCATTGAGTACATGTAATAGGTAGGCAGGGAACAGGTAGGCCTTGAAGAAGACCATGGACAGCATAGGTGTGAAAAATTGGTTGAAACATGTTGGTAGTGGAATAGGATGAGTGGACCATTGTACTTCACCATTAATCCTTCTATAAATTAATTGTAATCATATCAAGGGTGCCTGCTAATAAAAAGTTTTTTGGGGGGGTTACCCTTAGATATTTTTAACACTGGATCCCTGCTTAGGTCCATAAAAACAATTATATAAGAACTTCCAATGTGACTGAGTTCACCAGGGTGGTATGCACCTACTCTGATGAAACATACCAAAATAAGTTGTGAATGAAGTTTCTGCTCCAATATCCTTTAGATACCTTGAGTTTACAGCGAATATTGCAAATCAATTTAGACTGAGTCATTTAGAGAGACTCAACGGATTCAAGATCCTGGCGTGAAGTTACGTCAGTATAGGTCATGCTTGAAGCTAGTTTCTCTTACTCTCCCTTTGTGAATATTTAAATGAGGAGCAGCTTAGCTTCGAGAGTCTTGTGGCAAAGAGCAAATTTTAATACTCCATTCATCATTAAAAACATTACTTTAATATAGAATAATTGCTGAAGACCTTTCCTTTGGTGATGATGTGGTCTCATCCATACTGACAGCACCCCACTGATCAGTGACTCAACGATTAACCAAACCATTACTGTCGTAATTTGACAATGGCTGGGTTAGCGCTTAGCTGTGCTACACGTTTTCTCGCTTAACTTGGCTATACTTGGAAACGCCATCTTGTGTGTTACGGCGGCCATCTTCGATCATGAGCGGCCTCGTGGCCAGCGTGCCCTTTAGTCCGTTGTCCGTGCCACTGACCACTCGAGTTTGCCCAGTAACAGGCTATTTTTAGTAACGGTCAAGCCTGTGCATGCGCAGTCCCAACTGACCAGTCACCCCTCAGGAATGTGCCGCCAAACTGACCAGCGGGGTTGTAACCCCTCCAATGAGCTGGCTGTGTTCCAAAAATGACCATATATGTACATAATGCTCTGTAACTCTTTTTATTACCTGTGAATTGTATAAAAGAACGGGTCACACCGATGTTCGGTGTGATACTTCTTGCATTACCGAAGGGTGCTGTAGGAATGTACCACCACCCCATGGGGTCTTAATAAACTTGTTCTTTGAATTTTTCAGCTTCCGTGCCAACAGTTCTTTCAATGTAAGTGGGTTATCTTTGGAGCATGTAGGCCTTGGGAACCCGATACTACGAATTGGCGACCACGAAGGGACTCATCGGCGACTCGGATGCCCGAAGGAGAGGTCGTGACGAAGGTTTGGAAACTCGCCATGGACGCGTACGCTGCCACCGAGTGACCCGAGTCTTGGCACCCGCGGTGTTTCTTCCTTTCCTTCTGATCTGACCTTCCAGGTGGCGCAGGTCTCCGACTGAGTTCTTGATCGTCTGCGTTGCTGGATAAAGTGCCGTTTGGCTGATTCGATTAAAAGACCTTGGCAGTTGGAATCTGGACCTTTGAGACTTTGGGTAAGATTTGTGATCGGTAAGGTAGTCTGCAGAGGCTTACTGAAGTCCTATGATTTGTGATCGGTAAGGTAGTCCTCGGACGCTTGCCGAAGTTCTATGACCTATGACTTTGATTTGAGTTAGCTAACATTTGTGAATTTGTGAACTTTGAATCTATATGTGTAGTGCACTTCACATAGGCAGGCATGTAGAGATGTTTCTCTAATTTTGTTTTTTCCTTTGAGCGGCACGTTTGTGTGAAGTACTGTAAGTGCCATTTTATACGGTATCGCGCTTTCGTGATACTTTGAACATGACTGTTTTAAGCACACTCCGAGGGATGTGCTGTCTTGGAAATGGTACCACAATTAGGTTAGCGGAATCACAGCCGGCTCCCCCAGAAGGAACACCAAACCGTGAAATGTACATTAAATTCGGCCTTCCCCCTATAATGTACAGTAAACTATGGCATAAATACACCAAATCAGATCCTGAATTGCAATGGCCACTACATGGGTCGTTCGATTTGCGTAAGGTTCAGTTTGTGGAGCAATGTTTGTTTCAACGAAGGTCTAGACAAAATATGTTTGATTGTGTGCGAATGTAGGAGAAAGCGGTGCGTGAACGTATGAAGCGTGAAGTTGCCTTGGCGGACAAAGAGCAGCGCAAGGCTGCTCGTGATAAGGCTTTACAGCTTGAGGAAAAGGAGGCTCTGGAAAAGAAAGAGAGGGAGGAACGGGAACGTAAATTGCAAACGACTGGTCAATTCCCTATTCGCCGACCACTTTATCCTGTCCTTAATAATGAAATTGATGATTTTTCATTGTTAGATCGATCACCGCCTCCGTACGTCTCGCCTACGGCTCCAACTGCAGAATCTGATGACGAAGGACAGGATAAGCCAGGAAAAAGGGATACGTCCGGTGTCAGGTTTTCTGCGGAGAAATCCGCGAACTTGCGTAGTTGGGCTCGTAAAGTGAATACGAATTTTGTTACTCAGGCTGAAGTTGTTATTGAAAGGGGTAAATGGACAGAACAAGAATTACTGTATTTTTTGGCTACTTTGGCAGATGAAGTTGTTACTACATACCGTAAATTTTCGGATACGTTAGAATCTAAGGCTGTGTCAGTTCACCGTGAGAATTTGGAAAAAGGTGTATTTGATCTTTCAGATGTCGATGCCTTTTACAAGCAACTGATCCAGCTGCGGGATGAGACGTCTAAGTTGCGGGACGAGCGGAAACAGGATAAGGAGTCCGGGCCGGAGTCTACTGGGCGATCTAAGGAGTGTTCTCTCCGGGGTTCAGATAAGAGTTCTACAATGCATGTTATGCCTATGCGTGAAGCCGCACCTTTGTATGTTCCGCCAAAAGGGGAAGGTACAGATGATGATAAAATGTCAAAGGATGCGAAGGGATATTTTATCTATAATTGGGTGTATACGCCTTGGAATAGAGCGGATGTTATGGCATTGAAAAATTCTTTACCTGACCTTCGTAAAAATCCGGCAGCATTTTATGAAGGGGTTGAAGGGGCTATTTCGTCCTGTGTTATGACTTTGGTTGATATAGATTTGTTTTTTGGGTTAATTCTCCCGCCTGATATGTGGAGAATAATTCGTAAAAATATTGATGAAACAATACTTGGGGGAACATGGAAAGAAAGAAATGCAGCTGATTTAGATAGGGAACCGGCATGCAAGCCATGTCAGTTAATTTTAGACCTCCCGGCGGCTATTTTGATTAAATTAAAAACGCTCGTCCCATCTAAAAAGATCGATTGGACCATGTTAGCTTCGTGCAAACAAAAGCCAGATGAAACGGTTTCGGATTTCTTTACACGTTTCGAAGAAGCGTTTCACGATTACAGTGGTCAATCGTTAACAGACGATACGGGTAGGCATTTGTTTGTAGATAAGTATGTGGCTAATCTCCTACCGGAGATTGCAAAACGATTAAAATCGAGTGAAAGTTCCTGGGCCACGGCGACCCCTGCGTCTTTGTTAACTATGGCTCAGTATTATGAGCGGCAGGAGTTGGAAGCTAAAGAAAGTGTTGATAAAAAAGCGAAAGAATTGAAAACGAAGGTGATGTTGGCACAGGTTCGTGGAACACAAAATAGAGGGAATGATAGAGGTAGACGAGGTGGAGGCAATACGTGGTATGGTCGCACGGATATAGCGGAGGATCAATGTGCGTATTGTAAGGAGTTTGGGCATTGGGCTGAAGATTGTCCGGTACTTCGTGAGCAACGTGGTCAGCGTGGTCGAGGAGGTGGTAGGTCGAGGGGCAGTTATATGGGGGCGAGAGGTGGTGGAAGTGATCGTGGAAGGGCTGAAGAGAGGGGCCGTGGCCAGGATGAACGAAATGCTTTTGATAGACGAAATCAATATCAGATATCGGAGGGTGAGAATGTGGAGCATCAAGATTATGTGCATGCATAGGACTGCGTAGGATGGGGTACGGAATCAATTGAAGTGCCGGTAGATCAGAAAGGTCCATATGTAACAGCGGGCATTTTGGGTTCTACTGATCAATTTTTAGTCGACACAGGAGCTACTCATAGCGCTTTGTCAAAAAACTTGGTTCCGAGGGCTCCCCTGTCTGGCAAAATGATAACATGTGTAGGGTTTGATGGCACACCCTCCCCTAGCCCATTGTCAAAACCCCTTGCACTTTGTCTTGACAAATTTTTCAGTTTTGGTCAATTTTTGCTATCGCCCCATACACCAGATAATATTCTGGGCATTAATTTGCTTAAATATTTTCAAGCAACAATACGGTGCGCTCCTGAGGGAGTGCGGGTTATCCTGAATGACAATTATCCTGAATCAGATAGGTTTTGCACTATACTAGACACTCCAGCTTTGGCCTCTCTACCGCACACGTTATGGGCGACCTCAGACACGGATGTGGGAGAGATGCGTATTCCACCTATTCGAATTACTGTAAAGGAGGGAGTCTCTCTGCCACGTGTGCCACAGTATAAGATTTCCAGGGAAGGTGAAATTGCCCTGACACATATTGTCCAAGATTTGATAACTGCAGGAGTGGTGGAGGAGGTTCCTTACAATGTTTGCAACAGCCCTATTCTTCCGATCCTTAAGAGAGATACTGACGACAAAGTCTATCAGTTTATTATTGACTTGAGAGAAATTAACAAAATTGTCATTCCCCAATACCCGGTGGTGTCCGACATTAAGACTTTGCTTACACTGGTGCCACCGACGGCAACGACCTTTAGTGTTATTGACTTGAAAAATGTGTTCTTTTCTATCCCTGTCCATCCTGATAGCAGATATTTGTTTGGCTTCACGTTAAATAATAAATCGTATAGATTTTGTCGTGTTCCTCAAGGTTACACTGAGAGCCCTAGTATCTACAGCCAGGCTCTGAAAAGACAGCTTGATTCCTTTGAGTTACAGTCTGGGGTTGTCCTTATCCAGTACGTGGATGACCTTTTGCTTGCGCCAGACTCTTATGCACAATGTGAGGAGAGTACGATTGCGTTGCTTTCTTTTCTGGCACAGAACAATCACAAGGTTTCTAAGAAAAAGCTTCAATACTGTAGACCCAAGGTGACCTACCTCGGTCATCTTTTGTCTAAGGAGGGGCGTGCATTAACATCAGATCGAATTCAGGCGATTTTAGATACACCAGTCCCCCGCACGCAGAGAGATGTACGTGCCTTCATAGGTTTAACGTCCTTTTGTAGACAGTGGATTATGGGGTTTTCGCACATTATAAAACCATTGTTAGCGTTACTGTCCAAAGCTACGCCAATGCCCCTTGAATGGACAGATGAATGTCAAAATGCTTTTGAACAATTGAGACAAGCCCTCTGTTCTGCACCCGTGTTAGGTACACCACATTATACAAAGATTTTCATGTTGTATGTCCACGAGAAAGATGGGTGCGCGTTATCAGTGTTAGTGCAAGCACACGGGGATAAACAGAGGCCATGTGCATACTTCTCGGCGGTTCTTGATCCTGTAGCACGAGGGTTACCTGGGTGTTTTCGAGCAGTTGCAGCAACAGCAGTAGCTATACGACAGAGTGAGGGAATAGTGTTATCGCACAAACTGTTGGTGTTAGTTCCCCATGCAGTAGATGCCCTGTTAAATCAAACAAAGACCCAATATCTCACGAGCGCACGTTTGACAGGATATGAGCTCACACTTCTGGCGCCACATATCACACTAAAAAGATGTGCTACCCTGAACCCTGCCACTTTATTGCCCTATCCGGTCGAGGAGGGTCAGGAAGAAAAACATCACGACTGTGTTTTCCTGACCGAGGAACAGACAAAGGGTCGTGTCGATCTACAGGATATGCCACTTCCAGATGTGGATGGGGAACTGTGGGTTGATGGATCGTGTTTGAGGCTGCCAGATGGTACGACTTCCGCAGCCTATGCGATCACGACACTTAAGACAGTGGTAGAAACAGCTAGAATACCGCAGAAATCGGCCCAAGCAGCAGAGCTGATAGCCTTGACAAGAGCCTGCGAATTGAGTACTGACTTATGTGTGAACATATACACAGACAGCCGGTACGCCTTCGGAGTAGCACATGACTTCGGGCTACTCTGGAGAGAACGTGGGTTTTTGACTTCTCATGGAGTACACATTATGCACGGAGAACTAGTGCGTGATCTCCTAAACGCGTTGCTTTGTCCAAAGAAAGTAGCGATAATAAAATGTAGTGCCCATAAAAAGATCACCGATAAAGTGGGCCAGGGAAATGCCTTTGCGGACAGCATAGCGAGACAAACGGCTATGTCTCGAACTGACTCCCCCATGTACGTGACACAATCACAGGCTGAGCGATGGTATGATGCTAGAGCAGAGATACTAGATATTCAGAAATCAGCTACTGAATCAGAACTTGCGGCATGGGCAGCAGATGGGGTGCTAGATGATGAAGGTTGTTGGAGAAGCAAGGACATGGAGAGATGGAAATTGCCTGCAGCTTACTTGCAAGCGATGGTCCAGATGACACATGGATTGGCGCACGTGGGGGCTCTTGCAATCACTCGACTGTTAACACGAGTTTGGGAGCATCCCGAGATTGGAAATACTGCCAAGAGAGTAGTGCAGACCTGCCTGATATGTTTGCAGCACAATCCTGCAAAGGGGACCCATACTCCGAAAGGAGGGTTTGTTCCACCTTCTGCACCATTAGAGGTACTCCAAATGGATTATATCCAGCTTGAGCGTTGCAACAACCTGAATTATGTCTTAGTGGTGGTATGTGCTTTTAGCAAATGGGTTGAGGCTTTCCCCACGAAAGACATTACAGCTCTGACAACAGCTAAGGTGTTGCTTAAGGAGTTTTTCCCTCGATTTGGAGTTTGCAAATTTTTGTGGAGCGATAATGGGCCTCATTTTGTTTGGAAAATTGTGGAGTATGTGCTGAAGGGGTTGGGGATTCAGCAGAAGTTTCATTCTGTATTCCACCCTCAGTCGGCAGGTCTTGTTGAGCGGTATAATGCCACGTTGAAACTAAAACTGGCTAAGATTGTGGCGTCTACGACATTGAAGTGGCCGGATGCCTTACCGCTAGCATTGCTCTTTCTCAGATCAGTGCCCCACTCTCGAACAGGCCTCACACCGTATGAGGTGGTGTTTGGAAGGCCTATGAATATTTGGGGAGTGCCCAAGCCGCGATTGATGCATGATGTGCCTTGTATAATGATGAACGATTATTTGGCACAATTAACAAATGATTTGCTTTCTATTCATCAACAGGTTCGAGAAGCGCTCCCTGACAACTCTACTGGAGAGGCCCACAATCTTCACCCTGGCGACTATGTCATGATAAAGTCGTTTGAGAGGGCGAACAGCTTGGAACCGAGGTGGCGTGGCCCCGAGCAGGTCCTCCTGGCGACTCGAACAGCTGTACGAGTGACCAACAGAAAGCGGTGGGTGCACTCAACCCACTGCCGTCGTGTTTCTCCTGATCTGGTGAATCCTGCTGTGTTGACCGACTACAAGGAGATTCTGGAGAAAGAAAAGAGCCCATCTGTGACATCGGCCGAAGTTGAGGGAGCCTTCCCGGACCACACTGTTTCTGGACGAGAGCGCTATAATCTGCGGCCACGATAAAAAGATTTTTTGGTTTTCGAGACTGGTTGGTTACTGCTCTGGGGTTTGTGAAACGGAAACCGGGAATCTCAAGGGGGGGGATCAGTTCTGCCAAGAGTAGCGACACCCGTCTTGACCCCGGAGAAGAAAACAACGGCTACCTCGGAGCTCAGCACCGTATTTTTCTTTTTTAGGTATATACATATGTACATTTGAGACTTTGTGAACTTTTTGAACTATTTGAGACATTAAGAACTTTTTGAACTATGACGTCTTCTGCATCACGAGACAAAAGAATACTTGGTGCCATCCTTTTCGTCTTGACAATTGTGGTAATAGCAGTGATAGCCTGGGTAGTTGAACTCGTGGTGCCTGCACGTGAACATTTGCTGCCGACTACCCCGGCTCCATCTGAACATTTTCACTTCACCTTGCCCTACCATGAAGAACGGCATCGACAGACTTATTTGAACAATAGCTTTATTCAGATCCTGCATCATACGCATAACATGACAAATACGTCTAATTGTTGGGTGTGTGGGATGTTGCCTGGGCACCAGAAGAAAGGGGGCACTCCACTCATTCCTCTCCCGTTTTCACATAATGGATCTTGCAATGCCTGGTACACTCTTCTATTCACTTTGAGATGGCCAACAAAAGGGGGGGTGCTTTTCCGTTTGAATAAAATTTGCTACCATGACCGGGATGGGTATCCACAAGCTAAGGGTACTCAATTTGAATGGGAGGAGTACCGCCCCGATAATGCGTCTGCCCCACGTGTTTACAGCAACCAACGAAACATCAATGTATCTAGTTCACATGTTATTAATGTTATTGCTACTAAAGCTGATTTGTGTATACGCAATAAAGGTACAATTCCGGTTGGGAAAAGTGAATGCAACACTACACTTACATTTGACAGCCCAAATGGCATATCGTTTGTAGCATCTCGCAATACCTATTTTATTTGTGGAACGAAGGGTTATCATCAGCTCCCGTTGGGATGGTTAGGCACTTGCTATGTATCCTTTGTATTACCCCCTGTATTCATCGCCCCGCCAATGTATCATAATGATTATGTCCTTTACCATGATTTTGTGTTGAATCGTGTTAAACGTACTGTCAGTTTGGATGAAATCGATCAAACAGATACTGCTTTACAACAATATGTGGACTTTAATTTGGGACTGTTTTCCTTTGTGGGGGCTGCTTTGAATAGCCGGAAAATTCGACGATTGACCCGTGTTGTTGAGGCTGTAGCCAATGATACTGCTGTTGCGTTAGGAAATATTACTGAAGAACTCCAGATTTCTAGGATTATTACGCTCCAGAATAGAATGGTTCTAGATGTGGTTCTAGCTGACCGTGGGGGGGCATGTAGAATCATCGGAAGTAGCTGCTGTGTATACGTGCCTGATAATTCACCTTCTGTTTATGATGCTATTTCGAAATTGCACAAGATAGCTGCCGAAATACACCCGGACAATGGAACTTGGACTCTTTCAGGGTGGTTCTGGTCAATGCTTACCACTTGGGGTTGGAAACTGCTAACGATTCTATGCATCATTGTTGGGATATTGTTTTCTGTATGTTTATGTATACAATGTGGCCCAGCTTTATGTTCCATGTGCTTATCGGCTTGCATACCATCAAGACGAGCTCTTGCTCACGACAAAATGATGCTTCATAAAGAAGTAGCTCAAATAATGTTAATTGATATTGAAGATGAACACCCTGATTATGTTCACTATGAGGTAGCTTCAGCTAAACGCTAAAAGGGTCGTCTGTCGTAATTTGACAATGGCTGGGTTAGCGCTTAGCTGTGCTACACGTTTTCTCGCTTAACTTGGCTATACTTGGAAACGCCATCCTGTGTGTTACGGCGGCCATCTTAGATCATGAGCGGCCTCGTGGCCAGCGTGCCCTTTAGTCCGTTGTCCGTGCCACTGACCACTCGAGTTTGCCCAGCAACAGGCTATTTTTAGTAACGGTCAAGCCTGTGCATGCGCAGTCCCAACTGACCAGTCACCCCTCAGGAATGTGCTGCCAAACTGACCAGCGGGGTTGTAACCCCTCCAATGAGCTGGCTGTGTTCCAAAAATGAACATATATGTACATAACGCTCTGTAACTCTGTACCGCCTATCTTTTTATTACCTGCGAATTGTATAAAAGAACGGGTCACACCGATGTTCAGTGTGATACTTCTTGCATTACCGAAGGGTGCTGTAGGAATGTACCACCACCCCATGGGGTCTTAATAAACTTGTTCTTTGAATTTTTCAGCTTCCGTGCCAACAGTTCTTTCAATGTAAGTGGGTTATCTTTGGAGCATGTAGGCCTTGGGAACCCGATACTACATTACGATCATCAATGTTTGGGAAACATTATCAGACCAAATATTGTCACTGATAAAAACGTTACTCCATGGCGCTATTATGACAGAATACCTCAGTGGCACCAACAAATCATGGATTTTTCTGTATGAGACTGAATTAAATAAATATTTGCTTGGAAATGCACCAGGGATTGTCAGGGCTTGATCATCCAGACAGCAAAAAACTCTATTGCATATTTAGTCAAAATTAAAATCAATTAGTCAACCCTAAAAACACAAGTTGCAACCACTATTTTCAGATAGAAATTAAATGAAACAAGCACAACTATTGCAGAATTCACTAATTCTTTAACTACCTCCAGGAGTCAAAAATTTTAAAAAGAAGAAAGATGTCAAAACATTCTCATTTGATAGCACATTTCCATAATCATGACCGGATTACCTACTGAAATATTTTGACAGATCAGATAGCTTTACAAACAATTCTTTCTCCTAAAAATCAAATTCTAGCGACTTCGAGTATACAAGACCAGGCACCAGAGAAAGACAATACAGAAGAGGACAATGTTTCCAGTATCCTTATGGTCTTACATCATATCATCAACCACATTCAATGTGGAACCAATATATATGTACTGAGAGGAATGTCTAGGACTATTGGGGAACACTAGAAATGACAAAAAACCAGAGAGCGATCTAACTCTAGACATCATGGTGGATATCCAATTGTTAGTTAATATAGCTACGTCTAACCAATTGATTATCAAAAAGGAAGTTGAATTCCTTTCGGAGACTCACCCACAAGTCTCATATCATTAAATCATGCCAAACGTACATAAAGGAAGTTTTCCACCTTCTAAATCGAAAAGGCCTATTGTCTCAGTAATTGGTTTGGCTTTAGAACCCCTGTCAAAATTTACAGATGTTTTTTAAGGCCTTTGGTGACTACTATGCCCTCTAATGTGAAGGACACAAAAGATATTCTTAACATGCTGGAAGGTGTATCTTACAATTCCAGTACCCAACATCGAATTACCATGGGTGAGGAGGCACTTTATTCAAGCATTCTGCAGGAAGAATCTTTGAGAGTTTTTGAGGGACTTTTATTAGAAATTACTTCAAGTTTGAAAATGATTTTGAAAAGAAACAGATTTTGACACATTCACATCCTTTTACTGAAAACATCTCTATGTGGAAATGATACACTGATGTTTTACTTGTGATGTGGACAGGGACAGAGGAACAAGCAAAGGAATTCACTGATTGAATCAATTTAAGAAATACATTCTTGATGTTTACTATGACAAGAGAGGAGACCTCTTTCTTAGACCTAAAAATAATAACAATGTTAAATACTTTGGCGCGTGAAGTTTTCTATAAACACTCAGATATGATAGCTTCGACCTCAAGTCTCTAGGAGATAATGGTCCAGGGTAAGAACTCCTCAGGCTGAGACGGAACTGTACTGGAAAACACAACTTCAAACACTTTGACAATTGGTTAACACAAAAACTCTGTGAAAAAAGCATATCTCATGAAAAAAAATACAAAAATCTGAGAAGAGAGCCTCAAACAGACCAATTACTGCAATCTTTAAAAAAAAACCTTTGGAATGATAGCTTGTTGTTTGTGACTACCTATGAAATTTACTCCAATTTGGTCAAAAAATTGTGGATATACATTGGAGAATTCTAAAGTTGGGTACCGTAAAATTAAAAAAAACTATATTCTTCTTCAAGTGCAATATATCTTTGAGAGACCAAATGGTACATACCAGACCAAAAAAACTTGAACCCCAGAACACACTGACACAAGTATGGAATATTTCTTCTATTGTTGGCCACTTTCCTTGTGGTCATTGTTCTGTCTGCCTATTTATAAAGAAGAACAAACAATTTGATCTAGACATACTACTCCCTGGACACTAAAACACTTTACGAACTGTAAATCTATGAATGTAATTTATATGACTATGTGCCCATGTAGGATGAAGTACATGGGGATGACCAACCGTAAAGCAAAATCGAGAATGCAGTAACATAGAGGCACCATAGAATGCAAACAGCATAACAAAATTAATGAGACACTTTATTGTAAAAGGACGTTCAGACACTGACTTTGAATGGGTGAATATTGAATGTCTACCAAATATCAATGGGAACACTGAAAATAAACTGTTGTGCTGTGAACAACGTTGGATTTACCACCTTTGATCTAAACAATGAGGGGCCATGGACTCAGTTATAAAGCTTTTTCTCTATATTTTACTTCTGATGTCCATACGGAATTATGTATAATGGATTTGTACGTTGAAAACTGAAGTTGATATGCTGGCAATGATGCAAATAAATGTTTGTCTGACCCACCACTGATCTATAAACTACAATTCCCATGAGTACCCAAGAGCACCCAATACATAATCACGACCTTCTATGCCAACATTTATTTTTAATTTCTACTTCTAATGTCTCTGAGGGATCATGTATAATGGATTTGTAGGTGCATATTGAAGCTCATACATTGGCACTGATGTAAATAGAAGTTCATCTGCCCCATTACTGCTACAGAAAAAGACATTCCCCATGAATACTTAAAGAGTATTTTCATACTATCGCACTCAGTGAGAGGGCCATCCCACTTCTTTAGGCTTCACAGCTCTGACTGTCGGCAAGAAGCGGCATGCCGAGGAATGGCCTAGATGTTACAGGCGTACATTCTTCTTGACAAGGTAAGTGGGCTCTCCAAGGGGGTTTATCCTTTCTTCACTTGTGCAAAAAACTAGAATGTTTTCAGTTAAAAGGACTACCATCTGTTGGGGGTGGGGGATAATTGTACAAAGGCACTCTACAGGGTCTGACAAGATGGCAGGTCTGGGAGCCTCTGGAGTTGTGAGATGTAGTAGGATATACACGCACCTGGCTTAAAAAGAATGTTACTCCTAAAAACCAAATACATTGACCATTTTGAATGCCTAATTTGTACATTGTTTGCCTGAGCTGCTCCCCAATGTCCATGACCTCTTGTCTCAATTACTGCATAAGCTTAAGATATTAGAGTGGCTATTATTCACCAAGGTATTATTCATCATGACGGTGCCATAACGAGGCAATTATGACAAAATGTTACATCTGATATATGAAAGACGTTTTGCTTCATTAAATCGTTGTATGACCTTTAAACAAGTAGTTTTTAAGCCATAGCAAACAAGGCACCACTGGACCCTGGTGATTTTCTGTGCACTTACACCTCCTGATTTTCTATGGCAGAACTGATGACTAATTGGGGCATTTGACATTTCATCATGAGATTCAAGATCTGCATAAATATTTCTGAATGTGTATAATGAAATCAAGAGAAAGTGGTATTTGGAAAACCTTTAATGAATAGATTCCAGCATGAAGACTTACACGGCGTTAGATACAGAATATCAGACAAATATACTCCCCAGCACAGCTGTGGAAATTTAGCTTGCATAAAGAGTCTTCTGTAAATAGTGTTGTTTGGAAGGATCTGGTTTTGGCTAAACAGTTTGCACTGAAATTAATGGTGAGGGTGTTCCAAGACAAAATGAAAATGATATTATGTGTCAGGCAAAGGTTTTCCTTTCACTCTAATTTGGGTCCTGCATAGGAAGAGACTAATATTCTTCCTGTTTACGAATACTCTTCTGTGCCTGTGAAAACCCATTGTTAGACTACATAAGAAGCGCTCTCCGTCTATGATCATGGCATTTGACAATATCCCAGAATAGGGTAAGTCATTTGCAACCATATATATGTGCGGGAACATTATTTTTCTGGCTTGGCATGAAGTTTATGTATTTCAGTTTTACAAAATAAGCACTGCACACATACTTAGCTTGTTTGCAGTGATCACATGTGGGGGTGAGGATATTATGCGTTTGGCATGGGAAATGCACATCATTAAGGACAGCTGTTTTTCATCCACTCAAATACTTGGTTTGATCAATGAATGGTTATATTCTTCTCTTTTGTTGGGGATCCCGAAGGATTACACAAGACAGACATCTGAGTCTTACACCTCACCTCTTGCATGGAGTGCATGAAGTAGGTAGGCAAGGAATAGCTAGGACCAGAAGAACACTGTAGTCCGATATTCTTGAAGAAACCTGGGAAACATGTTGGCAATGACAGCGAATGAGTGAACCATTGTACATCACCATCAATCCTTCTATAAATTATTTCAACCATCTCAAGGGTACCCATTAATAAAATGTTTTTTGGCTGGGTTTGCCCTTAGATGTTTTTAACACTGGATCATTTCTTATGTCCAGAAAAACAATTATATAAGAACTTCCAATGTAGTCGTGTCTGCCAGGGTGGTATTCACCTACACTGGCGTGGAGAAGACTCCTATGATGAAGCATGCCTCAATAAGCTCTGGGTGAGGTTTCTTCTCATATATACTTTGGATACCTTGCGTTTACAGGAGGAATTACAAAATAATAAAGACTGAGTCATTTAGAGTGACTCTGTGGATTCAAGCTGTAAGGTCATACCATTGTTTCATTATGTCCTGGCTAGCCTCAAAGTTCTGAGAAGCCTTCTTCCACGAACTTGGCCATCTGGTTCCTGAGGGTTAGCAGATAACTAACCGCATCCTGGATTTTTGGGGGGAACTTGTTCCCACCCCTCCCTAACCAGACTCAGAGGTTCTCTTACAGGATGATCATACAAAAGTTCAAAGGGCTAAATTCCACTCCCTTCTGTAGCACCAACCTGCATGTGAAATACAGGCATGTAGGCACATAATTATGGCCTCTGGGTACCTAGTGGTATGGTCCACCAGGACTAGGTTAAACCTATTGCCTAAGGCTGTCTTCTGGTCCAAGGGTTCTGCAATATCAATGTCAATCCTCTCAAACGGTGTACCAACAACAGGCATGGAAGTCAGGGGAGAGTTTAGCCTTTTCCAAGTCTTCCCACTGGCCTGGCAAGCAAGACAAGTCCTACATCAGTGGCTGTCCTCCTCCAGGGCCAGTAAAAGTGGAAGAAAATCCAGGCAAAGGTCTTCTAATGACACAGATGTCCTGCCAGCGGTATCTCATGTGCCAGCCTCAGTAGGAAGGCCCTGTAACATTAGGGAACTACTAATACACAAGTTGCCCCATACGTAGGAGACTTAGGTTCACTATACAGTAGGTCATTCTCCCAACATATGAGGTGATCTCCATAGGCGTCATCAGATGCCTGGGGTTCAGCTTGCTGCGTCAGGCCCTTAAGGGTTGGGTTCTTCTTATGTGTCTAACATAACTCCTACCTGGGGGGTCCTCCTTATACTTGCAATCCAGCAAGTTCAGGCAGGGTACCAAGGGAGGCAATGCTCTCCCAATTAAGCTCTTGGGCGAACTCCTCTGGCTCCTTATCGACCTGAAGCCCATTCAGGGGCTGGTTTCTCATGCCCCTTGCCCTTCCTTTTCCTGGCAGCTGTCTGGACAGTTCTTCAAAGCTCCAGACCTTTTTTACTCCCCCCTGGGCAGCCATGGTGATGGTTGCATAGATTCACTCAGGCAACTCTAACATTTCTAGGTGTGACCTGGACTCCACTTCCTTCCAGGCAGTGTGCTCCATTTTTTCTATGACAGACAGTCCACTGGCATACCAGGGCTCATTGAAAGCCTTGAGAGTTCCTACACTAGAAGGGAACAAGAGCCACCTGGTAGTGGTCCTACTGGTTGCCTGCTATTACAACCTGGTTGAATGTATTGAGTATCACCTGCTCTGAGGACACCAGATGGCATCTAACAATTAAGGGTGGGTGTAGTTCGCGAAGTAGCGCTACGCGAAGCTACGCGAAGTGCACTTCGCAGTACGCGAACTTCACGTAGCACTACGCGAGTTGCGTAGTAGCATGTTCACACTGTGCAAGATGCGTTTTCAATGATTGCACAGTGCGGACAAGCATCCGGCACTGGGCAATCATTGAAAACGGCATCTTGCACAGTGCGAGCTGTAGTTTTCTGCTGCTCGAGTAGATTATTACTCGCGCTGCAGCTTTCTCAACGCGAACTGGTAGTTTCTCATTGAGAGCGGTCGCGAGCATGCGCAACCACTCACAATGAGAAACCTTACCTCCCCGCGTTGAGAATCTCGCCGGGATGTCATTTTGCTTGCTCGCGGTCGCGAACATGACGTTCAGGACCGCGAACAAGCAAAAAATGAGCGCTCTACTACGCTACGCTGCACTACGCGTGTTCGCACTGTGCTACGTGCAGCTCGCGTAGTGCGAAGTTGTGCAAACTTCGCAAACTCCGCGAGCGTAGCGTAGTGCTTCGCCCAGGGTTACTAACAATGCGCCTACTGGCTTCTGTGTCCTTCAGAGCCTCCACCTTCTTCCCATTGATGGTGACCCACTGCCTATATTAGAAGACATGTGGGCTTTATTCACCCTCTCTGTGTCACCCAGGGACACTAGGGTAACCTCACACTAACTGTGGCCAGCTCCTCCCGAAGTGATATACTGGTCATTACCTGTGACTACCAGTCACTGGGTGGCGATGCCCTCTTAGAACACTTTATATGCTCCTACTGGTAGCATTCATAGCAATTAGGGACAAACTTTCACGTTTTCTACCCTATTAAGCCTTTCTTCTGGTGGACACTTTGGGGTGGGGACCCTTACCACTGTGAACTGTTTTGGGCACCTTAAAAGAACTCCTTAGTTTTCATTTTATCAACCCCCTCTTTTTTCTATTGAAACACTGACCGCCCATTTGGGAGTCCCCTTCGGATGCCTTCTTAGACACTCTGGTACTGACCGAGAGGTCTTCCTCCTCAAAAAAGAAAAAAAAAAAAGGTTTGCCTCCTCAGCAAGCCTCCTGGGATCAGTAAGCCAGCTATCTACTAGGTGTTGGCACAGCAGCTCAGTAAAACAATTAATAAACATGTGCTCACTCAAAATTAGTTTTCACAGCCCAGTAAAATCATCCACTTTGCTGTCCCTCAACCGGCCCTTCAGTGCCTTACTGGCATGATCTAGAAAATCCTCTCCTAACTTGTTTGAGAGCTTGTGGCTGTCCCTAAATCTTTGACGGCACTTCTCAGGAGTCAGCCCAAACTTAGCAGCAAGTATTGCCTGCATAGGGGTATACCAAGTCTGATCCTCTGCCTCTAGGTTGAGTAGTGTGTCCCTCCCCACTATGGGCATGTGTTTCCACAGGCTACCTTCCCAGTGTTCCTACGGGACCTTATATACTCTTAGTGCAATTTCATGAGCAGCAAACCACTTGTCTATATTAACTCCCAACACATAGTTAGGTGCCAATTCCTGAGGTATGCACGTTTTCACCCCTCCAGCAAACACTGTTGATACACTGTCACAATCACTGTTGGGTCCTGTAGGTTGCCTTGCCTTTAGCTTCAGCTCCCTCATGCTTTTCTTGTGCTGCAATAGCAGTTTCTTTTCAGCTAGGGCCCTCTCACCCTCAGCCTTCCCTTTTGCCAAGGCCCTCTTAGCTTTCTCCTTCTTAGTCTACAGCTTTATCTTGGCCAGCTCTATCCTGGGCTTCCTTTCCTCCCTCCTGTCCTCCATCACCAAAGGTCCATCAATCATTCAATCAATCAGCACTTGTTAAGCGCAACACTGTCATCCCTAGGGGTATCTGGGCACTGTGTCTCCATCAAAGAGCCAGGTATTGATTCTATTTATGAAGTCTGCTAGCAAGGAGGCTGCATGGAGCTAGAGGGAAGGCCATTCCAGGTCTTGGCAGCGATGTTGCAGAAGGAGCCGCCACCCCCATGGCTGCACAGAATGTGGGTGTTATGCAAGGGCGAGTGAAAAAGAGTGCAGGTGTCTGGAGGGTTGGCGGAAGTTCAATCGATGGTTGATGTAGGCAGGTTGCAGGTCGGGAAGGGTTTTGTGGAGATGCATACAAATCTTGAACTGAAATCTTTTCTGGGTGGGAAGCCAGTGGTGGTCTCTCAGGTGGGAGTGATGTGATTTTGTTTGCGGGGGTCCAGGATGGGTCCAGCCGCAGAGTTCTGTATGGTCTGGGGTCTTCTGAGGAGCTGGGTGGGTATGCTGGCATAGAGGGCATTGTTGTAGGCAGCTGGTGATGAGGGCCTGAGTGACAGTCTTACCGGTGTTGGTTGGGATCCATCTGAAACTTTTGCAGAGCATGCAAAGTGTGTGGAGGCAGGAGGAGGCGACTGTGTTGACTTGTTGTTTCATGGCCAGTTGGCTGTTGAGAATGATGCTGAGGTTGCGTGTGTGGTCAGACGGTGTGGATGTAGGTCTGAGTACTGCAGACCACCAGGTGTGGTCCCATTCGGAGGTGTCCTTTCCATAGATTAGCATTTCCGTTATGCCTGAATAGAGTTAAAGACAGTTGTCTCTCATCCTCTTGGCTACATTGGTCATGGCATTGCAGACATTAATTTTGGCATTGGATGGGTCCTAGGTGAGCAAGAGAATCAGTTGAATTTTATCTGAGTATGAGATTATGCTGATCTCGTGGGATCTTATGACATCTGCGAGAGTGTCATGTAGATGTTGAACAGGGTGGGGCTGAGAGATGATCTTTTTGTTAATGTGCATATGATATCATTGGGTGCTGAAGTGAAAGAATGTTCTGAGCGCATCCTGTGAAGAAGGAGGCGATCAATTTGAGGATGTCTTGCTGATTGCCTGTGCTGTAAAGTCTGAGGGTGTTGTGGGAGATGGCGTTGGCTTGGTAGGGGAGCAGTAAGATCAGACAATAACAGTTTAGATCAAGGGGCTCTGTGGAGGCTTTCTTTTGGAAGGGTCTGGCATCTGCAAATTTCCATCTGTCCAGTAAGAGTGCTGTGGATATGCAGGTGATGAGGAACCTAGTGAGCTGCAAGCTGATTGGGTCTATTGAGAGGTTGTGGAGGTGGTAGGGCCAGGGGTCGGTGGGCACCTGGAGTGGATGGAAGACATGATGGCTGAGGTGGTCAGGGTAGTGAGCTGAGACAAGGTGGTAATGTTTTGTCTGATGTTTACTGGTTTCTTTGAGGTCATTGGAATTGACGGGAGAGGGTTATAGGTTGAAATTATTGAAGATGTTGGTGATCTTGTTGTGGAAGTAGTCAAAGAGGGTGCCATAGATTTCCAAGGAGGGGTGGAAGTCGTTCTCTATGGCTGTTGGGTTGGAGAATTCTTTGACTATTTTGAAGAGTTCCTTTGTGTGGTTGGCAGTGGAGTCGATGCAGGTGGTGATAGTGACATCTTGGTTTCCTTGGTGTGCTGGTAAAAGTTGCTGAGGGCTGTTTTGTGAGCTGCTTTGTCTGCGGGGTTGTTAGTAGTGTGCCATTGTTTCTCCAATAGGTTGCATTTGTGCTTTGAGGTTCTATGTTCTGGGGTGTATCAGCTGGCATGTTTGGAGGTCTTGTTGGATTTTGTGGGTTTCAGTAGGTCGGTTCTGTCTGTGCTGTAGAGGATTCAGGAGGCAAAGTTCTGGATTGCCTAGTTGAGGTCTGTTGAGGCCTTGGGTTTGAAAGCAGGTGAGGGCCTATGACAAGCCCCTGGAAGACACACTTCTCCTTGCCCTATCCTAGGCATCCTGGTTTCTCTCTGGGGGCCAGTGGACCCCTCCTTCAACTGAAGGTTCCTCTCTGAGCCCTTGTGCTCATTCTCTCTCCAATGCAGGTCCTCCTCAGGTTCATCCTTCGCTGTTGTTACCTGCAGCCTCTGGACTACCTCATAGGCCTGGCAGGCTATCCGGAGATCCACCACGGACGATGTCCTGCCCATATTCATCCCCTTCTCCTTGCAAAGCTTTTGCACTCCAGCCTACATTATCAGCTCCATCACTACGGTAGAAGAGGAGGTAGGGGTACTTAACTTAAAAAATTAAAAACTGCCAAGGAGAATTGCTAGAGTTCATATAAAATTATTTACCTGGGATTTCGTGTCACATATATCACTGTATTATACTGCACAAACACAAGTACTGATCTACACCACTAAACACCACTGTTAGAATTTGGGTTGTTCGTTGACTGGGGTGTGAGCCCTGGTCAAGCAACAGCCACAACCCCTTGCAGCTTGAACTTTAAAAGTCACAAAATTATCCTGTTCCTAACCCTGGGTTGCTTGGTACTAAAAGCAGTCAAAGTTAACTTACAGGCAATATGTAAAGTATTTATGCATCATAAAACCATCAACAAAATAGAAATGAAGTACAAGAAAATTCCCAAACCAATTTTGAAAAATAGGCAATCTTTTTATCAATAAGTGTACAGCAAAAAGACAAACTTACAGTCAGTAGAATTGGAGTTATGAATTTCTAAGGATTTTAGTAAGAATAGCACCAAAAAGAACAAAGTGATAACAGTGGATATCTGGCCACACTGCACCAGGTCAAAGTCACAAGTTCAGGGTGACCGTGATGGATCACAGGTTAGCTACAGTTACCCTGTTAGGCCAGCTGAGGTTCACCTTCTAAAAACCATGCTGAGAGTCTCTTTTGCTGTGGAGAGGGCTGTGAGAAGCTGGGAGAGTGTCACTGGAGGCTACCAGAGAACCATGAAGGCATCAAGGACAGGCATTACTGGAGCTGTGCTTTGGTAGCCCCAGTCAGCGGCCAATTCTGTTGCCTGAAGGGTCAGGCTAAAGGCGCTTCACGTTAAAGCATGGTGTGGGCAGTGAGGTATCCTGTGAATGGGCACCTTTGCAGTCGCAAAGAGTCCCAAATCTCGAATAGAGCTCTCTGATCCACACCAAGGGTGCATGACCTAAAGGGAACAAGTTGGGGGTCAGAAGCTCACTTCAACTGGGTCCAGATGCTGGTGTAGCATGCTGGGAAGCATTTTACATCCCTGAGGCCAGCAGACTAGCCCTTGGACTCACTCTGGTAGTCAGGTGTTCAAGATAAAGTTACAGGTCCAATACTTCTTCACCTGGCAAGAGGACAGCAGGGCAGAAAGGCAGCAGTTCAGCAAGGCAATAGAAGGTCAGCAGTCCATCAGAGTGGCAGTCCTTTCGGCAGCACATCAGTCCTTCTGCCTGGCAGAGTATCCACAGGTCCATAAGTGTAATGAAGTGTTGGCATTTGAGGTCTTACTTTTATACCCTGATGCCCTGGCATTTAGAGAAGCTTCTTGACAGATGCATTGATGTGCATGGAATTCCATGCCTCTCCTGCCTTGGCTTCAAGCTGGCTGTAGTAACAATGTGGGGTATTTAGGCCCTTTGTGTGAAGGCAGAGCACTGGCTATTCAGTTGCAAGTGGAGATGTGCTCAGCTTCGCCCCACCCCATCCTGTCAGTAGATAGCTCATTCAGGCACACCTAATCCCTTCTATCGTTTGACTGTCTGGGAGCAATTCACACATTCTGTTGGTTATATTAAGTCATGGCCAGGCGACAGGCGCAAAAGGTAGAAAAATGCCAATTTTCTAAAAGTGGTATGTCTAAAATTGTCATCAAAATCCCAACTGTACCATAAAATAAGGCTCTTCACCACATTTCCAAACTCATCAAACATGATATAGCTACCTGATCTCCCCAACTGGAAATTGAAGCGTATAAATGTAATAATGAATCTCCAAAAATATACTATGGGAGGAGTAGGCCTCACATTAGTGAAAAACGAATCTGGGAGTGTTTTACTGCCAGTACATGTAAAACTTAAAAGTGTACATTCAACTATTTAATTACACAACACCCTGCCCTTTGGGCTACCTAAGGTCTACCTTAGAGGTGACATATATGTAATAAAAGGGGAGTTTCAGGCATGGCAATTGGGTTTTAGTGCCAAGTCGACATGGCAATATTAAAATGCATTCAAGCAGCAGTGGCAGACCTGGGACATGTTTTGAAATTCTACTTATGTCGATAGCACAATAAGTGTTGTAGGCCCACTAGTAACATTTAATTTACTGTCCCTGAATTTATGGTATACCACTCTACAAGGGACTTAACAGTAAATTAGACATGACAATTGGGTATAAGGCAACATAACCATGTTTAAGGGGAGTGAGCACAAGCAATTTAGCACTGGTTTATTTTCAGCAAAAATGGAGAAGTGAGGCAAAATGTTTGGGGGAAGACCACCCTACGGCTTACAAGTCTGACACAAACCATTGCTGTTAAATTCTCTGGTGAATGATCTTTGGTCTAGACAACAGGAGTCTGGTGATGAAAACTCATGCTCAGCCAGTAATATCTCTTGCAGGTAGATGAGATTCTAATCACCCCTGGTACACTATTGCCAGTGGACATAGATGCCGTTCACCTGGTTGTCTGTTCTGACTAGCACTATTTACATAAATTGATGGGCAACTGCCTAAAGAGATCTCTTAATTTGGAGGAGTTTCTTGTCTCCTTTTAAGAGCAAAGTTTTTAATTAAGAAAATCAAGGGCACAAAGGGTGGCAGAAGGAATGCTTGCAAGCAGTTTAACCACTGGCAATACCTCTGGATAGCATTCCGACCCCACTGCTTCGCAGATCGGGCATGACTATTTCCATTGAAGCAGGACAAAGACATATTGCACACTGCTGGGTCTGGACTTCAGTAGCATAGTTGGGAAAACATGCGTCAGAATGCTACTCCAAGTGATTTTCAATGGTTAGATTATTTGCAAGCATTCCTCCATCACATTTTTTGTGTTTGATGTAATGCCTTTTGTGGGCAATGGTATGCCCAGACACAGTTCCGGGGCTCCCTGTGCCACTGGAACCAATCTGGACATGGCAGAAGAGTCCCAACTATGCATAAACTTTTCTTGGGTTGCTTGTATTCCATTTCAGAGAGGATGGCTTGATAGTTGGGGCTGGACTGTTCCTATGGGAGCAGGTCCAAGGCTCCTTGCATATGAAAGGGTTTAGTCTGTGCATACACTGAGGGTATAGAAAACAGTGGCTGCTATACTACCCACGCAATTGCCAGGGCCTGGGCTATTTTCAAGCATTCCTTCTATTACCTTTTGTGTGTTTGAAATAATACCCTAAGTGGACAACTGTATGCCCAGATGTGGAATTCATGCTCACTGAGCCACTGTATCAAAGCTGCACCCAACTAACGAGGCCAAACTAGGCTTAAATCAGTCTTGAGGTGTTTGTGTTCAAATTCAGGGAGGGTCTGGACTGGCAGTTCTGACTGGACTATTCCTAGTGGAGGAGGACCCTTCACTGATAAGTGCATGGCTGGGTCTAGGCTGAGATGGCACACTGAGCAAAACAACAGTGGATTGGAATGCTGTCCAGAATGATTGTCAGTAGTTAGACTATTTCCAAGCATTCCTCACCTTTTATGTGTTTGCAGTAAAATTCAGAGCTTCTTTATGTTATGCCCCACCCTAAAGTTAAGTCAACCACCAAAGAGTGCACATTAACAACTTTGGGGAATATGTCATGAACATTATCAAGAGGGTACCATGTAGCAAGGAAATACGGAAAATCTGGTCATTTATTTTCATTACTGTCTGTAGTCATGACGTTGTGGATAGAGGCATGAAGAGGAAATATTTCCTACTCTGTTTCTGGCAGTGTTGAAGGAATTATGCATCCTGTGAAACTGGTTTATGAATACCAGCACATAATTTGTCCTGTAAGTGCCATACAACTTCTGAATGGCCAGCGGTGGTTTCCTTGACATGCCCCCTTGTTGTTTCAGTCCCTTCTCCAGGGAGTCCAGACCTGGATCACTGAAAGCATATGTCTCCCATTAAGATTGCTTGAGAAGAGTGTCTTCCAGAGCTTGGCTTGATGCACCTACATCATGGTCAGTGATCAGCTAAAACAAAAACAACAGCAGGAACTTGACTAGTGGAGGCGTGTTCTGTCCCAGTATTCTTAACTTCACTTAAGTGAGTGAGTCAAAGTATCAATGAAAAGGATACTTGCTATGTAAAGGTGGAAAGTGTGCCAGGCATTCTCCAATTACTTACATTTTCAATTTGGAATCGGACAGCCAGCAAACTGTTGCCGTATTAGAGCTAAACAGTGATCTGCGGCTGACACAAACTGCAGTGATGGGCAAGGAACCTTTGCTGCCCAGAAGCTCTAAATATGGCTTCCTAGATGTGCTTGAGGACCTATGGATGCGTATCTAGTACCTCAACCTAAAACATCCATACCACCACCAGTGGCAAAATATAAGTATGCTCAGTGATGGTCAGGACAGTCTGGAAAGAATTGGGAAAGCAGAAAAGGACATTGAAGGAATCTTAAGTACAGAAACCAAGCCCAAGTTCTAAAAGAGTGACAAAGTAGAAATTTACTCTCAATGCTAGCTAAAGCAGAGCCCCAGGGCCAGCTTTCTTGTGTCATTCATCTGCTATAGCGGTAAGAGTAAGATTAAAGTAAACGAAATCTAATCGGGGATACAGAAAAACCATATGCCATATCATGAACAATGACCATATTCACAGAACAAACCTCTGTAACTTTTTTAAATGAAATAGCGCGTCTGCAGCACAGATGCTAATTCAGTAATGCTCTGAGTTAGAACTATACCCGCAACAGCACAACTTGGAAAGAGTTAGCTGTTGTTCCTCATGTTCTGTCCTGTGCTGCCCTGTACTGGCAGTACAGGGTACACCTTCACCCCTAGGTTGGGTGCAGCCTCAGAGAAGCTAATATAAAGGGGCAGGGTATTTATGCCTTCAGTGTATATATCTGAGTGCATTCTAATCAATGCACAGTTCTGTACTGGCGGATGTGTTCTCCTGTGGATCCTCTTCCATAGCACTGTCTGTGCTGCACCATCCAAGCTCTTCTCCTACATGGATGTCTGTGGACATACTAGATTCATTGCAAATAGGCAGTCCTTGCTTCTGTTGAATCCCAGGCTGAAATTCACTGATTACTCTGGTGCTTGCTGTTGTGACTTCTACCAACTTCTGCATAAAAGGAATGATTGTCTGCGAAAGCCACCTTCCATCTTAAATGTGGAAACTAAACACTCTTCCATCCCTTGTAGTGCATACCGGTTTATCTCACATATACTGCTTGACTACTCTGTATTTATTCCCACTTTGTTCTTAAAGAGTCTTTAAATCTTCAGTAGTTGTTAGCAATAGCACATGCTCTTTACTGACTAGATGTGGTCTAGTCTACTATGCACTAACCATAAATTCAGCTGCTACATTATAAGCCCTCTTATGAAGAAGGAATTGGTTAAACCCTGTGTTTTGCCACAGATGAAACGTACCTGCAAACTCACACAACCCTGCCAGATATCCTGCATGTGTGGTAGCAAAGACAATCCCCTGCAATCTGCAGGCAAGCAGCTCCTGCCACAGCCACTCCTAAATGCAAAACATGGATTGTATGACTGAACAACTGTGAACCCACCCTCAAGAAACTGCTACTACTGCATTTTGAAGATGAATAATACAAACCATTTTAGAACTCTACAACACCATCGACAAGGTTGATTACAACACAAGAGTAACAGTCCTAGAGGCACATTTCAATCCCCAGATCATCCACTAATATGAATATTTCATACTGAGTCTATCACAACCTCCAAAACATGCACAGATGATGACCTAGTGACAGAGGTCTGAGCTCATATAATTCAGGTGTGCAAAATTTCAGTTCCTCAGTGACTCATCCTGTGAGGACCAGGAATTATATTAGCTATGATGTTTAGCATAGGACAATTACACAAACGGTTGCACGCACACGCAACCACAAAGAAAACATTGCTGTTAAAATAGAGCCACCAGAAGTGAGGCCTTAACGGAGATACTTCTTCATGCTAGCAGAGGTAGGCACACCTCACAAGCAGCCTGTAACACATTTGGAGACTCTGGTGGTGAGCAACTTGCCCTGTCTGAGATAGGTCATGCTCTGGCTTTGGACACTGAAACCAATTCACCCATGCCTGATGAGGCAGCTATATATTTTTAACATTATTTTATTGATTGTATTGCAAAATACAGATGTAAAAAAAATTAATATAATTACATTCCCCATTAAGGAATACATCAAAATATTACCATATAATGACCTTTTCAAAATAAATGTTTGCAAAATTTAAATACTTTAAATATATTACTGTACTTTATAGATATTAGTTTTTTAAAATAATATAATCATCCTACATCGCAATTTTATTTCAATGAATATTTAATAAATGTTGCTATGTTTAATTAAGGCAAATATATTTCTATTTTTTTAAAAAAGTGTTTATTTTAATAAATTAACTATTAAGTTTTACCTGATAAAATATTTAAATATTGATTTTGCGTCGTATTATATACTCTTTGAAGTACATTTACTACTGTTTTGCACCTTTTGGATTATAGTAACTTTAGAAGTGTAGTTGGTGAATAGCAATGGCCTTATTCTTTTTAGGGTGAGTGTTTCTATTAGCATGCTTCTTCCTAAACTCTTCCATACCCATGCCTAAATCTCTCCTCATTCCTCCCTTCTTAGTAGTAGATATTCCTCATTTTCCCACCACTCCAACTACTTCCTCCCACTTTTACTACTAAGGGGCAGATTATGATCTCATCTGGAAAGGATTCCGACCATATCGGTTCCGGATTGCTTTTCCGACGACTCGGATCTGGGTAGTCCGACCGAGCGATTTGGATGTATCCAGATGCTTCCGGATATGATTCGGTCAGATTCCCATTGACTTCAATGGGAGCCTGTGTTACGAACGCGAACACAGGCTCCCATTGAAGGAACAGTGGCTGGGGAAAATCTTGCAACCTGTGGCGGGCACCCCTTGGTGTCTGCCACACTGTGCATGGTTGGGAAGAGGGTCCCTTGAGTACCCCCACAGGCCTGATTCCAAGGTCCCCGGGTGAAGGGGGGCCTGCTATGGGCACCCAAAGACAGCTTTCAAAAGCTGTTTAATTCCAGGCAAGCCGAATCGGAATGGCTGTCCGAATCTGTCATTCTAATCGCTTGTTCGGAAACCGAGACCATACAGCTGGTAGATTCAGCTCCGAAAGCCTTGACTTGTTCAAATGCCTTTCAGAACTGATTTGGACGGCCCTTACAGTTTCCAGGCATCGTAGCCAGTTGTTTGGGACTGGGTATGATTTGGTCGGAAGCCTGAATCCGATTCGGAGCCCTTCTGAATGAGAACATAATCGACCCCTAAGTAATTAACATATAATTGCAGACCCATAGTAATTGTAAGAGAGGTGGAAATTGAGCGTTCTACCTGTAGGTTTGTGAATTGCACTTTCTAGTAAGTAAGTTGTACTACTGTAGTACTAGTTTGCATGCTACACATGATAGTTTGTGAATTGAGCCAATAAGTCTATCTCAACAAATGAATAACCTTTAAAATAAAATATCTCACTCTTAGTGCAAGCACAATCATCTTTGGCTGATTGTGTTTGAGCACATAGAAGAGCCATGGTATATTGTTGTTCCTGTTTACAAAAATACCCTCTACATTACACCTAGACCAGAGATTGTTAAACTTTAAACTTCTGAGCACCAACACTGTAGGGATCTGGGTAACCCATCCTAAGCAATTCATAATTTGAAAAATGCAATACGCAAAAATACAGAAACAAGTACACACCAATCTAATACGTAAATCATAAAACATTTTGTTTGATTATCAAACAAAAATATGTGAAAATTAACATTTTATTTTAATGGGAATGTTGGAGCTTTTCAAAATATATTTGTATTTGTTAAAGGCACAGTGATAAGCTAGAATCTAACATGGCACTTTATTAATTTTTCTCCTAATGCATGCTCATTCTTTGTCAGCACATACCATTGCTTCAATTGAGCCCCCCAATCATCTATACTAGATTCTGTTTGTTGCACTTGTGCTACTCTCTTAAATCAAGCTAAATATTTTAATATAATATGTATCCTCCAATTTTAAGTTCCTTCACGTTACATAGCACTTCAGAAAATTATGTTACATTTCTTTTTCATGTATTTGTACTTTATTAATCTATTAATATTATTCAATTTCTAAATATTCAAAGATTCCCAGAGACTTTGCAGACTCCATGAGTAGGCATGATGGACCCCAGGTTACAAACCACTGCCGCCGTAGGCATAAGAGTTAATAAGTATTCTTACTGGTGGTCAAGTGGTAGAGCCTTGCTCTTCTTCTGGTCCACTCAGCCTGCCCTCTGTTGTTCTGTATGTCTTTTTTGCCGCTGTTTTGTTTTTGTCTATTTGTGCCTTCTGTTTTGCCTTTTCGTTTTTGTGTTGTTTTCTTCTGTTGCTGCTTTTTCTGTTCAACTCCACCGCCCTCCTGGACAACCATGCCAACATCGAACTGAAACAGCTCATCACCACCTCCGCCCACAAGGCAGGACACACCCTCAACCTCATCTTTGTAGGAGGAAAAAAACTTTGCTTCAGCTGCACCACACAGCCCCCCTTGATGGACCACCACTGCGTACACTTTCCTTTTAAAAAAAACACCGCTCACAAACATACACCACGCCCTCCATGTAGGAATTTGAGCAAGGTCACAGAGGATCACCTCAACTCCACCCTCAACCACGATTCCCATCTCACCACAACCAACGTCAACTCTGCAGCCAACGAACTCCACAGATAGATCACAACTGTGCAGACAAGCTCGCACCCCTCCATAACCTGACAGACAACACCCCAAAAATGCCACCTGGTTTACCACTGACCTCCGAGAATCCAGACACACCTGCATATGTCTTAAGAAAGTATGGAGAAACACCAAAACCTTGGAAGCTTGCACCACCTACAAGAACGCCATGACAGAATACCACCAACGAATTAGAGCCACTAAAAAGACCTTCAGCTAGGACAAAATCCTCCCCAACTCCAGCAACTCGTAGGAACTCTTCAGCTTCATCCAGGAATTCAACAAATCCCCTAGCGAAGTCTGGGACATCACACCTTCCCAGGGCCTTTGCAACAAACTCAGATCCTACTTCCATCTCAAGATCTAGTCCCTCTGTGACAATTTCAACAAACAGAAATCTGACGCCGAAACCACTCATAACCCCAGCAACACCAGCCAGCATACCGTCTCAACCTGAACCCCAATCACCACCAAAGACAGTGCCTCGACCATGAAGAGCGTTCACTCAGGAGCCCCCGTACACCCCTTCCCCAACACATCTTCCATGGAGCCACCACCACCATAGCTCCCGAGCTACGAAGCACCATCAATGCCTCCATCAAATTTGGTACTTTCCCCGACAACGGGAAATGCGCGGAAGTCAAGCCCTCCTCAAGAAACCCTCTGCAGACCCTACAAACCTCAAAAACAGCAGACCCATCTACCTCCACCCTTTTGAGGCTAAAGTCACTGAGAAGATCATCAACAGCCAACTCATGAACTTCATCAAAGCCAACTCCAAATTCGACTCTTCCCAATCCAGATTCTGCAGCAACCACAGCACCAAGACCCCTTGTCTCTCTGCCACGTTCGGCATCCGCACCCGCCTCGACCAAGGCCACGTGGCGGCCTTTATCTTACTTGTCCTCTCTGCAGCCTTCAACACCATCTCCCAATGCACTCTCACCACCAGACTCCAAGACACCGGTATACAGGGAACTACCCTCGACTAGATCCTCTCTTTCCTCACCAAAGAATCAGACTCCCGCCTTTCCACTTCAAACCCAAGGAGATCAACTGTGGAGTACCCCAAGGATTGTTGCTCAGCCCCACGCTCTTCAACCTCTACATGGCCCCCCTTGCCACCATTGTCAGAAAGCATGGGCTCAGCATAGTATCTTACACTGACGACACCCAGCTCATCGTCTCCCTCATGAGGAAACCCGACATTACCAGACTCAGCTTCAAGGAAGGAATGAAAGACGTCACATCTTGAATGAGCAGCAGCTCTCTGCAGCTCAACTCAGAGAAAACAGAAGTCCTCGTCTTCTGACCCACCCCCTCAGCATGGGACAGCACCTGGTGGTGCTGCACCCTCGGAAGCCCCCCTACTCCCACGGACCACACCCGCAATCTCAGCATCATACTCATCTCCTCCCTCACCATGACCTGACATATTAACGCTGTCTCCTCCTCGTGCTACAACACACTCCGCATTCTTCGCAAGACCTTCAAATTGGTCCCCCACGAATCAAGAAAGACCGTCACCCACATACTTATTACCAGCAGACTGGACTACAGAAAAGCCCTCTACACTGGGATAAAAAAAATCCTGCTCCGGAAACTCCAGACAATCCAGAACATCGCCGCCAGGCACACCCTCGGTATCCCATGACATGAACACATCATGCAGCACCTATGACACCTCCACTGGCTCCCCGTAAAGAAGAGAATAACATTCAAGCAACTCACTCACGCCTACAAATCCTTCCACAACACCGGACCCCAATACCTCAATAATAGAGTCTCCTTCCACGTACCCAAGAGAAACCTCTTCTCCGCCGACCTCGCCCTTGCCGAAACCCCATGCATAAGCAGAGCCAGAAGGGGTGGAAGAGCAGCATATACCTATAAGCTTACATTGCAGCAAATACCTGGAACGAACTCCAGCTCAACGTAAGACGTTCCCCCAACTCTGCACACCTTCAGGGAGGACCTCAAGACCTGGCTCTTTGGCTGAATCAGAGATTTCCATCTACCCCCAGCACCTTGAGACCCTCATGGCTGATTGTTTGATTGATTGATTGATTGAAGTTTTAGTGATGTCTGCTATCAAGCTGGATACCCAAGGGAAGTGGACGCTGGTAGAACATTTGTCAACTTTGCAGAATTTTTATGGATCGCTCTTCTTATTCATCAGCCACCACATAGGCATTTTAAATGTAAATTCAATAAGCAGCTCACCTAATGTACTCCTTCCTTGTCCCTTACTGATGGTAAAATCAACACCCAAATCGCACCTGGGTTAATGTCATCAGTATACACCGTCTTCAATGAAAGAAAGATTGTTTGATTGTAATTAAAAGACCAGGTGCAATCACCGGGAGTGCCATTTTCAGCCTCAGACAAAACAGAACGATGAAGGCATTTTCAAAACGTATGCTCTAAATTTCAATTTTCAGTTTTGATTGAATGTACTAAAAAATAACTCACCATCACTGTCAGATTCACTGTCTATATATCCGTCAATCTCAATTCCAACTGTAGGAATAAAATGATATAAAGAATTATTTAAATTCATCTCATTGCCTTTCTAATATACTACTGTAATTCTGAAGATGAATCATTTTCTTTATGAAATCATACAGGAAGCATATCTGTTTTGATAATGTAACTACCTTTCGCCATTTTACATTTCTAGGGTCCCGATTGCAAGTTATAAGGAGCAAAATAATTGCATACTTGGGTGTGCTCATTTTTTCATACCCGGTTTTTCTAGCTGTGAGAGTTCCTAATTCAATTTTTAGAACAAGACTTTGGCTGCAACAGAACCCAAGCATGTGCGTCCGCAGGAGGGGACAAGGAGGGGTGCTTGCCCCCCCCCCCCCCTCCCCCCTGGATCGCCGGTCCGTCCGGTTCGAGGGTGACGTGGAGAGATTGATTTTTTTAACAATGTGACTAAAGGTATTTGCCGCACCAGCCCATGTGAGCACAGTTTCACTCGCAGTAAAAGGTAGTGGATTCTAAACGGGGTGCAGCTGACAGCACCCGAGCCTGCACCTCCTGAGACCCCTTCTTTACTCCTGCCCCTAATCTTTATACACAAGACCGCTTTCTTCCCTAGCGCTGGTTGGGGGATGCTGCAGTGATGTCAGACCACAAGCGTGTGATGCTAAGCATGGCTGTGGAGAGATTGCCCATGCTCATGGTAGGAAAAGGCTCAATCACATCTGGTATTTGACAGCACAACCGTCGACCACTGGTGCTCGGTGAGCTGACAAGTCCAGCTGCTCTTTGTGCGGACAGCAGCATCTCATAACCGTCACCCAGTGATTTAAGGAGAGGTGCATCGAAGAACACAAAGTCAGTCCAGACAATAGAGCCGAGACGTCATTGGAGGGGAGGTCTACGATTATGGAAACTAAATGGGAGGCTTGGAAGGTTAACAACAAACCAAAGACAAGATCACCATGTTGCCAAGAATCTGTGGTAATGTAATCAGAGATGACAGTTGAACTGTAACTCTCAGAATCTGAGAGACAATCACAGTGACTGCAGACACACAATGACGACGACAGGGTAAGAAGCTCAGCAGAACACTTGAAATATCAAGTTACTGCCATGTCCTTCAGTCATGTTTCACTCCCAGTTTTAAATCACTTTGCACACTGGGCATTTAAACTCAAAGAAAAATAAGAAAAACTACAAATCCCAGAGTGCGATGTAAAATTGGTTAAAAAGCTAGAACTAGCTGATAATGTCACACACGGTAAGGGGACAGTTGGCATCTAAACAGTGTATAACAGAAAGCTTTGCACAGTATGTGAAACAACAGCACCAAATATATATGGGGATGAATATTGCATAGTAAAGATGGAGGAAAGGGTGCTATGGAAGGATATATGGATTAAAGGAAGAGCGAGATGCAATATGAACAAGAGAACACAGGAAGGCTTGAGGAGTTTGCAAGGACAAGATAGAGAAGTTGAGATAATAAAGCGAGAGGGGGATGATAATAAGGGGGAAAGGGCAAAAGTAGAGAGGGAGAAGATTAAGGCAAGAGAAAAAACATACATACATAAAGGAAAAGGACTAGCAATTGAGACAGGAAGAGAATGGGAATGAATGGAGAGAAGGATGGGGAAGCAAATAGGAAAGAGAAAGGAGTGTGCTAAGAATTTTCTAGTCTGTAAAACAAAGTATGGTCCGAGCCTCTGGAGCTTTGTCTTGTGAGTGACTAGTTCAGGGATTGTTTTAGGAATAGATGAAAATGCAGACATTTCTGACCCATGAGAAAAGTGGTCAATCTAGAAAAGAATTCACAGAGTGAATTACTTTCACCAGAAAGAAAGCATGGTCGAGAAAATATCACAAGTGGAATCCTCATTTTATGCTGTGTTTTTGACTCGGTCTGTAGTGCCAGGAACCCAGCTGTTTAGCATTACTGCTCCAAACTTTCACTGTACTCCCCACCTCTGTCTGACTTTTAGCAGACTCAGATGTAGGAGTAAAGAGCACAGGGGTTGCTATAGTACTGGTGACAGGCTCCCTGCTTCAGCTTTGCTCTGCCTGTCAATAGCCTATAGGATCCAAGTCATTGCGTCCTGAAGTTATGACATGCCAATGTGAGCATCGTGTGCGTCTAATGTTGCTGCAGCTTTCAAAGCCCTTCTAGAACATTACGGTTTAGAAAAGGCCCCCAAACCCCAGGGGCCGCCACGCCAATATATATATCCCTAATATAATAATCCTCTGAGGATGGATACATATTTGCGTGGCGGCCCCTGGCAGGGATTTGTTGGCCTCCGGCTCTGTTCCACTTCCTAACACCCTGAACCCCCCCCCCCCCCTCCTGAGCTCCGGGGGGCTCCGCCACGCCCACACCCCCGTTTCCGGGGCCCCCTACCTAAGCTCCATGCCCAGGGCCGACATGAGCCTAGAGCCGCCCCTGATAAAATCATGGCAAATGTGAAATGTCACACATAACCAATCTCAAAACTTGGCAGCTATGGATTGAGATGGTGCCGCGCAGAGGATGGATGATGTAAAATGATGCCCTCCCCTGAAACAATTTCTGCGGACGCCCATGAACCCAAGCCTCATTGCGGTTTTAATTTTGATAGGGAAGAAGCTTGCAAAGCCAGGAACCATGTTCCATTTCTCCCCCCTCCCACGTACCCCACCCCCCCCCCACCCCCGCTCCTACTCCCACTCACTCATTCCTCATTCCACAAACATATCTGCCCATATATTTACCACTTAATCAGAGCGAGTGGCAATAAAACTCCTTGGAATAGCGACTTTAATGTCGTTCTATGGCTGGCTAAGCCACTCCTACACAGTAATTCCCCATTCCATGGGGTTTAATCATAGTAGAATGGTACTAGGTCAGTTTTGCTGGACGGGAATGATAACATCTCCATGGCCTCAGCACCAAGTAAATTTGAATCGGCAACCACGTGCCCAGAAAGAAGTACAGAGAGATCTGATTATTAAACGAAGAAAACGAAAAGAGAGCAGAACGGAAAAAGAATTTTTAGACAGTATTAAAAATATACATATACATCACATGATAAAATTAAAAATACAATTGATTACATTTTTATGTCAATACCTATCATTGGCTTATATAAGAATATTAAAAAAGAATCAATTACTTGTCAATGTAGCTTATTACATTTGTATTCATGTGGATATTATGAAGAAAGTTTCAGCCTTGACTTACATTATGTATCCTTCAGAAAAAAGTTACAAACCTGGCTATTATGTAGTTTCAGAGGCCATAGATGCTGGCTAATATTCACGGGGCTATGACGCCTTTCTCAGAACAACAGTGTACTTTACGAAGTAAGTATTTATCAAATTTTCGTCAAACTGTACCAGAAGCAATATTAATGTCCCTCTTGTTACCCTCTTAGTGCTTTACAGAGATTACGTTTTTGTTGTCCCTACATTTTAAAGATAATTTCTTTAAGAATAAATGAAGACAGCACATGCAGCTCACAGTGGAATTAATAAAATACGTACCATCTTCCATCATGACCTGGAGCTGGCTTTTCTTTTTTCGCCCCATGATGGCGTCTTCTTTTTACCATATGCTCGACGCAAAATCCTTTCCTAATTACACACGTGGGAGAGTTTGCAGTCAGAGCGTGCTCCTCTGTAAATATCTTGTTTGTTTCTAGGTAGGCTTCACACACAAAACTACCCCGTCGATCCCTTCCTCATTCCCAGGTGCCTCTATAAAGCCCACTGTCCCAACTCGGCCGACCCTCGAGCACTGAGTGAAAGCAGAACATATGCATTTATGCACACGGTTAATGGGCAGCTGCTTTCCCTTCATTGCTCGTGGAGCGAGGGCCCCTGCTGCTATTGCATTACAATGCACATTACTTAAACATGAGGACAAAGAAAAGCCCTTTTCTGTGAGGATCAGGTTCGAGACAGATACAACTCATTCTAATTTAATACATAAATGTGTCTACATTTGCTAAGCAACGCAGTCCATTGAGGAATGGTTTACCTGACTAATTTTGTTGAAAGATGGTATGGAAGACAAGCCAACCGCCTTCGTCCCACCGGCATTAGTATGTAGTCCTGATGGCTTTGTGGGAGAGACAAGAAAGACATGAAAGAAACACTAAATGGTTTTAAATAAAGTATTTCTTCACTTTTTTTCAATTGCATTAAAACAGTAAACATATTCCAATTTTGATAGTCATGCGTGATAGTGCAATAAATTGTAGTGTGGTGGCCTAACATTTTCTAATGGTGTTAAGGGAATCCCACAATAACTCTATGGACCTGATAAAAAAAACAATTTTGCAGTTGCAAAGCTTGTGATTCGCAAAATCACAGGGTTTGAAATACCAATTGTGATGTGATGTTTAGTGTGCTAAACTCATTTTGTCAGGAAAGCCTTTTTGACGTGAAAATGGGTTTTGAGACCCATTTCAAAAAGCAATTAAGAGTGGGCTTGAAAGGGGTGTCCTGTCTTAATCACAATGGGATGTATCAATGGTTTATGGCCGCATATGTATTAATGGTTTGCAGACCCTTCAGGAGAATGGTGAATGAGTGCTGCTTCCTGGCTGTGTACTGTCCGGGATAATAAGGGAAAACAAAGGCACCACAGCAGAGCCTGAGAGAAAAAACACAAGGCAATGCACTCTCAGGTGATGTAAATACAGAAGGAACAGCAGATGAGAGACAGCACGTATTTAATACTCTTACACCAACAAGTCCTACACTTACAAGTCACAAAAATCAATGCAGAGAACTAAGACAGACTTGAGAGCAGGATCAGTTTCCAGACATATGGTCTGAGATTTAACCACTTCTTCCAGTTAGAGAAATGCCAATGACCAGGAAGGCAAACTCTATGTGCTTCTCAACTCCTCAAATGTCCAATATCACATGTACGCAGATAACACACAACTCTACATTAACGTCCACTCACTTGAAGACATCAACGGGCACATGCATCATCGGAACATTTTGCGATTCCTTATTTGCGAAAATTATGGAATCGCAAATAAGGAATCGCAAAATGGAATGCATAATTTTTTTTGCAAAATGTATGCGATTCGGTAAAAATCGCAATTTTTACCGAATCGCATAGAAATGCGAATTCTTATTTGCGAATTCGTAATTTTGCGAATTCGCTAATAGCGAGATCGCACACGATGCATCTCAATTCAATTACTGCCAGGAAGCTAGGGAAGCAATCAAATGCACATGATTCAGCATTTGAACTGCAGGAGAAACTTTTGGCAGTTGGAGCAGTGCCTGTTGGTAGTGGAGGAATCTGTGTTTTTTCCTGAAAGAATGGGTCAAGAAAATGTGTCTGAAGGAAAAGAAAAGTGAAATTTAGTGATCAGGAGTTAGAGATTCTAATTGAAGAGGTCACAGCAAGACAGGAGCAGTTGTTTGGAAAACAGTCCCTTAAGGTGCCTGAAGGGGTAAAAAGGAAACTTTGGCTGGCAATACAAGCCAAAGTTAATGCAGTTGGCGTAGCACACAGAGACATCACCAACCTGCAGAAAAGAAGGTATGATCTGCGCAGTCGCACAAAAGAAAAAATTGCGACCCGCATTAAGACTGCCAGAAGGACTGGTGGAGGACCTCCCAAAGACAAGCCAAATACACCCCTTGAGGACCTTGTTGAAGGAACCCTTTCCACAGAAGCGGTGATTGGATTAATCGACATTGACACATCAGAGCTACCAGGAACTTCTCAAGGTAAAGATGCTTTCTGTTCTTGTATATGTAATGTTTGTCTTTGCTGGCCATTCCAAACTACATCATAAGTGATGTTGCTTTGTTTCACCATCAGCTTCAATGTTTTTCCTGTGGATGTGTGTGCAATACTACGTTTCATAATAGCTGCAATACATCATGGTACTTGTAGTTTATTTTTTACATATGCAGAAAAAATTTGTAAATTGCGTTTTCCAAAATCAGAAATACATACATGTATGTATGTATGTATGTATGTATGACGTTTTTGTAAAGCGCGTGGTTACCAGAAGGCATCCCAGCGCTAAGATAGAGTGAGACTCAGAGGGGGGGGGGAGCGAGAAAGGGAAGGGGAATCATTTGGGAAAGAGGAGGGTTTTCAGAGATTTCCGAAAACGGAGGAAGCCGGGTTCCGCACGAAGTTGCAATGGGAGGGAATTCCAATGTGAAGCCGTGTTGACCGAGAAGCGGCGGCCTCCGGTGCGAGTTTTCTTGATTCTAGGCACCGTAGCCAGGAACCCATTGTCAGAGCGCAGTGGTCTGTTGGGTTTATAGGGGGTGACCAGGCTTCTCATAATCGGGGGTCCTTTACCTTGGAGGATCTTGTGGGCAATGCATAGGGATTTGAAAATAATCCTCTCTCGAACAGGGAGCCAGTGAAGAGCTTTAAGAGCACGCTTAGCTGATGACCTAAGGGGGATACCCATTAAAAGCCTGGCCGCAGCATTGTGAGTCTGCTGAAGCTTGTTGATAGTAGCTTCCGGGGCTCCCAGGAAGATTGCATTGCTGAAGTCTAGTCTAGAAAGAACTAGACCTTGTATCAGAAGCCTCCTAGAGTGCTGCGGGAGGAAGGGGAGGATTTTGCGGGTGGAGCGAAATAGGCCGAAACAGGTACCTGCTGTCTTTTTCGCATGAGTCTTAAGCGAAAGGTCCTGTTCCAGCCAGACCCCCAGACTTTTGATTTCCTTTTTCGGGGTGGGTGGGACCCCTAAACAGGTCGGCCAGATGGAAGGGGGCAGGAGGGCCGACTTGTGACCTTACATCATGATTTCCGTTTTTCCTCCGTTAAGCTTGAGTGAGGAATCATACATCCAAGCATGGATCTTGGTCAAGCAGTGATGGAGATTGTCAGAGCATTGACTAAGCTGTGAAAGTGAAACGACCAGTTGGGTATCATCGGCATAGCTTATTATTTTAATCCCAAAAGGGGCGACCACCTCCTCCAGGGGGTCCATGTACACATTAAACAATGTGGGGCTCAATGATGAGCCCTGCGGCACACCACACTGGAGGGGAATTAAGGCAGATTGTGAATTACCTTCCCAAACTTGGAAGGTGCGATTCGACAGAAAGGATGCTAGCCAGGTCAGAGCAGACCCTCGTATTCCGGCTTCGGCCAGACGGTGGATCAAGATACGGTGATTCACCGTATCGAAGGCCGCACTCAGGTCCAGGAGGATCACTGCCACTGACCTTCCTGAATCCAGAATACGCCTGGCCTCCTCGATGACAGTGAGGAGAGTGGTGTCAGTGCCTTGGCCTGGGCGGAATCCGGTTTGGGAATCGCATAACCGATCATTGGACTCCAAAAAGTGGGAAAGTTGGTAGTTCACCACTTTTTCGGCAATTTTACTAATCCCTGGAAGAAGGGAGATCAGTCTGAAATTGGCAAGTTCTAGAGAGTGGAGATGAGGTTTCTTAAGGAGGGCCTTAACAATGGCCCCTTTCCAACTGGGAGGTACAATGCCCTGAGAAAGAGAGAGATTGATGAGATCAGTAGTCGGGGTGGAAATAGTGACAGCTATCTGTTTTAAGAACCGCATCGGAACAGGGTCACTAGGAGAACCACTCTTGATGTTAGATAAGATTTTGAGGAAATCCTCCTCCGAAATTAAAGTAAAAGTATTCAGCTGAGGGGTTATGTCCGAGGGCAAAATCTCATAATGTAAGAGGGTCTCCATTTGGGGTAAGGTAGAAATGATATTTTTAATTTTCTGGTCAAAGTAAGTGGCTAGTTCATTGCATTTAGCACCTGAGGGATTTTGGGGTAACGGGGGATCAGGGATCTTCAGGAGTTCTTTCATGATCATGTTGGTCTCTCTCGTTGAGTTAGAGGCATTTTTAATTCTGTGATCATAAAAAGGTATTTTGGCATTTCTGAGGGCGACTTTATATGCTCTGATCGAGTCGCGATAGGTGTTTTTGTTGGACGTGTCCCAGTCTCTTCTCCAGATACGTTCAAGCCTCTTGCAGCCTTGCCTAAGGGTTCTAAGCTCATGAGTGTACCAGGGGGCAGAGCCGGTTCTGGCCTGCTTTTTTCTCAGAGCTTTTTTGGGTAGAACTAAGTCCAATGAGTTAGAGAGCCAATTTGTGAGATTAATATCGGCCACAACGGGATCCAAAGCAGGGGGTGGGAGGGAACAGTCTAGGATGTCAGTCCACTTTCCCACTGAAAGTTTCGACCACATTCTGTCGTGAGTGGAGGTACTAGGCGTATGAACTATTTTGCGCTCGACCTGCCACGTAAAAGTCAGGAGAAAATGGTCCGTCCAGGGGAGGGGAGACGGAGGACTGGTTTGAAGTGACCCGATATTAGAAAGTATCGGATCTAAAAGGTGACCTTTGTTGTGTGTGGTACCCGAGTTTTTGAGATGAATCTCATAGGATGATAGATCAAGCAGCAAATCAGAGGCCAATTTGTCAGACGGTTCGTTGAAGTGGAGATTCAAATCACGGAAAATGGTGAAGTTAGGCACAGAGGAAGCTAGAACGGTAACCGTTTCTAGGAGGGAGCTGGTGAACTGACCGTAGTGCCCGGGGGGACGGTATACTAAAAGACCTGTGAAGGAGGTTGTAGGGGAGAGTTGGAAATGGAAGTAACAGTTTTCGGAATTCACGATTCCGCCGTCCTTTAGCCTGCAAGTTAAGTGATTTTTATATAGAATAGCCAGTCCACCTCCTTTACCGGAGGTTCTGATCTGTGAATAAATAAGGTATCCTGTAGGGAGAGTGCTAACAATGTCGGACTCAGAGTTGGCAGAGAGCCACGTTTCTGTAAGAAACAGAATATCCAAGTCATGATCTTGAAGCAGAAAATAAAGCTCAAGCGAATGTTCAGGAAGGGACCTACAATTCAATGAGGCCATATGAAGGTCAGTAATGGCTGGGTGATGCTGCATTAAACCCGGCGGGCCAGAGCTGCACAGATCGCAGCGTGTGAATACGTGCTCAGATATATGCAGATAGTGACAGTGTTTAGGTTTACGGGGTCTCAGAGCAAGAAGTTCACTTCGGGAGTAAAGAATGGAGCCATCAGTGAGATCGGGCATAGGTACACGCCCTGAGCCCGGCAGAGCCCGGACGGGCCCAGACGGGCTTGCCTCTGCCTCTGGCGCGCCTCCGACGCGCCATCGGCGCGCCCGCTGCGTCCGCCCGCTGCGCGGACGGAAAGTAGGATCCATTTTATCGTGCCCTGGCCCCAAATCGGCCGAAGCACTAGCGCGCTATCCTCTCCCTCACCCAAGATGGCGGCCGCTGCCTGCGCCTGGGGACGAGGGGAGAGAGAACCTGCTGGGCCCGAAAATCGGCCAAGAAAGGACAGCAGGAGTCCCAAGAGGGAATGAGTACTTGAGTAAGTACAGTCTGGGCAGCCTTTCTGACGCCACAAGAATTACAGTGCAAATTAAAAAACTGCGATTTTTTTTTTTAAATGGTGAAATAACAATTCAGAAGTGCAATTTAAAACAATACAGTATCTAACTCCCGGCTTCCACCTCAGGAGTGACCTCTATCTGTAGTAATAGGCAAACAAAGTAGGCTGGAAACATGTACTGGATTTGCAAATGAAGTACTTTATTGAATGCAACATAAAGTACTTTTCACACATAGTAATCACATTTTTGCACTCTTTTAACCATAGATGCAGACCTGAACACACATTTCATAGACTTTGCTGAGTCTTTCACTGAGGATTTGCTGAATTCAGTTGAAAATCATTCAGAAGCATCCTCACCAACAGTCCAGAGAAATAATCCACGTCACTGAGTGCGTCAACTTCCAGAGTCAGACAGCGATATACCAGAAAATGAAGTGGTTCAAGTCCAAAATACATTTCCTAGGCAACTTGGGGGTCCTATAAGGATATCTGGTACAGTCACACACAGCAATGATAAGGGTGCAAAAAATTGAAGCAGTGTACAGGACAGAGAAAATGAAAAACAATATAGTATACGTCTAATTCATTTATAAATATACCTATATTTAAAATATCCATATCTATACACCATTGATTTTAACAATTTTTTCTCATTCATTGTGAATTAAAAACCTTTTTTTGGGGTGAGCAAAGATTTTTAACTCACTTCACTTATGAGCACTGTGTAACAATTATCTCAGGACACTACTGCATATCCAGTGGTTGCCTCAGGCTTGAGGCATGCATACGACAAATAAAGACCCGATGATGATGCACTAGCGTATTATTACAGGCGGAGAACTAAGATATACCGCCAACGATTTCAATGCGTGTATGAGGGTTTTTTAACCAAGAGAGAAAGAAAACCTTGGTAACGCTGTTACAAGTTGTCCATTCCCCCCCGTTTCTGTATTTAGACATATTTACTATTAATAATTCGATTGACAGATGTGTTATGCTAGTTTAATTTCTTAAAGGCACAAGGCTTTTTTATTACTACTATTTTGGTTTTACTATAATTTCCCTCTTTAGCTACTTTTTGCTTTGTGTAATGATACTATTATTTGAAGACATCTTCTGAGAACTGGGTAAGTTTTCTTGTGCTGCTTTTCCTCATGATCCACTGATTGAGTTTTGAAGTTCAGGATTCTCCCTTCCCATCAATCCTCCTTAATCAATTGGGGTGGAGCGTCCACGAATGTTTGTGTAGCAAATTGTGTATGGTGAAAATGTAGCTGGAGAACAATGGAACACTGAACAGCACAGATGGATTCAAGGCAACAATTTAAGATCATTTAAATATGCTGTGACTCATAGGTTCTGGTAGTGCTCTTTGGAGATATGGGCCATCAGTCTCACTTTGAAAGAATAGGAGTATTCCTAAGCTGTTTTTCTGTTGACTATACTGTTGTTCCAGATACTAGGTGCAAAGATGGGAAAGGCTGTACTATCCCGTGTGTTTCTTCTATACACAACAGGCTGCCTTCAGGTCTTTTGATTCTTAGAATTTCTTCAACTCCATTCTGATGATGGCCTTGGTCCTAGTTTGACAGTATCCACTAGGCATGGTGCGGTTTTTAGCTATGTATACGGTGGTACCATTTGTGATATACTTGTAGGTGATAAAAGTGGTCTTGAAAACGATTCAGGTTTTGCTGAGGAGCCAACATAATGCACTCTGGTATGGAGTCAATTTGTCGAAATTCTTCAATCCTTTTATAAGATGTATTTCAGTGCCTATCATGGGTGCCTCAGTGGTGTCCTAAAGGCAGTTTAACAGGGTGCTACATCCAGATGAGAGAAGACCTACGTCTGCACTGTCATCCTGAATTAGTTTCTGGTAAATAGGGTTTCAGGGCACAAGCCATGTTCTCAATGACATGTATGCCTGGCTATGTGTGAAATGCACAGAGGATTAACAGAGATTTTGTTAGATGTAAAAACCTAAGTAAAATGAACTCTGCGTACCACCACAAACTAATTTTATTTCACACAGCACTGTGTCCTAGACATGACTCCACTGGTTTCCAGGTTTTTATGTGCAGTGCTGGGGTCTAGTTTTTATTGTGAAACTCTGAGTATGCCCTAACAATCAAAGAGTGTTGGGGCACTGTGAGAAATTGGGCTGGTGCTTGAACGGGAGTGACTCGATTAAGCATGGGCGGAAGTTTGCAAATTCGCGATACGTGAATTTGCGTGAATTCGTAATTGCAATTCTCAAAAATCCGCCAAATTCCGCGAGCTTGTAAAAATTATTTTGCCAGTTAGTGAGATTTTTTTATCAGTTCGGGAACGAGAACTTGCGCATGCGGTCGCAACGGTCGCGAACATGTTGTTTCCACTTAACCAGCCTGCTCGCGATGCCTTTTTCCTGTTTCGGGTCGCAATGACGTGCTCGCGTTCGCAATATCCTGTTTCGGGTCACAATGATGTGTTTGCATTCCCAATTTCCTGTTTTGGGTCGCAATGACGTCTTCGCGATCGCGGCGTCGCTCGGCCAGCTACCAAAATCTCGCAGCGCACGCGAACAGGGAGGAAAACTCATCAGCGAACGCAGAATCAGGGTAAGTCAATGCCACACACGCGAGATTGTATTTTTGAAGCGTGAACAAGAAAAAAAATCCGCCAAATCGCAAATTGCGGATTTTTGGGCAATTTTGGGCAATTCACGGATCGCGAAATTGCCAAAAATTCTCAAATTCCGCGAGCGCAACAAATTTTCTGCCCATACTTAGACTCGATGGAGCACAGGTCGGATAAAATGAGTAGATTGGCCCCGGACAGAACTTACCTTCAGACTTAAAAAAAAATCCTGAGAAGAGGACGAGCGTCCGACCAACACAATAGAGGGATGAAATCTGCTGATCTATTAGTCAGAGGTTCCACCCACCTAATTAGGATGCAACCGTCCTAGGGGAGGTCGGAAACATAAATGTTTCCATTGCAGCTTGTGCAGCGGGTGGAAAAGGGCCACAACACAAAAGCAGAGGTAGATCTCGTTCCTAGATGCCTCCAACCGCCAGATCGTAATCAAGCAGTCGGATTGCATCAAAGGATATCGGTGGTCCTGCCACAGGCGGTCTGTCGGTGGCTGGCCCACCAACATGAGAATGAGGGCCTTAGTCTCTTGTTTGGAAGTTTTGAGAAAGGAGGCTGTAGCTGATGGGAGTTCCACGAGACTAGTAACCCCTTTGGCAAACAACAGCTGAACGGGATTTGCTGCTGTGGAGAAGAAGTAGCGGGAGCTGCAACAAAGTCAGGCCGACCAATGATCCACCTTGGGCAGATAGATGATCAGGTTGGTACCGATCTTCTGTTAGTTCTGAGAGCACGCTTTAGTCAAAGTCCCAAGGTTTTAAATTTGGCTATATGGGAACTGTTAGATCTGGGGGTATTTAGTTGGCAGAGGTAGGTACCAATGTGCAAATAGGGACCCTTGCTTCTAGTCAGGGTAAGGGGGATACACTCTTTACATAACCCCTGCTCACCCCCTTGGTAGCTTGGCACAAGCAGACAGGCTCATCAAAGGCAATGTGTAAAGTATTTGTACCAACACTCACAGTAACACAGTGAAAACCCCACAAATGGACTCCACACCAGTTTAGAACAATAAATTATCTTTATCTAAACTACACAAGACCAAAACGACAAAAATCCAACATACACAGTTCAAGAATATGATTTTAAAAGAGTTCTAGGGTTTACGTCAAAATAATCCACAGCTGCATCAAGTTTAGACCAAAGTACCTGTAGATCTGACAAAAGTTCCAGATGGAAGCTGCAGCGTTGAAAAACAAGCAATGCTTCACTCCTGAGACCCTGGGGAGGCGATGCAACAGCCCCGCTGGACGCAGCGGGCTTGTTGCGACAAATGCGGTCTGTATGGGGAGGGATGCAATACCTTGTATGGGTTCCGGTGCGCAGGTTCAGTAGGAAGCGTTTTGCACAGGCACGATGCGACAATCTTCGAGAAGGCGACGATCTCAGGTGCGGCGGTGATGGGCAGCGCAATGTCGATCTTCTCCTCTCGCGGCCCCTCGATGCGATGGCTCTGCAACAATGTTCGCAGCAACGTGATGCGGTCCGCAAGCAAGCGGTGCAGCAATCTCACCCAGCGACAACAGACTCTGCGACAATACTCGTAGCAACGGTAATCTTCCCGCACCGGAGCGATGTGTTCCGCAAGTGAACAAATCGTTGGTTCTTGCAGCGGCAACAGGCGCTGCGACGATCTGAATCTTTGCAGCAGCGGGAATTTCCTCGCACTGTCAGGGATGCGCTCCACAAGTGAGCGATGCGTGAAAATTCCAGATTGTCTTTGTTTTTCCTTGTCCAGCTCCCCAAACAGCAGGCACAACTTCCCGAGGTCCCACAATGGATCAAGCACTCTAGGAAGGGCAGAACTCAAACAGCAGAGTTCAGGGAGAAGCTGGGGGTGAAGTCCTTTTGTTCCTGGGACTTCTTAACAGGAGGCTAGCTCTCCTGAGGCCCTTGGAGATCCCTAAAGCAAGGGGACACAGCACACAGCAAAGTCCTTCCCCTCTCCTTGGCAGCAAAGCAACTGCAGGTCAGTCCACAAGCACACACCAGGACAGTCTTTAAGCTTTCTCCTTGGCAGAGGATCCTTCTTGATTCCAGGATGATCTAATTTTCTGTAGTCTGGGAAGCCCTTTTAATACCAGTCTTTCCTTTGTTCTCTAGAGGCAGAGAGGCATTGGCTTGGTCAGAACCAGTTCAGGTCAATTCCTGAGCACTTTGTTTTTCTGTCTTCTCCTTTCCTTTCAGAGAGAGGGGCAGGGTCATCAGCCGCCCAGCATGAGGTGGAGCCAGCAGTGTGGAAGGCAGGCACAGCCCTATTCAGGCCCAGGTGCTATCTCCTCCCACCACTCAAGATGTAGATGCAGTCATTCAGCCTAGGGCTGACTCATCCAACCTCCTGGGGGCTCCCCAGCCCCTGTCAGTCGCAAACCAGACAGTCAATTCACATACAGCCCCAGGCACACAGAAAGGTCAGACAAGAGAACAGCCACTTTCTAAAAGTGCTGTTCTCAAGCACAGGATTTAAAAACCATCTGTCCTAAAAGATGTGTTATTAAATTCTGAATTCAGGGATACCAGACTTTAATTTTCTATCTTGCTCCTATGGGAAGATATGCAGGTAAGCATTACACACAGCATTCCCCATTATAGCCTATGAATGAATGAATGAATGAATGAATTGCTTTATTGTACAGTTACTTAAAACACACAATATAAAATGTCCTTCTTAAAATCGTTTTAAAACATTACTCATATTTTTTAGAAGAAAAAGGGTGATTAAAACCCTATACAGTCATCTTACTCGTTTGCATTGTCTGTGGGCTGACTATGAAATGAAGATGTGCCTCAAAGGGCTGGTGTGCGCTTTGATCTTGTCGGGACCTTATCAGACTAGTTCTTAGTTAGAGGGTTGCTGCGTGCAGTTTGTCACCACGCCTAGTGATTGATTTGTACGTCTTGTGGACACAGTGTCAAAGAACTTCGTCAGTCTGCAATTTAGGTGGACCTCTTCAGGATTAAAGCATATCAACACAGCTTCCCTGCAGCTTGTTTTGCCTTTTTGTTTCCAGAGTGGTCGAAGTAAGGCTCGCCTTATGTCTTTCAGGTTAGGGCAGATACAGATTATGTATAATAAGTCCTCATTCCTTGATCTGCAGAGTCGGCAAAGATGTTCTTCTGAATTCCTTTTCCATTGTGCCAAGTGGGGTAAAATTGGTATGATTTCGAAACGCAGGTTTAAAAATGTATCTTTTGTCTTCCGTGTAAGACCCTTTTTCTGGTATTCCTGCGGTTTAAGGACATTATAATCTTTCAACACGTCCCACCCATGCGCCCTCTTGGACAGGGTTTCTTTATCTTTGATAGATAAAATCAGTTTAGTAACTTTTGTTACCAGCTTTTTAAAGGTAGTGTTGTCAGCTGATGACTCCCAAAGGCTAGTTAAGTCCAGATATTCCAATGAGTTCCGAAGGTAATTCTTGGTGGTTGAGTTTGATCGTATTGACAGTTCTGTCCATAAATGAGCGTTTAGTGTTCCTTGCTCCGCGGCTTTGATTTTGCACCAGCATTTAATGTAGGCGCCTCTTCTCTCAACCATTTGTTTTTGAATACCAAATGCAAGGCGAATTTGGGCAGGGGACACGTAGTTTGGCAGATGGAAAATTGCCCTGTATGCTCTACTGATTGTTTTGTCTAGAGCATTAGGGTCTTTCCCTTGTATAGGTTCACTACCATATGTAAGCATAGGTTGCAGGTGTGCTCTAATCACCTGTAGGAGGGGGTCAAACGATTGATCAGGGAGAGTTTTTTTTAGCGGCTTCATTGGGAATTGGAATGTGGTGCCCTTCCGTGCTATGGTCTCTAGCTGGGGTTTGAACGAGCCTCCGCTGTCCAGTAATACGCCAAGATATTTATATTTGGTGACTCGGTCCAGCCTCTGTCCGTCCAGGGACCATGCAGGTTTCTTTGTCTTGTTGTAATTTACTGACATGACCTTAGTTTTGTTTGAATTGATTTTCAAAGCGTTATTTATTGAGAATGTGTTGGTTGTATCCAAGAGGTGTTGCAGTCCTAATGGGGACCGACTTATTAAGACCAAGTCATCCGCGTAAAGAAGATTTGATAGTGAGGTGTCTCCCAGCCATGGCGTGTGAGAGTTGGTTTTATCCAATTCTCCAGGCAGGTCTGCTGGGAAAAGGTTAAACAACATGGGAGCAAGGACGCATCCTTGCTTTAGACCTTTAGTGGTGTTAATTTGCCTTGAAAGGTGCGTCCCGCTACCAAGTTTGATCTTGACCCAAGTGTTTTGGTATGGAGTAATATCAGCTGCTGCAGGAGTGGCCCTGGTATCCCCCAGTTGTCCAGTTTCTGCCAGAGTTTGCCTCAGTCAACATAATAAAACGCTGCACTGTAATCTATGAAACTTAGGAATAGTGAGCTCTTGATTGTCTTGGCAGCGTCTGTCAAAAGATTTAACGCCATGATGTTTTTGGTTGTGCCTTGTCCTCTGCAGAAACCGGTTTGATTTACTAGAATGATGTTATTTAGGGTTGCCCAAGATGTTAGTTCCTCCAGACCTGCATAGTACTTTGCCTCTGTATCTATTAGGGCAATAAGATAGTAATTTCTTGGGTTGCTCCTTTCGCCCTGTTTGTGGATCGGGCTAAGTATAGATCCTCTCCAGGTTGAGGTGCAAATCGCCGTTTCCCTAACTTCCTGAAAAAGAGGCACCAGTATCTCAATCCAGAAGTTAGCTTTGTGTTTGTACATTATTTGCGGGACTCCATTGGGCCTGGGTGCACATTCCAATTTCCCTTTAGATATTTGTACCTTAATACTGACTGCTGTAACTGTATGTTTTTCTACCTCACTCCTTGATGGTGCTGTGAGACTTGCTGTTCCTTCTTTCACCTGCATTGTGGGATTGCACGAGGTCATTGCAGTAGTGATGTCTTCGTTTGCATTTACTTGGTGGATGTGTGTTGTTTGCCTATTGCTCAATGTGTTTGTCGTGGTTGTAGGATTTTCTCCTCTTGTTGAGCCCCCCCTCTGAATTTCTTCCATTAAAGTGTGTTGGTAGATAGTTTGCCCATTCGTGTTCAGGTATGTGGGAGTTTATTCCATTATGGCCTGGGCGTTGAAGACTTTGAACTGTTTTCCAGAAACTGGCGCTGTTCTTCTGTTTTGAATCGTATACGATTTTCACCCAGAGGTCCCCATTAGTTTGCCTTTCCTTTTCCCAGATCAACTTGTTGCACCGAGTCTTTAGGGATTGCAGCACCTCATTCAGGGCGTCGTTATTTGGTTGAATACGGAGCTTCCTAAGGATCTGGTTTATTTCCCGTTTTAGTTTTATTATCTCCAGTGAGGTTACTTTGCTTTTATGTAAGTTGGTGTGATGGTTTTTTACTCTGTGGCGAATTTTGTTCCGAGTTATGTTAGAAATTCTTCCCAAGTCTCTAGAGGGGTAGTTGACGAGCTTATGATCCGATGCAAGATTGTTTTTGCGTTCGTAGTTAGCTCTTCTACTTTATTAGTCTTGCACCTTATTCGTCTGAAATTGGTGGTGTACTCCGTGCTGATGGTTTTTCTTACTTCCAGGACTTTCCCTCTGATGACTTGTAGTGCCACTTCCTGTGGTAGGTGGTCGCTTTGGCCATTTACGCTGATCCTAAATGAGCTATTGGTATTAAACAAAGGAAGTGTTGCGAGAGTGAAGTCGAGGTGCGAGGAGGTACTTGGGGAAAAATACGTGAGTGTGGAAGTGTGTCCTCTGCAAATCGACCGTTTAAAACCCTCAGGTTTAATTGCTCTAGGTCTCCTAATAGCTGTTTTGAGCATCTTGTTTGCTTGTTGTGAGTGGCTGAGGCTTGAGTATGGATTCCCCAGGCGATATTGAGGTCCTGTACTGTTTCGTCATCCAATTTATTTCCGAACAGTTGGAGGTTAAAGTCACCTGCCAGGAGTAAGTTCTCCATTTCTCTTTCTTCCATGAGTCTTGCCACCTCAGTGACCAGTTCTCTCTCCCCTTTTAATCTATGCATGGGGTGTAAATATATATTTATTATGTATAATTGTTGAACGATCTGATTCTTTTTGATCGTTATTGCAATTGTCTGTATGGCACTTTGAGGTGTGATTTTTGCCTTTATTAGTTCCATTTTTCCTATGGTAAGTATTGAGGCGAGCGATGCCAGGCCTCCTTGGCTGTGACCGTAAGCCGAGCATCGAATGGCAGGGTGGATTCGGGTTGGTGAGTATCCATGTATGGAGAACTCTTTCTCCTCCCAGGTTTCTTGCAGTAAAATCAGGTCAAATGATTTTAGCTAATTTAGTGTTTCTGGATCGTCTAGTTTGCTTATCAGACCATTTATATTCCAACTACATTTTTTGGTTTTTGTGGTGTCAACTTTTATGGAAGGCTGGCTTGGTGTCCTTTGTCACTTTATGATGCCTGCAGTTATTGTCCGCCGTATGTTTGCCCAGTTTGGATCAGATTGTTGGGCTGTCAAGGGTGTTAGGTTGTTTTTCGGTCCTGGGGAGATACTGCGTGCTCCTTTTAGAATCAATTTGACTCTTTGCGGATATTCTTTGTTAGTTCCTTCTAGGAGTGGGGTGGGATAAGCTGCTCTGTTTTACGGTTCCAATTTTATTCCCCATTTGGAGAATTTTTGCATTTCCCCTAGGATTGGGCGTGCTACGTCTTTTGTTTTCCATACCGACTTTGTTATTTCACTATCTCGTTTGTCAGTATTATAGCCTATGGGCAAGATAGCCCTCTCAATAGTGAAAAACAAAAATGGCTGTAATTCACTACCAGAGTTTGTCACACACACTAGTACATGCTCTACCTTTCATATACACTGCACCCTGCCCAGGGGGGTACGTAGGGCCTTCTATAGGGGTGTCCAATGTGAACAGAAAGGGAAGGGTAAGGCCTGGCCACTGTGGACAATGGCTAGGGCAGCATGGCAGTTAGCAACTGCACCCAGGCACCGCAGTGGCAGGCCTGAGACACTATTTTCGAGCTACTCATGTGGGTGGCACAATCAGTGCTGCTGGCACACTAGTAGCATTTGAATCACCAGCCTGGCTCACTCAGTGCACTTTACTAGGGACTTCTTGGGAATACAAATATGCCAATCATGGATAACCAATTACAATAACAATTTACTCATGGAGCACTTGCATTTTGACACTGATCAGCAGTGGCAAAGTCCCAAAGCATCTAAACTAGCAAAAACGAAATCCAGCACAGCGTCAAAAATACAGGAGGTAGAGGCAAAAAGTCAGAGGAAACCACACCAAAGATGCCAGGTCTAAGAGGAACCTTTAGCACCATCACAATGGTTTGAGGACTGGAGGAGCACCCCTCTGTGGGTTAGGACTCAGTCATGGTTCAAGGTTTTCTTTTTCTGTCCCATAGTCTCTGATCAGGAGGGCAGTCACCTAGCCCTTGTAGTCACTCTGGTAGTCTGGGGTTCAAGCAATGGAACAGAGCTCAATTAGCAAGGTATGCTTTCCAGGGATCAAGGCAGTCTCCAGGCAGTAGAGTAGTCCTTCCAGGTACAGCAAAGCAGTCTTGTGGAGTAGACAGCATGCAACAGCAGCAGCCAGTCCTCTGAGAGTGGTTCTGATGGTCCCATTTTTATACCTATTGCCTTCCTTGAAGTAGGAGAAGTTTCAACACCATCAGACAGGGACTGAATACAAGAGAAGAATGGGATAGATTGATAAAATAGCAGCCTTTACCTGAAATGTGATAGGTTTAACTAGATAGAATCTGGAATTAGAACATTGATGTGTAATTCTACCTTTATGGGGGCATTGTCATTAGCTGCAGAGAAAAGGGAGTGAGAAACATATTTTAATATTCCTGTAACTAGTGGTAAGCCTAACAACATAGTTGTCTTGATTAAAGGATCGGACCCATTAGACGTAATAATAATAATCTTGCGATAATATAACAGATATATGCGCCTTTATATATATAGGATAACATTGGCCGATGCACCATTGAAAGATGGCGGATCATTGTTTTGATGATGAGGTTGAAGAGAAAGTCCTATCTTGCTCTCACCTACGGACCACGCGGCAGTGGCGTGGCAAGATTTATAGAGTCAAGTCAAGTCAAATGAGCTTTATTTCGATTTAGAATATAAATCATAAAAAGCAAACAACAATCAATTACAATATATTTAAATTACATTAAAATTCAATATATACAGATTAAAATAGGCGAACCAAGTCTCACAGATATATAGCTCAATTGGGAATAAAAAACATTTCTTTGTCACTTTTAATATCAGCATGAAAAACTTTGCCTGATACATCTTGCTTTTGGTTTTGTTAAAACATGATAAATGATTTAAAAAAAATTAGCTAAAAGTTCATAGAATAATTCTCATTATTAAAAGACAATTAGTTAGTTTAAAGACGCTCTATGTCTAGCAATACATTTAAGGAAATTTACGACTAGATAAGATGTCTTCTCTCCCTCCAACTGCTGCAAGAAGAGGAAAGCTAAGCGACATTGCCTATAGCCAGTTTGCTGTAGCAGTGGGACCAGCCACTTTTTCCTAAAACCATGGAACAATTTACAAAAAAGAATGGTGTGTACGGTGGATTGTGAAGGAGAGTTGTCGCATGGACACGGCGGAAGATCTTTAGCCCAGTTATTTCGGGTGGGAAATGTGACCAAACGATGAAAGAAGTTCAGCCTAAACCTTACCAGGAGATACCTCTCATAACTTGTGTTGTTAAATGTAAGGTATGGTTGAATAGTGGCTGCCGTTTGTATTAGTAGGATATGTTCTACTGTTGGTTTCGTAGCCTCTTTCGTTAGTCTCAATTCCTCTAGGTGGGCTAAACATTTCATTTTTAATGCCTTCCTTGAAACCTCACTCATTGAGGGGGGGTCATAGTAGTACCTCTCCCATCCCAGATCTTGCAGGAACTTCTTGATGTAACACAACCACCTGGAATTGTGGGCATTGTCCAATGCTAGGCAATCAGTGAGGATGGACTGGGTAAGAGTAGTTTTATCAGAAGTCCAAATTCTACGCCATAATAGTATTGGTTCAGCCTTCGCTAAGTCAGTTACGTATGGCAGACCCAACTCCATGTGGCAAGCCATGGTGCCCGTGCTCCTTGGCACTGCCAAAAGGTACCTCAGGAAGGAATTTTCCACTTTCTGTATTTCTACAGAGGTCACAAAACCCCCGAGCCCAGCTCCATACAGGGCCACAGATAGACATTTGGCATTGTAAATCTTGACAAGTTCAAGGGGAGGTCTCTTACCCAACGTTCTGGAAAAATTAACAAGAGCTGCTGTAGTTCTTAGGAAGAGTAATTTTCTGGTTTCTATAGCAGTTTTCCAGGATAGTTTGTTGTCCATTGCTATGCCCAGATAGGAATAGTTTTGTGTAGTCTCTAGTTTTTGGTCATATAGACGGATATCCATCATTCTTCGTTTATGTCCGGTACCTGCCCTCATGACGAAGGTTTTACTGGTGTTAATTTTCAGGTCAAGACCTGCCATGAAGGTGGAGTATCTGTCCACGCTCTCTTGGAGTGCTAGGGGGGGTACGGGCTAGTATAAGGGCGTCATCTGCGTAGAGCAGGGCAGGTATTGGTCGGCCGTTCACCATGGGAAGGTCCCGGCATCCCCTGATCATCGCACCCTCCAAACCATTTGTATATAGAGTGAAGAGGAGGGGAGCCAGGACACAGCCTTGCCTAACTCCTTTTTCCACTGCAAATTCCCCCGTCAGCTCCCCCCTCACCCCGTAGCGAACCCTGGCTGTGGCATTAGAATAGAGTTCCCTCAAGAACTTAATCAGGTTCGATGGTACTCCCATGTCTCCCAACAAAGTCCAGAGTTTTGAATGGGACACAGTCGAAGGCAGACGTACACCATATACATGTCACCCCTTTTGACATGCACGCATTTGTCTATTAGTAGTGTCAAATTCAAAGCCTGCTCAATGGTCCCCAACCCTTGACGGAACCCATACTGGAGGTCTGAGATAATCCTGCCATCGTCCACCCAGTCCTGTAGTCGCTCTAGAATAAGCTGTCCCGCCACCTTTCCCAGCGAGTCCAGGAGTGAGATTGGACGGTAGCAGGTTACCGACCCCCTGTCTCCCTTTTCAAAGCTTGGAACTAGGATGGATTTGGACCATGAGGCCAGTAGACCTGTGGTGCATGTTGCGTTCAATACTCTAGTTAGGAGGGGGATCCAGATGGCCGTCTGTGCTTTAAAGAGATCGATAGGGACGCCGCCTGGACCCGGTGCCTTGCCACTTTTACTTGCACGCAGGGCCAGGTCCACTTGATTCATTGAGAACTGGAGATCAATGGGAAATGGGTCTTCAGGTTTATCAGTAAGTAAAGTATTCTGGGAGGAATAATCATGGGACATGGAATCCTCTGAATTGATCTTAAAAATCTTGGAGAAGTGTTGGACCCAGTCCTTTTCCCCTATCACAACGTCTATTTTAGGGTGGTCGGTGTTATTTGCTAAAAAGGGAGACTTAACAACTTGTCAGAAAGCAGCCGAATTTTTATGAGCGCAGCTTTCGTGCAATTGAGCCCACAGAAGGGACTTTAGCTCTTTTTTTCTATTCTTTAGGGCGATATTATATTTTTTCCTGAGGGTTCTGAATTCGATTGGGATCCTGACCGCTTTCCTTAATGCAGTTTTTAGGTTTTGATAGATGGCTGGGCATTCGTTATTGGACCATCCCTTTTTCGGCTTGGTTTTGTGTTTAACTTCTATCCATAAAGCGTCATTTATGGCTTTGGTAATCCTACCGAAATTAAAAATAAGTTCCTCTTCTGAGGTATCTGGATCAAGGCATTTCAAGATGGACCGGAGAGCCCCTGAAATCACTTGAGTTGTTATTTCTGTTGGGTCTACTTTCCCCCATTTCAGTGCCTATCCATTTAATCTGTTTAACATCAAATTATTTTGATCTAAAATGGAACCATTGATTGATTGATTGAACCAAGAAGATCTTTGGAGTTACAAGCTAATGGGAAGGAGATGCTGAGTGGGTAGTGGTCACTCAGGTCGATGGTGTGCCTGGAAAATAATGTTTCCCTTATCCTCTCCCCATTTGAAACCAAGATATAATCTCTTGTTGTTTGGTGACCCTGGCCCTGAAATGTGGGGGCCAATCTTGACATCTCGTTATGCAGATTGTTTGCTTGGACAAGATTTAGCTCAAACAAAATTTCGTTGAGATGGCTTCCGAAAGTAGAGTGTCTAAAATGAGATATTAGGGTGTCCCTTTCATCAAGGATGCCGCAGGTGTTGTTGTTACCAGCTAGACAAGGACCCAAGTTGAAATCCTCCCCCCAGAATATCACTTCTTCTCTAGTGGACTTCTTTGCATATGTTAGGAGGATGGAGCGGATCGCGGATGCCAGGTTTATTGCCTCTTTCTCCGGAAGATTGTTGTAATAGTTCACTATAAGTAACTTGTCCCTGTTGTTTAACGTTAGGGCGAGAATCTGAAAGCTGGACTCGACTTCCATCGCTTTCAGGAGATTGGAGACGTAAATGGTTAGACCTCCCTTTGCTCGTCCTGAGGTCGAAGGTGTAGCTGGTGAAAAATAAGTTTTAAACCCTGCGATATGTATTGCATCGAGTACCCATGTCTCTTGTAAGGCTATGACATCGAAGTTGGAAGTAAATGTCGTCCATTCTTCGATTAAGGATTTAGTGCGTTGCCCTGCTATGTTCCAGAATGAGGCGAGTATAAAAGGCCTGGATCCTCTCTCGTTAGACCTCCCTTTCCCTGTGTTTGTTGGGGTGATATTTGTGTCCTGAAGAGGATCAACGACATAAGGGGGTTGATTGATTCCAGTAGTTCTGGTCACAAGGTCTTTGGATGTGACCTGGAGCTCAGTGTGTTTTATCTGGGGCTCATAGGAATTAGAAAAACGATTTAACTCAATGTTTTTGGGGAGGACGGCCGAATTACTGTTTGGAGTGGGATGCGATGTAGTCTTATGGTGCAGTCAATCAACTCCCTCCAGACCCGAAAGACTCGCATAACGGATTTGGAGGGGTATTAAGCGGTTAGCCTGGAAGTGATTGTTGACTCTGGGGTTATAGGTTCTGAAATTGGGTCGGGGAACCAGTGAAGACCTAGGGTAAAAATAAGTCAGATCACAGGGCGTGATGGATTTATTGCCCTTTTCTGGAAACCAGTTTAAAATGTAACTAACTGTTCCGTGATCCCTAAAATTGATGACAATTATGTCTCCCTTTTTGTCCTTTGTTCTACTACCAAGCCATGAAAGACGGCGAACATGTAGTATCTCGCCGTTTAGGTTTGGAGGAAGAGGACGGTTCTGCCTGAGCCAATGTGTGGTTTTGTTTTTTAACTGGAAGTGGTTTTCCCTCTTACCATCTTCTAGTATTGGGACTCCTGTAAGGACCACCACCAGTCGGACTGCTTCCGGTGGCAATTCCACTTGGTGCCCCCTAGGCTTTGTTATCCTATCTGGAGTTTTTCTATCCTGATTACTTTGTGGCTTTCCTGAGTTTGGGATTTTCTCTCTCCTGAGTGCCTCTCTATCTGTGTGTTGTGCGGCCTGATGCGTTGGTTTGTAGGTAACTGGCTTTGGGGATTTTATTTTATTTGCCTCAATGGTTTTTGGCTCCTTTTGGGCAATGAAATTAGAGGATAGTGCCGTGGGCGGGATTACTGGTACGGGCCTGACATTTTGATTGGTTAGCCCTGTGTTTGTAGCTAATGTCTCCTCTAACGTTCTGAGCCGATCTTCTATTCTTTTCAGTCTCTCTATTAGTGACAATGTTGAGGCTCTGATTAGGTGTTCCATTGTTCCTATTAAGTCCTTACAGGGAGTTTCAAGTGTCAGGCGTTGTGGAGGGGTGCCTGCTGCAGGTATCATCATGGTGTTTGGTGTAGGGGCTTTAGCGGATTTACCAAAGACAGTATTGCTAATCTTTTTTCTCTGTGGTTCGTTCCCTTTTTTTCTTCTTTTCCTTGGCGGTGAGCCTTGTGCTCTAGGGTGATTTGAATTTTTTGGACTTTTTTCGCGTGACCTTTACTACAGGTAATGGCGTATCGGGTATAACTTCTATTTCCTGTGGTGATTTGCAAGGAGAAGATGAAACTAGACTGTGCGATACACTGACTGTGTCAGGGGTAGAAGTTACATCTCGTAAGTGGATTGAGATACTGTTGTTAGTTGTGTCTGGGTCCTCATTCTCAATAGGGCAGCTAATATGGGGGTTTTATTTTATTTGCCTGAATGGTTTTTGGCTCATTTTGGGCAATGAAATTAGAGGCTGACATAGTGGCCCCCCAACTTACAGAAATCTTCAACTCCATGTTCTCCACAGGGGTTTATCCCACCATCTGGAAAGACACCCTCCTTAAACCCCTTTTGAAAAAACCCCACCTGGACGCTGAGGATACTAACAGCTATAGGCCCATTGCCAACCTGCCTTTTGCAGCAAAATTAGAAGAAAAACTGATGAACACACAACTATCCCAGTACATCGAAGATCACTCCCTATTCGACAACACCCAGTTTGGCTTTCGCAAACATCATAGTACCGAGACAGCACTTATCAAAGCAACCGATGAGATAAGAACCATTCTCCATCAACGAGGGACGGCGGTACTTTTCTTGCTTGACCTATCCGTGGCCTTTGCGCCGGTCGACCACAACATATTGATCGACCGTGTCAATGCCATAGGTATCCAGGATAAAGCTAAAGATCTTCTTGCCTCCTTTCTCTCTAATCGCACCCAAATGGTTCAACTGGGCAATTTCAGCTCCGCCCGGATGACACTCCCCTGTGGCATCCCCCAAGGCTCATCCCTAAGTCCTACGCTATTTAATGTCTGCGTGACAGACCTAGCAAGGGTCATCAAGGACTTTGGGATGAGGCTAACATCTTACGCGGATGATACCCAGCTGATTTTAGCAATAAAAAACAACGGAGAGAAAAACGCGGCCAATTTTCATCATGGCATGGTGACTATTAGTAACTGGATGACAACTAACTGTCTCAAGTTAAATTCCAATAAAACAGAAGTAATGATATTCGGAAATCTTTCCCCCAATTGGCCAGGAGCATGGTGGCCCACTGAACTGGGCCCTCCGCCCATACCAGTTACCAAAGTAAAAAATCTGGGAATACTCTTGGACGATAAACTGACATTTGCTGCACACGCAAATTCTATTGTCTCAACCTCGTTCTACAAGCTTAAATCCATCAAAAAAATCCTTCCCTCCCTTCCCCCATTCAGGTAAAACTTTGGTCACTGCTTTTGTCATGTCATCTCTTGACTATTGCAATGGACTGTTCATCAATGCCCAGCATAAAGTTATTCATAAGTTACAATCTGTACAAAACGCAGTTGCGAGAATGCTTTCTGGTACCCCAAAATTCAAACCAATCGCCCAAGTGATCAAAGACTACCACTGGTTGGCAGTAAAAAATAAAATTAAATTTAAGGCACTCTGCATAGCCCATAAAGCCTCCTGTAAACTAGGGCCCCATTTTCTCCTGAAATCCTTGGCATTCTATGCCCCCAATAGAGCATTACGATCTATGAATGCCTTGCTGATGACCGTGCCCCGGACCAAAACAGCCTCATGGGGTGACCGCCGTATTACTGTCGCTACAGCTAAACTGTGGAACTCGCTTGATATGGACATCAGATCTTGCCCCACTCTCATTGCTTTCAGAAGAAAAATAAAAACCTGGTTATTCAATCAATAATTTATCACTGCCATTTCTCTGGTATGCCTACGTCCACAGCGCCGAGACGCCCTTGGGCATTTGATTGCGCTTAATAAATTTCATAAATAAATAAATATGTGGTAAGCTGTCTATCTGTGACCGAACAGGGGAGGAGCGTTTTTAATCAATTCGACTGAGCGACGTCGCTCGGCTCGTCGTACTGCAAGTGTGCTGTCCCTTTTGGTGTCGGAGGAAATCCTGTATACATATTTGTCCAAAGTTCCTTTTTTAGCGCCACTTGGTTCTTTCGTGTTGGTCGAGGTCATGATGCGTAGCAGCTGGTATCTGGGACAAAGTCAAGCAGGCCTAAGTTACGGGATGATCCCAGGATGATAGGGGCACATCCAAAGAGTCTAGCAAGCTAGCAGGCCGATAGTTACACACAAGGAAATAATAAAAGCTTGGTACCTTACAGTCCGAATGTTTTAGAGTGAGATGTCAGTCAGTGGGCTTCGCCCGGCGTCCCGCCTGCGTCCCGGGAGGCGGGGCTTACACTATTTTTATGCGCCTCCTGGCGCTGTCGGGTGATGCAACGGCCGCAGAGGTTGCCGGTAGTTGTAGCCCCCGGCCCGCACTCCGCTCGGCGGTCGCGCTGGTAGGATGTTGAAACCAGTGGGACAGCGGGAGGCAGGTGGGGGGGTCCGGTGTCAAAAAGGGAAAAGTACAGGCACTAACAGCAACCGCCCAAAGATCGTGTCAGCTGGTCAAGAGAGTTACCCCACTCGTCAGGGGCTTACACTATTTTTATGCGCCTCCTGGCGCTGTCGGGTGATGCAACGGCCACAGAGGTTGCCAGTAGTTGTAGTCCCCGGCCCGCACTCCGCTCGGCGGTCGCGCTGGTGGATGTTGAGACCAGCGGGATGGCGGGAGGCACGCGAGGGGGTCCGGTGTCAAAAAGGGAAAAGTACAGGCACTAACAGCAACCGCCCAAAGATCGTGTCAGCTGGTTAAGATTGTTACCCCACTCGTCAGGGTCTTACACCATTTTTATGCGCCTCCTGGCACTGTCGGGAGATGCAACGCCCGCAGAGGTTGCCGGTAGTTGTAGTACCCGGCCCGCACTCCGCTCGGTGGTCGCGCTGGTAGGATGTTGAGACCAGCGGGACGGCGGGAGGCAGGTGGGGGGGTCCGGTGTCAAAAAGGGAAAAGTACAGGCACTAACAGCAACTGCCCAAAGATCTTGTCAGCTGGTCAAGAGAGTTACCCCACTCGTCAGGGGCTTACACCATTTTTATGCACCTCCTGGCGCTGTCGGGTGATGCAACGGCCGCAGAGGTTGCCGGTAGTTGTAGTCCCCGGCCCGCACTCCGCTCGGAGGTCGCGCTGGTAGGATGTTGAGACCAGCAGGACAGCGGGAGGCAGACGGGGGGGGGGTCCGGTGTCAAAAAGGGAAAAGTACAGGCACTAAGAGCAACTGCCCAAAGATCATGTCAGCTGGTCAAAAGAGTTATTTATAGAGTCAAATGGCGCCTGGTTTGTGACTTAGACGGATACATGAAGAGACACGGAGATTGTTTAATCCCGGTAAGAAGGGCTAGGGCACTGTTAGAATAGATGGAGTGTTGATTATTTAGGATAACGGTCCTTTTTAAAAAATGTCCTCACGATTTTTAGCATGCTTAGTTGAACGGAATAGCAGTAACGTTTTTAAATATGATACGGTAGTGGACTTAATAAGTGTAGGATGAATTTACTGTTGGCAATTTAAACACACCCTGTTGGCATATTCAAACATGCCCTATTCGGTGCTGTGTTTTGATGTGTATATATATATGTTTATTTTTCGTAACGAAGGGCACATAAATGTCTGAAGTTACGGAAAACTATTATCGTTGGCTTTCGAATAGGGAGTAACTCTAATGGGAGGAACCCACCACCCAGAGAAACTCTGGAATAATCCCCTTTATCAGCAAGATCTAATTTATATCATGTAAACCCCACAAAAATTAGATCAGATGAGAAAGTAAATAGGTAAAACAAAAAAATTGCTAATATATCATCTTATGTTGTTTTATTATAGAAATTAGCGCTCCCTGAAAAAACTATTCGCTGAGTGAATGTTGGATGGTATTGACCTCCTAGTGGGTCTGTAACCGGTATTACCTGCTGTATTGCTTTAGGTAGGTTACATGAACCATCTGAATGGAATAGTTCTATTGAATGGCCAAGTAGAGCACCCACATTGTTTTTTTCCTTTATAGATGACAACGATATGGAGTTGAGGCCTTGATTGTTTCATTAGCATCTCCCCACGCACCAATAATACCTTAATAGAAGGTGGGTATTGATACACCAGACATTAGGTGTCTCGTTTGTGTGCAAGAACGAATAAACAGGTGCCCAAGAGAGATTGTAAAGATATGAAGTAGGTGGATAATTTCCCCTTATTAACTGTACATTTATCTATGTGTGTTGTGATTCAGAATTACACACAAGGAAGTTATGTCCCTGAGTTATCAAGCATCAAGCATAATAAAAGTCAGTGGAGGTGGGTGCCCCGTTTTGAGTGAAATAATGTGTGGCAATGGTTGCTCACACTGTGATTTCTGTGAAGAGAAAGCAGTAGATTACATGGTTTTAACCCACGCTGAAAATGGGGTTACATTTTAAAATAGTGACACAGGCAATATGAAAATGGCTCGTTGTATGCCACTGGTTGAAAGAGAGTGTGTATGGCCAACAATCTTAATTGTATCTGTTTATTATTATCTTTATGTATTGAAAATGTGTATAATGATAAAATATTTGAATTTACAAACACATCTCCCCTTTTTTTACATAGATTCAAAGTGCTGGGACTTTTAAAATTGTGATTATAGTGCCTGAAGAAGGTGGTTGGACCGCTATTGCCACCAAAACGCCTAGTTTATTGGTCAATTTTTATTTAAACTTTATAAATTCTGGTTTTATGTATATGTTTCTGTATAATGGAATACCTCCTATGTAATGTGAGAAAATGATTATTTGTCCTTGTTGCACTTTACCATCATTTGTATTGCTTTCAGCAGATAGCATTTGCAATTTACTTGAGAAGAACATTGTGAGATATTGCATTTTATATATGGTGCGTTTATTAGGGCGAATAGCTCCTAGCCATGATTTTTATGTTGTATTAAAAATAAATAAACATTTATATTTTTGATTGATTGACCAATATATGTTTATTTGGTGGTATGAGATTCAGTGGTAATTAGCATTTATATGTGTGGTATGATGATTTCCCAAAGTCTAGTTGGTGTCCTGTCCCTTTGGCAGAGTAGGATCCCTCTCTTTTGTTGTCACACTGTTCCCATGAGGCTCAGGGTCAAGGCTGATTTGCATATGGCTGGGTCTAAACTGGGGTGGCATGGTGAGCAAAAGAACAATGGATTCAACGCAGATTTCTTGACTGAGGGTGAAAGTGTGATGTATTCAGCATTCCATCCATCATTTGTTTGCGCAGCCTAATGAAAAGTTAGCACCTTTGAACAGGTATACAATTACTCATAGGCAGTACAATCTGTGCAAATCCTACTGTGTATGTGAGAACGGGGCATTGTTTACATCCAAGCACTACAAACCTGTGCAGATCCTACCTTGTAGTGAGAATACGACAGTGTTTATATCCAAAGAGTATGAACAGTGCACATACTGCCTTGTAATTGAGAACAGGCCATTCTTTAAATCCAAGCAGTAGAACCTGTGCAGAAATCTACCTTGTAAATCTGAACAGGTCCTATCTTGCTTCCAGGCAGTGCCATGAGTGCAGATTCTACCTGGGCAGTAAGTGAGAACCGGGCTGTGTTTATAGCGAGGCAGTACAACCAGGGTAGATTCTACCTTGTATGTGAGAACAGGGCAATCTTACATTCAAGCACTCTTTTAGATCCTACCTTGTAAGTGAGAACAGGTTCTAAATTACTTCCAGGCAGTACTATGAGTGGTGCTTCTATCTTCACTCTGAATGGAAGAAGGTCTTTCCATTCAGGAAGTCCCAAAGGAGCCATGGATGACAGCTATTCAATCTTAATCCATCATTCAGGAAGTCTTTCCTGTCTGTTAAACCATGCCTTTAGCAATAGACTCAATATGCCATGAGTCCCTTCGGTGTCGTCTCCAGCATGTGACCTAGACAGACTTGAAGAACCACATGCCCCTTCTGCCTCACACTTGATGGACCATGAGTTCTGTCAATCTCTGCTGCCTCATGCGTCAGGGGCCGATTGCATTCCACATTGGTGCCTCTGTCTGTGTTATACCATGTTTCTATTCATCACTCTGCTGTGTATCATCAGTTGGCAGAAAGAGAACTTGACTGTTATGATTTCTGGGGGACTGAGGAGTGTCTGTGAGATATGCAAAAGCATTAGATTATGCCAGAGTGGGTGAAAAAAAAGCAGAAACCTTTAGGGAAGACCAAGTGACCATAGAGAAACTAAAAACAAACATATTTTTGAATGCACAGGAATATCAATCAGCATTAAGAGATTCATCTGCCACCCCAAACCCTTAGCACCACATACAAGCCTGTCAGGCAAGACGTGTGAATCTCGGATGTCCATCTGAGCAGATAGAATAAAAAGTTACATATTTGCAGTTTCTACTTTGGCAGTAAGTAGACACAGGATCTCTTTTGTATCTACTAATTCCACAGGGCAGATACTATATTCTCAATGACAGCAGAGCATCATTTATTTTACATAACAAACTTTTTTGAGTTTTCTGTTGTAATATCCAGACTGACATGGCCCACTGTTCCAGAAAAGACATCAGAAATCAAATGTCCAAACACAGTGAATCTATTTTGATATGCGCAGATCAACCCCATTTCAATCCTATGCCCCACAAGTTATCAATGACAATTGTGCACTACATTCCAGATGTACCCCAAGGAAATCTCCAGACTGGGTGCCATATTGTCATATTTCTGCATCAATTAGGGATTCCATAGTGGAGACCGGAGCCAGGACAAGATCCCTATAGTCCACCCATCGTTGCCAGATCTCGTCATGTTTTTCTGGGCACTCATGCACCTGATACACTGCAACTTACATCCCCTTACAGTGACCCATCCTCTTCTTCCAGGACCCAACTGTGGGTGAAGCAGTGTCTCTTTCCATACTTTAGCAATATCTCTTCTTTAGGGTAATGACCAGGAATTATAAGTGCCTTTTATATCAATTACCACCTATCCCTTCAGTACTGTGGAGTAAGAGCAGCTTTGGGTCCAAAGGGATTACAAAAGACAAGACCTCCTCAAGGCACGACACCATACCCTGCCAGAAGCCTGCCAGGGCCACACATTCCCACAGTGTGTGAAAGAAGGTGCCCTCACTCATGCCACAACAGAGGCATAGAGCTGAGCTCATGGCGCCTCTGCACCACAAGCGATATTTAGTAAAATATTCTCTGTGGAGATATTGCTGTCGAATTAGATGGAGGTGGGATGTGATCGCTGCCTCGCATGGGGGCGCCAGGGCCTCTGTCCAATTGTTCTCCTCCAGCATAGGTAGATCACTCAGCCATTTGGCGGACGTTATGAGAAACTGTGTAATTAGACTGTTTGAGGGTTTGGAAGCTCGCCAGACTGCACTAGCGTATTTTGTAAGCATGGGCAAATATTGCGAATCTGGCGTTCGCAAATTTTGCGAATTTGCGAACTCGCAATCCGCAAAATCCGCAAATTCTCGTGATTTTTTTTTTTGTGTTCGCAAGGATTTCTGCCAGTTCGCGAGGGTTTTGTACCAGTTCGCAATTGCGAACTTACATGTCGGCTCGCAACGGTCGCGATTATGTTGTTTCTACGTCTGGTTCATCATCACAGGTTCCCAGCACCCTCTGTTTCACCCCTGCCACCCTCTGTTTCACCCATGCCACCCTCTGGTACATCAATGCCACCCTCTGGTTCATCATCACTGTAGATTATGGGGGGAAAAAGCAAGCACACCTGCCCTGCTTCAACTGACATGAATTAATTTGGGGTTGATTTATTAATGTGTCACTGTTTTAAAATTCCAGTCTGGCACCTGCTTCCTTATCTGTAATTTGCTTTCTGTTGCAGTGCAAATGTTTTTTCCAGGCCCTTTGTGGCCTACTTGTAGCTATTCTATGAGCCTGCTGTGAGGGTCAGAGCAGGGTCATACAATTGTGCAACTAGCAACTGAACTCTGGAGGGGCCCCAGTCAGGAAGCACTACAGGGAATGGTTACTAATGATGAGTTTGAACTTTTGCACCTGCTGAATGCTTTCACTTTTGCAAAACTCGTTTTTCTGCAGAACAGCATTACAGCAACTGTAATGCCCCAAACAAGCTTACTTGTGAAAGTTGATTTCTAATCCAAAAGTGATCCAAAGAAAGTCAAAAGGCCTCAAATCCAAAAAAGTGCAGGCAAATGTCAACCTGAGGAGTTATTCTGATAAAAATCATCATTTTCAGAAGGTCTATGCTGCTTGCTAGTGGATTTCTTGTGCAGAATTGCAATTTTTGTAATTTCGCGAGTGGATGATTGTTGCTGCCCGCCGCACCTACATGTTCGCAATTGCGAACTTACACCGCACGCCGCAAAATTGTATCACCAAGAAAAAAAATCCGCTGCGTGCGAATTTGCGGTAAATTCGCGAGCGTTCGCGGATTGCGAATTTACCAAAAATCCGCAAAATCCGCGAGCGGAACGGATTTTCCGCCCATGCTTAGTATTTTGCACATTTCATTCAATTTCAAAGCCATACTATATGTGGTAATTGGTTACAAAATAACTTTTCCTGGCATTTTAAGATTAACTTTTGAAAGTGGCTCTTACTTGCTCCTTTTTGCACTAGACCCAGCGGTGTACTTCTGTAAGAGCGGACCCCCCATCTTGTCTTTTTTTCTGGTCTCAGCTCCAGTCTTTTCCAGATACTCAGATACTTAAAAGTCACGCTGGTGTGGACGCGCCAGGGGCGGGTCAAAGGCAAGCCCGTCTGCGCCCGTCCGCGCGTGGACAGCGCTCAGCACCAGCCATGCTGCCCGTGTCGCAGGAGAACTTCGCTACTCCAGTGAGGCACTACAGAAGATAGGCGAGGCCAGGGATGGTGAGGTAGGTATGCCCAGATTTGAGGAAACCGCCTGCCCAAAGTCAGACTTTATCAGACAGGAGACACTGGCCTGCGGACTTTTAAATGTTAGATCCCTCCCTAAGCACTCCATAGAGATTCCACTACTTATTGAAGTACATCACCTCGACGTTCTATTTATGACTGAAACCTAGACCTTTTCCGACTCTGCCCCCAGGATTGGCGTATCCCCCTGGCTATAAGATATTCCATAAACCAAGAGCCACAGGCAGAGGAGGTGGGGTTGGTATCCTGTTCAAAGAAAGGTGGAACTTTGTCCATCTGGATATTGATGCAGTGGAGGGGTTTGAGCTTTTAGGGTTTTCCTTAAAGGATCCCAGGGGCCATTTATTGGATGGTATTGTCTGCTGCAGACCCCCTGGGGCTGTCAGTCAGCCCCAATTGCAGGCGTTGATTGATGTTCTCAATAACATGGCTCTCACCAACTCTAGATTGAATATTTTAGGGGACTTCAACTTATGGCCAAACAGGACTTCAGATAACGGTTATAACTACTTGTTTCAATCCTGCTAAAACCTAGGTCTATTACAAGGGGTTTTGATGAAACAAAAGTAACCACCTTAAAGGGGATTATTGTCTGCCTAGAGATACAAGGCATACACAATGTTTGTTAAAATACCCCTCAAACACTAAAAGGACCCTTTTTGTCATGCTTCATCATCGGGGTCTTCCCGCCCCGCAGCGGGACGGGGCGTGCTGCTACGAGCGACTACGCTGGAGCACTGATATTTGTAAGTTCTATGTGAGGTGTACTTGTTGTGAGTGAAAAAAGGGTCAGGGGTGGATGAAAACGTGATGCTAAAAATACCTGGTTAAACAAAAATGGTTCTGTCGGGTAACAACACAAATGATTTGCAAATGCTATTCAATGTACTTTACAACACGAAAGGAACCCAACCTCTGACAAAGGCAAAATAAAATCAGGTTCTTGCGATAAATGAAAAGAAGACCTGTACTTGACTTGTTGTATTTTTATATATTCATTCAAAAATACTCTATACAATTAATACGATGACTGTCTACACAATTATTCAAGTGCAAAAAAGTGACAATAGTGAATTGTGATAAAAAACTGTATGTACAATAATGATGTATTCCAATACAATCAATATATACAAATTTATTTCCTGAAGGCCATCCACTACTACAATTTTAAAGAATCCGATATATTTCTTTCAATTCTCTAGAATTCTGGAATTGTTGGGCCTTTGAAGAAATGTCGAAGTTTTGTCCCTTCGGCGCCAGTATCTAAGGTCGTGGCGGGTCTTTTTCAAGACAATATGTACATGATACGACAGCCTGCAAAATAATGAACAGGGTGTATCAGAGGGTGTTCAAAATAAAAGGCTGAATAATTTGCCTAATGGGGTGGGCAGTGGAAGTACTCACCCTAGGATCCAAGTAAGTTCAATTGGCCTGGATCGGATTGGCACAAAGTCCTATAAATCTGAGAAAGAAAGGGGGAAGTTTTGTCAGTCTCAAACTTGAGTGCTGAGAATGCTAGCAGATGACAACAAAATGGTGAATAATAAATAGGCCCAACATTTTTAATTGATGGTATTTCGCTTTTTAAAAAAAAAGGTATACCTTTGCTGATTGTTATGGTACATGGGACTATAAAGTTGATTCACATTGGATGACAACCTCATAGTGAAACAATAGGCCCAGATTTTTGATGTTCAGCTTTTTGGAATGGTGTACCTTTAATAAATGTCAGGGTACATGGAACAATATAGTTAATTCACAAGAACTGTGAATTTAACCTTTAATATCACATTTAGTGGATTCAACGGGCCGTTGTAAGGGAACCCCAGTATCGTGTAGCCTATTAAAACCCTTAGGGGATTGTGAGCCAAGTGTGAGTTATCGTGTAATGCTTGCCGAATGGACTGTGAGCTAAACTTCGCCAAACTACAGATCATCTGGTAATTCAGTTTCGATGTCGAGTGGTGCAGTTAACGAACCCACCCGTGCTCATAGTAAAAACGACAAAGTGAAAGATTATAAACTAGCCTAATTTGTGGTTTATAAAATAACAGAGAACGCTTACCAGGAGCTGTGTAAGGGTTGCAGTTTGAAAATAAGGCGATGTTGCTCATATGACGGCTGCAAATATTCAGCTCACCGTCAGTGCCGGAAGAGAGATTTAAACCTGCTAGCGTGAGGACGCTGGTGCGTAACTCTCAGTTGCGTGGTTACTAAGACAACTACCAAACGGCAACACTGCGTCGCTTGTTATTAATCACAAAACTTTTGAACTTTGACTCAAAGATAGAACGCATTGTAATTATACGTGAGGTATCACTTGGTCTTATGCATGCAGCATATTTAACCCTTTCTCAGCAGTATGGCCCGTTTTAAGCTTTGACTGAAAACTAGGGCGCGTTGATATTAGCCGTGAGGTGACACTTTTGGTAATGCGTGCAGCGTATTTAACCATTTCTCAGCGGTATGGCCCGTTGTTATCTATGTCTTAACTCCCGAAATCTACAAAGGGTTATGGATTACTTATTGAAAACCGGCACCTGTCAATTTCCTATGCGTGGAAGCGATGACATGAATATTACACCAAATGTGCGATACATAGTTCATGTTGAAGTCCTTTTCAAATAGTGGCAAGTAAAAGAATTACATGCATATAAATACACACTGCACATTTTACATTTTGATAATCATGCTAGCGAAGTTGGCATATTAGAAAATGATTGAAATCCTGTCGATTTCCTGTGCGTGGAAGCGATGACATAAATGCATATTTCTACAAAATGTGCGTTACATATTTCATGTTGAAGTCCTTTTCAAATGGTGGCAAGTAAAATAATTACATGCATATAAATGCACACTGCACATTATGCAATTTGCCAACGGCCCGTTAAATCCACTAAATGTGATATTAAAGGTTAAAATCACAGTTCTTGTGAATTAACTTTATTGTTCCATGTACCACGACATTTATTAAAGGTACACCATTCCAAAAAGCTGAACATCAAAAATTTGGGCCGATTGTTTCACTATGAGGTTGTCATCCAATGTGAATCAACTTTATTGTCCCATGTACCATAACAATCAGCAAAGGTATACCTTTGTTAAAAAAAGCGAAATACCATCAATTAAAATTTTTTGACCGATTTATTCACCATTTTGTTGTCATCTGCTGGCATTCTCAGCACTCAAGTTTGAGACTAACAAAACTTCCCCTTTCTTTCTCAGATTTACAGGACTTTGTGCCAATCCGATCCAGGCCAATTGAACTTACTTGGATCCTAGGGTGAGTACTTCCACTGCCCACCCCATTAGGCAAATTATTCAGCCTTTTATTTTGAACCCCCTCTGATACACCCTGTTCATTATTTTTCAACTGTAGTATCATGTACATATTGTCTTGAAAAAGACCCGCCGCGACCTTAGATACTGGCGCCGAAGGGTCGAAACGTCAACATTACTTCACAGGCCCAACAATTCCAGAATTCTAGCGAATTGAAAGAAATATATAGGATTCTGTAAAATCGTAGTAGTGGATGGCCTTCAGGAAATACATTTGTATATATTTGTATATATTGATTGTATTGGAATACATCATTATTGTACATACTGTTTTTTATCACAAGATCACAATTAACTATTGTCACTTTTTTGCACTTGAATAATTGTGCAGACAGTCATCGTATTAATTGTATAGGGTATTTTTTTGAATGAATATATAAAAATACAACAAGTCAAGTACAGGTCTTCTTTTCATTTATCGCAAGAACCTGATTTTATTTTGCCTTTGTCAGAGGTTGGGTTCCTTTAGTGTTGTAAAGTGCATTGGGGGTGTGGCCAAGATGGCGGCGTGATCGGTCGCAGGTCCCGGAGGCTCCCTGCCCGATCCCGCCCGATTGTGCCCTGTTGCATAGCCTGATCTCCCTGACACACACCGGTTGGCGGATCTTCTTGCCGACACCCTTCTGAGTCCTCCGGTGCCCTGTTTGCCGACATCTGCGCCAGGCCAGAGCCTAGAGACGCCGAAGACCGCACACCACAACCGCAACATGGCGACCGCCACGGCCCCGTGAGAGCCGGCGCGCTCTTTCTCTGCGGCCCTGTGTGAACCCTGCGGCCTGTCGGGGCACCAACTGGCGAGATCCCGGTGCGCCCACGAGACCCCTGCCCCTGCCTACGGGGCGCCTCCGATCCAGCGGCCTGGTCGGCGGTGCAGTGTATACCGGCCAGGCGCCACAGAAATCGACTCCCCGGCTTTGGGCCTACCCGCATCACCTGGAGGGCTGACCACTCGGGCCACAGATTGCCCAACGGAGGAGCGTCCGCGCAAGTCAGCGAACCTTCTGGCCGACACCCTGCCGAGCCCCCCGGTGCCTTTTTTGCCAGCACTTCAGCCGGGTGGGAGCCCAGAGTCGCCGAGGACCATGCACTGCGGCCGTAATATGGTGGCTGCCCTGGCCCTGTGAGAGCCGGCGCGCTCTGCCTCTGCAGCCCCGCAGGACTCCTGCGGCCTGTTAGAGCAACCGCAGGTACAAATCCAGCGAGCCCACGAAGCCCCAGCCCCCACCTGCGGTGCACCTTCGCTCCTGCTACCTGACATTAAAATCGACCCCCCGGCTTTGGGACTACCCGCGCTGACTGGAGGGTGGACCACAAGAGGCTAAGGAACACCTAACAGAGGGGCAGCCACACCGGCGCTGCCGAACTGGAACTGCAACACCCAGGCTGACGGGGTGCATCGTGACAGCGCTCCCCCGTTTGAAGTTGGGCCAGAGTGCCGGGCCTGCCATGGTGGGCTGAGAGAGCACAACCCTGCAGACCCGGAGACGCCACGAGACTGGATCTGAGCCGACACTCTGCACCTGTACCACCACGTGAGACTGCTACACCCAGGTGAGGAGTGCTGAGGGGGGCATCGCCAAGAGACTCGGGGGGCACACCCGAGCCCCCGGCGTTTGGCTTCCTGGGGCCTGACATTTGCGTCCCCCTCGCCACGGTTTCTTTACCATGAGTGGGACGGGTCCACATCTACACCAGACCCCGCCGGCAGGCATCACCACGGGGTTAGGCACTCAGCCCCTCTAGTGCACACCTCCATCACCCACCCTCCATTTGGTCCCGCTGCCGGGTGGCTCCCTAAACTGGACCTCTGGGTGACCACCTCGCCGATCACGGCAGGGACGCCACCACCGCACCAACCGATACCACTACAGAGCCAGACCCCCGGGGTCCGCAAATCTCGCCACTACTCTCAACCACCCACAACCCGACACCCGGGACTGATACGGCCCCAAAGACAAGATGGCTGGGCAACGGTCAAAGAAGGGGTCACAGACACTCCCGGAGCTCTTGGCCAAAACACAGTCGAAGCCCAGCAAGGATCCACCTTCCCCCCCGACCGCAAAACTGGCGCCAACACCAGTAGAGGAACAGTCGCCCATCACTAGAACTTTCTTGGAGACGCTTTTTAACTCCCTAAGGGACGACTTCCGATCCCTAAAGCAAGAAGTGGCGGGCGAAGTCCGGGAACTCCCGCGGGACGTAGAGGGCCTTGGGGAGTGAGTAGTAGCGGTCGAAGAAGCGGATCAGTCCAGGAGCATGGAAATAACACACCTCCAACAGGAAATAGTGCGTCTCACTGACCAACAGATGGACCTCCAGGCCCATACAGAAGATCTTGAGAACCGTTCCTGCCGGAACAACATACGGGTCCGGGGAGTTCCTCAGAAATCGGAGGGGTCTGATGTCACGGGCTACTTGCAAACTTTTTTTCGGTCCGTTTTGGGAGAGCCAGCAGACTTTGAGATACGCATTGACAGGGCTCACAGAGTGGGGCTGCCCAGAAGATCCTCCGCACTACCACCGGACATACTGGCCTTTCTACCTGACTTTCCATTGAAGGAACGGATCCTTAGGGAAGCACGACCAGCCCAACCTCTTCAGTTCCAAGGCCACTCCATAGCCCTCTATCAGGACCTGTCTGCCATCACCCTACAGAAACGCAAGGAATTCCGTAAGGCAACGGACTTCCTACGGCAACATGAAACTCCATATTACTGGGGACCCCGTTTCGAATAATATTCAAGTGGAACGGGAAGTTACACCAATTGCGTTCACTCAAGGACAAGTGCGCTCTCCTAGGCCTTGAGCATGACGTGGATGAACCTACTCTTAGTCCATCCCCGGGGCCCCCTGAAGGTGGCTGGCACACTGTGAACCGCAGACGGTCACCCTCACACCACCTGAAACCGGACGCCTCTATTATCACACAGGAACGTGCCACGGCGGTGGCGGAGGTGGCCAAAGAAACATCTTCCTCAGGATGAAGGCTGCACTACTGGGGAGATCACTCATAGCTTGCCTCATACCTGGGAGGGGGTGGGATTCGGGCGGGGGGCCGACGTGTCCGCCATGGGACATGACCCGAATGGAGAACTTCACCACAGCCCTGTGTGGACTGACAGGACTGGGACTATATCTACTCATACTTCATGGAGTTCAGCCATGAGTACAAAGGGGGTATTGGGGGGGTGGTTGGGGGGAGGAGTTGGGGTGGGAACCAGTGTGCCGGGGGGAATTTGCTACTAATGGAATTGCGGAGCTCTACTTCTTCGCCTCAGTGCTAAACTTCACCCTCCAGGTGTTTCTACATAGACACACATTCAGGCCGGGAACACACACTCACTATCTCTGTGACGCACGGAGGTCGGGGCTTCCCCCACTCTACCGGGCCGTCTCTCTTGCTGCTGAGTGGATTACCACTGCAATACTGAACGCTTTCCGACCCCTTTCCTACCACAATGGCTAGCCCCAAACTGAAGTTATTGACGCTTAACGTCAAAGGCCTGAACAACCCCATCAAAAGGCGGGCGATCCTTTCTTATCTGGAACACTCCGGGGCGGACCTATGCTTGCTCCAAGAGACCAACCTAATGCCCAAAGACTGGCACAGGTTGCGCTCGCGTGCCTTTCCCCAACAATTCTTCTCTTCCCTCCCCACTAAGAAAGCCGGGGTGGCCATCTTGGTTTCTAGACATTTTAGAGGAAAGGTAGGGGCCAAAGCGGGGGAAGTTAGGGGCCGTCTTCTCGCACACACCTTCCAACTTGGTAACATGAGCCTCTCGATAGGGTCGGTATACGCTCCCAACACGGGCCAAGAAACCTTTCTGAAAAACGCTCTCTCTGAATCCCTTCAGCTATCCAACACACTCCTACTCATCGGGGGGACGTTAATTTAGTCATGGACACCACCAAAGATAGGTCGGGACATCGCTATTGGGACGCTGGTGCTATTACCACCGCTGGGGCGGAATGGCTACGAGAGAGAGGCCTGTTGGACATATGGCGCACTGCACACCCGACCATGACACAATTCACCTTCTATTCCCATGTCCACCATACCTACACAAGGCTAGACTACTTCATAGGTTCATCTGAGTTACTTCCTAACGTGGCTGACATTGACATTGTGCCCGCAGCGCTTTCGAACCACGATGCAATTGAGCTAACCATCAATGCCCCTGCTCCCTCCCGTCCTCGTGGCACATGGCGTCTCCGCGAAACCATGTTGCAGAGACCAACGGTCCGCGAACGCCTGAACACCTGCATTATCGACTACCTGACTAACAATGACACACCAGAGGTGTCGTTGTCGGCCCTATGGGGAGCCTTAAAGTCGGTGGTTCGCGGGGAACTGATTGCGATTGCGGCTGGAGAAGCTAAGGATCGAAGGGAGAAACGGTCCGAACTCAAGTTGCGGAACTGGAGAGGGTACACAGCGGCACAGGCGCCCCGCGAATATGGCGACAACTGAAGGCTGCAAGGGCCCAACTGGCCTCCCTTGACACAGACAGGGCAGAATTCGCAGCGCTCCGCCTTTGACATACATACTACTATGTTGGGGTAACAAAACTGGACGCTTACTGGCCAGCGCCCTTACAGCTAAGTCCCACCGCACAAAAATCACAGGCCTCACTGACAACTCTGGGAACACCCTCACCGAGGAACCCCAGATAGCAAACGAGTTCCGGACCTACTATGCCTCACTATACAGTGCTGACGCGCCATCTCTCAGGGGTATTGACACATACTTGTCTTCGACGGCCATCACGGAGCTGTCCCAGTCCAGTGCAGACGCGCTGGATGCTCCCATTCGCTTGGAGGAGGTCACAGCGGCTATATCCAGACTTCGCCCACTGAAGTCTCCAGGTCCGGACGGCTTCTCAGCGGGGTTTTACAAATCATTCAGTCATCTGGTGGCTCCTGTTCTTACCCGGCTTTTTAACTCTTTTGAGGGACCTTACTCCATTCCTCCTGATATGCTAGCAGCCGAGGTGATCGTCTTGCCCAAACCAGGCAAGAAACCAACACAATGCTCGGCATTCCGCCCGATCTCCTTGCTGAATTTAGATCTAAAGCTCTTCACCGGAGTTCTGGCAGCACGCCTCGGCCCGCTCCTACCCGGAATCCTGGAACCTGACCAGTCGGGCTTCGTGCCTAATCGCCAATGCAGTGATAACACCAAAAGAATGTTGCATCTAATAGATAAGGCGCACTTCCAGGACTCCGACGCAGCGCTCGTGGCCATAGATGCGGAGAAAGCTTTCGACCGCGTTGACTGGGCGTACTTACAAAAGGTGCTGCTACGCTTCCGTTCCTGGATCGCCAGCTGGTACCATCGGCCCCAGGCCCGAGTCCGAATGGGCGGGATGCGCTCGGACCCCTTCGATATTCAACGCGGGACGAGACAGGGCTGCCCCTTGTCTCCCCTTCTGTTTGCCCTCTACATTGAACCCTTGGCGCAGAAAATTCGAGACAACCCTGACATTACTGGTGTCACCTTAGGTGGTGAACCGCATACCATCAGTCTGTAGGCAGACGACATCATAGTCGTCCTTGACCGACCTGTCCATTCGATACCTGCCTTCCTAACAGAGCTGGAAGCATTTGGTATGGTTGCAGGCTTCAAGATCAACAGGGGGAAGTCCCTAATATTACCACTAGGGGGTAATGCCCGCCCTCACGCCCCAACCTCCACCTATGGCTGTGACCTCCAGATCACCACGGAACTCCCCTACTTGGGGATTACCCTTACCCCTTCGACGGCATCGACGGTTGCTCTCAACTATAAGTCTCTCACCAATCAGATTCGAGCGGACTTAACACGCTGGTCCAAACAACCTCTATCCCTCCTGGGTAGGGTCGCAGCTGTGAAGATGTCGGCCCTGCCGAAAATCCTATATGTCTTTCAGACCCTCCCGGTAGCCCCCCCGAAAGGCACCATTTCGGATCTTCAGGCAGCACTACATCACTTTGTCTGGGAGGGCAAATGGGCGCGCCTTCACAAACAACTGGTCCACAGGGGCATAGATGAGGGAGGCCTGGGAGTCCCCAACTTACTACAATACTTCCACGCCACGCAGCTCAGATATCTGGTGGAGTGGTATAGACCCGAGTCAGAGAAAAGGTGGCTCTTCCAGGACAGAGCCATGGCCCAACGATCCCTCTTGGCAATTCCCTTTTTGCCCAGGAAACATCGTCCAACTTACCTCACCAACTCACCCATAACACACATGGCCACTAAAGTCTGGGACGCGGTGGCAGTCAAACGCGGCCTCACCACATTTCCCTCTCCATTTACCCCACTCTTAGACAACCCAGAATTCCCACCGGGCAACGAACGCCTTTGCACAGTGGCGGGGCAAGGAAAGCAGATGCGCTGGGGATCTCTTTGATCTACAAGGCTTCCTCACTCTTTCTGACATCAAACAAGGCTACGGCATCACAGACCCTCACCTTTTTCAATTTTTTCAACTACGCCATTGGCTTACTGACCCTGCGACCGTCGCCTTGGTGGGGCGCCCACTGACCCCTTTCGAGAAGAGGCTCCTATCCAAGGACACTGATCGCCACTTGATTTCTGACTTATATAAAATGCTCACACCCCCTGTGGCGTTGACCAAAACCGCGGGTCAGAAAAGATGGGAAACCGAATTGGGTAGAACACTATCACCTAAGGAATGGAGCCAGGTATACTACAGAGCATCACACACCACACGCAATACAGCGGGTAGGGAAACGGCCGTGAAATTAGCGATTTACTGGCACCTTACGCCAGCCAGGCTACACAAGGGAAACCCATAAAGGAGTGACCTATGTTGGAGGGGATGCGGGGAACAGGGCGCTCTGACACACATCCTCTGGGACTGTAGGGAGGTTCGGGGCTACTGGGACACAGTTTTAAATTACATCGATGCGACCTTTGACACCGAGATCCCTCGATTTCCCGCATATGCCATCCTGGGGCTACCCAACGCACTTACCTTTCCCCTGAAATCTGTCCGCGGTCGCCAAATGGGCATTGCCATGCAAGCAGCTACACAACATATCCCTTCGTTCTGGGGGTCACAATCCAAACCCACACAGACAGGGTGGTTACACAAACTCTGGTTCACCTTGGGCATGGAGCGCATCCAGGCTACTCTCTCCCACACTACGGACACATTTCAAAAGACTTGGCAGCCATTTATATCGCTCCTGTCTAAAGAGTTCAACGAAATTACCTGCCCGAAATACCTCAGACTGCTACGCCTTACCGAGCCGGGTACTGGAACCCAGGCACCTCAAGGGTAATCAGGACAGCTCTTTTCTTGCCAATAGACGTTGGATCTCCTGCATACGGCACACTGGTTGGGGAGGGGGGCCGGGGGTAGGCGGGGGGGGGGGCGGAGGGGTTTTGTGGGGTTGGTTTATTCAAACTTGTTTGCTAATAACATTGCCTGCCATTTGCCTCTTGAGCATCACATCGCTCTTCTCGAGTGACCGTCTCCTTTGCCATTTCTTCCAAAACGTTATATGGACACGTGCTTACCACTTTCGACTGGTCTACCTGATACATGTACATTGTACTGCGATGCTTTACTATGCTTTTTGGCTCAATAAAAACCATTTAAAACTAAAGTGCATTGAATAGCATTTGCAAATCATTTGTGTTGTTACCCGATAGAACCATTTTTGTTTAACCATTGATTACCCAGGTTCTGAGGGACACAGGGTCACCCCCGTTTGCTAAAAATACCTGGCCTAATAGATTCAAAAAAACTTTATTCGGTCATAGGCTGGTATTGTTAAAAATGTGTGTGGATGGAGAGATCACGCTAGTAATGTGCGTTCTCTCCTTTGGGTGTCAACATGTTTCCCAGCCGGGTGTGCTTCTTCGTCAGGACAGAGTTAGATCCCTCAGTCACTCACTTTGTTGCTATCAATATGTGAAAAAAATAAATATATACAAGTGATGTTTAAAAATACAATACCTATTTGGTATACACAACTGTTCTAGAGCTATATCAGTATTTCTGAGTATAAGCCTGTAAAGAGAGAGAGAGCACAATTATTTCCGGTGCGCTCCCAATGCGCAGACTCATTATCACCTAAGAAAAAAAAGGTGATGCATTGTGAATATTTCTATAGTTAAACGTTGATGCCGTGACCTGTATCATTGTAGGAAAGGGGAGACAATGCATACAACAAAACAACATAAAACCGAAGTCACACACTTTATCTGATATGCCATTTTGAATGGTTTCATGTTGGCTAGGAAGTAAATCAAGTTCGTTTTTGTAAGTCAAAGTAAATCAAAAGTCCATACTAGAAACAAAGGGAGTCAGTGCTCCATGAACTTCTGGTTCGAGAGAGGTAATGAAAGTCTCATCTGTGTAAACGGAAAAAGGGGGAGACAAAGCATACGTGTGTTTGTTGTCTTTCCCATGGAGAAGAAAATGCCACCATTGGTGCTCCTTGGTCAGAGGGATTCAAAACCATCCTCTTCCTAAAAGCGGCTATGCCGTACTTACATACTGTTGTGTAATCACTGCTTGCTCTCTCGCCAACCCGAAGTTTCGGTGATATGGTTTGAGAGAGCGAGTGGCGGCATATATATACAAGGCATAATTGGTTAATTGATTGAAAATCTAATTCACCTGGCCGTGGAAACCATGGCATGAAATATCAAAACAACTAGTACTGGTTCTGTTGTCTATTTTATGGCATCGTCGGTGGCCATATTGGAAAGGCGCTTGTTGTCGAAGACTCACCTAAAAATTCAGAAAAAGGTTTTTTGGCCATCGGCGGGGACTCTTGTTTGTACCCGTCCAAATTATCTTTTCAGTAAATCCAGACCTCAGTCTCTTCCAACATCTTTTGCACGGTGTGTTAAGTCAGGCCTACCTTGGCATTGTACTCTTAACACAGCCAACCAATAAATAGAGCACCACATCGGCCATTGATGTTGACCGCGCCTCACGCTTGTCACGGCAAGGGCGTAAACATGGCCACTACCTCAGAACTACGATTCACTCTTAAGAACTACAATTTGAAAACTCGTACATTTCCCGTGGTCTAATTTGGCCAGGTATTTTAAGCTTCACTTTTTCATCCACCCCTGACCCTTTTTTCACTCACAACAAGTACACCTCACATAGCACTTACAAATATCAGTGCTCCAGCGTAGTCGCTCGTCGCAGCTCGCCCCATCCCGCAGCGGGGCGGGAAGACCTCGATGATGAAGCATGACACCAAGGGTCCTTTGGTGTGTGAGGGGTATTTTTACAAACATTGTGTATGCCTTGCATATCTAGGCAGGCAATAATCCCCTTTAAGGTGGTTCTTTTTGTTTCATTAGAATTTTGTTTGGAGGATGTATCCACCACAGTACTCTTAGGAGCACTACCTCTATACTCTCTAATCTTTGCTTTTGATTTACTATTACAAGGGGTGACAGGGCCTACATGTGAAGGTGCTCCCATTGGACTGATCACCATCTAGTCAATTTCTCAACGTTTCTCCCCAGCAGAAGAGCACCAGCCAACAGGGAAGCTGGGAGCTTCCTGAGTAGCGATTAGAAGGGGATATAAGGAAATGTAACCTGTTCCCCAACGTTTGCACTCAAAGGGGTCTTCGATATTTCTAGATCAGTGGAGGAGAATTATGTAGATTACTGCAATCAAATTACTACAACAGTTAATCAAATTGCACCTCTGACAGACCATAAGAAAAGTGGTAGGCCCTCTGCTAAGTTTTTTAATGAAAAATTGAAATCCTGAAAATGAAGTGCAAACAGGCAGAAAGAAAATGGAGAAAGTTTTATGCAGACGAGGACAAGATTGCATGGAAACTGGCCATATCTCTGTATACAAAATAAATCTTCTCCACTGAAGCAGACTAGTTTGCAGAGATTATTATGAACTTGTCAAATAAATCTAAAAGCATCTTTAAAATAGTTGATGACATTATTAACCCACAGTGCGTACAAAACAAGGCTCAGCCAACTCAAGAACTTTGTGATAGTTTAGCAATTTTCTTCGATGAAAAAATCAGCACTATCATTAAGGGTCTCCATCCGCCAGTAGGGGGTAAGGATAAGACCAGTGGGGTAGCAGCCTCACCCAATAATGGCGGAAAGGTACTTTGGGTATTTAGACCGACTGGCGAAGGGACTGCCATTTTAAGTCTCTTAGATCATTTTGAGCTTCCTTTGGAGGAGGAATTTGGCAGGATTGCCTTAAGCATCTCTTCTGGTTCCCCATTGGATCCCCTCCCACATAAAATCTGGAAGGAATCCGCCTCAGAATTCTTTCCTAGACTCCGGCTGATTTGCAATCAATCATTATCCAGTGAGATTGTACCATCGGGCTGGAAACAGGCTGTGGTTATGCCACTCCTGAAGAAGGCCACTCCTTACCCTACCAGTCTGGGCAGTTATCAGCCCATCTCTCTCCTACCTTACCCAGTGAAGATCCTTGAACGACTGGTCAGCTAATCTCTGTCACAGTTCCTCGAACTTAACAACAAGCTGGCAGACGTACCATTTGGCTTCCGCCCGGAACACGGAAAAGAGACTACCATGGTGACCATGCTGGACGATCTCCGTCAACTGGCGGACAAGGGACAATCAGCGATTCTTATGCTGCTTGACCTGTCTGATGATTTGCACATGGTTAACCATAGCATCTTACTGACCCGTGTAGAGGAGGTAGGAATAGTGTGCACTGCCCTGGACTGGTTTCAATCTTATCTTTCTGGTAGGCATCAGGCAGTGGCTCTTTCTCCATTTCAACCTGCCTTTTCCAATTTCTGGCATGGTATTCCTCAGGGGTCCACCATCAGCCCAATTCTTTTCAACGTTTATCTGAGCCCACTGATCAACATAATCCGGGCCTACAATGTAAAATTGGTGAATTATACTGATGGCACTCAGATTATCCTGTCCCTGGATGGAACTCATGCAAGCGCCTTGGAGGATTTTCATGCTGTATGCATGACACCACGCAGAGGCTTCGTAACAACTCCCTACAATTTAACTCGGATAAAACCGAAATTCTACACTGTACAGTTGGCCCCTCCCTCACAACTTTTGGGCCTTTACAACTTCCTCTCCCCTAGTTCCGACTAAAACAGTGCACAATTTTTGAGTTATGTTCTGCGCCAATCTGTCATTGGAGACACAAGTGAAATAAAACGGTGGGGCGCTGCTTTGGTCTGATAAGAGCATTGAGAAAGATCCTTCAGCTGCTTCCAAATTTGGTCAGAGTCCCAATAGTACAAGGCGTTATTTTAAGCAGACTTGATTATTGCAACGCCCTACAGCTGGAGTCACCTAAGTATCTGAGTCAGCGACTGCAGCGTGTTCAAAATATGGCGGTTAAATTAGTCCTGTCCAGACCACAAGATTCTTCTGCATCATTGTGTTTAGCAGAGCTACACTGGCTTCCAGTGTTGCAAAGAATACACTTTAAGTCTTTATGTATAGAATTTAGGGCCTTGCATGGACTTGACAGACAGAGGAAATTGGTCTGGTACACTCCCACTCGGAGCCTCTGTTCCTCCTCCGCCTGATTTACAAAGGTCTCAAAGTCCAACAAGGTTAGAATGGAGGGAGGGCTTTTAGTATTGCTGCTGCAAAGTTATGGAATTAACTTCCACTTAACATTTGACGATGTAACACTCTGTCTCTGTTCAGGAAAAGAATCAAAACATGGTTGTTTCCCAGAAACTGATCCTCTGTGTCTGTGTGATGTTTACCAGAAACTGATCCTCTGCTTCTGTGTGCTGTTTATGCGAATTCTACCCGCTCAGTTTTGTGATTATTTTCGTCACGTTCTATAGCACCAGGGTACCCGTAGAATGTTTGTTGCACTTTATAAATGCCATATACAATACAATACAATTTGATCCTGAGGGTGGGCGGTGTGGTGGGACTGTGTGTTATCAGGGATTGATAAACCTGTTTTATTCTGTGTGTGACTAAATCCCCCATTAGTAATTTGCCTTCTAAGGGTTTGAACTCTGGTAGATCTTGGAGATCGAGAACATATAGAGATAAAGCATGGCGCATCTGTAGATATTTATAGAACTGGTTATGATGTAATTGAAAATCTGTCTGTACGACTTCAGGACTGGATGTCTCATAACATCTCCTAAGTTTGAAATCTCTATGGTATCCCACTGCCGAAATTCTGGCAGCGAGTCCACCTGACAAAGGAAGCCCCCCTCCCACAAAGGCATCTCCAAGTCAGCCGCTCCCACCAGACCATCTGCCGGACAGATTGTTTCCATATATGAATCACTACCTGGGTCGCTAGAGGAAGGGAATTTGTTATCTTTCCTCCATAAAGAAGGTATAATACTGGGGTGTCCTCTATTGCACAACCTTCAATCACATACATCGGATAGTCCCGTGGGGTATACCACCCATCATTTATGTTCAATAAGTGGAATGCAGCATAATATGGATATATGTCTGGTGCGGTAATGCCACCATAATAGGTGGACTGAAAGTATGTCCAAAGGGCAATGCCTACCACCTGTCCTCACAGGAAAAACTGGGTTAGCACTGTATTGACTAGTCTAAACCAGGTAGGGGGAATGGCAAAAGGGTAGTTCTGTAGTTAGTACAAGATGCAGGGCATCAAGACCATTTTAAACATCATCGTACGGCCTAGCAGAGACAATGGCAACAGGGAACAATGTTTGACTTCTGTTTTTATACGGGGTAGTATGGGGGCCACATTATGAGCCCAGGACGTGGTAGGATTTAGTGCAATATAAACACTCAAATACTTAAACCCAGAGGTGGCCAACAGTAGCCCGGATGCCCATGTCCTATCTGTAGCAGACCCTCCAATTAAAACCGCCACTGACTTCTCGACATTCATACTAAGCCCCGAGGTCTCACCAAAGACCTGCTTGAAGTGTGGGACATATGGACTGGAATTTTCAGGGTCTGTGAGAAAGAATAACACATCTTCTGCATACAGAGCTATCCTGTCAGACAAATCTGTGGAATACTCAAAGTCTTGTACCTGGGAATCAATCTGCGGCCAAGCCACCAGAGGTTCTATAACTAGAGCGGACAACAAGGGGGACAGCGGGTATCCCTGTCGTGTACCTCTTCCAATGTCAGAGGGGTCAGAGAACTGCATACTGAGGCAGTTAATTTAGTATACAAAAGCCGAATATAGGCCAAGAAGCACAGGCTTAGATTAATTCTGTGGAGAAGAGTGAACAGGTATTCCCAGTTAACTGAATCAAAGGCTTTGTCTATGTCTATAGCAGCAGGCCACCCCAGGTGGTTCAATATAGCTAATGCATTATAGACTCGTCATGTTTTGTGGCATGTGGTCCTATGGGGCATAAAACCCGCCTGATCGGGATGAACCAGGTCAGGCATGCGTTGTATTAAGCTATTGGCCAGGGATTTGGCAAAGAGTTTTACCACAAAATAGAGGAGTGAGATTGGCCTATACGATGAGTGGGCTTCCGGTGGGTGCCTTGGTTTGAGTAAAATGACAATCTCAGCATGGAGCCAGTCCGGTGGGAGCATAGCGTCCTCCAAAGCTACGTCAATGGCAACTATCAGAGAACTCTCCAGTTGTGGCATGTAGGCTTTGAGGAACACACTGCGAAAGCCATTAGGTCCAGGAGCCTACCCACTGCATATTTCAGCACTTTGCCATCAGCTCCACCAAGGAAATGTTCTTGTTGAGTTGTGCTCTAGCTGTATCCCATAGGGACCACAGTAGGATGGCGCTAAAGAATTCTAGAAGCTGGTCGGCATTGGCCCTGTTGGTTTAGCATGAAGTCTACAGTAGTAATCCACAAAACTCTGGGTAACCTCACAGGATCCTGACAGCAACTTACCGCGGTCGTCCCGCACCATTGGCACCAGAGGAATAACATTTGTGGCCTGGCATATTTGTGTAACATCCTACTTTACTTATCACCCCATTGATAGATACGACATTGTGTGGCTTGCCATGCCTGTTTTGCTTCATCGAGAAGGTGTTGTTGGTACAGCTGTTGGGTCAAACTTAATTGACGTCTTGCCGCTTCACCTCACAACCACAAACTATCTGCTTCCAGCTTAGCTCTCAGCGCTTCTAATTTTACCAATTATTGTGTTTTATGTCTATTTTCTACTGCGCTAAAGCTTAAAACTATCCCTCTGAGAGTTCAGTTAAGTGCTTCCAACAATATCACCTTGGAGGGCGCTGTAGCATTGCTAACTGAAAAAAATGCTCAATAGAGTGATGCAGGAGTGACCTACAGGGCATTTTTTTGAGATGTCATGGTGACATATGCTAACAAAACTGAGGGTGCCTCCCCCCCCCTGTGGAGCTCAAGGCACATCGAATAGTGACCAGAACACCCTTGTGGAAGAATATTAATACCCAATACCCTATGGATGATATGTAGTTGTGTGCAATAAGCAATCTAGTTTGGAGAAGGAGCTGTGAACTGAGGAATAAATAATGTGTATACATTGTTGGTCGGTGATATGACCTCCAAGCATCCTTTCCATGCACGTGAGGACACTAGGGAGGCCAATCTGGATCCCTGTGTTTCTCCAGCCCACCCCTTTCATGCCATCTATCTTTCTCGGGGTTGAGGATGCCATTCTGGTCTCCACCTATTAAACAAAGGCCATCAAGTAAATCTCCACACGGGCGGATAATACACTAGGTGAAGTTTGATCCTAATGGGCTGGGGGGCATATATGCTGCCCAATATAAGCTGTTCCCCATATAGTCTGCCTGTCACTGTTATATAACGACCATAGACATCACTCGACATCTTAAGAGATTGAAATGTAACTTTGCATTAAATTAAGATGCCCGTACAGCATGATCCCGTGTGAACTCTGAGTGAGAAACCTGTGTATATCCATAGTGAGCTTGACAGGTAAACTTAGACAGAACACAAGAGGTGAGTTTCCTGCAGAAGTAATATGCCCAAACCCAGTCTTTAATCTTGTCGCAAGACGGCGCTACGCTTAATCTTATCAAGCATGCCTCGGACGTTCCATGTGAGGACTCAGATAAGTCCCTCAAGGCTCTCTGATATTGAGCCAGTCATGAGTGTCTATGGCATATGGATAGTGTCTCTAGGCTTGAGTTCTGAAGGGCATGAGCAATAGGACTGTACTAAAGCATAGGCAAAGAAAACATTGCAATAACCGTTTCCACACTCCTCTCCCGCCCCCCATACTTCAGTAAACAAGAAGTACCTGTCACAGAACGTTTTATCACCGCCACCCAATGGGGAAGTAGGGAAAGGACACCACCAATGGATCCTGTATACCTTAAACCTGTAAAACATAAACTCTAGGGCATCTCTCAACTAAGTCTCTCCAGAAGTGCAGTAAACATCTTGGCACCCATATAACAGGTGCCTATACTACAATATCAACGTCAGTGTAATATGTGAAATTAGCACAGTGATAAAACACCCAGGTGTACGCAGTATCAGTTGAGATAGTATCCAGTGCCTAATATACAGGAGCCTGCATAATATAGCTAATCAGAAGCAGTAGGGAAAGATAATGCAATAACAATATCCCATAATATATCTGAATGCAAGTGAAATGGTAAAACAAATGTCAATGTTCTTCATTGTTGTGTGGGTTCCTCCAAGAAGAACGAGACCTATTTTCGCATCTGGATGTAGACTTCTTAGGGAGATGGCATATGTCACTTAAGGACAAATCTTACTCAATTTGTGGCAGTGTATGGGACTTGACTGAAACAAACTTGTCTGTCCACTGGAAAACTTCCTCAGGGGTATTAAAGAATAATGTGCAGGAGATGTACACCCACCACTCACAGGCATGCAGGATACGGTAACATGTATTGAATCTTGAGGTCACACATTTTCAGTTTTGCTGCCAGAAAAGATTGACCAAGCTGCTCCTGGACGTCCTCACAGTGCTAGGAGTGGTGTAGAATGCACCAAATCTACAGTTGTGGGCAGGTTGTTGGGGGATTCATGAATGACTGCCGGGAACCTGCCTAGAGTGTGTCTGTCTGCTTAGACAGCCAGGCCATGCCCCCAGCAGGGCATACGTTACACCACTAGTACCACAAGTGCAAAATGTATCTGTGCACTCAGTGCAACTGAGGTCCTTCTTTTCTTTCAAGCAGTACTGCAAGTGCAGTTTCTAAAATGGCCTTACATGAAAGTTGGGCCATTTTTAGTAGCAGGAATCTGTTCTAGATTGACATGCTGAATGTTATTATGGCATCTAGTAGCTGGGTCTAGGAAAAATATTTTCGGCTGAAGGGGTACATTTATTTCAGCTGTCAACCAGAGGTGGATTCATAGTGATAACTTCATCAATAAGCCCACAATGCCTTACTATGTGATTTCCATCTTAAAATTCTATTTTTCACCATATATTTCAAAAGGATGCACTCAGAACCATTTAAAGATTCATTGCTAGCATCAAAACAAAATACATTTACCCAAATCTGTAAAAATATCACCACTGAGAATCAATAATGAAGAGGGACCGAACAATTTGAAGGCTCACCATGTTTTCTCACCGAGTACAGACATTGCTCATAGGGGCCCGGACAGATTGTGCATAATGTCTTTGTTCCTCTTCTCTGTTGTTTTTGAGGGATTTTTTGTTTTCATGATTAATATAACACACTTTAAGCTCTTCCCTCAGCATAAGCATGAACCGGTGTACCAGCAAGCAGTCTGTTATTTATGTCTTTCACTACAGATAGAGATTACATCAAACATTTTATCCATCACCTTATTGTTATTGCAGTTGCCTCCCTAAGTGTGATGGATATCCCTAGACATGGGTGTTATGCTCACTGTGCCACTGGAATCAAGCTATACCTAGCGTATGAGCCCTTATTAGGGTGAAACTGGTCCTAGGCTGCTTGCATTTCGGTTCAGGGAGGACCTGGCTTGGCAGTACAGGCTGGACTGTCCCCATCGGAGCAGGATCAAGACTGATTTGCATATCGCTGAGTCCAAACTGAGGTGGCATGGTGGGTTTGGGAAATGATGGATTGGGATGTTGTCCTGAGTGATTGCCAGTGACTGATATTAAATATAAGACTAACATCCATCACCTTGTTGTTGTCCCACTATAACAGAATAGTACTTGGTGTCAGACTGCCTGGTTTGTAATCCTACAAATTAGGCCTGTTGGTTGTGGCAATCTGACACCAATGTTGTTTGCCAATCTATAAAATGGAATCTGGCTTTCGCATGTATGATGGTGCCTATTTTACCCCGTAGGCAGAACTCCACAGAATCTTGCTGACTTTATGTAACACTGCAGAATTCAGCAGAGTCAAGTACTGGGAGTTCCAGCCACCCCTAATAACATTGTCCTACATTTGTAAATACAGGGTTTTTAAATCTATCTTATGTTCTAGACAAAACTAACATAAATTCTTTACAATTTCTGTTAACTTCTTAAACCAGCTTCCTCCCAACCTGTTTATGTAAGTTACTGGTACCTACCCGTTAAGTAACTTAAACACCAACATTGACTACTTGACGAGCTACAAAAATACTGAGCAAAAGCCACAATACCCAATGGAAAGCCTTATCATTCACTAGGTTTCAGACAGGCATTAAATATGAATGTGTCTGCAAGCAAGAAACATATAGACACAATATTTATGGAACCAAATAGTAGGATACAGTTTTTATGAGTGGAAAAAAGGAGACAGGGGCAATTTAATTTGAAGACTTAGGGCCAGATGTAGGTAGCCAAATACCGGTCGGTAACAGCCGAAAATACCGAATTTCGGCTGTTACCAACCGGTATTTGGATATTGAGATCTAAGGGCCCAAAAAAGACCGATTCTGTAAATACAAGTCAGTAATTTACCAAATTGGAATATTACTGAATCGGAATTTACCGAATCGGAATATTCCGATTCGGTTTGACCGATTCAGTATTTACCAATTCGGAAATTACTAAATTCTTATTTACCGAATCGGTCAATAAGAAATGGTAAAAAATGAGTTTTGAGATGTAGCAAACTTCTAAAATACCGAATTTCATGAAATTCAGTATTTAAGAGTCAGTATTTACATTGGATTGAAAGCAGGTGGTAACCAGGTGCAGGCTATAAAAAAGCCCCAAAATGCAACATTGTGACCAGAAGAGCTGCATTCTACGTGATAGCAAGGCGGCTACGGCTACAGGCAGCAGGAGAGAGGGTCTGGAGAAGGGAGGAGCAAGTCTACAGACAGAGGATAACGCTCTTTCAACTCACTGAACCAGAGATATTGAAAGGAGACAGGCTACACCCCAAACCATCCTGGACTTGATCAGGGACCTGCACCCACTTTTGGAGCACCCAACCCCAAGGGCGCATGCATCCCACCCCATGTGCAGGTGCTCTGTAGTCTACACCTGCCTGCATCTGGGAGTTACCAGGGGGTGATTGCTGTGGTAGGTGGGGTGTCTCAGAGCTGCCTGTCCCATTTCTTCAGGAAGTTCCTAGAGGTCATGATGCAGAGAATGCATCATTACATCTGCTTCCCTAACACACCAGTGGAACTACTGAAGACCAAGACCGATTTTTATCAAATTGCACATTTCCCACACGTCATTGACTGTATTGATGGCACCCACATCCCTATGTGCCCACCTGCTGCCACAGAGTACATTTACAGAAACAGGAAGTCAACCCACTCTATCAATGTACAGGTAATCTGTGATGCCAACAACATAATCACAGACATTGTGGCCAAGTTCGCAGGAAGTACCCACGACTCATACATCTTTCAGAACAGTGGGATCTACACACGCCTGACAGCGGGGGAATTTGGCGAAGGATACCTGCTAGGTAAAACACTGTGACACACCCTGATAGACATAGCAGATGTATGTGTATGTGTGCATGTGAGTAATTGATTTGATTTGATTTGATTTGTAGTTTTATAAAGTGTGCATATGCACCATGGGCCTCTTAGCGCTGAACAGAGACGTATGAGCAGTACTGAGAGAATAACATGGGTATTGTAAGTTAAATGCAGCAAACATGGCACTTTCCCGAGGGCGAAGATCCTCCACTACCCTTGCACTGGCTGAATTACATTGGCTACCTGTACACCAGGGGATCCTCTTTAAATCCCTATGCACTGTCTTTAAGGCAGTGCATGGGATGGGCCCCCGACCACTTCAAAATAAATTTAAATTGTATGAACCGACTCGGACCCTTCGATCCTCCTCTACTAACCTCATCAGTATACCCAGGATCAAGAAAGCCACTTATGGTGGCAGAGCCTTCAGTATAGCAGCAGCTCATCTGTGGAATAGACTACCTATTGCCATCAGGAAAACAGATGAACTGATGGCTTTCCGAAAAAAGGTAAAAACATGGCTTTTCCCTAAAATCTAACTGCCCAGAGTCAAATGACATCCCTTCTACTCATGATGCACAGCGTTTCAGCTATATTCACACAGCGCCAGGATGTCCGTAGGGTTGCAGAGCGCTTTATAAATACTATATATATATAAATAAATAAATAAAGAGCCAGGTTTTTACCAACTTTCTGAAGGGCAGCAGGGAGGTACAGTTTATGATGGCCTGGGGAAGACGGTTCCAATCCTTAGCTGCTTGCAGTAGGAAGCTTCTGCTGCCCCACCTAACTTGATTGAAGTGGGGAACCTGAATTACTTTGGCTTGGGAGGAGCGCAGTTCTCTAATAGGAACATACGGTTTAAGATGCGTTCGGAGAAAATGTGATCCCAAGCCCTGCGGCCCTTATATATTAGACACAGCAATTTAAATGTTATTTGTTTCACTATGGGGAGCCAATGTAAGGTATTCAGATGATGAGAAATGCGTTCTGATCTAGGGATGTTTAGTAGCAGCCTAGCTGCTGAGTTTTGCAAACGTTGAAGTTTTACCAAATGCTGGGTCTGCATCCCAGCATACAACTCATTCCCATAGTCAAGTCTTGATAGGGCTAATGTGGTGACCACCATTTTTCGTGAGTCCATCGGGATATAAGGTATTCATTTCCTGATGATTTTCAGTATGTACCACATGGTAGATGATAGTTTATTGACTTGGGCTTCGAATGAGAGTCTATTATCTACCAGCATTCCCAGATTTTTAACTTTCTCGACCGGCGAAGGGCAATTGCTGAGATTGGAGAGCCACCAGTTTGGGACCAAATTTTAGTGCTGCTTCCCAGTATCATGACTTCACTTTTTTCTCCGTTCAGTTTCAAACAGTTTCTTTCCATCCAGAGGCTGACCTGCTTCATACAGTTTCTAAACCTATCTGCCGTACCTAACATATCCTCAGAGATTGTGACAAAGATTTGTGTGTCATCGGCGTATGACACAGGAAGGAAGCCACAGTCCCTGATAATTTCAGCCAGCCGTGATACATATACATTAAAGAGTGTAGGGCTTAATGATGACCCCTGCGGGACCCCACATGGGGAGTTGAAAGGTTTGGATTTGGCGCTTCCGATTTCCACCGTGAAGGACCGGTCTCTCAAAAATTACGCTAACAATGTTCTTGCATCTCGATGGACCCCACTGCAGTAAGCCTATCCAGGAGTGTGCCACGGTTTACCGTATCGAAGGCCTCTGAAAGATCCAACAGGATCAAGGCGGCCTTCCCCCCGGCATCCAGCACACTCCTGAGTTCTTCTACTGCCATCAGCAGTGCAGTCTCGGTACCATGCCCCTCTCAAAACCCGTACTGAGATGGGTCAAGGATGTCTGCCTCCTTAATATACTGGACCAGTTGTTTATTCAACAGTTTCTCAAGAACCTTTGCACCAAAAGGAATCCTAACTATGGGTCTGTAGTTTCCCGGTTCTAATGGGTCTAGGTTAGGTTTTTTGAGTAGGGGGAGGACTGAGGTTGATTTCCATGGGGTTGGGTAGACACCTGAGATAATTATGTGCTCTGTGAGTCTGAACAGTTGCTCACTGAGGAGCTCTGGAAAGAGATGTATGATTTTTGGTGGACATGGATCCCTGAGTTCCCCAGATTTTATGGACAGGACTACCTGAAGGACCTGTCTAGCTCTGGGTGGCAGAACTTGAACGCGGGCTCTGGTGTTTCATCAGGAGAGGATATATTCCTGGAAAAAGTGTTCTCTGAAGACGCAGGGTGCGGGTTATTTGATTTAAATGACTCGTACAAAGATTTCACTTTGCCAATGAAAAATTGCCCAAGAGAGTTGCAGAAATCTGTACTACTGGGTATATTGTTGTTAGTTGTTATCTTAGATAGCTTTTTCACTGTCGAGAAAAGTTCTCTACTACAGTTTTTTGACTCCTCTATCCTTTGGATAAAGAATTGGCTCTAAGCCGTAAAGATTAGTTTTTTATAGGAGTTTAAGGCTATTTTGTATTCCCTTCTGATATAATGGTTTTCTCATTTACATATAGGGGATAGTGCATATGCCGTCCGCTAATACATCCTGATACCCTACCTCAACCCTTCAACCCGCAGCCAGAGACGATACAACGTGGTACACAAATCCACTAGGAACGTTGTGGAGCGCACCTTTGGCCTGTTAAAAAGGAGGTTCCGCTGCCTCCACAAAAGTGGAGGGGCACGGCAGTACTCCCCAATCATCTGCTGTAAGATAATTGCAACTTGTGCAATGTTACACAACCTTGCTACAAAGAAGGGCACAGAGGTGGAATTGAGCGACTAAGAGGACCACGATGATGAACATGCACAGCCTGAACCAAACACAGCAGGAGTTGCTCCACCAACAGATGGCAGACAGAGATGGGCAGAGATCACACTGAACTTTTTTTGAGTAAGTAAAGAGACACAGACAGGCAGCATATGCCCCCAACGTGGTATACACCTGTTACAACGCAACTTTTACAACTACCTACCATTACAACGCAACTTTTACAATGCATACCATTACAACGCATTGCGCTGGGGGGCGCTCTAGGATAGGGAATACGTTTAATTTACTATCCAACACCTTCCCTAGTGTCCACGGGGACTGGAGTTGGAATAGTAAATTATACTTACCACTATCCAGCACCTCTAAGCGCTATGCGTTGTAATGGTATGCGTTGTAATGGTCGCGTTGTAATGGTAGGTAGTTGTAATGGTATGCGTTGTAACATGGTACATCCCCCCAACGTAGTTTAATATTTGGCACTACGCAGGTACTCAAACGCACAAATGTGCAACACAAATGTCATCAATTTAATAATGGTAGTCTTGGCTCACTTCCCCATTTAAGGTCATGGAGTGTGGGCTGTATAAGTCATTTCCGGACATGCCTACCAGTGCCAGATGAAAGTGGCTGGCTGTCCTCATAGGGTGTTTGGGGTGTTGGCTCACCATGGCGCCTGCTGCTCCTCCGTGTCTCAACAACAGGGGGTCTTGTCATGCTGCTCCTACTGGTGCTTTCCTCACTTTCTGGCATATCCAGAGCAGCAGTTTTTGCTGTCTGTGCATTAAGCAGCACCTCTACAGCACTGGTCACCCTTGCAAGGCCCCTAGACACCTCATTGCTGCTGTGTGTGAGTCCCTCTTGCATGTTGATGCATCGTCTGCATAGAAGGGAAGAGGCTGTGGCCAGGCGGTTCATTACCTTACTTTGTTGCTGCGCATGTTGCCTGTCCTTGCACCTTGCTAACCTGTCCTGGTCCAGTTTAGTGCACAGAAGCTGTACCGATTGTGTCATGTCCCGCACACCTGTGGCCATCTCCTGTATCCCTGCAGCCATCTCCCTCATACCTGATGCCATCTCTTTATTCTCATCCACCAGTACACTGATGCCCTTCCCGATGTTTTCCATATGTGTATTCAGGTACCTCATCTGGTGTTGCACAGACTGGGTGGCCTTCCCCTGCATTCTTTGGAATCTTAACCATGCTACCCTCCAGCCCACGGAAGACACTAGGACCCTCCACATGTTGTGCAGCACTGCTATCTCTCGGCCTGCAGCGTCTGGTACCTGTACGGGCAACCTCTGCACTGGACTGCTGTGTGGTAGTGCTTCCTTCCCCAGCCAAGGTTTGAGTGTCATCCCTCTCCATTTCACCTGCTGAAGTTTCTATTTCCAGCAGTGGAGCAACTGCATGCCTCCTGCTCTTTTTAGGTGCAGGTGTGTAGACATTTCAAGGTCTTGGGATGGTGGCAGTGGTGTTTGTGCACCAGTGTCCTCTGTCACATTATCTGCACTTGTGCCTGCCTCCAGGCTGTCATCCCTCTGTGGTGCAGTGCCTTCCTTCTCCCTGGTACGCCTGCGAGATGTCTCGCCTGTGGATAAAAGCGTACATTAGCTCTGTGCTCCTGCCTCACTGCTTCTACAATTAAATTTATTCACTGATACACTGTACATATTGCCTCAGCCTCATTATAACTGATATGTTTTGCCTAACTTGTTAATTGCTGTGCTGTATGACATGGTAGGTCATTCAAATACTAACATGTCACATAATACATTGCTCCTGTATACTACTACCTCTACTGGAGTGGGGTAAACTTTGCCACAAAGGGAAAAGGGAAGGTGATGGGGTGGGGGTGATTGCTGTGCATGCGTCTTTCCTTTTCTAATGGCAGCTCTGGCTGAGCTATCTGCATCTCCCAGTCCACAAACGCTCTCTGGTTCAATGGTGGACCCCACCAGCTCCTCCAGCTCAGTCAGGGGAGCTGCACGGTTCTTCCCTCCTCCAGTTTTGTTTGCCTCTTTGTGGAGCTCTGCTATTTTCTTCTTGGTCATGCTCCTGAGGTCATACCACCTCTTTTTCAGGTCATCTATGTCCCTTGGAGTCACTCCTACTGCATTCACCTTCAACTGTATTTCCAGCCAAATCTTTCTTTTGGCAGATTCAGCCACAGTCAGGGACTGTTTTCCAAACAATTTCGGGTTTTCTTTAACCACCTCCTCCATGAGGACCTGCAGCTCCATGGTGCTAAATTTTATTTTTCTCTTCCTCTCCGGAAGTTCCTTTTCACTGCTGCTTGCCATTTTCAAACTTTAAAAGCACAAAAAAGTTTTCCTGTGGCTCAGGGACTCAGCTCTGCTTTCACTGCCTCTCCAGAAACCTCTAATTACTTCCAGCTTCCTGGGTGTAGCCACTTCCTGGTTGGGAGGTCGTGGGTGGTAGCACCTGATTGACTGACTCCTAAGTTTCACTTTCTTTCGTTTCCGATTCGGTATTTACTGAATCAGTATTTCCTATTCATTCAAGTACCGATTCGGTAAATACCGAATCGGTAAATACTGATTCTTTACCTACATCCCAAATACCGATTCTAAAATACCAAATCGGTAAAATTCGGTATTTTAGAATCTGTAATTTTAGATTATCTACATCTAGCCCGAAAATATTTATATGTATGTGTGTGTCGTGTGTGTGTGTACTTGCTTGTGTGTCTTCGAATTGGAGTGGAATATTGGCTTTATTTGTAAATTGGTGAAAAGTGAAAGCAGTACAGCTAATGAGTCAGGTTTAAAGCCCATGGGCAACATCATAAGGGTGTCCTAGCAAAGACACAGGTTTAGCAGGTGTTCTAAAGACAGCTTCAATTTTGCAAAGGAAGAACATTACCAAGAACCTACGGAATCATTATTATACAGCTATTTTTAAATCATTCACAGACTAAAGGGGTCCTTTATATAGCTGTAGAGGATAAAAGTGAAAGATGGTACATGCCAATTAATGCAACTTAAAATGCCTTCACATATTACCATCCATGTAAAACGAAAGGGTAAAAGGGTTTTAGTTGGCTGAAGATAGAACTGCTAGAAGTCTTATGAGTAAGGAAAGTACACATATGTTTAGTTTGAGAGTCCAAGTGCGGCAGAGTACTCTGTAAGACTGACACTCCACAAGGTAAAGTGGATCCAAAATGCAATGTTAATAATACTCAAGTGATTTATAGGTTGTGTTCTTTATTGGAAACAAAACCTTTATTATTTCATATTATTGAAATATATTTAGGTCTGGCATTATCCTAGACCTTTTGATTTTAATACAATTTTATGTGTAATATACTTACATTATAGAGGCTTTTAGCCAACTCTCTTCATCCTTTGGTCTGTTATTAAGTCAGTAACATCTTAATTCCACCCACTAAAGCACACAGCACTAAGGCAAAGGGTCAGCCCACATCAGCCATTGGAGTTCCACATCGAGGGTGTAAGCAAGGACCATGACAGGCTGTTTGGCAAGGAATCCCGGAAGGTGCCTGAAGCAGACAAGACACGCATTTGGCAGCGCATCCGGTCCGAGGTGAACTTTGTTGGAGTGACTCAGCGCTCCATTGATGAGCTGAAGAAGAGGTGGTACGACCTCAGAGGTCATGCCAAAGAGCGCATTGCAGAGAGGCTGGGGGAGCAACATGCCACAGGAGGAGGAGACCCCACAGTTGCGCCCAACACTCCACTTGAAGACCTGGTGGAGGACACAATCAACCCTGCAGCCTGCGTGGGGGTCACCCGGATGGACACCTCCCGACCCACCCAACATTCCCAAGGTAAGTGCCATGCAACTGCGACCCCGTCCCCTAACAACGCCCATGCCTCCAGAGCTAGCCATTTGATAACCCCAGTAATGCAGGCCATGCACATCTGAAATGCCATATTGCATTGTAGGACCTGTAATGTGACAATAGTTCCCTGATAGCCACACACAGCCAGACCTGTCAAGTTAAACATATCCCTAAAGCCAGTCAGGGAATGCAAGCCTGCATGCACGTTGCAACATCCCATGTGTAAGATACATATCATTAATCATGCACCCATTTACATCACAGGTGCTGCAGAACAACCCAGCACAGACAGCGAGGTACTCCAAATTGAGGAGAACCCTGAGGACACAGAGGGAGAGGGCCATCCTGCACCACGACCTGGACTATCACAACCACCAGCACCAGTAACACCACCTCCCCATGCGGACAGGGCCACCCCTGCAGCCACAGGAGGACAGCAACCACCCCATGTGACACCCATGGCAGTGGTACAGGCCACACCCCCACCCAGGAGGCAGACACGGCGCACAGCCACTGTGCGTTCGCAGTCCAGCGGACTGATGAAGCAGCAGCGCAACGTGGCAACACGCGCTGGCAGGGGGGAACATGTCCAAGATCCAGGGCTGGGTATAGAACGACGGATACTAGCTGTCCACCAAAAGCAGGCACGGCACATGGCAGCCATGCATCTGCAGCTTTATAAGAAACGTGCAACGTGAGGCAGCTCACGGAAAGCGTGCAGGGGCTGACGGCTGCAGTCAGGGAGAACAGCCAAATCATGGTGTCACAGCAGGACATCACCCGCTGCCGCCACTGCCAGCTGCTGACCCGGCTGTCAGCATTTACCGGATCAAACCACCTGATTGGTAATGTGACCTCCCAACTTTCATGCCGGTGCCTGGCGATGCAAATTCAGATGGTGCAATGCTGCCAGGACGTTGCTAGGGCGTTGGAACAGGTCACAACCACTGTCCAGAATCAGCAGGCGTGTGGCCATGTCCATGCAAGAGGGAGGATGACGCCAGAGTCGGGGCACATCAAGTCTCAGCAGCCTGTCCGTGCCAGTGGTAACCGAACGCCGCTGCAGCACCATGCCCAGTGCAGCATCATGGGCCAATACTGGCGAGGAGGATGTGGAGAGGCAACTGGGTGCGTGCAGCTGGAGGCACCAGTGATTGCTCTAGCAGCAGTGCCATGCTGATATGACAAGCACTCCAGCTTCGCTATCATGGGGCTGTATGGGGAAATACAGTTTTCATGTATTGTGAAAAAAAATTTAAAGAAATATTTTTGTGCAAAAAACAATAGGAATTTATTTCAAACGTAACTCCGACTCATGTCATTATTTCATTTGGCATGCATGAGTGCAGTGTTGTGTGAGGGGTATGGGAGCACTAGAAATAGTTCATTGTGATGTTGTTGCAGCACCTGTGTCCTTCTGCAGGATTCTCCCCGCATGCATGATGCACATGTGCAGGTGGGTGGTTGTCCCCCTCTGACTCACTGCAAGAGATCTCCACAGGTATCCTCCGCTTGGTAGCAATATTGTGGAGAATGGCACACACGGCCACGATGGGGCAGCAGCCCTCAGGCTGGTATTTGAGGGCCCCACCAGTCTTATGTAGGATGAGGAATCGGCTCTTTAACAGCCCAAATGTCCGTTCAATGCAATTTCTAGTGCGAATGTGTGCAGCATTGTTACGCCGTTCCTATGGTGTGGCAGGGTTGAGGTATGGGGTGAGGAGGTACTCACGGAGGCCGTAGGCACTGTCATCTGAATGAAAGGAGCAGAGGGTCAGTGCCTGTTATGCACAGCTACATGGTCTCGACATACTGTATGTGGGCATGTGTACTTACCTAGGAGGTGTCCTTCGCCATAGTCACCCCTGGCCAAGCGTGTGTGTATGCCACTGTGCCGGAAGATGAAGGAATCATGCGTGCTCCCCGGGTATTGGGCCAGTATGTCAGTGATGATTGTGTTTGCATTGCAGACCATCTGGATTTTCAGTGAGTGGTAGGACTTGCGGTTCCGGTACATGTACTCTGTCTCAGCGGGTGGGGAGATTTATTTATTTATTTATTTTTAAAGTTTTATATAGCGCGAACAAGATCTTTGCAGATATCAGAGCGCTTTACAGAAACAGTAGGTAGGATAAACAAACTGTTGAAAACAGTATAGGGTAGTAAACGCACAAGAGTATGCACACTAAAACAATCAGGAACAATAGTATTGAAGCCGTGCAATGACGATTCCAGTAAGATTATAGCACCCCAGAGGGTGAGAATACACATTGTTGAAAACAGAATAGTAGGCACCAGTGCGTGGATTGCAAGTTAGTAAGGCACTCAGGTCCTAGTGTACAGCCCTATTAAACAATCTGGAAACAAGATAATGAAGTATCCGTGCAGTGATTTTGGTCCAGTAGCAGTCATAAAAGAGTCTAATATAGATAGCAATCAGGTAGCCGATAAGCTAGGAGCCATGTGCTATCATTGATCCAGTGGCAGTAGGGTTCAGGTGAACTTAGCCATAAGGACGGCTTTTACCTCTTTCTTGAAGAGTACAGAGGAGGGGATAAGCCTAGTTTCTGGCGGGAGTGCATTCCAGATCCTGGGTGCCATTCCTGAGAAGGAGCGTTTGTAAGTTTTTTCCTTCCGGAATCTACGAGGTTTCAGGAGGAGATTCTTTGTGCTTCTGTTGGATCTCGAGCCTCCTGATATAGTCAGTTTGTGGGTGAGGTAGTTGGGTGATTTGTGGTGTACGGCCGAATGTGTCATACAGGCAATTTTCAACTGAACTCTGCCTTCAAAAGGCAGCGAGTTCAGGGCTTTTAAGTCAGGGGATATATGCGAGTGTTTTCTTGAGCCAGTGATGAGCCTCGCGGCCGCGTTCAAGGAGACTCGTAGGGGTGCCGTTGTTGTTAGGGGGAGCCCGCTGAGAGCCACAATTCCGTAGTCTATGCGAGGAATGACTAGGGCTTGTACAACAGTTCAGAAGTCCTTGGGTGGTAGGAAGGGTTTGAGTTTTCTCAGCGTGTTGATTTGGAAGTTGGCACCCTTGGTTGCTTTGCTAATATGCTGCTGCATGTCGAGATTGGAGTCAAGTGTGATGCCAAGGGATTTCGCCGAGTCTACGATGGTGGGCTGGACATTTAGTGCGGTTAGATGATTGAGCCAGGTTTGGGTGATGGCCTTTTTCGCAGGAGGTGTGATCAGAAGGAACTCAGTTTTCAGTGCGTTTAGTTTAAGGTGTTTGTCGGCCAGCCATGCTTGAGTGTTTCTTAGTGTGGCATTCAAAAGTTTGATGTCTTCATGGGATTGAAGTTTGAGGTAGAGCTGAGTGTCATCTGCGTACATATGGAAGTGTACATTTGATGCTTGAAGCAAGGAGGTGAGTGGTTCCATGACAAGGTTGAACAATGTGGGGGAAAGGGAGGAGCCTTGTGGGACGCCTAGTGTTATGGGCACAGGCGAGGACAGTGCGTTGTTGATCTTGAACTTCTGAGACCGGTTGTGCAGAAAGGAAGTGAACCATTTGAGGACAGTCCCGGATATGCCCATTCTGGTGTTTAACAGCTCAAGTAGATTCTCGTGTTTGACCGTATCAAATGCTCAGGAGAGGTCGAGGAGGATGAGGAGGCAAGACTTGTTGTGATCAAGGATTTGGAGGGCGTCATCGATTATGTGTGTCATAGCCGTTTCCGTGCTATGTTTTGCTCTGAATCCTGATTGGTGAGTGTTGAGGAGGTCAAACTGCTCAATGTGTTTTGTCAGTTGGAGTTGTACGCATTTTTCTAGCAGTTTGGCCAGAGTGGGGATATTGGTGATAGGTCGGTAATTGTTCAGGTCGGCTGGGTCAGCTGTGGGTTTCTTGAGTATAGGCGTGACCTGCCCTATTTTGAGGGAGTCTGGGATGGATCCTTGTTGCAGGGAACAGTTGATGATTCTAGTCCAGAGTGGGAGGAGCATGGGGGTGAAGGCTTTAACAGCGTTGGCAGGTAGGGGGTCTGTGAGGTGATTGGCGGGTTTCAAGGTGCCGAGCAGCTTGTGAATTGATTCTTCAGTGTAGGTGTCGAAGGACGTCCATGAAGCGTTGTTTTTAGGTTGAGTGTTAGTTATGCCTGTGGATGTGGATGTGGGTACAGTCAATGCATCTAATTACATGGGGAAATTGCGCAATGTTGTAGAAGGCAAACTTTGATTGATTTGAGTCATGTTGGGTGGTTGGGAAGGTTATGTAGTGGTGTATCCAGGTCAGCACGGCATCTAGAAAACACTGTAGGCAGTGTAACAGTGTGCTCTGGGAGATCCCCCTGCATATGCAACTATCCCCTGGAAGCTTCCGGAGGCCAGGAGGTGCAGGCAGCACTGGACCTGGACATGGGTGGGCACAGCATTGGTCCTCCTTGTTGGGTGCTGCATCAGGGGGTCAAGGTCTCTGATGAGCTTGTGAATCATTACCCCATTTAGCCTGTATTTGGAGTATATCTCCTCTTCAGTCTGGCCCAGGAGTGTTATCCGCAGACGGAAGATGCGCTCCTGAATCCTGCGTTGGTTCCGGGCTGCGCGCTGGAGCCTCAGCCGCCTTGCCACGATGTATAGACCTGGCATTGTGAATGTACTCATGCTACTTTCGTGTCTCCTTAAGTGTGTGAACTTCATGGTTACCACCTGGTTTGACTTCTCCTTAAATTGCGACTTGCATTTAGCGATTTTGTTTTTTTCTCGCAATTTGCGATGTTTGATGATTTGTATTTGCGATTTATTTGCTAATTTGCAAATTAATTTTCAGAATTAGTGGAAAATCGTTATTACAGATTCGCTAAGGGGGGTCCACATTGATTCTGCGAATTTATGTTTGCGAATTCGTAAATTGGTGGGTTTTTGATTCATGAATTGTGGAAGCTGAAATTGCGATCGCAATTGCTGTTTCGCAGCTATTGCGATCGCAATTTCGGTTGATGAATCTATGCCTATGCCCTATACAGTAATTTCATACATCCATCGTTTTATATATTAGGAACATTTCTAGGCAGCTTTTGTGTGTTACTGATAAATATGGGATGATGGTATCAATATTGATCATTTTGTAATGGCTTTAATTAATTGTACATAGAAAATAAATATGCTATACAAGAGGAGGTACATGATGCCTTAGCATGCACCCATAAAACCCCACTTTCCCCACATTCCTATTCTCTGCTACAGTGAACAATCTCAATATGAAATGAACTCTCGCTGTCCTACAGTCTAACACTATTGATCATTACGAGGTTACCTGTTTGTGTTGTCCCTGCCCCTTAGATTTACAAGTTCTATTTACCAATTTCAAAAAGTAGTTGGGCGAGTGTCCCTTACAGACCAGAAACCTTGGTATATGGTCTGTCAAGGAGTAATTAAGGAGTCATTCTCTTTGAATAACAGCTATGGCTGAACATTTCCTCTTTTCTGCAACTATGGTAAACTGTGTTTACTGCATCTAGTCCCAACCTTCACAAAGCCACTTTTTATTGATTTCAGCATAAATCAGAAACAGAGCCCCTCAGCCCCTCATTAGTTTGCAAAGAGAAAATAATGTTGTGTTGCGTCGTTACTATGGGTAACAAGCATGGAGCAGGACCTTCAAATAGAAAGAAGCAAAAAGAAACAGGAAATTAAAACCTTCCCCCCCATCCAACCCTCCCCATGACCCTATCCCCCCACCCCACCCACACCTCGTCCACCTTGAACTAAAGAAACCGGGAGGGGAGGAGGAGTGAAAAAGTGCATAAAAGGAAGGCAGTCTGGTAGTTAACGGCCCCTCTTACGAGATGTCTTGGGAGTGCAGCTCGGTATCTGTGTGTCAGGCAGGCGAAGCAGGCGCTGGTACCAAGGGCAGGTCAACTCCCTGAACTCAAACACCAGCAGCGTCAAGAAGGGCCGCCACAACTTGGGAAATTCTGACCCCCTACCAGCCAATGTAAGCGTGAGTTTCTCCATGCCCAGTACCAGTCAGAGTCTCTGGAGCCAGCCAGCATGCATGGGAAGTTGGGTGGAGCTCAAATGTATTAGGATATTCTGTATTGCTGATCCCAAAGCAATCGCGATATGGCGACCTCTCCTGGATTTGAGTGGGTATGTCAATGCGTTCGGAAGACCCAAGAGAATATAAGAGGGGAATCTTGGAAACTGTGTCTCAAAGTGTTGGCCAATTTCATCAATCATTTGGGTCCAATATGATTGTATGCAGGTGCAGCTCCATAACACGTGTTCCAATGTACCCACCTCCCCACACCCCCTCCAACATAGGTCACTCCGTCTGTGGTCAAAGCGATGCAATCGTTCCGGTGTGTAATACCAGTAGGTGACAATCTTGGCCAGGGTTTCTGTGAGGCCTATGTGATAGGCGAGTGTCTTGCCCTGCGGTATATGTTCCCCCATTTGTCGTGGCTCAGTGTTCTGCCCAAATCCCGTTCCCAGCGAGCCCGACCTGTGTGAGTGGTATTGGCTAAAAGCATTCTATAAAGGTCAGAGATCATCTTTTTATCGGAGGTGCATGTCACTAACCATTTCTCTTAGGAGGTCAGTAGGCACCACTGAGCCTGTGGTTTGACTTGTGGGTGTAGCACCCATTGTCAAATCTGAAGGTATGGTAAACGCTCCGTTTCGGGGATATCATAGTGTTCTGTAAGTTGCAGAAAAGTGAGAATACCGGCCAAATCAAAGAGGTGACCCAGGGACCTGCAAGGGGCGCCAATGAGATTTATGGAGAAAAGGGATACCTTGCAGCGGTTGACTTGCGACCGCCTGGTCCCGAAATAGCCAATGTTTCTCTGACTCCAAGCGCTGCCACTCCACTATATAGCGAAGCTGGGTGGCATGATAGTACAACTGTATGTCTGGTACCCCTACCCCTCCCTCCCCTGGTGGAAGCACCGCGACTTAGTGTCGGAAGCGGGGTTTACGGCCATGCCAGATGAAGCGCAATAAGTCCGCCTGAGTCTGCTGGATCCAGCCATGTGGGGGCCGGAGAGGGGGAGTCTGCGAGAGATATAGAATTTGGGGAAGGATAGTCATTTTGGCAGCCGCAATCCTACCTAACCAAGAGTGTATGCGGACGCGGAGTGTAGAGCAGTTGAGGTCGACGGTAGCTTAGATGGTGGGGGCCAATTGGATACCTAGATAGGGTATCGCCGTAGTTGCACATTGCACCAGGTGTTCCTCCTGGAGAAAGGCAAGGGTGTGCGGGGAGAGGGAGACGCCCAAGGCCAAGGATTTATCCATATTAATTTTAAACCCTGATCCGTGGGCGAAGCTATCCAGGTCAATGAGCAAGGCCGAAATCGGTTCTGACAAAGAAAGCAGAATGTCGTCTGCATATAAGCTATTGGTGTGGACATCCCGGCCAAATCTAATCCCCGTTATGAGGGGATGCTTCCGAACTCGTAGCAACAGAGGCTCCATATAGAGCGCAAAAAGAAGTGGCAACAGGGGGCATCCTTGCCTTGTGCCTCTGCCGATCGAAAATCGAGAAGATGTGTGCCCTTAACTCAGACTGTAGTCATAGGGAGGCGATAACAATTTAAAACTCGAGTTCGGAACTTCTCACCGAAGCCAGCAGCCATCAGTACCATCTCGAGTTAGGTCAGTGCACTCTATAAAAGGCCTTCTCCGCATCGATGGCCAAGAGCATGTACTCGCCTTGAGTGCGGGATGCCTTCTCTATTAAATGTAGGATACGTTTGGTGTTGTCACTAGTCTGCCTCTGCGGCAAAAAGCCGGCCTGATCGGGCTCTATCAGCTGGGCCATATATTGCACCAAGCGAGCCACTAGGATACTGTTTTATAGTTTACTATCAACATTAAATAGGGATATTGGTCTATAGGCGCTGCACTCCGTCTTATCCTTTCCCGGTTTCAGAATTACTACCACAGCGGCTTCCAACATCTCCCCTGGGATGGCACCCGCATGCTCAAAGGTGTTAAATAGGCTTGTCAAGATGGGAGCAAATTGGACGCAAAATGACTTATAGAAGGTGGCCGTTTAGCGGTCCGGGCCGGGTGACTTGCCTAGTTTGAGGCGAGAGATTACAGAGATTACTTCCTCCTTTTGTATAGGCCTATCCAGATAATCAGCCTGCGGTTTAGTCAGGGTGGGCAATTGAGCCTGTGCTATATAGTCAGTGCTATGCTGAGCCTTGAGAGAATCCCCAGAATACAGAGCTACGTAAAAATCTCTAAACACCTCAGCTATTGCCGCGTCGTCAGAAACGAAACTACCTTCGGCCGCATGAATGGCTTGTACTCCCTGACGCTGTCTAGCTTTGCGCAACTTATTAGCAAGGAGGCGACCGCATCTGTCTCCTGCCGTATAATAGGAGCGCCAAAGTCTCAATGCCGCGTATTCAGCTCTGTCTTGATCTAATGCTGCGAGTTGCTTTTGTTCTATACAGAGTTGCCGCTGAGCACGGGAGGCTCCAGTTCTTTGGTGCAGCTGTTCAAGTTCCGAGACCCTCTCATTAAGGTCAGCCCTTTTATGACTCCTCTCTTTGTTCTGGGCAGAGGATATGGCAATGAATCCCCCCCTGAGGACCTCCTTCAAAGCCATTCACTGAGTCCCTGGTGAGGTATCAGTGTTAGCATTGAGGGCGAGGAAGTCAGTAATGGCCTTTTGGATTTGTGTGACTACTGTGGGGAGATGCAGAAGTGTATCTCGCAAGTGCCACTGTCTAAGGGGTCGGGAGGAGTGCGGCAGCTGGAAGGTGTCCAGTACCGGTGAGTGGTCAGAAAGCGAGGCCGTTAAAATTTCAGCACCCGCTGCATAGGCTCGGAGCGAAGTAATGCTAAGAAAATAGTCAAGGCGGGCATAAGTCTTGTGAGCCCTTGAGAAAAATGTGTAACTGCGGGTACGTGAATAAAAGTGTCGCCAAAGATCTGTGAGCCCCAAATCATGGAGATATGCCTGTTCTGTGCGTGGAAATACTCCTACATGAGCGATCTAGGTCGTTGTCGAAAACAATATTAAGGTCCCCCCTAATAGCAAGTCACGGTTCGAGGCAGCAGCCACCTCTTGGAGGGCAGTGTGAAGAAATTTGGCTTGTTCTTCATTGGGCATGTAAATAGATCCAACGACAAACGTCACCCCCCCAGTAAGAACTGGTTTGTCAATAGGCAACCCTGAATTTCAGCTTCTTTCTGTATGATTCTGCCTGGGAAGGAGCGGAAAACTAGGATAGCTACTCCAGCAGACTTCGAGGTGCAGGAGGAGAACAGCTGCGTGGGGAAGAACCTAGACCTCAGCCTATGGTGGTCTTTAGATAAAAGGTGAGTTTCCTGGAGAAGACAAATGTCAGCCCTGGATCGCTCCAGGTAATTCAGGACTGACCTACGCTTAATTGGGTTGTTTAGGCCCTGTACGTTAAGGGTAAGGACCTTAAGGGAGTCATGTGGCATCAGAGGAGAGTGATCGGGCAATTCGCTGTGGGTGCCACTTAGGCATAACACGCATCAGGGCACAGGAGACTAAACTGCCAATGCACAGGAGAGGCATGTCGGGAGGATCAGATAAGGGAGGTGGACGAGAGAACCCCAACATAAAAAACCCCAAGAAAATCAAGAGCAAAACAAAAGTCCCAACTGGGAACAAATGACCCAGTCTGTGCAGAAAAATCAAGTCCTGAAAACAATGTCCGCCTTCCCGTAGGGACCGGGAAGTCGTATCCACAGGGCTCGTGGTGTGACCAAGGGATTTTACCAAGCCCCCCTGCAGCTCGCCTGTGTGTGGGAAACCTTCATTTAAAGGAAATAGACATCAGGACTTCATTCAGTGGTGGAGCTTGGGCTCACCAACGCATCAGCAGCGGAGGTAAGTGCATCCCGCTGGCCCAGCACAATATCTCGTTTGTCTGGCTTCCGGAACCGCCGTCGTCGCTTGGGTCATTGCCACCCGGAGAGGGAAGGCGCGAAACACATATGGCAAGGGGAAACTCTGGAGCAGTGCTACTCTAGCTGGGCTAATAGAAATGAATGACAAAGACTCGATACAGACTAGAAGGGAATCAACGCGCACATAGCGTTTTTGTCAATTGGAACCCACATGTGGGTTGGAAATATCACCACGCATAAAAGCACGACACAGAAATTCTTAGCCTTGAGAAAGTCGCGGAACTACTATCTGTAGCGACGAAACGCGCTGGCTGTTGTTTGCTGTTGGGAAGAAATCCGAATTAAAACAAGACAAGAACTTGATTTGAAAATTGGAACTGTCGACTCACATGTTCTTTGCCTATGATATGTGTGATATTCTGAAAAAGTGAAATCAATCTCATGAACATACGTGTGCTTGGGAGTTAGAAGTTTCTCGGAGAGGGAAGTCTCAAGCTCTGACCGAACACTCTGCTGATCATCATCGTCACTGGGCGCTGCCAGGCCCAGCAGTAGGCAAGTGTCAGTGAGAGAGCGCATCTGGTGTCATTTACCATTGAAGCGGAAGATAAGGTGTAACAGGTGCCCCCATGAGTATGTGATGTTTTGCGGTTTGAGGTGCGCTGTCACGTGGCTGAATTGACGCCATTGCTGCAGGGTGATGGGAGCCAGATCCTGATACAGCAGTGGAGAGTGCCCCTGGTAGGAGATAGGGTGAAGGGACCTGGCTTTTGTGAGTATAGCTTCTTTGGCTTTGAAGTCCTACAAGCAAAAAAGGATCTCAGCTGGTGGGACGTTGGGTGCCCGGGGAGGACCAACTCTATGTGCCCTATCTAGGACAATGGGGACGTCAGCCGGTGCCGCCAGGATGTGGCGGAAGAGGCCCTCCGTGCAGGCAACAAGTCCTTGGTGTCATCTGAGGGTCTCAACCCCGGATTCTGATATTGTGGCGACGTGATCTATTCTGCAGGGCCTCCAGGTGCGTTTGGGTATCTAGGTGCTGATCTTGCAGGCGGAGAATCTCTTGCTGGAGCGTGTGCACATCTGTCGTCACGTTGTCACTCTTTACATCCAGAGTCGCAACCTGCTCCTCCACGTTATCCATATCCCGGCGTATTTCTCGCATTTCAGCAGTGAGGTCTGTCTTCACCGTCTGTAAATCCACCCTGAGGGTGTTGAAAAGTGATTCCAGAAACGCTTTGGTGATGGGTTTTCCCCCGACGTCTGCTGCATCCGAGGGGACGCCATCTGTGAGGACACAGCTGGGTTGGATTGCGCTCTCCCGAAAATATCTTTTAGGGACTTCTGCTTATGTGTTCTAGATGAGGTCATAGTCAGAAGGAGGCCAGCGGGGGGCCAGTGTGGGGATCACCTCCGTCGTACCCCTCCAGCACTTTATATCAGTCTCTGCCTTTTCGTGATTTATCGAGAAGGGTCCCACTGCCAGGGTCATGCCAGTCCCAGACCGACTAGCGCTGGTCTTAGACTGCGTGAAGAACGTCAAAATCGAATGGGGGGTCTACTGTGACCTTCCAACCCCCGTGGTCCAGAGAGTCACAGCCAGGGCCCTGAATCTAAGGTCCAAGCGAGGGAATTTCAGGACGTTTTGCTCCGTCCCTGCCCCAGCGAGATGGTTGTGTCACTCTCTTATGCCCTTGGGGCTGACCAGGCTGCTTCCAGCTGCTGCTCTGGCCCACACCCATCACCAATCCAGTCTGCTGGCCACAGGGCAGAGCACAATCAGGGGACACCTCCAGGAACCCAGGCAACCGGCTATGCAGAAGGGGTGCTGGCGCAGCAGTGCCGTGAGGATTCAAGGCTGAGAGGCGCAGTTGTGCTGTATTTGCAATGAGCTGGGTATCTCGGGGCCACCATCCAATTCCACGAGAGCCGATTCCACCTCCCCCGCTTGTGTACTACCAATGGCCAACTGCCGTAGTCAGTCTTAGGGCCAGGAGCTGCACCGGGCCCTGTACTGTGTAGGGAAATGGTAGCTACGTGCCGTGGGACCTCCCCGTAGCAAGGCCGCAGGTCCTTCCCTCAGTTACTACTCACTGTGGCTTTGTGAGCTGAGTCCTTTTCACTCCGCACCGTCCGAGGCGGGCCGCTCCCAGTTCCAGGTCCAGGGAGGGCCTCCGAGTAGTATAGAGCTGCGTAGGTCCGACCAGCCTCTCCCCACTTTAGGCACCGGCTCGGACCGCGGCCCTCCTTCCTCACCCTGGGCGCGGGTCGCCGAGGTCCACCACTTGATCCAGGCAGCACTGTGTCCCCAAAGCCGGAGAGAAGAGGTGGCGCCTCCGCCACCGATCGTCACCATGCAGGGCCCCAGGCTGGCCGAGAACCTACCGGCCCTGCTCCGCATACAATCCTGCAGCTCAGACCCCCGGTACAAGGGGCCCGAGGTCAGCAACGCAAGAACCCAGGTTCGATAGGGGCATCCCGTGTGTCTTCCAGGCCGCCCAGCGGTAGCCCTTGTGGTGGAGGCTAGCCTCGGCGGCACCCGAAGTGGGCCTTCCCTGATGCGGGGCCTCCACCGCGGCCCGAGTCACGAGGGCTCGCCGGTCTCCACTGCAGTTGGTGCTGGCAGCGGCACCCAGCGTCTGCAGTCCCCGGCCTCCGGCACCAAGCACTCCGGTGCTAAGGGGAAGTCTTCCGATGCAGGAATGTGCTGCTCCGAACCGCTTTGAAGCAGGTTAGACGCTGTGTTCGGCGGGTGGCGGGGGAGAGCTCAGCAGAGCTCAGCAGATCACATCTTACCTCGCGGCCATCTTGGCCACGCCCCCACAAAGCCACTTTTAAGCTAGGGCTTGCCTGTGCGACCTCAGAAGATTTAGGAAGGCTATGGATGCCAACTTTCCACCTCAGACGTAATACCTAAGACTTTGCTGTGAGAGCCTCATATTTTGGTGTGGTAACGCCAAGTTATTAAATGCAGGGGTGCCTGTAGCTCAGTGGGATTCAAAGTTACTGAGGATTAGGAGGTTGATCTTGATGGCCCACTCAAAAATGAAGAATAACCAGTAGATTTAGACACAGCAGACCTGGTTCTACAGGTTATTTCCCAAAGTGTTACCTGGGGAATGTAGATGCTTTCATTGTCTGGAGTATCTGGCTGAAGAGCAGCAGCTGTTGGAATAAACAGGGGCCTCATAATGAGATCTTTAGTGTCCTTATTTGTAGGGAACAAGTCAATCGCCTTTTCGCTACTGAAGTGTAGCCCCTGTGAATACAAGGGTCGAAGAAAAGCCTGACTGTGCGATGATACTAAAGTGTTAGAAAGTTTTTGTTAGTTAAATTTCAAATACAAGATTTAGATGTTAAAATGAACTTACATCATAGGACATTATTGGTGTTTTTCAGGGTCTGTTGTCTTTCGAAGTTTGGAAATCACATCTCCTTGAACGAAAGATTTTTTTTAAATGCCTCTGAATGATGTAAACTCAAGACCTAAACTATTGAGTTCCAACATGCATTAAATGTGAAAATCATAAATGATAGCTCCCTTTTAACAAATATGTCATTATTTAACTGTATTCCCTCTTGGTGTTCGTCTTTTTGCTTCCTCGAGGAGATGGATTTCCTTGAATATCTTCACACTGCTGCGAGGCTTTAAGTAAAACGTATTCTCTTATGGAGAAAGTGCAATTAATAATACAAGCCCAAGAGACATTCGTTTTAATATTTAATGGCGTGTTTTCTTTCCTTTCTTTGATTCCGGAGCTCGAAGGTTTGTACAATTGAATCACTGGTGCATGTCTGCCTTTGTTCCAAGGGGGCAGCTGCTACTGCAAGGAACATTCAGTTCTCCTGGGTGCCGTATGTGCGAGCTTCTTGTACAATTATCTTACAACTGTTGGAAAAAATGCATCAAACAGCGGCAAACGTTCCTAATTAAGAGAGTGGGCTTACTGCTCCCGGGGAACCCAAGCAATAGGCACTTTCCAATATGATTTGTAATTGTAATGCCCTGTAGCTGTCTGTGAACAAGAGGACTCGTGCTTGTTTTTATTTTATGTGGTTCTTATACAGTTTGATGCAGAACAATGGTCATCATTTCCAAAGAAAGCTTGGAGTTTTTTGGTGTTATCAAGGTGAAGTCAGGCTCCTTTTTGGACCCCACTCTTCCTCATATCCTGGTACAAGGATCTGAATATGTCTGCGGTCTTGCTGGACCTACTGTTTTTAAACATACTATATGAAATATCGCTGCGCACGTGGGAGTTGATGCAGTCAATACAACGGCAACTCAACAGGAAATGAGTGAAAAGGAGCATCGCTATTCATACAGATTACATTCGGAAGATAAGTGCCAACCCATGCGGCATATTGACATTTTAGTACCACCATATTGCAGTAACTCTATTATTGGCTAATTGTCAATCAAGGTCAATTTAAACACAAAACAGTCCCATAAAACCCACCCCCTCCCTCTAGTCTGGCTCACCCCCGACTAAGCTAATTCGGGCCAGGACTCAGCCTTGTCCATCAGTCTTCACCATGCTGGAGTCCCAAATACAGAGTTGCCGCCCAACTCGCCGGTCCCCATGCCGGGCAGAGGCGGGGGAGCCGATCCCAGTGGTGTGGTATAGCCCTCACCCTGGAGACACCCTCCCGTAACCAGCTAAGTATACTCCCCCTAGTGCCAGCCCAGTGGGTGTGGGGATTCCAAGCAGTGGAGTATTAGGGTCGTAGGGGAATTTCTGGTTTGTGTATTGTAAGGCCTTTTTCCAGTAAGTGAGAGCTATTCGCCGCAGCTGCAGGGGGGACCCCCGGGGAATCCTACTCTGTGGTAGTAGTAAGGTGTGAAGGGCACCCTGGTTCAGGGATTGTGCTGTGTAGCCCAGTTCATGCAGGTTGCGCCCCGCTAGCCAGTACAAAAGCCATTGAAGTTGGCTTGCGAAGCAGTAGGTGCGGAAATCTGGCACCCCCAAGCCCCCTCTATCAGTCCCCAGCTGCAATTTAGCTATTCCCACCCTTCAGTGGCCCGTTCCCCAGATGAGATCCGTTAGGAGTGAGTCCAATGTTTTAACAAGCATTTGCAATGCAATATGTCTCGCATTAGGAAAATTTGAGCTATTGGTATTGTAAATGACAAATTTTGTATTTATGTGTTTGTTTTGAAAATAGCTAAATTAATAACTTTGTCATTTACAATGCCAATAGTTTAAACTTTCGCAAATGTGACACCTATAGCATTTGTAATACAATATGTGTTGTATTTACGTGACTTAGATGTATTGATATTACAAATAATAATGGCTTTCATTTTTTAAAAATAATTAATACTTCAATAAAAGTTATTGTAATTTATAATGTCAATAGCTTAAACTTTTGAAAATAACTTTTGTGAAGATTATGTTCAGTGTATTTTATTGTGACTAAAATCCAAGAACAGAAGTGAAATATTAACATCTTTTTGTGACAATTGTAATCAAGCTTAAAACATATAGAGAACATATTTGAACCAGTTGTTGTTGAAGGGTTGCACAGATGGATGTTGTGGTGGCCACCAAGTGATGCTGTAGCGTTCAGTGATGCTGTGGTCGCGCATAGCGATGTTGTGGTGGTGCGGAGTGAGGCTATAGATAGAGGGAGGGCGATAGATACATAGAGTGAGGGCGATAGATAGATAGAGTGAGGGCAATAGATAGATAGAGTGAGTGCGATAGATAGATAGAGTGAGGACGATAGATAGATAGAGTGAGGGCAATGGATAGATAGAAAGAGTGAGGGCGATAGAGTGAGGACGATAGATCAATAGAGTGAGGGCGAGAGAGTGAGTGCGATAGAGTAAGGGCGATAGAGTGAGGGCGATAGAGTGAGGGCAATAGATAGAGTGAGAGTGATAGATAGCGAGAGCTAGGGCGATAGATAGATAGATAGATAGATAGATAGATAGATAGATAGATAGATAGATAGATAGATAGATAGATAGATAGATGGATGGATGGATGGATGGATGGATGGATGGATGGATAGATAGATAGATAGATGGATGGATGGATGGATGGATAGATAGATAGATAGATAGATAGATAGATAGATAGATAGATAGATAGATAGATAGATAGATAGATAGATAGATAGATAGATAGATAGATAGATAGATAGATAGATAGATAGATAGATAGATAGATAGATAGATAGATAGATAGATAGATAGATAGATGGCGATAGAGAGGAGTGTAGAGTGTGGGGTGTAGAGGGAGGGGTGTAGAGAGAGAGAGAGCTGTAGAGAGAGGGGTGTAGAGAGAGAGAAAGGGGTGTAGAGAGTGAGAGGGGTGTAGAGAGAGAGAGAGGGGTGTAGAGAGAGAGAGAGGAGTGTAGAGAGAGAGGTGTAGAGAAAAGGAGGGGTGTAGAGAGAGGGAGGGGTGTAGAGTGATGTTGTAAATAAAACAGCGATATTGTTAAGCATTCGCTGAAGACATGCTATCGTGTCTTCATCCTAGTTTTCCCGCTCATACTTGAACGTACGTCCGGACTCCATTTTGTTCTCCGGCGTCCATCTTGTAGGCTACACTTCACCATGTGCTCACCACGAGGCAAGTCCTTCCTCGCTGATTGTCACCCCTGGAGTTTGCCCAGCAACAGGCTATAAATAGTTCCAGCTTGTTTAGCGCATGCTCAGTGCGTGTAACATCTGTTCCTTCTTAGAGGGGATTGGAATGTGCATTCGAGGGGTTCCATGAACCATTAACTCCACCCATGTATCGATCATATTTGAGAAATGTCCATATATGGCTGTAAATCATGCTTTCTGAGTTGTAACCGCCCACTTATGAGCCCCTTCTTTGTGTATAAAAGGGGACCGCGTGTTCGAGTTCTTTGTGCTACCTTGTACAATACTGTAGAGTGTTGTGTGGATTGTATTACCACCTTTAAAGGTTTATTAAACTATGTTTTTGTATTTCCAGTTTCCGTGCCAATTTCTTAAGTAGTCTGAGGACTTTGCGTACAGAAGGGCGAACCCTTTTTGCACTCGCAGGCCTTGCTGAGGCCTGTATTCATCAATTGGCGCCCGTCACGTGGGGCTCATCGACGACTCGGATGCTCGAAGGACTGGTCGAGACGAAGGATTGGAACCTTGCCAGGGACGTGAGCACTGCCAGTGGCGCCTTTAGTCCTGGCATCCCGAGGTATTCTTCCTTTCCTTCCGATCTGACCATCTGGCTGGCGCAGGTCATCGACTGAGATCTCTTCTGTCGGTTTGCCGCGTAGTGGCCTTTTGGGCGAATTCGGAACTTGGCAGTTGGAATCTGGACGCTCTTGATTGGTAAGAATCGTTGTACGATGCTTGCTCCGAGCCTTTGATAGTCTTGGTTGGCAAGGCAGTTTTATACGCTTGCCCCGACTAATTTGATTGATAGTTTGGTAGTGACTAGTCATATTATTGATCCTGTTAGAGTTATATATGAGTTGCAACCCATATAGGCAGGCAATGTGGGGCTATTTCTCCTAATCTGTGAATTTGAGCGCCGCAACGTTTTTAAGTGCCATTTAATTATAATATTGCATATTCTGCAATATTTTTAGACATGCCTGTTTTTAGCGCACTCCGTAAGTGGTGCTACTGTTTTGGAAATGACCGGTTGGTACTTGAAGAATCACAACCGGCTCCCCCAGAGGGGACGCCGAATAGAGATATGTATGTCAAATTTGGTCTTTCCCCCATAATGTACAGCACGTTGTGGCGGAAATACACAAAGAAGGATCCTGAGTTGCGATGGCCTATGTATGGATCGTTTGATTTGAGGAAAATTGAGTATGTGGAGCAATGTATGTGTAAGCGGCGAGTGAGGCAAGATATGTTTGAATGTATACGAATGCGGGTGAAAGAGGTGCGAGAGCGGGAGAAGTGTGAGCAAGCGCTGTTTGAGAAAGAGCAACGAAAGAGTGAGCGTGGGAAGGTGCATGAGGCGAAAAAACGCGAACCGAAAGAATTAGAAGAGAAGCAGGAGAAAGAGCAAATATCTGGCCAGTACCCTGTTCGTCAGCCTCTTTATCCTGTCCTTAATAAATCGGATGATGATTTTTCGTTACTAGATCGCTCACCACCCCCGTACGCTGGTCCGTCTGCCCCGAGTGGAGGAGATCAAGATTCTAGGCCGCCCGGACAGAAGGTGGGTACGCGGTCTATGTTATCGCTTGACTGTATGACCGAGCTTCGTAAGATTGCTCATCGGGTTAATAAGGATTCTATTACTCTCGCTGATTTGTTGACAGAGCTAGAGTCATGGGAAGATAGGGAGAAATTATACTTTACTGATTATCTTTCTAATGAAGTAGTGTCAGCCTTTCGGAAATATTCTGATGTTCTCGAACCAGCGGATGTGATAGCTGATGCAAAGGATTTGCGTAAAGGTCTTTTTCTTTCTCCCCAGGTACCCGATGCCATCCGACGGTTATTTGCGTTACGGGATGAAACGTTTCGGCTACGGGACAACGCACGGAAACGGAAAGCTGGCGAAGAGCAGTTGAATCCGACTGGCTGCGGGAAGCAGTCATCCATATTTTATTCAGATAAGATCGGTGCAGTGCATGCTAAACCAATGCGGGAGGCGGCGCCTTTATATGTTCCTCCTAAAGGAGCGGGTACTAGTTCAGATAGAGGGTCTCCTGATGCTCAAGGGTATTTTATCTATAACTGGGTTTATACTCCTTGGAATAGGGCCAATGTTATGGCAATAAAGGCAGAATCCTGCAGCCTTTTACGAGGAAGTTGAGGGGGCTTTGAATTCTTGTACCATGACCCTGGCCGATATTGACTTATTCTTTGGGCTTATATTACCCCCAGACATGTGGAGATCAATAGGAAAGGTTGATGATCTTCAGGCATTCAAAGCTCGATGGAGGGATCTTGAGGATGAGGACAGGGAGAGAAAACCAGCACAGAAGCCGCCCCAGTCGATTTTAGATCTTCCTGCCGCTATTGTAACTACATTAAAAACGCTTATCCCCCCTAAAAAGATTGATCGGACTATGCTAGCGTCATGTAAGCAGAAGGTAGATGAATCGGTTTCAGACTTCTTTACACGATTTGAGGAAATGTTTCATGATTTTAGCGGTCAGTCGCTTACGGACGACACGGGTCGACATCTTTAAGTTGATAAATATGTTTCAAATTTTTTGCCAAGTATAGCAGCTCGATTAAAAGCGAGTGAAAGTTCTTGGACGACTTCGACACCAGCATCCCTCCTGACGATGGCTCAGTATTACGAGCATCAGGAACTTGAAGTGAAGGGTAGTGAGGAAAAGAAATCTAAAGATCTGAAAACAAAGGTTATGTTAGCGCAAGTATATGGGCCGCCTCGTAGAGGTAATGATCGGGTGGCAGGAATTTTCCTAACTCTCCTTCGGGCCGTACTGATTTGGCCCGGGATCAATGTGCGTATTGTAGGCAGAGAGGCCATTGGGCGAATGAGTGTCCGTTGTTGCGTGCTCAGCGACAGGAACGTGGGCAAGGGTCTATGAGGGGTAGAGGAAACTTTTTAGGCCCTAGAAACAACACGAATGACCGAGTTAGATTTGATTCTAATGTACGACCCCGAGATGGGTCCAATGTTTTTGATAGACGGAATCAGTATCAAATGTCTGACTATGCACCTCCCGAGCAGCACGATTCACAGTATGCATAGGATTGCGTAGGATGGGGTAAGGAACCAGTTAAAGGGCCAGTAGTTCAGAGGGGTCCTTATGTTACAGCACATGTTTTGGGCTCTACTGATAGGTTCCTGGTTGACACAGGAGCTACTCGTAGCGCTTTGTCCAAAAAATTGGTTCCGAGGGCTCCCCTGTCTAGCTCAACAATTACGTCAATAGGGTTCGATGGAATGCCTTCTGTTAGCCCACTGTCACAACCTCTTGCACTTTATGTAGATCAGTTTGCTGCACCATGTCCATTCCTACTCTCCCCAAAAACGCCTGATAATATCGTGGGCCTAGATAAGCTCAAATATTTTCGGGCCACGATACGGTGCTCCCCTGAGGGAGTACGTGTTATTTTGAATGATAATTATCCACCAATGGAGAGGGTGTACATGATTACCGTAGAGGCTGCACTGGCCTCTTTGCCTGAATCTTTCTGGGCCACGTCCGATACCGACGTGGGACAGATGATTATCCCTCCAGTGCACATCAGTGTAAAGGAGGGAGCTGTGCTGCCATGCCTGCCTCAGTATCGGATATCACAGGAGGGGGAGGAGGCGCTCATACAGATAGTGCAGGACTTGATTAAAGTAGGGGTGGTTGAAGAAGTCCCATACAACGTGTGCAACAGTCCTATCCTACCGATTTTGAAGAAAGATACTGACACCAGGATTTATCGATTCATTATCGATGTGAGGGAGGTTAACAAGATAGTGATACCTCAATACCCAGTGGTTTCTGATATTACGACACTCCTTACTTTGGTTCCGCCAACTGCAACAACGTTCTCTGTTATAGACTTGAAGAATGCCTTCTTTTTGATCCCTATTCATCCTGACAGCCAATATCTTTTCGGTTTCACGTTGAATAGTAGATCGTACAGATTCTGTAGGGTTCCTCAAGGCTATACTGAGAGCCCAAGTATTTACAGTCAGGCATTAAAACAACAATTAGATTATTTTGTTTTACCTGATGGTGTGGCGCTTATACAATATGTCGATGACATCTTGTTGGCCGCCGACACCCCTGAACAATGTGAAGAGTGCACTTTGTCCTAGCTTACCTTTTTGGCATCTCACAATCACAAAGTCTCGAAAAAGAAACTGCAATATTGTAGACCAAAGGTAACCTATTTAGGTCACCTTTTGTCTAAGGAGGGGCGTGCACTTACACCAGATCGTATTCAAGCCATTTTAGACACAACAGTACCCTCCACGTAGAAAGAAGTTCGAGCTTTTCTGGGTCTCACCTCCTTTTGTAGACAGTGGATATTAGGGTTTTCATACATAGTTAAACCATTGTTAGGCTTGTTGACAAAGGATACCCCAGTTCCCCTTCCATGGACAGATGAATGTGAGAATGCTTTTTACCAATTACGTCAGGCCCTTTGTTCAGCACCAGTATTAGGCACCCCTGATTACACAAAGCCCTTTACATTGTATGTGCATGAGAGAGATGGATGCGCGTTATCAGTTTTATTGCAGATGCACGGCGATAAGCAGCGCCCTTGTGCATACTTCTCGGCAGTACTTGATCCTGTTGCTCGAACGTTGCCTGGGTGTTTTCGCTCAGTTGCGGCGACAGCTGTGTCAATACGCCAGAGTGAAGGGATAGTTTTATCTCATAAGCTGTTGGTGTTGGTCCCCCATGCTGTTGATGCCCTTTTGAATCAGACAAAGACGCAGCACTTAACTACAGGATACGAGCTGACATTATTGGCTCCTCATATTACATTGAAGAGATGTGCAACATTTAATCCAGCTATGTTGTTGCCCTTCCCAGCGACTCAGCCTGAGGTGCAAGAGACGCATGACTGTGTCTTTGTGACCGAGGAACAGACAAAGGGTCATATAGATTTACAAGATACGCCCTTTACAGATTTGTATGGGGAGCTGTGGGTGGATGGGTCCTGTTTAAAGCTACCAGACGGAACCACTTCCGCAGCTTATGCAATTACCACATTACACACGATAGTGGAGAAAGCATGCATACCACAGAAATCAGCTCAGGCAGCAGAACTGATCGCGTTGACACGAGCTTGTGAGCTTAGAGCAGGATTATGTGTAAATGTCTACACAGACAGCCGCTATGCTTTCGGAGTAGCGCACGATTTCGGCCTGCTTTGGAAGGAAAGGGGCTTTTTGACATCACATGCAACCCAGATAATGTATGGAGAATTAGTACAAAATCTCATGACTGCACTGACGCTCCCTTAAAAGATAGCTATAGTGAAATGTAGTGCACTCAGTATCAGTATCAGTATCAAAAGACTTTATTCGGCTATATTTCATAACCAGAAAAGTACATAAAATCACATTAAAATTTACAAACATCAAGTAATTGTTAAAAGAATAAGAAGGAGAACAGTCTACAGAGTGTTTATATACACAGGCCAAAATCATGTTATCATTGACTTATGCAAATAAAATACACTTTTAAGAAATGCCACAACGGAACAAACGGAAAAAATGTCTTCCAATGTCTGTATAGCAAAAAATGCAGGGCGGCACTGTCTCTGATTCATACATTTTAGAATTGGCATTATCCATCTTTTCCTGGATGTCACATAAAATCTACAAAAGAATAAGATGTGTATATCCGATTGATTAGAGACATTGTCACAGGGGCATTTACACAGAACCTTAGACCAGTCATTCGTGGCTGGGAAACTCAGTAGTCTAAACAAAATTCCAAATCTGAATCTGGTCAATAAAAACCTTTCGTGCTCTTTCATTTGTAAGTTTAGATAGGGCTGAATGGTCCTTCCTTTTGTGATCAATTGATGGGAGATCACAGTCTTTTTAGCCAGTTCACTTGATTGTCTTTGGTTCACAAGGAAGTTTAAGCACAAATATTTCAATGTCTTCCTAGTAATGTTAACCCCTTCGCTGCTCATGACGAGCTCAGCTCGTCATGAGGCACGGTTAAGCTGTGCTTATGACGAGCTGAGCTCGTCATCTATAATGGTATTCAAAGAATGTTAGCACAGGAGGGGAAAACCATCAGCAGCCAAAGTGTTAAACATAGATTCTGGCTCATTGAAGAACTCCGGGTGCTTGATAATATTACAAACAGTTTTAATATAACATAACCATGTTATCCTTTTTGCCCCATCCAACTTTAACGCATCTCCCAGTATGAGTCTATTTAGATAGCATCTCTCATTAGTCCATACCCGATGCCATAAGAGTATCGGTTGGATTCTGATTAGATCTTCCAAGAAAAAAAGGCCCAATTCTGTATGGCAATTGTAGTTGGACATGCTCGTTGGGAGTGCAATAGGTATCTTAAAAAAATGTTTTCAGTTACTTGTAAACTACTAACATTTAAGTTTCCCCATATACCTGCCCCATATAGGGCCACCGAGACACAGCTAGTCTTATAAATATATATAGGCTCTTTAACTGGCTTTTTGCCCATCTTTTTGCTAAAGGTCTTAAGGGCCATTATGGCTTTGGCAAATAGTAAGTTCCTAGCCTGTATTGCACTATTCCAATTCCCAGTATGCTCAAAGAGAATCCCCAAGTATGGGAATGTCGGGGTGTGCTGTAAAGGGGTTGATCCAATGAACATAGTTTTTTTCCTTTGGTGGGCATTACCACCGCAGTTCATCACAAAGGTCTTAGTGCAATTTATTTGTAATTCAAGTTTATCCATAAAGGCACTAAAAGACGTAATCATGGCCTGCATGGCTACAGGGGTTCTTGCCATAAGCACGGTATCGTCTGCGTAGATAAGTGCAGGTAACCGGCGGGCTGAGGCGTTGGACATATCATTATATTCCTGTAGAAGTGTGTCCTCTAGATTATTAATGTAGATAGAGAATAGAAATGGAGCAAGGACACACCCCTGCCTCACGCCCCTTCCAACTCTGAATTCCCTTGTACATTCACCATCCAAGCCAAACCTGACCATTGCACATGCCCCATTATACAATTCTCTTAAAAAGCTAATAATGTTTGCTTCTACTCCCAGACTGGTTAAAATAGTCCAAAGTTTGCTATGGTTTACGAAATCGAATGCTGAGGTAAGATCTAAAAAAGTTAGAAAAAGTCTACCTCCCTTGGCTGTTGTGTATTTCTCTATCAAAATTGATAGATTAAGTGCTTGCTCAATAGTGCCAACTCCTTCTCGAAACCCATATTGAAGATCGCTTATGATATGGTGTTCCTCTGCCCATTTCTGGAGTGTATCTAAGATGCCTCTCCCAATAATTTTGATGGTGGAGTCGAGCAAAGATATAGGTCGGTAACAAGCACATTTAGATCTGTCTCCTTTTTTAAAAATTGGGATTATAATCGATTGGTACGGGGGGCGTGGCTTGGATGCCGAGGAGGTAGGCAGCGTGAGCTCGGAGCTCCGTGCCCGATCCCGGAAAATATCCTGAAAATCTGATCGGACCCCGATGTAATCGATATCATCCGGTACTGGAAGGTACTGCGGAGGGTCCGGTGCCCACGGAGGACGACGCCGAGCCATTCCACAGCAGTATTTAGACTTTGAAAGTTGGACCCAGGCGAGAAGTCGCAGACCCTAAAATGGCGGCGGTGGCATGAGACTCGGAGACGACGGAGTCATCTGCCCGGAGACCCACTACGGACTGCTCCCTGACAAATCAGAGGTGCTGGCGGTTGTATCGCGCCTCTCCCTAGGTGCCGGAGTGGACCTTGGGCGCACCCTCGGGCGGTGGCTGGGAACCGCCCCCTGGTAGTGGCGACGATAGTGCGGTAGTGACCCAGTGACGAAAGCCCCGGGCCCCTGGCACGACTGGCGCCAGCCGGGCTGACGGTCGTTCAGAGTTCCTGCTTCTTGGAGATAACCTTGGATCCGGGGACCCTACCGGAGGGCGAAACCCGGCGACGCTCGGAGAACGACCAGGAACATACTCGGAGGCCACCGCCCGGGCCGGCCCAGATGGGGAAGACGAAGGGGAAGGGAGATGGTGCGACCGATACAGAGGCTGCGGAGGGAGCGGAGCGAGACCAAGCGGCATTGCAGCGGATGCAAGATCGTATCCTAGAGGCCATCGCCACCACAAAGGACGCCCTACAACAAGATATAGCTCAGGTGGCGACGGGCTTGGGCCTCCTGAAGGCCGACCATGATAAACTTAAGGACAGGGTGAAGTCCGTGGAGATCACGGTTAAGGAATTAGCTCCGGGCCAAGCAACGATGAAGGCCCAGATGACGGAAGTGATGGACCGCTTGAAGGTGCTGGAACGGAGGGCCGAAGATGCGGAAAACCGGAACAGGCGCAACAACGTACGCCTAGTGGGCCTGCCGGAAAAAATCGAAGGCGACGACATGGTGGGCTACCTTGATAACTGGCTGCGGACGGAGGTGGCAGCGGAAGGTTTGTCCCCCTTCTTCTCCCTGGAACGGGCACATAGGGTTCCAGCGCGCCCGCCAGCCTTGGGCCTTCCTCCTCGCCCAGTGGTGTTCAAGTTGCTCCATTACCGGGACAGAGACTGGCTTTTACAGAGGGCGAGAGAGGCAGGGCCCTTTCAAGTGGACAACAGCAGAGTCACTACGTTCCCGGATTATACATTTGAGACGCAGCGGCTTCGGGCAAACTTTCTGTCCCTCAAGCGGGAGCTCCGCAAGGAAGGCATCAAGTACTCCCTGTTGTTCCCCGCCAAGCTGAGAGTGGTGGTGGATGAACAATCACTATTCTTCACGACCTCCGCGGACGCTTGGGACTGGTGGGACACTTATAAAGCGGGAACGGACGGTGCTAAGGCCAGGGAGGAGGAGGCTAAGGTGGCGCAACCGGTCAGACAATCCCAACGGATCAGGAGGAACCGCAGGAGGACCGGCAAACCATCGATGTCGCAGACGGAGGCGGAGAGGCAGGCAGCGCTACAGGCGGTAGCGGACTTATCCAGGGCCGCCAGAAGTCAGTCCGGGAAGGGCACGGAATCAGAGGACCCGGGCACGGGCTCGGAGATGGGACAATCGGAATTTGGTGGAGCCCGGGGCCCTATTGTGACACCGCAGACTTCGGGGGAGATACTAGAGGCGTGTTGAACTGAACTGGTGGAGTGAACTCGTTGGTTGGACACCGGGGCACTGGGCCCGTGGCAGTGGAACGCTATTACTTGAGGTTTTGGGGAGCTGTAATGTGGGGATTGCGGGGTGGAGTGTGCGGGGCTGATTTGCTCTGAGGTTCTATAGCATCGAGCCACGCCTTACTGGCCCCTAAGGTCACCGCAGTGGGGACTGCGACCATTACCACCTTTCCTTGAGGGGTGGTCGGGAGTGTTGGTTTGGATGGGGGTACTTCCAGTTGCGGGGGGGCCTGTCCTGGGGGGGTGGGAGTTGCGAGCAGTTGGGGTTGCTCGGGGGGTAGTTGTTGTTGGAGGGGTTCGGCTTCCTGTTTGGAGAGGGTGGGTGGGTGGGCCCGTGGTCACGTGACTTGTAAGGACGTTGTTCTTTGTTGTCTGGTCCGGTTGTGTAGGGGGGGATGGCTAGTACTGGGGCGTTGAAATGTGTGACCTGGAATGTGCGGGGTATGCAGTCCATGACGCGCAGACATAAAGTTCAGGCATACCTCAAGCGTAGGGGGGTTCATATAGCGTTCCTGCAAGAGACACATCTTAATAAGCAAGAAGGGGCCGCTCTGCAGAGGCGCTGGAGGGGGCAGCTGTTTTACACGACATTCTCAGCTTTTGCAAGGGGGACACTGATTTGGATACGGGCGGGGGTCCCCTTCCAGGTCACAAAGTCATTGGTGGACCCGGAGGGCAGGTATGTGGCGGTGGAAGGGAGGCTGAGAGGCAGGGTGATATCTCTCTGTAATGTGTATGCTCCTAATGTAGACCTGCCCGCATTCTTGTCTACCATCTCGGGCAAAATGGCGGGTTATTTGGCAGGGCCGGTCCTCTTGGGGGGGGACTTCAACTCGGTTGAGGATGTGTTACTAGATAGGTCCCATCCCCCGCTGCGCGCGTCCCCAGCGCATAGGGTCGCCAAGCGTAGGTTGGAATGGCAGGAGAGCTGGGCCCTCACGGATGCATGGAGGGCGTTGCACCCCACTACTAGGGACTACTCCTTTCACTCGCACCTACATGACCTGCACGTGAGGCTGGACGCGTTTCTTTGTTCGGCGTGTGTGCTCCCCGCGGTGGGAGGGGCGGAATACTTGGCCAGGACGCTATCGGACCACAACCCTTTGTTGATGTCTCTGGACTGGATGGTGACTGTTAACTGCGTGCCAACATGGCGCCTGCAACCCGACACCCTAGATGACTTGTTGTTCAGGGAGGCCCTGGGCGAGCGCATTGAGAGGTACTTTGAGGTGAACAGTGGCTCGGCCTCCACGAGGGCGGTGGAATGGGATGCGTTTAAGGTGGTGGTGCGGGGACACTGTATTGGGCACACGGCTGGGGCTCGGAAAACTCTGTTGGATGACTTAGATAAGGCTGAGGCACGGCTGAGGGACTTAGAGAAGAGGCGCCCGAATCACCCTGAGTTGCAGGAGGGGCTTAGCGGGGCACGGGAGGGGCTGGCGGTAGAGCTGGAGCGGCTGCGTAGCTTCGACCACAAGGCGTACATGACGAGGGCGCATGCGGAGGGAGATAAGGCGGGGTCGATGCTGGCTTGGCTCGCTAACCCAGTTCGGAGGGGAGTGCCGATCATGGGGATCCAGGAGACAGGGGAGGAGCCCTGCCACACTCAACCCGGGATCCTGAATAAGTTTTGTGCTTATTATGAGGGGCTCTATGAGAGTGGTGGAACGGGAGGGGCGGAGGAGCTTGAAGAGTTCTTGGACGGGTTACAGTTACCACGAGTGGAGGACTCGGAGGCGGAAGAGCTAGGTAGGCCCATCTCTCTTGGAGAAATAGGTTGCGCAGTAAAGCAGATGGCCAGAAATAAGACCCCGGGACTTGACGGGCTACCGATCGAATTTTATAGTAAATACCTAGAATACCTTGCCCCACGGCTGCGCGAGGTGTACAATGAGGCACAGGCGAGGGGTCGACTCCCGGGCTCCATGTGTGAGGCCCTCATGATCCCGCTCTTGAAACCGGGCAGAGAGGGTGCGGCTCTGTCCTCGTACCGTCCATTGTCTATGTTGACGACGGACTACAAGATCCTCAGTAAAATTCTTGCCAACAGACTGCTGGTACACATGACAAGCCTTGTTCACGGTGACCAGTGTGGTTTCATACCGACACGCAACACCACTCATAACATTCGTAGACTTACGAGACTGATGGGTGCGGACTGGCCGGGTGGCGTCTCCCCATTTGTCCTCTCCATTGATATTGAGAAGGCATTTGACAGCCTTGAATGGGGATACTTGTATGAGGTGATGCGCCGCTTCCGACTGGGGGACGGATACATAAAATGGACCAAAGTCCTGTACACCGAGGCGGTAGCGAGGGTTCGGGTGGGCACTCTGATCTCGAGACAATACCCGATCAGGCGTGGCACTAGACAGGGTTGTTCCCTATCCCCGCTCCTATTCGCATTGGCGATGGAACCCTTCGCTGCGGAGGCCAGACTGGGCCGCCACTACGCAGGTTTATCATTTAGGGGCAGGGCGCACTTCATCTCCCTGTACGCAGATGACCTGCTGATGTTTCTGGCCGATGCGGGCCCGAGCTCCAGGGGGCGCGGCAGCTACTGGGGCAGTTCGGCCGGTTGTCGGGCCTGAGGGTCAACTGGCCTAAATCCTGCCTGTTCCCCCTGAGGCCGGGAGAACCGTGCCCACTCACCGCACAGGAACTCCGGTGGGAGCCGCGTTGTCTGCATTATTTGGGGGTCTATGTTTATCATACCCCGGCCGACTTACTGGACAGCAACATCACTCGCTGTATTAATGCCCTGCGGGGGTCCATGGACTTCTGGGCGACTCTGCCGTTATCCCTGGCTGGTAGGATCTCCCTGCTTAAAATGATAGCCCTGCCCAGGCTTTTGTACTATTTTAGGACACTCCCGGTATGGATCCCGAGCTCTGTTTTCAAACGCCTGAGGTCGTTGGTCATAGCTTTCTTATGGGGCACGGGAAGGAGGCGCATAGCGCTCGACACTCTGTTGCGCCCCAAAGATGAAGGAGGTATGGCGGTGCCGGATTTTGAAGGGTATTACCTAGCCGCGCAGCTGCAGATTTTTACTCAGGAGGTAGCGAGAGTATATAGAGGCCCCGAGGACGCGAGAGTGGAAGGCACCCCGCGGCACGTTCTGGCGTACATCACGCTGCACCAGAAGCTCCGGGTGGGAGACCTAACGGTCGAGGAGCAGACGTTCCGGCTCTGCTGGGACCGGGCCCGTAAGCGGGCGGGTGTCCGCCTTATGTATGCCCCCGAAATTCCGCTGGGGATGGTCACCGCCCTCCCACATGGAGGCGACTGGTCGCGCTTGCTAGGATGGGAGGAGGCGGGAATACAAATGCTGGGTGATCTCTACGAAGATGGGGTGTTGCTGCCGTTCCAGGACCTGCAGGAGCGATTTGACCTTCCGAGGGGCGACTACTTGCTGCATGCAGCAGTCACGGGCGCTATGCAAGCCCACTGGGGGGAAGGGCTGCAGGAACCGGGCACCTCGATGGCCTGCCAGTACACAATGATGGCGGCGGGAACTTTTAAGGCTGTCACGTGCCTGTACTCTAGGATGCAGCGGGAGGCCTTGCAGCCTTTGGCAGCCCTGAAGGCCAAGTGGGAGCTGGACCTTCAAGTGGAGATACCTGACACGACCTGGGGCCAGTTGCTAAGGCGGGCACGGAAGAGTTCGAGAAATGCCAGGTTTCAATTAATTCACTTCTATGTCATTCACAGGGCATACCTCACCCCGGGAAAATCCAACAGTATTTTGGGGTGGCCGACGCTGCTTGCCCCAGATGTAACACAATTGGGGCGGATCTGGGTCATATGCTGTGGGATTGCCCCTCTCTGGGAGACTATTGGCAGGAAGTTGGGCGGGCCCTTAACGGCGCCACAGATAGGGATATCCAGTTCACTAAAGCGGTTGGCGTCCTTCATTGGTTCCCTCACACGCCTAGGAACAAGACAACTAGTAAATTTATAGATTTAGGGCTTATTCTGGCCAAGCGGGAGATCACGAGAAACTGGAAGTCCAGAGTGGGACTGTGAGAAGTTGGCCTGGTATATAATGCTCACTAATTCTAGTGATCACTTTGTACCATGCCAAGCAACCCTTATGATGATGGTTGTAATTCAACCTTGTAGACCAGTTATCCTAGTGGTAACGTGGACAAAGCAGTCTTAGGCTAAACTCTGAAAGGCATGTGAAGCCAGCTGTTATACCATACACAACCCCCTTGAATACCAAATGAAAGGGACACCACACAGATATATATTGAAAATATATATTGATTTATTAACTATTAAAATCCCCTGGACTCTTTATGAGCACAGAAGCACAAGCGTTAAATCACAAGACAGTTTAAAATACACAAAAGTTGCACAATATGGATGAGCCCTAGGGGCCACCTAAACCATATACTAAATAAGTGGTATAAGAGATACCTAAAGGAAAGTGAAGAGGCCTAGGGCCTTGGGAATCGCTGGAGCTATTCGAGACTGGAGTTAACTAAGTCGGGAAAGGCCCACGGGACTCGGGTGCAGTGTTCAAAGTGCACGCACTTCTCAATACAAAGTCTATGGTGCGTAAAAAGCACAAAGTTAGAAAGTTAGGAACCTTCCGAGTGACCTACGGCGCTGAAACTTAAAACACAGGCCCTTGGGATGTGTACCAGTGCAGGAGCACCGGCGGAGCTGAGTTACCTCACCCACAGGAAGCGGGTGCAAAGGGTCGAAGATGTGTCGGGTTTCGTCACGCTGGTCGATGGTGCTTGGAGCTGAAGATGCTGCAGGCGGCTCGATGAGAAGAGTTCCGGTGGATCCAAGGGTGGATCGGAAGAGTTGAAGACCTGAAAGCAGAGGGGACAGTGTTCAAAGTCACTAGCCAGTGACTGCCCTGGAACCAGAGTGGAACCCGGCGATGTCGGGTGCAAACAGGCGTTGTTGGGTAGCTTCTTTCTGCAGCCACGTGGATACCCGGGGTCGAGGACGTCCAGGAGTCGGTCACGAGCTGTCCCACGTAGGCTTCTCGCTGTTGGCGGTGTCGGCGACCTGATCGGAGCAAACAGGCCTTGGCAAATGCAAGCCACGCAGGAGTTGAAAGATGCTGTTCACTCGGACCAGCAAGGTCAGAGCGAGTGCTCCTTTTCACAGGAGCTTGGGTAGGTCTGGAGCAACCAGACCTGCTGTTTAAATCTTCGGGTTCGTCGCCAAGATGGCCGCTGACCACGTGGCTAGTGGCCGGGATGGCGCGTCGAGTGGCACGGTGCAAAAGGGCCCCACGCAGATCGTGGAGATGCTGGGGGGCTGATCTTCGGTGCAAGGGCTGCTCGGTGGTGGGGGTTCTCAATCCCCAAAGCACAACGTCGAGGATGCCTCAGAAGCTGCGCAGTCAGCTTGTCGAGTGTCTTTCAAGAGGTCCGGTCCCACGTCACTCGGTGCCTCCACGGGTCCCTTCTTCGCAGGGACTGTGGATCGGGCTCTGAGAGGTCTGGGAGTCTGGTTCTTGTCGGGCTCTGGGCTCGGTCTCCGGCGGGAGGCGGCGGCAAAGCAGACGTCGAGTTGCTGGTTGGTACCTGTGTTCACAGGGTGGTCACTCCTTGGCCACAAGGGAGATTCTTCTTCAGTCTTCTGTGCAGCAGAATGTCGAAGTCCAGTCTTCTTCTTAGTTTTAAGTTGATTTCGGGATGATCTGCTGTGCAATGGCACTGCTCCCCCTCTTATTCCCAAACTGGGGGTGGATCACCTACTAGGTCCCTCCTCTGGGTGGAACCAGGAAGGGGGGCGGTTACACCCCCTTTCCTTTGTCCAGCTCCGCGCCAGGACTGGGGCTGGAAGGCCCCAGAACCGGTTTGGACTGGCCTATGCACGGGGACACCTTGTGTGCCCCGGGCATGTCTGATTCTTTTCAGCCCTGTCCTACCTAATACACAAAATCCTGTCTGGGGTGGTGCTCGCACCTCCCAAGGCAGGAAACCCTTTGTCCAGGCCACCATCTGCCGAGTTTCGGTCAGCAGCAGGAGGCCAGACTTGTGTCTGTGGTGGCAGCGTCCATTTTGTGAAGCTGAGGCTCTGTTTAACTTTAACCGGGGTTAAGGCTACGCACATGTCGTGTCCCTCTAGAAGGGTGGAATGCTATCCCCGTCGCCAGAATTGGCGAGGGGATAGTATTCCAATTCGTATGACACCTTACTCGACATGTTTTGATAAAGCCAAACCAAAGATAGCATTTAACCGCGAGGATTATAATGCACTTAAGAGTATATGGTATGGCAATATCCCGGAACAGCTTAGGGAGTGGTTCCCGACAGCTGCAGACAGGCTCAGCTCATGCCAGAGCACCATCTCACATATTTCCAAGCACTCTGCCTCCAGGATTGATGAGGCCTTCCATAGGAGTGGCTGATAGGAACATATGTGTCCAGTTTAGGGTTAGGCACAGACATACTGTACCTAAGTAAGAGGTGGTTACACCGACTTACCCCAGCTGAGTGATCAGCCAGTTGTGTCAAAGATGGAGGCCAGGCCAGGGGTGGCACAATACGTGCTGCAGCCCCTGGTAGGCCTTGGATACACCTATGCCCTGGGCACCTAGGGTGCACTCTTACAGGGGCTCATAAGGTGAACCAGTTCCAATTCGTAATGCACCTAAAGTGCATTGGCATCAATTTAGAGAGAGAACAGCAGGCTGTGGGTCTGATTAGCAGGCCCACAGCCACATTAAGTCAGAAACCAGTGAAGCAAAAAGCAAAAATTTGGGGTGACCATAGGATAGCAGACCCTACTCTCCTACATAACCCCCCCCCAAACGCAGGGACATTAGACTAACCTTGACCAGTTGTGTCTTCATGTTCTAAGTGGAAGTACCTGGAGAGACCATCTGCGTTGCCATGGTCAGTCCCTGGGCGGTGCTCCACTGTAAAGTCCATCCCCTGTAGGGAAATGGACCACCTGAGTAGTTTGGGGTTTTCACCCTTCATCTGATTAAGCCATAGGAGGGGCTTATGGTCGGTCTGAATCTTGAAGTGAGTGCCAAATAAGTATGGTCTCAGCTTCTTCAGGGCCCACACCACAGCAAAGGCCTCCCTCTCTATAGCTGACCAACGTTTCTCTCTGGGGGTCAGCCTTCTGCTAATGAAAGCAATGGGCTGGTCCTGGCCATCTACATTAAGCTGTGAAAGCACTGCTCCCACTCCCAACTCAGAAGCATCTGTTTGGACAATGAACTCTCTTGAGTAGTCAGGACTCTTCAGGATAGGTGCAGAGCACATGGCCTTCTTCAGGTCATCAAATGCCTTTTGACAGATTTCTGTCCACTGAACCTTTTTGGGCATCTTCTTGGATGTCAGATCATTAAGAGGAGTCACAATGGACCCATAGTTCTTAACAAACTTCCTGTAGTACCCAGTCAGGCCCAAGAAAGCTCTGACCTGAGTCTGGGTAGTTGGAGGGGACCAGTCCTGGATGGTCTGGATCTTACTCTCCAGTGGTTGAACTTGGCCTCCACCTACAAGGTGGCCCAGGTATACAACCTTGCTCTGCCCTATCTGGCACTTTGTTGCCTTGATAGTGAGGCCTGCCTTCTGCAGAGCCTCAAGCACTTCCTTTAGGTGGATCAGGTGATCCTCCCAGGTGGAGCTAAAGACAGCAATATCGTCCAGATAAGCTGCACAAAAGTCATCCAACCCAGTGAGGACTTGGTTCACCAACCTTTGGAAGGTGGCAGGTGCATTTTTCAAACCAAAGGGCATCACCACAAACTGATAATGCCCACTAGGGGTAGAAAATGCTGTCTTGGCTTTAGACTCCTCAGCTAACCTGATTTGCCAGTAGCCAGCTGTCAAGTCAAATGTGCTCAAATATTTGGCAGAAGCCAACTTGTCAATGAGCTCATCTGCCCTTGGAATAGGGTGTGCATCTGTCCTGGTGACAGCATTGAGTCCTCTGTAATCCACACAGAACCTCATCTCTCTCTTGCCATCTTTGGTGTGAGGTTTGGGGACCAGAACCACTGGGCTAGCCCAGGGGCTCTCTGAAGGCTCAATGACACCTAATTCCAGCATCTTTTGCACCTCAGTCTTTATACAGTCCCTGACGTGGTCAGGTTGCCTGTAAATTTTGCTCTTTACAGGAAGACTGTCACCAGTGTCCACCACATGTGTACACCAGTTAGTCTGACTGGGTGTCAATGAGAACATATGCCCGTATGCCTGTAGAACTTGTCTGCAGTCATGTTGCTGATGCTCAGTGAGGCTGCCACCTAAGGCCACACCATCAACTGAGCCATCCTCAGGGTTCTGAGTGAGCAGGTCTGGGAGAGGGTCACTCTCTTCCTCCTGTCCCTCATCTGTAGCCATGAGCAAGCCCATGTCTGCCCTGCTGACATATGCCTTCAATCTGTTCACATGGAGCACCCTGTGGGGGCTCCTGGGAGTTCCTAGGTCCACCAAGTAGGTAACCTCTCCCTTCTTTTCCAGAATTGTATGGGGTCCAGACCATTTGTCTTGGAGTGCTGCTGGGGCCACTGGCTCCAACACCCATACCTTCTGTCCAGGCTGAAACTCAACAAGGACAGCCTTTTGGTCATGCCAAGCTTTCTGTAATTCTTGGCTAGCCTCAAGGTTTTTGGATGCCTTTTCCATGTACTCCGCCATCCTGGAGCGGAGACCAAGTACATAGTCCACTATGTCCTGTTTAGGCTTTTTGAGAGGTAACTCCCATCCTTCCTTCACAAGACACAGGGGTCCTCTTACAGGGTGCCCAAACAACAATTCAAAGGGGCTGAAGCCAACCCCCTTTTGAGGGACCTCTCTGTAAGCGAACAAAAGGCAGGGCAGAAGGATGTCCCATCTTCGCCTGAGCTTTTCAGGTAATCCTTTAATCATGCCCTTTAGGGTCTTGTTAAACCTTTCAACAAGCCCATTGCATTGTGGGTGATAAGGAGTGGTGAACTTGTAGTTTACACCACATTCCTTCCACATAGCTGTCAAATATCCAGACATGAAGTTGGTATCTCTATCTGATATTACCTCCTTAGGAAACCCCACTCTGGAGAAAACTCCAAGTAAGGCCCTGGCCACAACAGGAGCTGTTGTGGTCCTAAGGGGAATTGCCTCTGGGTACCTGGTGGCATGATCCACTACCACCAGTATGAATCTGTGCCCAGATGCTGTAGGGGGATCCATTGGACCAACAATATCAATCCCCACTCTCTCAAAGGGAACCCCCACCACAGGTAGTGGTATCAGGGGGGCCTTTGTTGTTCCACCTGCTTTACCACTGGCTTGGCAGGTTTCACAGGAGCGACAAAACTCCTTGGTGTCTTCAGACATGTGAGGCCAGTGAAAGTGAGGGACAAGCCTGTCCCAAGTCTTGTTCTGGCCTAGGTGTCCTGCTAAAGGAATATCATGGGCCAAGGTGAGTAGGAAGCCCCTAAATTGCAGAGGTATAACCAACCTCCTGGTAGCACCAGGCTTGGGGTCTCTAGCCTCTGAATAAAGGAGTCCATCGTCCCAATATACTTTATGGGCACCTTGTGCATTCCCAGCAGCCTCAGCAGCAGCCTGCTGTCTGAGGGGTTCAAGAGAAGGACAGGTTAACTGAGCCTGCCCCAAGTCTGCCCTAGAAGGTCCCCCTGTCCCCAGAAACTCAACCTGATCAGGTTCAAGCTCTTCAGGGACAGTTCCTTCAGGGGTCTCAAGATCAGTTTCCTGTGAAACCTGATCCTCACTTGTAGGCAGTTGGGAAGGCGCAGCCTTAACCCTCCTGTTCTTCTTCTTGGGAGGTACTTGGTCCATTGTTCCAGGATCCAAGACCTGAGGTTCAGAGAGGCACTTTTTGGCCTGTGACCTGGTCACAGCAAGGACATGTGATGATATCCCTAACATCTCTGCATGAGTCCTGTACTCAACTTCTGACCATAGAGAGTTCTCCAGGTCATTGCCCAACAAACATTCTACTGGGAGATCAGCACTAACCACAACTTTCTTTAGGCCAGTTACCCCTCCCCAGGAAAAGTTAACAAGTGCCACACTATGTGTAGTAGTGACATTGCTGGCATTGGTCACCAGGTAATCATCGCCTGGCATGTATTGTCCAGGGTCCACAAAGTTAGGTGTCACCATAGTGACACTGGCACATGTGTCCCTGTAAGCTTGAGCCACTTTGTTGTTAATCAAAGGTGTCTGTCTGTATTTGCCCAGGTTACTGGGACTTATGTCAGGGGTCAAATCTATGTCCCCTTCACAAACCAGAACAGCCTGTGTAAGGGTTCTGACTAGGTCAGAATCTCCTTCAGTTCCCAAAGTGATTCCCACTAAACCCTTGGCTTGAGGACCAACACTGCTAACTGTACTAGTGGGTGCAGGTGCCTTAGGGGCTGCAGTGCTGGGGGCTCCACCCTTTTTACACTCACTTGTCCAGTGAGAGGTGTTCTTACAAGTTTTACACCAGGGTTTCTTCTGACCTTCTTTCTTCTTCTTCTTGGAAGTTTGGGACCCACCCTCTGTCTCAGTTTGGGGCCCTGTTGAAGACTTCTGGTCTTTAGCTTTCTGCTCCCCACCCTTCTGGTCTGTTTTCTTCTGGTCACCACCCTGGTTCTGGTTCTGGTTCTTTTGCTTAACTCTGGTTCTTACCCATTTATCTGCCCTCTTTCCCAATTCTTGGGGAGAGGTCAAATCTGAGTCAACCAAATGTTGATGCAACTGCTGGTTCTGACAATTATTTAAAATTTGTTCTCTCATCAGCAAATTGTACAATCCTTCATAGTCTGTAACCTTGCTTCCCAGCAACCATCCCTCCAGAGCCTTAGTGGCACACTCAACAAATTCAGACCAGTCCTGAGTCTGTGTCTTCTGGGTATCTCTGAACATTAACCTGTACTGTTCAGTGGTTAAGCCTAACCCATCAATCAGAGCACTCTTCAGGACCAGGTAGTTTCTAGAATCCCCATCACTAACTGTGAGGAGTCTGTCTCTGCCTCTACCTTCAAAGGAGAGCCACAAGATTGCTGCCCACTGCTCCTGAGGGATCTGCTGTACTCTGCAGGCTCTCTCCATTGCAGTAATCCATTTATGGATGTCATCCCCAGCTTTGTAGGGGGGCACAATCTTACTCAGGTTTCTATTATCAAAAGACCTGTCTTTATCCTTGTGGATATTGCTGCCACCAGTGGGTTCTATTACCCCACTCTCTCTAGGCTGTCTTGCTCTAGCAAGTTTCTCCTTAGCCAGGGCAACCTCTAACTCTTGCCTCTGGATCCTAAGCTCAGCCTCTCTCATCTTGGCCTCATGTTCCCTTCTCTGAGGGCTAGTCATCTCCTTTCTGGAGTGACCATGAGAGCCTCTAGAGACATGGGAGGTATTGGATTCACCTGAGTGATGCCTTCTCCTCCTATGGCCCTGGTTAAGTCCACCTGGGGGTCTGAATGGGTTGTTACCTGATTCATTCCCAAGTTGACTTAAGTTAGCCTGGTTCAGTCTACTGACCAGCACCTGACTATCTCTGTCATCATCTGACTCACTGCTTTCCACCTCCTCCTCCTCTTCTTCTTCCTCTTCCTCTACATCTACTTGAGGAGCTCCAGTGGTGGAGGCTTCCTCATCTACTAGGATGATAGGGGCAGGGGGGTCTACAGTGTCATCCTCTGAAGGATGGCCTCCTTCAGCATTCCCTGTGGGGTTTGCTTTAGAGGTCTTTAGAGCTTCAGACTGATCCAAGAGCTCTCTTAGGTGGTCTGCAGTAGGGGAAGGCCCTGTCTTCAGACCCCTTAAGACACAAAGCTGTCTTAATTCCTTAAAGGGAAATATAGCAAACTGGGATGGTGCCCTTGGAGGGTCACTCTCAACAGGAGTAAGTCCACTGGACCCCTCTGTTCCAGACATTGCTCTAGTGTGGGTGGATGTGTTGCAATCTACCTACACTGGTGTTTACCTACTAAACCTATCTAGTAGTTGTAGCTAGGGTGTGCTACTCCCTTTGCTCTACAACAACTAAGTTCAGTAGAACTTATGTATACTAGTCTTGTTTTATATGTACCTAGCAGGTACCTGTATGATCTTTCAAATGATAATCTCAAAGATTGTAATGGTAAAACAACAGCAAGCTCAGATCCCAATCCGCTGCTCACCAATGTGAGAAGTTGGCCTGGTATATAATGCTCACTAATTCTAGTGATCACTTTGTACCATGCCAAGCAACCCTTATGATGATGGTTGTAATTCAACCTTGTAGACCAGTTATCCTAGTGGTAACGTGGACAAAGCAGTCTTAGGCTAAACTCTGAAAGGCATGTGAAGCCAGCTGTTATACCATACACAACCCCCTTGAATACCAAATGAAAGGGACACCACACAGATATATATTGAAAATATATATTGATTTATTAACTATTAAAATCCCCTGGACTCTTTATGAGCACAGAAGCACAAGCGTTAAATCACAAGACAGTTTAAAATACACAAAAGTTGCACAATATGGATGAGCCCTAGGGGCCACCTAAACCATATACTAAATAAGTGGTATAAGAGATACCTAAAGGAAAGTGAAGAGGCCTAGGGCCTTGGGAATCGCTGGAGCTATTCGAGACTGGAGTTAACTAAGTCGGGAAAGGCCCACGGGACTCGGGTGCAGTGTTCAAAGTGCACGCACTTCTCAATACAAAGTCTATGGTGCGTAAAAAGCACAAAGTTAGAAAGTTAGGAACCTTCCGAGTGACCTACGGCGCTGAAACTTAAAACACAGGCCCTTGGGATGTGTACCAGTGCAGGAGCACCGGCGGAGCTGAGTTACCTCACCCACAGGAAGCGGGTGCACAGGGTCGAAGATGTGTCGGGTTTCGTCACGCTGGTCGATGGTGCTTGGAGCTGAAGATGCTGCAGGCGGCTCGATGAGAAGAGTTCCGGTGGATCCAAGGGTGGATCGGAAGAGTTGAAGACCTGAAAGCAGAGGGGACAGTGTTCAAAGTCACTAGCCAGTGACTGCCCTGGAACCAGAGTGGAACCAGGCGATGTCGGGTGCAAACAGGCGTTGTCGGGTAGCTTCTTTCTGCAGCCACGTGGATACCCGGGGTCGAGGACGTCCAGGAGTCGGTCACGAGCTGTCCCACGTAGGCTTCTCGCTGTTGGCGGTGTCGGCGACCTGATCGGAGCAAACAGGCCTTGGCAAATGCAAGCCACGCAGGAGTTGAAAGATGCTGTTCACTCGGACCAGCAAGGTCAGAGCGAGTGCTCCTTTTCACAGGAGCTTGGGTAGGTCTGGAGCAACCAGACCTGCTGTTTAAATCTTCGGGTTCGTCGCCAAGATGGCCGCTGACCACGTGGCTAGTGGCCGGGATGGCGCGTCGAGTGGCACGGTGCAAAAGGGCCCCACGCAGATCGTGGAGATGCTGGGGGGCTGATCTTCGGTGCAAGGGCTGCTCGGTGGTGGGGGTTCTCAATCCCCAAAGCACAACGTCGAGGATGCCTCAGAAGCTGCGCAGTCAGCTTGTCGAGTGTCTTTCAAGAGGTCCGGTCCCACGTCACTCGGTGCCTCCACGGGTCCCTTCTTCGCAGGGACTGTGGATCGGGCTCTGAGAGGTCTGGGAGTCTGGTTCTTGTCGGGCTCTGGGCTCGGTCTCCGGCGGGAGGCGGCGGCAAAGCAGACGTCGAGTTGCTGGTTGGTACCTGTGTTCACAGGGTGGTCACTCCTTGGCCACAAGGGAGATTCTTCTTCAGTCTTCTGTGCAGCAGAATGTCGAAGTCCAGTCTTCTTCTTAGTTTTAAGTTGATTTCGGGATGATCTGCTGTGCAATGGCACTGCTCCCCCTCTTATTCCCAAACTGGGGGTGGATCACCTACTAGGTCCCTCCTCTGGGTGGAACCAGGAAGGGGGGCGGTTACACCCCCTTTCCTTTGTCCAGCTCCGCGCCAGGACTGGGGCTGGAAGGCCCCAGAACCGGTTTGGACTGGCCTATGCACGGGGACACCTTGTGTGCCCCGGGCATGTCTGATTCTTTTCAGCCCTGTCCTACCTAATACACAAAATCCTGTCTGGGGTGGTGCTCGCACCTCCCAAGGCAGGAAACCCTTTGTCCAGGCCACCATCTGCCGAGTTTCGGTCAGCAGCAGGAGGCCAGACTTGTGTCTGTGGTGGCAGCGTCCATTTTGTGAAGCTGAGGCTCTGTTTAACTTTAACCGGGGTTAAGGCTACGCACATGTCGTGTCCCTCTAGAAGGGTGGAATGCTATCCCCGTCGCCAGAATTGGCGAGGGGATAGTATTCCAATTCGTATGACACCTTACTCGACATGTTTTGATAAAGCCAAACCAAAGATAGCATTTAACCGCGAGGATTATAATGCACTTAAGAGTATATGGTATGGCAATATCCCGGAACAGCTTAGGGAGTGGTTCCCGACAGCTGCAGACAGGCTCAGCTCATGCCAGAGCACCATCTCACATATTTCCAAGCACTCTGCCTCCAGGATTGATGAGGCCTTCCATAGGAGTGGCTGATAGGAACATATGTGTCCAGTTTAGGGTTAGGCACAGACATACTGTACCTAAGTAAGAGGTGGTTACACCGACTTACCCCAGCTGAGTGATCAGCCAGTTGTGTCAAAGATGGAGGCCAGGCCAGGGGTGGCACAATACGTGCTGCAGCCCCTGGTAGGCCTTGGATACACCTATGCCCTGGGCACCTAGGGTGCACTCTTACAGGGGCTCATAAGGTGAACCAGTTCCAATTCGTAATGCACCTAAAGTGCATTGGCATCAATTTAGAGAGAGAACAGCAGGCTGTGGGTCTGATTAGCAGGCCCACAGCCACATTAAGTCAGAAACCAGTGAAGCAAAAAGCAAAAATTTGGGGTGACCATAGGATAGCAGACCCTACTCTCCTACAGGGACCCACGTATAAAAGATGGTATGGGGAGTGCCTGAGATGGGCCGCGTGTGAAAGTACTCTGCGGTACCAGATGGCCTGGAGGATGAATGACGAGAAAGCTCTGAAGAGGGCAACTGCATGGGAAGTGATGGTGCAGGCGCTCCGTGATATGGATGATGAGGGGCAGGAGGGCGAGAGCGAACTGGACCGGGCAGACCCTATCACTACACAGGAGAACACACCTTAGCGAATGACTACTTCCTCCTGCAACACACCAGACACTTTTACACTGATAACTCAGCGCAGAGCGACCACAGGGGAGGGTGGGTAGGAGGCTGGTTTGGAGAGGTGTTGGGGTACCGAAATTTGGGGAGGGGGAGGGGTGAAAATCACAAAAGCAACCCAGAGATATTTGCCTAATGTAGCGGTCAGACGTTGTAAGGAGTCACAAGAAGTGACCAGGGATGAGGTCACCCACACCGAGGACGAGGTGAACCCCCCGGATGGAGAAGGACTGGACCATACTAATCTTGTACATGCTGAATATTTACTGATGAATATATTGTCTGTACATTTCTATTGGTGATGCAATAAAAATGATGTTAAAAAAAAAAAAAAAAAAAAAAATAATCGATTGGTACCATGTGTCAAGTAATCCTTTAGAGCTGGCAGCATTAAAGGTTCTGGTAAGTAGCGGAGCATAGAGACAGATGTTCTTCTTAAAAATGTCCACTGGTACACCATGAGGACCTGCTGCCTTGCCCCCAAGGCTGGATTTAATACCCTTAATTACCTCATCCAACAAGAAATTAAGATGGGGCCCTTCTACGTACTTTTCCTTGGCCATTGGAGCTCTTATTAGGTCGGTGGTAGCTGCTACTGGGTTATAAAGGGTTTCAAAGTGCTTAACCCAGTTGTCTTCATTTATAGCTATCTCCATACGAGCCTTTGAGCTATCTTTAAAAAAAGGAGCATTGAGTGCTTTCCAAAAAGCTGTCATGTCCTTAAGTTCAGAGGCCTCCATAATGGCTGCCCATGCTTTGTCTCTTAGCAACTGTTTTTGGGTTTTAAGTGCGGTTTTATACTCCTTACGTAAGGTCCTTATCAGAAGTTGGTTTCTCACTCGCTGTTGCAAGGCCAGTTTTAGTTGTTTAAGGGCCTTACTACAAGCCAGTGAGAACCGGCCTTGAATTTTCGTTAAATTCTTATTAGCCTTGATATTAACCCATAAACCCTTTTTATACTAGCAATAATCTCTTTGAAGTTAGTTATGATTGCTGCATCCTCAGTTTCCGGGTCCAAGCAAGCATCAAAGTTTGTGCTGCAGTTTTTGACAAGTTTACTTAGGAAAACCTCGGGAACCACCTTAGTCCATTTAATGGCATAACCATTTTTCCTATTTATGCCTACATCAACAGAGAAAACCTCAGCTCTTTTGTGGACTGTTAGATCTGTGTCCAGTAGGTCTATCCTTATCGGGAAATGATCACTAAGGGGGACATTTAAAACATTATAATTGACAATACATTCCCGATAACATGATGAGATAAGGATAAAATCAATAGTTGACATCAATCCTCTACCATTAAAGGTTGGGGTGAATACAGTCTTGTTATGGCATAATTCGTTTGCGAACCCTAAATCATAGAAAAACAGAATCTCATTTAAAGCGTTTCCCAAAATTGAGTGCTCAAAATGAGATGTATTAGTATCCCTTTCCGTGGATAGTCTGCAATTTTCTGTTCCAGATCTATCACATAAAGAACAGTTAAAGTCCCCACCCCATATTACAGTGAACAATCTATTAGTACTGTTAATAATACCATTTAACTTACTGTTTAGAATTTTAAGTACTGTCAATATATCGGCGAGAGGGATATTATTATAAAAGTTAACTATTAATATGGAAACAGAACTGTTAAAGTGCACACCAACAATATGAAAGAAGCTGGTATGAAAATATAACTGGAGTTTTTTGAAAATTAGACGGTTTGAGATATACATACATAGACCCCCTTTCGCTCGACCATGTACCGAACCTACAGCGGGGATGGAAACAGTTTTAAAACCACTCAGATGTAGTGCACTCAAGAAAGTGACAGACAAAGTGGGACAAGGAAATGCTTTTGTAGATCTAGTGGCAGGTGAAACTGCGATGCAGCCTGGCTCTACTTCAATGTATGTCGTGAAGCCACAAGCTGAACGGTGGCACGATGCTAGGGAAAAGGTATTAGAAATGCAAAAGACTGCTACTGTGAAAGAACGAGACCAATGGTCCAAAGATGGAGAATTGGACGATGAGGGTTGTTGGAGGAATAAGCAGATGGATAAGTGGAAGTTACCCAGAGCCTTTGTACAACCTATGGTTCAGATGGCACATGGGCTAGCACATGTTGGAGCTTCCGCAATTGTGAAATTGCTTACGCAAGTATGGGAGCATCCAGAGATTGCTAGCACAGCTAAAAGAGTGGTACAGACCTGCATGATTTGCCTTAAATATAATCCAGGAAAAGGGACACGAACTCCAGCAGGAGGATTTGCAACACCCACTGTACCTTTTGAAGTATTGCAAATGGATTATATTCAGATGGAACGCTGTAATAATCTGAATGTATGTCCTGGTTGTGGTTTGTGCATTCAGCAAATGGATTGAGGCATACCCTACTAAGGACAATACTGCAATGAATACTGCTAAGGTGCTTCTGAAGGAATTCTTTCCTCGTATTGGTGTCTGTAGATTGTTGTGGAGTGATAACGTGCCCCATTTTGTGGCGGACGTTATTAAGTATGTCCTGAAGGGATTAGGCATTGTGCAGAAGTTCCACGCAGTATTCCACCCTCAATCAGCAGGATTGGTAGAAAAGTATAATAGCACGCTCAAACTAAAGATCGCGAAAATACAGGCTTCTACTTCTATGACTTGGCCAGATGCTCTGCCTTTGGCGTTGTTGTCTATCAGATCAGTACCACACTCTCGGACAGGCTTAACGCCCTACGAGATTGTTTTTTGGTGCCCCATGAACATATGGGGGGTGCCCAAACCAAGTTCGGTGTATGATGTACCTTGTGTTTTGATGAATGACTATTTGGCACAATTAACTGATAGTTTGGTTTCTATTCACCAACAGGTTCGAGAAGCACTCCCTGATCGGTCCACAGGAGAAGGTCACAATCTCTGGCCTGGTGATTTCATCTTGGTGAAGTCCTTTGAGAGGTCAAGTAGTCTGGAGCCGATGTGGTGTGGCCCTGAACAAGTCCTCCTTGCCACAAGAACAGCAATATGAGTGACAAATCGCAGGAACTGGATACATTTCACCCATGCCGGAAAGTGCAAGCTGATTTGGTGGAGCCTGCTGTGCTGACTGATCATCGAGATATCCTGACTACGGAGAGAGGCCGTGCTGTGGTACCTGACAATTCTGAGGAGTTCTTCCCGGACCAAACAACGCCTGCATCGAGAAGATACAATCTGCGTCCAAGGAAAGAATCTGCAATTGTATGAGAAGTTGTCAGAACGATCCCTAGGTTTGTGAAACAGAGATCCAATGAGGCAAGGGGGGGAATCAGCCATGCATTAGAGTAGTGACACCCATCTTGGCCCGATGGTGAAGAAAACAACGGCTACCTACGGGGTAAGAGTTCTGACAACACTTTAGTTTCAGGAAGATACTGTGTACATTTTGCTCAAGATGGATAAAAGAAAGATTTTTGGTTCTGTAGGGTTCATTTTCGTTATAGCAGTCATTGCTACAGTCATGTGGTTTGTTGAGGAGAAAGCTCCTGCCCGTGAACTGTATGTTGCTTCTACTCCAGTCCCTGATGAGCACTTTTTCTATTCACTCCCATATCAAGAGTTGAAACATCGACAGTCATATTTGAATAACACCTTCATTCAGATGTTGCATCATACCCACGTTGCTACAAATGCCACAGACTGTTGGATATGTGGGTTGATGCCAGCTCATCAAAAGAAAGGGGGAACACCGTTCATACCACTTCCCTTTTCTCACAATGGCTCTTGTAGAGCGTGGTACACTTTGCTTTTTGCTACAAGGAAGCCTACGGTAGGACGATTGATTTTCAAATTGAACAAGGATTGTCATCAAGATAAAGATGGCTATCCACAAGCCAACGGAACTTAATGGGAGTGGGAAGAATATCGACCGGACAATGAATCGACCCCTTATATCTTTATGAACACTAGAGATACTGTCGGACAAGAGAAGTTCGTGATTTCAGTGGCCCAAGCACAAGCTCATTTATGTGTACAGAGTGTAGGCCACATTCCTGTACGTGTTAGTGATTGTATTGTTGTATTGAACATTGATGGTCTGAATAACAGTACTTTCCTTGCTTCACATAACACCTATTTTGTATGTGGGAATAAGGGCTACTATTGATTACCAGCCGGTTGGTCTGGAGTATGTTATGTATCGTTTCTATTGCCACCTGTATTTTTGGCGCCTGCCTCATACCATAAAGACTTGAAATTATTGAATAATGAAACTGTGAACAGATTCCAACGGACTTTATCCATAGATGATGTTAATCAGACGGACACTAGTCTGCAACAATATACAGACTTCAACTTAGGATTGTTTTTCTTGGTGGGAGCTGCTCTGAATAGCAGAAAGATACAGCGATTGACAAGAGTAGTGGAAGCTGTTACTAATCAAACTGCTGCAGCTCTTGGGAATCTTACCGAAGAGCTACAAATTACTAGGATTGTTGCGTTGCAGAACCAAATGGTTCTCGACGTTATGTTAGCAGATAGAGGTGGAGCTTGTAGAATTATTGGAAGCAGCTGCTGTGTTTTCATACCTGACCATACTCCTTCTGTGTATAAAGCCATTAACAAATTACACAAGATTGCAGCTGATATACATCAAGAAAATGGGTCTTGGACTTTCTCTGGGTGGTTCTGGAACTTGATTTCTACATTGGGTTGGAAAGTCCTCACTGGACTATGTATAATTGTTGCTATACTATTCACCTGCTGTGTATGCATTCAATGTAGCCCTATGATATGCTTGTTGTGTGTTTCACTTTGTGTGCCTAATAAACAAGCTGTTGCGGATGCTGCCCATAAGAAGATTATAACTAGAGAGATAGCGGATATGATGAGCATCGATATAAACAATGAGTATTTAGATTATCCAAGAAAACCGAATGTCTTCAGCAAATGCTGAAAGGGTCGTCTGTTGTAAATAAAACAGCGATAATGTTAAGCATTCGCTGATGACATGCTATCGTGTCTTCATCCTAGTTTTCCCGCTCATACTTGAACGTACGGCCGGACTCCATTTTGTTCTCCGGCGTCCATAATGTAGGCTACACTTCGCCATGTGCTAGCCACGAGGCAAGTCCTACCTCGCTGATTGTCACCCCTGGAGTTTGCCCAGCAACAGGCTATAAATAGTTCCAGCTTGTTTAGCGCATGCTCAGTACATGTAACATCTGTTCCTGCTTAGAGGGGTTTGGAATGTGCATTCGAGGGGTTCTATGAACCGTTAACTCCACCCATGTATCGATCATGTTTGAGAAATGTCCATATATGGCTGTAAATCATGCTTTCTGAGTTGTAACCGCCCACTTATGAGCCCCTTCTTTGTGTATAAAAGGGGACCGCGTGTTCGAGTTCTTTGTGCTACCTTGTACAATACTGTAGAGTGTTGTGTGGGTTGTAGTACCACCTTTAAAGGTTTATTAAACTATGTTTTTGTATTTCCAGTTTCTGTGCCAATTTCTTATGTAGTCTGAGGAATTTGCATACAGAAGGGCGAACCCTTTTCGCACTCGCAGGCTTTGCTGAGGCCTGTATTCATCAGTGAGGGGTGTAGACAGAGGGAGGGGTGTAGAGAGAGGGGTGTAGAGATAGATAGGGGTGTAGAGAGAGAGAGAGGGGTGTAGAGAGAGAGAGAGGTTGTAGAGAGAGAGAGGGGTCTAGAGAGAGAGAGGGGTGTAGAGAGAGAGAGAGGGGGGTGTAGAGAGAGAGGGGGGTGTAGAGAGAGAGAGAGGGGCATATAGAGGGGTGTAGAGGGAGGGGTGTAGAGAGAGGGGTGTAGAGAGAAGTGTAGAGAGGGGGTGTAGAGAGAGAGAGGGGTGTAGAGAGAGAGGGGTGTAGAGAGAGGGGTGCAGAGAGAGAGGGGTGTAGAGAGTGAGGGGTGTAGAGAGAGAGGGGGGAAGAGAGAGGAGTGTAGAGAGAGGGGTGTAGAGAGAGGGGTGGAGAGGGAGGGGTGTAGAGAGAGGGAGGGGTGTAGAGAGAGGGGTGTAGAGAGAGAGGGGTGTAGAGAGAGAGAGGGGGTTGTAGAGAGAGGGGTGCAGAGAGAGAGGGGTGTAGAGAGAGAGTGGTGTAGAGAGAGAGGGGTGTAGAGAGAGGGCTGTAGAGAGAGGGGTAGAGAGAGAGGGGTGGAGAGGGAGGGGTGTAGAGAGAGGGGGGGGTATAGAGCGAGGGGTGTAGAGAGAGAGAGGGGTGTGTAGAGAGAGGTGTGTGTAGAGAGAGGGTTGTAGTGAGAGAGAGGAGTGTAGAGAGAAAAAGGGGTGTGTGTAGAGAGAGGGGTGTAGAGAGCGGGATGTAGAGAGAGGGGTATAGAGAGAGGGATGTAGTTGAGGGTGGTATAGAGAGGGTGGTATAGAGAGAGGGGTGTAGAGAGAGGGGGGTTTAGAGAGGGGTGTTGAGAGGGGGGTGTAGAGAGGGGGGTATAGAGAGAGGGGTGTAGAGAGAGGGGGGTGTAGAGAGACAGGAGTGTAGAGTGAGGGGGTGTAGAGAGGGGGGTGTAGAGAGGGGAGTGTAGAGAGGGTGTGTAGATAGGGGTTGTAGAGAGAGAGGGGTGTAGAGAGAGTAAAGGAGGTCCTAGAGAGGTGGTGTAGAGAGAGGGGTGTAGAGAGAGAGGTGTGTGGAGAGAGAGGGGTTTAGATAGAGAGGGGTGTAGAGAGAGTTAAGGAGGTCCTAGAGAGAGGGGTGTAGAGAGAGATGGGTGTAGATAGATAGATAGATAGATAGATAGATAGATAGATAGATAGATAGATGGTTGTGTGTGTTGTTGTGTGTGGTTGTGTGTACTTGTGTATGTGGTTGTGTTTGTTGTGTGTGTGGTTGTGTGGTTGTGGTTGTGTGTGTGGGGTTGTGTGTGTGGGGTTGTGTGTGTAGGGTTGTGGTTGTGTGTGTGGGGTTGTGTCTGGGGTTGTGTGTGTGGTCGTGTGTTGTGTGTGTGGTTGTTTGTTGTGTTTGGGGTTGTGTGTTGTGGTTGTGGGGTTGTGTGTGTGGTTGAGTGTGGTTGTGTGTGGTTGAGTGTGGTTGTGTGTGTGCTTGTGGTTGTGTGTGGTTGTGTGCTTGTGGTTGTGTGTGTGTGGTTGTGTGTGTGTGGGGTGTTGTGTGTAAATGTGGGGTGTTGTGTGTGTAGAGTTGTGTGTGGGGGGTTGTGTGTTTGTGTGGGGTTGTGGGTGGGGGGTTGTGTGGGTGTGTAGGTGTGTGTGGGTGTGTATGGGGGGTTATGTGTGTGGGGTTGTGTGTGTGGGGGGCTGTGTGGGTGTGGGGTTGTGTGTGGGGCTGTGTGTGTGGAGGTTGTGTGTGTGGGGGTTTGTGTGTGGGGTTGTTTGTGTAGAGTTGTGTGTGGGGAATTGTGTGGGGGGTGTGTGGAGGTGGGGGTGTGGGGTGTGTGTGGGGTGGTTGTGTGTGGGATTGTGTGTGTGTGGGGTGTGTGTGTGGGGGGGTTTGTGTGTGGAGTTGTGTGTGGGTGTGTGTGTGTGGGGGTGGGGGTGTGGAGGTGGGGGTGTGGGCTGTGTGTGTGGGGTGGTTGTGTGTCGGGTTGTGTGTGTGTGGGGTTGTGTGTGGGGGTTAGGGGTGTGTGGGGGGTGTGGGGTGTGTGTGGGGGGGTAGGGTGTGTGTGTGGGGGGGTTGTGTGTGTGTGGAGTTGTGTGTGTGGGGTTGTGTGTGTGTGTGGTTGTGTGTGTGTGTATGTATGTGTGTGTATGTGTGGGGTTGTGTGTGTGTGCCCCTACATCTTTTGGGGTTGCTGATATATATACCCAACTGCAGCAAATTTGCTCTGCAGAAAGCTTCCATTCACTTCTGTATCCAAAATAATAGGAATAGGCACACTGAAAGGTTTATTATATGAAAAGCATGTATTTTTATAACCAATTATAAAACTACATTATAACCCTTTTTGAACACCGCTTTTGGAAGAAGTCATGTGATAGTGAAACCTTAGTAAGGTCTTTACACACAGCACGATGCACAGCCCTGTAAAACAGAATTGCCAGAGTAAATGCAGAATAACTAAACACAGTTTGGCAGGGACATCTTAATACGTTTCACCACAAAATAAGATCGACAATTATGTATTAAATGAAAGCGAAGATTGCTGGATGAAATGTAGATAAGTAGTGCTAGATAGGAATATACCTTCCAGCCATGATATTGAAGAGCAATTTTTAACTATGCAGGACTCTGCAATAGAACATACTGTGCAACATCATCATCGTTTTTTGTGACGACTGCCCCCCAACAAATATTAATCGGTAATGTAGCTACTAGGAATGGAGAAGACATAACGACCACCAGAAATGGGGCAAACACACTCATCTGCGCACATGACAACAGTGTTGATAGTGCTGAAGAAGCTTAAATTGTCACCTCGGTGTGAATGAAGAGAGCATTGTAAGTGTTTGTGGCGTCGTCTGTAAAAATACGTCTGTGAACTGCGTTTAACCTCTCTCCAGTTGTTTCGGAAAGTCTGTGGTGCAGCCATTCTCCAATGCATGGTTTGGTTCCTGAGCCCGAGGCCACAGAAGATTGCTGCAGGCTGTACTTGTGACTTCCTTGCTAATTGAAATCCTCACATGAGACAATGAACAGCAATGTCCTTTTGCCTCAAGCATGCCAGCTGTCTGAAAGGCAGCTTCAATTACTGTCTGTGCCAGTTACCTCAGCCCTCGCTGAAGGCCTCTGGGCACAAAGATAAATATTCCAGCCACTAGACCACACACCCTGGAGCATTGTGTCAACATCGTGAAATAATGTGGCTTTATTTAGCACCAGTGGACACTGCTGCAAAAATATTCCGAGTCCAACCACTGTGTTCAAAATAGTGACAGTTGAATCCACAGTCTCTGCACAGAAAGCGAGGTGAGGTGTTTGAAGCACAGGGCTAACGGTTTGTGAAGAATGCACAGGGCTCGGTGATTTGTGGGATAAACTATGCAATTATATTCTCTTTACTGCCAGGGCGAAATCTCGTTGACTGTAGAACAAGCTCAGGGAATCCGAGCTGCGACCCAATGTGTTTCTCATTTGCAAATTCTCCAATTTTTCAATGAAAGCTGTTGCACTTCATCTGATCTGTTCTCAAAATACGGAAGTGCTTGAAGCAAGACCACCTGTAATAACAGATTACTGTTCCCCCAAATATTACAGCGCACATTCAGTGAGAAGGCATAAAGATTCTCTAAGAAATGTTTTTGTTATTTCTCCTTACAGGAAGAAATGATCTCGAAGTAGAGCTGTATTTTCAGCAACCTTCCTGCTCCCAAAATGCAACTGGCATGAAAGTCTAATGACACTGGATCCGGTCCAATAAACAAGCTCTGGCATTGCACAGAGGGGGGCGTGGAGAGGCTTCCTTTGAAGTCTCATGCCGAGGCTCAGACAAATGGTAATGGTGTACGATGTGCGATGTGCGATGTGGCTGGCGATGTGCACACGCCTGGCTCATATGAACTGTACCCGATCCGCAGCAGTTTGGGTAGACTTTTGAAAGCTTCACTATAATCCTGACAAACAAGCATTGCTAAAGCAATGCTGTTTAGTCGAGGCCTAAAAAGGGAGGCAGGGATCAGTACTGGTAGATTTGCAAAGAAGTACAGCAGGCGCAGGTGCACAAACATCTTGGAGATGGCTATTCGGCCCATCGAAAGGCAGCGAGACCCAGAAGAATATCTGGGTGCGAAGCGTCTTAACCGGCCTCATCAGGTTTCCCTGTAATAAGTCCATTGGGGTCCTATATATTTGGGTACCCAGATATTTGAATGTACTTGGAGAGACTGAGATAGAGAGCTGCCTAATGGTCTCGGGCATTCTCCTGGGTGGAAAAAGAATGCATGAGACTTCTTCTCATTTATGGTTAGGCGCAAAATGTGTTCAAACTGTTTGAAAATACACAGTATGGGCTCTAGGTTGCCTGTCAGGTCATGAGTGTATAGAATGAGATCGTCAGCATATGCTGACAGTACATGTGTTTTGTTGCCAACCCGGATCCCAATTTTCTCTGCTTCCTTTCCGAGCCTAATAGTGAGGGGTTCAAGCGCCAGCAGGAACAGTTACTGGACCTACTTAGTCTGTCATTAGCATGTGTTCCACTTCCTTCTGCGTGGACACACAAATGCATGACGTTACTACGCATACATTTACAACTCAGTACTTTATATTGCTTTTGTTACAACGCAAGTCATTACAACGACTTGCGCTGGAGGGCACTGGACTTAGGAATAGTATGATTTACTATATTCCAACTTCAGCCTACATACAGTAGGGAAGGTGTTGGAATAATAAATCATACTATGTGCTAGGTTAGAGCACCATCCAGCGCAAGTCGTTGTAACGACTTGCGTTATAATGCCCGCGATGCAATGCCCACGTTGTGCCTGTCTCTGTTCCTGAGGACCAATAGTATCCTGCATCCCACTCAGTGAGGATTTCAGCCACAACAGAGTACTGAAACAGAACTTCTGGCTTTAGTTGAGGAGCTCAAGATGCTGCTGTATCTTGGATGCTCTGCCGTCATCCTACTCCTGGATCGTAGAGCTGCATTCGACTCAATAGATCACAGAATCCTTGCTCAAAGAATTACCAATGTTGGAATAACAGACAGTGCACTAAAATGGCTTACGTCATTTCTAGGGGACAGGACTTTTCAGGTGCTTGACAAAACATGCTATTTTTAAAACTTTCCTGCAGGGTGCCTAAGAGATTGGAACTTAGTCCCAAGCTCTATAATTTCTATATGCTTCCTCTCACTGAAATAATTTAAGCATTTAGAATGTCGCTCATATCTTATGCAGACAACACTCAATAAGTGTTGTCCATCTCACCTGAGCAAGTGCCAAAATCCCATCAACTTGGTCCATGCCTGAAGAAAGTGGCCAGCTGGATGGCCAGCTGCAGATTTAAATTCTATGGGATCAAAACAGAAGTTATGCTGTTGGGCAACAATCCGAACATTCAGTCTCTATTGGGCTGGCTTGACTGTTTAAGAACTGCTTCCACCCCTAGAACCCCTGATAGAAATGGGGTTCTCGAATTGGCAATGGTTTGCACCCTGTCCAAGTAGTTCTTCCTTCTAGTCAGGGTAAGGGAGTTAAACACCCAAGATAACCCCTGCTCACCCCCTTGATAGCTTAGCACGAGCAGCCAGGCTTAGCTCAGAGGCAATGTGTAAAGTATTTGCACATAAAACCCACAGTAACACAGTGAAAACACTACAAATGGACACCACACCAGTTTAGTAAAATAACCAATCTTTATCTAAACCAAACAAAACCAAAACAACAACAATTCAACATACATAAGCAAAGACATCACTTTTTAAAAGTTTATGCAAATCAGTCCATAGAACTCTATGGATCTATTGATTTTAGCACAAAGTACCTTTGATGCATCAAAATCCAAGATCAAAAACAGCCGCAAAGGAGGGAACTTCGATTCTTGAGTCCCAGGAAAAGGAAGGCTTAACTTCTGCTGCACGCAGGAGAAGTGTTGCATTGATTCCTTACTGCGAGGAGAAGCGATGTGTTGAATTTCAAAAGCAGCTCCTTACTGTGGGGCGATGCGCTGGAAAAGTGGTGCCCCGGTGCGATGCTTGGAAAACTAATGATAACCTATGGGAGAGACAGTCCTTGCAATAGTGAAAAATGAAATTAGCAGTATTTCATTATCAGGACATGCAACACACACCAGTATATGTCCTTACTTTCACATGCAGTGCACTCTGCCCATGGGGGTCCCTTGGGCCTACCTCAGGGTTGCTTACATATAATAAAAGGTAAGGTTTGGGCCTGGCAAATAAAAGACTGTCCTTGCAGATACTGCAGTGCCAGACATGAAACATGTTTGCAGGGCTACTCATATGGGTGGCACAATCAGTGCTGCAGGCCTACTAGTAGCATTTTATTTACAGGCCCTAGGCACTCACAGTGCACTTTACTAGGGACTAACTAGTAAATCAAATATGCCAATCATGGATAACCAAACATAACCACAATTTGCACAGGGAGCACCTGAACTTTAGCACTGAACATCAGTGGCAAAGTGCCCAGAGTTCAGAAACCAGAAAAAACGTAGTCCAGCATACAGCCAAAAATACAAAGGGTAGAGGCTAAAATACAGGGAAAACCACACCAAGTGAGAAAGTTGCTTTGACCGTCTCAAAATGCTTCAAAAAATTCTAGATCTGCGTTACCTCCTTTCTAGAAGGTTCATTGTACAGGCTCTTGTAATATCCTGCCTAGACTATGCTGTACTTGGGGGCACCTCGATATGTGACCAAAAGGCTACAAGTAACACAAAATGTGGCAGTACACCTCCTGTTCTACAGATTCCAATCAGCCTGCTAAGCTTCACTGGTTCCCAATTGAACAACAGGTGAAGTTTAAGTCCCTGTGTCTGGCTCTTAGAACATTCCATGCAAAAGGCCCACCCTTATTGTGAGCCTTACTGCAGCAGTACATAACAGGAAGGACTCTTCGGGTGACTGATGTGCGACTCAAGAGGGTTCTTCAAATTTAAAGGATGAGATGTGGAGGGCTTTGTATCTCCTACCTTTGTTCGTAAACTATGGGACTCCCTGACAAGCAGCCTACGCTTGATGGACAATGAACCTATCTTCAGGAAGTACCTAAAAATCTGGCTCTTTGGAATTTTGCCTCTCTGTTTATCAGGATGCTCCAAGGAATGTTTGATGTCAGCTAGTGTTTGTTGATGGTAGGACTGGGATGCTTGTGGGTAGTTGAGCACTTTACAAATTCCAATAGAATAGAACATATATTCCACACTCTGGGGCATATTCTCAAGGAGCTATCGCAGAGTTAACAGCACTTTATCCCAGCCAAAGTCACGATAATGTATCTCCCCATTCACAAGCTGGTGCTAATAGCCCGTATCACCAGTTTACCTGTGATAGCAGCCGCAAAAAACATCACCACAGAGGACCCAGCAACTATCGCTAATGAGATGCTGAGTAGGCATTCTCGGCCCAAAAGCCACAACAACACCACTCCACAACATTCTCAATGACCAGCCAGATCGGCAATAAGAGCCCAAAACATGCGATAAGGCATGTTGGCAGCATGAAAGTACCAGCTGCTCTGACCTGGTGCAAAGTCGGAGGACAGCCTGCACCACAAAAGGGAGCCCAGCCCGGAGCCACACCTGAAGGGCTGCAGATGCCATGGAGCCACAGATCATGTGGGCCGGACACCCAAGAGAGCCACAGCACTCACCACCACTACCCCCAGGTTCACCCTCTAGCCCCCCCTGGCCCTACCACGGGCACAACCCACCTCCCCGGACCAAGATACCACACATCAACGGCGCAAAATCATGAACAAAAGCACCCACCTGATGTCGTACTTTTACAACAATCAACATACATGTGAGTACAGAAAACCTGCTTCACTCATTCACCATTGAAAGTCCAAACAAAATATCACATTCTAATTTGCCTCAAAACAACTATTTTGAAGAGTCATGGCGGGACATCCCTGGACAATCTGTGAGTCACAGCCTGCAAGACAATATCCAAGATAAGAAGGTGTGTCAGGCACTCATCAAAGGACAGAGAGAGAGAGAGAGAGAAAGAGAGAGAGAAAGAAAGATAGAGAAAGAGAAAGACTGAACAAGCAGCCCAAGGCCAATCGGGCCCTTGCCTCATTCAAACATGCCAACTGCTGTGTGTGTTTCGTAATTGGTGGTCCCCAAATCACTGGCCTGGCTTCAAAGTCAGTGCAAAGGCCACACCACATTTAAGAAATGCAAGCAGTAGTCAGACTAAAATTAGGCTTGAAAGCTCCTTTGTCTCAATATACAAGGCGGAAGGACAACCGAACCCCGACCTTGGTCCTGAATGCGGCTGGCATACCCTGCATGAGAAACCATACCAGCCTCCGATGACTCCCAAATCACGAACTGCGCTAATGAAAGACCAACGTGCCCACACCCCACACACACTTGTCCCTGCATGAGCTATACCTGCAAGGGATGCCCTTGCCACATTGGTTGAAAACAGCCCATACGTCCAAATGTTGCATACACATACAACTCATTGCCCAGAGCTGTGGCATATCGTCCACGAAACTACCGCTGGTCTGAGGATTGCCGGTGCTACAAGACCAACAAACGCAATGGCAGGCCATCCCGGGCACATGCACAACCCCTGTCACATGGAACTGTACCGTGCACGAATGCTGCATCTGTTGAGATTACTGACAATGGCAGTGTTGCGAATCAGTTTCGGTTGAGTTTCCGTCTTGCCTATGTCACCTGCGTCCAGTCCTGGTTCCACTGTCGATCATGCACATTCGAGTGTCCCATGGAGATCTGCCTATCCAACGTAACGGTAGCTCAATTGAATTATGACCTGACAGTGCTCCCCCTGTTGGCTCATGAACAGGAGTATCACCGGGATACCCATGCATGGGATGCACTGATCTTTGGCGTATGTGCTGGCAGTTGTGCATGGGAGATTGCACAACTCCTCGTGTGCAGTGACCACATCGAGGTGCTCCCCTGTTGGGCTGTGTTGCGTATTGGTGAAACAGCATGGACTGAGTGGAGAAGTGTGGCTCAGGGGTTAGAGGCGGCAGACCCGGAAGCTGAGATCGGCCCTGGACCAGGGTTCAATTCCCCGCCTCGGTGGGTCTTGGGCTCAAAAATTCCACGGACTTGATAATTCTCGCTCCGGTGCCTTCTCGACTCATGGGTTCACACTCTGCGACTCTGGGCAATAGCTTGCTTAATCTCCACAACGGCCCCTCGCGGCGGGATGCCTGGCTTTCACCTTGTGGATACCCTGCCGGGGTTATCTCACAGGGGAATACCAGGACGGGTTCCCTAAGCAAGCGCCAGGAAACCCTTTGTGGGTAGCTGTGCGCTATATAAGCTCAATTACATTTACATTTACATTTACACATCGGCCCACACCAGTTAAAGGATTGGCTTGCCCTGGTGTTCTTTGAACCCGACAACAAAGTACTATTGGTACAGATTGCCCATGAAGCTGCGCTTACATTCATGGACGAGTAACTACATTGCTGCAACCACATCCGATTGTCACCCACAGCACAAGTCCCAACACCTGGTTGCATTTCTGGGAATGCTCACATATCCCACCACAACAGTTGACAAGTCTGCCTTCATCTGGACTCATAATGCATGTGCGTGGAACTACGCATGTGTACCCACACCTGTGCAAGGTGATGCAGCTCCATGGTTGGAGCAGCACAGCGTCGTGTAACAACGTTCCCAATTTGGACATACTGCTGGGGGGAGAGTACACACATGGCAATGTAGCACGACATGTGACTTTGTCGGACCCTTTCACCTGATCACTTTCAGCAGAGCAGACAGTCAGCGCTGTAAGGTGGTACAGCACTATGCAGATCCCATGGGCTGTGAATCCTGTCCCTTCACACAGGGCAATGAGCAGACGCCAAACATCACATGACTCATCCAGCAAGGCAAGGTGGGCTGAGACCGTTGCCATATGTAATGATTTTATGTTAATTTTTGCCTCCCCATTTCTTGCACCATGACATGTTCCCATGCTGTGTGTAAGTGTCTTGAGCCTTTCCCTGCATGTTGTGGCTGTTTCCTTGTCCGTACAGACACGCACATGCCAATAAAGTCTATGCAAATTCACTGGTGTCTAACTGTGATGAGTGTTGATTAGATTGACAAATCGCGTGCCACAATGAGCATTGTCCCTACACTGGGAGGGACTAACGGATGTATAATTGGGGTGGGTCCTTTTTGACAGCTCCACCTCTGTGAGCCAGACATTGTGTTTGGAATAGTTGCTGGGAGACCTGCGCACTTACGTGTCTTCAGCTATGTGAGTATGGGGTCCAAACTCTGGCCATGTGGAGCAATGTCATACAGCAAAACAGAATGTGTCCAGACAGATGTGTGTGTGTAGGTATGCAAAGTGACATTCTGTTGTCACATGTGATGGAGGATACCACTTATGGCCTGCTACCGATTTTGTCATTTCTACACACAGCCCTATTTAATACATGCAAAAAACACAATTGATGGACAGAATGTAGAACAATGTCATACATTCACCCCAGTACAGAGATCTGGGCCTAAATCCATCGTTTTTTTGCACTCTACACCACCCCAGTTCAGACATGGCCATATGCAAATCAGTCTGACCCTGTGCCTCATGGAACAGTCCAGCCCGAACTGCCATTTAATACATGGACGTGTGCCTACGTTGGGGTTGCGAGATTGTTCTTCATGTGCAATGAGGCCACAGATAGTTCACACCTTCACATTCATCTAATTGGCAATGTGGCTCGGGGTGAAACATGTGTATTGATGTCATTTACCAGGGTGTACCTTCTTGTGCAATCAATGTCCCCACATCCATACATACTTTAATTCTGGAGTAAAAATAGACATGACACATCTGTGTGATTTAGAATGTTTTATTCACATTCTGGTGTATGCCGGAGCTGGAGCCGTACATGGTCATGCCAAGCCCAGATTACATGGTAGCCAGATGATGGGCCAACCAGAGTCCTTTGGGGATTGAAAAGTGAATTGGAAGAGGGAGAGTACAGTCCACAGCAGGAGTGCTGTGTAATTGTCAACCAATGAAGGTACGGCAGTCCATGTCGGGGCCCAGGTGAATGTTGCAGAGTGTTCCAGGTGTCAGTGGGAGGTGTTGTCCCAGGGCATGATGTGTAGGGCTGAACCGGGCAGGGACAGGCCATATGGCGGGGATGGATGCTACTACCTCCTTCTCACAAAGTAATTACCATCCATATCTTACTCCTCTGAAACTTCTTCTGTGTCTGGTGTGTCAGGTGTGTGCAGTGGTGTAATGGCTGCATCACTGTGTGCCACTGACACATCAGGGTGCGAAAGTGATAGGGTTGCATCACTGTGTGCTACTGACACATCAGGGGATGGGGATGTGTGTGTCAAAGTTCCCACAGCAGTTATCTGGGAGAGGCTCAGGGGCAGCAATGGCAAGATGAGGAACTGCAAGGGATGAAAAATCTGAGCTACATTTCGGTGGTGTACAGCCAAGGCAGCCATACTTCCAGCCTGCATCTGCTCCATGGTCTCAATTGTCCTACGCATCTGTGCCAACTCTGTGCTGTCATTGCTGGTGCCTGTCTGACTAGACAGTTATTGTATCCGAGTAATGGCCCCAGCGATGTCGGCCAGGGATTATAGGGGAGCATGGTGCAGACAGTGGGTGTCCGTTAGGGACTATAAGTGGTCTCTGATGGGACTCAGACACCCACGTATGGCATTGAGTTTGGCTGCTACGAGCTAGAAACCCACCCGCAGCTGATCAGACATATCTACCTGGCAACCCAACACACAGCATTGGAATTCCATTTTATGTTTGGGGGTCCTGGGAGGCAGCCGTGGCGGTGTGTGTTTCCTACTGTGTGGTCTGTGCAGGGGGTGGGGTAACCTAGAGGCAGCTGGGCTGCCATGCTCCTGGAGGTGGAGTGTGGAGGCTGTCCATTAGCCGTTGGAGGCTGTCTGAGCATATGTGCAGGTTGTCCTCTTCATCATCACTTATGAGATTTGTGGTCTGCTCTTCAGTAGGTGTTGATTGTCTCTCTGCAATGTAAAGGGAAGATGCAGATAAACAGAGTGTCCCATATCTGTTGAAGCTTTGTAAATGTTTACATACAGACTGCATGACAATGTACATTGTGACTGTTTTGGTGGAGCTGGCTATTTGATGGCAGAAAGTGGGAATTTCGACTACATGAGGGATGTGTGGTTGTACTTGTACATTATCATCACACAGTGTCAGGCAATGCCAGATGTGAGTGGCAAGTTACTACACACAAGTGGAACCAGTTCTGTCCTTTGTCCTGTGGTGTAGGTGTTGCACTTTGTACCACATTGCTGTCAATGTTGATGAGCTGTGATTGCTGTGTGTGTGTGCTGCATTGTGGGAGAGTCACCCCTGCAGCTCTGATTTCGAGGACCTTTATCCCTTTGAGGCGGTGTGCCTTTGAATTGTGTGATTTCCAGGAGCTGAAATGTTTGCGACTTGGGTCATTTGTGCTCCTGGACAGATTTTGCATTTTTGGGCATTGTTTGTCTGCTGATGTGTAATGGGCGTCATGGGTTGTACGTGCACGTGGATGTGTCAGATTGTGAGCGGCTCCTTTACAGATGTGATCCACACTGTGCCATCTCAATGTCAAATTGTACACCATGCCATGTATTTTGACTGAAGCCATGCTATCGGTCATTCAGTGTCACTTGCATAGTCAGTGTGGCTCACACAGCTGCTGCTTTTCTATATTCCGTGCACGTAGTGGACGGGGGCCTACTTGGTGTTTCTATGTGTGCTGCAGTGTGCCAAGGGTATCAGGGACATTTTCAACTATCATTGTCCATGTGCAGTGTGCTACACATGATTGTGAATGTGTGCCATTGTGCCCATCTCCCCCCAACCACTCAGTCCCTGGTCATTACTCACCCTGTTGCTGTTCGGTCAGGTCATATTGGGCTGTGTCCAGACCCTCAACTCCTGCCACCATCTCCACACTGGTGACTGTAGCCACCATTTACTCCAGCTCATCCAGTTCCTCCTTTGGCGCAGGACTTCCAGCTCCAGTTGCCGCCTTCCTGTTGGTGGTGAGTTTCTGCTTGGTCTGGTTTTGCACATCATGCCAGCGCCTCTTCACCTCCTCCATTGACCTCCTCGACACTCCGACTGCATTGACATTGTTGACAATGGTCTGCCATATTTCCGTTTGGGTTTCCAGTGCTGCAGTGGTGGTGACGGACAGTTGTTGGTAGTGTTCTGTCACCTCTGTGACGATGATCTGTTCTTCCTGCGGACTGAACCCCGTCTTCCTCTTCCTCTTCTCCTTGCCCTTCCCCAACACAGGGTTCCTGGCTAGTTCTCCGTTGAACTTATGGGGTTCAGGTTGTCCTCTGCACTCAGTGCGAGTGCATCCATGTTGCTACGCAGTTTGATTCAGTTTTTGTGTGTTTTTTTGTTGCTTTTATAGTGCATTTTCCCACATAACACATGGGAATGGCAGGCCTGTTACTGGTTGTCGCTGATTTTTGTATCGCGATTTGGGGCATTGCAACTTTTTGGGCGTTTGTGTTTTGCATTTTTTGTGTGTCACGTTGATTTTTACGCAGTCATTTGGCGCGTTATCCTGCTACTATCGCATGGTGCTGCCAGGTTGGGAATTGGACGTTAAGACAGTGTTATATGGCTGAGATACCCGCCACCCCCTCTCGACACAATCCCCAAGGATGGGAAACCGGAAACAGTTCTGAACTTTTGGAAGACGGGAGGGAGTGACCCTCCCGGCCGTATTTATTAAAATATGAAACAAAATTAAAACATTAAAATAACAGTTTCATATTATGTACAATTTCATTACCACATTGCGATGTTTGGCTAACCTTAACATATTCTCTAATACAAAGGTTCTCCTAGCCGAACTAACATCCTACAAAACATTTAACTTGAAATTTTGAAATTGTACATCCTAACGTTTAAGGGCCAACGGCAAGGTCGTAACCGGTGTCAAGATCCCTAAACCAGAAACATCCCCCTCACTTGTGAGGGGCGACCGCACAGAGGTGTACCTCAAGTGCAACTACCAATTTCCCTTGACTTGACGGGGGCCCCAATAAACTCGACGCCACTTAAAGGTCGTCCGAGGACTCGTGTGAGGTATCTAGAAGGTAGTGTAGACCCCCCCCCCAAACCCCACACAACTTACCGCATCTGCCGTCGCAGATGTCCTGGCCCCGGGAAATTCTCCAGGAGGGGGCTGTAGCCCCTCCTACCCAGGAAGGGGCCTTGACCGCCTTTCCTTTCCTTTCGGCGGCCCATCCTTAGAAGGGACCGCCTCCCCGTTGAGGGGCCAATGGCCACCTCCCTCGAGCGCTCCCATCCGTAATGGGTGACGCCCACTCATAGGGATCTTCCAATTAGTGCTCACCGATCATGACCTTACCGCCCGACCAAAATAAATACGACAATTCTAAACTAAATGACTAAATAACTTAAAAGACAGTAACAACAATAACTTTATTAAAAGCATGCTTACTGATCAACACTAGAGCAGGATTACTTTATTTGCAAAACATACCACAAATTGACCATTCTTTATTGCATATTCAAAGTTATCACGATAATAATCCGAACCTGCAAACAAAATTAGAGTTAACACATCAAACTTTATTCAAAACCACTTGCTGTCCTCAGGGGCTGGTGGGTGGGTCAAAATTGGCTCTTCGTTCCGTCTCGAGCTCACGTGCAGCGAGGTGGTGCAGCTTCAGAGCACAGGAACAAGAGGATGCTTCCTTGGCTTGTTGCTCCTTTTATCCGTCTTCAGGGCGGGCGTAAACCCGCCCCTGCCTGCCCCAAGGGCGTGGCCGGCCGCGTCAGTGTCTAGGCCAGCCCACTCCAGGGCGGGAAAAAGGCACGCCCCGGCTACGCCGCTTCGGGCATACCAGCCGAGACTCGCCTCCCGCCCAAGATGGCTTCCCGGGGGGATCGTGGTACTCCGCCATACGTTCGGGGGGACCGAATGGTCGCCCCTTTCCATATGGCTGAGATACCCGCCACCCCCTCTCGACACAATCCCCAAGGATGGGAAACCGGAAACAGTTCTGAACTTTTGGAAGACGGGAGGGAGTGACCCTCCCGGCCGTATTTATTAAAATATGAAACAAAATTAAAACATTAAAATAACAGTTTCATATTATGTACAATTTCATTACCACATTGCGATGTTTGGCTAACCTTAACATATTCTCTAATACAAAGGTTCTCCTAGCCGAACTAACATCCTACAAAACATTTAACTTGACATTTTGAAATTGTACATCCTAACGTTTAAGGGCCAACGGCAAGGTCATAACCGGTGTCAAGATCCCTAAACCAGAAACATCCCCCTCACTTGTGAGGGGGGACCGCACAGAGGTGTACCTCAAGTGCAACTACCAATTTCCCTTGACTTGACGGGGGCCCCAATAAACTCGACGCCACTTAAAGGTCGTCCGAGGACTCGTGTGAGGTATCTAGAAGGTAGCGTAGACCCCCCCCCCAAACCCCACACAACTTACCGCATCTGCCGTCGCAGATGTCCTGGCCCCGGGAAATTCTCCAGGAGGGGGCTGTAGCCCCTCCTACCCAGGAAGGGGCCTTGACCGCCTTTCCTTTCCTTTCGGCGGCCCATCCTTAGAAGGGACCGCCTCCCCGTTGAGGGGCCAATGGCCACCTCCCTCGAGCGCTCCCATCCGTAATGGGTGACGCCCACTCATAGGGATCTTCCAATTAGTGCTCACCGATCATGACCTTACCGCCACAGGCCGGATAGTTGACCGGCTATCCGGACCCCCCACAACACTCCTACCTAAAGGTCATGTCTTAAAGTCTTTAGCCAAGCTATGAAGTCTCCTATGAGTAACTCGTTCCCCACCCGGGACAAATGAACACCATCCCCCAAATACATACTGTCACCAGTAACACAACCATGCGAAATAGAATGCAGTGTATTGGAACGGAACAATCTACTCACTTTGTTATTAATTTTTCTTACTGAATGATTCAGAGCAGAAACAGAAATAGCCCCCCGCCATACTTTTCGTGGGATCATATGGGACCATGCAATTGTGCACCCTGGAACTCTCCTCGCTAACCAACTTACAGAGGAAAGCATCGCCTCAAGAAGAAGTCGTCTACCAGTGGTGACCAAATCATTGCCCCCAAGATGTACTATGACTATAGACGGCGGTGACCTCGTCCGCCCTAGCAAACCCTCGAAAAATGATTGAAACTGGTCAATACAGAGTCCGCCCCTTCCGTAGAAGGACACACTTTACCCGTATTCCCCAGCCACGTGAATCATGTCACCTGCTTTGAATACGTCCGTCCGCGGCACGCCTCACGTATGAGTGGCCCACGACCCACACCTCCTTTTTCACAGCCGGTGATGTCTGACCGCTGGCCCGGTGTTGGGTCGACTGCATAGTCCGCCCCGCCTCGTAGGCTTGCGCAACTGAAACCAAACAAAAACAAGAAGCGTGAGTACATCATTACAGCTTCACAACATGTGCAACCGCACATACCTTTTATAACAATTGGAGGACCAACGCCCCACACGTTTAACTTGTTCTACATTCAGACCCCTGGCTGTAGCCTCTGTAGCAGCCCCTATCCGAAAGGAATGGGTCCCAAACTCGCCCGGGTTCAAGCCCGCAGCGGCAATCGACATCGCAAGCACCCGCTGAAACTGAAACCTCGTCAGTGGGGTGGCGTCAGCGTGTCTCAACAAGGTCCCCCCCCATGATGCCACCCTTTGTGCTAAATATTCCTCTACACAACTCACCGGGCACATGGAGGACCCGGAAATCCTTTGTATGATTATGCAATCACCCATCGCACCCTGATCGGTCTTGGACCTGACAAACGAGACAGTCATTGTCCCCCCTCTGACCTGAACGTGCTCTCGGCACAGTCCCCCCATCACATCCTGCTTGTTCCTTGCCACTAGTTCGCTTACCCGCATAGCCCCATGGAATGCCAGCGTAAAAGCGGCTCGGAATAACACTGTTTCATACTGGGATGAACACGTTGCAGGGAGTATGGAAAATAACAGGGCCAACCTATCCAAACCTATCGGGTGCCTTTCATCTACTCTGCGACCCTCAAGGCGTTGCCACCCACGTAGCGCTTTTTGCACAACGAAAGACGCTGTCGGGTCCTGGATCCCATGAGCCCTAGCCACAAAGGAAATGGCGGCCCGATGCCTCTGGGCCGTAGCCACCGATTTGCCTGCCTGATGTAAAGACAGCAGAAATCCTACTACAGACTCTTCCTGACCCCAAAGCTCCCCCCTAGCAGCCCCCAAAAAGGCCCAATAGGAACGGAACGCCCCTTCATATGCCTTCCTCGTCCTGGGTGCTAAACTCTCTCCCACGAGGTTTTGTAGTTCGGGGCACCGAGAGACCAGAGAGCTTCGGGGAAGGGTGCCGCCACCGGGTCCGCTGTGGGCAGGAAACCCCAGAAGGCCTGCATACGAAAACGAGAAAGTGCATCAGCCGCATGGTTCAGCACCCCCGGCACATGTCTTGCCTTAAATAGCACATTCAATTGCATACACAGTAATACAATTTCCTTGAGCAATCTCAGAATCCATTTGCATCGTGCTGCCTGGCTATTGATACATTCAACCACGGTCATGTTATCAGACCAGAATACCACAGAGTGATCTCTGAACCCCTCGGGCCAAGTTCTCAGGGCCACCAGAATGGGGAAAAGTTCCAGAAAAGCAATGTTACTTGTCAGTCCGCTATCATGCCACCATGACGGCCATTTTTGTGCCGACCACTGAGTGCCGAATATGGCACCAAAACCAATGCTCCCTGCCGAATCTGTCCACAGCCCCAGCTCCTCAGAGGACACCGCCGGTTTGTTCCAGACAATTCGACCATTGAAATCCGCCAGAAATGCCAACCAAATGCGCATGTCCTGGCGAACCTCTGCCGAGAGCCTTGTGCGATGATGACCCTCCTTCAGGCCGACCATGGCTTGAGCGATCGAGCGGGAAAAGGGGCGGGCCATCGGTATTACTCTTAGGGCAAAATTCAACTGTCCCACCAATTGTTGTAATTGATGTAGCTTAACCTTAGACTCACTTATACACGTTTGCAGGCATGCCCTGAATCCTAACACTTTGTCTCCTGGTAAACGAAAACAACCTTCTTCAGAGTCGAGCTCGATCCCCAGAAACTCGAGGCAAGTCGAGGGACCCACAGTCTTACCAGGTGCCAATGGCACGCCAAACTGATTCATCAAGACACAAAATTCAGTCAAAGCCTGTCCACATTCCGGATCCCCGGCTGCCCCCAGAAACAAAAAGTCATCGAGATAATGCATAACATGTTGAAACCCCGTCTTCTTTGTGAAGACCCATTGCAGGAAACAACTGAACTTTTCAAAATAGGCACAAGATATAGAGCACCCCATTGGCATACACCTATCCATGTAATAGTGACCCTGAAACATGAAACCAAGGAGACGCTGATCGTCTGGATGTACCGGGAGCAACCGGAACGCTGACTCGATATCAGATTTTGCCATCAGCGCACCGGGCCCCAGGCGATTCAATATGGCTACGGCCTCATCGAAGGATGCGTACCGCACCGAACACACTTCCGGGTCTATCGCATCGTTTACGGAAAGACCACATGGGGCTGATAAATTATGAATCAGCCGAAACTCACCCGGGTCCTTCTTGGGGACCACCCCTAGCGGGGAACAAACAAAGTTAGCAACTGGTGGCACATTAAATGGACCGGCGACTCGACCTCGAGTAACTTCTTTCCTGATTTTTTCCTGTACCACGGCCGTATGTTGCAAGACCGATATTTGGTTTTTACATTTCGCTATACCCTGAAACTCCCCCACTGGGATGCGGAAACCGTATGAAAACCCGTTCCGCAACACCCCAGCGGAAGCGTGATCCGGGTATTCGCTGAGCCAGGGAATCATTGCCATGGTATCAATCGGAGTAGGTAAAGGCGCCCCTCGGACTATATCAGACCTGTTTGGCGCCTCCTCTACCCCCGTTATCACCCGTTTTGGCTCTGCACATGGACTCAGGATGAGATGATTGCCCACACCCACTACATTCGTGCCTAAATTTGCATGACCCCTGGGGCCTCGTACATTTCCCCCTGTTAAAGTTCCAACAAATCCCCCTTTTACCTGCGTTGCCGATCGACCTCGAGTGGTTGTCGTTACTCGTACCTGATCAAAAGGGCGTCCCAGCATATTGGCGGGAGGGTTCACCCACGCTACTCCCTACCAGTGGCAACTTCAACATACCAGTATCTTCCATTTTGGACAAAGACACAGAATCATAACAATCCCAAGTTAAGTTTTTATCATGTTCTTTCGCTTTTCTGAAAATATTATCGTAACAGAACCAGTGATTGCCCTCGTGTGATACAGAATACCCCATGATCCGTGACTGATAAATCGGCAATTCGGGCAGCAATTCGGGCCTACGCTCACCCATGATGGATGTAAAAATCCCCCACGCTTTGCCCCAATTGCCAATGTTTTCATTTACCTTAAAGGCGGCCATCTTTGCGCGCCAAACACTCGGATGCATGAGCTCCTTCTGGCTCTTAACATGCTCCATCTCATATTGATCGGTAAGCAACGAGAAGATGTTTATATACTCCCCTGCCCATATCTTCTCTTTAATAGCCAAAGGGACATGTTGACCCAACTTTTCCCTTCATGAGGGTGCAGACTCATCCCTCGCAATCGGCAATGGCCGCTTACCTGAACCGGAAGCTGTATCTGCGACTGGACCTGTCCCAGGTGGCTTCTCTACTGCCGCAGCCGGCGATGGTGCCTTCGCCGCTTCCCTTGTTTCACGCAGTTGCTTCATCAACACCTGCGCGTCGTCAGCCGTGGCGCCCTTGCTACCTTTTCCCAACCACGCTGCTAATTGTGCTGCCAGCTCGGGCGGCATATCTTCCCCGGACACGGGGGTGACCACCACGGGAATCGGATTCCCCTCTTCCGGCACGGGAGTTGGTTCCTCGAGTGGGGTACAGGGAACCGGGATGTCTCCCCCAGCTGCTCCCCTCCTGGGCCTCTTGCCTTTTCCTCCCGGAGCTGCTCCCGCCAAAGGACGTTTCGGTCCCCCTTCCTCGTCTTTATCCGCCATTCGCCTTTTTAGGTCGGTCACCTCTTTCATAAGAACACGCAGCATCTGGTCGGTAGTCATTCGCTTTCCTGCTTTCTTGGGCATTCTCCAACAGAGTATCTGCAAAACAAACAAGAAAGATTACAACGCTCAAAATTGGCTCTTCGTTCCGTCTCGAGCTCACGTGCAGCGAGGTGGTGCAGCTTCAGAGCACAGGAACAAGAGGATGCTTCCTTGGCTTGTTGCTCCTTTTATCCGTCTTCAGGGCGGGCGTAAACCCGCCCCTGCCTGCCCCAAGGGTGTGGCCGGCCGCGTCAGTGTCTAGGCCAGCCCACTCCAGGGCGGGAAAAAGGCGCGCCCCGGCTACGCCGCTTCGGGCATACCAGCCGAGACTCGCCTCCCGCCCAAGATGGCTTCCCGGGGGGATCGTGGTACTCCGCCATACGTTCGGGGGGACCGAATGGTCGCCCCTTTCCATTTTCTCTCTATAGACTTGGATATGCAAAGTTGCTTTAAGCTAAATTTGCGATGGTTATCAAAAGTTCTTGAAAATATCCCCCTCTGATTCTTATTCACAAAGTTCCTCTTCCTTGACCGGACAGGTTTCAAATGCACTTGATGGAGCTGTAAGGGTGAACAAATAAAAATAATTTGCATATTCTTTGGACTATTGTGAGAATGTAATATTCCCCAAAAGTGTAAAATAATCTCTTTTTTAAACTTAACCAGGCACGTGAAAAGTCCCAAGCAATACATCGGTCTATTAAGCCATTCAGCAAAGTAAGGAAGAGCTTCTAAACCATGTTTTGTTTTTTAAGTATTTTTTTTTATTTTTCAACAAACAAAAAAGCAGCATGGGCCAAATATCATATTCCTTTACAACAGCACATAAGCATCGAATATACAACACATATTATGACGTATGTCATATAAAACAATTTATGGGGAAATCAACTATGCAGAGACTCTTCCATGTAGGGCTTCTATCTTCACAATAGCTTTTTATAATTACAGTAGTTATTAACATTAACGACTTGGTTGCCCAGTACACTGATATAGAACAGAAATGAATACTTGGCTTGAATGGCTTCTTGTGAAGACAGAATTTCTTCATACACCATTACCATGGGAACCATGCCAGCATAGGCCCTATTACTGTGTTAAATAGATAACTCTGTTCCTCAAAGCATAATATTTGCATACCACTAGCTTAAACAATCAATATTCCAGAAATGACATATGCCACACCCGGTGCCTTTACTTTGGATCCCAACACGGGTTGGCAAAGAAGCAGTCATTAAGCCAGACCTAAAGGGACAGTGGCTGTTAGCAACGCATCTTCAGTGTCTCAATATATTTTTCAGATGTACACTTACCCCATGCAAACACATTACTTTGGCGCAACTAGACCCAAAGTCAGACGAACTCCCTCCATGAATGTAGAACTCGCCACCCTGTAGACTTGAAACCGAAGCAGGAGGAAGTGAGTGAGTATTGGAAACAACCGGCACTAGTATGACACCGGAGAACACGGAAACGGTTGTAGAACGCCTGAATAAATTGTTGTGAGAAATGACGCCATTTCTTGAAACACTCAGATGTGCGACCCCTTTGATCCATTGGACCTGGCGGGGAGGGGGGAAAAGGGCGGATCTGGAGCGGAGATGCACACATTTTGTTTATTCCAGTTTGTGTTGATAATTTGGTTGTAATTGCTGTCTTTGTCTTCTTTTTTCAAGACACGATGGCATTAATTCGTGCACCTGCACTAGTATATGCTTATTTTGAGAGTGGCATTTGAGTTGAGTGTGAAGTCCTCTTGTACAACTTTGTTTCTTTTGTCGCCCGGGCATGATCCTGATGTGGACAGATTCTCTGTTGTTAAGGGTTGCTTGGTATGCAACACTGAAACAAGTGAGGTAATTGAAAAAAAGCACAAAAATACTTTAATAAACACATTATTTATTTAATGAAAATGCAGGCCCTTTTGGTGTTAATGTGAGATGATACAACTCAAAGAAGTTCAGTATAAAATAAATATCTTTATCGTGATCAAAGACTAATAACTTTGCCTATAGGTTGTTGCAATCTCCGGAGATGTCCTTTTCTCAACTCTAAAAGGTAACAAACCCCATTGTTCTGCAATTTGGAATTGATGAAAAAAAAAAGTACTTTTGGTCTTTTAAAAATGGTTAATATTTTCCAGCCCATTTGTGACATATGGATAGATACAGAGAGGGCCCTAGCGGGCACGGTCATTTTCCTGATGGGCCGAAGGGTAGGTGTCGATTTTTGATCCGTGGAGGCCTGTTTTGCAGTGCTGCAAAATCGCCACTTGTAACAAAATTAGCAGCGGTGCTTCCCAGTAGCACACCACCCATTCAACCACCCCGCCCAGTTGAGAGGATGTGCCAGGGCTGGTTTCTGTTCCCAGTCTGGCCGTGGATACAGACCTGCTGCAGTTTGATGTTACCCAATGGGCAAGCTTCTTTTCTTTCAAATGAGAAATAATTACCCCCTGAGGAGCAGAATGGATATAACTCATGTGAACACAACTTAGACCTTATAACCATACCATCATAGGGGACTCTTAGGGGTGTAGTAGAACCCTCTTCAGCCCCTGTGAGACAGGTCCCCAACCCTCATGGAAGCCACATTCAGCCCAAGCTAATGAATATCTGTGAGATATGTGAGTCGCAGGGTCCCCTCATCACATTCTGCAGGGGGGCCCTCTCATTTTGTGCTACGCCGCTGATGTCTCAGTGTGTAAAATGTCCCAGGAGAAAGACCGTTGACTCCAGTTATGAAAATTTTTTGGGTTGCAATTGCAAATTTTTCCAGATGCCAGGTTGAATTGCTTGTAAAGAGTGTCTAGAAGACTAAAGATTTCTTGAAGACTGAGCTTCCTGTTTTCTGATTTCACATCAAGGATCAACTTTGCCTTATGGCGGATGTAGACATGTTGTTGCTGGAGACACTGAAGAGCAGTGCTTGGCAACTATGAGGCACACCTACTCTCCTAGAGGGGGTCACATCATTTACACAATCGCACAGAGGATGTCTCTTTGGTCACAGTCAAAGATCCCTTGAAGCAGAACACCAGTAGCTTATTTGCACAGGACACACAACAAAGAAGCAGTTGGAAATGGTTAAAATGAGTATTGCCATAGTCATCAAAGTCCAAGAGAATTGTCACCACTGCTAGCCCGATTCCAAAGTTTAAACTGCTGTCAAACTACACTGCCATATAACTAGAAACAAAAATAATAGAAAAAAACGTTTGTTATGTAATTTATTCAATTCATCCTACTATAGGCTATCAAACCTGCTTTGGCCTTGTTTGTGCTCAAAGCCTAATGAAATTTGGCTTCCTCAAACAGCAATGATGGAGGAGAACTGAGTAAAAAGATTTGACGTACATATCTCGGTATCCCATGACCTGTTTGTCCTTCATCTCATATCATTTCATTATCTTCAGCTATCTTTCATGAGCTGCCACAGTGCTCATCCAAGGCCATGCAATCCACTTTGGATACTGACAGAGGCCTGTTGGGACAAAATGTGTTCTAGGAATCTATCTGGAAGTTAATTGTCTGTAACCTCAGCCCATAAATTTGTCAGTTTATCCTGATTTAATCTCCATAAGGAGTTTTTCCCAAATGGCAATTTTAGCCAAGTAAGAATTGAATTTCATGAAGCCACTCTGAGAATGTGGAACTCATTAATGACATCACATCAGACACTATATAAAATGAAGTAGTCTTTGTCCATCATTTCCTCATATTTACATTCATGGTACAGAGACTTCTTCAGTCCAGGTTTTGCTTGAAAGAAACATAATTGCATTGAGAAGAACTTTGAAAGATGTATACCTTTTTCCAAAAAGACGTTTGGTGTATTTTACTTGATTTAATAATTGTTCTGTTTACTATTAATATCTAAGTTTTTCCGGAATTTAAGTCATTTATCTCTTACCTGCATAGCATTGCGCTTGCCATCTCCAGTACCTCTAGCGATGCGGTGCAGAGCTGGACCACAAAGGAGCATCATGAGTATTTCACGGTCGACCTCTAGCTGTTAAAACATCCATGATTTTTAATGAGGTTTTGATATGTTTCACATTCTGCGGACCATTTTGAAATATTTAACCTGAAAATGTTTGATTCCCCACTGACTATGAGAACGACTTGGTTTAAAGTTACTAATGAAACTAGCGATTTGTTGAGAATGAATTACAGGCGAAACTGACTGGGTCTCATATAACAACGCGCCAGTGATAAAAAAGTACAAAATGTAGTGGGGAACATCGTAATGCGCGTAAAACAGAATTTTGCACTGTTAACCTCCATTTTTCATCACCAATATGTAAATAAAACATAAAATACACCTAATCCCAGGTATAAGTGTTATTTGTGCTGTGGTGTCTGTGCCCCCTTATGTAGCTCTGGGTCCTAAATGTACCCAATTAGTGTGTGAGGTATAGGAGTAAACACAGATCAGAAAAAAGAACCCAGTTCTAATTTCTCCTTGCCTGTTAAAAAACAAAGAATGAACAGTAAATGTGGCTATGGGACAATTTAGGGGCATATGTACAATGGTAAGGCGGAGTGTGGTGTTACGCAACAATTGGTAACACGCATTCTGGAATTGCAGGGATATACAAACATACAGCACACCCCATGCGTTTCCCATAACGCTGGTGCTAAATTTAACTGCCTAGCGTCAACGCAGGTACCAATGCACCATAACGCAAGGGTGCCTGCATAGCAGGGAATAATTGTTTATGTGCAGGAAGGTGTTCCTTACTGGACATAAACAATCAATAATGGTGATATGTAACATCTTTGTGTGCTGCAGAATGCAGCACATATTGAAGTTGCAACTCGTCATGTTCTACTGATTGTTTATGTGCAGAAAGGAACACTTTCCTGCACATGAACAATCACAATTCGTGATCTGCTCTTGCAGCACACATAGAAACAGCAAAAACAAGAAGAAATTAATAATTTGTCCTTACTGCGCAAGGTTAAGAAAGGTTCCCTTGTCTTATTTTTGGTACGGCCCCATATTTACGCCACCCTTGTAAACAGAGGGCAGCGTAAAAAAAATGGGTGTTGCGACAGGACGCCCACTGCAACACCCATTGCCAGCCTCTTTCACGCTAAGTGCGGAGTGAAAGGGACATTATTTACAAGGCGGTGTTAAGCCACGTTAAGTAGCTTAAGGCTGCCTTGCAAATAAGGTGAAGGGGTTAACGCCACCTGAACGGTACAAAAAGTGATGTTCTGGTGGCGATAAGCCCTCGTAAATATGCCCCTTAGAAGTTTTGGTCATAATAGTAAAAAGCTTGCATTTATACAGTGAGCCTCAAATCGATTTGTTTTAACGATTGATATAATGTAGTATAATATAGTATTTCTGTAATCTGCTATGCCAGTGCGAGGTGAGCAAAAAACATAATTTATAATTAAGGTTCTTTTAATTTTTTCCTGAAACGTGAACAATTTTAATGATATGAACTATAGCAGAACAGTTTTTCAGAAGAATCTATCGCACAAAATATGTTTTTCTTTTCTTTTTGAAAAACAAGTTAGGTTGCTTTGGGAATGAATTTGTTTTTTAAAATTGTTTCTAATGGGTTCCCGTGCTGCTGCTTTTAAATGGAAACTGCAACATATTAGTTCTTTTCAATATGTGCGCGCGATCAGATAGTGCAGCACAGCAATAAATAAGGGAATGACCGAGGGCAGCTCTGAAAAAACTAATTTAGCATTCAACACAGCAGCGAAGGAAATGCTTGCAGACACTGGCTGGGGAAAACAATAGTCTCGCGAGCAGTTTTACTACTTAATTACCATGTCGAATGTCTCCTCAAGCAACTCTGTATCCTCATTTTAACAAAGTAGTTGACAGGTTTATGAAGGACCATTACATGGCAAAATGGTAACAATATGTACTTAATTCATCAAAGTAATATGTACTAGAGATTGTATTTTTTTTAAAAAAAGGATAAAGGTTCATTATTCTAAAGCATTTTTGGGACATTATAAGAAGGTGATTGTACCCTCCATTTAATTGTATGGAGAGTCATCAGCTAATGTTGACCATGATTATGGAATTAAATCAACCTGCGAAATGGTCTTCAGTTTTTATTGTCTGCCATAGGGCTTTCAGAAATGAACAATGACTCATTGTACATAGTCATCCAGTTGTTGTTAGTTTACTTATCGCTCTGCGGTTCACCATCAAGAAATTAAATGTCTCATGTCACGCAAATGTTTAGCGGTCCAAACTGATCTCTCATCCTGCAAAAACAAGAATAATCATGAGCAGTGGGAGGGAACACTCCCTAACCTACACTTCACAATCTGGAATTCCCTTTTGTCTCTTCTCCGTCTGGGATCTGTTCTGAAACAAATACAAACAATGGACATGTTCTACTTTGTTTATAGACTTTAACAAATCAATAAATCAAGGCAATTCATTTTGACTAGAAGCAGGTAGAGGTTCTTCCATAATATCTCTCAAAGACAGACAGCCTCTACAGGTAAGAGATCCAAATAATTAATTAATTTCAAAATATCCAGTGAACCATGCTAGAGATCACACAATGCTTTGTTAAAGGGCACTATAAGCCTCTTCATTAGAATGCACAGATATATGTTTTGGTCAGGCAATTATTTAACCCTTGATCATTAGTCGTAACTGACCCATTCACAGCTTGCCAGGCTATTGATCAAATAAGGGACCGTATTATGGAAAGTGCCCTGGGGGTCCAATGGCATGTTTGCTCACTTTGCGCACCCCTGGCTCAATTTGGTATTACAGAGCTTGTGCATCCCTTTCGGAATACAAATAGCACTGTCGCACATATAGTGCCAGCGCTATCACCAGAGGGTGTTCCCTCATTTGCATGGGGGCGTGACCCCATGCAAAGGACGAAATGCCTTTGCCTCTGTGCCCATGCCGTATGATAGACACAGGCGCAGAGGCAAAGAAGCTGTCAGCAGGTGGACCATCCTCCCAAAAAGGGAGTGGCTGAGCTGTGAACAGCGTCACTCACATTTCAAAGAAGCTGCCTCAGCACACTTACAAAGGAATTCACACTAGCCTTTTGCCACACCAAACCCCCTGAGACCAGGGCAGGGAGGAAGGCACTTCCAGAACCATATGTGCAGTGAAAACTATAGAAGTTTCCTCCACTTCAAAACTGAACCAGGTATAAAAATAGGACCCCCAGTCCTAACCTCCATTACACTCCTGAACCTGTAGGTACTATAGAAGAAGGACTTCCCTGCTGCCAGAGGACTTCCCTGCTGCTTGGGGCCTGTCCTGCTCACTAAGAAGGAAGACTAGAACTGATCTCTTCATCCCATGGTGAGTGACTCCAAGGGCCAGGTGTTTATGTTCTGAGCAACAGGGACACAACAAGCACAGCTCACTTGCTGCACTGGACCTCAATTGGCTTTCAACTGGACCGGCCAAAACCCTGCTGGCCTCTTGTAGAGTGAGTTCCTGATCCCCAAGAGGTGCATCCTCTGCAGGCATCAGTTGAGCTCCTCCTGTGAAGAAGAGAAGAAAGCCTGAGGTCACTGTGCCATGCAAACATGGCAATTTTGAGCCGAGATGTCACCTTCCGTTAGGAACGCCTACGTGAAGCTCAGGAGGACCCATCTTTTTGTATTACAGAGAACACCAGCAACGACTGGCAACAGAAGAACTGCACCTTGCGCTACAGCATTGACAGCCCGCAATGACCTACAACACGGAGCGCCAGCAATGACACCTGACAGGATCCTTGAGCTGCAGCTCCGATCATCCCCTACACTCTCCCTGTCCCCCATAGCCTCCTCCACTGTGAACTGGACAATTCACGCCAGACTTTGCAGACGTAACTTTTTCAGTGGAACTAACCTGATGCCTGTACCCGGCCTGTGCTCCTTTATGGTCTGTCTGAACTTGTGATTTTCCCCCGATCTAGGAGGGCTAGATAACCGCAAGTGGTGCTTTGTGTTTTGGGTGCTATATTTATCTAAATCTTTGATTGGATTTTTATCGCTTTGGTCTCATTTTATTTATGAATTTTTTCTCCATTTTTCTAAATTGGTGTGGGTTTCTTCCAGGCTTGGGCAGAATTATAATTAAACCTGTAACACAGAGTTCATTCCAAATTCTGCCAATCAGTGTATGGAGGAATTATTCTGCTTTTCGAGGTTTGCAATTTTCATGGAAACAAAGCGAAGCTCCACAAGGTGCACTTGTCATTTGCTGGCCCCTGGTGCATTTTCTAGTCGCCACAGAGCCTTTGAGTGCCATTTTGTAACATCAGCGGTCACTATCGGTCACTGACCCTTCCAGTGCTATTTTCTAAGGTAGATTTTCTACTTGAGAAACAGCCACATCAAATAAAAAATAAATGTTTGTGTTATTTTTCTACTCGAACGGAAGGTTTAGGTAGTTTTTTAGTGTGAAAAGCATAATTTTTTTTTCCAACAAGAAGGAAGTGCCACAGAGACTCCAATTTCCTCTTCCTGCCCAGTAGGCTCCTCTCAGGGCTTTGTCTATCTCCTGGTCACTTTTCATTTGGATTTTGAAGTGAAAGGACCAGTCTCTTTGTCTGCGATTCCTGCTGCATACCAGTGGGTTTTAAGAACTTTGTTTTTGTGAAATCACAACAAGTAAGTTAAGAAACTTTTGGATAAGGGTATTGTTTGATAGAGGGCTTGCACAAGTATATTTTTGTACCTTTTATTACATATTTAAATTTGATTGAGCTTGTGGTGAGTGGCCTGAAGCTGCAGTAGGGTTCTATGTTTTGTATTAATTTGTTTTTAGCAAAAATGGCATAGTTAAATACTTTTTATCCGTGTTTGTGTAATTTGCACTATTCATTTATTTTACCATGTGGCCTAGTCTGACCATAGGCTATGCAGTCAGTGCTAGTAGGCAGTGGATAATGAAACAGTTGTTTGTGTGGTATATGTTGCTTAAAACATCTATGGTTTAGGGATGTATTTCAAATGCAAAATGTGTGTTTTTGTATTTCATGTTTTTTCTGAAAACAGTGTATTTTGGTGGGGCAATATTCTGATGCCTTAGGAAGATGTGTGTTGTTGGCAAATATTTGTAGCTGCCTTAATTTTTGTTTTACACATTGCTGAAATAATGTTAGTGTGTTTATCTTTGTTTCCTTACCTCCTTTGTTTGCTACCCAAGTTGCCATTTTGGTCTGTCCAGTGCGTGTGTGTTTGGTATAAGCCAACATTTTGTCTTTGTTCTCCATGCCATGTGGCCGGTGGCGATTTGGTGTATTTAATGTCCATAGGCCTCCATTTGTTCTATGGTGTCTATGTCTCCTTTCTTTTTGTTATTTGAACATGTGGCTGGAGGCCCCTTTGTCTATCCAGCCAGTGTACTTTTTCCATAAATGTGTACTTGTTCTTTGTTATTCATGCCATCTTGCATGTTGTTTTTTATTCATGTGACTGGAGGCCATTTTGTGTAGCCAGCCAGTGTGCGCTTGCCTTACACCTGCATGTGTTCTTTGTTGCCCATGCCTTCTTGCTTGTTGTTTGAACATGTAGCTGGTGGCCATTTTGTGTAGCCATAGGCCTGCATGTGTTCTTTGTTGCTCATGCCTTCTTGCTTGTTGTTATTTAAACATGTGGTCAGCGGTCCTTTTGTGTAGCCAGCCAGTGTGTTAAATCCTTTTTTCCAGTTTGCAAAGCCTTTTTCTAGGGACATTGATAATGGAGGGCTATGTTTTGTTCATTTTTTTAAACTTTTGTCCGTGATATCAGTTTAGTGTGCTTGATGATGATTGTAGTATGTATGTAGTATGCATTTACAGTTTTATAATAATATATACATTTTTTCAATTTTGCCCTGCACCTCCTTGCCTCCCAAGGATTTCTGATTGTCCCTAGTGAGATATCAGCAGTTACTGTATTTGATTTTTCTGCATGTCCTTGCCTGCCATAGGCGCACACCAGCATTCGTTTTTAAGGATTATTCAATTTTCTTCCACACTCTCTGCCTGTCATAGGTGCACACCAATGTTCAACTTAATGATTATTAAATTTTTCTCTGCATGACCTGCCTACCATAAGTCCCTTCAGCCATAGGTGTACACCAGCATTCATTTTTCAAGGATTATTCCTTCTTCCCATGCAGCTCCTGCATGCCATCACACAACACCAGAATTAATTATTTTAAGGATTACTCCATTTTGCTCTGCACCACCTGCCTGCTGTAGGAGCATACCTCCTGCCTGCTAGAAATCTCTTAGGCCATAGGGTCACACCAGCATGAATTTGTTTAAGGATTATTTCATTTTCCCCTGTGCATTTTGTCTGGCACATGTATCTTATAGGCCTTACAAGCATATAAAATAAACTTGTAAATCGGTATGTTGTTATTGAAATATTATGTTATAGCTTTGTTTGGAAGGGATAAGGTATTGTTAATTATTTGGATAACCTCACTCAATTAGATTGTATGAATGATTTCAACTTCAGTTTTTATCATGTTTCGATTAATATTTTTCTTGTTTGTTTGCTTTCTGGTGCTCAAAAGAAATCCCCCACACCACTGCCAAACCGAAGGCCAGCACAAAGTGATGCCACAGCACACCGCCTGTGTCCTACTCTGATTCCTCTCATGCAGCTAATTGCCAACTGACAGGGCCTAAAGATGGCTCCAAAGAAAGGTGTGCCAGCCAAGAAAGTGGCCAGCTAGAAGGAGAAGAAGCAGATTTCTACCACCAGCATGCCGTCCTCCACCTTTTTCAGGAAATGTGTGACTTACTGTCCTCTGGGCAGTAAGTTGGGAGCAAAACTCCGACATCAACAACACACCGCCCCAATCTAACTGCAAGCTCATTTATCTTAATGAGGCAGCCACTGCAGTCATGGCAATGAGCAGTGAGTATGAATTGGATGTGTTTCAACTCCATAAGTACCCAATCGTCACAGAAAACTGTGAAAAGTGGACAACAGGAGCCGCAGCCAGCAATAGTTCTTTCAGAAGTAGGAGCTGGATAGGAGGTTGAGATTCTTGCTGAGCAAGATGCAGATCTTTAACTATTGGCTTCATAATCTCCAGCAAGAAAAAGCAAGGTTACTTCACCCTCTTCTCCAAACCCCCTTTTGATGATTTGGACTGGATTGGACACCAGCCGAAACAATGGTAAAGAAAAGTTCCTGAAAGACTTAGAATTATGGAAAGTGACAGTGTTGAGGACAAGCCACTGAATGTCAGTATGGAGGGTGGCCCAGAGGATACTGAGATGGTCCCTCCTATTCAACCTGGTCAGAGATGTGGCACTGGTTTCACCTCCGGAAACAAACCCAAAAAAAACTGTATTTATCTAGTGCAAAAAGTCAATGGTATGTACAAAGACAGTCCCAGATGAGGTACCCTTCATATAGAGATCATATAAACATTGGAATAGGGAATATCACATTTTTATTACATATTTTTTAACATTGTGAAAAAGATATATCAGACAATTACAATAGTTGCACACATTCTAAGCTGCACACACACACTCTTTCAAACAGACAAGCAAACACTAACTCATACATACTCACACATTCCATCATGTAAATAGTACATAAATATGTGCTGTATACACTATAATGGAACAAACACAAAGATTGTAGCAGCATAGGTGCATCAAGCAGAGTATGTTAATACAAAAACTCCAAGGCTAGTTGATCTTCATAGTACAACAATAGTACAGTCCATATATAGGTTGGTTCTCCACAAAGTTAATACCAGACAAAAGAAGTAAGGTCACTTCAGCGTCGACGTGTGTTTCGTTGTCAGACCCAGAATCCGGGTCATACCTTCATCAGGGCGACAGGGTCATGTGTATGCAAAAAGTAGAAAAGCCTGGGTAGAACTGCCGGGACAACAATCAGAATATTCAAAGGACATGTGATATAAAGTGATATGAACAAGAAACACGTAGATCTAGTCCTAAGAATGAAGGACCTAGACGGATCTTCGGAAAATCAAAACCTCCCCGAAGGGGAGATTTGAAAACAATACAGAACTGGATGTCAAGGCCCCAGGATCAGTAGCAGATAGAGGGGAGGACTTAAGGGATGAATCCAGGTCCAAAAGACACCTCCAGGCGGGCAACGTTCTCGCAACTGGAACTCACCACCACCACCATCACCAGCTTCCATAGTTGTAAGTCCCCCACTGAGACATGCATCCACCACTACCTCAGTTGAAGTACGCCCTGCAGAGATGTAAAAGACACACTCACCTACCTCCAGTACTTTAGGCATTAGCAGTGGAACACTAAAAATGTTCTCCTTCCCAGTTTGGGACTTCTTTACCATTAGCAAGCAGGAGGATAACATTGCAATATGCTCCCTTTGCCATGTAAGTGTTTGTCAAGGTAAGCCAGGTTCACACTATGGTACTGGAGGTTAAAAGTGCCACATGAAAAAACATCACGCAATCTGGTGGAAGGAGCACCTTAAAAAGGTAGTTGGTGGTGGCGGTGATGAGAGAGTGGAAGCAACTCTGATCACGGTGATAGAGGTGATGAGGAAGAAGAGGGTGACAGCTTTACATAAAGCATGCATGGGTAGCAATGTCCTTCATGGAGAAATCCCATACAGCTGCAAACATCTTGGAAGACTTTAACAAGAAGGGGCGCAGCACCTGGATATCCTTCTGGGTGATTAGTAAGCTCTACAAACAGTGGCGGCTCCTCTATGGGGGCGTTTGGGCGCCGCCCCCCTTCTTTTTCGCCATGTGAAAAGGCAGAAACAAATGGTAGTTATTACTTTAATAACTACCATTTGTTTCTGTCTTCTCGCACCGCCGAGAAAGCAGCAGTTCTTGGTTGTGGGTGGGCGGAGTTTCTCGAGGGCAGGGGGAGCGGCTTGGGGGAGTGGCTTCCCCACTGTTGTTCATACTGACTGCTTGGGCAGCCTGAGGCAGCCCAAACAGACAGTATTAACAACAGTGGACAAGCCGCACCCCCAAGCCGCTCCCCCCTGCCCTCGAGAAACCCCGCCCACTCACCCTGTTCTCTCTGTATGCTGCAGCATACAGAGAGAAATGACGCAGGTGGGGCAGCCGGCCGCACCAATCACAGCGCTGGCTGCGATGGAGGGGAGGGAGGCTGCTTGCCGCCTTCCTGATGACGACGAGCGCTGCAGGAATTGAAAACCCGAGGGCGGGAGTCGAGACTCTCGGTACAGTAAGTTAAGTTTACCACTTTATTTTATATCTTTTCTTTTTCCCTTAGACCCCTCCCGCCTCCCCCCTCATCCCATCTGGTGCGCGATGACCCCATTTTCAATCCCCCCCACCGCGACTGTGAACATGTAGGAATCTAGCATCGCGCACCGGGCTGTCTCTTGGAGCCACTCGCACTCTGCGCACACCCCCGGTGCTTCCTAGCGCTTCTCAGATAGAGGTCCCGATCCTTTGTGCAAGGCTATCCTCAAAGAAACTTTACAAAATTAGCAAGACGCTTTCTCCGAACGAACATTTAACCCAGCGTTTCATTTATAGGTTGTATTAAAGCGAGGCGGGTGACTGATAAAACTGAAACTGAAAATAGATCTTTTACAAAAAAGTATGCAAAGTGTGTAGCTTTGAGTTTGATAAAAGGCGTTCTTTAAGTGTCTCTGAAACCGAAAAAATAGATGGGAGAGAGTAGAGATGCAAAATTAAACAGAACGAGAGTTCACTGCCTCTTTCAGCTCGCGCTGTTTGAGGGACCCATTATCAGTGGAAATGAGATCAAAGGAGACGCTCATTTTACAGTGCCTTTTCTGTTTACTTTCCGACATGGAAACCAGGCACTCGCCAGACAGTAAAAAAAAAAGGCAAGAAATGTCCGACGTGCTTCGAGCCCTTCGCTTCTGAATATTCTAAAATCTATTGTGTGAAAGGGGTTCTCTGTCATAACGTAATTATGGGATGATCAGAGTAGGTGGCCTGTGCGAAATGTTCGGCTCAGAGTTACCTCTGGGCCGGTCCCACGTTCTGTTTTTTATCCTGTCCAGCGAGGGAGGCGCAGTCAATAACTCTCACAGTTGTACTATTCGAATATGCAAACAGCATTACTGAATCCAGGCCGACCATCCTGCTGCAGAACTGACAGCTGCGAAGGCTGGAAAGTGCAATTAAGCAGGTCTTTGCCCACGACTTTGAAGCCCAAACGCGGTAGGCACCTCACTTCAAAGACACAGGCATTTGCTGCATAAAATGATAGGAAGCAAGACTCAACTTGCTGGCCGTGGAAAGCCCTTGGCCCTGGGTAACCCTAGAATACAATATAAATCCATCCATTAGCACATTCTAAAAGCCCCATGTGTTCGGGTCTCAGTAATTGTTTTGCATTAGCAATTATTTCATTGTGGATTGATTTATGGTTAATTGTGGACAGTTTACTATCCATCAATACTTCTGCAGTGCACACAAAGCGCATATACGTCTCCCACTGTAGCCAAGTGCCTTGTGTAATATCTCTACATTTAAATTGAAAGATCCTGTTGTTTCTCCTTCCAAGGCTCGCACTATAAATGATAAAGAGTTTACTATTTAGTTGCGAGACAATACCAGTAGTACCTTAACATCAGGTCGTTTGATTTCAGTGTCCTTCTTTCCATATCTCCCAATAGCTTAACATTACATGCTGATGGTAAAGCTCTTTTTAGGTAAATCCGGCCTCAGGGAGGCCACTTTAAAATGTTGGCCCGTGTGTGTGTTTGCAGTGAGCGCTGATGACTTTTGTGGGACACTTATCTTAACTTGCATTTTTAAGAGAAGCCTCTGTGTTGCTAAATAAAGGGTGAGGTGCATGAAAGTATTATTTTAAACCCTCCTGTTTTAAAATATTGCAGTCAGGCTAAGAGGAATGAAGTGAGATATGGGACAGGGTTAAATGTGTTACTTTTATAAATATACTCGCTTTCTGAAATTTGCTGTAACTTGCACCATTTAGCCCATTTTTTCTTCTTCCTTGCCGCAAGAGTCCCTCCAGTTCCTCTTTAGTCAATCAGGATGGCTTGCAGCACAACACACAATCACGTTTACGCCCCACCACTTTCAAAAATCACCAGCCGCCACTGTCTACAAATATTGATTGATTGATTGATTGATATTTCAGGGCAATGTGTTTGGTGAAGACATAGTCACCAAAGTAGTGGCCATTTGCAGAAGAATCCGCACTCATTTCACTCATTGTTTTAAAGCTTCGCAGCAGTTAAAGATCATTCAGCATGCTAACAGTATACCAGTGGATGCCCTCCTATAAGTTGTGCCCACCCATCGGCACGCTACCTACTACATGTTGCAATGTCTATTTGAGCAATTCAGACTGATCACTGACTATGCCCTTCAAAGAGGAGGGGATACAACTGGAAAAAGCATGTCCCTGTAACCTTTGTTTATTTACATAAATTTCCAAAGTTTTAAAAAATGTATTTCCTAACTATAATGTCTCAGTAAACATTTTTTTTCAGTGAATTTCTAAAGTTTTTTTAATGTTGTTTCTTAACTTTAACGTCCCTATAACCTTTGGTTTTCAAATGTCTTGATTTTTTTGGTATAGCATTTTGCTAACTTTTGTTTTTTTTAACTAAATTACTATAGTTTTTAAAATTATGTTTACTAAGTATAATGTCTTTCTCCTTTTTTTAAAAAAAGTACATTTTGCTATTTTTTAATGCTGTGGTAGATTGTTCACAGGAAATCTGCTAGAACCACAGTCAGTTCTCAATCCCCTGGATTAATATTATTTTACACAGTTTTGGAAATAAAAAAATGAATATGTAGCTGCAAAGTATGACAAAAAAGGTGAAAGTATTACACTTTTAGAAAAATACGATCTCAAAGTAATGTAAATAATACAAAAACAGTAAGGTGAAAGCAGTGACAATAATGGAAAAAGTAGGAAACAATATAGTACATAGAGTTCAACAGTAGATGAAAGAGGAGTGGCAATCATAGTAGCATCCAATTAATAATAGCAATCTCATTAAAAAAAAAGATCACTATAAATTCTCACAAACACATAACTTCCTAATAATGGTTACATTTGCCCCAGAAAGTCAATATTTACCATTTCCTCTATTAAAACACTGTCCCCTGACATTTAATTCTAGCCTTTCCAGCCCCCCCCCATTGCTCCTGTCGCTCTGCTTCTATGGTGACCATAAATTTGACATTTTCTGCTAGCAGTAGGTCGGATGTTCACAATTGTCTCTACAGGAGCATTCTAATTACCAAGTCAAGTACAATTACAAACATACTCCTCATACCCAATCAGGTATGTAGTTTCTTTAAATGAAAGGACAACCTAGGTTTGCCTAATTTGGATATTATTTGATTTGGCCAGAGAGGGTTAAAGCAGCATCAATTAGTTCCAAGGTTGCAAGCATTATGGAGAACCAACATCCAGACCTCATGTTTGTGCACTGTGCTGGCAATGACCTGTGCACATTGACTGGGGTAGGACTGGAAATTTTAATGAAGTATACCTTTGCATAATTAATGAAACTTTTTCCTCAGACTGCCTTCGTATTCACTAACAGATGTCAGAGGCAGACATGGAAATGGTCATCTCAGTTTTCACCACAGATAGGGAAACCAAGAAAAATATTAATAAAAACAGTTTCAGCGTTCCTCTAAGACTATAACATGGGCTCTATGAACAATAATAACCTACAATATCCACATGCTTGGAATATATAGAAGAGAGAGTGCATTTCACAGATGAAAGTAACTGGGTGTTTCTCAGCAACTTGAAACTCTGCATCCATCCTTGTGTGTATTAATGACATACACACAATGAACACAAAGGTTCTTCTCAGAGGCACCCTACTGCCCAAACACTTTTATATTTTTTTACTGAAATCCTTTTTCAAAAATACATTTTTGACTTTGCGGATCCCTCGCGCATCCGCAAACCAAAAGCACACGTTCAACACACAAAAAAAAGCGTAATATTTTATATAGTGGGTTGTGAGTGGACATTGCTGTAGGTGTAACAGTTTCTATAGGGTTTAACTAACGTTGTAACACTCTCTATATGGGTTGGTGAATGGGTGTGAGAATGTCTGTATGGGGTTCTGAAATGGTGTGACAGTGTCTGTATAGGTTTCTCAATGCGTGTAACAGTGCCTCGATGGTATATGAATATGTGTAACAGTGTCTGTATGGGTTTGTGAATGGGTGTGACAGTGTTTCTAGGGGTTTGTGAATGGGTGTTACAGAGTCTGTATGGGGTTGTGAATGGGTGTAACAATGTGTCTATGGAATTTCAATGGGTGTGACAGTGTCTGCATGGGTTTGTCAATGGGTGTGACAGTGACTATATGGGTTTGTGAAGGCTGTCCCAGAGTCTCTATGGGTATGTGAATGGGTGTGACAGAGTCTCTATGGGTATGTGAATGGGTGTGACAGTCTGTATGGAGTTGTGAATGTGTGTGATAACATCCTTATGGGTTTATCAATGAGTGTGACAGTGACTGTATGGGTTTGTGAATGGGTCCCCCCAAGTATCTATTGGTTTGTGAATGGGTGTGGCAGTGCTCTATTGGTATGTGAATGGGTGTGACAGAGTCTGTATGGGGTTGTGAATGGGTGTGGCAGTGTTCATTTGGATATGTGAATGAGTGTAACAGGGTCTAACTAGGTTTGTGAATGGCTGTGAGAGGAAGAGAGAGTATGAATATTAACCCTGGGCGAAGCCCTACGCTCCGCTTGCGTAGTTTGCGCAACTTCGCACTACGCGAGCTGCACGTAGCACAGTGCGAACACGCGTAGTGCAGCGTAGCGTAGTGCAGCAGTCATTTTTTGCTTGTTCGCGGTCCTCAACGTCATGTTCGCGACCGCGAGCAAGCAAAAAAGACATCCCAGCGAGATTCTCAACGCGGGGAGGTCAGGTTTCTCATTGCGAGTCGTTGCGCATGCTCGCAACCGCTCGCGATGAGAAACTACCAGTTCGCGTTGAGAAAGCTGCCGCTCGAGTAAAAATCTACTTGAGCAGCAGAAAACTACAGCTCGCACTGTGCAAGATGCTGTTTACAATGATTGCACAGTGCCGGATGCTTGTCCACACTGTGCAATCATTGAAACCGCATCTAGCACAGTGCGAACATGCTACTACGCAGCTCGCGTAGTGCGAAGTGCACTTTGCGTAGCTTCGCGTAGCGCTACTTCGCGAACTACGCCCACCCCCAACCCTGGGCGAAGCACTATGGTCCACTCGCGCAGTTTGCGAAGTTTGCGCAACTTCACACTACCCGAGCTGCACATAGCACAGTGCGAACACGCATAGTGCAGCGTAGCGTAGTGCAGCGGTCATTTTTTGCTTCTTCGCGGTCCTCAACGTCATGTTCGCGACCGCGAGCAAGCAAAAAAGACATCCCAGCGAGATTCTCAACGCAGGGATGTCAGGTTTCTCATTGCGAGTGGTTGCGCATGCTCGCAACCGCTCGCGATGGAAAACTACCAGTTCGCGTTGAGAAAGCTGCCGCTCAAGTAAAAATCCACTCGAGCAGCAGAAAACTACAGCTCGCACTGTGTAAGATGCTGTTTACAATGATTGCACAGTGCCGGATGCTTGTCCGCACTGTGCAATCATTGAAACCGCATCTTGCACAGTGCGAACATGCTACTACGCAGCTCGCGTAGTGCTACGTGAAGTTTGCATAGTGAGAAGTGCACTTCGCGTAGCTTCGCGTAGCGCTCCTTCGTGAACTACGCCCACCCTTAAGAAAAAGAGAGAAACAGAGGAAGAGTGACGGACTGTGAGGAACTAAATCAGTTATAGTGACTGACACAGAGGAAAAGACTTATAGATGGATGGAAGAAAGGGGAGTGAACGAAAGGGAGTGATGAAGTGAAACAAGTGAAGTGAGTGAAGATCAGTCAAGGATGAAGTGAAAGAAATGGAGTAAGGGGACAGTGAAAACAGACTGATCGATACAGCAAGACAAAGGTAGTGATCGAGGAAGATAAAAAACAAGTCAGGGACAGACAGGAGAATGAGAGAGTTGGACAAGATGAGTGAGGGTGAAGTAAGAGTACTGATGGTGAAAGAAGGAGTGTAAAGGTGAAAGAAGGGGAGTGAGTACAATGAGGGAAGAAGAGTAAGATGAGGAAAGGTAAAGGAGTAAGAGAGAAACTGAAGAAAGGATAGACAGAAAGAAAAGTATTAAAATGATGAAAAAGTATTTTTAGATTGTCGTGCTTACCTTATAAATGTAATATATGTGGAAGAGAATAAACAATTGAGTTATGATATATATTTCACAATACAAAATACAAAATAACTTGTACAATATGTGAAATGTTTTATTTTGCTGTTCTCAGAATAGATTGAATTTCACTAAAAACAGTGAGTTTAATACTACTCATCATATGACAGAGGGCAAAAAAAAACACAATCAAAAAGATTGTGTTTAAAAAACCCATACAACATTTCAATAAATAATGTAAACATTTGAAAAAAACATATCTTAAATGTTTTCTTCCAAACAGCAATTTCTTAAATAAATAACAACAATCACAAACTAATAAAAAATTCTTACTTCGTTTTTATACTCTCAAAGTAAAGTTATGTATAGACATATATTAACAACATTTACCCGAAATATTCATTTTTGATTGACATACTATTCCACATGGCCAAATAGTATATAGAAAGTCCTTTATTTGGAAATTACTTAATGGTACTCTTAAACTTCCATTTCCCAACCTTCTGAATCAAAAGCTCCAACATCTTTTCTATCATCTAACAATAGTTATATCTCCACCCTGATGCTATTTATCATGGACATAGAACCTTAAACAACCAGTAAGCTATCAGAATCTCAACATCATGTGGTATGCTGATGACACTCTTCTCATCCTTTAAATTTATCTTTATCATGATCAACATTTCGTGTAATGCTGATATCACTCACTATGTGATACACTTATACTACCACTATGACAAATACAACTTTTTTTTATCTTGATAACCCTCACTCACAAAGTAATTCTTAACAGCAGACTAACTTTTATTAACAGCACTATTCTTCCTAGGCCAATTATTTTCCCTAAAATTTGGGTTGTAAAAACACTAGGTAAGAATTTCGTAAGTCAATAGGCAAACGTTGTTTAAAAGTCAATTGAGTATCATTACAATTAGTCCAGCCTTTTTGACATTTTAAATAAGCTGTGTAATGTCCTGATGTTGTAGAAGGACCATCAGGGAAAATAATTGCTGCAGTTACAAAAGTTCTTCCTGAAATTGATAATTGAGAACCCACAACATTTTTAATTAAAGTGGTCAATTTTGTTCCATCAGGTCTGCATCGTTGCTGCATCAAAATGACATACTGTCCATATCTTCGTAAAAATAATGTTGATAGCATTTTAGAGTTACATTGGGTACAGACCATGTTTTGATTTGCTCCTCTAACTAGATTATTAAAAGACACTGATTTGCAGTCTGGTAACGTCAAATATATAAATCTTTCAGTGTCTATTGTAGTACTACTTGAAAAGGAACAATTGTGACAGTCATGTTCCCATTTATAAGAAAGGCCAGAAAGATTTTCAATATCTATACCTTCATCTTGAAATACAACAAGCATATACATTAGAAATTCCTAAAAATCTTGCTGAATATTCTGTGAAAATTGATTTAGACCAGAACATATATCTAAAACATTTCGAATATCAGAAAAACTTTCTATTTTTGTTTTATCACTGCTACATTTCTCAAAGACAGAATTCAACAAACAACAAAATCTTTGATCCCGATTTTCAACAATCTGTTCTTGTAAAGTTTGGAGAAAAAAACAACATTAACCACTACATTAGCATAGTAGTTAATACCAGAACTGTTTTCAAACTGAAATCCAACAACATCTTCAACAGAATCCTTTTCCTTACTGCTTACAATTACTGGTTCATCTAGTTTTTTTCTTTTCGCTACAACTTCGCTATAATTTTTCTCATATCTTCTATTTCGACCTACCACACTCTTTTCAAATAAAGGATATTTAGGTAAATTTGTAGCATATTCTCTTCTCAACCTATTATATTCTTTTACACAATTTATCACAGAACTTCCAATATTCACCAAAGCACTAGTATCTACACTTAAACCTTGAGATTTATGATTAGTCACTGCATATGCCAAACAAACAGGAAACTGTTTTCAGCGGACATATAAATCTTTCACAAGCAAAAACCGAGCAGAACAATGACTCAATTGTTGTACTTCTTCAATTTCATCAAATTTAATTTTCAAAAATTCAATTTCATCTCTATTTCGGTTATTCACAAAATCAACACCATGACCCATTGCTCCATTTACTAGACCTCTTTCCACATGTAAATTCTGTCGTAAAATTATACGACAATTTAAACATGCATATAGACTCTTTTCAAAACCAGCAGTTTTCGATATTGTCTTCTCTAAGGAATCCAATTTTGACTTCACCTTTTCTGACAAAATAATAGTAGCTCCTTCATACTCTATTCTATCAATAGCTTCCAGTTTTACAATTTCTTGATTTTCTAACTTTAACATTTTGTTGTTGAAGATTGAACATTCTTGCAGAGTTGGCTTCAAACATTTCACTGATTTATTTTCAGCAATTTTTCTATAAATATTCTCTGGGAGAATTTTTTCCTTTGGAAACAAATTAGAAAGTAATCAAGCGAGTAAAGCTTCTTTCCCATGTTCACTTAATTTTCCAATTCTTATATCTTGAAGAATTCTTCTATAATCCTCATCCTTTGCCTGTCGCATATTTTGAAGGAGTTCTGTATATTTGAAATATAACCATATATTAACATTTCCAATACTTCCTAGGCACTTCCTGGTATCTTTATGTGTAAGCATGTTAAACACTGGTTGTCCTTTCACAGGAGTTAGCTGTAGTAGATCTCCAAAAACAATGATGTGTTTGCCTCCAAATAACACATCATACTCTGTTATAAGAATGTGTTGTATTCTTAAATGCACAAAAGCACTCATTATATTTGATACCATGCTTACCTCATCAATAATGAGAAGTTTCATTTTTTTCAGGACTCTAGAAACTTCACAACAAGCTTCTCCAGATAGCTTGTGGTATTCTAATATATTGTCATGCTCTACTGGCAGCATCAATAAATGATGTAAAGTAATCCCTTTAATGTTATGTGCTGCCAACCCAGTTGGAGCAGTAACAACACAAGAGAGCGATGACTCAGTCCTTTTCTGTAGATAAGTTTCAATTCATTTAATTAGGAAACTTTATCCAGTTCCAGCTTCTCTACTCACATACAGTCGGACAGGTTTAAATGACGTACATGAGCACTCTTTTTTCTCATGACATAAACCGTGCTCAATCTGCTCTGTCACTTCATCATATATTTGTTTTTGTTCAACATTCAGTTGTTTTTCCAATTCTTCTAAGTTAATTACATCCTCCTGAGCTTGTTCCATTGCTCTTTCCACCTCATCCATGGCAGTGGCTGCTTCATTTTGGATAATTGGTCCTCCTGGTGGATCCTGACTCAACAAAGCAGAACTCTGACTATCTTGAGAACTGTCTCTTGAAATCTCTGCTGCAATTGTAGCTTCTTGCTGTATTTTGTCATTGAACATTTTCAGAAAAGTAGCAAAAATAGGACATTTGGTAATATCTTTAGTTGCGTTGAATGAATCTTCATAACTGACAAAATCTCCAAGTAGTTAGTCTTAAACAGTTGCAAAAGAGCTAAATAGTAAAATTCCCTTCTGTCAGGAGTTTAACAACTCAGTTTTCGATGATTAATCAAATGTCCTTTTCTTTGTTTCACCAGACATCCTTCAGATCCAATCACAGCATATACTCCTTTATTGATATCTTCTGTAATATTCCTCTTAAAAGTATAGCTTTGCAGCACTTCATATAGACAAACGTTCTCCAGATGATTGCTTCTATTTGGATAGTATGTATCCAACATATTTTTCTTCAAAATATCTGTACTGTTTGGTTCTTTCGCTGCTAAATACTCAATTTCTTGTACAGACTTCAAAACTCGGTTTCGTGTTGCAGCAAGACCTAAACTCACCCAGATGATTGTCCTAGAGTTGGCATATAGACTTGCAGATGATAAACGATCTGAACATTCATATGCTCCAATTTCTCGATGAGACATCTTCAAACTGTAGCTGTACAATTTGTTACTTAGACTCTTTTCATGAGAAATTTCCTTTAGTTCTGTCTTCTCAGATTAAGTAATGTAAAACATTACATATCGAGCCACAGCAATGGATTTGTCTGCAACATATTGAATATCCATGTTAGTATGCCACATGAACAAAATGACTGGGTTATAGTCATTTATGTATTTGGACTCTTAATTTCTTCTAAAGTTGTAGGTATTTTTCGGTGATTTTCTTGTAACAGTACGTCACAAAGATGACATTAAATTGTTTACTCTTCCTTTTGATAATACTGGTCATGGAAATCCAAAACGACATTTTGTATGGAACTTGTCCTTAGATTAGAATTTTCGACAACAGTATTTTCCACAACGATGGCTTTGAAACCGTAGGACTTGATGTCTTAAATTGTTTTCTTCTGTACTTTTCGGAACAGCACATGCAGAATACTGTTCAAAAAAACTCATCACTGTGTCATCCGAATCTGTTTCAAATTTGGGAGCATCTTTTATCCTTAGCAGCATATGTATGTGAGGAGCACCTCTTGCTTGATATCCCTTTCTCCAAAAGAAATCCAAAACCTCTCCAAGAGGAGGATTTTTTTTGTTTGTGATAAAAGACATCATAGCTTCAAATCTATGATTGAAATACCTGCATACATTAACTGGATCCAAAGAGCACAGTTCTCCAGGTGTCTTCAATTCTATATTTTCTATGTTTACATTTGCCTCTCGAAGAAATTCAAGTAAGTCTTTCCAACAAACTTAGCACAGCTAAGAGTAAGGAACCATGTAGGAGTTCCTGAGTTTCTTAGCATACATTTCAATTCCCCATGACGACGGAACCAATACTCGTTAGTACCACGCGGACAAGCCATGAGATTAATTAGCTGAGAATCCAAAACAGTGTCTTTCTGTTGGACTTTGTCCATAAAGTCCCTTGCCAAAACATTTTGCAGATGTACTCCACTTTTTAGTATATGGTTCACTGAATAAGAAAGTCCAGACAAGTCACTCTCAAACAGAAGATGAAACAAATATGGAATGCATTGGAGAAAACTTGCATCTTCTGCATATAATCTTGATGTCCGGTATTCAGATGCAGGAATTTTCACAGGTCGGTCATCATATCTTCCACCTACACCTGTTGGAAATAAAAGAGGAAAACAACGAGCTTCCAAGCTTTCTTCCAATACACTTATATGACTTCCTTTTGCTTCTTTCATTTGGAATAACTCAATAGCATTCCTCATTACTTCTTTGGAATGCAGAGGATGAACACTATAATGTTCATGAATTTGTTCACTTCTGGACACATCCACTTTTTCAATTTGCCCAGCTGACAAATCACTGTCCTCTTCTACAGTTGTTTCCTCTTCTCCTACATATACATTTTTGTAGTACTGATTGTTTTTTACCAAATACAACGTTGCCTTTTTGACTTTCCTAACATCCACTAATTCTTGCCAGATTTTCTTACTCTTTGTAGGAACGCCATTAACTAGAATAACTAAAGGTTCTTCTTCCACTTTCGCTACATCAATTGTGTCAATATTTTTCTTAAAATCTAAAGGCAAATAAACAACTCTTCCCTTTAATCCTCTCTGTAAATCTGAAGGAGGCAGTTACCCTGTCTTAGGCTCCATGCGAACAATAACCTGAAATGGATGCACAGATTGAATCAGAATACGCTCACAGGTATTTAAATCCATCAATTCAGAAGGAATCTTTACCAACTCAAGATTATTATGTACAGCTCTATCAGGCATTTTGTTATCATTTAATTTATTATAACAATATTTACAAACACGTTGATCAGAACCCAAATCAAAACAATTCTCTACCAACTAATAGGTTGCAAAATCCTTCCACTCATTATTATTTTCCTTTTCACTTTTTACATATAAATCAACTAACCTAGTCTGATTTTTATAATGAGTTTGTCGACAACACACACAACAAAAATGTGGCTTTTCACTTGAAATGACCATAAACTTTGTAATTTCTTGGTCAAAATTTTCTGTACTAAAATTCTGTATATTTTCATCCACATTGCCTTCAATTACTGTATCAGTTTCTGCACTGTCCTCTTTTTCACCAAAATAACTAAACGCAATTTCTTCACAAATGGTGTTTACATCTAATACAGATACATGCAAAAGAGCACTGTTTAACTGTTTTAGCTTAAGTGCTGGACTTTTTGCATAATACAACTTTCTCACTAATTTCCTCACTTCAGTATGATGCACTGCTAACATCCTAAAATGGTGAAAAACACTATGACATACTTTTCTAGAAAGACAAGCCAGTGAATGCCCTTGCAAACCTGTTTTCTCTCTGTCTGCAAGGATTTAATTCTTGCAACATCTTCATCTTTTGTTTGAGACCTTTCTCAGTATATTTACGTTAGAAATTGCGAAACAAATCAATTGAATCCTGTCGCACACTACAAATACTACTACAATTCCAAGTGTACACGGAGCCTTAGGACGTCTCCCTAAAACTTCATCAGCTAACACCTCTTCTGCATTTCTAGACACAATTTTCTCTTTTTCAATTGGACAACCGTCCTTCACCTCATATGCTCGACCACTGATGTCAACTGCATGCAACAAATCATTAGTCTGAAAGTAAGTCTCTTCATTAAAAAATGTCTCACAACTTGAACTATGCTTCCATTCTCCAGAAAAAACATCACAAACATTAGTCCTAATAATTACTCTTTTCCACTTACTTTTTGCTTTCAAAACATTGATTGCCTTGTCCAGTGTACGAATTATATTGATTTCTAAAATGTATAATTTTTTTTTCACTTCAAAAGCCTGATCAACTGTCCTCTCTATACTTTTCTTTTTCTTGTAAAAAGCTGTTTTCCTTTTACAAATATTTACATTTTTTAATGGATTTACAACAACTCTGTTATAAAACATTCGTCTACGAATGTCAATGAACTGATTTTTGCGTCTATTACTATAGACAATATCATCTCCTACATTTCCAACATTTTTTGGGGGGCTCTGCTTTTTTTTTTGTAGTTACAGAAGATTTTTTTTCTTTTGCACATTCTCCACATTTTTTTTTTACATTGGGTTAATTTCCTTATAAAATCTTTTGTTGGCTTACCAGGAGCATTCTTCTTTTTCTCTGAACATTGTTTTTGGGATAAATCTTCTAATTGTGTTTTCTTGGACAACAAAGCTATGCTATGCTATGGGCACTTATAATGCGCACAGATGCTCCAGCAAAGGAGCGTCCCGGCGCACGACAAGGTAGAACACAACACCGCTAAATGCAAAAAATTGAAAAGGGGAACAGCTACGGGACAACATTAAAATAAGAAAGTTTTAATGGCCTTACGGAACAGCAAGAGATCCTCCAACAGACGGATCTCTACAGGAAGAGAGTTCCAAATAGCCGCAGCTCTCACTCGAAAAGATCGGCCCCCAGCTCGGCTGAGCTTGAACCGGGGGACCACAGCGAGAGCTTGGCCAAAGGATCGAAGAGAGCGAGTCGGAATATAGAGAGACAAAAGGTTGGTAAGGATCTGGGGAGCAGAACCTTTCAAGATTTTAAAGGCCAGACATATGACCTTGAAATGAATCTCATCTTGACCGGCAGCCAGGCAAGGATCGTAGAGTGTTAGAAACGGAGCAAAACCTGGGCAGGCCAACTACCGCTCTGGCTGCAGCATTTTGAACACGCTGCAGGCGAGTGATTTCTGCCTGGTTGGCCCCCATCAGGAGAGAACTGGCGTAATCAAGCCGAGAGATCACCGTCGCCTGAATCACCAACTGCCTGGTCGAGGCATCAAAAAATTTGAGGACAGGTCTTAAGCCCCGAGGAACACCAAAACAGCAGGCCGCAGTTCTCTTTTTATGGCCAACAAAGCTGAGGGTGGGGTCCAGCCAGACTCCCAGGTTTCCTAATTCCATGACCGGAGTCGGGGACGGCCCAAGTTCCGGAGGCCACCACCTGTCCCCCCAGAGTTCCGCTTTCTTACCGACAATCATGATTTCAGTCTTTTTTGCATTAAGCTGGAGACAGTTGGCATTCATCCAACTAGCCACCACCCTCAGTCCACTCTGGAACCTAGGGGCATCCTGCTCAGCATCCCCGCTGATAGTAACCGCTAGCTGAGTGTCGTCAGCGAATGAGACCATAGTCATGCCCCACTGCTTGACGACATCAGCTAATGGTCTCACGTATAGATTGAATAACATGGGACTCAGCGAGGATCCCTGCGGAACCCCCATGGCCAGAGGATGGAATTTGGACTGGTGAGGTGGGATGCCCACGCAATAAGAACGATTGTCGAGAAAGGAGCGGAACCACTGCAGAGCAAGCCCACCGATGCCAATCTCCTCCAGGCGATGCAGAAGAATACGGTGAGAGACGGTGTCAAAGGCGGCACTAAGATCTAATAATACAAGCGCCGCCGTCTGACCTGCATCCAACACCGCACGCAAATGCTCCACCATGGCGAGAAGGGCTGTCTCCGTGCTGTGACCAGCACGGAAACCGTTCTGCGTGGGGTCCAGGACATTGGCCCGAGTAAGATGGTCTGAAAGGGCCAGATTGACATGTGCCTCCGCAACTTTCGCCGGCCAGGGGAGCAATGAAATAGGACGGTAGTTCTCCAGTTTTAGTGGGTTCAATGAAGGCTTCTTCAGGATTGGAGAAACCACCGCCTGCTTCCATTTGGCTGGAACCATGCCCGAGGCCAGTGAGAGGTTAATCAGGGAGCACACCGTGGAGCGTCCCAAAAAAGACTGGTCTCTAAAAAGGGCAGGTCTTAACGGATCCGAAGGAGAGCCGGACTTGATTTGCTGGGCCAGTTTGTTAAACCCCTCAGGAAGTAACGGGGGAAGAGAGTGCAGGATGGCATGACCTTGAGTGCAATCTGGGGCTCCTGGAGATGGTCCATTACTAGGGAAAGCCTGATAGATAATCTGGACTTTCTCTAGGAAAAAGGATGCCAGGGCCTCGCAGTGGGAGGTGGAACAGGCTTCCGGGGAGAAGATCCTTTTCGCCAAAAGGTCTTTAAGGACTTTAAAGATGGTTTTAGACGGGTTCGGACTGTTGCGAAATTCCGAGGAATAGAACGCAGCGCGAGCTCTACAAATGGCTCTATGGTAAAGCTTAACAGAAGCAAGATACGCGGCTTTCTTGTCAGCTTCGTAGGACTTGCGCCATTGTCTTTCCACCCGTCTGCAGGTACCTTTCAAAGCACGTAAGGCACTATCTTACCATGGGCTCGACTCTCTAGAGCTAAATTTGCTCAAGGTAATGGGAACCAGAGAGTCAAGCGCCCTGGTAATCCACCGGCAGAAAGCCTGTTTATATTTTCTTCTTTTTACATCCTTAGTAGGCATATTGCGTTTTCTCTCTGTAGATAATTATAATCCGTTGTGAAGAAAAAATAACATGTTATAGACCACTACTAACAGACTACATAGCAATTAGAATCACTAAATGATATAAACACTGGTTTACTTCATAAGTTAGTTTAAAACACAGCAACTGTGTCTGACCAGAGTAGGAAATCATGCAGTGGTACAGGCAGAGGGGACATGGCACAGGCAGAGGGACAGATGGTGCAAGCAGAGGGTTAGATGGTACAGGCAGAGAGAGAGATGGCGTAGGCAGAGGGTGAAATGGCACAGGCAGAGGGTAAGATGACACAGGCAGAGAGAGAGAGATTGTGCAGGCAGAGGAAGATGGTGCATGCAGACAGAGAGATGACGCAGGTGGAGGGAGAGATGGTACAGACAGAGGGGAGATGGTGCAGACAGAGGGGAGATATGGTACAGGCACCGGAGAGATGGCACAGGCGAAGAGAGATGGCACAGGCAGAGGGTGAGATGGCGCAGGCAGAGAGAGAGATGGCGTAGGCAGAGGGTGAAATGACACAGGCAGAGGGTAAGATGGTGCAGGCAGAGGATGAGATAGCGCACACAGAGAGAGATCACGCAGGCGGAAGGAGAGATGGTACAGCCAGAGAAGAGATAGTGCAGGCAGAGGGGGAGAGATGGTACAGGCAGAGGGGAGATGGGGCAGGCGGAGAGAGAGATGGCACAGGCAGAGGGTGAGATGTTGCAGGCAGAGGGAAAAATGGCACAAGCTGAATGTGAGATGGCGCAGGCAGAGGGTGAGATGGCACAGACAAAGGGACACGTAGCGCAGGCAGAGGGTGACATGCTAAAGGCAGAGGGAGAGATGGCGCACGCAGAGACAGAGATGCTGCAGGCAGAGGAAGAGATGGTGCAGGCAGACGCGGAGGGGCAGTACAGACAGAAAATACATTCAATTTCCAATTTACAGCACTATCTCTATACCAGCATTTAATCAAACCATTAGAAACAATATAAAAAAAGAGTACCCTATACGCAAAGAGATGCAAACTGTGAGGAGACGCAGGTGACATTATAGAAAAAGGTGCAAATATAATACTTTAATTTACACAAACACTCAGTGTGATCCTAGTCAAAAATGTTAAAGCCATACATTTTACCAAAAAACATATAAGACAGTAAATCGTTTAAAACACAGAGTACAGCCCATATAAATGACCACTACATTACAATGCAGAAACCTGACTCATTTCCAAAATACATTTCCAATATGCACCATTCGTTTTTTTGCCAGCATTACATACAAACATGAGACACAATACACAGTGCAAGGGGGACTCTTCCTAGTAGTGTTGTATAAAGACAAAAGGCTGCAAGCACAGGAGAGAGATGATACAGGCGGAGGGGAGATGGCGCAGGCAAAGGGAGAGATGGTGCAGGCACAGGGGGAGATGGCACAGGCAGAGGGAGAGATGGCGCAGACAGAGGGTGACATGGCACAGGCGTAGGGAGAGATGGCACATGCAGAGGGTAAGATGCCGCAGGTAGAGAGAGATGGCACAGGCAGATGGTGAGATGGCGCAGGCAAAGGGAGAGATGGCGCAGACGGAGGGAGAGATGTTGTAGGCAGAGAGTAGATGGTGCACACAAAGAGGAGAGATGGTGCAGGGACAGGGGACATGGCACAGGCAGAGGAAGAGATGACGCAAGCAGAGGGTGAGATGGCACAGGCACAGAGAGAGATGGCGTAAGCAGAGGGTGAAATGGCGCTGGAAGAGGGTAAGATGACACAGGCAGAGAGAGAGATGGTGGAGGCAGAGGGTGAGATGGCGCAGACAGTGAGAGAGATGGCACAGGCAGAGGGTGAGATGCCGCAGGCAGAGGGAAAAATGGCACAAGCAGTAGGTGAGACGGCGCAGACGAAAGGACAGATAGCGCAGGCAGAGGGTGACATGGGCAGGCAGAGGGAGAGATGGCGCACGCAAAGGGAGAGATGGCGCAGGCACAGGGTGAGATGGTGCAGGCAGAGGGAGACATAGCGCAGACAGAGGGTGACATGGCACAGGCGGAGGGAGAGATGGCGCAGGCAAAGGGAGAGATGGTGCAGGCGGAGGGAGAGATGGCACAGGCAGAGGGGAGATGGTGCAGACAAAGGGGAGAGATTGTGCAGACACTGGTGCAGACAGAGGGTGAGATGGCGCACACAGAGAGAGACATGACGCAGGTGGAGGGAGAGTTGTCGCAGGCAGAGGGAAAAAATGGCGCAGCAGAAGTGGCATGGTCCAGACAGAGTGTGAGATGGCACAGACAAAGGGACACATAGCGCAGGCAGAGGGAGAGATGGCGCACGCAGAGGGAGAGATGGTACAGGCTGAGGGGAGATGGTGCAGGCAGAGGCAGAGGGATAGTGCAGACAGAAAATACATTCCATTTCCAATTTACAGCACTATCTCTATACCAGAATTTAATCAGACCATGAGAAACAATATATAAAAAAAGGAGTTCCCTATAAGCAAAGACATGCCAACTGTGAGGAGACACAGGTAACATTTTAGAAAAAGGTGCAAATATAATTCTTTAATTTACACAAACACTGAGTGTGATCCTAGTCAAAAATGTTAAAGCCATACATTTTACCAAACAACATATAGCACAGTAAATCGTTTAAACCACACAGCACAGCCCATATAATTGACAACTACATTACAATGCAGAAACCTGACTCTTTCCAAAATACATTTCCAATATGCTCCATTTGTTTTTTGCCAGCATTAAATATAAACATGAGACACAATACACAGTGAAAGGAGGACTCTTCCTAGTAGTGTTGTATAAACACAAAAAAGGTAAGGGAGAGAGAAAGAGGGGGTAAACACAGTTACAAAAGAGGAATAAAGAAAAGGGATAATTACAGTGAGAAAACAGTTATGTGAGTAAGGAAAGGTGAATGAGAGAAAAAGAATCATATTAAGAGAAAGGTAAAAGGAATATGTGAAACAAAAAGATTTATTGAAAAAGAGAGGAAAGAAAAAAAACATTGTCTGAGAGAAAGGAAGACAATCAGAGAGAAGAGACAGTGAAAGAGGGAAAGTTAGTAACTTCCACATTAGACAACATTTTAATATTAACTTAAACTGCTCAACATATATCCGCTTTCAAATTAATAACTCATCTTTAGAAATGCTTTGGAAGATTTACAACAGTGGCAATGACACACCAGATTTTCTTAAGCAGAATCTCTGAAATGTACCTCGGACACTGCAACCAAAAATGGCACTGATTGCCTCTCATTTTTCACACTTATCCCTGTTCTTAACCAATTAAATTTGTTCCCACAAAAATTCAAAACTAAACTAACATTTTAATTGGTTCTACATTTCAACACTATCAAACTCACATAATATTCAAGCATCCCCCCTTTGCTTTTTCTACCTGTTACCATGGTAACACTCCACAGAACACCAAACTAAGCTCACAGGTGAAAAGTTCATCATACAATGTTGCAAATAAACTCAGCAGGGGTGTTTGACCTTTCAATACACCAGCTTATCCTGTGCAATGTTTCTTTCAATGACCTTTTCTCAACCATTAGCATTGCTTCTTTCAAAAAACAGAATACACCCTAGCTTTGAATGTTCAAGTTTCAGAAATCACCAATCATTTCTTTTTTTTCAAGTGCACTGAATCTCTTCCACATTTTTTTCTAAACTCCTGCTTAGCAAACTGCCTTTCATTTCCAGAGCCCTTCTGAGTACAACCAGATCTGCCTTCAAAATGCCTAGAGTGTGGATAGTAGGACACAGTTTTATTTTCTGGAGTGAAAGGTATGCAGCAAATAGATGCTTTCTCAACCTTGATTTACCAAATGTGGACATTATGTGGATTGGCCAGAGAGAATTGAGATGTCACCAATTGATGCCATTCGTAAAATCCCTTTTGCATCTGCCACACCCTGACCTCATAATTGTGCACTGTGGTGGAAATGACCTAGTCACTTTGACTGGGGTGGGTCGGGAAATGCTATTAAAGGACACCTTTGGACAATTGATGTCACTTTTTCCACAAACTGCCTTTGTATATTCAAATATAACCCAAAGACAGAAATGGAAATGGTCCAACCCATGTTGTCCGCAAATTGAGAAAGCTAGGAAACTTGTGAATAAATCTGTTTCTGCTTTCCTCAGAGACTATGGCATGGGTACTATATACCACAACAACTTGCGTTACAACATGCAAGGCATCTATAGGAGAGATGGTGTACATTTCACAGATGAGGGGAACAGAATCTTTCTCTGTAACATGAGTCTCTGCATCAGTACTTACTTGTAGGTACAAAGAAACACACAATAAACACCATGCCTCGTTTTAGAGCCAACTAACATATAAACACTCCAATTTGATTTTAAACTTTATTTTTCCATAAATTTTTAGGGAGGTGCGCGCACCGTGCGCGCACCCCGGGAAGGTTTTTTCATAAAAAACATTTTTTTTAACCTTTGGGGTCCTTCAGGGACCCCCTGAGAAGGCCTAGGGGGTCTGGAAGTCTCTACCCTGCCCCCTTTTCACGTTCTCAACTTTCATTTTTCACTCCTCTGAAACTACACAAAATGGCGGCTATAGGGTGCGCGCACCGAGCACTCATCATGCACTCACGGTGCACTCACCGTGCGCGCACCTTCCAATTTTTTTTATTTAAAAAAAAAAACATTTTTTTTTTAACCTTTGTGGTCTTTCACGGACTCGCTGAGAAGGCCTAGGGGGTCAGGGAGTCTCTACCCTGCCGCCTTTTCATGTTCCCAACTTTAATTTTTCACTCCTCTGAAAATACACAAATGGCGGCTGTAGGGTGCGCGCACCAAGCACTCATCATGCACTCACGGTGCACTCACCGTGCGCGCACCCTCCAATTTTTTTTATTTAAATTTTCTTTTTTTTTTAACCTTTGTGGTCCTTCACGGACTTGCTGAGAAGGCCTAGGGGGTAAGGGAGTCTGTACCCTGCCCCCTTTTCACGTTCCCAACTTTAATTTGTCACTCCTCTGAAACTTCACAAAATGGCGGCTGAAGGGTGCTTCAAAAGGGAGAGTGAGAGAAAGGCAGCAGGAGATAGAAAAGGTGAGGAAAATGCTGAGAGGAAGAAGTAAAGCAGGGTAAAGGGAGTAAAAGTAACAGAAATGGGGTGATGGTGAGAGAAAGGGTATGAACATAAGAAAAGGGGGATAAAAGAAGTGAGGGATGGGGAGTGAAGGAGAGAGAAGTGCCGTGAAGGGATGGAGGGAGTTACAAAACTGGATTGAAAAAGGGGACTCAGGATTTCAGTAAGGGAAGGAGAGTAAGTGAGGGAGAGTGACAGAAAAAATACGTAAAAGAGAACAGATGTCAGATACACACAGAAGGACGTATTGTGGGAGAAAGGGAGTAACTATAAGTAAACTTACAATGTAACACACAAATGTTACACTCGATACTATAAATCTCACTTTATACCACAATCACTTGGCTACTACCTCATAAATTACAATTACAAATAGAATAATTTCTCAAATAATTTTTGATTTCTAAATATAAATGTATTCTTCTGAATTTTCATAATGTAAAATTACTTCTAATATAAAATCATCAGGAATTTCTTCTTCGTAAGTCTGCAAACATGATTCTTCAAACTCTATCATCTCCAAACATTCAAGAAATTCACTGTCCAAAGTCACTTGTTCCGTCTCCTCCACTCAGTTCTTCTTCATCAGTCTTGTTATAAAACGGAACATTCAAATCTTCTATGAAATTAGATGAAACTTCAAATACGATTTCCACTGTCTCCTCATTGCGATCCATATTTTGAACAAATTTGTTGCTGTCGTTTGCAAAAAATATAAACACTTTAATTTATCATTTTTAGTAATAGATAAAATAAAACTAGCTTTAACAAGTATTCTGTCATATAATTCCCTAAAACACACTAACTCACATTATCATTATTTCAGGGTTTAGGGCAGTGCTAAATACTCGTGAAAGCGTTTCCATGGCATGTATACAGCACACCCAGCATCTCTTTTTACACAGCAAGGAGACTACTTGGGAATTAAGAAGCCTGACAAAAAACTGCATAGGACTTTCTAACACTACATCTCCTAAAGCCAGGCTGACTTCGTGACTACATGTATTCTCATATTATTTAAAAACACATCAACCATGCAAATTATTCTGTCAGAATTTTCCTGAAAAGATTATTAAATGCTAGTAAAATAGTTTCTATGGCACTTATAGTGAAGTGAGGGCAGAGATGTGAAGGTGAGGAAAGGCGAGTGAGAAAAAAAGCATTTTAACAGAAAAGAAAAAGGAGTAAGTGAAACAGAAGGATTTTTTGAAAAAGAGAGGAAGGAAAAAGAACAGTGGTGGAGAGAAAGGGAGACTGTGAGAGAGAGAGAAAGAGACGAAGAGTGAGAAACTTCAACATTAGAAAACATTTTTCTTTTTAACTGAAATATAGTTGCCCATACAATTTAAGTACTCGCCTTTTAAAATGCTGCTGAAGATTTACTACAATGTGAATCACACACCAGATGTTATGAAGCCAAATTTTCACAAATGTACCTCAGACACTGCAATCACAAACTGGCCGTCATTCCCTCTCATTTTACACATATATCCCCGTACATAACCAATCAAATTTCTTCCCACGCAAAAAACTAAACCAAACTAACATTTTAATCGGTTGTACATTTCAATACTTTCAAACTAACATAATGTTCAACCTACCCCAAATGAACTCTCTGCCTTTTACCATGGTAACTCTCCACAGAACACCTGTGTGAACTCAACTTTTCTAAACCAATAGTATGCTGTTCTTTTTAGAGACAACCAACATCTAAACACTCAAACTTGTTATTTAACTGTATTTTTTAAAAATCTTTTTTGGCCGCCGTCCGCGCACTGTGCGCACACACCGCGATTGTTCAATTTAAAAAAAAAAAAATCCCTTGGGGGTCCTTCTGGGACCCCCTGAGAAGGGCTAGGGGGTCAGGGAGTCTCTACCCTGCCCCCTTTTCAGGTTCTACACTTTTGTTTTCAACTAGCTTCTGCCTCGGAGACAAGATGGCGGCCTGCACTTCCTGGTTTTGACTGACTGGAATGTTGACAGACGTCAAAATTCCGCGAGATGGAACTACCAAGACCAGCATGCAATTGCACTAAGCTACTCCCACATGGGCGGGTACTTAACCACACGGCATGCAGAGCACGTCTTCAGACTTCAAAACAGCTGCCTATGAAGAAGAGGTATTAACCTCTAAATGTGTCGGCATTGAAATTTTTAACCAGTTTGAACTTGCTGTTGCAATACTTTAATAAACCGAGAGCTTTCCAACAGCTGTGAGTGCGGTCCAGAAAAGCCTTGTGGCCAGCAGTTGGGGCTAAATTGACAGCAACAATTCTAGTACCCTACTGTAGGGAAATGTGATAAGCTGCAAGGAAGTACTAAAGAACTTACTGGCTCGAGATGGAACTACCAAGACCAGCATGCAATTGCACTAAGCTACGCCCACATGGGTGGGTACTTAACCACACGGCATGCAGAGCACGTCTTCAGACTTCAAAACAGCTGCCTATGAAGAAGAGGTATTAACCTCGAAACGCGTCGGCATTGAAAATATTGAACCAGTTTGAACTTGCTGTTGCCATACTTTAATAAACCGAGAGGTTTCCAACAGCTGTGAGTGCGGTCCAGAAAAGCCTTGTGGCCATTGCTTTCAATCAATTTCACGTGGCAGCCCTGTCGCGCTGGCGCACCGCCTCAACAACAGGAGAAGCTGTGGTGAGAACTACTCGACACCAACTCAGCACAGCAGTTGGGGCTAAATTGACAGCAACAATTCTGATACCCTACTGTAGGGAAATGTGATAAGCTGCAAGGAAGTATTAAAGAACTTACTGGCTCGAGATGGAAATACCAAGACCAGCATGCAAATACACTAAGCTACGCCCACATGGGTGGGTACTTAGCCACACGGCATGCAGAGCACGTCTTCAGACTTCAAAACAGCAGCCTATGAAGAAGAGGTATTAACCTCGAAACGCGTCGGCATTGAAAAGATTGAACCAGTTTGAACTTGCCGTTGCCATACTTCAATAAACCGAGAGGTTTCCAACAGCTGTGAGTGCGGTCCAGAAAAGCCTTGTGGCCATTGCTTTCAATCAAATATATACATATATATATATATAATGTTGGAGGAGGTGTGAAGTTGGGGATGTGGGAGACGTGGCCGCTGGCCGGAGGAAGAACTCGGAGCATGCAATTTTTACCCCATTACCGGATGACGACAAGAACAGTGCATTCTGGAACTTGGAGGCGCCATTGGTGTAAGGCGCGCCAGAACTAAGACAGGTGTTGGAACATACTCACCTGGGGGGCAGCAGCTCATCAGTTAAGAGAGAGGGCGGGATATTTAAATCGAGCTGTGACGCCCTGCTCTCACACAAACACGCAAGCGGCGCTGACGAGGTGGGATGCCGAAATCCATACGCCGCAAGAACGTTGTGCCTGTTCACCTCTGCAAGAGCGGCTAAATAAAGTCTCCATATCTAATCCTCAAGTGGGTCTCGCTTCTTTCATTTGGAGAAGGTGTTGGACATGTTAATGCGCGAGTGGCCAGTATCGCGTTGGAGACCCCCACACCACAAGCAGATCCGGTCTACATTGGTCACCGCCTTGAGTGGATTTCTCGTTTTCCAGGTTACTGGGATGACTGTGGTCCACCTCCAAATGTCGGGAGTGACAGAGGCGATACAGCAGATTTATCTGCTAGATGGGTTAAGCAATTCCTTGCTGGGCCCCCACGGACATATCTCCTGGCAATGTTGGAGGAGGTGTGAAGTTGGGGATGTGGGAGTCGTGGCCGCTGGCCGGAGGGAGAACTCGGAGCATGCAATTTTTACCCCATTACCGGATGACGACAAGAACAGTGCATTCTGGAACTTGGAGGCGCCATTGGTGTAAGGCGCGCCAGAACTAAGACATGTGTTGGAACATACTCACCTGGGGGGCAGCAGCTCATTAGTTAAGAGAGAGGGCGGGATATTTAAATCGAGCTGTGACGCCCTGCTCTCACACAGACACGCAAGCGGCGCTGACGAGGCGGGATGCCGAAATGCATACGCCGCAAGAACGTTGTGCCTGTTCACCTCTGCAAGAGCGGCTAAATAAAGTCTCCATATCTAATCCTCAAGTGGGTCTCGCTTCTTTCGTTTGGAGAAGGTGTTGGAAATATATATATTCAGTATTTCTTAGATTCACGAGAGGCTACCATGAGAGATCATAATCTCATGTTACTTGATATGATCCGTATCTGCCTCTTTAACAACTATTTCCAATTTGACAAGGATTTCTACCATCAGGAACGCGGGGTGGCCATTGTTTCATGCTTCTCCCCCAGCTATTCATGCCTTCATGTTGGCTGGTGGGAGAGGCATGTTCTGGGGGTCACTCACGCACGTTGGCTTCCTCACCTTGCTCATTATTGGAGATTCATTGACAATATTTTTATCGTCTGGAAGGGATCACAAGAACAAGCAGCTTTGTTTGTCAATGAAATCAATGTAAACAATAGGAACCTTAAATTCACTGCTAATATTACATCTAACTCTGCTGAATTTCTGGATGTCCTGGTTTACATTGAGCACAATACTATTCAGACAAAACTCCACAGGAAAAGTACTGCGGGCAATTCCATCCTGCATGCCCGCAGTGCCCATCCCCCACACACCATAAACAGCATACCTTTTGGAGAGTTCATTCGTATCAAACGCATTTGCAGCAGCCCAGATACCACCCAACAGTGCCTATTGGAATCGAGGGAAAGATTCCTCCGACGAGGTTACAATCGAGCTGTTTTAGACCGGGCTCTAACTAAGGCACTAGCTCGTCCATGTGAGGCACTTTTGACCACAAAAATCAAGAAGATTTCTGATTCGGCCAGTTTGGGCACTGCTCGGTTTATCACCACTTATTGTTCCCAGACCTCTAAGCTAAGGAAGATCATCAGATCTGAGTGGCCTATCGTATTAACGGATGTGATTCTTCGTCCATTCTTGCCTAAATCACCGGCCATCACTTTTAGGAGGGCTCCTTCTATGAAAGACTCTTTAGATAGAACCCAGCCTGAGCTTCCACCTAAAACCACTTGGCTTAACAAACCTGGCTTTTACAGATGTACTTCGTACCGTGCCTGCACTTTTGCGGTTAACGGTACGCACTACACATCTGCCTTCAATGAGAGAGCCATTCCGATAAAAGAACATCTGACATGTCGCAGTGATTATGTAGTTTATCAACTCACCTGCACATGTTCTCTCTCTTATATTGGAAGCACCAAGTTGCAAGCCAACCAACGAATTTTGCAACACATCCGGGCCATAGTCAACTCAGACATGAATTATCCGGTGGCTCGCCACTTCAAAGCAGTTCACGACAAAAAACTGAAAGATCTGAAATACACTTTGTTGTGCTCTGTAGCTAATCCAGGTAGGGGTGGTGATCGTGAGAAACTTCTATGCCAAAGAGAAGCATTCTTTATTCTATTGCTCGATACCAGATCTCCCAATGGGTTAAATGCCTTTGATGAATTACATCACTTTTTGTAACAGATGTTTCTATTCTTAACCATGAACAATTAATTATGTTCCCTTTGATGATGATATATGCATTTATACCCATTATGTTTGAACGTGATGTAAAATTTTCTGGATGATTATTTATTATTGCTTAATGGTACATATATGTGTATTTATACATCTTTTTTGCAGGTTTTCACATGAGTTTCCTATCGCCCATTTTATTCCATGTATTCAACATCTTAATATATGGTCTGTCGAAGTATTTGCACTTTAGCTTTCAAGCATTTTTGAGACAGTGGTTTTTGTATTAGGCCTATGGATTTGTATTTGTATAGAAACCTCATCTTGCACTAGCAATTGTTATTCATTTTCCTAAGGTATTCTCTCTGTTGAAACTATGAGAGATTATACAGGATAATTAGGTATGTTGGGGTTTTCTATCGTGAATGACGAGGTGGTTATGGTACACTTTCCATCATAATGGATTTGTTTTGCATTTGATTGTTTGCACCTTTTAACATATGGCCTTTTCCATCGTATTCAAGCACTATGCTTTGATTTCTGTCTCTCTGTATACATACTTTATGCATTTGAGTATTTATAGTCGGTACGATGTTCAGATAATGCTTGTCTGCTTTGTTGTAAACCCATGCGTCCTGTTTCTTTAGGCGCTTGGGCTTTTAACTACCATTTAATTCACCGCCTACTCCTGACGCGTCATGTGACCAAGCTCCGTTCGCGAAGCGAAACGCGTCAGGGAGGGCACTCGCTCTTTCACTTTGCTGAATAAATATGCACTGCTGGCACCTTACTTGGAGTGATGGCTTGATGATTTAACATCAGATATCCAGCCTGTGGAGATAAGGTCTGCGCCCATTTGAACTGCTATCAGAAGCGGTTGGGATTTTGCTTGTTCATATATATATATATATATATATATATATATATATATATATATATATATATATATATATATATATATATATATATATATATATATATATATATATATATATATTACCTACTGGCTATCGCCAGTAGGTATATATAGTTAGGATTAATTCCCTATGGGATTTTTGAAAATTCTATGTCTAATAACTTTGGCGTTTGAGGACGGAATCGGCTGAAATTTTCAGGAAAATGGCACATTTTGTTTTTGAGCAGCCCCTGAAAATTTGGTGGGGTTTCGTCAAGGGGGGCTGAGAAAAAAGGGGGGTCCCAAAACGCGTTTTTCCCATTCATTTTTCCATGGGGCGGTTGGACTCACTTTTAGCTCGAACGGCTGAATGGATTTGCACGAAACTTGGCAAAATTGTAGGGACTGTTAGCCCGATGTGCCTTTGCTAGGTCTCAATATATGTGCTCCAGTAGTTTTTGAGAAATTAACGTTCAAAACAAGATATATATCTGTAACAGCGCTCCGGGCAGCGATCCGGTCCGCTTACTTTTCGCGAAACGGAACTTTGCGCGCAGAAAGCTGATTGGCTCTCCGGTGTCTGTCAACATTCTAAACAGTCCGGAGCGGCCGCCATCTTATCTCTCGGTAGGATCGAGAGAGAAGAAGAGGTGAAAAACAAAGGGGGAATTTATTGAAAGGGGGCAAGGTATACCCCTCTTGACCCCCTAGGAATGTTGTTGGGGTTATTAAAGGGTCCCGTGGGGAAAATAAAAAAAAAATGATTTTTCACGGTAGAAGCGCTTCACGGGCCGCGAACTGGGCCGCAAACTGGTAGCGAAACGGGAATTCGCCATTTTGTGCTTCGTTTTAATTGTTTAGAGACAAAAATTATCGCCGCACATCGGCCACATTGCATGAATATCGCTGAAAAGTCAGCGATATTCATGCATTATCCAGCAAATGCTCTTAGCCATGTTATCCACCTTGCATTGGATAACATGGCTAAAAACTGCTCTGTGCGTGAGCTTTTTTTTTTTTTTTTGCTGCGTGACGTTTGTTAACGTTCGATTCGATGGAAATCAGGAAGTGTTGACCACCATTTTGTCACTGCGAGTAAATATTTTGTTATAAATGAATCCTTATTGATAAACATTGTCTGCGCCATCTTGCGTTTTTGTCCAATGCCACAATTTTGTCGTGCACGGCAGCCATTTTAGATGCCTTGACCAGGGCCACTCTCTGCACGCCGCCGATCCTCAGCATGGCTCCCCACCCTCGCAAGCATCTCCCCCATGCACTGGTCACCCCCGCTCTCTCTCTCATGCATGGGACATATACTTCCCCCCATCTGCGCTGCTCTTCTCTGAGAATCACACCCTGTGCCCGCCCGACACCTCCCTTTCACCCTATTCACTACCGCACCCTCTGACACTCCTCTTCCTCTGTGTCCAATTGTCCAGGCCGGACCTAGGCTATCACCTAGCCCTGCGGATGTAGTTTATGGCCCCAGCTGTAGAGTATCCAGACATGCCAACCCTCCCGATTCAGGCGTGAGACTACTGATGTCAGTGCTAGTCTTTCGCTTCCCGATTCCTGCAAGGAAAAACCCGGGGGCATATTACCAACAACTAGCGGTAATTTTTGTCTCTAACTTGTTTAGAGACAAAAATTATCGCCGCACTTCGGCGAATTTTATCGCACATAAACCTTGCTATTAGCAAGGTTTATCGCAAATGCGATAAAAAACGGCCGCAATGCATGAATATCGTTGAAAAGTCAGCGATATTCATGCATTATCCAGCAAATGCTTTTAGCCATGTTATCCACTTCCCATTGGATAACATGGCTAAAACTGCTCAGGGCAGGTGTTAGATTCTCCAAAAGTTGGTAATAGGAGATAGCGATGGTTAGGGACTGTGTCCAGTCGCTAAAATCTTGGCACGCCCACTTTGCATGTCATTAGTGATAAATATCACTGATATGCAAAGCGGGGCCCAAGATGGTCGCTATCTCCTTTTAGCTGTCACTAACTGGTGTTAGCGACAGCTTGGTAATAGGGAGATAATTTTATCTCTTTTTTTTTGGCTTTTAAAGCCAAAAAAGCGGAAATAAACCCCCTTGATAATATGCCCCATGATTTCTCGGGGGTTTCAGCTGACAGGGCTTGGTATTGTGTTACGTGCTAATTCTTCCAGGAAACGTCAGAGGGTCGATGCAGGGGTTCTAGAAGGGGTGATAAACCATTTAAGCCTCATGAACAAGCGCATGGTCTTTTAAAGATTTGTGAAGTACTCGGGGCGGCGGTGTGTGTGTGCCCTCTTTCAGGAGCGGGCGGGGGGGCACTGCCAGCAACTTGCCAGGCCAGGCAGTGTTCAACACGTGCATCACCCTTTCTCTGCCTTCTATTGCGCTCCATGATTCGGAAAGGTAAGAAAAAGAACGCGCATTTGAGTTTGAAATGTCCGATCTTGTAGCAGTACACTTGCAAAGCCCACACATGACAATAACCCGATTCAAGGCCCCATTCACCCGATTTTTTAAACATATATAGCACTCCAACAAAGTTAGATTTTAAAACTTTATTAACATTTAAATATAATGAACGCAACAAAAACTGTAAATATATTTAACCATTTTTTGAAATTAACCAGAACTATAACGATAACAACAACAACAACAATAATATAACTTTTATGCCTAAATTACGCAAACATTTAGCTAATCTGCTAAAGGGGGGAGTCGCCATTTCTTTACAATAATCAATAATGAAAAATCCACATCAATAGGGTTGTCCGTTTTCTCGATGCAGCACTATAGTGCAACATACACAGCACCTGGGGTGTCAAGAGTGAACAGGTCTTTCTTTGTTCCTTAAGATGTTATCTGTGTCAACCTCTTCCGAGAATGCTGATGCGTTAGGATTTCCTTGTGTTTCTTAATAGCATTGGTGTCTGTACACTTCTTTGTCAATTCTGTCAAGATGATAACTGCTTCATAAACAGACGATATCTTTGTTTAGTCATTAGTGTTAAGTGTGTCTGAAACTACAGTGCCCTTCTGTTTTTTTTTCTTCAGGCTCTACAGAGTTTTGTGTGTTGTTCTTTTGAGCGACAATTATTCCAGAGGTTTCAGGTTCACTTGTTTTGTCCTGCAGTGAGTTAACAGCTTTAGAGAGTTCATGTTTATTTGCTATGTCCTGCTGTTCGTCAACTGCTTCAGAGACGTCAGCCTCATTTGTTATGTTTCAGTAGATCCTGGACCTGCCCGGCCGCGCCCAAAATGGCGCCGGTGTAAATGGGACTCGTAACTGCTTGTTGTGTACTGGTTGCCCAACCTTGATATCACGAGATACATATGCAGTTTTGAAGCACATGGCGGAGGCTTGTCTGCTGTAGTGGGGCGCCCCTTTATCGTTTCAGTCGCCATTCCGCCCGCTTTTGCTACACTGTGCCTTTTCCGCCATTCAGCTGTTTAGCGCCCGCTCTTACGGCTACAGCGTCTCGCTCACCATGTAGTTGAGTTGCTCCCACTCTTGCGGTGCAGCGATAGGCGGCTTCCACAGGACTCTTAAAATGGCGGTCGGCTCTTCGGATTTGGGCCTGGTCCAGTAAAATGGCCCTGGGACACCTTGGAACTCGGACGCTTGTCTGCCAGGGCTTGGGTTCCATTCTCGAAAGCGTCCCCTCAGCCTTGAAGATTGTACAAAAGTCTTGGGGGCCGTCGACTCCCGCAGGCTTCCGGTGGGGAGCGGCTGCCATGATTGCTTGCGGAATGGCCACGACGGAGCTACGAGATGATGGTGCTCTCATGGTGACGCCAGCTTCAGTCTGAAACATCCAGAAACAAGGTGGGGCTTTCATCGTTTGGGAAAAAAAATGTTTTAATCCAATGAAAAGTGTTATTTTTAGGTCACATGACCTAGTCTTACATAATTAGGAAAAGAAAAGTAAAATGAACCAATGAAAAGTTTTATTAACAAGTCACATGACCTGTTATGCTTACGTTACGCGCTGCGCGGCGCGCTCTGGATCGTTTCCGGGAAGCTGCGCCTTGCGCACCGGAGCACTTCCGGGTGCGCTAACGCGTCGCGTCATATGACGCATTACGCGACAATGCAGGTCCAGAATATAGTCAAAATGTCTCCACCAACCAGCGGTCGGAATACAACCGCTTTCAGCAGTCCAAAAAGTTCTGTTAAATCTTAAGAGCGGGAGCAACTCAACTACATGGTGAGCGAGACGTTGTAGTCGCAAGAGCGGGCGGTAAACAGCTGAATGGCGGAAGAGGCACAGAGTACCAAAAGCGGGCGGAATGGCAACTAAAACGGTAAAGGGGCGCCCCACGACAGCGTGTCTTCAGGTCAAACGGATTGTGGGACAAGGTCCAGAATGGAAGATTCTTCAAAAGGGAAAAAATTCCGCCGGACCCCGGGAGCCGGCCGCCTATGCCGGGGGCGATCTCAGGCCTCACCAGGGCAACACGACTTGGGGAGGGGGCAGGAGCCAAGCGCCCCCTCTCAGTCCGCGCCATCTTACCGCCCCTCGGGGGCCTCCGTCAAGCGGTTTAGGGAGGCACCGTATCACATTGTTTTCCAATGCAGTCAGGTCCACAAATGGACCCCACTTACTTTGAATAGTGAAGCTGCAGCAGGTGCAAATAAGGTTTAAACAGTGTTACAAGAGCTGCTTAGAACTCTGAAGTATGGCACTCAACAACCAGGACTTATGCCATTTGTGTAAGGCAGTGACATGGAAGCAACTCAGGGACAAAAAGCATGAACAAACATTCACGTATGAAAATCTTATTTGGGGAAGGGGTAGAATCCAAACGCCCCCTGCCAGTTCGCGCCACTACACCGTATGTGGAAAATCTGAAGCCATCGTTCTACAAACTCTCAACGCTTGTTATCAGTGCATGAGTTTCATGCTCGATCGATTGAGCTAGCCGGATCGGGCAATAAAAAGTATAAAATAGTTATGTAAATAGTTATTTAATAAAATGTTTTACTCTGTTTCTTTGCTGGTGTGTTGTGTATATTTATAATATTTGCATAGGGTTTGTCGTTATTTTGGGCGGTGTGGGTGGCGGAGTCGAGCTGTTTTGCAGCCCTCATGGTGTGGAGCTCAGTTCATTTCACTATTTTCGTATTTCTCATGAAGGGTTGTTCCTAATGTTTGTATTTTACTGAGGTCAAAAAGAGATCGAATTAGTGGTCTACTGATTTTGCTTGATTACTTTTATTTTTTACACGATTTTTCACTATCTGCAAAGACTAAACAGAGTATTGCGACTTTGTGCTTGTTTGTAAATAGTGAATGATCCAAAGAGAACCAATTGTAAAACAGTAAATGCTTGGATAATAATCAATCAAATGGAGAGACAAGCAGGTACGATGGATTACAACAGGGGTAAAGGTCTGCGTTAACTACCGTTCACTATCTGCAAAGAGAGAGTACTACTAAGAGAAAAGAGGGGAGTGGGGGGGGGCAGCGTTCAAAGCACATCAGCGTGCATAAACACGAAAACGTTTTTACCTATCACGTACTTGACATTTGACAGCTTTTGATATATGCTATTAAAAAACCATTGAAATTCACAGAAAAAACCATAGGTTATAGTCCATATATAGTTAGGAATTTGCATTTACAAAACCTTGAAAATTCAATGAAAAAACCATTGGTTTTAGGCCATATATAGTTAGGGATTTGCATTTAGAAAACCTTATTTTACTCGCATAAAACCATTGAAATTCCATATATAGTTATAAGCGCTAACTATATATCGCGCACCCGCAATCCACTGCTGATGATGTCACATATTACATCATTCATGACATGGTTAGTGACATCACTGATGACATCACTGATGACATCTCAAATGACATCACTGATGACATCACTGATAACATCTCATTTGACATGACTGATCACATCACTGATGATATCATTCATGTGATAATACCATGAACCTCTTCAGACTCTAATATAACCTTAGATACAATCAGTGTAAACAGACAGTCACAGACTGTCACTCATCCATGGAGTTACTCACACACCTAGTCAGTTATGCCAAAAATCAATCACACCTCCATTTTCTCAACTATACAGTTATACACACCTTACTTATTCAAACATATACTAACACATATTTACTTTACTCTCTTATACAATCTCTGATACATGTTCACAATGATCCATACAGCCACTCACACATTCACTGGCTCTTATGCAACGTTATTTATAGATGTCAACTCTCACATGTACTGTGTTTTACATATGTACTTAATTTGACATGTAGCACTGAGATATCCATTCACTCACTAATACACTCATGCACAGTCAACCGCCCATACAGCTGTTTCCACATGCACTTTTGAATCTATACATATAGTGAATCAACTACTCACACATCTATGTACAGAGTCACACACCTCCCAGCCACCCATACACACACACTCAGTTTCCCATACAAATACTTGGACAACCAATCAATAACCCATACAGTTACTCATATAGCTACTGATCAACATATGCAGCAGTTTGTAGAACAACAGATATAATGATGCACAAATTAAAACAGTTTAGTCACTAACCCATGCACTCAGTGAGACACATTTAATCACTCACTCAATCAGTCAGTCATGCACCTAGTAAATCCTTCATCCAGACACTTATATATCCACTCATTCTTCAATATGTAAAACATATTTTAACTTTACAGAAACATACAGTCACTGGATGTTGTAATCAGTGATGTCATCAGTGATGTCATTTGAGATGTCATCAGTGATGTCATCAGTGATGTCACTAACCATGTCATGAATGATGTAATATGTGACATCATCAGCAGTGAATTGCGGGTGCGCGATATATAGTTAGCGCTTATAACTATATATGGAATTTCAATGGTTTTATGCGAGTAAAATAAGGTTTTCTAAATGCAAATCCCTAACTATATATGGCCTAAAACCAATGGTTTTTTCATTGAATATATATATATATATATATATATATATATATATATATATATATATATATATATATATACACATACATACATACATATATATGTATATATATATACACATACATACATACATAGATACATATATATATATATATATATATATATATCTATCCAAAAACACTCTGCCACCAACTGTCGCTCCTCTTTCCCTCGGGTGCCTCCTTACCGCACGGTGGAGTGCGTATATATTCAGAAACACACAATTCCCATATCCACGGGCTGTTAACCAATTAAGGACACTCCAGTCAGAAATTTTGTAGTCCTTACGCCAGATTTATTTTCTTGGGTGTACACTCGTCCAGTACAACAAACGCGTTTCGGCATTGCCGCCGTCGTCAGTGTTGTCTGGGTCGGACACATTTTTTACTTAAATAAAGTTTTCTTCAAAACATTATCACATGATGAAAAACAAAACATAAAAGAAAGGCACATCAATTCATTTTATTGATATATGGCGGCCATCTTGTAGTGTCCGAAACTCATTACGATTATGCATATTTCATAACATGGCTAATCATTATTTCGTTTTTTATGCAAAATCCTCACATTCACTAACAACATTCTGAGACACCCTATTATTCTTATAAAATAGTCTCATCAATCTCGCCCTTAATGGGCATTTATAATCTTGTACAGATGCCAAGTACGTTGCTCTCCATTTTATGGTTTCGGTTCACAAATCATGGGCCTTAGTTATTGTGCCTTTCACGTCACTACTGGTCTTGTGAAATTGCCCTGAATGGGCTTTTTCAATTCAGATACAGTATGTGACTTAATCTCATACAGACACGGAAATTTCACTCGCATTCTCTCAGTGAGGAGCACTTTCCAACTTCCATTTTGGGTCAGCTGACTATGTGGTGATCTTATCCTATGTGTACCCACATTTCTTCTTCATTATTCAGCCCACCCGGATTTTTTGTTTGGAGCATGATTATGTATCTCGATTCTAGGGTTCTCAGTTTCTTGACCCAGTCTCCCCCTCTCTCTGTTTTTGTTAACTGGTCCAGAATAAAGAAGCTCAGCAGATTGCTGTTGCTGTTATGAGCTTTCTCATAATGTCTGGCCACGGGGTAGCTCTGATCCTTCAAGGTAATTGCTCTCCTATGCTCCAAAATCCTGAGTTTGGTTTGTTTCGTAGTGCTCCCCACGTACCTTTTGCCACAGGGACATACCAGGCAATACACAGTGAAATCCGAATTGCAATTAAGTAGTTTCGGAATCATCACCTTCCTCATTTTCCCTGGTACCTCATACTCCTTCACTTTTTGTGAATTTCTTCAGGCCTTGCATTTCATACATGGGTAGAAACCGCTCATTTTGGACTGGAAAGACAAGGGTATACTAGATATGAACGATTGGCGAAATTTGAAATGCGAGCATCCGCAGTTGGCAACCTTTTATCACTTACCAAAAGTGCATAAGAGCAAGATCTGGCCTCCAGGAAGACCAATCGTGTCGGCAATAGACAGCCTACTGGAAAAAACCTCAATATACATTGACAATTTCATTGCACCACTGGTAAAGGACCTAAGCTCGTATCTGAGGGATACACAAGACTTTTTAAGGACCATCGAAGGGGTGATATGGGAGAAGGACTTATTGCTAATAACATTAGATATTACAAGCCTATACACCTCTATATGACACGATGAAGGCCTAAAGGCAATGGAACACTTTCTGGGAAGACGGCCATTGAAATATAGAACACACAATCATATGCTCATAGCTCTTACAGACTTTTGTTTGAAGAATAACATTTTTCTATTTTCAGGACAACTTTATTTACAACTACAGGGGACCGCGATGGGCACGTGCTTCGCCCCAGCTACGCGAATTTATTCGTGGGCTGGTGGGAGGAGCACGTGGCCTGGACCGGGGATAATGAGAAATGGATGGAAAAAATAGTTATATGGACCCGCTACATTGATGATCTTTTCATCGTGTGGCGGGGAACCCAGAATGAAGCTGAGAAGTACATCAAGATCTTGAATGAGAACCAGCAGAACCTCAGATTCACAGGTCACGTTAGTAAAGATGAGGTTTTTTATTTGGATCTGAAGGTTTTCATTCAAGACAATAAAATCCAGATGGCCCTATACAGGAAGCCAACGGCAGGAAATACTATCCTGCACGCAGGAAGCTGTCATCCCCGTAGTGTTGTAAACAACATCCCATTGGGAGAGTTCCTCCGGATTAAGTGGAACTGTTCCACTGAGGAAGGGTACATGAAAGCCAGAGATGAATCTAAGAAGAGATTCGAACGTAGGGGATACTGTAGAGGAGTTTTGGACAAGGCACAAAAAAAGAGTGATGCGAGGCCCCGAGGTGAACTACTCATAGACAGGACCAAAATAAAAGACAACAAAGTGAGGTTAATTACCAACTTTAATGACAGATCTCCAGAAATGTTTCAGATCCTACGGAGAAACTGGAACATATTAAAATCAGATGGGGTGGTGGGTCAACTTTTACCCGACTACCCACTGGTCACATATCGAAAAAGTAATTCCCTTAGAGACCATCTAGTGAACAGTCACTATGAACAGAAGAAAAAGAAGAAGGCCCCAGTCCTAGGTTTCTACCCATGTATGAAATGCAAGGCCTGTAGAAATTCACAAAAAGTGAAGGAGTATGAGGTACCAGGGAAAATGAGGAAGGTGATGATTCCGAAACTACTTAATTGCAATTCGGATTTCACTGTGTATTGCCTGGTATGTCCCTGTGGCAAAAGGTACGTGGGGAGCACTACGAAACAAACCAAACTCAGGATTTTGGAGCATAGGAGAGCAATTACCTCGAAGGATCAGAGCTACCCCGTGGCCAGACATTATGAGAAAGCTCATAACACCAACAGCAATCTGCTGAGCTTCTTTATTCTGGGCCAGTTAACAAAAACAGAGAGAGGGGGAGACTGGGTCAAGAAACTGAGAACCCTAGAATCGAGATACATAATCATGCTCCAAACCAAAAATCCGGGTGGGCTGAATAATGAAGAAGAAATGTGGGTACACATAGGATAAGATCACCACATAGTCAGCTGACCCAAAATGGAAGTTGGAAAGTGCTCTTCACTGAGAGAATGCAAGTGAAATTTCCGTGTCTGTATGAGATTAAGCCACATACTGTATCTGAATTGAAAAAGCCCATTCAGGGCAATATCACAAGACCAGTAGTGACGTGAAAGGCACAATAACTAAGGCCCATGATTTGTGAACCGAAACCATAAAATGGAGAGCAACATACTTGGCATCTGTACAAGATTATAAATGCCCATTAAGGGCGAGATTGATGAGACTATCTTATAAGAATAATAGGGTGTCTCAGAATGTTGTTAGTGAATGCGAGGATTTTGCATAAAAAACGAAATAATGATTAGCCATGTTATGAAATATGCATATTCGTAATGAGTTTCGGACACTACAAGATGGCCGCCATATATCAATGAATTGAATTGATGTGCCCTTCTTTTATGTTTTGTTTTTAATCATGTGACAATGTCTTGAAGAAAACTTTATTTAAGTAAAAAATGTGTCCGACCCAGACAACACTGACGAAGGCGGCAACGCCGAAACGCGCTTGTTGTACTGGACGAGTGTACACCCAAGAAAATAAATCTGGCGTAAGGACTACAAAATTTCTGACTGGAGTGTCCTTAATTGGTTAATAGCCCGTGGATATGGGAATTGTGTGTTTCTGAATATATATTATATATATATATATATATATATATATATATATATATATATATATATATATATATATATATATATATATAACCTACTGGGTCGCCAGTAGGTAGTTATAGTTGGGACATTCAAAATCAGTAACTGTTGGCAGCCATTTTGTGCCTCAGTAGAAGTGAGGGTGAAGAAGTCTGTGAAATATGTTGGCAAAACGTGAACAGGGGCAGGTTAGACACACCCTGACCCACTAGGCCTGCTCAGGGGGTGACAAAAAAAGTTGCAAGATGCACGTAGGATCCGCGTATTTGGTCACTAAAAAAAATGAAGAATGTATTTTTGAGATATATATCAAGCTTATGTCTATAGATGTTGGTTGGTTCTACAAAGTGCCCTTGTGTTTATTGAGAGATTTTAGTCATTACAAGTAAGTAACGATGCAGAGTCTGAAGTTCATGAGGAAGACACGGTTTCCTTCATCTGTAAAATGCATACTATCTCTTTAATAGAGGCCATGCATATTGAAACACAGATTGTTGTGATATATGGACAAAATTCTATAGTTTCGTAGAAAAGTAGAAAGATTTATCAACAAGTTTATTCACTTATGTGCGCAGATCAGGTGTTCCAGTCTTCCCCTATCTCGACGACTGGTTGTTGAAGGCGGGCTCACCCCAGACTGTCGTCTCCCACCTCCATACTACGGTCGACCTCTTGCACCTGCTGGGGTTGTCTGTCAACGTGCCTAAAGTCGCACCTGTGCCCCTCTCAGAAGCTCCTCTTCATTGGAGCGGTTCTGGACTCTGCGCAGTTTCGGGTTTTTCACTCCAAACAGCGGGTTTGGGATATTTAGGCTCTGATTCTGATCTTTCAGCTTTTATCCTGGGTCTCGGTCAGGTTGACGCTGCAGCTCCTGGGGCTGAAGGCCTCCTGCATCCTACTGGTGCATCACGCAAGGTAGCATGTGAATAAATATAAACATAGGCAACGCAGTTTGCCTCCCGTAATACACAAATTTCAGGAGGTGGTGGTTCCCGGGGCTTGAGGGGAGTCGTTGAATGCCAAATACTTGTAATGTTGTAGGGGGGGTTGGACGTGAAAGTGGTGCAAGGGGGTTGTAAATCTGGTACACAGTGTTTTGTTTTACTTTGCTTTGCTTTCTGTGATGTAGAAGATCCTGGGTAAATATAACATTTTTTGACAGCCAGTAACTTTTAACCCTACCTCCAAACGGTTTTCTGCCTGTTACTATAGTAACAGTTCATAGAACTGTTACGTGAGCACAGAGGTTAAAATTTCACCACACTATGTTGCTAATGAATTAGCCTCAGAATTATAATTCAAATTATAAATATAATTTCTATTGATGACTGCTACCCCCACAAAAACTTTTTTAATTAACTTTTATTAAAACAATAACTGGAATTATAACTAAAAGATAACAATACAATAAATAACTATAACTATATCTAACAAAACAATATAATAAACAAAATATAATACAGAGTCCAAAATAAGTATTTTAGTTAATCTGCAAAACAAAAAAGAAAATTAGTGTTTAAAATTAGATTGATGTGACTAAATGAGGTCAAACATTACAAGACAAAGTAACACTTGATGATATTTATATATTTTTTAATCTTCGCAGTGAGCCTGAAACGCTTCCCCTGATATTGTACATGCAGACTTTGGTCCACCCTTTTTATCAATTTTTGCTGTTTGAGATATAACGTCCTACCTCTGTTATTCATCTCCTACTTTCTCCTTTCAAATTCTCTTGTAAAGACCTAAACAACAATTAAAGGGAACCTTTTCTGCATTTTTTTAATAAAGCATTTGACACAATGCATAGTAACACCGTATTAATTGAATGTTTTGAAATTAATTTTCACAAGTCTTAAAAACAGTGAATGCAAGAAAAGTTACTTGCCGCATATGCAATACTGCTTTCAAGAGGAGACCCCAACAAAGAGGACTGGTGTGGAACTGCAAGTATACAGAAGCAGTTACAGACTAAGTATCAAGTCAACTTTGCAAGGGAAGAGTTAAGGAGATTGAGAGAGGCTGATCCTGCTTCATGAGGAGGCCCAAGTACCAGTGGAGCAACACCGACAACCTCTACTGCACAGCCTGATATTTGTCCCCAATTTGGAACCCTTTAATAAAAAAAGTAAGAAGGATGGGAGCTTTGTATGCCATCCTAATACCTAATCATCATTTAGTTATACAGAGATCTACCCTGTATCAGACCCATTCATACAAGTGGGAATTGGAGATTATATGCCACCGAAAACCCCTCAAGTACTTATATCCGTTACTTTTTAACTTTGTCGAGTAGTCATATTGTGAGTATTTACCTTAAAGTTGTCCGTTAGAAGTTTGTGGATCTCTCTGGCTTCAAAAAACTAGTTCATGCTATATTTGAGACATCGGTGAAAATGAACTGGAACAGGAGGATATTCTTTCTTCAATGTTGGTAACCTGCTGCTGACTTATGTAACATTGTGGTAACTGAAAAAATAGTTAAAAATGTACATGTTGTACATATGTCCAAGCCTAATTTTAATGTTCATAAAAACAATTGTTCTAAATAGGATTGGGGATGAAAAGTAATCATCAGAGGTTATATTTGGACAGCAAAATAGGAATTAGTATTGCATTATACAAATGTTAGGCCGAGATTGGTCACTCACTTCATTCACAAACTTCTAGGCTTGATCTGATAGAACCCTTTTTGGACTTCAATGATCTAGAAATTCAGAAGTAAATAGCAAGGAAAATTGAAATACAAGTTTTCAAAAATAAAGAAGTAAAAACAAAATTTTTACTTTGTATCTGAAGTACAGGCTGAAAACGTGTAACGAGCATTTAAATGAGAAATGGGTTTCAGAAAGAAGCGTCTATAAGACTATCACAATGCATATTTATATTTATAAAAACAAGAAGAATTATAACTCATACATTGTTCAATTTTAAATCACATATTAGGGCAATAAAATCGTGAGGACATGCTTTTTTTTACGTTTGGTTGATTTCAGAATGCCTATGAATTCTAGTAAAACATGACAATAACAGTTATCCATCTGCAAACACATGAAATACACAAATGCTTATGTCAGAATGGTTTTCTATCATGAAATGTTAAAAAAAAACCTGATAACTCCATTAGGTCCATTGCAATTTTCGGCTGATAACATATGGAGAGTCAGTGGATCTGGTGTGTCGGGTTGTTCACCACCAAGTGGTATAATTTGTGGGCAGGACAGCTTGTGGCAACCAGTATGTCTCATGGTTGAGATATCTGTATAATGAGATAGAACAGGGGGCAAATGAAGTTTGAGGTTATTAAAAAACATGGAGAGCGTGCTAAAATACAACATTGACCAGTCGATTACATGTGCAGTGCATGGGGAGGAAGCAGCACGTGACACAGTACTTAAATAATTATATGCGGCAGGATTAAGTGATTTGTCCAGAAACATCGCTAACCAAGGCAAACTATTTTTGTTATAAGAGCTGGAAACCGTGCTAAAATACACCTTTGCCTAAAACATTACTTTTGCATGCATGGGGAAACTGACGCACCACTTAAGCAAGAAAAACTACATCGCATTACTTGAACAGCACGTGGCACACTGCTGCGGGAGCGGCCACGTGGCGCTTGGTAAATTAAACAAACGCAGCAGGATTAAGAGATTTGCACAGAACAAAGGATAGCAAATCAAGTTTACCGTTATTAGAAATTATGGAGATCGTGTAAAAATACAACTTTGACCAATCGATTACATGTGCCGTGTATGGGGAGGAAGCAGCACGTGGCGCACTACTTAAATAATGAAAAGCGGCAGAATTAAGTGATTTGCCCAGAAACATCGCCTACTAAGGCAAAATATTTAAGGTATAAGAGCTGGAAATCGTGCTAAAATACACTATTGCCGAAAACATTACTTTTGAAATGTAGGGGGCACGTGACGCACTATTTATACGAGAAAAACTACATCGCATTCACTTGAACAGCACAGAGTACACTGCTGTAGGAGCGGCCACGTGGTGGTTGGCAAATTAAACAAACGCACCAGGATTAAGTGATGTGCCCAAAAACTAAGTGTGGGCAGAAAAGTCGTTCCACTCACGGAATTTGCGGATTTTCGCGATTTCGCGATCCGCAAATCTCGCAAAATTGCAGAAAATCCACGAATTCGCGAGCAGGACGAATTTTCATGGAAGCACTTACAGGGTTACAGCAGCAGGTGCACAAGTTGAAGCTAATTTCTTTGTAACCATTTACAAAGGGTTACAAAGAAATTAGCTTCAACTTGGGCACCTGCTGCTGTAACCCTGTAAGTGCTTCCTGGGGCCTTGTTGCCTACTTGCAACTATTCTCTGACACTGCTCTGACCCCTGTAGTAGGGTCAGAGAATAGTTACAAGTAGGCAACGAGGCGCCTGTCCCACAAATTAAACCTCAACAGGAAGCACTTACAGATACAAATTAAGCAGGTGCCCGAGTTGAAGCTCAAATTCAGTAATGTTAGCACACCTATCATATAAACGACACCCTCAGATAAAAAAAATGCTTTTTTCTTTTAGAAAGTAGGTACATTTACTTTGCTCGAACAAAACTCTTTTGAAAAAGAATTCAGATCAAGAGCCAGGCACACGCAGTTATTCAGAATTTGGCATACGCACAAGGTCCACTATTTGGCAGATATTTTGCATCCCCCAAACAACAAATGAAACCCTCAGTCCTTTAGATAAGGTTTCCTCTTTACTAGGGTATGGGATCTGGGTGTCACAGTTTTTTGTAACTGATGACTGATCACTAGCAAATCACCAGAACAATTCATGGCACAGGTGAAGCAACTGCAGAGAACCCATCGAATTACCGAGACTCTCCTGTTCATTTACCATTTTATCTGTACAAACATAAAGAACATCTGATGCGTACAATAAACACATGACTGTGCATAACGCATCCAGAAATGTGTGATAATTAAAGAAAGAGGAAACAAGACTTCTTTTGCAGTTTGCCTAGACAATGGATTTTAGAGGCAGGCTTGCAAATTGCTTAGAAGGGTCTAATCATTGCAGGAACTCGAAGCATATGGACAAGTCTTTGGAAAGGAACACGCTGTTTTGATTGGCACTGGCATAAAGCGGTTTGTGGCATAATTTGACAAAGGAACCCTCACAAGGACTCACTTTGTCTAAAACACCATTATTTCTTTTCCTATTTTTATGTTAGAGTGAAGTGATGAGAGCGAAATAATGTTTCCAAAACTAAACTCTGAACCGGAAAAAAAAACAATGAGACTTAAAGCGCGTTGTTCTACTATTGAAAGAAAGCAGGACGTTTATTATAGATATCTCTAAAACAAGCAGAGGCAAAGTCAAAAGGTCTTGCTATTTCACGCATACCTTCAATCTTTGAAAACAATTACCAACAAAGTGTCTGTGCACGCAATATATAATGTCTTTATATTGCATCCCAGTTGATTGGTAGGAGAGGACCTCTTGCTTGCTCTAACAATACACTCAAGCTACAACTTGCAGCATGGCAAAACATCCATAGAATGCTTATTGATCTATTAAAGTGAAGATAGGACGAGAACTTGTATACAGTCTGCTTACGTTGTTGCACAGATGGCTTGATTTAGACAAGGCTGCTGCCTTCTTGGTGGTTTTCTAATGCATTTTTTTATGCTGCTCTGGAGCATAAACTTGTGTACAAAAATGCTGCCTAAAGACAGGAAGGAAAGTGCTTTACGGAGCCGCAATACAATGATGTATGGTGGATAGAAACTAAAAGTGGAAGCTAATGAATTTCAAGCAATGGTAATGCCAATAAGTCTGGCCTTAAAGGAATGTTGATTGTTGATTGTTAATGTGAAATATTACTATGGATAAGATGTTCTGCAGTGCTGGGTGGCAGACTGTAAAACTGCGTGTTTGTTACAGGCTCACATGGTCACTGGAGACACATCTTCTGGCCCTTTACGCAGCTGCAGTGTAGTAAAAGCACTATACATTTACCCAACGAGGGAGCACTTAGTGGAATAGCCAGTAGAAAGTACTCCAGTGCAAATTGCAAAAGAATCGCCGATTTCGCTGGAAAATCCGCGAATTCACAGATTTCGCCGATACTTACCAAAAACAAAAGTTACAAAGTAAACTTTAACGATATATAAAAGCAGGAAAGCGTGCTTAAAAACAACATAGTCAAATTGAACATGAATTTGCATTTACGTGGTATTTAAAGATTGTTCAGATTAATTAATGTAATTACTCTTAAAAAAGCGCTTACCTACGAAGAAGTGGATACGAACACTCTCAATGTCTATGACTGCGGAATAGGAAAAGTTCAAGAAGGTTGACAGCTTATAAATGCTTTGCAGAAGGATGATTGGTTGAGCATGATGTCACTGGGTGTGCGAGCTCTGATTGGGAATGTTGTAATCGAGCAAGCAAAAATAAAATGAAATGCGGTAGGGGTACATAGCCAGGCAGTGGGACGTATTGTGAGCATGCGTGACATTAACACACATGCGGTACCACAAACGTGCACGCGCAAAGTGAATGCAACTCCTACAGGGTAAATACATAGATGGAGTTTGGATGTACCCGTAGACTTGAAGTGGCTTCAGGAGAGGGGCTTTGCAGGCCTCCTCCATAAAATAATAATATATAATTAGCCATGCCCCGGGGGCTGGGGACCCTGGTGCAAGGAATTGGGCATGGGAGGGGGGCCACACGCCCCACTTCCCATAAAAAAATGGAATACGCATACTCCACTTTTTGTCATTGTACCATAAGAGCACCCTGTCGATCACGCGCTGAAGGCTAATTGGCTGTCAAGTGGTTGTCAACATTCAAAACTAGAAACGGTTGACAGCCATTTTATGTGTTGGTACAAGGGAGGCTGAAAAAGCGTGTGAAATGTGTGTTTAAAACATGAAAAGGGGGAGGGTAGACACACCCTGATCCTCTAGGTCTCCTCAGGGGGTCCCACAATCTCTCCCAGGGTCCCTATGTTTTTTTCTTTTTTAGGGAAAAATCACGGGGTGCACATTCTAGTGATATTTTAAAAAAAAAGACGTGGGCTTTCGCTCGCCTTTGGTAATTTGCATTCTTTCAACTGTTTAGAGGAGATGCAGCAATGCTGGATCCAGGATCCAACATTGAGTAAGAAAAGGTAACGATAATACTTAAAGAAAATTAATAAAATAATATTCTCAGAGAATCTCTTGTCTTAATATTTATATTAAATATATATAAATACGTTTTTCAACATTGAAAAAATCACCGAAGTCGCACACACACCGCGTCTGATATGTATATGACGTCACGTTTACTGCACGTCCTTCACGTCGCGTTATACGTACATCTCGCATATGCGCACGGTGTCGCGCACAAGTCGCATAGCAACCGCTTGGGAAAAGTTGTACCCTTTGCACGCCCTTCGTGGATCCTAGACAGCGACCCTAATATGGCAGACACGTTTCGCGCAGTAAATGAGCAGGGTGTTCGTAGGTTGCGCAAGTGCAAAAAATAAAAAAAATTGATACAAGATGTAAGTATATTACAAACAATATACAATAATGAAGAAAAAAGTATGTAAAAAACTTGTGCATTTATAAAACCTTTGAAATTCACTGAAAAAACCATAGGTTTCACATAAGTTATAGTTAGGAATTATCATTTTAAAAACCTTGGAAATTCACTAACAGTTTAAGATGTCTTCAGTGGTGTCACTTACCATGTCATGAATGATATAATATGTGACATCATCAGCAGTGGATTGCGGGGGCGTGAGTTATAGTTAGTACAACTAACTATAACAGGGGAATTTCATTGGTTTTATTCGATTGAAATGTGTAGCTAACTATAACACCCCTAAAACCTATGGTTTTTCAGTGAATATATATATATATATACATATATATATATATATATATAAATAAATATATATATATATATATATATATATAAATATATATATATATATATATATATATATATATATATATATATATATATATATATATATATATATATATATATATATATATTCACTGAAAAAACCATAGGTTATAGACCATATATAGTTAGGGATTAGCATTTAAAAAACCTTATTTTATTCGCGCAAAACCATTGAAATTCCATATATAGTTAGATGCACTAACTATATATCGCGGACCCGCAATCCACTGCTAATGATGTCACATATTACATCATTCATGACATGGTCAGTGACATCACTGATGACATCACTGATGACATCTCAAATGACATCACTGATGACATCTCAAATGACATCACTGATGACATCACTGATGACATCACTGACATCTCATTTGACATTACTGATTACATCACTGATGATATCATTTATGTGATAATACATCTTCAGACTCCAATATAACCTTAGATACACTCAGTGTAAACAGGCACTCACAGACTGTCACACATCCATGGAGTTACCCACACACCTAGTCAGTCATGCAAAGAATCAATCCCACCTCCATTTCCTCAACTATACAGTTATACACACCTTACTTATTCAAACATATACTAACACATATTTACTCTCTTATACAATCCTTGATACAAGTTCACAATGATTCATACAGCCACTCTCACATTCACTGGCTCTTATGTTCAGTTATTTATATATGTCAACTCTCACATGGAGTGTGTTTTACATATGTACTTACTTTAACATGTAGAACTGAGATATCCATTCACTCACCAATATACTCATGCACACAGTCAACTGTCCATACAGCTGTTTCTACATGCACCTTTGAACCCATACACCTAGGGAATCAACTGCTCACACATCTATGCACAGAGTTATACACCTCCCAGCCACCCACACACATACTCAGTCTCCCATACAAATACTTGGGCAACCATTCAATAACCCATATAGTTAATGATATAGCTACTGATTTAAACATGCAGCAGTTTACAGAAGAACATAAATAATGATTGCCAAATTAAGACACTTTAATCACTAACCCATGCACTCAGTGAGACACATTTAATCATTCTCTCATACAGTCAGTCATGCACCTACTAAATCCTTCATCCAGACACTTATACATCCACTCATTCTTCAATATGTAAGACATATTTTAACTTTACAGAAACATACAGTCACTGGGTGTTGTCATCAGTGATGTCATCAGTGATGTCATTTGAGATGTCATCAGTGATGTCATCAGTGATGTCACTGACCATGTCATGAATGATGTAATATGTGACATCATTAGCAGTGGATTGCGGGTCCGCGATATATAGTTAGTGCATCTAACTATATATGGAATTTCAATGGTTTTGCGCGAATAAAATAAGGTTTTTTAAATGCTAATCCCTAACTATATATGGTCTATAACCTATGGTTTTTTCAGTGAATTTTCAAGGTTTTGTAAATGCAAATTCCTAACTATATATGGTCTATAACCTATGTTTTTTTCTGTGAATTTCATTGGTTTTTTAAAAGCTAATATCTATAGCTGTAAAATATATTCTTTATTAAGTGACGTATCACGTAGCCCGTGAGACGCCTCATGATGCATCGCATAACCGTGACATATCGTCTCTGCAGCGCAAACCAAACCCAAAACGTAAGCGCGCCAGAACACGCTTAAAGATATATATATTTTTTTAACCTTAATTAGACAAAATCCACACGTGCACATATCATAAACGTTCAAAAAACACAATATGTCGGACTCCCGTTACGCTGCCGGTTAGCTGCCCGGTTAACGTACCAGGAAGCATCTTTACTGCGAAAAATCGCAATTTTTTTTTTCACCCCCCAGGGAACTTTAATAGCCCCCTCATCAATCCTAGGGGTTCAGGAGGGGTTTGCCTTACCCCTTTCATTCATTTACACCTTTTTTTTTTCCACCTCTTGTTACACTGGCGGTTAGCTGCCCGGTTAGCTGCCCGGTTCGCGTACCAAGACGCGTCTCTACGGCGAAAAAAACGGAATTTTTTTTTTTTTTTTTTTTTTGGGGCCAGCGTGGCTCTATAATATCCCCTCATCAATCCTAGGGGTCAGAAGGGGTCTACCTTGCCCCTTTCCTTCATTTCCCCCTTTGTTTTGACCTCCTCTTGTCTCTCGATCCTACCGAGAGACAAGATGGCGGCCGCTCCGGACTGTTTACAATGTTGACAGCCAATCAGCTACTCGTCAGACTCCCGTTACACTGCCAGTTAGCTTCCCGGTTAGCTGCCCGGTTCGCGTACCAAGACGCGTCTCTACGGCGAAAAAATCGGAATTTTTTTTTTTTTTTTTTTTTGGGCCCAGCGTGACTCTATAATATCCCCTCATCAATCCTAGGGGATCAGAAGGGGTCCACCTTGCCCCCTTTCCTTCATTTCCCCCTTTGTTTTGGCCTTCTCTTGTCTCTCGATCCTACCGAGAGACAAGATGGCGGCCGCGCCGGACTGTTTAGAATGTTGACAGACACCGGAGAGCCAATCAGCTTCGCTTCGCAAAGTTCCGATACGCGAAAAGTAAGCGGACCGGAGCGCAGCCCGGAGCGCTGTTACAGATATATATCTTGTTTTAAACGTTAATTTCTCAAAATTCACTGAAGCACATATATTGAGACCTAGCAAAGGCACATCGGGCTAACAGTCCCTACAATTTTGCCAAGTTTCGTGGAAATCCATTCAGCCGTTCGGGCTAAAAGTGAGTCCAACCGCCCTATGGAAATTAACATGGGAAAAACGCGTTTTGGGACCCCCCTTTTTTCTCGGCCCCCCCTTGACGAACCCCCCCCAAATTTCCAGGAGCTGCTCAGAAACAAAATGTGCCATTTTCCTGAAAATTTCAGCCAATTCCGCCTACAAACGCCAAAGTTATTAGACATAGAATTTTCAGAAATACCATAGGGAAAAAATCCTAACTATATATACCTACTGGCTATCGCCAGTAGGTAATATATATATATATATATATATATATATATATATATATATATATATATATATATATATATATATATATATATATATATATATATAGGATAATCAGTGCCCAGATAAATCCTCACAACATGAGAGGTGCCCAGATACCTAGTAAACCACATTTCATCATGGAAACCATATATACATTAATGGATTGACATAGTTGCATTATCTGCTTATGTGTATTGCATTTCATACCTTGCAATGTTTTTATTTATTTGCGTGCTCATTTCCCATATATAAACATGTTGCATTTAGTATTGTTTCACATATGTACCATATAACATTTGCTTTCTTATCGTTTGAGACTTCAGAAATATTATATGTTGGATTTGATCCTCTCTGTAGGGCCTCTCCGAAACTGATTGCCTTCTCCCCTTCTGTTTAGCTGAATCAGTTTTTTGCCATTAGGACTCTGAGCAGTTTACCACTTCTAAAAAGTGCTAAAGTGCTTGTGCTCACTCCCTAAAACAAGATAAAATTGAGTGTGTCAACAACATATACAATACTCTGTTTTTTTAGCGCACACAGTGTTAAATGTTGTAATCTCTTCTTCAAAGCTATTAACTATAATACCTTTGTCCTGTTCTGCAACTCCTCCTGTTATCAACTCTTCATTTTTCATTGAGTCCTGTTCTAGCCGAAGTAAACAAAACTGCACATCATCACAAACTTTTTCTACCCCTGCCACAGTACCATACAAAAGTGCTGTATTCATTTCTCCTAAACATAAAGCAAGAATTTTCACATAGTGCAACCTCCTTACTTAAGTTTGCATTATTAAGAAGTGTACTGCTTACATCCTAAAAGGATGTTTGAATGGCTGAATAGGTGCAGTGTCGGTAATTGTATAAGTGAATGGTTAGTGCCTGGGTGAGTGGATGAATAAATGGGTAGTGCCTGCATAGGTCAATGACTAAATATTTAGTGCCTGCGTGAATTCAAGAGTGCATGTTGAGTGCTGAGGTAATTGAATAGGTGTGTGGAGAGTGTGTGAGTGATTCTGTCACAGGGATTCTGCTCCTACACAGAACTGTGCACAGAGACTTGGAACCTCAGTGAATTAGGGTGTGCCAAAACTCACCTTAGTATCTAAAATCCCCTACCAGACTAGCAATCAGTGTCTCATTGATTCTTACACACCCCCAAGGATTAGACAACCCAGAACATGAACTTAGAACACCTCAGGTCAAGTGGAACACATGAACACTCTTTCGTTATACTAACATATCAGTCCAAAACGAGGAGTAAATGAAGACAGGTGCACGTTTGAAATATTTATTTCTAATGCAGTGGTCTCAAGCGCAGTATCTTGGCTAATACAAGCAAACATATTATAAGCAACAAGGTTATCAGCATAGTTACTAGTCCATAAAATACAAAGGGTGAAAGCATGGTAAAATGCTAAGGGAAAAGGTCTAAATAGAACCTCAGTCTTACCCTCCCTCGCTAGTATATTATTTTATATTATAGAAGGTCTCTTTGGGTTTTAGAAGGGAGGCCCCATACCTCTGGTCTTAGTAGAAAGGGATCACATCATCTTCTACACCAACTCTCTGCATGCGGATATTCATCAAATGTGTGTGCATAATCTGCGCAGTGCATTATTAAACACGCCAAAAGCCAGAGTTGGCCACAGCTGCCTATGTGTTATGTCTAAGACGTGCGCTGATCAGATCGAACAACAACCGCTGTGTTGAAATAACCTTGAAGGCTTCAGCACTCACTATTCAGACATAGCTTACCAAGCAAAGCTGATACTATCGGCAAACATATTATTCTCGTGTTAAGCAAAATATTCTACTAGGCTCAAAGCATTAATAACAATAAGTGCTGTGCGCAAAAGCAACAGAGAGGTAAAATGGCGTTTAAACTCCTAATAAGCTCATGCTAACTTAACACAGTATAAAGGCAAAGCCTATCTACATGACGCCCTCCCTTGATCCAGTTGAGGTCAAGGGGTGCTACAAGGGACTTGTTTGAGACAAATTACAATTCATTTATGAGTTGTACACATGTAACGAACTCTCATGCATCCACTGGATAACCGTCTTGTTTTAACTATGACAAATAAATTGATGGAAGGCGGACAAAACATATAGAGCAAGAATCTTATTAAGTGTTCAAAAAGGTTCTCTTTATATTATAACCAAAGTAGGGAGACAAGTACAAATCAAATAAAGCAAAAAAGTCATGAACAGAGGTCAATCAAATTATAACTACAATTCATAACTCAATACATCAACTCCAGATAATTAAAGACACAACCAAAATTAGTTAATAAAGATGGATTGTGAATTGGTGATAGGACAACCAAACGGGAGATGATGGAGTGTCGACGTTTCGGTCTAGGTAGCAGTCGTCTGTTAGACCATCATCAGGACGGTGTTTTTTATGCAGGAAAACTCCCTTGAATCCTCAAATGGTTTCTTGGGGGCACGGAAAATGCCGTAGCATATGACAGAGGTCGCATATGGGTACGTGAGCAGCAATGGCATATGGAAGTGGTGTCCAACGCGGATCTTTGGCTTTAATTTAAATGAAAACGCGTGGAGGCTGCTTGTCAAATTTCTTGCCGTCACCAATTTTTGAAAAAAGCTGTGTGAGCTGGCAGGAGGCGTCGTCATCAGTTGTTTGCTAACAAGGGAGTTTTCCTGCATAAAAAACACCGTCCTGATGATGGTCTAACAGACGACTGCTACCTAGACCGAAACGTCGACACTCCATCATCTCCCGTTTGGTTGTCCTATCACCAATTCACAATCCATCTTTATTAACTAATTTTGGTTGTGTCTTTAATTATCTGGAGTTGATGTATTGAGTTATGAATTGTAGTTATAATTTGATTGACCTCTGTTCATGACTTTTTTGCTTTATTTGATTTGTACTTGTCTCCCTACTTTGGGTATAATATAAAGAGAACCTTTTTGAACACTTAATAAGATTCTTGCTCTATATGTTTTGTCCGCCTTCCATCAATTTATTTGTCATAGTTAAAACAAGACGGTTATCCAGTGGATGCATGAGAGTTCGTTACATGTGTACAACTCATAAATGAATTGTAATTTGTCTCAAACAAGTCCCTTGTAGCACCCCTTGACCTCAACTACTTTGCGCCCAAGCCTACAAGGGTAAATTGGGTTTCCCCTGCCTATAACAGCACTCCCTTGATCCAAGCACGGATAAGATAAGATAAGATAAGATAAGATAAGATAAGATAAGATAAGATAAGATAAGATAAGATAAGATAAGATAAGATAAGATAAGATAAGGGGCAAATTTAGAAACACAGAGTTCAAGAACAATAGTCCGAACACAAGTCTCCAATTTGATTCTAGAGCGATAGAAAAAAATCTTCGAAGAAAAAACTTTGTAGTTTGTCACATGTAAAAAAAAAGAAAATGTAGACTTCGGACATAGTGAAGTCAATAGGTCTGGGCAAAATTTAATGATGTCCAATAAGTGGCGTCAGTTATAGAGGAGAGAGAGAAGACATAACTTATCCCAATAATTAATATAATAAATATGCAGCAACAGCTTCCAACAGGAAGTCACTGTTCTCATCCGAAAATAACTCGGCCATCCAATTTAACAAAGGGAAAGAACATACATGTTTCTCAATTACCGTAGCCTCTAGCATCATCAGAGTACAACTCGGTGGGTTTTCAATGAAGCTGCATGCCAAGAAATCTTGCGCCGCTGCGAAAACATTCTGACGACCCAGTACTCCATGCATCTCTGCAAAGGCCATAATCCCTCCATCAGAACAAAGCAATTCATGAGCAACTAAGGGGCTCATAAGTTGATTATAATCGCAATCTGGAGACACCGTAATACAGAGACACAAATCCAGAACACATTCGAAGTCGCAACTCAGGCAATGAAAAACAGGCTGGACGCATGTAAAGTAGGAAAATCGAAACGATAATCCATAAGCTGCACTCAATGTAGGAAGAGTACTCAAGTATTTGGGCGCGAAGCAGCCCCAGCGGAGACAGCTCTCCTTGTAACACAGGATGTGCATCTATTTTGAAACAAGCAAAACAGCAAAAGCACGCCAGCAGCCAGAGCCAGCATTAAGGGAAATCCACCAAACAGGCTGGAAAAAATAGAATGAAAAAATGCTGGAAAGACACCAAATATAGTCTGAAAAGAAGTGACAAGGCCACTGCTTACAACTTTAAAAAAGTGAGCCAGCCCAGTTGTGGAGGATGCATTGAAGATAGTGTGAATTAACTCACCGAAATGCAAGGGCAAATCAGTATTTAATAAAGCATGAACTTCTGTGCGGGTGTTAGCCAAGTGAAGGACGAATGTTTCACAAGCATATGTAAGGGCAACTTCTTTCTGGGACAATAGAGCTCTTATGCGACTCATCTTGTTGAACTCTGCTTTCAAGATCGTAATCTTAGGCCAGATTGAACATCAAGCTTCCCATGCGGGGGTGGATACATTACATTTTTACAGCAAACCACCCGCTCACTGACGGTAATGACATAAGCAATTCCCTTTATTAACCCACAACAATCTTCGTTGTTTAAAAGTAAAAAACTCCCATTTGCCAGTAATGTGAATGTGGGAACAATAGCAGGCACAGGTGTACCTTTCAAAATACAGGCTAAACTAGGCTCATTCTGATTACAAGAAGCATGTAATTGGATATGTCTACAAATCAATGAGTGATCTGGTGTTTCAGTGCATTCTTCACCATTCAAATAAACCTCTTTACCTTCTCTAAGGCATCTATAGGTAAACGGAAGCGACCACGCTTCATGGAGATAAGAACTTCCAAGAGGCTCGTATCTACCAATTGCAAAGTACTTCATACATCCCTCGAACTTGAAAAGAGGAAGCAGGAGTGTTATTAAGCCATGGATAAGCCACGTTGCAGTATTGGCTTCTGCCACAGAAAAAGGTAAAGGTTCCAACCTTTCAATGTGTAACATAGAAAAAGATGCATCCTTCATCAACAGTAAACGCTGCTTGTCAGTCAAATTAAATGGGGTAAACAATGATGACATATTCATGTAATGCCATGGTACTTTGCCAGCCTTAAGGGTCTGCAAGGTCCATGCAAACTGCATAATGGAACGCAATTGATTTTGACCATGATTCAGAACAGACACTTCATCTTGCACAATGTCAACAACAGATGATACAATATTGTCTAATGTGTAAATGCGGGAAGAGAGCGTGTTTATGCTATTATCAACAACTGCTAGCACTTTTTCAAAATTGGTTTGATCTATAGCTCTAAAGCGGGTAGCCACCTCAATCTGGGATGTTTTCCAGAATTCGTTATAAACAGCATGTATCCATCTGTTAGATCTGCCGTTAGACAGGACTTTTATAAAATCATTCAGATCTCATCGTCAGTCAGTTTAGACAAACATAGCTTAACCGATGCCAGGGTAGAATGTCTGAGCCAATTCTGACATAATTTTCCTACAGAATAGGTAGTCACAGAATGGCCACTTTCAAAACGGGGATCTACTCTGACCTGTGTAAAGCCTTCTGCCAAACCCAGAAAATTATGCTGGCAAGAATCAGCACTTCTGTGCCAGAGCAACCAGCCTTTGGGATCCAAACTGGATATGTTAAAGGAAGAATTTGACAACAGAGTTTGTAAATCTCTTATCGAAAATGTAGTGCCATTACTCCAACCGGAATATTCTTCAAAGTCAGGAAAAGAAGGAGCCTTTAATTTTTTTGTAGTAGCCAGTCGAAAGCATGTTGTCTGTGAAACTGTAGAATTCAAAAACAACATATGGTTTGGGATGAGGCATGCACGGTGCAAAGCCTCAGTGCCTAGCACTTGCCAGCTTTTAGAACCCCAAACTGGTTTATGGTCAATGGTATCCTTCCACAACTCGTAGCCTCCAACAGCCTACTGGTCTAGAAAGGATTCCAAATACAATAATTTAGTATTGGTAAGTCTAACTTTGGATGTGGACTTTTCAGTCATTTAAAAAAAAAAATGCATTGGGATTAAACTGATTAAAATTGGTAAAGTAAGTGAACATTTTCAAAAAGGAAGCAGAACTGCCTTGTATAGGAGCTGGACAATGTTCCCATTGCGTATAATTAACATTGCTCCTCCTGGTATTAGATTTATGCAGGTAGTAATTGCTAAAATGTTGGTAACAATGTAAATCACCATAATTAGCAGACTCCAATTACAAATCTTAAGCATCAAAGGCAGCATAATATTTCAAATCAGAAAACAATGATTCTACGGCTTGAACATCGCAATCATCAGAACGTATATTTTGTTTAACTACATCCCCCATAGAAACTCTAAGCACATTAGGGACATTTATAACCTCAGTGGGCCCATGGATTTGAAATCGAACAGCATCCCATACAATCCCATCTAAGACAGGCCAAGTAGTGATGTTAACAAAAGCCAAGTCTCTCTTCAATCTATGTGATGAGGAATGGGGAGCCAGTGTTCCATTGATATGTCGAATGCATGTTCTCTCCTCGACATAGTGTCCATTGAAGAGACTGAAGAAATAAAACACAAATCCAATTGACATGAAAAGGTAAATTGAAAAAAGCACCAGCCAAATATAGGTTTAACAGGGAATCAAACATTTTTTCTTAAACAATGTTACCTAAACTTAAATCCTTGAAGGCTTCCTATATGTGTAGGAATCAGTGTCAAATGAAAATCTGGATTCAGTAGCCAAGCGAGTTTGCAAATCAGGCATCGATAAGTCAGTTGGGTAAGTGCAGTCAGTTTCATCAAGTTGAGCACCAGGCAATGCACTCAATAAAGAACTCGAAATTGCAGGCATCTCAAGGGCAACATCAGGCACTGGATTAGAAACCGGAGCCAAAACAGAATTTCTCAAAATCGAAGGACATGAGACCACCGGTGTCATACTAAGAAGAATCGGCCACTTAGTATATCTTGACATTATCAATGGAGATATACCTGTTCTCCTTACGACCTAGAAGTGGTGGTAAAATGACTGTTCTAGTGCCCTTCACACCAAGCACTAGAACCGGAGCTCGATAAGAGGAACCAAGGGGCATATTACCAACAACTAGTGATATTTATCGCTATGTTGGTTTAGCGGCGATATTTTTATCGCCGAGCTGTGGTGATTTTTATCGCTTAGGAGCCTTGCTATTATCAAGGTGTATCTCCTAAGCAATAAAAATCGGCCGAAATGCATGAATATCGCTGAAAAGTCAGCGATATTCATGCATTACCGAGCTAATGCTCTTAGCCATGTTATCCGCCTACCATTGGATAACATGTCTAAGAACTGGCGGAGGACAAGGACAACTACAAGAAGTTCTACGAGGCCTTCTCCAAGAACCTCAAGCTTGGAATCCACGAGGACTCTGCCAACAGGAAGAAGCTGTCGGAGCTGCTGCGTTACCACACTTCCCAGACTGGCGATGAGATGGCAGCGCTGACAGAATACGTGTCCCGCATGAAGGAGAACCAGAAGGCCATCTATTACATCACTGGTGAGAGCAGTTTGTCTCGGCTCGTCGGACCATTCAGGATCTTCATTGGCTGCCGGTAGGGCAGAGAATTAAGTTCAAAGCTCTCTGCTTAACCTTTAAAATTCTCAAAACAGCCTCCCCTCCTATCCTTGCACAGACCATTCAGCACTATGTTCCCACCAGAGCTCTTCGCTCTGCCGGATCTAATCTGGCTATAGTGCCACGGTTTAAAAAATCAAGGTTGGGCGGCCGCTCCTTTTCAGTGCTGGCAGCATCCCTCTGGAATTCTCTGCCGGCTCCATTGCGCTCCATTCCTGAGTTGCTTCCTTTCAGGAAGGCACTCAAAACCTTCCTTTTTGCTACAATTTAGGCCCTCCTTTTAACTCCTCTTATTTTTTCTGTCGTGTTGTGTTGTTATTCTCCAAGCGCCGGGACGCCACTTTGCTGCGGCATCCGTGCGCTGTACAAAAACCAAATAACATAACATAACATAACTGCTCAGGGGCAGGTGTTAGCTTTTGGAGATATTGGCGCTTAGCGCGAATATCTCCAGAAGTTGGTAATAGGAGATAGCGATGTTAGCGACTGTTCCACGTCGCTAACATCTTGGCACGCCCACTTTGCATGTCTTTAGTGATAAATATCACTGACATGCAAAGCGGGGCCCAAGATGGTCGCTATCTCCTACTAGCTGATGCTAACTGGTGTTAGCGACAGCTAGGTAATAGGGAGATAATTCTATCTCTGCTTTCTTGGCTTTTAAAGCCAAAAAAGCGGAGATAAACCCCCTTGATAATATGCCCCCAAATTCTTTCTTGTTTTCGATCTTCTCTTGAACTAGTTCTCCAACTTGGGGTACCCAGCCAACTACCCGGATCTGCAACGCATCATTCGAGGTGGAGGGCAAATGTTCTAAGGCAAGCTTGTCTCTGGTCTCTTGTAGATTCTGTAAAACATTGCAATGTTCATCTACGTCAAAGGAGGCAGCAACAGCCGCCTGGTCTAGACCTCAAGGTCCGGTACAAACATCTTGATACCAAAGAGCATTTCGTATGGGGTCCGCCCACCCAGAGACCTTTTAGGGAGATTATTAAGAGTACGCTGCACGCTATTGAGGTGGGCCAGCCAGTTCCTGCCAGTGCCTATAACTCTAGCTGTCAAAGACTGCTTTAAATCTCGGTCCATCCGTTCCACAACACTATTACCCTCAGGTCTGTATGGAGACGAAAACTTGACTTGGACCCCCAACGAAGTCATGGCATCCTTATACGCCTTAGAGGCGAAAGCCGGACCCTTATCCGAATGGAAGGTACCACAGGCAAAAATCCCTACAAAGACCTTAAGTCTCTTATGACAGTTCGTGAATCAGCGCTGCGGTGTGGCCACACCCACACAAAGCGTGTGCATGAGTAAACTGCTACTAAGATGTACTTATACGCAGTATCAGAAGAAAAAGGACAACAGTGATCTAAATAAAAACATCCAAGTAGTTTATTAGAAATTAACAACTGTGTCTGAGGCGGACGCGTAGCAGTTGAAAGCTTAATCTGCTGGCAAATGTCACATTGAAGGACATAATCACGCGTCTGTTTGTATAGTCCCTGCCACCAGAAACATTGTTGTAACTGAGCTACATAGCCGAAACGCCTGCATGCGCAGACGCAACACATTCATGGGCTGCGGTAATCAGTGTGGGCCTGCGGGCCGCGTTGGGAATCAACCTCTCACCAGCGTCAGGTATTTTCACATAAGGATCTTTATCAGTACTTAAGGGGTATGAATACTTCAAAGGGAACCCCTTAGGATATTTACTTCCCTTCTCAGTTGCAGCAACAACTGCCAAGATATCATCATCGATCTTATTTTTGGAATGTGTAACTGCTGCAACCAAATATGTTGATACTGCTGATTTCGCGGCCTCATCAGCCAACGAATTGCCAACAGCGTGGACTCCTATGCGCTGATGACCGAGAGTGTGAATTACAAACACGAGTGGCAACTGCTCTTTAAGCTCAGCCACTCGGACCAAGATCATTTTATGTTTTATTGTGCTACCATTGGAATCACGAAAATCATTCTGAATCCAAAGAAAAGGTTTTCATTGTAAGACTGGACACAGTAGTAAGAATCATTCACAATAAGAGTTATCACACTAGGATCAGCATACTCCAATGCAAGCATCAGAGCACGGAGCTCTGCCAATTCTGCGGTGCAGTCCCCTAACGTTTGCGTGTGCACGACTCTGGACTTGAACTCATCATTCACCATGGCACCTACCACGATGGAGCAAGCTGAAACGTATGCATGCTTAGACCCATGCACAACTTGCGCTGAACCATCAGTGTATTTGATGCAATGGAAATCCTCTGCATAGCCAAAGGTGCAGGATGAACAAATTCATACTGCAAAAACTCCTGCGACTGTAAGGAGGCATCAAAAATAAACGTGACATCCGGAGATGTCAGCGTTGATGCCCATTGTATCCATCGTGGGTGCAAAGCTTTAGAATTAGGTACACTGGCCTTTGTCACTGCCTCTAGTGCAGGATACGGGGTAACATCCATTATGCGTTCTCCCTGCGACAGTGCACGTTCCTTAAGAATCGCCATTTGCACTGCTGTTAAAACTTTTTCCACAGAGGAAAACTGCATTTCAGCTGAAGTGTACAAGTGTGACTTGTAAGCAATAGGTACTGTGTCTCCCTCTTTAAAAGTAAGGTACGTGAAGCCCACCGCCCCAGGGATGATTCTTATCACCAGGTTGGTGTGGTTGTCACGAGTCAGTAAGAATTTAGATTCTAAAAGATCAGCCTGCAAAGATTGCAAAATAGCTGTTCTGGCAGCCAGCAAGATTTGGTAAAAGTAGGTTGTATCAAAGCATACAAAGGCTTGATATGCTGAGCATATTTGGGAATATATGTACGCCCGAAATTCATAAATCCCAGTAAGGACTGTAATTTTTTCAGAGTTATAGGAGCGCGTAATTGTGCGCATTTCTCCGAATTGAGGAGCCAAACCTCGACCTTCATTGTTGAGCTCATAGCCCAGGAACAACACTTTGTACTCTGCAATGTGAGACTTCGCAAAGTTGAACTTGTAACCAAAGTCTGCTAAGTTACAAATTATGCGGTCAACGTGACACAGATGCGCCCAAAGCTCGTCGTCTGTGAGATATATGTCATCCACATACGAACACGCATCCATGTCCACTCTCTCCAAGAGAGGGACAATACGGGTAGCAAACACACCTGGATTATTTTTATAGCCCATAGGCAAACGTTTATACTGGAGGTGTTTGCCGCCACAGGTAAAACTGGTCCACTGGGAACTCAGTCCGTCCAAATTGTGGGCAAAAAAAACGTTGGATGTGTCAAGTGTGGTTTTAAACCGTTTACGCACAAGACCATCCACCAAAGCAGAGCCGTGAGTATTCTGTACGGCACAGGTCTGACAATGCGAGTTCAAATGCCGGTAATCCAATACCAAATGGTACGAGCCGTCTGGCTTGGTCACAGTGCAAAGAGGGTTATTCATCGGTGACACACAAGTTTCAATTACACCTTGATATTCCAATTGTTCCAGGATTTCCGCGGCGGAAGCCTTAGCTTCACGTCAGATGGCATATTGAGGTTGAGGCTGTGGCATAGACTGCAAAGGAATCTCGTGTGTGGGGAAAATGTATCCCACCCACAATGTGTATGGTACAAAGCCGGCGCTAGAGCCTTAGCCACTCTTCTGCAAAATTCAGCGCATGCTCTTTCCAGACTGTGTGCGCGAAACTAAGGAGGATTATCTCCTCCCCTCAAAAGGTGGGGGCCAGTCAGCCTCCGCTAACAAAATGTCATAGGTAGTTGTAAGATTTTCCCAAAATACCCCTTTGATGGTACGCTGTATGTCACCTTCAATTGAAAGGACTATTTCATGAAGTCTATCAGAGGGAGCTACTCTAGTATCAGCTGTCTCCACAACACCATATTGGTCAGTCGCTGTCACCTTCAGTAGTGGACGCAGGGCCTCTTGTACTATATAATCTCCGCCGCGCTGTCCAACAACGTCAGAGCCCATGTCAGATTCCGAAGCCGCGTTCTCACTATCTGTGGCATATCTCGCTGTTAAAGCGGCAACTTTCTTTTTCTGAAACTGGGGTATTTCGATGTTGAATCATCCTGCTTGCCTTTACTGTCTTTCGGGCGGGTCTGGTTGCATCCCTGCTGGCCACCCCAACCTCTGCCACCTCCTCCACCACCGGTCGAGGAGGCCGATGAGTCCTGAAAAGAACGAGGAGAGGATTGTTCAGAAACCTGAAAACGATCAGGTGATTTTATCGTCGCGCGATCGCGCAAGTCATAAACACATTCTGTAGACGCAAGCACTAGAGATGCAGGATGGAACTCCTGTTTCTGCTGTTGTTGTTTACCTTGTTTTTTATTTTTAGGTCAATTTTGTTTTTTAGCCTTGGGCTGTTCGTCAGTTTCTGACTTCGGCCCTTGGGGTTGCTTCTTCTCCTTAACAGAGAAAGGCTTGACACCTAAACTATTGCGGCCTACGGTCTTATAAGCAGCCACAATAATTCTTGGTAACTGTCGGGGTTTATCGGGAACAGCCTGCAAAGCCATAGGCACCTGAAAACTCACCGCATCTCTCTTGACATTCGCAAGTACGAGATCGGAAACTACGTCAAAACTGCTGCATAGGCGCATGCCCAATTCAACCGCTGTCTCAGGTCCGTGCTCATCTTGAACACGCTTAATGACCGAGGGAAGGACAGTCATTGACGGAGTGCTGAAGCACCTTATATACACTGCCGCAAAAATCTTACCCCAAGACTCACAGTCACCAGCTTCTGGGATCAAGTCTTCAGACATACTAATTGTCAGGATCCTGTTTTTTTTACCAGGAGTCGTGTTAGGAAATACTGATTCCAGCTGGTCAAACTTCTCGGCAAGCCAGAGAGGAACGTCATCCTTATTCTGGGGGCGCTTTCCCATCACTGCGTTTACCATTACAGGTCTAAGCTTCATTCCGCCCTGTCCGGCTGGAAGCGTCGCAACACCTGGGGCCCCGCCCGGGAGATTGCGGGTAATGTATTGTACTAATGACCTAATAGCACTAATAGCGACTGTATGTAGTCATCTTATATCTGCAAGGGGGCACGCCCCTGCTTGAGGATGCGGTGTAAATCCAGCCAAAACAGGCCAAGTGGCGCCTGGAATGGACAAAGGACCTAATCTCGGAGTTAAGAATGAGTTGGGTAGGGCGCCATTAAACCAAACTCGGTGCTGCCAAGCATTAATCGGAACTTCCTGTGTCCTATACGGAACATATTCCTGTGGCATGGCAGTGGTAGTGTACGTATCGAACACATTAGTATTTGCGTTCACAGCTGGGAAGGTCACCCACGAGTAAAAAATCTCAAAAGCGTAAGCGACTTCCGTACTCACAACCAAAATTACTGCAATGCCATCCACTGTGACGTTACAAGTTTGCAAATGATTGCGTACCGCAATGCGACTATGCTACGGTATGTCAATGGCAGCCATAGCGACACAGAAAGAAAGCGGTACAATAAGAACCCACGTAGCACAACTGGGTAGTAATTCAAAAGGAAACCGTTTGAATAGACTCAAGCTTGAAAACACCTATATAATTATAGGTAGGTTTGTCCGACACCACTGTCTTCTGGAAACAATAGCGAAGGGGTTAAGGACTGAATGAAGTACTACTCAAGTGTCATGTAATAAGACCACCAACGATTGGACGCCATGTCGCAGGGATTCTGCTCCTACACAGAACTATGCATAGAGACTTGGCACCTCAGTGAATTAGGGTGTGCTAAAACTCACCTTATTATCCAAAATCCCCTACCAGACTAGCAATCAGTGTCTCATTCGTTCTTACACACCCCCAATGATTAGACAACCCAGAACATGAACTTAGAACACCTCAGGGCACGTGGAACACATGAACACTCTTTCGTTACACATATCAGTCCAAAACAAGGAGTAAATGAAGACTTGTGCAAGTTTGAAATATTTATGTCTAATGCAGTGTTCTCAAGCGCAAGTATCTTGGCTAATACAAGCAAACATATTATAAGCAACAAGGTTATCAGTATAGTTATTAGTCCATAAAATACAAAGGCTGAAAGCATTTTAAAATGCTAAAGGGAAAAGTTCTAAATAGAACCTCAGTCTTACCCTCCCTTGCTAGTATATTATATTATATTATAGAAGGCCTCTTTGGGTTTTAGAAGGGTGGCCCCATACCTCTGGTCTTAGTAGAAAGGGATCACATCATCTTCTACACCAAATCTCTGCATGCGGATATTCATCAAGTGTGTGTTCATGCTCTGCGCAGTGCATAATTAAACGTTCCAAAAGCCAGAGTTGGCTACAGCTGCCTTTGTAATATGTCTAAGGCGTACGCTGATCAGACCGAACAACACCCGCTGTGTTGAAATAACCTTGAAGGCTTCGGCACTCACTGTTCAGACATAGCTTACCAAGCAAAGCTGATACTATAGGAAAACATTTTATTCTCGTGTGAAGCAAAATATTCTACTAGGTTCAAAGCATTAATAACAATATGTGCAGTGCGCAAACGCAGCAGAGAGGTAAAATTGAGTTTAAACTCTTAATAAGCTCATGCTAACTTAACACAGTGTAAAGGCAAAGCCTATCTACATTACAATTCAATGACTGCCTGAGTAGTGGCTTGGTGATTGGATGAGTGTCTGAGTAGTGCCTGGCTGACTGTGAAAGTACCCCAGTGATGTTAGATGCATAACAGTTGTGACTATATCTGTGACTCATTGTTTAAGTCATTCTTTCAGCATCAAACTAACTAGTTTAGTGTATCTATCCTTTCCTACTGAGTTATGTGTGAGTGAAGTCTACATATCACACTTGATATTTAATTGCATACATGGCTGGCTAGGAGCATACATTGCTCTGTTATTCAGTGTGTACATGCATCACTAACTTTCTAAAACTGAAAACAGCAATTCTCGTCTTTTCAAAGCATATTATCTTTTCTTAATGGTATACCTACATTATTTGTCAAATATTTCTTGTGTCTTTAAAACATATATTCAGCTTTATTCAAAGAAACGTTACACTCCAGTTGAAGCTAGCACAAGAATTCACAAGAGACATTCTGCACTATTAACCCACCTCAATTTTAAACAGAGCAGGTTTAAAGAAATGCACCCCCTCACCATATACATGACATTTTCAACAGCCTTAAAGAACGTAGATCATCATGTAAACATATATGTGATTTCATAATAAATATACACCTTCTGCCCATCTTTCCAACAATATATAGTTCTCTACATCTTTAAGCAAACTCAAGAGTCTTAACACATATATAACCATCTGCAATCAGAAAAACATATCTCATTGGCTAAACATATGCAAACCATGCAATAATAAAAGTTGAAAACCACATTGAGAAACACTTTCTAATACAACCCTAACAAATATTACTACTTTATAAATAATATACAGGCACCACACATTTTCTTATCTTTTATTCATGACTACACTACTCCTGTTTAGTAATGTGACTAAAAGCGCTACAATTCCAAAAATACAAATAACATAGGTCTGTCTGTTCTGCATATGATGCTTAGACTTTTAAAACGTTGTCATCTTTAAAGGTATTGCTTATTGTAACTTTTAACAGTACTTACATATTAAACACATACCGTGTGCCAGATACAGTTCATCTGATATATTTTTTATATCACTGTCATGCTTTTTTTCATCTAACTCCCCCATACTTCTTCATTTCAAATGTAATTTTTAAAAATAAGTGAAACATTATGTACATAACAGTGAATTGAGTTTGAAGATTATATTGTTGTTTTAATATTTTCTGGATAGATTTAACACTCTTAAGTTTTGTAAAAACTAAGCACAAGAATGGTACACCACTCTCATAAAAAAGCAACAATAAAATGGCTACCTCTTCAACTTTCCACTCTATGAAGTTGAGAAAGGCAGCAAATTAAATCATTTCTTTCATTTTAGACTACTCTATCTCCGATTGTGAATGGTTACCATCTGCTAACCCTTTCCCTCTATTTCAAAATGAGGTCCCTGCCTTCCCAATGTTTTTGCAATCATTGAAGAGTAATTGTGACAAAAAAAGTGAGTCCAAACCTATATTTAGCTTCAGTTTTGTAAAATGTAAATACTTCAGAACAGTTTATTACATAGTCCTGAAATGGAAATTAAAGTTCATCATTATTAAATTATGTCATAACTCCTCAACTTTAAAAAAATGTCTGTCTCTTTAATACCCTCCCTCTAATATGCTCTTAGCGCAGTGCACCAGTGGAACCAGTAGGTCACAAGTTCACAGCATATTCTAGAAGAACCATGCTACTTCTAAATAAGATACAGCAGGTGTGGTTTCCTTTGCATAATCAAAAGCATATCCATATCTTTTTCAAACAACAGCCAATAATAGGACTTCTAGCTATTGCATCCAACACACTACCTAATTTTATTCACTTACGCGCTGACAGCATCCAATACAATATATCTTTTTTTTTAAAAAACCTCTATTTGAATTGCTTTTCATTTGGAAAACTATCTCATTCAGCTCCAGCCTTCTCCTGACTGCTAATGCTCCTTTACTTCAAAATGATTAGAGTATGGAGTGTTGCCCACCACAGCTATGTCTACTGGGCTAAAGAGGCTGCAAAAAAGAGGGCTTAGTATTGACAGCAACTTGGGTTTGCCAAATGTGGAGATTACTTGGTTTGGTCAGAGAAAGGGGTAATGTTTCATCAGTTGCTGTTTTTGGTTACAATCATTGTGGATTGTTGAGCTCCTCACCTCATGATTATGCACTATGGTGGCAATGACATTTACTGGGGTAGGGCTGGAAGGATACCTACACAGAACTGATGTTGCTTTTCCCTCACACTGTCTTGGTGTACTCTAATATATGCCAAAGACAGAAATGGAATAAGTCAAATAAATTCTGTCCATAGATTTACAAATCCAAGAAACATGGTAATAAAAGAGTTTCTGCTTTCCTCACACTTTCAACACAGAGGCTGTCAGAGCCACCCAAAAGCACCACATGTTCTTCATTTTCTTGTTTCTTGTTTTTTTTATTTTTAGAAATCTGCGACGAAGAATCAATGTTCATGAGTACATCGCGAAATCTTAAATTCAAAAGCAGACATTCAACGACCACCACCACCACATAAAAAATGTTTTGTTCAAAAATGTATTCTAACTATTACAAGACACACATTACTAACTACATCACTGCTTACAAAACTTGTTTGTACACCTATTTTTCTAGTAATTTGTTTAAAAAAAAATAGTTTAAACACTTCCTGCCTTCGCTATGACATCAAGAGTCACGATGATTCTGGTAACAGCGACCATGGAGCCTTGTTTAAGAAGTATAAAACACATACATGCGCACATTTACCTTATTTTAGACCCTTAGGGCTTACTACTGTACTGTTTTTAAAGTCATATGTTATAGGCAGTTTGTATAAATACAGTTTTTTAAACCAAATTTCCGTGTTCACAAGTACTCTGAGAATCAAGATGACATTGAGAGGTATAAAACACATATATGCACACATTTTACAGCATTTTAGACACTAGGGGTTTATTGGTACGCTGTTTAAACCCATTATTGTCTAGGGGGTTTGTATTGAAAACATCTTTGAAACTGATTTTCCGTTTTTGCGATGATGCTGAGCGCTGTGATGACTTCAGCAGCCAAGATCACCACAAATACATTGCAAAATGACAAAACAAAAATAGACAGACATTCAATTGCCACCATCACATATACAACTTATAACTGCAAAATAGATCATAACCAACACACTACACATATTACTATCTAACATAATCTATAACATCACTTATAATTCCATTACTAGCTCTATAACACAGTATGTAACTCTTTCAGTGGAATCTGTTACTGTATGCATCACTGTATCTGTAAGTCTCTCATTCACTGTATACGTATTTCAGTGGGCCTGTGAGATGGTGCATCATTCTCTCAATAGTTCGGTAATGAACTGGCGTGACTGTCTCACTGCATCTATGAGTGGGTGCATCAGTATCTCAATGGGTCTGTGATCCATTACATGACTCTCGTAGTCAATCTGTGAGTAGGTGCTTGATTGCCTTTGTGCATTTGTAAGTACGCATTGAACTGTCTGACTGGATCTGTCAATGGATGCATGAATGTCTAAGTGCATGTACTAGTGGATGAGTGAGTCTGTGACATAGCACATGAGTCTCTCAATGGATCTATGACTGGGAGCGTGAGCATCTGAGTGGTTGTGTGAATGGGTGCGTGGGTCTCTCAGTACAAATATGAGTGGGTGCATGAGTCTCTAAGTGTATGAATGTCTGGGTTCATAAGTCTCTGAGTGGGTCTGTGAGTGAGTGTTTGAGTGACTGTATGGGTGTGTGAGTGTTGAGTGGGTCTGTCAGTGAGTGTATGAGTGTCTCCATTGGTCTGTGAGTGAGCGCATAAATCTCTGAGTAGATGAGTGAATGGGTATATGTATGAGGGTCTGAGTGGGTCTTTGACTGGGAAGGTGAGTGTCCAGGTGAGTCTTTGAGTGGGTGAATAAGTGAGTGTGTGTATATCTGAGTAAGGCTGTGAGTGGGTGTGTAAGTATTTGAATATATGAGTGAGTGACTGAGAGCATAACTCTGAGAGGATCTTTGACTGAGTGTGTGAGTGACTGTATGGGTGAGTGGGTGGGTGTATAAGTATCAGAGTGGATCTCTGAGTGGGTGTATGAGCATCTCACTGGGTCTGCAGTGAGTGTGTGAGTGTCTCTGTGGGAATGTGAGTACATACATCAGTGTGTGAGTGGGTCAGTAAATGGTTAAGTAAATCTCTGACTTGTTCTGTACAAGGGAGAGTGACTGTCCAAGTTAGTCTGTAAGTGGGTGCATGAGTACCTGAATGAGTATGTGAGTAGGTGCATGAGTATCTAAATGGGTATGTGACTTAACTTATAAATGTGTGAGTAGGTATGTGAATGGGTGTATAAGTGTCTGAGTGAGTTTGTGATTTCGTACATGAGTCTGTGACTGTGATCAGCGAGGGTGTCTATATAGATATAGACACTTTATATTTTATATCTCCACAATAGTCATGACTTTCCCAAGATGGTGCTTAAGGAGGCCACGCTGGTGGTCGCAAAGTCGTCACGAATATTGCTCGTGATAAAAAAATTCTATTTCGGACACATAACTTGTGTCACTAATACCACCCAGAGTATCGCCACCATGTTCCATTTTCTTAGCTTTGACACAAATTTTCAGCCGTGGGAATCAAGTTTCCGATCGATGAAATGACAGCTTCAAATTTATGTTTGAGTTGTATACAGCCAATCACAGCCTTCCCGTTGGAACACGCTTTCATGATTTACCTCGAACATGCTACGATTCAACCGCGATCATAGTGAAATGCAACCTTATGTTCAGGTTGAATACAGGGGCTGTATGGGGGAGTGAGTGCATGTATGGTTATGTCATTGAACTGTGTAACTGCACATGTGAAAGGCAGTATACGTGAGTGATGGGCTATATGAGTGACTGTATGTGAGTAAGTGATTCTGAGAGTGGCTGGGTGAGTGTGTGCTTGTGTCAGTGACTCTATAGGTGAGTGACTATGTGTTAGTATCTGTATGAATAAATGGGTGTGTGTGTATAACTGAATAGGTGAGAAAGTGGCTGTGTGATCCAACCTATGGATGAGTGACTGGGTGTGTGAGTAGCTCTATGGGTGTATGAGTAGTTGTATGGGAGTATGAGTGGATATATCAGTGGCTGTATTAGTGAGTGAGTTGGCATATGAGTGGCTGTATGGGTGACTGAGTGGATATGTGTGTAGACCTATGAATCAGTGAGTGGGTGTGTAAGTACTGGTATGGGTGTATAAATGGTTTTGAGAATGGTAGTGTGAAAGTTGGAATCGGTGTATGAAAAGTTATATTGGGGTGTGAGTGCATTTGACAGAGACTCAGTGGATCATGTCATCAGTTACATCATTTGAGATCTCATCAGTGATGTCACTGACCATTCCATGAGTGATGTAATATGTGAGATTATAAGCAGTGCATTGTGGGGACAAAAGTTATAGTTTGCTCAGCTAACTATAAAATGCAAAACAACAGTTGATGGACAGAATGCAGAACAATGTCATACATTAACCCCAGTACAGAGATCTGGGATTACGTCCATCGTTTTTTTGCACTCCACACCACCCCAGTCCAGACATGGCCTTATGCAAATCAGCCTTGACCCTGTGCCTCATGGGAACAGTCCAGCCCGAACTGCCAAGCCATGTCTTTCCTGGACCGAAATCAAGCATCCTAGGACCGGTTTCAGGCTATCAGCCGTCTTCAGCCAGGATAGCTTTACTCCAGTGGTGTGGAGAGCATGGGACTCACGTCTGAGTATACCCATCCCACTCGGGGTGACAAAATGCAAAACAACAGTTGATGGACAGAATGCAGAACAATGTCATACATTCACCCCAGTACAGAGATCTGGGCCTAAATCCATCGTTTTTTTGCACTCCACACCACCCCAGTTCAGACATGTAGGAACCTGTCAGTCAGTTGAAGAGTTGGGAGATTGTTTCTGGAATCAATTTAGAGTTATTCACAAACTATTGAGTTCTCAAAAGATGGGAAGCAGACCAATTAGGAACCTATTCGTTACAACTGCTTTCCCAGGTCCCCTATTGTGTGAGGGAAGCCAGCTCCCTGAAAAACAAATTCAAAATATACTGTAAAAATGCTTGATTTTCCTGTTCTGAAGACAAAGGCTTTTAGGATGGCTGTGTCAGGCATATATCAAATCGTTATTAAAAGCAATTCCAATGAATCTCGTTTGAAGAGTGCAACCCACATATTCTTTTTTTGTATTGTAAACAACCCTGGCCATGAGAAAAAAGATGGGTATCTTTTGGAATTCCTAAGATGGGCCCATCCAGCTATAAGGAAAGCAAAAGATACCATAAATATAAAAAAACATTATTCTAACTAAGTTCCCTTTTGTAGGAAAGTCATTCTTTTTCCCCTGATCACCCCCATTTTATGACTGATACTTGTGGTTACTGCCTCTGAATGGGCCCTGGGTTCTGTTAGCCATGGCCAATGCTCTGTCCTCTGAAGGTATATAATAATTGGCATAGTTGTAATTTTATTGTAATTGTATTCATATAGCGCTTACTACCCCTGACGAAGCATTGAAACACTTTTCTGTGAGTAGCACTCTACTCCAGGACCCAAAAAAGATTGGTTGTAGATTAGTATATCGAAATTTGAGTTAATTTGGACATTTGAGTCTGTTAGTTGGATTGAAAAGGACAATGTTGGATAGAAGTGGGAAGAGTTTAAAAAGTGCTTATTCAGAGATCATAGTAATAAATGAGTTTTGGGATGAGTCAAAGGCGGGATAAGTGAGAGGAGAATTTGGTTTTGAAATGCTGTTTGGGGTGAAACCCAGGAGGGATAAAGAAGGGAAGAGTCTAGAAAGAGGTATTCTGGAGATCATAGTAGTAGAATGAGGTTTGGGATGAGTCAGAAAGTGGAGGTAGAGGATATATTGAGAGGTATAGGGTGAAAATTAGGGTAGTGCATTGGAGAGAGTCAACTTTTTTTGCAGTAGGAGTAAAGTAATAAATATAAAGATACATATGTGCATAATATTATACATGCCTATATCAAGAAATACACATCTCTAGTTGCATACATATGATCAAACTAAATGATTATATACACAGGGATATGCTGACATTTGCGCTTGAGTATTGTGGTTATGTAGGAAAGAGTTAACTCTTAAGTAGTCTTCTGAAGATAAGAACATTATCTGTGGATCCTAAGTTTGGGGGGGAAATACATTCTATAGATTTGCAGCTTGAACAGAGAAACATGTGCCACCTGTTTTCTTGTATGGTTGGAATTTGAGGCAAGCTGTCAATCTGGAGGGGACTTTTTTTGTTGAATGTATTTGGTGATTTTATTCACAATATAAAGCGGTCCTATTCCATTTATTGCTTTGTGGGTGATACAAAGAAACCTTAATTTTCATCTTCTGGCAACCTGTAACCAATGTAGGGACCTCAAGGCAAGGGAGGTGAGGGCTTGTGGCTTTACATGTAAGAGCAGTCTTTTCACAGTTTATAAAGATGATCCATAGTAGAGGCCATTGACATAATTAAGTTTAGACAGTTCAAGACAGTTAGTGTCTTGGACCATGTGTGGAAATCCTACGTAGGGGAAGATGTGTCGCAGAGTTTTCATAGTAATTAAACTTGATCTTGCTAATTTGCCCACTTGGGCATTCATTGATAACTTGGAGTCTATGGAAGTTCTAAGGTTTCTAACTTCCTAAGATATTTTAGGAGGTTGTCCCAGATTATCAGGCCGGGCATAAAGTGGGTCATAATTTTTCCAATCACCACATGTGGGAATTTTCGTTTAGGAAGCATTCAATTTGAGATGAATCAATGTCTCTGAAGCTACTAAAGATTTGTGAGTTCCCAATGTTTTAGGGGCTTTCTAGTTCCAGGAGTGTGTCTTGGGAGCATTAGAGCAGCCACAGCATTCGCAGGTAGGAGCGGTGGGGCAGGGTGGGGGGGGATTGGGACCAAAAATGACGAGGAAAAATATATGATTTATTACATTTTCCCTTGTGGTCGTCTGTCCAAATCACCACCACTGCCTCACTGCTCTTACCTGCACATGACACTACCTTTTTCTTTTGAGGATTGGAAAAACTCTGAATTTCTTGTACAGCATCTAATATTTTTTCTTCAAATATTTTGATGGGATTTCCTTCTTCTGGGTGTGTTAAGCCCAAAAGGAGGTAACTAACTTATAAGTAATGATAGTAAGGTTGGAATTCCTGATAATTTGACCTTGTCTCAAGGCCATTTCCTTTAGTTAGCTACCAAGAAGACATTTGCTTTAAATGCAATTCAAGCTAGAAATTCAATATTGCATGGCCTCTACCTTGAACAAACCCAGTTTGGAGTAACAAGAATTTATTTAAAAAGTCATAGCTGACCATAATATAATCAATATTAGAAAGAATAGACACCCCATTTCTCCAAAATGAGTCAGGGACATCTTCATCTAATCTCTAATTTAGAATCACACCGCTTATGCTGGGCAGCAAATTCAATAGCCTTTTCCCTTGTTTGTCTGCCAGTAACTTAGGTGCAAGTTCTAGATCAGAAATGCTCCCGGCTTCATAAAGTTACTTATTTCTATGGGCCATTAGTACAGCATTTTAAATTTTCACATTAAAATTCATCATTATTATCATCTAAGAGCTTTCTTCAGACTCAAGGATAGATTCTATGAATTCAACGATTTCAATTAACAGGGGATTGCATTACAATCAAGGAGGAACATAGATAAATAAACATGAAATATCTACATGGTGATCACTTGATTTGGTAATTTAATCTTGATACACTGGATATTGGTACAAGAGAGAGGTATTTAGATAATAATTCTCCTGGTCGAATGCTGTGTTCTAAGACATACCCTTGACACATGTCAACCAAGGAGGAAGGTAAATTAGAAATCAAAAGCACCCCATAACATATAATAAAATGACCCTTGATAATAAAAAGATGTCTCTTGGTCCTGACTTTCAAGGAAGCAGATTGAAAATAAATTATATATTGCTTCTAAACTTCATTTTTAGCAATTACCTGCAGATAATTTCCTAGAATGTAGTGGGTATGGAAGAATAAAAGCTTGCTACATTGCTAAAATTCAATCTGTCAATCAACTGTCTTCAAGACACCTGCCCTATGGCACTAAGGCATGCTCAGAAAAGAGGTTGACCTATTCAACGAACCAACACTTTAATCAAGAAACCCAAATTGGAACAGCAGAAAAGATTAGATTTTGTTTACACTTTTAGTGAGGATCATCAATTCATCTACAAAATCATATTTAAAAACTAGGCTCCTTTAAGTGGTGCCCCTGGTCTGACAGATAGCACAGTTTCACCATAATCTCTTTTCCTCAATCTGTCCTTCAGACTATCTTAACAATTATTGAAATCCATTTCTTGGCTACAGTTCCTTCAAATTCTGATAATGTCACCATATGGGATCCCATTGGTTACCGCACTCGGATGTAAGATATTATTAGTAACTGTCTCTTTATAGTATTATCTGCTCTGAAGGCTGTGTTCTAAGATATACAGAACGTTATCTAAAACACTAATGTAATTAGAGTTAATGCACATGGTGAGCATGGCATTTAAACCATTGATGTTCAAATATTCTATACTCTTTCAGATCATTGACACTACCTGTCCAAATAATCAAGATGTCATCAACACATTGACCCCAGAAAAAAAACTAATTACATCCATTTGCCTGCAGATGCAGCCCAGGCGTGCTCCCTCTCAAACCATCCCATAAAAAGATTGACATAAGAGGGTGCGAACTTGGACCCCATAGCTGCTCCCTGTATCTGGTGATACCAATGTCCATTAAATAGAAAAAAATGGCTCTTAAGAATCATTTTACTCGTCTTAATAAGCATGAAGGAGTGTCCGATGAGGCTAGTACTCATGCTAAAAAGAAAATGTTTCTTGCTGACCTTAAATGAATACGAATGCACATATTTAATCCTACTATCTCAATAGTTACGAAACTCTTACTAGAATCCCATGTAACATCTTGCAATTTGTTTAGTACATCAGTGGTGTCATGGCTAAAAGATGGTAGATTTACTTCCATTGGTTTATAAAAGAGTCTACATATTCAGAAAGATGTTCAGTAGGACTCCTAAAGCTCGAAATGATGGTCCTCCCTGGAGACTTTTTATGTGATTTGTGAATTTTTGGCAAAATGGAAATAAATGGAAAGCTGGGATTGGTATTATTAGATATCTGAATTTACTATCATCCAAAAAACACAATCTCAGTCCAAGAGTGTAGTTTGGTAGAGGTCAATCTATTCACTTCTCAAATGGAATTACTTGACAACCAGCTGTAACACTGAGCACCATTTCATTATCTCATTATTTCACCGTCATCGTCAGTCTTTTCATGATCATGATATTTACTCCCTTGCCAGTCTCTCTGATCACTATGGATGAGTCAAAACAGTAGCTATTAAATGCCTGTCACTCCTCATAAGTGTGGTTGTTGTTGAACTTATGATGTTTGCAATTTTTTTACTGATTATCTTCCATTTTGTGTAACTTAACTGTAGTTTCCTAAACAAACAAATCTATGGCAGCATATTGATTATCCTGTGGTGTACATTTTGAAGAAGGCACTAGACCACTAGCACATATATATTTCATCTCTACATCAAGACTGGCACAAACATCATTGACATCAAAATGATCCTCTTCAGAGAGAGACAAAAGAGTATGAACATCATACACATCAGCTAATGTCATATCAGCTCTTTTTACTTTAGTTTGAACAGGTACATTCATTTTTTCATTAGTGGCAAAAATCATTTTAACTTCAAACATCTGGACTTCAATCCCCATACAAGAGTGCACCAGAGAGCGCGTTTTAAGAGAGGCGGGCAAAGGGGGTGTGGTCTGCTATGAGAACTTAGCAATCCTGCTGTTTGGGACTTACTGTAGGTAATAGGAGGGGTATGTGGTCCCCAAGGATGTCCTTGGGGGCCAACTACCCCTCTTGTTACGCCAGTAAGTCCCACACAGTGGGATTGCTAAGAAATATTCAGAGGCCACCCCCCTTTCTCCACCACTTTGCAAACACGCCTCCTGGCAGACTACGGGATGGGGGAGGAAGTCTACTTTACGCCTGAGGGACTTTGGGGGTTAACTGCCCCTCCGGGTACCATCTATAAGTCCTACACAGCAGAACTCCTGAGTGCTGGTCAGAGGCCCAGCACCCGTTTGCGAGAGGTAGAGCTATTGGAGTTGTAAATATAAAAGTGTTTTAATAATTTTTCTTGGAGTGGAGTGGATGTAGGTTGTGTGTAGTGGAATATGTGGTATGTTGTGCAGTGAAATTATGTTAATAGAAAGTATGTGCTATTTAGTGCGTAGTACTTAAGTAGAGTGGGAATATGTGTTATGGAGTGTAATTGTGTGGTATGATATTCTGTGTTGTGGCTTTGTAACCTCAGATTTAGTCTTCCTCATTTTCATAGAAGCTAAACTATGAACTAAATTAGACAAACAAAGAAGGAACCACTGAGGAGCACTTCTGGACCTGGAATTATGTGCCTATTTGGCTGCACTGACTTTTGCACAATTATAAATTTTCTGCATTTGCCATCCAATCCATCATCTGCTGCATAATCTGCAGATTTGAACAAAAAAATATTATTTATAGCTCAAATGGCACAGACGTTACCAAAAATGCAGCGACAAGTGTTACAGCGGGTGGAAGCCCTGTGCAAACCTAGAATAGTCCCCTGTAACTTATTGTTAAATGTGGGTATTAAATTGGTACTAATGGAGTGTAAACCACTCTTGCTTCTTTCTGCACCTCTCTTGCCTCTTTCTATATTTCTGTTGCTTCTTTCTGCAACCCTCATCCCTCTTTCTGCACCTCTCTTGTTTCTTTATGTATCCCTCTTGCCTCCTTCTCTACACCACTTCTCCCTTACTGCATCTCTGTTGTTTCTTCATGCACTTCTTTTACTTGTTTAGGCACCTTTCTTGTGTCTTTTTGCACCTCTGTTGCGTCTTTCTGTACCTCTGATGGTTCTTTCTGTACTTCTCTTGCTCTTTCTACACCCTTCGTGCCTTTCAGCACATCTCGTGCTTTTTTCTGTACTTCTCTTCCTTCTTACTGTACCCCTCCTTCCTCTTTCTGAACCTCTCTTGCCTCTTTTTGCACCTCTGTTGGTTCTTTCTGTACTGCACTTGCTTCTTTCTGCACCTCACTATCATCTTTCTTTACTTCTCTTGTTTCTTTCTACACCTCTGTTGCTTATTTCAGTAATTCTCTTGCCTCTTTTTGCACTACTCTTGCTTGTTTCTATACCTATCTTCCGTCTTTCTGTACCCCTCTTTCCTCTTTCTGCACCACTGTTCCTCTTTCTGTACATTTCCTGCCTGTTTCTGCACCTCTCTTGCCTTTTTCTATACCTCTGTTTTTCTGTACTTCTCTTGCACTTTCTGTACCCTTCATGCCTCTTTCAGCACCCCTGTTGCTTCTTTCTGTACTTTCCTTCCTTCTTTCTGCACCTCTCCTGCCTCTTTCTGTACCTCCCTTGCCTTTTTGTGCACATCTCCTACCTTTTTCTGCACCCCTCTTGCCCCTTTTTGCACCTCTGTTGGTTCTTTCTGCACTGCTCTTGCTTCTTTCTGCACCCACTTGCCTCTTTCTGTACTTCTATTGATTCTTTGTACACCTCTGTTGCTTCTTTCAGCAATTATTTTGCCTCTTTCTTCACTTCTGTTCCTTCTTTCTGCACCCCTCCTGCCTCTTTCTGTATCTCCCTTGCCTCTTTGTGCACCTCTTTCTTCATCCCTCTTGCCTTTTTTGCACCTCAGTTGGTTCTTTCTTCACTGCTCTTGCTTCTTTTTGTACCTCACTTGCCTCTTTCTGTACTTCTCATGCTTCTTTCTACACCTCTGTTGCTTCTTTCAGGAATTATCTTGCCCCTTTCTGCACTTCCCTTGCTTATTTCTGTACCTCTTGCCTTTTTCCGTATCTCTCTTGCGTTTTTCTGTCCTTCTCTTGCTTCTTTCTGTACCTCTCTTGCTTTTTTCTACACCCCTTTTTTGCATCCCGCTTGCCTCTTTCTGCTGTTCTCTTGCCCTTTTCTGTACCTCTGTTGCGTTTTCCTGCACCTCACTTGCCTCTTTTTGCACTTCTCTTGCTTCTTTCCACACATCTGTTGCTTCTTTCAGCAATTCTGCTGCCTCGTTTTGCACTTTTCTTGCTTGTTTCTGCACCTCTCTTGCATCTTTATCCACTTCTCTTGCATCGTTATCCACTTCTCGTGCCTCTTTCTATACCTCACTTGCTTCTTTCTGCAACCCTCTTGCCTCTTCTGCTCCCCTCTTTTCTCTTTCAGTACTTCTCTTGCCTCTTTCTGCACCCCTGTTCCCTCTTACTGTACCTTTCTTGCCAGTTTCTGCACCTTTTGCGCCTGTATCAGCACCTTTTCCTTCTTTCTGCACCCCCTCCTGCCACTTTCTGTACCTCTCTTGCCAATTTGTGCACCTCTTCGACCTTTTTCTGTACCGCTCTTGCTTCTCTTTGAACCTATGTTGGTTGATTCTGCACTGCTCTTGCTTCTTACTGCACCTCACTTGCCTTTTTCTCCATTTCTCTTGCTTCTTTCTACACCTCTGTTGCTTCTTTCAGCAATTCATTTGCCTCTTTTTGCACTTCTCGTCCTTCTTTCTGCACCCGTTCTGCCTCTTTCTGTACCTATCTTGCCTCTTTGTGCACCTCTCCTACCTCTTTCTGCACTCCTCTTGCCTCTTTTTGCACCTCTGTTGGTTCATTCTGCTCTGCTCTTGCTTCTTTCTTTACCCTCTTGCCTCTTTCTGCACCCCTCTTTTCTCTTTCTGCACTGCACTTGCCTCTTTCTGCACCCCTGTTCCCTCTTTCTGCATGTTTCCTGCTAGTTTCCACTCATCTCTTGCCTCTTTCTGTACCTCTGTTGGTTTTTTTCTGCATTTCTCTTGCTTTTTCTTTACCCTTTGCGCCTCTTTCAGCACCTCCCTTGCCTCTTTCTGCATTTCCTGTCCTTCTTTGTGCACCCCTCCAGCCTCTTTCTGTACCTCTATTGCATCTTTGTGCACCTCTCCTACCTCTTTCTGCACTCTTCTTGCCTCTTTTTGCACCTCTGTTGGCTCATTCTACACTGCTCTTGCTTCTTTCTGAAACCCTCTTGCCTCTTTCTGCACCCCTCCTTTCTCTTTCTGTACCCCTCTTGCCTCTTTCTGTACCTTTCCTGCCTGTTTCTGCACCTCTCTTGCCTCTTTCTCTACCTCTGTTGGTTCTTTCTGTACTTCTCTTGCTCTTTCTGCAACCCTTCAAACCTCTTTTATCATTTCTCTTGCTTCTTTCCACACCTCTGTTGTTGCTTTCAGCAATTTTCTCGCCTCTTTGTGCACTTCTCTTCCTTGTTTCTGCACTCCTCCTGACTCCTCCTTCGTCACCTCTTTTGCCTCTTTGTGCATCTCTCTTGACTCTTCCTGCACTTCATTTGCTTCTTTCTGCACATCTCTTGCCTGTTTTAGCACCTCTGTTGCTTCTTTCTGCACTTCTCTTGCTTCTTTCTGCACCTCTGACTTAGAGCTAGTTTTAATCCCCCTGTCTTACAGGGAGGTCATGCCAATCTCAGGGGTATCCCAACTCATAGTGTACCCTAGTGTATGTAGATATTTTCACTGTATTCTAAGTGTCTTTCAGCATAGCACTGGCTCCAGGCCTGGTTACTCAGAGTCAGTTACCACCAGTACTAGTCAGCAAAATGTAGGGGGCACGGGATGACTTTGCAACAAGGCCTCTTTCTGCACCTCTGTTGGTTCTTTCTGCGTATCTATTGCTTCTTTCTGCACCTTCCTTCCAGGATTTCTGTTGCCTCTTTCTGCATTTCTCTTGCTTCTTGCTGCGCTTTACTTCCTCTTTCTGCATATGTCCTACTTCTGCAGGCATAGTTCGAAATTAGCATTTAAAAAACATTTGAAATTCACTGAAAACACCATAGGTTTCAGGGACATTATAGTTAGAAATTAGCATTTAAAAAAACCTTTGAAATTCACTGAAAAAAAACCATAGGTTTCAGGGACATTATAGTTAGAAATTAGCATTTGAAAAACATTAGAAATTCACTGAAAACACCATAGGTTTCAGGGACATTATAGTTAGAAATTAGCATTTAAAAAACCTTTGATAGTCACGGAAAAAAATACAGGTTTCAGGGACGGTAGAGTTGCTTGGACATTTCACTCGTACAAAACTTGAGAAATTTGGCCATTAAAGTTAGTTGAGCTAACCATAACTCATGCCCATGCAATTCACTGCTGATGACATCACATATTACATCATTGATGCGGGAGCCAGCATTGCTTTTGGGCAAGGGGAGCTGCTGAGATGCAGCTCTCCTTTGCCCAAAAGCAATTCTTCTTTGCTTCTTGGAAGCGAGAGCAAGCTTCCTGCTCTTGCTTCCAACAAGCCAAGCAGTGTTTGCTATGGCATGGCAGGAGCCCTAGAGTGGGCACCTCGGGTCTTTGCAGGAGCCAACCTGGGGCCGGGGGTCCATTACGGACCCCCAAATTTAAATTACTGTATGCCACACCTTTAATTTAAAAGAGGTGGTGGGCCCCGGGCTGTGTGGGGAGGCCACGCTTTTTTCTTTTTTTCTAAAATAAAAATCCGAGTAGGTGGCAGTCCCCGGCCCAACCGGGGGCTTTAAGAAAACAAAGTGCGGGAGACCACACTTTGTTTTTTTAAACATTTTCTCCCAGATTGGTGCACCCAGCGAGACTCCGGCCAAAATATTAAATATAAAATGCTTTTTTGGGGCCTGGGGGACCCTGTGGGAACCCTGAGCAGGCCTAGGGGGTTAGGGTGTTTCTACCCTGCCCCCTTTTCTTCATTTTGAACATTTTTTTTTCCTTTTTTTGTGACTCAATGTTAGGTTTTCTACTAGGAACATAGCCCAGCCCCATACTGTGTAATGAGAATTGGCCCTGTGGTGTCTTTTGATTTTACTTTATCATGAATAATGTTCCTTGTTTTATGTTTTACAAGTATAGGTCAAAGTGACTTTTTTGTACAACCTGATGCAGGAATAAACTTTTTGAGCTCAGGGGCTCATTTACAAACTAAGCACGTTGCCCTGATGCAGGAAAAAACTATATTCAGTTTGAGCCCAGAGACTCATTTGCATACTCAGCACCCTGCCTTAATGGCAGTTGAAGCATATTTCTCATGTTTTACTCACCACCCCCTAACTGGAGAATTCCACTCAAAGAAACAGTATAAAAGGTCTTGCATCACAACAGAACTCACTTGAGCTCAATGAATGCTCTTCCTCACCTGATTTCCAGAGAAGCTCCGGTCTCGTGTGTTCCTCGGCAGTCTTCACAGCAACATCCCAGTGCGAGGAGTGTTCCGCCGGTGATCCAGCATCAGCAGGGTTTTCATGGTGACTTCAAAAGCTGAGTCTTCCTGTCTGGTCCCAATGGTAAACCAGTCCAATCTACAACAAAAGAAACAGAAAACATTAATCAAGTAAGATTTTTTAAAATTTGCTCACATAGAAAGAAGCACGCATGAAGCAAAAGAGGTAATTACCAATTCCATTTGCTTTGCGAGTTTGAGTTCTTTGATTTTCTAAATACTGTTTAAAAGAATCAAAACTTTTGTAATAACAAAGGGCCTATAAATCATAAAGAACAGATATTCTTGTTTAATTGGACTTCTGATTACTTACTCGTGACTCCGTGAGCATAATCCAGGTCTCTTCTGTCGCCAAGGAAACAAATCTGTGCATAAAAGCAAAAAACTGAGAAAAAGAACATCATCAAGAGCATAATAATACTCAGTGAACACTGTGAATACTATTCATATGTTTTTGGAAGCTATTATATAGTAAGTTAGTGCAAAGACCATACTATATAGTGCACTGGAATTAGTCCAAGGCAGTGATTGTTGTCACTTTATTTCCACAAATTTAAAGATAAAGATTATAGCATTTTATTACAAAAACTACTTATGGTGAATCTGAACCACGTTTAATTAAAAAGGTATCTTCTTAAATGATGTTATAAACATATAGAGAAAGACATGGTATTATAAGTGAAGTATGCTAATATATTCACTTCCAGAAGTAAGGCTTGCTGAAGGCTTTAAGCAAGAAAAGAGTAATGTCTAGTCAATGTGAGCTGTAACCAAAGTAGTGTTTCTTTTTGTTTATTATTTTGTCCCATTTTCCCCCTTCCCCTGGGAACCGATTCTCACCAAACTGAGTTGTACATCTAGTTGGGCTGGTATAGGTTTTTAGGGGAGGAAGAGAATTAGCGTCTCATCTCTCAAGTTGAACAACCTGGACTTCAGGTGAGTGAAGGTTAGCACTCGATTCTACCAAGTCACAAGATGGCTGCCAACACATTCTGGTTTGGAGTGTTGGCAGCCAATAAGAATTAAGCTCTTGCGGATGCACTTCTCCTCGGTGCTCAGATATCACTGTTTTTATTTTTTTTAATTTCTCAGGAACTACTGAAGGAATTTACACAGTTTTTAGGTCTCGTACAAGGCAGCGCATCGCTGCCTCTACGAGGCATTAAGTAATTAGTATGTTAGGTGAATCTCCGCCTATTGCCGGCTCATTTCTGTTGCTGCTTGCCATTAGTTAAACTTTGTATTTGCTATTGTCAGATGATTTTTTATTGGCTGCTGATGCGATGCTCACTTCCGTTTAGTCCGGAATCAGCAGCGCCTAACTACTGTTTTCGTCCGGTTTAGTGTTTTATGTCTGTTTGAGGGGAACTTTCTTTTATTTATGATGCATGCAGCCCAGCTTGCTGAGTTGCAGTCAGCACAGCGCTCATCAGTAATTTGCAGCTCGGAGGCTCGCACTTGCTTTTGTGTTTTCACAGCTGCTCCTGATAGATTAGAACAGCGCATCGCTGCCTTTAACTTAAGCTCAGGACACACAGATGGGAGCCACCAGGAATGTTTATTTTTAAACACAGACCGATGCACAAGCAGTGATTCGGGTGGCGGTATCACCTTTCGTCAGTTTTGCTTAATGATGTTTGTGTCACGGTTTCGCTTCCTCAGGATCAGGTGATGCTTAAAGGGGGTCCACCTCCAGATTGCCCTATACTCCGAATGTAATAAATACACAGAGCATAAAGGAAATCAGGCGAGGGAAAAGGTAACTAAGGGACTGGAACGGGAAGGGAGGCTGAAACGAGAAAAGAAGAACACATACAAGCTACATACAAGAAATCACTGACTACGCTCATTCAATTCTCGCTAGAACACCACCTACCACTAATAACTAACTGTGGACTGCTCTCCTCCTCTTTCGTGGTAGGTGTTGGATAATAACCTTTTACCCTAACGTCCACTTCTGTAATACATAAACCAAGGAAATAATCAAACAGAAGGTCTCACAACATGCCCCAGCAATTACCACTCTTCAGAACCATGCATACCTTCCAGTCTTCCCTTTTTTAACTAAAAAATCCCCTTAGTTCATTCCAAATGCTGAACTTATAAAAAATAGTGTTCCAGTGTTAAATCCAAGACTGAACAAAGTTATATCCGACCCATTAAATCCTATGTGGAATAAATATGTCTTTTCCTCGTGAAAACGACGACAGTTACAATCATTAACAGCCAAGTTCATAAACAAATGAAATGTTTATCCGGATAAATGAAACTAAGGTATTTACACTTCTCATCCAAGTACATGATTACTCACGAACAGCTGAACTCCCAGTTACACTATCCAAAAGATCGCCAAAATCACTGGGTGTCAGTTCTCTTCACACGCCAAAGAAATGTTTCCAGCAGCCGCCAGAAAATGCGTGCCTCCGTAGTCTGGATCCAAACCAACCCGCCTCGTGTTTCATCAGCAACACAAGCGAGTTCTGTGCACGCTCGGCAGCCGCCCTCTGCCGACAAACAATCCAAAAAGGTCACTGCTCCTTGCGTTTCTCAGCCGAGACACGCCACAACCTTGAAGTAACTCGGACGTCCAGCAGCCGCTGAACGAAATAACGAACAGGAAAAACCCAAACGAGTTCAGGACCAGTTTTGAGTTCGGGTAACTAATCACGTACGGTTTGCTGACCGTGAACCGGCCACCTAAGTAAACATCTAGCTCCTCCCACTCATAGGCATTATGGGAATTGTAGTCCATGAAGGAGCACTGTGGTATCCTGCACATCCGAGTTTGGTTACTCATGCAGGCGCTTCACGTGGATCGTGGCAGATCATAACAGTTTGTGCTGTATGTTGGACACGCTTTCCTGCACCACACATGTCAAGCTCGATATGTGTTTTCTTTCCTGTTTCCTGCTCCTCGCAAGCTCTACAGTCACCAACACTCACAGCTGGCCCACAGAATGTATTTTTCCATGTATACACCACGGGCCACCACGCACACACTTTTTATGTAGACGGGCGCCATGCTCTCTTTTAGCAGCACCGGGTGTTTTAGTTCATAGCCTGCAGGTTTCGGAGCAGAGCTTTAGGCACCAGCACTTATGCTGAAAGGCAGGTTAGTGTGTGTAGAGCGATTTGGATGTTTGTGGGCATAATTAATTACCTGGTGAATGTTCAAATGTTTTAATGAAGAAGGGCACCGTACTATGTTTCACCACTGTGCCTGTTTTCATTTTAGAAGAGGTTTACATCTAGAGAAACCAGAGTAGAAGGGGTTAAATGCTTCAAGGAACTAGCCCTCTGTTTTATTAGTTTGGCTAGGCATCCTTTCTTCTATTGCTCTCATCTCACGGAGACGTTTTTCCGTGGGCTGTCCACTTCGCCCCACACACTACCCCGTTCTCCAACCATTAAGTATAAGGGACCTTTGTTGGAAAACTGGTTAACACATGAGCCCAAGAACAGAAACTTTTTGGCAGACAAGAGGAAAAATGCTGAAAAGTTACCATCCACTTGGGAAAACAGTACGTTTTTAAAAGGAATCGAAACAATGAATAAAAGAGACCAAAAAACAAAACTCGGGTTATAGATGTATATATGTTATTAAACCTCAGACTAAGCGCCCTTTTAAAAAATATCCTCTTAAATATTAACACAAGTTTAAAAAATGGGTTAATTGTCAGGGCAACAGTGTAAGACACTGTAATCAATACTAAGCACAGTGGGAATCAAGCGTTCATATCTGAGCAACCTTTAAATGAAGGGGTTGCATTTACTCTTTTGTATTACATATCACTTTATTTCAAGCATATTAGTTAATACATATGCAGTTACAGGGCAAAGAACAGAAAAGGTAATGAGTTTAGGGGCTGAGATGTAACTTTGTATTCCATTACTTCGGCCTCAAGAGCTTGCAGTCTTTACAATCACAAGCTGGCATGCATTAATGACATTTCTGCGAACATGCCATTGCATTAATTCTGCAGGAATAAAATCGAAACTGTCGGATTGGCTAAAGCTTTATAGCTTTCTTATAGTACACATTACTCCTACAAATAACCACTGGGAAGTGTGTCAGCGGGTGCGCACACCGCTTCCGTTAAAGCTCCTGAAGAGAAACAGATGGAGCTTCGAAACGCGTCGGGCAGATCCATTACGGAGCGGCATCTACAAGCGGATCCCCGTCCTCACCTACACATAAATCAAGCTGCTGCTCATGTGCTCCTCAAAAGGTGGACAACCTGGAGCGACAATATGTATATATATATAGATATATTCTTTGTACCTTTCCCATCTATCACTGTTCTTGCAAAAGAGACGAAGCGTACCCAAATTTGTGCTGAATGTTATTTTATTCTCCGGCCAGCACGCCACCATTACGCGTTTTGGTCCTTATGGGACCTTGATCACATGACAGGCTACATGGAACAGGCCACCCTTTTCAAGTGGCAGTGCAACTTTACAAAAGCATAACCATAGAGAACAGACTTTGTGCAATACTTTGCTTTCAGATCGATGTAAAATACATATTGTTACTGTGCAAATTGCATAAATAAATTTATCAATAAATGATACCAATAGATATCCTCTAAAACTGGACCAATATTTATCAGGCCAATTAAAATCCTTAAAACATGACTCAATTCGAATCTATGTTGGGAATCCAAGGATAAGACAACTATACAATATTTAAAATTTAATGACTAAAATTCATATATAAATATTGTTGTCAATAAAGACACACCTATTCAACTAGTTGGAAAACGAATGAACGATTAATGTTTAGGTTAAAACTGTTCCCAGCTACATTTCATTCAATAGGGCAACATATTATTGCTGTAGATTGTATGAGTTCCAACTATATGCGAAATAGCAGCAACAAATAATTAAGCAAGAAATCCAGCCCATGTGGGCAACTTGATATGCAGCATAGTTCTTGGTCAAAGTGCAATGTGCTAATCTGTACCTACCCTAAAACCAAATGTGTGTTAAAAAATTGATATGCATATACATTCACAACAGCAAGCATGGATGATAAAAAAGTAGAACTGAAACAAAGATAATTATCTAAAAAAATAACTTCTTATACTATTCATAAGTATGTATAAAAATATTTGCTGGAATTCAATCCGTTTGGACTCTTAGTGTCCATTTCTAAGATGCATTGTGTTTCCAGTTTTCTTAGTTCCATGTCTCGTTCACCACCTTGTCTCAATGGGGGGATACAGTCAACCACATAATAGCGCAATTCATTGGATTTTTTTGCCATGAACTGCTTCAAAATGACCGGCAACGGGATAGGTCTCATCTCCGTTGTTAATTGCATGTATGTTTTGGAGTCCCCGTTTGTGAACCTGTAACCTGGTACTACCCACGTACCTTAGGCCACACGGACACTTCAGCACATACACCGCAAACTCCGTTTGACAGGTCAGTTTTTTCTCAATCTTCGTAGGCCTGCTTTTGAATGGGGTGAAAATTCTGTCTTGTTCACCCCATGCTTACATTCTTTGCAAGATGCACATTTTATGAACCCTTTGCTGCTCATGATCCAAGAGGTGGATGTAACTACCTCAGGACTGCTGGAAACCAGTGAATAATTCATAGAGCTAGCCTTTCTAAAAGTTAGATTGGGAGAACGGGTAAGTCTCTCCCCTATTACCGGGTCATTTTTTATGAGAGCCCAATTCTTATTGACGATCTTTCTAATAGTATGGTGTTGATTACTATATGTCAAGATAAGTCTCAATGGCTGCTCATTAATAGGAGTATTACTCTCTGTGCATCTGCTCACCAATGCTAGAGCTCTTCCTTGTTCATTTGCTCTAATCATAGCTTTATCTACTACCTTGGGACTGTACCCCCTAGCAATAAATCTGGAACGACAGTCTTTCTGGGCCTTGATACAGTCCCTGTCCAGACTACATACCCTTCTAATTCTCAACATATCCCCATAGGGGATGCTGCGAATTAAATGTGCTGGGTAATTGCTCTCTGCGTGAAGCACAGAGTTGCCAGCTGTATTTCTTCTGTGCAGTTTGGTATTTAGCTGGTTATAAGAAATGAATATTTCTGTATGAAGACAAACGACAGAGGTTTTGCTAATGTGGCTTGTAAACTTCAAATTTAAATTGTTGATGTTTAAGGATTCAATATAAACACTGGCCTCATTTTCTGTTCCATGCCAAATGATTATCAAATCATATATGTGCCTATACCAACGAACTATCTGGTTATTGTTTACCTCCTTACACGTAGACGTGAGGACCTGCCTCTCCCACAGCCCCATGTGCAAGCACGTGTAGCTGGGAGAAAAGCAGGCCCCCATGGCCACGCCCCTGGTTTGTTGGTACACTTGTTTTGAAAACAAGAAGTAATTATTTTTTAAGCACATAGAAATTATTGCCATCAACATTTTGTTATGCTCCACATAACATATAGGACGTCTCTTTAGGAAGTGTTCCACTGCTTTTAATCCATCTCTATGGTGGATGCTGGTATAGAGTGAGGAGACGTCTAATGAGATTAGCATTAAATCTTTCTGCCACACCACCTAGTCTAGTTTACGTAACAAGTTCCCTGTATCCAGGACAAAGGAAGGTAATGTTCGTACATGCTCCTGTAGGAAAAAGTCCATATACTTACTCGCATTCTCCATCAAACTGCCACATGCGGATATTATCGGCCTTCCAGGTGGATTGTCCTTGTCCTTGTGTATTTTAGGTATAAAATACACCACTGGCATGATCGGGTGGTCGTTTTTGAGAAATCGGAACTCATCATTCGAATGCAAACCAGTACTTTTCCATGCTATCAGACTGGAGTAAAACTGTTCCCAGGATGTTTTTAATGTCGCCATATCACTCCGCCTGTAGCATTCTTTGTCATTCAGTTGACTGGAAGTTTCCATCATGTACATATTTTTTGGCCACAGAACAGTATTGCCTCCCTTATCAGATTGACGTATTATCACATTGGTGTTGGTTCGTAATTTTTTCATCAATTTGTAATAGACATCATCCTTGGCTGTGTACCGTTTTTTCAATTCATTTTGTTTCTTATAAAGAATTTTGAGTTCCTGTGTTAACTTCTCATGAAACACATCAATGTTATCTCTCATCATGACCGGGCAGAATTTGGATTTTAATTTGAAAGTAGGTAATGGTCCCTGCATGTGTTCTTTCACTATTTGGCTAGTGTTTCCCAGCATGGCATTGCTTTCTTTTTGCAATTCTTGAAGATCTTGTAACAACTCATCATCCTGTACCATAAGGTAGGATGGACTTCCCCTGCTGTGTGTAATTACCGTTGATGCTTTGGGTTTCCCTGTACCTTGCAGGAGATGACATTTCCTCAATTTAATTTTGCGCAAAAACTTGTAGACATCAATTCGACAATCCGCATAATTAAAGTCACTTCTAGGGCTAAATGATAAGCCCAAGGACAGGATCAATGTCTCACTTGGTGTTAAAGGGATGTCTGTTGAAGTTTATAACTGTTTGTGCGTCACTGGATTGAGTTACTGTGTTTATTACCGATTCCATTGTTTTTTCATTTTTTTGGTGTATTGTTTCTTTACTTCGTTGTTTGCCACATTGACTGCGTTCCCATCTTTTACGGTTTCTTGTACGCTTTTTTGTACACCCTGCGGACGTGGATGTAGTGTTTGACGCTTGTCGTAGCGTAGACAGTCCACTTCTTGTGCAAAGGTGTATTTTTGAAACCCCAACCTCTGTATTCTGGTTATTTGAGTGTCCGAACCGCTATTGACTGTGGAGCTCAGATCCGATGCTGACGCTGATGCTGTAGCTAGAAAGCCCTCTGATTGATTGGCCGGAAACACTGGTTGTGGTTGCATCGGTTTTTTATTTTTGTTTGCCTTTATGCTGTCATATTTCTTAGAGAAGGAGAAGATTTGGCCATGTTCCTAGTCCAGCTTGTCACGCTGGAACTTGTAACATAACGCTTCTTTATGGTGTCCTCCTCTCTGGACAGCCTGGCCAACATATCCTCCCTGTATTTCGTGATAGTTGGTGTAATCTCGAATTTGTCAATCTCAATGTTAAGGGAGTCAATTTCTTTTTGCAGTTTCTCCCGATCACTATCTGCATACTTTACCAGGACCACTACTAGTCTCCTCGACGACTCCAAATTCACCTCCGCCCATTCTGCCAGCATATTTGGGTCCGGATTCTCATAGCTGGGGGCCAGCATTATGTGCAGCCCCCGCGGTATCTGACCCACTTCCAGATAAAGACTAAGGGACCGATGCTCCCACCACTTAGCCTGTTTGGATTTCAATCATTTTTTTTAACAAGTCCTGTATATTGGTATTGGTGTTGGAACCACTACTCGGCATTGCATTTGAGCCAGAAACACTTTCCCCTCTTGGGGAATCATCAAATACATCATACGCCGCTGCTTCCCAATTACGTAGCATGTCGGCGGACATGGTGCTATTCAAACTTGGGGCAATCCAAACAAGCGTAAACACTGAAATAAATGTCTGTGCTAACTCTATATCAATGCACACTTCCTCACCATCATGTGTGATCCCTCCTACGTCCGCTCCGCTTCTGGTGCCGATGACGAAAGGAAACCGGCTTCTCTCCGCCGAGCTGTTGGAGCACTGCTTTCACAAACGTGGGCAACCTCGTCTACTCCTCCACTGAGTTTGCTTGAATCCCCACGTAAACACGGGAAAAGTCACTTCCTGCCGTACGGCCCGGGTTGAGAAAGGGGTTAAGCTACTACTGGGGAAGCCGAGCCGGTAATAACGTTCCTTGTACTTGTCCCATCTATCACTGTTCTTGCAACAGAGACGAAGCGTACCCAAATTTGAGCTGAATGTTATTTTATTCTCTGCACAGCACCGCCGCCATTATGCGTTTCGGTCCTCATGGGACCTTGATCACATGACACGCTACATGGAACAGGCTACGCTTATATATATATATATATATATATATATATATATATATATATATATATATATATATATATATATATATATATATATATATATATATATATATATATATAGGGTGAAGAGGCTTTATGAAAGCATTATTCCCACCAGGTGGTGGGAATGGTGGTGGGAATTATGCTTTAATAAAGCCTCTTCACCCTATACGACTTCTGGAGTGCAGTGAATCCCTTGATGAATCAATATATATATATATATATATAAAGCGCAGCCTGTTCCATGTGCGTGCCGTGCCTGGAGAAGCAGGAAGGAATGGAATATATATATATATATATATATATATATATATATATATATATATTCAATGAAAAAACCATAGGTTATAGACCATATATAGTTAGGAATTCGCATTTACAAAACCTTATTTTATTTGCACAAAACCATTGAAATTCCATATATAGTTAGTTGCACTAACTATATATCGCGCACCCGCAATCCACTGCTGATGATGTCACATATTACATCATTCATGACATGGTCAGTGACATCACTGATGACATCACTGATGACATCACTGACAACATCACTGATGACATCATTCATGTGTTAATACGATGAACCTCTACAGACTCTGATATAACCTTAGATACACTCAGTGTAAACAGACACTCACAGATTGTCATTCATCCATGGAGTTACTCATACACCTAGTCAGTCATGCAAAGAATCAATCACACCTCCATTTCCTCAACTATACAGTTATACACACCTTACTTATTGAAACATATTCTAACACATATTTACTCTCCTATACAATCACTGATACAAGTTTTCAATGATCCATGCAGCCACGCACAAATTCACTGGCTCTTATGCACAGTTATTTATATATGTCAACTCTCACATGTACTGTGCTTTACATATGTACTTACTTTGACATGTAGCACTGAGATATCCATTCACTCACCAATACACTCATGCACACAGTCAACCGCCCATACAGCTGTTTCCACATGCACTTTTGAAACCATACATCTAGTGAATCAACTGCTCACACATCTATGCACAGAGTCATACACCTCCCAGCCACCCACAAACACACACAGTCTCCCATACAAATACTTGGGCAACCAATCAATAACCCATATAGTTACTCATATAGCTACTTATCAACACATGCAACAGTTTACAGAACAACAGACATAATGATGCACAAATTAACACAGTTTAGTCACTAACCCATGCACTCAGTGAGACACATTTAATCACTCACTCATACAGTCAGTCATGCACCTACTAAATCCTTCATCCAGACACTTATACATCCACTCATTCTTCAATATGTAAAAGATATTTTAACTTTACAGAAACATACAGTCACTGGATGTTGTCATCAGTGATGTCATCAGTCATGTCATTTGAGATGTCATCAGTGATGTCATCAGTGATGTCACTGACCATGTCATGAATGATGTAATATGTGACATCATCAGCAGTGGATTGCGGGTGCGCGATATATAGTTAGTGCAACTAACTATATATGGAATTTCAATGGTTTTGTGCAAATAAAATAAGGTTTTGTAAATGCGAATTCCTAACTATATATGGTCTATAACCTATGGTTTTTTCATTGAATTTCATTGGTTTTTTAAAAGCTAACATCTGTAGCTGTAAAATGTATTATTCTTTAAATCCCAAAATATATATAGATATTTATTGATGATTTTTTTTAAATATTTTTTTCTTCGCTTCTAGTTCGCGAACCGGTCAACGTTACGTTAGCGGAACAGTGACGCGTCGCGGAAGCGCGACATATCACGTTATCGCGTAATGCATCGTCACATGAGCAGGTGGCATCCCTTGAACTACAGCCGGGCTGAGTTAAGGGATCTTGTAGACAATCCGACGGCAACTCCTGTGGCAAGAGCTACATCTACATTGTCTTTGACGGGAAGAGAGGCACAAGAGACTGTGCCAAACATCCAACCTAACTTCCAGCACATAAAGTTATCTTGTGTTTACTGTGGTGATATGCTGTCATATGGCAACATGAGTGTCAACCTCATGAACATTGCATATGAAAATCATAAATGCCCTAATGCACCCAAAAAGTAATTTTCTTTTTTTTGCTCCAGTTGAGCCGTTTTGAAAGCCTGTTTTTGTTGTCTTCCCTCCATAAAAAAAACAAAAAAAACATAAAACAGTTCTAAAAATACAAAAAAATCAAAAAATGTTCAAAAAATAAAAAAAATATATAAAACAACAAAAACAAAAAAAAACAGTTCTTTTCAGAACTACCTCCCCTTTCAAACAAAATTGCTAGAATGTTTATCACTCTGGCAAGCTCTATTTCTTTTGGTTCGCTTCAAGTTCGCTGACCGGTTCGCGAAATTTAAGCGAACTAAAAAAATATTTTTTTAAAAAAAAGAAGAGTTAGTATAAGGGAAGTAATCAGAGAATAATGTAAAAAGAAAGACAGCTAGAGAGAGTAAATGAGAGATAGTGTCAATGACATCATCAGCAGTGCATTGCGGGTAAAAAGAGTGGAAAACATTTACCTTATAATTCTTGTTACCTTTTTTAAATATTTTTTCATACTTTCAATCTGTAAAACAAAGAACAAACATTTCAAAAAATATTAAAACATGTATTTAAAAATTAGAAAAGACAAGGGAAAAGGTTCAAAAACAAACAGTTTTTCAACAACTTTGACATTTACAGAAGTCTCTGCTTCTCTACGTCCCCTACACAATCCTAAAGATATATATTCGAAAGAAACTGTATCTTGATGTTGCTGAACTGAGGCCTATTTTGGAACATGATGTTTTTCTTGCACTGCTAATGTCTCACAATAGTGATGCAATAGCAGCGCAAAAAAGATGTAAAGCCATAATAAAATTGTGTCTAACATTGTAAATGATTGTTTTATGATGCAAATAAGATGTGTGCTTTCAAGAGCTTTCTTTGAGGTGAGGCCTCTTTTTTTTATAAAAAAAAAAACACTACCCAGAAGTACAGCACTCTAAGCATTAAAATTGATATTTACAGAACTCAGCTTACCCATATGTACCACACATTTCTAAATGTATATCATAAGGACAAAAAGCATAACATTAATTATACATGTTAAATGGTTTATTTTTGCTGTTCTCAGAATGTATCAAATTTCACTTAAATCAGTGACTTGAAGGTATTCATCATGTAACAGCGGGGAAAAAAAAACACAATCAAAAGGACTGTGTTTAAAAAACCCATACAACCTAAGAAATCTGATTTCAAAACTTCTTAAAATTAACTTACTTTCAATGACGTCAAACGATCTCCTATAAACAGCATCCACTCTGTTGTGCTTTAAATATTTTCAGCCCGCCACTTTCTGAAAGAAAACCTCCATCGATACGTGAAATATGTTACATAGAAAAAAAACTTCTCTCATTATATCACATGTTTCCACTAGGCCAAATCATGTTGCCGTGATTCGCAAGTCTTGTAATTCTTCCAATCAAATCCCGACATTTTCTATTTTCGCAACTTTCAAAAATAAAATATTTGAGATTATTTTCACAATCCTGGACTACTAATATCTTAGTCTTCTTTGTCACTCATGTTCTCCTTTTCCTATGACACTGATACTGCTTACTATGAAGCAGACTTACTTGCATCAGGTTTATATAGTTGGATTTTTAATCGAGACAGCATTGCAGACTTACATTCCCTCTACTTAAAATTTTGGTTTTAAAAACACCAGGTAAGAATTTTTAAGGTCAAACGGCAATTTTTTTTTGAAAGTTACAACAGAATCATTACAGAATGACCAGCCGTTTCCAGACTTTAAGTAAGCTGTATAATGTCCTGATGTTGTTGATGGACCATCGTGATAGATAATTGCTACAGTAACAAAAGTCCTCCCTGATATTGACAGCTGAGAAGCCACCAAATTTTTTATTAAAGTTGACAATTTTGATCCATCAGGCCTACATCGTTGAATCATTAAAATGACATACTGGCCATATCTACGTATAAATAATGTTGACATCATATCACATTTACATTGGCTACACTCCATGTTGTGATCCGCTGCATTTACTAGCTTATTAAAGGACACTGATTTACTGTCTGGCAAAGTTAAATATATAAATCTTTCTGAGTCTACACTAGTAGTACTTGATACCATACAGTTCTCGCAGTCATGCTGCCATTGATAAGAAAGCCCAAACAGTTGATCTACATCTACACCCTCAATTTGCAATATATCAAGCATATACATTAAAAACTCCTGACAATCTTGCTGATTATTTTCAGAGAAGTCTGTTTGACCTGAACATTCATCTAAAAGATAACGAACTTCAGACACACTTTCTACTTTTGTTCGATCACTGCTACATTTCTCGAAAACAGAATTCAACAAACAGCATAAAATTTGTTCTGAATTCAACAGAATCTGTTCTTTTAAACTCTCTAGTGAAAAGAGAACATTAACCACTACATTTGCATAGCAGTTGACACCAGAACTGTTTTCAAATTGAAAACCAACAACATCTTCAACAGAATCCACTTTCTTTCTGCTAACAATTTTCGGTTCATTGACTTTTGGTCTTTTTGCAACAACCTCCCTACTATTAATGCTATTTCTACGTTTCCGGCATACCACACGTTTCTCAAACAAAGGATATTGAGGCAAATGTGGCGCATACTCTCTTCTTAACCTATTGTATTCCTTAACACAATCTAGATCTGCACAAATGTTTGTGACATCACAGTCAATCAAGTACAATCCCGATAAAGTTCTAACTCGTGACAATGCCACATATGCCATACCCTCCTTGAACACAGAACTGCCAATATTCACCAATGCACAGTCTACACTTAAACCTTGCGATTTATGGATTGTCACCGCATATGCCAAGCAAACAGGAAACTGTTTACGGCGAACATATAAATCTTTAACAAGCAAAAACCTAGCAGAACAACGACCAATTTGCTGTACTTCCTCAATGCCATCAAATTTAATTCTTAAAAATTCTATTCCATCTCTATTTCTGTATTTCTCAAAATCAACAACATTACCCATTGATCCATTTACCAGACCTCTTTCTACATGTAAATTCCGTCTCAAAATGATTCGGCAATTTAAACACACATTCAGAGTCTTTTCAAAACCCGCTGTCTTAGATATAGTCTTCTCTAATGAATCCAATTTTGATTTCAAATTATCTGACAAAATAATTGTTGATCCCATATGCTCTAATTTGTCGATAGCTTCCAGTTTCACAATGTCTTGCTTTTCTAAATTCAACATTTTGTTGTTGAAGATGGCACATTCTGCAAGAGTTGGCATGAGACATATCCCGGATTTCTTCTCAGTAATTTTCTGAAAAATATTCTCAGGCACAATCTCTTGTTTGGGATACAAATTTGACAGTAACCGTGCATTTAAAGCTTCTTTCCCATGCTCGGTCACTTTTCCAATTCTGATATCTTGTAGAATATTCTTGTAATCTTCATCCTTTGCCTGACGCATATTTTGATGCAGTTCTGCATAATTGAAGTTTAACCATATATTGACGTTGCCAATGCTCCCTAGGCACTTCCTGGTATCTTCATGCGTGAGTATTTTGAACACAGGTTGACCTTTTACTGGTGTCAGCTGTAGAAGATCTCCGAAAACAATAATGTGTTTCCCACCAAATAAGACATCATATTCAGTTTTAAGTACTTCTTGCATTCTCAAATGCACAAAGGCAAGCATGACATTGGAAACCATGCTTACTTCGTCAATGATAAGTAGTTTCATTTTCCTCAAAACTCTTGAAACTTCACAGCAAGCATCTCCAGATAACTTGTTGTATTCTAATTTGTTGTCATGCTCCACCGGCAGCATCAATAGACGATGCAAAGTAATACCTTTAATATTATGTGCTGCCAGTCCAGTAGGAGCGGTGACAACACAAGACAGCGATGACTCAGTCCTTTCCTGCAAATAACAAGAGATTGCTTTAATGAGGAAACTTTTTCCAGTTCCCGCTTCTCCACTCACGTACAGTCGGACAGGCTTCAACGACGTACACGAGCACTCTTTCTTCTCATGACTTAATCCGTGCTCAATTTCCTTGGTAACTTCATCATATATTTTCCTCTGCTCAACGTTGAGTTGTTTTTCCAAGTCTTGTAAGTTAACTGAATCCTCCTGAGCATGTGCCATGGCTCTTTCTACTTCATTCATAGCAGTGGCAGCTTCATTTTCGATAATAGGTCCTCCAAGTGGATCTTGACTCAATGAAACAGAACTCTGACTGTCCTGAGAACTGTCTCTGTCAATCTCGGCTGCAATCGTTGCTTCCTGCTCAATTTCCAAAGTTAGCATTTCTTGATATTTAGAAAAAGCAGGACATTCTATGGACTCCTTGGCTGCATTGAAAGAGTCTTCGTAACAGAGGAAATCTCCAAGCAGTTCCTCTTCTGCACGCCAAGGCTTGAAAAGTTGCAAAAGTGCTAAATAGAAAAACTCCTTTTTTTCTGGAGATTCGCCACTTAATTTTCGATGGTTTACTAATTGGCATTTTCTTTGCTTGACCAGGCATCCCTCACTTCCAATTACAGCATACACTCCTTTCTCAATATCTTCTTTGATGTTCCTCTTGAATATATAATTTTGGAGAACCTCATATAGACAAACATTCTCAAGGTGACTGCTTCGATTTGGATAATATGTATCCAACATGTTGGTCTTCAAAATGTCGGTACTGTTTGGTTCCTTTTCTGCCAAATACTCAATTTCCCGAACAGGTTTTAGAACTCGATTTCGCGTTGCAGCAGGACCAAGACTCGCCCAAACGAGACTCCTGGATTTGGCATAGAGACTTGCTGAAGACAATCGATCAGAACATTCGTAAGCTCCGATTTCTCGATGCGACAACATCTTCAGACTGAAACTGTACAACTTCTTGCTGAGGCTCTTTTCATGGGAAATGTCCTCCCACATATCCTTCAGTTCGGTCTTTTCTTTTTTGGTGATGTAAGATGTCACATACCGAGCCACAGCCATACAGTTGTCAGCCACAAACTGTATATCCATGTTGGCATTCCACATGGACAAAATCACTGGGTTGTAGTCATTGATGTACTTGGACTCTTCGTTCCTTTTCAAATTGTATGTATTCTTGGGTGATTTCCTCGTCACATTATGTCGCAGCGAAGACATCAAACTGTTCACTCTTCCTTTAGAAATCACCGGTCGTGGAAAGTTGAAACGACATTTGGTGTAGAACTTGTCCTTGTTTCTGAATTTACGACGACAGTACTTTCCACAACGATGGCTTTGGAAACGTAGAACTTGTTCTCTTAGACTTTTCTTCTCCGTTGCGTTTGGAACAGCACACGTAGAATACTGTTCGATGAAATTCATCACTAAGTCATCCGGATCTGTTCCAAATTTAGGTGCATCCTTGATCCACAGCAACATATGTATATGAGGGGCACCTCTTGCTTGATACTCCTTTCTCCAGAAGAAATCCAACACCTCTCCAAGAGGTGGATTCTTTTTATTTGTGATGAAAGACATCATTGCTTCAAATCTATGATTGAAGTACCTGCATACATTCACAGGATCCAAAGAACACAGTTCTCCAGGTGTCTTGAATTCAATGTTTTCAATATTTCCATTTGCCTCTCGTAGAAATTCAAGTAAGTCTTCCCAGCCATACTCGGCACAGCTCAGAGTGAGGAACCATGTCGGAGTTCCTAAGTTCCTCAGCATACATTTTAAATCACCATGACGACGGTACCAGTACTCATTAGTACCACGCTGACACGCCATGAGATTAATTAAGTGAGAATCCAAAATACTGTCTTGGACATTGACTTTATGCATGAAGTCCCTTGCTGAGATATTTCGCATCTGTATACCACTTTTTAAGATGTGGTTCACTGCATATGAAAGTCCAGACAGATCACTTTCAAACAGGAGATGAAACAAATAGGGAATGCATTGCCGAAACCTAGAATCTTCTGCATACAATCGTAAAGTCCGGTATTCAGACGCAGGAATTTCACGAGGTCGCTCATCATATCTTCCTCCTTGACCTGTGGGAAATAGCTGTGGGAAACACCGAGCTTCCAAACTTTCCTCCCAAACACTAATGGGACTCCCTTTGGCTTGTTTCATTTGAAACAACTCAATAGCATTCCCCATGACTTCCTTGGAATGCAAAGGATGAACACTATAATGTTCATATATTTCTTCACTTTTAGAGGCCTCTACTTTCTCAATTTGGCCAGCACACAAATCGCTATCCTCTTCATCACTTACTTCCTCTTCTGCAACATATACATTCTTATAGTACTTATTATTTTTCTTCAAATACACTGTTGCCTTTTTGACTTTCCTAACATCCACTAAATCTTGCCATATTTTCTTATTCTTTGTCGGAACCCCATTAACCAAGATAACCAGAGGTTCCTCTTCCACTTTTTCTATTCCAATTGTGTTAATGTTTTTCTTCAAATCTAGAGGCAAATAAACAACTCTTCCCTTTAATCCTCTCTGTAAATCTGCTGGAGGCAACTTCCCTGTCTTTGGCTCCATTCTTACAATAGCCTGAAAGGGATGGATACTTTGAATCAAAATAGATTCATAAGTATTTAAATCCTTCAATTCAGAAGGAATCTCAACCAATTCCAGATTATTATGAACTGCCCTAGCAGGCATCTGGTTTTGGTTTAATTTATTACAACAATAAGTACACACACGTTGATCCGATCCCAAATCAAAATAATTTTCTACCATCAAGTATGTGGCAAAACCCTTCCATTCACTATTATTTACCCTTTCACTTTTTGCATATAAATCCACTACCTTAGTCTGATTCTTATAATAAGTGCGTCGACAACATACACAACTGAAATTAGGCCTCTCACTTGATTTCATCTGAAACGTGGCAATTTCCTTCTGAAAATTATCTGTACTGGAAACCTGTACATTATCTTCCACATTACCCTCTACTTCAGGGTCAATTTGAACATTCTCATCTTTACTACCAAAGTAACAAAACTCAATTTCTTCACAAAGATTCTTCACATCTATTTCAGAACCATGCAAAAGAGCAGCACATAACTGTTTAAGCATAATTGCTGGACTCTTAGCATAATACAACATTCTCACTAATTTTCTCACTTTATTATGATGCACTGCTAGCATCCTGAAATGATGAAAAACACTCTGGCATACTCTCCTGGAAAGACAAGCCAGTGAATGACCACGCAAACCTGTCATTTGTCTCACTCTGCAAGGATCTAAATCTTGCAACAACTTCATTTTCTGCTTCAAACTTTTCTTATTAAATGTCCGTATAAAATCACAAAGCAAATTGATGGAAACCTGTCGCACACTGCAAATAGAACTACACTTCCAAATGTACACAGGACCCTTAGGACGTCTTCCTAAAACCTCATCATTTAGCGCCTCTTCTGTCTCTGTTGTCACAAGTTGTTCTTTTTCAACTGGACAACCATCCTTCACTTCATAAGCTCGACCACTGATGTCAACTGCATGCACCAAATCATTATCCTGAAAATAAGTCTCCTCATTAAAAAATGCCTCAGAACTTGAACTATGCATCCATTCTCCAGAAAAAACTTCACAAAAGTTAGTACGATTTACTACTCTCTTCCATCTACTTTTTGTTTTGAAATCAGAAATTACCTTGCTTAGTTTCCTAATTCTATTGATTACCAAAATAAACAACTTTCGCTTGATTTCAAAAGCATGATCAATAATTTTCTCTACATTTTTCTTCTTCCTATAAAATGCCGCTTTCTGTTGGCCTTTCTTTTTAATATTTTTCAATAAATTAACTAATATCCTATTACGGAACATTCGTTGTCGAATGTCCCTAAACTGTTGTTTCCTTCTACTATCATGCACAGAGTTATCTCTTCCTCTACCAGTAACATTTGTGATGTGTCTCTCCTTTCCATTTAAATTACTTTTCTTTTTGTGAACAGACACATTTTTTTGAGCAAAAATTTTTTTACTACAAATATTTCTTAAGAATGATTTCGTGCTCTTACCCGGACCTTTCTTGGTGTTTTGACAAGTATTTGGGGAAGAGGACTGCTGCAATAAAACATCATCCTGCTGTCTTTGACGTTTTCTAGCCTTTTGTATTCGACTTCTGGAAGGCATTTTCCAAACTATGAAAGAATCTGCAGTTGAATCTGTGAAAAAATATAATATAAAATGTTATTAACCACTATTACCAAACAGTAAATAAATAACAGTCATCTAAAACTTAATGCCGTACTAATTATTTAACATAGCAAATATTTTCCACCAGCACTGCATCACAAAAATGACACTCAATGGTACAAAACAGGCATACAACACTCATAAATCACTCCCTAATATTTTAAATCATTAATTCAGGATGACGATAAGATGTAGCCTATCTAAAGGTTTGTTTAGGCCCAGATCTTTGGACTGGGGTGAATGTGTGTCATTGATCCACATTCATTCCATCACCTGTTTTGTTTATTTGAGGTGAGGCCAACACATGGTTGCAGATAAGATTATCACTGAAAAAAACCAAGGTCAAAAAACATGTGAAGGCCTACCAATGAAGTAAATCATTAAATGAAAACCAATACATTTCTGGAAATATGCACTACTAGTGCTTCATAAGATGTTTTGGGTCATATTTATAAGGCATTTGAGTGTCTAGTATGCTATTTTACGTTGTTCATGGTGCAAATTTATTGTAAATACGCTCCCACCTGCGGTTGGCAAATTTAGATTTTGATTATGGGAGTTAGATAGGCATGTTAATAATTTCCCAAAAATGGTGTATAACCCCAAACAACCTTTGAAGCAAATGCTCTTAGCCATGTTATCCACCTCCCATTGGATAACATGGCTAAGAAGTGCTTGCAAATGTGATAATAAAAGGCCTGCAATGCATGAATATCGCAGAAAAATCAGCGATATTCATGCATTTTCCAACAAATGCTCTTAGCCATGTTATCCACTTCCTATTAAATAACATGGCTAAGAACTGCTCAGGGCCCCATGAGGAACGCTTTCCATTTAAAAAGGGAAAAATAACATCAAAGACACTAAAATGCCTTCTAAATATGAACCCAAACAACCTATGAAGCAATGTGAAAAAAACGGCCGCAATGCATGAATATAGCAGAAAAATCAGCGATATTCATGCATTTTCCAGCAAATGCTCTTAGCCATGTTATCCACTTCCTATTAAATAACATGGCTAAGAACTGCTCAGGGCCCCATGAGGAACGCTTTCCATTTAAAAAGGGAAAAATAACATCAAAGACACTAAAATGCCTTCTAAATATGAACCCAAACAACCTATGAAGCAATGTGAAAAAAACGGCCGCAATGCATGAATATAGCAGAAAAATCAGCGATATTCATGCATTTTCCAGCAAATGCTCTTAGCCATGTTATCCACTTCCTATTAAATAACATGGCTAAGAACTGCTCAGGGCCCCATGAGGAACGCTTTCCATTTAAAAAGGGAAAAATAACATCAAAGACACTAAAATGCCTTCTAAATATGAACCCAAACAACCTATGAAGCAATGTGAAAAAAAACGGCCACAATGCATGAATATAGCAGAAAAATCAGCGATATTCATGCATTTTCCAGCAAATGCTCTTAGCCATGTTATCCACTTCCTATTAAATAACATGGCTAAGAACTGCTCAGGGCCCCATGAGGAACGCTTTCCATTTAAAAAGGGAAAAATAACTTCAAAGACACTAAAATGCCTTCTAAATATGACCCCAAACAACCTATGAAGCTCTAACAGTACATATCCTGAAATTTAATTCATTTCAAAATTCGTTTTTAAACACAGCATATAAATCAATTGTATACCTGCATTCATGAAGAAATAACTAAAAATGTCCTTGAGACACATGAAAGTGTTTTCTGGAATGCCCTAGCACCATTTTTGGGACACTATTAACATGGCTAGGTAACTCCCATAATCAAAATCTAAATTTGCCAAGCACAAGTGGGACCGTATTTACAAGACACTTGCCCCATGAGGAACACTTTACATTTTAAAAGGCGAACACAACATCTTAGACACTCAAATACCTTATAAATATGGCCCAAAACAACCTATGAAGCTCTAGCAGTACATATCCAGAAATGTAATTGATTTCTTAAATCGTTTTTAAAAGCAACATATCTGTTTCAGCTTACATAACAGACCATGAAATGGCCTCCATGTATTACAATATCTTGTGTTACTGCATGCCAGAATGTTACACCAAATATGCAATTATAATTTCTCTATGAAACTAATTCTATTAGTATATCACTAGAGACAAAACCACATTTTAAAAACACAGCTTTCTTCATCATTTTCTCCTTAAATCATACTATTCTCTATCTAAATTAAATAAATCTTTTCTCACCTTAGCAAATATTTTTTGAGTTTTGAAAACAGTCTCAGAAATACACCAAATTGTCTTCAGCAGAAGAAAAAGGATGCACTCCAAAGGCTGCAGCTATTGAAAGCACAGAAATACAGATATTCTTTTCACATATCTCTCATATTAGCCAATCATACCTCTTCCCTCACTTTTTTCAAATCAAAACCCTTCCCCCCTCTGCCCTGTCTGCCTTGTTTCCATAGCAACCACCTCCTGGAAGACCTCTCATGTTTGCAAATTCACACAACAATGTTTCAATTGAACTCTGAACTCTCAGTGCACCTGCGTATCCAGTGCAATCTTTCATTAATTGTTTCTTCCTTGACCATTCAAATTACATTTTTCAAAGAACACATCCATGCACCCTAACTTTCTGTTTTCAGAAATGGAAATGCACCAATCACTGCTAATGAATCATTAGCATAGTAAAACCACAGTTTTTTTTCTTTAGAAACTCCTACTGTTTCAACTGCCCTTTCATTACCACACTTCATCTGACTGCAGAACAACCTTCTTCCACCATGTTTAACGTCTGGATTGTTGGACATAGTTACATCCACTGGGCTCAAAGGTATGCTGAGAGCAGAAATTTACACAACCTCAATTTACAAGATGTGGAAATTAACTGGTTGGGCCAAAGAGGATTAAAATGTCACCAATTGATTCCATTGGTGAAAACCTTTATGCATTTGCCAAAACCTGACCTGTTAATAGTGCACTGTGGAGGTAATGATTTGGGCACTTTGACAGGGGTAGGTCTGGAAATGCTTTTAAAGGACACCTTGGAGCAATTAATGGCACTTTTTCCTCAAACTGCCTTGGTATATTCCAATATATGCCAAAGACAGAAATGGAGGTGGTCCAACCAATTTTGTGCACAAATTGAGAAAGCGAGGAAGCATGTAAACAAATCTGTTTCAGCTTACCTGAGAGACCATGGAATGGGCTCTCTGTACAACAATAACTTGCGTTACTACATGCAAGATATCTACAGAGGAGATGGAGTTCACTTCTCAGATGAGGGCAACAGAATTTTCATTCTGAATTTAAGACTGTGCATTGGTACCTACTTATAAGTACCTAAATGTACCATAAACCCAAAAGCTCTTCTCAGAGCTACCCTACATCTGATCACTCACAATTATTATTTTTCTCTAACTTTTTTCACTAATTTTCCACAAAATTCGCTCCCCGGAGCGCTACCCGGTTCGCTAACCGAAAGCTAACCTCCGCACATATAAGCCTCCTCAGCCACGCTCAGAAAACCTAGGGGGTCAAGATAAGTCTACCATGACCCCTTCTACCCATTCTAAACATTATTTGCCCTCCATCTTGTATCTTAATGCGAACGAAACACAAAATGGTGGACTCCCGTGACGCTTAAGGTTCGCTAACCGGGCAGCTTCCCGGAAAGCGGTCCTAAAAAAAGGCGGGAAAGTAATTTACAGAAAAACGACTAGAGACACTCTCACCAAATATAGATTAGCTCATACTACATAACAATCCCTTCCATTCTCACAAATTTCATTGAAATTCCATTTAGCCATTTAGCCTGTAGACCTCTCCAAGTACCGTGAAGTAAATTACTTCACAAAACACATCTGAATTGTTGGAATTGACAACCAATGAAAATGTTACTTTCATTTTCTACTTTTATTACCTGACATTTGATTGGTTATATACCTGTATATATATAAAGGGAGAGAAGGAAACACAGCCATTTTGACTACTACTTCTTGTTGTACCTCCTATTTCAAAAGCTTCAAAAAACTTCAACTTCTTTGTGAAGGTAAGTTATAATTTAATATATTGTGCACTATGACTTAATATAGTAGACTTTTTCTGCTAGATATACACTATCCCTCTGTAGTAGTAATGTATTTAGATAGACTTCTCTGTTATAGTTATCAATGGAGTAAGGCTTGTCTTGGTTAAATCACATACACTTTTTTATAGTCCTATTTCCACTCTCATACTATACACTACCAAAAGATAAATTCACTGATAAAAACTGCCTATCTAAAATTAATCCCAACAGTGCCCTATCTCTACTAATATATATTTTCTTATTCAAAATTTCAGGCAAAATGGAAGGCGAACAACAAGTTTCATTTTCGATTGAACTGAAGGAGAGCAGCCAAGACAAACTTGATGACTTTATGGATGACAGTAGAGACCACGAACTTCTACAATGTGTTGAAGCAGTAGACAACTTGCTTCAAAATGAAAAACAATTACACCCTATAATAAATTATGACATTTCTGACAATGAAATGTTAGAAAATTTAATAAAGTATGAAACACAATCATAATAAAAAAAATAAATAAACAAAGAAAACAAAAAAAAACAAGAAAAACAACAAACAATTAACATACAGTATTAGAAAAGTCTTTCATTCTTTTATCCATAAAGTTCGCTGCCCAGAAAGCTATCCGGTTCGCGAACTTGGCGCTTACCACGCAAAAAAAAAATTTTTTTTTTGGACCCTCCTAGGCCCTTTTAAAACCTCCACATAAAACCTAGGGGGTCAACGAGGATCTACTATGCCCCCTTATGGTAATTTCCCCCTTTGTTTTGGCCTCCTCTTGTCTCTCGATCCTACCGAGAGACAAGATGGCGGCCGCTCCGGACTGTTTAGAATGTTGACAGACACCGGAGGGCCAATCAGCATCTCATCGCAAAGTTCCGTTACGCGAAAGGTTCGCTAACCGGATAGCTGCCCGGAGCGCTGTTACAGATATATATCTTGATTTAAACGTTAATTTCTCAAAATCCACTGAAGCACATATATTGAGACCTAGCAAAGGCACATCGGGCTAACAGTCCCTACAATTTTGCCAAGTTTCGTGAAAATCCATTCAGCCGTTCGGGCTAAAAGTGAGTCCAACCGCCCTATGGAAAATAACATGGGAAAAACGCGTTTTGGGACCCCCCTTTTTTCTCGGCCCCCCCTTGACGAACCCCCCCCAAATTTCCGGGAGCTGCTCAGAAACAAAATGTGCCATTTTCCTGAAAATTTCAGCCAATTCCGTCCACAAACGCCAAAGTTATTAGGCATAGAATTTTCAAAAGTCCCATAGAGAAAAAATCCTAACTATATATACCTACTGGCGACCGCCAGTAGGTAATATATATATATATATATATATATATATATATATATATATATATATATATATATATATATATATATATATATATATATTTATATATATATATATATATATATATATGTATATATATATATATATATATATATATATATATATATATATATATAAATATATATATATATATATTTTACATTTATATATATATTTTTACATATATATATATATTTTTACATATATATATATAAATATAATATATATATATATATATATATGTATATATATATATATATATATATATATATATATATATATATATATATATATATATACTTCACTAGTCCTGTTGTAGAGATGATGTTGATGAATCTCTTTGTAAATATGTATATACATATATATCATATCAACTCTGTATTTTTCAAAATTTTCTGCATTGGCTGAGCTGATTAATATATGTCTACCAAGAATATGAATACATTAAGAATATATTAAGAATTTGCAGCAAGACAACTTGTCTCCAAGTGTTATAAATGTCCCCCTTTGGAATTGAGTCTGACTTAAGGACATAGCTGGAAAGATCATATTGGATGTCTGTATATAAATGTAAAAATAAATAACTGGCATATGGAAATTATGTTTGTAAATACCATTGTCTGTAATGTGAGTATGTTTCTTTGTTGGACTCATGTGACATTTGTTTCACTAGTCCTGTTGTAGAGATGATGTAGATGAATCTCTTTGTAAATATGTATATACATATATATCATATCAACTCTGTATTTTTCTAAATTTTCTGCATTGGCTGAGCTGATTAATATATGTCTACCAAGAATATGAATACATTAAGAATTTGCAGCAAGACAACTTGTCTCCAAGTGTTATAAATGTCCCCCTTTGGAATTGAGTCTGACTTAAAGACATAGCTGGAAAGATCATATTGGATGTCTAAATTCTAAAAATAGCAAGGGCACGTTACCAGGTTGGTTTGAATAGATACTTGAACGTCATATTCTGAATAAACAAGAAATAAATATTACTAAGATAAAATGTGCTCCTGGTCAAGTTGTATATAATACTCAGTTTGAATTCAGAGCAGTGGGATCATAAACAGTAGAGCATTTATCTCTAGGAACTAAATGTGTAGATCCATACTGGTGTGATCAATGAACATCTCACACTGCTTTTTTTCTGATTGTTAGTATGTACAAAACATGTGTATATGGAAAGGGGCGACCATTCGGTCCCCCCGAACGTATGGTGGAGGACCCCGATCCCCCCGGGAGGCCATCTTGGGCGGGAGGCGAGTCTCGGCTGGTATGCCCGAAGCGGCGTAGCCGGGGCGCGCCTTCTTCCCGCCCTGGAGTGGGTTGTCCTAGGCACTGACGCGGACGGCCACGCCCTCGGAGGCAGGCGGAGGCGGGTTTACGCCCGCCCGAAGACGGATAAAAGGAGCAGCAAGTCAAGAAAGCATCCTCTTGTTCCTGTGCTCTGAAGCTGCACCTCCCCGCTGCACGTGAGCTCGAGACGGAACGAAGAGCCAATTTTGACCGTTGTAATCTTTCTCTTTGTTTTACAGATATCTTCGCTTGAGAATGCCGGGCAAGAAGGTCGGAAAGCGGGTCGGGACCGATCAGATGCTCCGCATGCTCATAAAGGAGGTAGCCGATTTGAAGAAGCAGATGGCGGCTAAGAACGGGGAGGGAGGACCGAAGCGAGTCGTCGGACCAGCTTTGCCAGGAGTAGTCCCTGGCGGGAGAGGCAAGAGGTCCAAAAGGGGGGCGCTTGGGGGAGAAACCCCGGTTCCCGATACTCCACTTGAGGAGACAACCTCGGTTCCGAAGGAGGGGCATCCGATCCCCGTGGTGGTCACCCCCGTGAACGGGGAAGATATGCCTCCCGAGTTGGCGGCGCAATTAGCAGCGTGGTTGGGAAAAGATAGTGAGGGCACCACGGCTGACGACGCCCGGGCAGTAATGAGACAACTGCGGGAGTCTAGAGAGGCTGTGAAGGCACCATCTTCTGTTCCCCCGCAGGTTCCGGCGGCTGAAAATGCAGCAGGCCCAAGTTCGGCAGCAAATGCAGCATCTAGTTCAGGTAAGCGGCCATTGCCGATTGCGGGGGAGGGGTCTGTACCTTCACGAAGGGAGAAAGTGGCCCAGCATGTTCCACTGGAAATTAAGGAAAAGATTTGGGCGAATAAGTATGTGAACATGTTTTCTTTGCTTACCGACCATTACGAGATGGAGCATGTGAAGAGCCAAAAGGAGCTCATGCATCCGAGTGTTTGGCGCGCAAAAATGGCCGCCTTTAAGGTTGACGAAAGCATAGGTACTTGGGGCAGAGCGTGGGGCATTTTTACCTCCATCATGGGTGAGCGCAGGCCCGAGTTGTTGACCGAGTTGCCTATTTACCAGTCACGTATCATGGAGTATTCTCTGGCGTACGAGGGCAATCAGTGGTTCTGTTATGACAATATTTTTAGAAAAGCTAAAGAGCATGACCCAGCTCTAACATGGGATTGTTTCGACTCCATCTCGTGGCAGAAAATGGAGAGTTCAGGAATGTTAAAAGTGCCTTTGTCAGGGAGTAACGGGGGTGAATCGTCCCGCCAATCCTCTGGGACACCCTTTCGGACGGGTGCAGGTAACGAGCACCACTCAAAGTCGAGTGGCAACGCAGGTAAAAGGGGGATTTGTTGGAATTTTAACAGGGGAAAATGTACGAGGCCCCAGGGGTCATGCAAGTTCAGACATGAATGTGGAGGGTGTGGGCAGTCATCCCATCCTGAGTCCATGTGCAGAGCCAAGACGGGTGATAACGGTGGTAGGGGAAGCGCCAAACAGGTCTGAAATAGTCCGAGGGGCGCCTCTACCTACCCCGATTGATACCATGGCAATGATTCCTTGGCTCAACGAATACCCGGATCATGCTTCCGCTGGGGTGTTGTGGGACGGGTTTTCATATGGTTTCCGCATCCCAGTGGGGGATTTTCAGGGTGTGGCACACTGTAAGAACCAACTGTTGGTCTTGCAGCATACGGCGGTGGTACAGGTAAAGATTGGGAAAGAGGTGACTCGAGGTCGTGTCGCCTGTCCATTCGATTTGCCACCGGTTGCTAACTTTGTTTGTTCCCCTCTAGGGGTGGTCCCCAAGAAGGACCCGGGTGAGTTTAGGCTAATACATAACTTGTCAGCCCCACGTGGTCTTTCCGTGAATGATGCGATAGACCCGGAAGTATGTTCGGTGCGGTACGCATCTTTCGATGAGGCCGTCGCCATGCTGAATCGCCTGGGCCCCGGGGCGCTGATGGCAAAATCAGACATCGAGTCAGCGTTCCGGTTGCTCCCGGTGCACCCAGACGATCAGCGTCTCGTTGGTTTTATGTTTCAGGGTCGCTATTACATGGATAGATGTATGCCGATGGGGTGCTCTATATCCTGTGCCTATTTTGAAAAATTCAGTTGTTTTCTGCAATGGGTATTCACAAGGAAGACGGGTTTGCAGCATGTTATGCATTATCTCGATGACCTTCTGTTTTTGGGGGCAGCCGGGGATCCTGAATGTGGACAGGCCTTACATGAATTCTGTGTCTTAATGAACCATTTTGGTGTGCCATTGGCGCCAGGTAAGACTGTGGGTCCCTCAACTTTGCTCGAGTTTCTCGGGATCGAGCTCGACTCGGAAGAAGGTTGTTTTAGATTACCCAGAGAAAAAGTGTTAAAATTCAGGACATCCCTTGAAACATGTATTCGTGCGACGAAAGTAAACTTACATCAATTGCAACAAGTGGTGGGCCAGTTGAACTTTGCCCTGTGAGTAATGCCAATGGCCCGTCCCTTTTCCCGCTCGATTGCACAAGCCATGGTCGGCCTGAAGGAAGGACATCACCGCACGAGGCTCTCGGCAGAGGTTCGCCAGGACATGCGCATTTGGTTGGCATTTCTGGCGGATTTCAATGGTCGAATTGTCTGGAACAAACCGGCGGTGTCCTCCGAGGAGCTGGGGCTTTGGACAGATTCGGCGGGGAGTATAGGTTTTGGTGCCATATTTGGTACACAATGGTCGGCTCAAAAGTGGCCGTCATGGTGGCACGAGTGCGGGCTGACGAGTAACATTGCTTTTCTTGAACTCTTCCCTATTTTGGTGGCCTTGAAAACATGGCCGGAGGGGTTTCGGGATCACTCTGTGGTGTTCTGGTCTGATAACATGACTGTGGTTGAGTGTATCAATAGTCAGGCAGCACGTTGCAAATGGATTCTGAGACTGATCAAAGAAATTGTGTTATTGTGTATGCAGTTAAATGTGCTCTTTAGGGCAAGACATGTCCCGGGGGTACTGAACCAGGCGGCTGATGCGCTTTCTCGTTTCCGTATGCAGGCCTTCTGGGGTTTTCTGCCCACAGCGGACCCGGTGGCGGCACCCTTTCCCGAAGCTCTCTGGTCTCTCGGTGCCCCGAACTACAAAACCTTGTGGGAGAGAGTTTAGCACCCAGGACAAGGAAGGCATATGAAGGGGCGTTCCGTTCCTATTGGTCCTTTTTGGGTTCTGCTGGGGGGGAGCTTTGGGGACAGGAAGAGCCTGTCGTAAAATTTTTGCTGTCTTTACATCAGGCAGGCAAATCAGTAGCTACGGCCCAGAGGCATCGGGCCGCCATTTCCTTTTTGGCAAAGGCTCATGGGATCCAGGACCCGACAGCGTCTTTCGTGGTGCAGAAAGCGCTACGTGGGTGGCAACGCCTTGAGGGTCGCAGAGTAGATGAGAGGCACCCGATAGGTTCGGATAGGTTGGCCCTGTTATTGTCCGTACTCCCTGCAACGTGTTCATCCCAGTATGAAACAGTGTTATTCCGAGCCGCATTTGCGCTAGCATTCCATGGGGCTATGCGGGTAAGCGAACTAGTGGCGAAGAACAAGCAGGATACGATGGGGGGACTGTGCCGGGAGCACATTCAGGTCAAGGTGGAGACGATGACTGTCTCGTTTGTCAGGTCCAAAACCGATCAGGGCGCGGTTGGGGACTGCATAATCATTCAGAGGATTCCCGGGTCTTCCATGTGCCCTGTTGTTTGCGTAGAGGAATATTTAGCGCAGAGGGTGGCATCATGGGGGGGGACCTTGTTGAGACACGCTGACGCCACCCCACTGACGAGGTTTCAGTTCCAGCGGGTGCTTGCGATGTCAATTTCGGCCGCGGGCTTGAACCCCAGCGAGTTCGGGACCCATTCCTTTCGGATAGGGGCTGCTACTGAGGCTACAGCCAGGGGTCTGAGTGTTGAAAAAGTAAAACGTTTGCGGCGTTGGTCCTCGAACTGTTACAAAAGGTATGTGCGGTTGCACATGTTGTGAAGCTGTAATGATGTACTCACGCTTCCTGTTTTTGTTTGGTTTTCAGTTGCGCAAGCTTACGAGGCGGGGCGGACTGTGCAGTCGACCCGACACCTGGGGACCAGCGGTCAGACATCACCGGCTGCGAAAAAGGAGGTGTGGGTCGTGGGCCACTCATACGTGAGGCGTGCCGTGGACGTATTCAAAGCAGGTGACATGATTCACATGGCTGGGGAATACGGGTACAGGGTGACCTTTTACGGAAGGGGCGGGCTCTGTATTGACCAGTTTCAATCCTTTTTCGAGGGTTTGTTAGGGCGGACAAGGTCACCGCCGTCTATAATCATAGTCCATCTTGGGGGCAACGATTTGGTGGCCACTGGTAGACGACTTCTTCTCGAGGCAGTGCTCTCCACAGTAAGTTGGTTGGCAAGAAGAGTTCCAGGGTGCACAATTGCATCGTCCCATATGATTCCACGGAAAGTGTGGCGGGGGGCTATTTCGGTTTCTGCTCTGAATCACTCAGTAAAGAAAGTAAATAACAAATTGGGTAGATTGTTTCGTTCAAGTACACTGCATTCTGTTCCGCATGGTTGTATCAAGGGGGACAGTATGTATTTGGGGGATGGGGTTCATTTGTCCCGGGTGGGCAATGAGTTACTCATAGGTGACCTCATAGCTTGGCTAAAGAGTTTAAACCATGACCTTTAGGCAGGAGTTGTTGTGGGGGGTCCGGATAGCCGGTCAACTATCCGGCCTGTGGTGGTAAGGTCATGATCGGTGAGCAGTAATTGGAAGATCCCTATGGGGGGTGTGAGAAGTTGGCCTGGTATATAATGCTCACTAATTCTAGTGATCACTTTGTACCATGCCAAGCAACCCTTATGATGATGGTTGTAATTCAACCTTGTAGACCAGTTATCCTAGTGGTAACGTGGACAAAGCAGTCTTAGGCTAAACTCTGAAAGGCATGTGAAGCCAGCTGTTATACCATACACAACCCCCTTGAATACCAAATGAAAGGGACACCACACAGATATATATTGAAAATATATATTGATTTATTAACTATTAAAATCCCCTGGACTCTTTATGAGCACAGAAGCACAAGCGTAAAATCACAAGACAGTTTAAAATACACAAAAGTTGCACAATATGGATGAGCCCTAGGGGCCACCTAAACCATATACTAAATAAGTGGTATAAGAGATACCTAAAGGAAAGTGAAGAGGCCTAGGGCCTTGGGAATCGCTGGAGCTATTCGAGACTGGAGTTAACTAAGTCGGGAAAGGCCCACGGGACTCGGGTGCAGTGTTCAAAGTGCACGCACTTCTCAATACAAAGTCTATGGTGCGTAAAAAGCACAAAGTTAGAAAGTTAGGAACCTTCCGAGTGACCTACGGAGCTGAAACTTAAAACACAGGCCCTTGGGATGTGTACCAGTGCAGGAGCACCGGCGGAGCTGAGTTACCTCACCCACAGGAAGCGGGTGCACAGGGTCGAAGATGTGTCGGGTTTCGTCACGCTGGTCGATGGTGCTTGGAGCTAAAGATGCTGCAGGCGGCTCGATGAGAAGAGTTCCGGTGGATCCAAGGGTGGATCTGAAGAGTTGAAGACCTGAAAGCAGAGGGGACAGTGTTCAAAGTCACTAGCCAGTGACTACCGTGGAACCAGAGTGGAACCAGGCGATGTCGGGTGCAAACAGGCGTTGTCGGGTAGCTTCTTTCTGCAGCCACGTGGATACCCGGGGTCGAGGACGTCCAGGAGTCGGTCACGAGCTGTCCCACGTAGGCTTCTCGCTGTTGGCGGTGTCGGCGACCTGATCGGAGCAACCAGGCCTTGGCAAATGCAAGCCACGCAGGAGTTGAAAGATGCTGTTCACTCGGACCAGCAAGGTCAGAGCGATGGCTCCTTTTCACAGGAGCTTGGGTAGGTCTGGAGCAACCAGACCTGCTGTTTAAATCTTCGGGTTCGTCGCCAAGATGGCCGCTGGCCGCGTGGCTAGTGGCCGGGATGGCGCGTCGAGTGGCACAATGCAAAAGGGCCCCACGCAGATCGTGGAGATGCTGGAGGGCTGATCTTCGGTGCAAGGGCTGCTCGGTGGTGGGGGTTCTCAATCCCCAAAGCACAACGTCGAGGATGCCTCAGAAGCTGCGCAGTCAGCTTGTCGGGTGTCTTTCAAGAGGTCCGGTCCCACGTCGCTCGGTGCCTCCACGGGTCCCTTCTTTGCAGGGACTGTGGATCGGGCTCTGAGAGGTCTGGGAGTCTGGTTCTTGTCGGGCTCTGGGCTCGGTCTCCGGCGGGAGGCGGCGGCAAAGCAGACGTCGAGTCGCTGGTTGGTACCTGTGTTCACAGGGTGGTCACTCCTTGGCCACAAGGGAGATTCTTCTTCAGTCTTCTGTGCAGCAGAATGTCGAAGTCCAGTCTTCTTCTTAGTTTTAAGTTGATTTCGGGATGATCTGCTGTGCAATGGCACTGCTCCCCCTCTTATTCCCAAACTGGGGGTGGATCACCTACTAGGTCCCTCCTCTGGGAGGAACCAGGAAGGGGGGCGGTTACACCCCCTTTCCTTTGTCCAGCTCCGCGCCAGGACTGGGGCTGGAAGGCCCCAGAACCGGTTTGGACTGGCCTATGCACGGGGACACCTTGTGTGCCCCGGGCATGTCTGATTCTTTTCAGCCCTGTCCTACCTAATACACAAAATCCTGTCTGGGGTGGTGCTCGCACCTCCCAAGGCAGGAAACCCTTTGTCCAGGCCACCATCTGCCGAGTTTCGGTCAGCAGCAGGAGGCCAGACTTGTGTCTGTGGTGGCAGCGTCCATTTTGTGAAGCTGAGGCTCTGTTTAACTTTAACCGGGGTTAAGGCTACGCACATGTCGTGTCCCTCTAGAAGGGTGGAATGCTATCCCCGTCGCCAGAATTGGCGAGGGGATAGTATTCCAATTCGTATGACACCTTACTCGACATGTTTTGATAAAGCCAAACCAAAGTTAGCATTTAACCGCGAGGATTATAATGCACTTAAGAGTATATGGTATGGCAATATCCCGGAACAGCTTAGGGAGTTGTTCCCGACAGCTGTAGACAGGCTCAGCTCATGCCAGAGCACCATCTCACATATTTCCAAGCACTCTGCCTCCAGGATTGATGAGGCCTTCCATAGGAGTGGCTGATAGGAACATATGTGTCCAGTTTAGGGTTAGGCACAGACATACTGTACCTAAGTAAGAGGTGATTACACCAACTTACCCCAGCTGAGTGATCAGCCAGTTGTGTCAAATATGGAGGCCAGGCCAGGGGTGGCACAATACATGCTGCAGCCCCTGGCAGGCCTTGGCTACACCTATGCCCTGGGTACCTATGGTACACTGTTACAGGGGCCTATAAGGTGAACCAATTCCAATTGTGTTATGCACCTAAGGTACATGGAGTCCATTTTAAGGAGAGAGCAATCAGCCTGGGGCCCTGAATAGCAGGATCCCAGGCCAACTAAGTCAAAAACCAGCTAAACACCAGGCAAAAAGTTTGGGGGTAACCATAGTCAGATATCCACCTTCCTACATAACCCCCCCCCAAACGAAAGGAGATAAGGCTATCCTTGACCAGGTAAGCCTATATTGCCTAAGTGGCCATATAAGGAAGTACCAGCTCTGGCTTGGTAACCCCCTGTCTCATGGTCCACTAAGCAATCCCTCACCCTAAGGGTATCTGAGGGTCTCCACCATAGGGAATCTCTACCTGTGGTGTGTCTTTGCAAAGTCAAAGGCTGGTGTTGGGATGGAGTACTGAAGTGAGTTTCCTCTGTAGGGCTCAGCTTCCTCCAATCACTCTCCACCATGTGTGCCTTTCTTTCTCTGACTGAGTTGCACTGTGCTCTCAGGGTCAACCTCTGGCTACCTAAAGCTGGAGGCTGGGTCCCTCTGTTTGGCTTACTGGAGGGACAGGTCAGGTTTGGGGCCTTTTGGTCCCAGGTTTGGCTGTGCCCAACAATATCCATCTGGGGGAGGTCCCTAACTACTTTTAAGGGGGATCCCTCAGGAGTTTTTAAAGTTTTCACCTCACTAGGGCTACTAGTTTCGGTACCCCTAATCTGTTGATGGGGGTGCTTTATTTGACAGGGGGCCCTTTGGGTCTCACTGTCCTTCTTGTCCTCTGCAGCCCTGGGCTGAGTAAGGCAAGGTAGAGAGGGGCAGGTTACCTGCTCCAGACTGGGTCCCTCCTGAGAAGGGTCCACTGCCATCAGAGGCTCTGTCAGGCCAGGCCTAACAACCTCTGGGACAGTTCCTTCATCAGGGGTAAGATCAGTTCCCTGAGGAGGCTGATCCTTTCCTAAAGTCTGGTGGGAGGGAGATTTCTCTTCCTCCTCAATGCTCTCTGTTTGGGTGGAGTGATCCATCATTTCAGGCTTCACTACCCATGTATCAGTTTGAGTTTGGGCTGTGGCCATCACAGCCCCACCAACCTTTTCAGGAGGAGACTCAGTTTGGGTATGGGCTGTTACTAGTACAGCCCTGCTACTCTTTTCAGGAGGGAAGTTATCTAAAGATGGGGCTGAGGTTTGCTCAGCCCTCCCAACCTTTTCAGGAAGGACATCTTGAATTGGGGCTGTAGCCATTACAGCCCCACTAACCTTTCCATGGAGATTTACCATTCTAGAATGGGTTTGCTGTTCAACCTCAGCCCAGGCTGAGATTTCCAAATCATTACCCAGTAGGCAATCTACAGGCAAGTTTGCTGACACTGCCACTCTCTTTGGGCCAGTGACACCTCCCCAGCTAAGATTGACTACTGCCATGGGATGATTGGATTCTATGCCATCAATGTTTGTCACCTGATATTTGGCATCAGGTAAAAGTTGCCTCGAGGGGACTAGACATTCAGCCACCATGGTGATGCTAGCCCCTGTGTCTCTGAAGGCCTCAACTTTCAAGCCATTGATGAGGGGCTCCTGTCTATACTTGCTCAAAGTGTTTGGGCAAGCAGTGAAATTGGCAAACCCCATGCCAGTCTCATAGACAAGAGTATCTGAGTTAGGGGACCTGGATAGGCCAGAGTCCACCTGTCCTCCAAAAGTAAACCCACCCAAATTCTTGGGGGTGCTCCCACCACCTGGGGGACCACTGCTAACAGTGACAGGAGGTGTTGGAGCCTTACCTGGAGGTATATTCTCCTTATTGCCATTCTTGGGACAACAGCTATCTGTTTTGTAATGCCCCACCTGTTTACAGGTATGACAATAAGGCTTTTTCTGGGATGTAGAAGTGTCTTGGGACCCACCCCCATTCTTGGAGTTTTGGGGCCCTGGGGAAGTCTTTTCCTTACTTTTGTCCCCACCCTTCTCTTGAGGCTTGGTAGTCTCTTTCTTTTGGTCACCACCCTGGTTCTTAGGCCTGATCCTGGTTCTGACCCATTTGTCTGCCCTCCTACCCAATTCTTGTGGGGAGGTCAGATCAGAGTCAACCAGGTGCTGATGTAGAAGCTGATTTTGACAATTACTTAAGATTTGCTCTCTCATAATTAAATTATACAATCCTGTATAGTCAGTAACCTTGCTTCCCAGCAACCATCCCTCCAGAGCCTTAGTGGCACACTCAACAAATTCAGACCAGTCCTGAGTCTGTGTCTTCTGGGTATCTCTGAACATTAACCTGTACTGTTCAGTGGTTAAGCCTAACCCATCAATCAGAGCACTCTTCAGGACCAGGTAGTTTCTAGAATCCCCATCACTAACTGTGAGGAGTCTGTCTCGGCCTCTACCTTCAAAGGAGAGCCACAAGATTGCTGCCCACTGCTCCTGAGGGATCTGCTGTACTCTGCAGGCTCTCTCCATTGCAGTAATCCATTTATGGATGTCATCCCCAGCTTTGTAGGGGGGCACAATCTTACTCAGGTTTCTATTATCAAAAGACCTGTCTTTATCCTTGTGGATATTGCTGCCACCAGTGGGTTCTATTACCCCACTCTCTCTAGGCTGTCTTGCTCTAGCAAGTTTCTCCTTAGCCAGGGCAACCTCTAACTCTTGCCTCTGGATCCTAAGCTCAGCCTCTCTCATCTTGGCCTCATGTTCCCTTCTCTGAGGGCTAGTCATCTCCTTTCTGGAGTGACCATGAGAGCCTCTAGAGACATGGGAGGTATTGGATTCACCTGAGTGATGCCTTCTCCTCCTATGGCCCTGGTTAAGTCCACCTGGGGGTCTGAATGGGTTGTTACCTGATTCATTCCCAAGTTGACTTAAGTTAGCCTGGTTCAGTCTACTGACCAGCACCTGACTATCTCTGTCATCATCTGACTCACTGCTTTCCACCTCCTCCTCCTCTTCTTCTTCTTCCTCTTCATCTACCTGAGGAGCTCCAGTGGTGGAGGCTTCCTCATCTACTAGGATGATAGGGGTAGGGGTGTCTACAGTGTCATCCTCTGAAGGATGGCCTCCTTCAGCATTCCCTGTGGGGTTTGCTTTAGAGGTCTTTAGAGCCTCAGACTGATCCAAGAGCTCTCTTAGGTGGTCTGTAGTAGGGGAAGGCCCTGTCTTCAGACCCCTTAAGACACAAAGCTGTCTTAATTCCTTAAAGGGAAAAATAGCAAACTGGGATGGTGCCCTTGGAGGGTCACTCTCAACAGGAGTAAGTCCACTGGACCCCTCTGTTCCAGACATTGCTCTAGTGTGGGTGGATGTGTTGCAATCTACCTACACTGGTGTTTACCTACTAAACCTATCTAGTAGTTGTAGCTAGGGTGTGCTACTCCCTTTGCTCTACAACAACTAAGTTCAGTAGAACTTAAGTATACTAGTCTTGTTTTATATGTACCTAGCAGGTACCTGTATGATCTTTCAAATGATAATCTCAAAGATTGTAATGGTAAAACAACAGCAAGCTCAGATCCCAATCCGCTGCTCACCAATGTGAGAAGTTGGCCTGGTATATAATGCTCACTAATTCTAGTGATCACTTTGTACCATGCCAAGCAACCCTTATGATGATGGTTGTAATTCAACCTTGTAGACCAGTTATCCTAGTGGTAACGTGGACAAAGCAGTCTTAGGCTAAACTCTGAAAGGCATGTGAAGCCAGCTGTTATACCATACACAACCCCCTTGAATACCAAATGAAAGGGACACCACACAGATATATATTGAAAATATATATTGATTTATTAACTATTAAAATCCCCTGGACTCTTTATGAGCACAGAAGCACAAGCGTAAAATCACAAGACAGTTTAAAATACACAAAAGTTGCACAATATGGATGAGCCCTAGGGGCCACCTAAACCATATACTAAATAAGTGGTATAAGAGATACCTAAAGGAAAGTGAAGAGGCCTAGGGCCTTGGGAATCGCTGGAGCTATTCGAGACTGGAGTTAACTAAGTCGGGAAAGGCCCACGGGACTCGGGTGCAGTGTTCAAAGTGCACGCACTTCTCAATACAAAGTCTATGGTGCGTAAAAAGCACAAAGTTAGAAAGTTAGGAACCTTCCGAGTGACCTACGGAGCTGAAACTTAAAACACAGGCCCTTGGGATGTGTACCAGTGCAGGAGCACCGGCGGAGCTGAGTTACCTCACCCACAGGAAGCGGGTGCACAGGGTCGAAGATGTGTCGGGTTTCGTCACGCTGGTCGATGGTGCTTGGAGCTAAAGATGCTGCAGGCGGCTCGATGAGAAGAGTTCCGGTGGATCCAAGGGTGGATCTGAAGAGTTGAAGACCTGAAAGCAGAGGGGACAGTGTTCAAAGTCACTAGCCAGTGACTACCGTGGAACCAGAGTGGAACCAGGCGATGTCGGGTGCAAACAGGCGTTGTCGGGTAGCTTCTTTCTGCAGCCACGTGGATACCCGGGGTCGAGGACGTCCAGGAGTCGGTCACGAGCTGTCCCACGTAGGCTTCTCGCTGTTGGCGGTGTCGGCGACCTGATCGGAGCAACCAGGCCTTGGCAAATGCAAGCCACGCAGGAGTTGAAAGATGCTGTTCACTCGGACCAGCAAGGTCAGAGCGATGGCTCCTTTTCACAGGAGCTTGGGTAGGTCTGGAGCAACCAGACCTGCTGTTTAAATCTTCGGGTTCGTCGCCAAGATGGCCGCTGGCCGCGTGGCTAGTGGCCGGGATGGCGCGTCGAGTGGCACAATGCAAAAGGGCCCCACGCAGATCGTGGAGATGCTGGAGGGCTGATCTTCGGTGCAAGGGCTGCTCGGTGGTGGGGGTTCTCAATCCCCAAAGCACAACGTCGAGGATGCCTCAGAAGCTGCGCAGTCAGCTTGTCGGGTGTCTTTCAAGAGGTCCGGTCCCACGTCGCTCGGTGCCTCCACGGGTCCCTTCTTTGCAGGGACTGTGGATCGGGCTCTGAGAGGTCTGGGAGTCTGGTTCTTGTCGGGCTCTGGGCTCGGTCTCCGGCGGGAGGCGGCGGCAAAGCAGACGTCGAGTCGCTGGTTGGTACCTGTGTTCACAGGGTGGTCACTCCTTGGCCACAAGGGAGATTCTTCTTCAGTCTTCTGTGCAGCAGAATGTCGAAGTCCAGTCTTCTTCTTAGTTTTAAGTTGATTTCGGGATGATCTGCTGTGCAATGGCACTGCTCCCCCTCTTATTCCCAAACTGGGGGTGGATCACCTACTAGGTCCCTCCTCTGGGAGGAACCAGGAAGGGGGGCGGTTACACCCCCTTTCCTTTGTCCAGCTCCGCGCCAGGACTGGGGCTGGAAGGCCCCAGAACCGGTTTGGACTGGCCTATGCACGGGGACACCTTGTGTGCCCCGGGCATGTCTGATTCTTTTCAGCCCTGTCCTACCTAATACACAAAATCCTGTCTGGGGTGGTGCTCGCATCTCCCAAGGCAGGAAACCCTTTGTCCAGGCCACCATCTGCCGAGTTTCGGTCAGCAGCAGGAGGCCAGACTTGTGTCTGTGGTGGCAGCGTCCATTTTGTGAAGCTGAGGCTCTGTTTAACTTTAACCGGGGTTAAGGCTACGCACATGTCGTGTCCCTCTAGAAGGGTGGAATGCTATCCCCGTCGCCAGAATTGGCGAGGGGATAGTATTCCAATTCGTATGACACCTTACTCGACATGTTTTGATAAAGCCAAACCAAAGTTAGCATTTAACCGCGAGGATTATAATGCACTTAAGAGTATATGGTATGGCAATATCCCGGAACAGCTTAGGGAGTTGTTCCCGACAGCTGTAGACAGGCTCAGCTCATGCCAGAGCACCATCTCACATATTTCCAAGCACTCTGCCTCCAGGATTGATGAGGCCTTCCATAGGAGTGGCTGATAGGAACATATGTGTCCAGTTTAGGGTTAGGCACAGACATACTGTACCTAAGTAAGAGGTGATTACACCAACTTACCCCAGCTGAGTGATCAGCCAGTTGTGTCAAATATGGAGGCCAGGCCAGGGGTGGCACAATACATGCTGCAGCCCCTGGCAGGCCTTGGCTACACCTATGCCCTGGGTACCTATGGTACACTGTTACAGGGGCCTATAAGGTGAACCAATTCCAATTGTGTTATGCACCTAAGGTACATGGAGTCCATTTTAAGGAGAGAGCAATCAGCCTGGGGCCCTGAATAGCAGGATCCCAGGCCAACTAAGTCAAAAACCAGCTAAACACCAGGCAAAAAGTTTGGGGGTAACCATAGTCAGATATCCACCTTCCTACAGGGGGCGTCACCCATTACGGATGGGAGCGCTCGGGGGAGGTGGCCATTGGCCCCTCAACGGGGAGGCGGTCCCTTCTAAGGATGGGCCGCCGGAAGGAAAGGAAAGGCGGTCAAGGCCCCTTCCTGGATAGGAGGGGCTACGGGCCCTCCTGGGGAATTTCCCGGGGCCAGGACATCTGCGACGGCAGATGGGGTAAGTTGTGTGGGGTTTGGGAGGGGGTTTACGCTACCTTTTAGACACCTCACACGAGTCCTCGGACGACCGTTAAATGGCGTCGAGTTCATTGGGGCCCCCGTCAAGTCAAAGGGAAATTGGTAGATGCACTTGAGGTACGCCTCTGTGCGGTCGCCCCCCTCACAAGTGAGGGGGGTATTTCTGGTTTAGGGATCTGACACCGGTTACGACCTTGCCGTTGGCCCTTAACGTTAGGATGTACAATTTCAAGTCAAATGTTTTGTAGGATGTTAGTTCGGCTAGGAGAACCTTTGTATTAGAGATCTGTTAAGGTTAGCCAAACATCGTAATGTGGAAATGAAATTGTACATAATATGAAACTGTTATTTTAATGTTTTAATTTTGTTTCATATTTTAATAAATACGGCCGGGAGGGTCACTCCCTCCCGCCTTCCAAAAGTTCAGAACCGTTTCTGGTTTCCCATCCTTGGGGTTTGTGTCGAGAGGGGGTGGCGGGTATCTCAGCCATATGGAAAGGGGCGACCATTCGGTCCCCCCGAACGTATGGTGGAGGACCCCGATCCCCCCGGGAGGCCATCTTGGGCGGGAGGCGAGTCTCGGCTGGTATGCCCGAAGCGGCGTAGCCAGGGCGCGCCTTCTTCCCGCCCTGGAGTGGGTTGTCCTAGGCACTGACGCGGACGGCCACGCCCTCGGAGGCAGGCGGAGGCGGGTTTACGCCCGCCCGAAGACGGATAAAAGGAGCAGCAAGTCAAGAAAGCATCCTCTTGTTCCTGTGCTCTGAAGCTGCACCTCCCCGCTGCACGTGAGCTCGAGACGGAACGAAGAGCCAATTTTGACCCACCCTCCAGCCCCTGAAGACAGCAAGTTGTTTCTAAATAAAGTTTGAATGTGGTAACCGTATTTCTTACAGGTTGTGATGATCGTCGTGTTATTTCGAGTATGCAATAAAGGAGAATGCTCAATTACAGTATGTTTGTTTTAAATAAAGTAATGTTGCACTAGTGTTGATCAGTAATCATACGTAACTAGTTATGATCGCCTTCGTTGTTTTTCATTAGTAATTTTAGCCATTTGTCGTATTTATTTTGGTCGGGCTGTAAGGTCATGATCGGTGAGCAGTAATTGGAAGATCCCTATGGGGGGGCGTCACCCATTACGGATGGGAGCGCTCGGGGGAGGTGGCCATTGGCCCCTCAACGGGGAGGCGGTCCCTTCTAAGGATGGGCCGCCGGAAGGAAAGGAAAGGCGGTCAAGGCCCCTTCCTGGATAGGAGGGGCTACGGGCCCTCCTGGGGAATTTCCCGGGGCCAGGACATCTGCGACGGCAGATGGGGTAAGTTGTGTTGGGTTTGGGAGGGGGTTTACGCTACCTTTTAGACACCTCACACGAGTCCTCGGACGACCGTTAAATGGCGTCGAGTTCATTGGGGCCCCCGTCAAGTCAAAGGGAAATTGGTAGATGCACTTGAGGTACGCCTCTGTGCGGTCGCCCCCCTCACAAGTGAGGGGGGTATTTCTGGTTTAGGGATCTGACACCGGTTACGACCTTGCCATTGGCCCTTAACGTTAGGATGTACAATTTCAAGTCAAATGTTTTGTAGGATGTTAGTTCGGCTAGGAGAACCTTTGTATTAGAGATCTGTTAAGGTTAGCCAAACATCGTAATGTGGAAATGAAATTGTACATAATATGAAACTGTTATTTTAATGTTTTAATTTTGTTTCATATTTTAATAAATACGGCCGGGAGGGTCACTCCCTCCCACCTTCCAAAAGTTCAGAACCGTTTCTGGTTTCCCATCCTTGGGGTTTGTGTCGAGAGGGGGTGGCGGGTATCTCAGCCATATGCCTTGTCACTATGTTCCCTCAATGGCCGCAATACCCTGAATGCCACATTAAAGATTCACTTTTGACCCTCTAAAGACGGTCCTTTACACAACCTCCCAAATGTTCAATGGTCTCTGGAAGTTGACAAAATCTTACATACACTCAACTAAATCTGCCAGCTAAAATAACATGATAAGTCTGCTGCACCACCTACAAAGAATTAACTTTGAGCACTCCAAATTATATTTGCAAATAATAGCAATTTTTCTTGTGTACAATGTAACACTGACAGCAGCAATCACATAGATCTGAAAACAAGTAATTGATGTCAATTGAAGACAAGATATCAAGCCTTGTCTTCCTACTCTTCTGTGATCTGGAATTCCCTCTCTACCCAGATCCTGAAAGCTCCATTGAGTCAAGTATCCCCTTCCTCGTCCATTTCCTCTGTACTGCTCCCATGCTTCTCATGTGTCCATTGCTTCTTTGGTTCATAGCTAGTTCTGCACTCTACATAGCCCAATAAATACATACGTAGGGGCTGATACATAAGGTTAAAATTACATCTCCTAACATAGAAATCTGCATATACACTGAGGTGTAAATCTCTTCATGGGAAGCATGTGCAGATATACACCTAGAAGTAGAACTACAAGTTTTCACCCCTCAATTGAATGGGTGCCAATTCCGAAGAGAGAATTTTCAACCAAAAAGTTAGCATTTTACTATTTTCCACCTATTTGTGGAGTGGGCAGTTTTCTCTCTATAGACAGTCATTAGGAATTTTAAACAAATTAATTTTAAACCAAGAGACAAGACTATTATATTTTGATAAAAAAGATTAAAACACAACTTCACTTCCCCTAGGATTACAACAGTTACAAGGGAAAACACACCTGCTTTCATGTTGAAACACTTTAACTTTTTTTTTATAAATTGAATTAAATGTTAATTTTCCCTCCCTCGCCTCTTACTGTTTGGTTTCTGTTGAATATGTCATAAATCTTGGATGCAAGTTATGTATTATTTTATTTGTGGTTACAATTTAATGCAGTAAACTATATTTTACATTTTTTTTAATTACTTTTTTTTTAACTACAATAGTATTATTCATAATATTATAACATTTAGTTTTTTATACTAGAAAACATGTATTATAACCCTAAATATACTTTAAATAATGTGTATTGTAGATTGATTTTTTTTTATTGTATATGTGTTAGTGTTGTTGCCTGCCTCTATTGGTTTGTATGGGAGTGTGTTCCAGTTCCAGTGATGTGTATTTTGTCCTAAGGACAACCCTATATGCCCCTGGAGACCAGGGTCAATATTATATATATGAACTAGGTACATCGTGTTTTTTATTTTTTCAAAGAAGCAGGTCCACCTTTAACATTTTTTTGTGGAGACCATCAATTGATGTGTTATTTCAACAATAAAATACACCATAGGAACCCCCTGGTTCGTCAACAATTTGCTTGGTATATATGTGCATACAATGCAGCACAATGTGTATTACAAATAATCAGAGAACACAGGGAGATATATGTCGATGTTTTGAACCCCTTCTGAGTGCAAAGGTATCCTCAGGACCAAGTTGTATGGATTCATATCTACATTGGTTCAATTTCTACTATTTGTACTAATATTCTCCAACTACAATGATCCTGTATGAAATATGTTTCTGAAAACTCTCAAGAATCACTTTCGGGCTGTTAAAGATTAATCATATTCCATGCAGAACAAATCTTCTCACTTCCAATTTTAACTCTTTTGTACGATGATTCACATCCATCTAGGGTGCCTACCAACAATGACTGATGCAGCCAGTTCCAGGGATGGCCAAGTGTGGCCCTTGATTTATTCTAAGGCTCCGCTGGAGTGCATTTGATCCTTTCTTGATGGTTTAGCAACTGTTGGAGATTTAAATATGTATTTTGTGAATTGCAACTGTCTTACTCTTAAGTTTGTGTGTGTTGTTAGCACGCCCCTACCTAAACTCCCCCTTCAATTTCCCTTAACTCAATCTTTTTGTAGTAATTTTAACCCATTTTCCAACCACTTCCTATTGGGCCTTTCCCATTTACTACTAAATCCTATACTTACGTATGCAGTGATCAGTGGGGCAAGCAGGTCACCCCTGCTTTTGGGACACTCAGTTTACGTCCCCTGCTGTTCAGTGAACATCTATAAAGGGGTAGACGTCTGATGATGGGGATTCGAGAGTGAGAGAGCGCAATTTGAATGAAAAGTATGTCCGTACCATATTTACAAGCCTGTAGCGTAAAGTTAGCACATGTAACCTAATAAGTAAGAAATGTATCTGTATTTACTCTAGAGTGTGCATTAGAATTAGAAAGGCCCATATATAGGTTGGGCTAATATAGAAATGTGTGAAAATGCTTAAGAACAGTAGAACGTGCTAAACAGAATTCATGTATGAAATTATTAAACGGAGAAAGAGATGAAATGCAAATTGAAGAAACGTGCAGACCACATAGCACTGTGTAAGAACGAGAGTATAACATTGCATCTTTCATGTAACATGGATTCGATTATAATCAATGATTTGCTTATTCTATATATATATATATGTGTGTTAAAAGTCATACCGTATAGAAGAGTTTGTAGAATTATAGAGTGGTGTGTTCATATGTTATTTTAACCTAACGAAATAAGGGTTCGCAAGGGTACAGTCCACTGCATATAATTTAGTGGGCTCACAGAGATAGGGGGATAGCTTTGATCTGCACGTGCGAGCCAAGAGTCAAAAGTCTCATTAAATTAAATTGCCAATGCTGGTCGAAGTTTTACGGCCTAGTGAGATAAGGGACGCTTGGAATTTGGGGCCCTGTTTCGAAGTGTCTGTTTCCAGGTGCGAGGGGGGGACAAATTACAATTGTAATGAATAGAGCTCTGTTTGAGGAGATAGGCTCTGGTCTGGAGGAGTCAACCGGAATGTCATGGGGGTACCAGCACGACGGAGACGGCGCCTGGGAAGCAAGGTCAACTTAACAGACGATTCAAAGAAGCGAAACTATGGAAAAAAACCAGAAGCAGGACTACGTGAAATGTGTACGTGGTGGGCGTCTCAAAGGGGCGTTCCACCCATACTGTGATTTTGTATTAGGGACAGCACCCCGGGGAGAAGGCAGAGCAGATGGCCTGAGGACTCTTAGAGAGCGGATGGGTAGGCAGAAAGGGTACTGCTAAGCGACATAGGTTTCCATCAGAGACTAAGAGAGTTTGAACTTCTTCGGAAGTCAAACGGCTGACACCTTCTTAGGTAAAGAACTTGCTGAGTAGGGATTCCATCTAGTATAGAGTAGGGACAGTTTAACCTGTTTTATTTTTCTGTAAATGACGCGTCATATCCACTTTGTGTCTATGCTATTCAACTTGTTGATTTTCGAATTAGTTTTGATTGTTTTCTTCTGTAGACTGAGATTTCTTAGGGAATTCATGTTCCTTCTAGTACCTGTATACCTGTTGAACATTATATTGAGATGCTTGTATCTGCAATTGACTTTGGTTTTATAATAAACCTTTAAACTTTACTGGTCGTAAGTGGTTCTTCAGAGTTGCGTCAGTCTATGGGGTTGATTTAACTTATATGGGTTTGCCTTTTACTCAATGACAGTCAATTATCGATCCGAAAAGGGATTAAATGAGATAGGTATCTAGGTGATCAGATAAGAGATCAAAATCTCATTTCCCACAGTTGGTAGCAGAGAAAGATGGTTGGCTTCTTGAGGAAGGCAACCTAGGTTAGGTCTAGATTACCCCAAGGCCCCTAGTCATCGACGACCAGAAGAAGAGCCACCTGCCGAAGAAGGTGTCGATGGTGCGAGAGAGAAAAAGCAGCAGAGTCGGTCGAGAGTGAGTATAAGGGTCATGCGTTGCCAGATTGCGGTGTTTTGTGTTGTACCTGTGTTGTAATGTCAAGCGGAGTTGAATGTCTGTAGTGTGAGTGTGAGACGGTTGTGAGCGCGCGCAACCGGTGAAAATCTTAAGTCCAGGGAAGGGCTTGAGTGGTTCGGGTGTATCGGACATCCAGAGTAATTGTCTACCGTTGTGAAGGGGGTCATGAGGTACCATTGATCGCCCGTAGGACCGTGATAGGGGGAATGTCAGAGTGAGTGTATGAGTAACGGACGCTGGTCGGACGTTTACTGTGTGTAAGTAACCTATCAGTTAAGGCGAGCGTCTGAACGTAAGTGAAAGACGTCCCGCCAGTAGAGGTGACAATTACAGTTAGACTGTGGACGTACAGTCAAGAAAAGTGATCGCTTGGTCGGAAGTAGTCATTTTTCGGTGTATGAATGAGACGCATGCAAGACCGGGAGACGAGCTGAGAAAGGAGGGGAACTGCCGCAGAGGGGACGAGTGACGTCAGAGCAAGCCGCGCTGGGATAGGCTGGTTGGTGTAGAGCCGCGCTGGGATAGGCTGGTCAGCGAGAGCCGCGCAGGGATTGGTGGTTCGCCATCGGGAAGTAAATAAGGAAGGAAATTAAGGAAATCGTAGAGTCTTGAAAATGAAGTGTTTTAAATGTCTAAGGGCGATCTTTAAGAGAGATAGAGGGAACTCGTATGCGGGGGAAGAGGCCCCACCGGAAGGCACACCAGCTTATTACATGGCTGTGAATGTTGGGTTACACTCAATACTATGGATCTCCGAGTGGAGCAAGCTAACAGAGGGAAATGAGGAACTGACGTTCCCGAGATACGGGACGTTTAGGTTAGAAGCATTGAATCAGCTGAAAGCGGTAATGCTCGCAACAAGACCTCTACCCAGACCAACACAGTTCGAAGCCCTCAATGCATGGTTCAGGGCGGCACACGACAGGAGCCTGAATAGGCGCCAAGAAAGAGTGAGACGATCGGTAAGAGCAGTGCAGGATGCTAAATGGGATGATGAAGCTAAAAAGTGGAGGGTGCAAAAGATAGAAGCAGACAAACTGTACCCAATGCTAGAGGTTACGGGAGAAAAGAAACCTCCAGAAGAGGATGAGGAGAGCGAGACGGAGGATAGTCTGATAGATAGGCTATTATCAGACAGACCACCTCCGTACAACAGAGAAGCCGAAAGTCCCGAACTCCGGCAGGGGGACGGGGCTGGGAAGGGGGAATATAAACCACTCCCCATATTGGAGTGGGAACCCAAGAAAGGCGAGTAAATACCTCAACCTAGTCCAGTACAGAGAGTAGTCGGAAGGTTCGTGGTACAGAAAGTACCAGAAACGGAGTGTGCAAGGTCGTATCAACTGCCGGATGCTCTACAAGTACCTGTTACCATAGGTCCTGTAGTGTCAATCTACAACCCGCCGAGAGCTCAGGAGGAGGAACAGACACGGTGGGACAGGGAAAGGGCAGAGATGGAAAGTAGGAACAATACGATTAATTCCCAAAGGCAGTTGCTAGGACCAAGGAGTCGGAGTACCCCATTGGATCCAGTAACGGATCCCTGGATAGAACAGGGGGGTCAGAGAGGACAGATGGATCTGAGGGGACCGAAACCGAAATCCTTTAAGGAGTTAAGAGAGTACTTGAAAGAATGGGATGCTGCCGTAGAGACTCAGAATAAAAGAATTGAAACAGAAGCAGAATGGAGAGATCAAGATAACAGGATCCTCTCTCACTGCGGAGCTGGCGAAAGCAGTCCGGAGTGGGAAGGAGGGAGCCAAGGGAGCAAAGGAGATACTTGCCATACCATCAGTGGCAATAGACAAATGTGTGAAGATAAGAGTACAGGATGTGGGGGGGTGCCTCGCCTCATCCTTAGTGAGGGAGAAAGAAGGACACAGGAGTACCGAAATGGTTACAGGTGCACTCACCATACCCCGGCCGAAAATGTGCAACATTGGAGTCGCGGGAGTATGGGGAGTCACGAAGGGTCTCGCCATGTGTCTGGCGATCACGGACAAGATCGCAGGAACATGGAGGGCTGTGAGGGACCTTATCATTTATTGAGCGACACCAGACAGCAAGAGAATTGCAGTGATTTAGAACAGAACGGAGGATCCTATCTTGCATCTAGAGAGACAGAGCCGAAAAGACAGAATGCAGTGATGGGGAATAGAACATTGTTCCACCATACACCTAGGGAAGATGGGAAAGGTTGGGACCTAGAGAGGTGGGAACAAAGAGAATCAAGGAGGACTCCTCATAACTCACCTGTGCCTAGACGTAGAACTCGTAGTTGGGGTGAGAGGGATGTAAACGGACCACCTAGGAGTGAGGTACTGAGAGCTGAGATAAAGGCGAAAAGGCTCGATGTAACCAGTTTAAAATCAGATTTGGATGAAATAATAGACGGCACATTGCCAATGGAAAGGATCGATCTGTATGAACAGGATGAAATACTGTTTATGGCTAAGGATGTTACTCGGAAAGCGAGGTCAGTTCATGAAAAATTATCTGAGTTGGCAACCAGGTATATGATAGACTTATCAAGAACTAAAGCCTTACAGGGTAACCATAGGCTAAATTGCACGGATCAGGATCTAGATGAACGTAGGACGATTGGGCTGAAAATACACATAAAGGAGCTTATCCTGAGTATCAGAATGTGGAGGGATTTGGATAAATGGGAGGAAAGATGGTCCAAGAGGGGAACCGTCAGAAGAAGTACAATTGCGAGGTCCCCGGAGGGAGGGCTAATGCGAATGGAAGCTTTCCCTTTGCGAGAAATCGCGAATGGAAACTACGTGCATGTGCCCTGGAGCAGGGGGGATCTAGCGGCATTTACCAATTCCTTCCCTAAGCTAAGGGAAAATCCCGTAGAGTGGTACAAACAGGTAGAGAGGTTCGTGAAGATCTCTAAAGTGCTGTGGGTCGACTTGAACACCCTGTTTGACATTGTAGTACCCGGGGATTTGTGGACGGCATGTAAGCTCAGTGTTGAATGGCCCATCTGTGAACCAGATAGGGATGCCCTGACGAATGGACCGTCAGAGAAAGTTATGGAGAAGTATGAGAGGGTAATGGCATGGTTGAAAGAGAAGGTGCCATTGCAGGACATAGACTGGGTTAAAATAGACCGAACCACTCAGGAACCTAAAGAGACCGTTCACGAGTATTATGAGAGATTGCTGAAAGCATTCAAACAGTACAGTGGATTGGACGTAATGGATCCTAAAGACATAGGACAGTTTGTGTCAAAGTTCGTTCTAGGGTTGAGACCGGACATAAGTTTAATGATTCAACAGCATTTGATTTGTTGGCAAAACAAACCTTTAGATGAAATCCTGAGGTATGCGAGGTATTGCAGCGATGAAATAGATTCGAAAGCAAAGAAACTTAAAGAGAAGCTGATGTTGGTACAGATGCAATCAGCCGGAAAGGGTGGACAGCGGCAACAGGGAACCGGAACCCTAGGAAAGAAACAGAATAATCAAAGCAGAGATGAGGAGGAGAAACCGAGACCTAGGGTAGATATCGCGGCACTGAAAAAGACGACTAGGTGCCACCAGTGTAACGAGGTGGGACACTGGAAACGCGAGTGTCCCTATAATGTCGAGACGGGGGAATTAGAACCGGAGGAGGATGAGGTTCAGAACAGCCTGGTGAAGGGAACAGCGGTACCGAAGGGAAAGTTTATCAAAGGGGGGATTCAGACTCCTCGAGCTCAGTTCCCTCAACCGCCTCGCATTGCAAATGGAGGGAAAACCTATAGACAACTGCCACTGTTCGTAGGAGGAGAGGAATGCTACTACGTTGATCCCCTTACGGGACAACGAGTGAATAGGGAAGAAGACTGTACCCTAGGAGCAGCCCTGGAGGTAGACCAGAGGGGACCATATGTGGAGGCTGAGGTGGCTGGATGTCCTACGACCTTTTTGGTGGATACAGGGGCCACTCGATCCACTATAAGATCGGCGGTGGTCCCAGGTCTGCCAATGTCGGGAGAGACGATCCAGGTGGTAGGAGTCGCAAATAGGAGAATGACGAATCCTCTGACAGAACCAGTGTCGGTGAAAATAGGGAAATACAGTGATGAGCACCAGTTTGTGATTTGTGATTCCAGCCCCGTGTGTTTGTTGGGAAGAGATCTGTTATGTAAACTGAATTGTACAATATATTGCACACCTCAAGGAGTAGAAGTGCAGACGAACGATGATGATGCCGACTTTAAGGTTGTAAACTCACAGGGATGCGTGGAACTATACCCTACCTTAACGGTGGAGGAGCTTCCACGGGACTTGAGGGAGATGGTGTCAGCTGAGGTGTGGGATTTTACTGGAGAAGAAATAGGACTAATCAAAAGGGTAGAGCCGGTAAAGATCATGGTAAAACCAAATGCCGAGTATCCAAGAACACCACAATACAAGTTGACCCTGGAGACGATTGCAGGAATAAAGCCTGTGATCGAATCTATGATTAAACAGGGAATACTGAAGGAGATCGTGGGAAGTCCATGTAACTCCCCGATTATGGGTTTGCAGAAGGCTAGCGGGAAGTACAGAATAGTGTAAGACCTTCGAAAGATTAATAATATAGTTGTTTCATGTTGTCCAGTGGTACCGAATCCATCAGTGATATTGTTTCAGATACCATTCCAAGCTGAATGGTTCACGGTGATAGACCTGTGCCAGGCTTTCTTTTCAATCCCCTTAGATGAGGAAAGCCAATATCTTTTCGCTTTTAAGCTGGAAAATCGCGTTTTAACATGGTGTCGTATTCCCCAGGGGTATACAGAAAGCCCATCGATTTTTAACCAGCTGCTGAAGAAAAATCTTGAAAGTCTAGTACTGCCCATGAACTCGGTTCTGGTCCAGTACATAGACGACCTACTTGTGGCGTCAGAAACTGAGGAAGCTTGCAAAATAGACACCATCACCTTATTGAATCTCTTGGCCGAGAACGGACACAAGGTGTCTCCAAGTAAATTGCAGTATTGTCTGACAGAAGTGCAATACTTGGGCCACAGGATTGAAAAGGGAAAACGGAAAGTGTCTCCAGACAGAATAGAGGCGATCATGAAAATGAGCGCGCCCACAACACAAAGAGAAGTCAGGATGTTTCTAGGGATGGTCGGCTATTGTCTGCAGTGGATAGCCAACTTTTCACTGAAGGCGAAGCCTTTACAAAAACTGACGCACAAGGGGGTGAGCGATCCGGTACCATGGGACAAGGATTGTTTGATGGCATTTCTGCAGCTGAGGGAGGACTTGTGTCGTGCCCCGGCTTTAGGTATGCCTGATTACGAAAAACCATTCTTACTTTACTGTTGTGAAAGGGAAGGTTGTGCTTTGTCAGTTTTGGCCCAGATACACGGGAATGCCCGTAGACCAGTTGCATACTTCTCGGCTACCTTAGATCCAGTAGCCGCAGCGTTGCCCGGATGTCTCAAATCCGTTGCTGCAACGGGTGTCAGCATTGAAAGGTGTGAAAACGTAGTTATGGGACATCAGTTAGTGGTGTATGTACCCCATTCTGTAGAATTGTTAATGACTAGGACCAAGACACAGCATCTGACAAATAGCAGGCTCACACGCTATGAGCAAGTCATATTGGCTGCTGAGAATGTGACCCTAAAAAGATGCTCTGTTTTGAATCCTGCTACTTTGATGCCACTTCCTAATGATATTGATGATGAAGTTTGTACAGATCATGACTGCCTTGATGTGACTGAACTATGCACCAAACCAAGACCAGATATCGTAGATGAGCCATTGACTGACCCCGATGAAATATTCTTTGTTGATGGTTCATGCGTAAGAGACGATATCGGTCAGCTGAGAGCAGCATATGCAGTTTGTACCATTACCGGAGTTGTGGAAGCCGCCTGCCTGGAAGGAGTACACTCCTCTCAGGTAGCTGAAATTATTGCTTTGACCCGTGCCTGTTTGGCAGGCAATAAAATTCGAGTCACCATTTACACCGATAGCCAGTATGGTTTCGGGGTAGTTCATGACTATGGGCAGTTATGGTCTCAAAGAGGTTACATGACCTCCTCGGGTTCTCCTATTAGGAATGGAGAGTTCGTGAGACTATTGTTAGAAGCATTACAAGGTCCAGCAGCTATCGCAGTTGTTAAATGTACCGCGCACACAAAAAACACTGACTTTGTGTCGCAAGGCAATAGGTATGCGGATGAAGTCGCACGTTACTGTGCGGAGCAGGGGTATTCTCTCACAGAGGTAGAAGTGGGGGGAATACAGGAAAGAACTGAATTGACTATGTTGTTGGAAACTGTAGACACGTGGGATGAGTTGAAGTGTATCCAAGAGAATGCACCTGATTTTGAGAAAAAGGCATGGGAGACAGCTGGTTGTACCAAAAGTGAGATGGATTTTTGGATCTCTGCAGATGGGAGAGCAGTTTTACCAAATGAACTTGTTAGTCCAATGGCAAGGAGATTGCATGGACCAGCACACATAGGCAGAGATGCTATGGTGAGAGTATTCAGACAAACGTGGTACAACCCGAAGTTTAGAGTAGCGGCAGAAGCAGTATGTCAGCGTTGTGTGATCTGTCAGCAACTGAACGTAGGAAAGAGAACACCAGTCACATTGAGCCACATAGGGAGGTCTGGGGGGCCTTTCAATAGAATGCAGCTGGATTTTATTGAAATGCCCAAGTGCAATCGCCTCAGATACGTCTTAGTGATTGTCTTTATATTTTCCAGATGGGTTGAGGCTTACCCCACACGTAGGTGCGATACACTTACAGTAGCAAAATTGTTGCTTAGAGAACTGATACCGAGGTTTGGGGTGCCGGCCTCTTTGGAATCGGACAGAGGAACGCATTTTAACAGCGAAATAGTGAAGATGCTATGTTCAGCCTTAAGTATAGACCAGAAGCTCCACTGTAGTTATCGACCAGAGGCTTCGGGGATTGTAGAGCAAATCAACAGCACCATAAAATCCCGACTTGCCAAAGTTTGTTCATCGACATCCCTGAGTTGGCCTGATGCACTTCCACTGGTCCTTATGAGTATACGTAGCACACCGGATAGAAGAACAGGTCTCTCCCCACACGAGGTGCTAATGGGGAGGGCTATGAGACTGCCATTGGTTCCAACTGCAGCACTATTGAACATCACAGATGATTTGATCCTGGACTATTGCAAGGGACTATCTGACGCCATTCATTCTGTGTCCCTCCAGGTGCAGGCTGCAGAGTTTCCATCAGCTCAGGACCTGTGCCATGACCTGTGTCCGGGAGACTGGGTCCTGGTGAAGAAACACGTCAGGAAGAACTGTTTAGACGTGCGCTGGCGTGGACCATTTCAAGTCATACTGGTTACGAACACTGCAGTAAAGTGTGGAGGCTTGCCCAACTGGATCCACGCCTCACACACCCGAAGAGTTCCAGCACCTCTGGAAGAAACAGCTCTTCTCTCGGATGAAAATCCAGCTGAAATCAGAGACGCCACAGAGAGGGAAAGTCAAGCTGTAGAGGTGATTGAAGAGGCTGAGGCCGTGTCTGACCAGGCTGAGGACGGTCAATATACCAGTGAGACCGAAGCTGCCTCAGGAGGAGGAAGCAGCTGGGAGTTCGAGTCAGACACCGACCAAGCTGTAAGTGGTCAAGAGACGAGTCCAAGAACAAGGAGCAGGAGGACAAGGAGTGGAGAAGCTAGCTGGCCGGAAAGAAGAAGAAGGTCAAGCTTGAGAGCAAATCCAGAGAGAACCCTTGTCCCGATCTCTGAAGATTCAGATCTAGACGAAGGAGCTACGGACTCAGGCTCTGAGAGTCCGAGAAGATCAAGGAGGGTACGTGTGCCCTGCAGAAGATACGCCACCCCTGAGTGGACTTATCTAGCAGCAGATGTCTTGGGGACAGAGGTCCGGGAGGGTGAGAGAGGTGCAGGTGACCAATCTCGATCCAATTGTGACGGTGGAAGTACGGATGTTGACACCTGGAATCGAAACTGAGGGGTTACTGACATTCACACTCCCCGTTCCCCTTTACCTAAGTCGGATCAAGGACATGGTGCTGAATCGATTAGAATTTCCAACTTTGGGTCATCCAATACCAGCACATGAAGAAAAAGTCCTTCGTTTAGAACTGTTGGAATATGCCATTAGAGCTGCTGGCACTAGAATCATTGTAGATACATAAAGACTTTTGTGATTAAGCCATAAAGAAGAAGGTAACCTAGCGCCAAGTGGAAAGAAGAAGAAAATTAGGGATTACATTTAGAGGACGGAGAAGGGCTAGGGTTGTCTGTTGCTGAAAATAAAAAGACTTTGTTGAAAAAGAGACTTTTGTTGGTTAAGAGCGCTTCACAGACTGAGAAATCAAATAATGCAAAGAAAGACCTGAAAAGAAACTTTTCCTCGAAAAAGGGAGAGCCACGCTGTTTGATAACATGGAGACTGGCATTCCAAACCGAAAGGCCAAATGCATAATAGGCACACTGATAGCTGTAGTAATTTCTTTCATAGCCATAGTAGTCACAGTATCATACATAGTAGGACATACAAGTGTAAAAAAGACAACAGATGTAAAGCCTGTAACGACTTTGAAACCTGCTCTTGTTGGAGAGAAGGAGGAGAGCAATGTGATACGTGAAAAGGCGTTACTGGCAGATGAAGCCCGTAGGTTACACACAGATGAGTCACAGGGAAATTTCAGGACAAACGCATATGCCAAGTTATTGTACGAGTATATTGATGCCATGGAGGCCAAGGATTGTTATGTTTGCATGCAATTGCCAGCTTCCGTAGATGAAGGCATCAGATATCATCACCTTCCACTGACATATGGGATAACATGTAGTTTACTGCTCAGTATATTTTATGGTCGAGAGGGGTTTGAGTACTACTTTTCAAATTATGATTCGGTACTGCCTGAAGTCCCGAATTATAAACAAATGAATAAGTGGGACTACTATAAAAAGGAAGATAGACTAGCAAAATTCTTTCTTCCTTGGGATACGTTAGATACTTCATATGCACGCCGAAATAATCTGACTTGCAAAGTGTCAGAGATTGAGAAGAAGTTCATTGGACAAGTTGATGACCGTTACAGAAGGCAGAAGATTCTGAAAATGTCAGGACAATGGAAAACAGATTGGACCAAAGAGGAAAAGACACACAAAAAGAAGGGTAGTAATGGTCCAATAGCACTAGATAGGACACAGAAAGGAAAGCTATGTTTGACTCGAAGCAAGACATATTATGAGAGTGTATTTGTAGGTGAAGTTAGTTGTGAACATGCTTTTCGGTTAGAATATTACACGAAAGATTTCATGAAAGGGATGCAAGTGATTCCTAATGTATATTTTGTATGTGGAAGAAATGCCTACGTAAAATTGCCTGACAATTGGTATGGTTCATGTTATTTGGCGATTGTCTTCCCCAAAATATATCATGCAAAGGATTTAGAGATCGTAGAGGGAAAGGCTTCGGCAAGAGGGAAAAGGGATGTAGGAGATGTTGAGGTAGTTGGAGATGTATTTGGAGCCATGTTTCCTCTTTTAGGTTTGATACTTAATGATGTTAAGATCAGGAGATTAGCTACAGTTGTAGATAGGTTGTCTGCCAATACTGCAAGGTCATTGATGCTAGTAGAAGGAGAGATGCAATCGATTAGGGCGATGGTTCTTCAGAACCGTCTTGCTTTAGATGTTCTGCTAGCAAAAGAGGGCGGAGTCTGCAAGGCTTTGAAGGTCCAGGAATGTTGCACTTACATTCCAGACAATTCAAAACCACTCGAGAAGGTTATAAAAAATATTACAAAAATACATCAAGAAATCGAAGATTTGACAAAGATAAATGTTTGGGAAAAAGTAGGTCATGGAATGGGTAATGTTGGAGGTTGGTTTGCCAATCTCGGGAAAAGTGTTGTGTGGTATATCCTGAAACCTATCTTCATAATCTTGATTTGCATAATCATATTGTGGGGTTTAGTGAGGATGTACAAATGGTATAGATCAAACCGGTTGCAAAGGTCCATGAGAGAGCGAGAAAGGAGATTAGCTGCTTTGCAAGATCAGCAATATAGAAGCCTGAGAGCTCTAGAAACGATAAAAAGGGGTAGCCTTGCAACCAGTTCAGTGTGACATTCAAATTGAAGTATTAGTGATGACCCCTAGAGGTCATCAAAGGGGGGAACTGAGAGAGCGCAATTTGAATGAAAAGTATGTCCGTACCATATTTACAAGCCTGTAGCGTAAAGTTAGCACATGTAACCTAATAAGTAAGAAATGTATCTGTATTTATTCTAGAGTGTGCATTAGAATTAGAAAGGCCCATATATAGGTTGGGCTAATATAGAAATGTGTGAAAATGCTTAAGAACAGTAGAACGTGCTAAACAGAATTCATGTATGAAATTATTAAACGGAGAAAGAGATGAAATGCAAATTGAAGAAACGTGCAGACCACATAGCACTGTGTAAGAACGAGAGTATAACATTGCATCTTTCATGTAACATGGATTCGATTATAATCAATGATTTGCTTATTCTATATATGTCTATATATGTGTGTTAAAAGTCATACCGTATAGAAGAGTTTGTAGAATTATAGAGTGGTGTGTTCATATGTTATTTTAACCTAACGAAATAAGGGTTCGCAAGGGTACAGTCCACTGCATATAATTTAGTGGGCTCACAGAGATAGGGGGATAGCTTTGATCTGCACGTGCGAGCCAAGAGTCAAAAGTCTCGTTAAAATAAATTGCCAATGCTGGTCGAAGTTTTACGGCCTAGTGAGATAAGGGACGCTTGGAATTTGGGGCCCTGTTTCGAAGTGTCTGTTTCCAGGTGCGAGGGGGGTACAAATTACAATTGTAATGAATAGAGCTATGTTTGAGGAGATAGGCTCTGGTCTGGAGGAGTCAACCGGAATGTCATGGGGGTACCAGCACGACGGAGACGGCGCCTGGGAAGCAAGGTCAACTTAACAGACGATTCAAAGAAGCGAAACTATGGAAAAAAAACAGAAGCAGGACTACGTGAAATGTGTACGTGGTGGGCGTCTCAAAGGGGCGTTCCACCCATACTGTGATTTTGTATTAGGGACAGCACCCCGGGGAGAAGGCAGAGCAGATGGCCTGAGGACTCTTAGAGAGCGGATGGGTAGGCAGAAAGGGTACTGCTAAGCGACATAGGTTTCCATCAGAGACTAAGAGAGTTTGAACTTCTTCGGAAGTCAAACGGCTGACACCTTCTTAGGTAAAGAACTTGCTGAGTAGGGATGCCATCTAGTATAGAGTAGGGACAGTTTAACCTGTTTTATTTTTCTGTAAATGACGCATCATATCCACTTTGTGTCTATGCTATTCAACTTGTTGATTTTCGAACTAGTTTTGATTGTTTTCTTCTGTAGACTGAGATTTCTTAGGGAATTCATGTTCCTTCTAGTACCTGTATACCTGTTGAACATTATATTGAGATGCTTTTATCTGCAATTGACTTTGGTTTTATAATAAACCTTTAAACTTTACTGGTCGTAAGTGGTTCTTCAGAGTTGCGTCAGTCTATGGGGTTGATTTAACTTATATGGGTTTGCCTTTTACTCAATGACAGTCAATAATCGATCCGAAAAGGGATTAAATGAGATAGGTATCTAGGTGATCAGATAAGAGATCAAAATCTCATTTCCCGCAAGAGTGTGGCTATTACAGTGTTGGCCCATTGCCTCCAGTGCAAGACAGCCTAGTGTGGTCGTGGAAGAATATACCCCACCAAAAATCCATTATGGTTTATTTTTTTCCTGGGAGAGCTCCGTGCATGAAGTCAGAAGCCAAGAGATGCTAAAAGTATCCTTGAAAATTGTACCTGTTTGTGAAAAGGGTTTCCCATCAATGCTTGAGTTTCCGAGCGCAATTAACATTTTACCTGTCCCTAGTCAAAGGGCATTGAGTTAGATCAACGATTCACCAATAGGATCATGCTTACCCCTTGTGAATTAATTACGGAATTAGCAGTTATTTAACAGTCAGCTGTAGAATTGTAATAGTCTTACATTGCAACTTACAAATGTATAAGGTATTTTAATTATTTTTTTGCTATGTCAGTGACCTGCCTTTACTTATTTAATTTAAAGCCTTATTTCTTTACTAAAGCTGGACAATGACCTTGACTGTGAGTGTGATTGCTGAGTCATGATATACCAGGAGACCAGTGATAACTATTTGTACCTAGGAAGGATAGCGCCAATTAATCACTAACTGCATTGAGACCTGAAGAAATGGCCGGAAAATCAATATTGCTGAATGGACGTGAGGCAAGCCAAAACTGTGGAAGTCGAAGGCTGTGCTGACTTGAGTGAAATGCCCCATCATTAAGCTAATCAACTGCTGGAGCAGGATTCATCAGAGCTAATATAATCGCCTACGGCAGTATGATGCACCAGTGATGAACTAATTAACCATGCTAAGGAAATGCGCACAGGTGAGGAAAATTAGCTACTTCAGTGAAAGTTAGCCAGTGTTGAGCACTATTTCGCCTTTATGGGTTGCACAGGAAATGCGGTAAATAATGATGTATCAAACTGTACCAAAGCTTTGCTAAATTGAAGTATTTATTTATATCGTATACTATCAGCGCACGTACACTGAAGTTTCATGGCCCTATTAAGGAACACAACAGGTGATGAGAAGAAATAACAAATAGTAAAAACAGTTCTAAAAGCCACGGAAAAAGAGAAAAAAAGTAAAAAGATAACTCAGTTTCTCACAAAAAAAAACAGAGAAGGAAATGCCCATAAGTCCGGTGGAAATCCCGAGCTGCAGCCAGGGTTTCATTTGGAAAAGAATGAGTATCTGCCCAAAGATCTGCTCAGAAACCTGCAGCTAGTGCAATTGAATGCAGGTGCCCCAATATCAAGAATTGTAGTTTTGAATCCATCTCATGTCTCTAATCCAGTATCAGACACCCCCTGCTTCCAGTGCTCAGATTGAGCCAGTAGTTTCCGGAGCTCGGCACCGGCACTTAATTGTTAACACAGGCACGTATCATAACCTTCCACATGGTGGTATTGTTCATCTAATTTACAGATGAGCAAAACACAAGTTGATTATAACATTCAATATACATTAAAAATCAATAATACCTACTGCCCACACCACTCCTGTGGCTTTGGGGTCCTGGAATAGTCTTAATAGTCACACTTGTAGGAGCGCGACGGTTAGTGCTTGTGTTTGGAGTGTCCTTGGTAGTGCAGACAGGGGCACTGAGTGGTGCAAGCTGCAGTGGCCTCCTGATTAGGGTCCTGGCACTTTTATTTTACAAACTGAGTGCTGCTCCATTATCTCGCACTTGCAAGTTGCTGTTGTCTACCTTTGTAACAGTTTATTGGCCTTTTTCTTTCTCCGTCTTTCCGTTTTGTTCGGGAAAATGCCTGATGCAGAAAAATAAGTTCCAGTCCCCAAAAATAAGTGCTGTGTCCCCCACCAGCAGCTATCGGCTCAAACTAAGCAATGGCTGCAGTAATCAAAAAGGCTTTCAATCAAAATGGCTTTTGTTTTAAGAACACCTGGTAAGAATTTGTCACTGGTGCACATGGTTTAATTTTCAGTATAGAGGTGAAATTTAGCCTGCAAAAAAGATGGAGATGTGGCATGAGTAATATGAAATAAAATGAATTTGTACTTGTAAAGCGCACTTTTACCCCAATCAGGGTTTTCTGGCACTGTACACATACCACTGTGGAACCCTTCCTGGCTTTTCCCTGTGAAATGTCCATTCCTGGGCACCCCCAAGGTGAAGCCAGACATCCAAGTGCTGCTGGGGCCGTTGTGGAGATTAAGCAAGCTCTTGCCCAGAGTTGCCGAGTGGGACCCATGATTAGAATAGGCACCGAGGCGAGAATTATCAGGTCCGAGAAAATTGTGCCCAAGACCCGCCGAGGAAGGAATTGAACCCTGGTCCGGGCCAGACTTCTGCATCAGGGTCCGCCGCTCTAACCATTGAGCCACTCTTCTCCAATATGATGAACAATAATTGTGGCTTTGAAAACCATGCTCTCTTCTTGATCAGTAACCATTGTAGTGACTTGCCTATGCGGGTAATATGATACTTCTGCCTGGTTCCAGCTAAAATCTGTACAGCTGAATCTTGCACAACCTATGTTGAGTGATAGTTTGAATCAATATAAAGAGCGGACGCGGCAGTCTGTAAGCCCAAAGATGCTGCTAGTTGCTCGTAATTAGACAAGAAGGTCTTTCTAACTTGTCAATTTCTCGCTTTATTTTAAATCACGCTGCATTTGATAACTATAGTATCATTCACCTGCTGTTGCCAATATTTCTACTCCTTGTCCCCGGTCCGACACAGCTTGTGCCGATTGATCGAAGGGCTTCCGGGAGTTTTTACTCACTTCCGCCTCATGCTGGGGTCAGCGCTCCAGTCTTTGGCGCCAACACCATTACTTAAGGCACGCAGAGCGCGCTTGCGCAGCTGGCGCACCGGCGGCGTGCCAAAGGCACACCAAAGGCAAGCCCGTCTGCGACCATCTGCGCCCATCTGCGCCCGTCTGTGCCCGTCCATGCCTGGACCAGACCCAGGGCCATACCGCCTGGCCGGCAGCCCCAGACTCAAAGAAATCCTATTCAGGCAAGGAACTCTTACAATTACGCCCAACATTCAACAGAGCATGCGCCCAGTTGGCACTTGATGTCCCGGCCAAAATGCAAGTAAAAGCATGCGCTCACTGTCATTTTAAGCCATCTACTTTTTTAAATCTAGACACCACTGTCACACAATCTTTTTACAATAAAAAAGGAACTTTCAGAGTAGCAGCTGTCATCAATGCCCGCTCATTGGGCAAACACAAAGAAGAGATAGCAGATTTGATTATTGATCATAACATTGATCTCCTGTGTATCACAGAAACGTGGACTGATCTGGCATCAGACCCAGATCTGGCAGTAGCCACTCCTGGAGGCTACACCACTTTGAGACAGGACAGAGTAGATAAAAAAGGGGGTGGGCTGATGATAATCTTGCGCACTAATCTTACAACTAAGATATCCCATGCTCCCTCTGCAACCTGTGAAGCAATATATTTTTCTATTTTACTGATCCCCTCCCAAATTTTTAAAGGTATTCTACTCTACCGACCCCAGGAACTTGGACAGAATTTTCGACCACCTTTAGTAATCTGCTGGACTCTATAGCAGTTGAACCCACCTTCACCATTTTACGTGACTTCAACTTCCATCTTGAAAACACACATGATAAGGACACCAGTACATTATGAGCAGATTTGGAATCAGTGGGTCTATCACAGCTAGTCTCTGAATCCACTCATGTAGCTGGCCATACTTTGGACAGCCTTTTTTCTAATTCTAAAAACATCCTTTTAAAAGAAATCTTGCCTCTAGCCTGGACTGATCACCATGAAGTTATATTTAACATACTACTTGACAACAACTCGCCCATTAACGTACCCTTGAATGGGCCAACTGTATTCAAAGCATGGAAAAATATAGATACTCAACAGCTTATGACTTACTTGTCCTCTTTTCAACCTGATGTTTCTTCAGACCCAAACACAGCTTCAACAACATATGCTAACTGGCTGACCAATGCGATGAACCTATTGGTGCCAAATAAAACCATATCCAAAAATCGGAACTCGCCATCAGCTCCCTGGTTCACCGAACCACTTAGGGAACAAAAGCAAATATGCAGAAATTGAGAAAGACACTGGCGCAAATTTTACACCTGCGAAGAACAACTTTGCAATAAGGATGAACTTGCTAAATATAAATTAATGATTGCACAAGAAAAAAGCAAATATAATGTAGCTCATATTGAATCAGCTAAGAACTCAAATAACCAACTTTACCAAGTATTCACTAAGTTATCATATCAAGCCTCTGTGGCAGTCCCTGTGAACAATCGTTGTGCAATTCCTACGCTTCCCAGCTGAGTGGTCGCTCCCTTTGGCTCCGGTATCGTTGTGTAGCGCTTTTTGCTGGAAACTGTGTGAAATTAATTGCCTGCTGTGCGCTTTGTATGCCGCTTTCTATATTTCATTATTAAGATTGCCAGCGCGACTTTCCTGCTCTTTTAGCGTTTTCCCCTCAAGCGCCCTCCATTTTGTTGTTGTTGTCCTCATACTTAGCCCGCTCCGCCTCCCAGCTGAGCCGCCCTCCCACAGACTACAACAGCGCTCCGTTACCTGGAAGCGCTGTGACTCACTCTACGCTTCCCAGCTGAGTGGTCGCTCCCTTTGGCTCCGGTATCGTTGTGTAGCGCTTTTTGCTGGAAACTGTGTGAAATTAATTGCCTGCTGTGCGCTTTGTATGCCGCTTTGTATATTTCATTATTAAGATTGCCAGCGCGACTTTCCTGCTCTTTTAGCGTATTCCCCCCAAGCGCCCTCCATTTTGTTGTTGTTGTCCTCATACTTAGCCCGCCCCGCCTCCCAGCTGAGCCGCCCTCCCACAGACTACAACAGCGCTCCGTTACCTGGAAGCGCTGTGACTCACTCTACGCTTCCCAGCTGAGTGGTCGCTCCCTTTGGCTCCGGTATCGTTGTGTAGCGCTTTTTGCTGGAAACTGTGTGAAATTAATTGCCTGCTGTGCGCTTTGTAAGCCGCTTTGTATATTTCATTATTAAGATTGCCAGCGCGACTTTCCTGCTCTTTTAGCGTATTCCCCCCAAGCGCCCTCCATTTTGTTGTTGTTGTCCTCATACTTAGCCCGCCCCGCCTCCCAGCTGAGCCGCCCTCCCACAGACTACAACAGCGCTCCATTACCTGGAAGCGCTGTGACTCACTCTACGCTTCCCAGCTGAGTGGTCGCTCCCTTTGGCTCCGGTATCGTTGTGTAGCGCTTTTTGCTGGAAACTGTGTGAAATTAATTGCCTGCTGTGCGCTTTGTATGTCGCTTTGTATATTTCATTATTAAGATTGCCAGCGCGACTTTCCTGCTCTTTTAGCGTATTCCCCCCAAGCGCCCTCCATTTTGTTGTTGTTGTCCTCATACTTAGCCCGCCCCGCTTCCCAGCTGAGCCGCCCTCGCCCCTCCCCCCCACCCTCCTTATATGACAGCCGTTCCCGCGCGCAGCGTTCACGCGCAGCGTCCACGCGCAGCGATCGCGCCCAATCTGCGCCGAAGGTGCGCCAAAGGTAAGCCCGTCTACGCCCGTCCGCGCCTGGACCGCGCCCAGCGCCAGACCCCCTGCCCCTCGCGCTGCCCAGCCCTCCCGCATTACCTACGATGCCACCACCCTCCTAGCCCTCAACCCCGGTCGCGCCCCCAACTGCGTCCAAGCCGCTCCCGGACACACCCATGGACCTTTCTCTTGCTACTCCTGCAAATTCAGCGGCACCGACAACATCACCGCTACGACCACACCACAGATTCCCGACCCCAATCACCTACAATGCATCCTTCTCAACACCCGATCGATCCACAGGCACGCCATTGACCTATGGAATCTACTAGACACCATCTCTCCAGACGTCGCCTTCCTAACAGAAACATGGATGAACGCTTCCTCCGCCCCAGACATCACCATTGCCATCCCTGAAGATTATAAGATCACACGCAAAGACCGTACCGGCCACACAGGAGGAGGAATCGCTATCGTCCATAAAAAATCAATCCGCATCTCAACCAGCTCTGACACCAACCTCGCCAACTCCGAACACCTTCACTTCCAGATCCACATCGACCCCAAGACCACACTCAGAGGCACCCTCCTCTACAGACCACCAGGACCCCGCGCAAAATTCAGTGAAGAAATCACGGACTTCATCACTCCACACGCGCTCCCCTCCAAAGACTACATCCTTCTGGGAGACCTCAACTTTCACCTTGAAAAGATCAACGACCGCAACACCACCACCCTCTTGGACAACCTCGCCAACCTCGGACTTAAACAACTGGTCACTTCCCCCACCCACATCGCAGGCCACACACTCGACCCCATCTTCACCTCCAGCAAACATGTCTCCTTCAACCACACTACGGATCTCCTCTGGACTGACCACAGCTGCGTTCACTTCACCTACAACAAGCCAAAACCCACCAACCACCTCCAACCAACTCTGCAAAGAAACTGGAACAAAATCACCATCGACCAGATCTCCTCATCGCTCCTTCTAAACACCCCAGCCCACTCTTCTAACCCAAACCAAGCCGCCGCCAACTTCACCCTTTGGTTATCCAACACCGCCGACACCTTAGCACCACTGAAAAAACGACAAATCAAACTTGACAGCAAGAAGGCCTCATGGTTCAACGATGATCTTAAGAAATCCAAGAAACTCTGCCGCTCCCTCGAAAAGGCCTGGAAAAAAGACCCAACCACCAGCACCAAGGAAGCCTTCAAAAACGCCACCCGCACACACCACCAATTAATCCGAAAGGCAAAGAAAACAGCATTCAAAGATCGACTTGACAACAACGCCCACAACAGCAAGGAACTTTTCAACATCGTCAAGGAGTTTACCAATCCCTCGGCCAACTCCAACGACATCACCCCCTCTCAAACCCTCTGCGACTCCCTAGCCTCATTCTTCCACAACAGAATTGCAGACATCCACAACAGCTTCGACAACCAACCCGGAGACCAACCCACCGAACTATATGCTGTACATTCTCCCCCCCTGAACACCCTCAACGACTGGAACCCAATCTCCACTGAGGACACCATCCGCCTGATGAACTCCATCCACTCAGGATCCCCCACAGACCCATGTCCTCACCACATCTTCAACAAAGCAGACTCTGTCATAGCACCACACCTCCGAGACGTCATCAACTGCTCCTTCAACTCCGCCACCTTCCCGGAAAAATGGAAACACGCTGAACTCACCGTCCTTCTGAAAAAACCCACAGCGGACCCCACCGAACTCAAAAATTACCGCCCCATTTCGCTCCTTCCATTCCCGGCCAAAGTAATCGAGAAAGCTGTCAACAACCAGCTCGCCGCTTTTCTCGAAGCCAACAAATCCCTCGACTCCTCACAGTCCGGCTTCCGAGCAAAACACAGCACTGAGACCGCCCTCATCGCAGCAACAGACGACATTCGAACTCTACTGGACAATGGAGACACAGTCGCCCTCATCCTCCTCGACCTCTCTGCAGCCTTCAACACAGTCTGCCACAGCACCCTTTTATAACGCCTCAGAAATATCGGAATACAAGGAAAAGCACTTGAATGGATCACCTCGTTCCTCACCGGTAGAACACAGAGAGTCCGCCTTCCACCATTCAAGTCCGAGGCCACTGAAGTCATCTGTGGCGTACCACAAGGATACTCACTCAGTCCCACCCTCTTCAACGTATACATGAGCACCCTCGCGACCATCGCCCACCAACACAACCTCAACATCATCTCTTACGCGGATGACACTCAACTGATCCTTTCTCTCACCAATGACCCCAGCACCGCCAAAACTAACCTACACGAAGGAATGAAAGAAGTTGCCGAATGGATGAAACACAGCCGTCTGAAACTGAACTCAGATAAAACAGAAGTCCTCATCTTAGGTACTTCCCCCTCTGCATGGGACGACTCTTGGTGGCCGGATGCTCTTGGTAAAGCACCCATCCCGACAGACCACGCACGGAACCTAGGCGTTATCCTGGATTCTTCACTCTCAATGAACAGACAAGTCAACGCCGTATCCTCATCATGCTTCAACATTCTTCGCATGCTCAAAAAAACATTTCGCTGGATCCCCACCGAAACCAGAAAAACAGTCACCCATGCTCTGGTCACAAGCCGACTGGACTACGGAAACACCCTCTACGCAGGCACTACCGCCAAACTCCAGAAGAAACTCCAACGAATCCAAAACGCCTCAGCCAGGATCATATTAGACATCCCGCGCAACAAACACATCTCTGGTCACCTGAAAGACCTCCACTGGCTACCCGTCAATAAGAGGATCACTTTCCGACTGCTAACCCACGCACACAAATCACTCTACGACATCGGACCAGAATGCCTCAACTCACGACTGTCCTTCTACACCCCCTCCCGCCAACTACGTTCTTCCAGCCAAGTCCTCGCCACTGTACCTCGCATCAACAAGACCACAATGGGAGGCAGATCTTTCTCATACCTGGCGGCTAAAACATGGAACTCACTCCCCACTTACCTTCGCCTTACCCAGAACCACCTAGCATTCAGAAAGCAACTTAAAACGTGGATATTTGACAAGTAATCCTCCTCCCCTCCCTAAGCGCCTTGAGACCCTCTGGGTATGTAGTGCGCTATATAAATTCTTTGACTTGACTATTTGCATGATAAAGTAAATAATATCTACTCTGAACTCTTAGCCCAAATACATTTTTCTAATCAACCTATATCCACTGATTATTCAGTTCACCTCCTAGCCCAATTCGAAAAAGTTACTGCAGACCAAATCACTAACATAATGACTACTATCAAATCTGGTTCGGCTAATGATCCTTGCCACCAGCTGTTCTTGTATCTGTCACTGAATTGATAGCCCCTGTATTAGCAGATATCTGCAATGCAATGTTCGCTTCCGGGACATATCCTACTGCATGGAAGAAAACTATTCCAAAGCCACTATTAAAAAAATCTCATTTGGCTCCGGATGACCCCAAAAATTATAGGCCTATAGCCAGACTGCCTTTCCCAGCCAAAGCGGCTGAGAAAGCGATAAACCACCAACTCTCTAGATATATAGAAGACCATCGTCTGTTAGATGACACACAATTTGGTTTTCGTAAGAGTTATGGTACAGAGACTGCATTAATCAAAGCCTCAGAAGATATAAGACTCATTCTGGACCAGGGAGGCACGGCAGTACTTATATTGTTGGACCTCTTAGCTGCATTTGACATGGTCGATAACACCACTCTGATCAACCTTGTCACTGCAATGGGCATAAAGGGAAAAAAAAGACCTGCTAATAACCTTTCTCACAAATCGGACCCAGGCGGTAACTCTGGGCAACTTCCACTCTGCCCAACTGACATTGCTGTGTGGTGTTCCACAGGGCTCAACCCTAATTCCGACACTTTTTAACATCTATGTGTCGGACTTAGCCAGAGTCATCAAGGCACATGGCATGGGCCTTACATCATATGGCGACAACACCCAGCTATTGCTCGCAATAAACAATAATGGAGAAAGGGTAGCAGCCAGCTTCCAAAAGGGTATGTTGGCCATCAATAGCTGGATGGCCATCAATTGTCTCAAATTGAACTCCGACAAAACGGAGGTCATAATCTTTGGTAAGCTTTCCCCCATTTGGTCCAGCTCTTGGTGGCCACCGGTTCTAGGCTCCCCACTGACCCCACTTACTAAGGTCAGGAATCCAGGCGTCATATTTGACGACAGACTGAACTTTGCACCTCATGCTAACTCAGTGGTTTCGGCCTTGTTCTACACACTCTGAATGATTAATAAGATCTTACCATTTCTTCCTTTAAATGCAGGAAAACCCTTGGTCAGTGCACTGGTTATGTCATCTTTAGACTATTGCAATGGGCTGTTTGCCAATGCACAGAGCAGGGTAATTCAAAAACTGCAAACCGTTCAGAATGCGGCAACCAGCATGTTGTCTGGAACCTCTGAGTTCAAATCTATCTCACATGTCATTAAGAGGTACCACTGGCTGTTGGTGAGGAACCGAATAAAATTCAAGGCATTGTGCATTGCCTATAAAGCTTCCCGCAAGTTAGGTCCCCAGTTTTTAATAAATCGCCTAACTACCTACATCCCTAACAGACCATTACGATCCTCCAATGCATTTCATTTTACAAAAACTGTCTCTTTGGGCAATAGGCGCTTTGTTGTCACAGTGGCAAAACTCTGGAACTCCCTCCCCTTGAAGATTAGACCTTGTCAATCTCTGTTAGTTTTTTAGAAGGATAATAAAGACCAGGTTGTTTGATCAATAATTTGCTCATCACTTCTGCGTTTGTCCACAGCGCCGAGACGCCCTTGGGTATTTGCGCGCTCGAAATTTTTAAAAAATGAATAAGTAAATGTATTTCAAGAAATGTTAACTTCGAGGAGCAGGATCTTACCTTTGTGGAAATTCGTCTCTCCAAAGAAAGCTCGGAATGAATAAAGATCCCAAGGCTGCACACTGCTTTGGCAGGGGTGGGGGGGAACTCTTGAAATGTCCATTTTACAGAGGTTGAATTAAAAAAAAATGTTTGAATGGCTGCTAGAACAATAGGAAAAAACTGAATCTTATCAGTGGAAGCGGGGTGAAATTCTTAAAGTTTAGCAGTTTGAAATCAGCTAGATATCCTAAGGAAATTTATAAAACTGGACTTGCATTGGATGAAGAACATGAGCCAACGGGCGTATATATATATTAACAGGATGGAATTATTTCTGATATAAAAGGAGAGAAAAAACGTGCTGGGCCATCCTGAACTAATGTATTCAACCCATTTCAATACTTTTACTCTGAAGTCATGACCTGGAACCTCTACTGAGAACCACAACTATCTGCCAATCTTCAGACATCATCGAGGACTGCTACTAATACAAGCACGGGACCAAAAGCCACTTGAAGCAGGTGAAGCAGATTATTGTTGTAAAAAAAGATGAGCAACGAAAACATTTTACCAATAATTTAAACAGCAACTGCAATTACTTATATATTTATTTTATTTAAGTATTTCAGTATTAGCATTTAACCACAATGCAGAGAAGGTCAGATGGTGACAGAGCATTTTCCATTGAGTCCTTTGACAAGTTTTAAAACTGAAATAGTACCGTTACATAAAAAAACGAAATATTGTGTTATTATCCAGCATCACTGTCAAGTAAATAGGAAGACATAAGTGGATGTTCATAGTAACAAAAATATATCTTCCCAGTAAGTATTGCTCAAATGTTTTAGTTTCATTAAAAACTGGGATTTCAAGAAGAGTTCTGAAGTTGGTACTAAACGCCTTAGACAACGATTGTTTGGACTGCATAATTCTGGGTTGTTGTGTGCAGTGCCTTATGGTGACTGCATGATGGTTTGAAGATACTTCTTGCTTTCTAGGAATTTGCATCAGAGAGATCAAAATGGGTGAGATGTGGTCAACTTTCTTAACTTTGTGAGCAGCATAACCACTGCATGTAAGGCCGCTTTTATGATCAGTACCTAAAGTTTGTGAACTATAATGATTAAGACTTTAAATTGCAATATAGTGAACTACTTGCTTGAAATCAGGCCCATGAAGAACTGTTTGGCTCCTATTAAAGAAGCCTTATTTGAAATGATGACCTTTGGTCAATGTGGTAATGTGAGCATGAAAACTAATGCTCTTATCCAGGAAGAAGCTCAAGGATTTAGCATAATCCACAGCAGTAAGGCAGTAGATCAGCGCTGGAAGTGCATTAAACAAATGTGTAAATAGTATGGAACTAATAAGAGGCAGATGAATAGAAACCATGTATTAAGCGGACGTAGTTTCAGGTGGTGGGATATTGTCCTTGTTTCATTGAATTCAAGAGCTTTAGCCATGAATATTAATCTTTCAAGAAGATTAACCAATTGAACTGAATGTAATCAGCATAAAATTGATAAGAGTTTTGGATGAAAGCAAGAGGTTTCAAGTAAGGTAACAGTGTGGTAGGCCCTTGTAAGGTGTTAGGTGCAGCCATCTTCCCACTTAGCCATGTGCTGTGGAGGGATGGGTGCAGGTTCCCCAAGAGGTTGATGGAAGGCTCAACTTTGAACAGATGAACAAAATACAGAAATTCGCTAAAATAGGAAGGTTAAAGTGATGTTATAGTTAGATATTGTATGAAGATCTTTACTTATGTTAAAAAAATTAAATTCACTAACAAACAAAGGGCTAAAGTGACATTTTAGTTAGGTGTTGAAGTGAAATAAGAACTAATGTTTAAAAGCTGACAAAAACACTGAAATTTGACAAATATAATTTTGTCAACTAAAAACAACTTACACTCCATCATACTTTGCATTTGGCATCACATAGAACATCACTCATCACTGCTAAATGACATCATTGATTTTTATAATATATATATATATCAAAAGGCGATCACTCAAGCAAGTAACCAGAGGACACAATGGGGAAACCTTTGGGAGTTCCTTTAATGACCAATGCTTGGCATGATGCATTTCGGCTTTATATTGCCTTCCTCAGATGCCGTTTGCAAATTCAGGGTCCACTTCGCCATTTTCCTTTGTAATGCTACGGCCCCTCCCCATAGTAGGAGGTGTTTCGGCTCCGCTTGATTGGAAACAGCTGCAGTCGGGTGATGGAGGACTGCAACTACCATGATTCCCTGTTTCGGTAAGTACCGCTCCTGGAGTCTGAAGTCCGCTCATATGAGCGCTGTGTGCCTGGCAAGGGAAGGTAGGCTTGAAGTACCATTCGGACCCCTATATGACAGTCCAGAAATCCCTTGGGTCCCCAACGCTCTGCCTCATGCACAAAAAGCAATCCGGGACGTGAGACAGAAATAGCTTCCTCCTGTCTCCCTGTGAAGTCACAGTCCGTGCTGAACAGCGCCCTCTTGATTGGTTTGCTTCCGAGGCGGTCCTGCGAAATCCGATCCCTCGGTGAAATTTGCCACGTTTGCCAACAATCCTCTGGACTCTTGTAGAGCAGGTCCTCTAACACGCGTGTAGGCGGCGCGTGTGAAAAGTATCAAAAGGCGATCACTCAAGCAAGTAACCAGAGGACACAATGGGGAAACCTTTGGGAGTTCCTTTAATGACCAATGCTTGGCATGATGCATTTCGGCTTTATATTGCCTTCCTCAGATGCCGTTTGCAAATTCAGGGTCCACTTCGCCATTTTCCTTTGTAATGCTACGGCCCCTCCCCATAGTAGGAGGTGTTTCGGCTCCACTTGATTGGAAACAGCTGCAGTCGGGTGATGGAGGACTGCAACTACCATGATTCCCTGTTTCGGTAAGTACCGCTCCTGGAGTCCGAAGTCCGCTCATATGAGCGCTGTGTGCCTGGCAAGGGAAGGTAGGCTTGAAGTACCATTCGGACCCCTATATGACAGTCCAGAACAAACAAAGGGCTAAAGTGACATTTTAGTTAGGTGTTGAAGTGAAATAAGAACTAATGTTTAAAAGCTGACAAAAACACTGAAATTTGACAAATATAATTTTGTCAACTAAAAACAACTTACACTCCATCATACTTTGCATTTGGCATCACATAGAACATCACTCATCACTGCTAAATGACATCATTGATTTTTATAATATATATATATATATATATATATATATATATATATATATGTATATATGTATATATATATATATATATATTACCTACTGGCTATCGCCAGTAGGTATATATAGTTAGGATTAATTCCCTATGGGACTTTTGAAAATTCTATGTCTAATAACTTTGGCGTTTGTGGATGGAATCGGCTGAAATTTTCAGGAAAATGGCACATTTTGTTTCTGAGCAGCTCCTGAAAATTTGGTGGGGTTTCGTCAAGGGGGGGCTGAGAAAAAAGGGGGGTCCCAAAACGTGTTTTTCCCATTCATTTTTCCATAGGGCGGTTGGACTCACTTTTAGCTCGAACGGCTGAATGGATTTGCACGAAACTTGGCAAAATTGTAGGGACTGTTAGCCCGATGTGCCTTTGCTAGGTCTCAATATATGTGCTCCAGTAGTTTTTGAGAAATTAACGTTTAAATCAAGATATATATCTGTAACAGCGCTCTGGGCAGCGATCCGGTCCGCTTACTTTTCGCTTATCGGAACTTTGCGCGCAGAAAGCTGATTGGCTCTCCGGTGTCTGTCAACATTCTAAACAGTCCGGAGCGGCCGCCATCTTGTCTCTCGGTAGGATCGAGAGAGAAGAAGAGGTGAAAAACGAAGGGTGAATTTAATGAAAGGGGGCAAGGTATCCCCCTCTTGACCCCCTAGGAATGCTGTTCGGGTTATTAAAGGGACCCGTGGGGAAAAGAAAAAAAAAATGATTTTTCACGGTAGAAGCGCTTCACGGGCCGCGAACTGGGCCGCAAACTGGTAGCGAAACGGGAATTCGCCATTTTGTGCTTCGTAAATTAAATTACTAGTTATAAGTGGGTACGGGAGACGTATCCTAATCCCCTATGTTTCCTGAGGGTGGGTGAGGAGGCTGATATATGTTGATACATCTCTTCCAGCGGCTGTGCGTGAGCTTTTTTTTTTTTTTGCTGCGTGACAGTCCGGAGCGGCCGCCATCTTGTCTCTCGGTAGGATCGAGAGAGAAGAAGAGGTGAAAAACGAAGGGTGAATTTAATGAAAGGGGGCAAGGTATCCCCTTCTTGACCCCCTAGGAATGTTGTTGGGGTTATTAAAGGGACCCGTGGGGAAAAGAAAAAAAAAATGATTTTTCACGGTAGAAGCGCTTCACGGGCCGCGAACTGGGCCGCAAACTGGTAGCGAAACGGGAATTCGCCATTTTGTGCTTCGTAAATTAAATTACTAGGTATAAGGGGGTGCGGGAGACGTATCCTAATCCCCTATGTTTCCTGAGGGTGGCTGAGGAGGCTGATATATGTTGATACATCTCTTCCAGCGGCTGCGCCATCTTGCCTTTTTTCGAATGCCACAATTTTGTCGTGCACGGCAGCCATTTTAGATGCCAGGCTGGTCCCAGGCTATCACCTACCCCTGCGGATGTAGTTTATGGCCCCAGCTGTAGAGAATTCAGACATGCCAATCCTCCTGATTCAGGCGTGTGAGTACTGATTTCAGTGCTAGTCTCCCGCCTCCCGATTTCTGCAAGCAAAAACCCGGGGGCATATTACTAACAACTAGCGATAATTTTTGTCTATAACTTGTTTAGAGACAAAAATTATCGCCGCACATCGGCGATTTTTATCGCAGATAAACCTTGCTATTATAGCAGAAAAGTCAGCGATATTCATGTATTATCGACCTAATGCTCTTAGCCATGTTATCCACCTCCCATTGGATAACATGGCTAAAACCTGCTCAGGGCAGGTGTTAGCTTTTGGAGATATTCGCGCTTAGTGCGAATATCTCCAAAAGTTGGTAATAGAAGGTAGCGATGTTAGGGACTGTTTCCAGTCGCTAACATCTTGGCACGCCACTTTGCATGTCATTAGTGATAAGTATCACTGACATGCAAAGCCGGGCCCAAGATGGTCGCTATCTCCTTTTAGGTGTCACTAACTGGTGTTAGCGACAGCTTGATAATAGGGAAATAATTTTATCTCCGCTTTCATGGTTTTTAAAGCCAAAAAAGGGGAGATAAACCCCCTTGCTAATATGCCCCACGATTCCTTGGGGGTTTCAGCTGATAGGGCTTGGTATTGTGTTACATGGTAATTTTTCCATGAAACGTCAGAGGGTCGATGTAGGGGTTCTAGAAGAGGTGATAAACCATTTAAGCCTCATGAACAAGCGCATGGTCTTTTAAAGATTTCTGAAGTACTCGGGGCGGCGGTGTGTGTGTGCCCTCTTTCAGGAGCGGGCGGGGGGGGCACTGCCAGCAACTTGCCAGGTCAGGTAGTGTTCAACACGTGCATCACCCTTTCTCTGCCTGCTATTGCGCTCCATGCTTCGGAAAGGTAAGAAAAAGAACGTGCATTTGAGTTTGAAATGTCCGATCCTGCAGCAGCACACTTCCAAAGCCCACACATGACAATAACCCGATTCAAGGCCCCATTCACCCGTTTTTCAAAAAATAGATAACACTCCAACAAAGTAAGATTATAAAACTTTATTAACTTTTAACGATAATGAACAGAACAAAAACTAAAAACATTTAAACATTTATTAACACAAAAAGCAACAATGGTTAGAAGCTGTCTTTTGTGCGAATAGTCCCAAGGCAGCACAACGTGCAGAGTTCTGGACGGCACCCAGGTGATGTCGCCTGGGTGCCGCACTGGTTTAGGGATCCTACAATGCTGCTCCGAAAATTGGCGTGGGGCGTCCCGGGTGGGGCGGGGGGAGGCCTCGTCAGTAGCGGTCTGTTGTGCGAATAGTCCCAAGGCAGCACAACGTGCAGAGTTCTGGACGGCACCCAGGTGATGTCGCCTGGGTGCCGCACTGGTTTAGGGATCCTACAATGCAGCACAGAAAAACAGCGTGGGGCGTCCCGGGTGGTGCGGGGGGAGGCCTCGTCAGTAGCGGTCTGTGTCCAGTGTCACATGGCTGACACAACATGTACGACAGGCACCCAGGTGATGTCCAGTAAACTGCCGCACTGGTTTTGGTATCCTACAATGCTGCTCCGAAAATTGGCGTGCGGCGGCCCGGGGGGGGGGGGGGGAGGCGGCGTGAACGGGCCTCCCCAGGTGGCGGCCATCTAGCTGAGTTGCGCTCGCTCTTGCGGCCACAGCGTCTCGCTCACCATGTTGTGGAGTTGCTCCCACTCTTGCAGTGCAGCGATAGGCGGCTGCCACATGGCTGTCAAAATGGCGGACGGCTCTTCGGTTTTGGGCCTGGTCCACTGAAATGGCCCTGGGACACCTTGGAAGTCGGACGCTTGCCTGCTAGGGCTTGGGCTCCATTCTCGAAAAGCGTCCCCTCAGCCGTGAAGATTGTATAAAAGTCTTGGGGGCCCCCGACTCCCGCAGGCTTCCGGTGGGGAGCGGCTGCCATGATTGCTCGCGAAATGACCACGACGGAGCCACGAGATGGTGGTGCTCTCATGCTGACGCCAGCTTCAGTCTGAATGATCCAGAAACAAGGTGGGGCTTTCATCGTTTGGGAAAAAAAAATGTTCTAAACCAATGAAAAGTGTTATTTTTAGGTCATATGACCAAGCCTTCCATCTTTAGGAAACCAAAAGTAAAATGAACCAATGAAAAGTTTTATAAACAAGTCACATGACCTGTTATGCGACATAGGGCTACAAAAAGCGTAGAAAATCCGTTGGCACGTGAGGCGGCGTCAGTAGCGGACCGATGTGCGAATAGGCCGAAGGCAGCACAACGCGCCGAGATCCGGATGGCACCGAGGTGGTGTCCAGCAAATTGCCGCACTGGTGTGGCCATCCTACAATGCTGCGCCGAAAGACGGCGTGTCCAGCTGAATTGCGGTCACTGTTGCGGTACAGTGACTCGAACGCGCCGAGATCCGGATGGCGCCGAGGTGGTGTCCAGGAAATTGCCGTACTGGTGTGGCCATCCTACAATGCTGCGCCGAAAGACGGCGTGTTCAGCTGAGTTCCGGTTACTCTTCCGGCACAGTGACTCGAACGCGCTGAGATCCGGATGGCACCGAGGTGGTGTCCAGCAAGTGGCTGCACTGGTGTGGCCATCCTACAATGCTGCGCCGAAAGATGGCGTGGGGTGCCCCGTTGGCTTATGAGGTGATGTCAGTAGTGGACTGATGTGTGAATAGGTCGGAACCAGCACAAGGCGCCAAGATCCGAATGGCAAGTCCTGGATGTTGAGTGCCTCAGTTGAGATTTCTGAGAAGTGCTTGTAGAACTGTCTGAAGCTTATTTGCACCTGCTGCAGCTTCACTAGGTCCGGCGGAACTTGTTGCCTTTTCCTTTGTGCTTCTTTTCCTACAATGCGTTTCTTCTGAAGACACGACCAGGTCCCTGAATGTGTGCAGGGGGACGCTATTGAATGAATGAACGCGCCGAGATCTGGATGGCACCGAGGTGGTGTCCAGCAAATTGCCGCACTGGTGTGGCCATCCTACAATGCTGCGCCGAAAGTCGGCGTGGGGTGCCCCGTTGGTTTATGAGGTGATGTCAGTAGCGGACCGATGTGTGAATAGGTCGGAACCAGCACAAGGCGCCCTGCACTGTTGAGCCTTTTTCAATGTCTGTTTTTTGTTCTTTCCCCTCCATCAAAAACAAAACAAAAATACAAGGCGCCAAGATCCGAATGGCAAGTCCTGGATGTTGAGTGCCTCAGTTGAGAGTCCTGAGCAGTGCTTGTAAGACTGTCTGAAGCTTATTTGCACCTGCTGCAGCTTCACTAGGTCCGGCGGAACTTTTTTCCTTTTCCTTTCTGCATCTTTTCCTACAATGCGTTTCATCTGAAGACACGACCAGGTCCCTGAATGTGTGCAGGGGGACGCTATTGATTGAATGAAAATGGCGGCTTGACACAAAGCTGACTCAAGCGTTACTGTTGGTGCTATACAGACAAAAATTGGTTTTCAGTTTGTACATTCTTCAGGTTTTTTTTTCCATCCAAGTCTGATTGAGAGTTTGTAGAAAAATGGCTTCAGATTTTCCACATACTACTCTTCAACATTCTTCCTAAATGTAACAATGTGAGACTCACTAGGAGAACGGCTGTTTATCTTTCCTTTCAAAATGCTGCCAACAATATTTTCTGAATGGAAGACACCATCTTGTAACATAAAGGGCCGAAAGGGGTTCTGGTCTGGCCGATGGTTGGTGGAGACATTTTGACTATATCTTGGACCTGCCCGGCCTCGCCCAAAATGGCGCCGGTATAAATGGGACTCGTAACTCTTTGCCCGCAAATGTATATCTAGAAAATGTTATTGTAAGTGGCCCTGTCGTATTTTAATTACAAAATGTACGTCCACCGATTCCGCAACTGTTAGACACCTTTGTTCTTGTCACCTAATGGCCCGCTCGTTACGTTCTTCTACAGTGTAAATGTCTCCTCATCATATACGATTTGAGTTTGCTCCGTGGCCGGCCCACGTGGTTATAGGCCCGTATTTGTATACTGACATTTTCACAATAAAGGTTTTTAAAACAAAACACGGTAGTAGTATTTTCATTTGTAAAGTTTTTACTTTTAGTGACTGTTTTGGAATCAGTAAAAGGCAAGTGAAATAAAGCAGTCCAATTACATGACGGATAAAAGGTATAATATGTAGGAACGCAGTAAAGATAAATGGTCAAGGGCAGTTGTGTTTTTCATGTCTGCAACATAAAGTGATCGATAAGAATCTGATAATCAGGCGTATCGGCGACTAAGACAGCAGGCCGAATCTCTTTTACTCAACGGCTCCGTCATGGAAGGAAGAAACGCCCTTTTTCTCGAAAAAGGAATATATTTTACTTGCAAGACAGTTGTAAATTTTCCGGGAAAGTACATTAGCCTGGAATATTATAACATATGTTTGAAAAAAAAATATTGTTCGAAAATAATAAAAAGCGTAATTTTTAGGTCATAAGACCAAGCTTTTCATCATTAAATTAACAAAAGTAAAATGAACCAATGAAAAGTTTTATTAACAAGTCACATGACCTGTTATGCTTACGTTACGCGCTGCGCGCCGCGCCTCGGATCACTTCCGGGTGCGCTAACGCGGCGTGTCATAAAACGCATTACGCGACAACGTAGGTCAAGAATATAGTCTAAATGTCTCCACCAACCAGCGTTCAGAACACAACCCCTTTCAGCAGTCCAAAAAGTTCTGTTAAATGACAACAGAGGGGACAGGCAACAAGAACCATCAGTCAAAGAGGGGAGGGCAAGTTCTTCTCTTCCGGGTCATGTTGGGGCGCTACCGGAACTGATCGAATTGGTAGTCTACAGTGTTTCTGGATGTTTCACACTAAAGCTGGCGTCAGCATGAGACCACTACCATCTCGTAGCTCCGTCGTGGCCATTCCACGAGCAATCATGGCAGCCGCTCCCCACCAGAAGCCTGCGGGAGTCGGAGGCCCCCAAGACTTTTGTAGAATCTTCACGGCTGAGGGGACGCTTTTCGAGAATGGGACCCAAGCCCTAGCAGACAAGCGTCCGAGTTCCAAGGTGTCCCAGGGCCATTTCAGTGGACCAGGCCCAAAACCGAAGAGCCGGCCGCCATTTTGAGAGTCCTGTGGCAGCCGCCTATCGCTGCACCGCAAGAGCGGGCGCATCTCAACTACATGGTGAGCGAGACGCTGTAGTCGCAAGAGCGGGCGGAAAACAGCTGAATGGCGGAAGAGGCACAGTGTAGCAAAAGCGGGCGGAATGGCAACTAAAACGATAAAGGGGCGCCCCACTACAGCTTGTCTTCAGGTCAAACGGATTGTGGGACAAGGTCCAGAATTGAAGAGTCATCAAAAGGCAAAAAGTACCGCCGGGAGCCGGCCGCCTATGTCGGGGGCGATCTCAGGCTACACCAGTGCTATAAGACTTGGGGAGGGTGTCGGAGCCAAGCGTCTTCTCCGAGTCCATGGCCATCACAGCGTCCCTCAGGGGCCTCCGTCAAGCTGTTTAGGAAGGTAACATATCACATTGTTTTCTAATGCAGTCAGGTCCACAAACGACACTCACTTACTTTGAGAATAGTGAAGCTGCAGTAGGTGGAAATAAGCTTCAGACAGTGTTACAAGCGCTGCTCAGAACTCTTAACTATGGCACCCAACATCTAGAACTTATGCTATTTGAGAATGGTAGTGACATCGAAGCATCTCAGGGACCAAAACCATTAACGTACTTTCACGTATGAAAATCTTACTTGGGGAGGGGGCAGGAGCGAAGCGCCCCCTCCCAGTCAGCGCCACCACACCGTATGTTGAAAATCTGAAGCCATCGTTCTACAAAGTCAACCAAACTTGGATTGAAAAATCTAGAAAAATGTACAAACTGAAAACCAGTTTTGGTCTGCATAGCATCAGTAGCAACGCTTGAGTCAGCTTTGTGTCAAGCCGCCATTTTGATTCAACAAAGCACAGGCATTGAAAAAGGCTGAAATTCAGAACTCTAAACTATGGCACCCAACATCCAGGAGCTTGCTATCCGGATCTTGGAGCCTTGTGCTGTTTTCGATCTATTCACACATCGGTCCACTACTGACATCATCTTATAAACCAACGTTATGTAAATAGTTTTTTAATAAAATGTTTTACCCTGTTTCTTTGCTGGTGTGTTGTCTATATTTTTAATATTTGCATAGGGTTTGTCATTATTTTGTGCGGGATGGGTGATGGAGCCGAGCTGTCTTGCAGCCCTCATGGTGTGGAGCTCAGTTCATGTCACTATTTTCGTATTTCTCAAGAAGGGTTGTTCCTAATATTTCTATTTTAGCGAGGTCAAAAAGAGATCCAATTAGTGGCCTACTGATTTTGCTCGATTACTTTTATTTTTTTTACACGATTTTTCACTATCTGCAAAGACTAAACAGAGTATTGCGACTTTGTGCTTGTTTGTAAATAGAGAATGATCCAAAGAGAACCAATTCTAAAACAGTAAATGCTTGGACAACAATCAATCAAATGGAGAGACAAGGAGGTACGACGGATTACAACGGAGGGGAGGGGGGGGGCAGCGTTCAAAGCACATCAGCGTGCATAAATACGAAAATGTTTTTATCTATCACGTACTTGACATTTTAAAGCTTTTCATATTTGCTATTAAAAAACCAATGAAATTCACAGAAAAAACCATAGGTTATAGTGGATATATAGTTAGGAATTTGCATTTACAAAACCTTGAAAATTCAATGAAAAAACCATAGGTTATAGGCCATATATAGTTAGGAATTAGCATTTACAAAACCTTATTTTACTCGCATAAAACCATTGAAATTCCATATATAGTTAGCTAACTATAAGCGCTAACTATATATCGCGCACCCGCAATCCACTGCTGATGATGTCACATATTACATCATTCATGACATGGTCAGTGACATCACTGATGACATCACTGATGACATCTCAAATGACATCACTGATGACAACTCAAATGATATCAATGATGACATCTCAAATGACATCACTGATGACAACTCAAATGACATCACTGATGACATCTCATTTGTCATCACTGATCACATCACTCATGTGATAATACAATGAATCTCTTCAGACTCTAATATAACCTTACATACACTCAGTATAAACAGACACTCACAGACTGTCACTCATCCATGGAGTTACTCACACACCTAGTCAGTCATGCAAAGAATCAATCACACCTCCATTACCTCAACTATACAGTTATACACATCTTACTTATTCAAACATATAATAACACATATTTACTCTCTTATATAATCCCTGATACAAGCTCACAGTGATCGATACAGCCACTCACACATTCACTGGCTCTTATGTTCAGTTATTTATATATCTCAACTCTCACATGTATTGTGTTTTACATACGTACTTACTTGCACATGTAGCAATGAGAAATCCATTCACTCACCAACACACCCATGCACAGTCAACCGCCCATATAGCTGTTTCCACATGCACTCTTGAACTCATACTCCTAGTGAATCAACTGCTTACACATCTATGCACAGAGTCACGCACCTCCCAGCCACCCACACACACACTCAGCCTCCCATTCAAATATTTGGGCAACCAATCAATAACCCATATGGCCACTCTTATAGCTACTGATCAACACATGCAGCAGCTTACACAACATCAAACATACTGATGCACGAATTAAGACAGTTTAGTCACTAACCCATGTACTCAGTGAGACACATTTAATCACTCACTCATACAGTCAGTCATGCACCTACTAAATTCTTCATCCAGACACTTATACATCCACTCATTCTTCAATATGTGAAACATATTTAAACTTTACAGACACATACAATCACTGGATGTTGTGATCAGTGATGTCATCAGTGATGTCATTTGAGATGTCATCAGTGATGTCATCAGTGATGTCACTGACCATGTCATGAATGATGTAATATGTGACATCATCAGCAGTGGATTGCGGGTGCGCGATATATAGTTAGCGCTTATAGTTAGCTAACTATATATGGAATTTCAATGGTTTTATGCGAGTAAAATAAGGTTTTGTAAATGCTAATTCCTAACTATATATGGCCTATAACCTATGGTTTTTTCATTGAATATATATATATATATATATATATATATATATATATATATATATATATATATATATATGTATATATATATATATCCAATGTTCACGACCTCCACCAATACCGCCGGGACACCGAAACAGCGGTGCATCACAGGGGCAGAGGTAACCCTGTTACTCTATTCAGTTTCATAACGCGCAGCCTGAACTGCGCCGATGCACTCTTCTCTGAAAGTATAAAGATCACACTAATCACCAATGCACAGTCCACTGAAAGTTTTATTCCTTCATTGCAGCACGTGAAAAACGGGCAATGGAGCAAAACCCCCAGCGCGTTTCGGCGAAACACTCGCCTTGGTCATGTGACAAAAACAACAATATAATTGAAAACTATATTTCTTACCCAAAAAATCATTATTCTTGACAACGGAATTTTGTGTCACCATATTTCCGTAGCAACAATTTTTTTGGGGTGGTATTTCTACATCATGAGAGTTTGAACTTGATATTTTTCCAAATACCAAACAGGAGTGTCTTCTTTCCTGTACTCCTTCATGTGCCTTTTCTGAAGTTCTAATCAACTGTTTCTATGGATTTCAATTATCTGTGTTTAAGGTTGATCCCTCCAGCCCAGCATTATATTTCTGACATACCCCACCACAGGAGCCCTTTGCTGAAAGGCGTTGGTCTGTTTCTGAGCTCTAGTCCATGAAGTGAAGTGAAACTTGACTCCAATGGCCCCAGCAGCAACCGCTCCATTAGAGCGGAGGAGAGCCGCTTGCTACCAACAGCAACTAAAATGATAACAATTTAATTCCCTAGCCACAGGACTCCAAAGAGTCCTGGGGGTGGGTCCGGGGGAAGATGAACTGCTGGTGGGGGAGTGGTGGGCCTCCCTTCACTGCACATGAGGTGTTTAGTCGGCTGTCTCAGGTGGCCAAATGCTCATTAGCAGTGACGCTCTCTCCAGCCCTAGATGTATTGCTGGAGTGGAGAGTGCAGGCACAGGCTTCCAGTCTGCCTGGGAGCCCAAGTTGCCAGTGTTCAGGACAATCCCGATGCTAGGTTCATGCAGAGTCAGGATTGGCTGCCGTGCATTCTGGGTCCTATGCCCACAAAAACATAGAGTGTTAAGGTAAGATTTAAAATTGTATTATTATTTTTTTGTACCCCACCTCAGTCCTGCCTCCTCGGTCTGTCCCCAGTACTTTGGCAGGGGACAGGCTGCCACTGGAGTAAATTTCAGTTTACAGGCCAGGACTGTGAATCAGTATGATTGCAAATAATTACTGGAATTAATCCAGTGCATTGACAAACAAAGCATAGGCCAGCACATATTTTAAGTGTATGTTTATTATACAGACGCCCTCTCCAGGTCAAAAACAGACATTTTAAACATCTAGTGTAAGAGGTTGGGTTAGTAGTTGCGAAAGATGTAAATCTTTCACAATCAATAAGTCTGTAGTTGTCTTTTTATTGGTAGGGTAGTGAAGCACAGCAGTAAAAGGCCTATGAAGGCCTACTGAAGGGAAGGGCTGTTGGCTAGTAACTCTAGCTCTCTGGTACGCAACAACAGCACTGAAGAAACTATTGTCCAGTCAATGCAAATCAAATGTACACATGTATGGCCCTCGGTAAAAAGATGGTGTGCTCCACAAACCTGAATTTTACTGGCTGTCTAATTTTGAAAAATGTTTATAGTTTCTAGATTTCTCTAGATTCTGGTCATCTGCAGTATTTAAAAATTGCAGCCATCTAAAGTGCCAAATATCTGTGAAATAACTCCTTTTCAGTTGGACATAACATGGTAGTTGCTTGTTTTGCCCTTTTACCTTGCTGGACTATAGGTTATGTTATTTGTGAAGAGCACTATTATCCATTAGGGAATCCTGGGACTGATCAAGTGTGTGTGTGCCTAGCTTTGCCTAGGGTAAGTTGCTTAATTGAAATTCCAGGTCTTCAGCTTCTTGCTGGAAATTAAGAAGAGATGAGGAGGCTTTGATATGTAGTGGAAAGTCATTCCACACTTTGGGAGCTATGTAATAGAATGACAGTCCTCCTGATCTGGTTCTGTGTATGCGAGGGAAGTGTGTTAGAAGCAGTCCTGTGAACTGTAGGTGTCTGGGAGGTTGTGGGAGAAGATGCAACTATTCAGGTAGGTGGGGCCTGAGTTTTGTAGTATCTTGAATGTGTGTGTGAGGAGTTTGAATTGAGCACATCTGTGTATCCAGAGCCAGTGTGGATCCCTGAGGTGTGGTATGATGTGAATTCTTAAGGGAGGTTGAGGATGAGTCTGGCTGCCAAGTTCTGGATGGTTTGTTTGTAGTCTTCTATTAAGTTGCTTTGTGATCCTGTGGTAGGGAATGTTCCCATAGTCCAACTTGCAGGAGACTAGGACATGAGTGATAGCCTTTCTAGCTTGTTTGGAAGCCATATAATCATCTTCCTCAGCATCTTCAGGGTCTGGAAGCAGGAAGCAGTGACAGCGTTGATTTGTGCAGTCATGTCCAATTTGGTCTCAATGATTATTCCAAGGTTCCTGCCATGGGTTCTGTCCACCAATTGGAGTCCCATAATGAGGTGTTCTTGATGAAGATCACCACTTTTATCTTGTCGGAGTACATCCTGAGACAGTTGGCTTTCATCAAGTTAGCAACTTAGATCATGCAGGCAGTAAACTTCTTCTGAGCAGGAGACAAAAAGTTGCAGATCATCTGTGCAGAAGAGGATGTTGATGACATTGGCCAGAGAGATCTTGAATTAATTGAAAAGTGTGGGGACGACCGATAAGCCTTGAGGCACTTCGCAGATTAGTTTGCGGGCTCCGAGGAATAAGATGCCAGGCTGATATACTGTGTTCCATCTGTTAAGAAGGAGGAGATCCAGTGGACATCCGGTCCTTGGATACCAATCTCGTGCAGGGGCCTGAAGAGGATGACATGTGAGAGCTTCTCAAATGCTGCAAAGAGGTTCAGGACAATGTGAGCTGCCATGTCGCTTCTGTCACAGATCATGCAGATGTTGTCTGTGGTGGCAATGAGTGCTGTTTTGTGTAATGTGTTTGAGCCTGAATCTGGACTGAGTCAGATCAAGGAGCTGGTGGGTGTGGAGTTGGTCTGTGAGGTAGCTATTGGGGTGTATGCTATGTGTGGGTGTCAACAACTCTATAGATTTACAGAACAGAGTAAGCCCTCCCTTCCCTACCCCACTTCCACCTCTATATTTGTCCTCCAAACGTTTTCGAGGTGTGATGCGAAGAAGAACCAGAGAGTCCCCCATCGGATGATCAGTTGCACTGTGGCCTCTTCTACCCTTGGAACACCCCCCAAGCCCCTTTCATTCCTTACTCTGGTACTTTGATTATAAAAATCATATACACTGAGGCCTTCGTTAGTGAATGTGGGTCCCTTCGTCATCACATTAACCCAACAGGACACGTTAATTTACATATGAATGAAAGCAATTTGTATTGCGCTACTAAAACCCGAAGGTGTCAAGGCGCCTACCAAAACAGATCAAAAAAGGGCAGGGCACAACTATAGGTATGTCCGCACAAAGAGATAGGTTTTCAGAGCATTCCTAAAAAGCTGAAGAGTAGGAAGGGACCTTAGTTCCAGGGGGAGGGCATTCCACCACTTGGGAGCCAGATTAGAATAAGCTTTACCACCCCATCTGGTTCTCCGATGAGGTCATCTTACAAATACACTGTAACTCTCTGTGCCCTGATGTGGGTATGTTCTTCTCTTGGTTGTCCTTTGAGATTGCTTGAAATAGTTCAGTGCCGAACTGTATAATATCTTCTCCCTCCTCAAACTTGTTATCTCGTAATGATCTGTCTTTCAGATCGGTACATTTCTCCAACAGGTGCGCAATTTCCATTTCACCTCAGAATCTTGTAGCTTTTAGATGACCTGGCTCATGGTTATAATATCGTAAAATAACAGAAAAGGGCCCCTGAGTCAGATAAATAGGGAGAAGAGGGGAATACAGTAGCCAACAACAAGTACAATTTCCCTATATATAATTTTCAAATGGCAGTACATCCACAAAATTATATTTCCCAAAGACCAATTTTATTATCTAAAAAATAAAGTTCATTCAATTTTCTGATATAATATATGACATAAATATAAATACACATAAGAAGCTGAAATTATCTTAAAGGTCATACACATGAACATCAATATTTATAGAGCCCCATTATCACATAATCTAGACCAATAACTAGTATATAATTACTAAGCATGGGCGAATTTTGCGAATTCGCGATCCGCGAATTTGCGGATTTGCGAATTTGCAATCCGCAAAATTCGCGAATTTGTGCGAATTTGCGGATTTTTGTTTTTTTGCGTGTTCGCAGGGTTTTCTGCATGTTCGCGGGGTTTTTTGCGTGTTCACGGGGCTTTTTGCGTCTTCGCGAGCCGCTTGCATAGCGAAGTTACCCATGCAGTCGTTTATGGGAGAGGGAGAGAGAGATAGATAGATAGATAGATAGAAAGAGAGGGAAAGAGAGAGGGAGAGAGAGAACAAGAGAAAGAAAGAGAGGCCGGATCTCTGAAGGGCCAGATTCCTGAGTTGCCCCTACAGAACATACAGCTTTTTATTTTTAGCAAAATGCATATGAAAATTGTGCTGTAAAGGTCTCTTTTAGTTTAACCCCCCCTGACAACTCAAAGTGGGTGTATTTGCCATCCTCTCCCTTCTTCCTGTTTTTTATATCTGTAAGTGCTTCCTGATGAGGTTTAATTCCTTGGACAGGTGCCTCGTTGCCTACTTGTAACTATTCTCTGACCCTGCTTCAAGGGTCAGAGCAGGGTCAGAGAATAGTTGCAAGTAGGCAACGAGGCACCAGGAAGCAATTAGCAGCAGGTGTCCAAGTTGAAGATAATTTGTTTGTAACCCTTTTGTAAAAGGTTACAAAGAAATTAGGTTCAACTTTTGCACCTGCTGCTGTAACCCTTGCTTGGCTGAAAATTCGTCCCCGCTAATTCGCGGATTTTACCGCGATTTCGCGAGATTTGCGGATCGCGAAATCGCGGAAAATCCGCAAATTCGCCCGCGAAACGGATTTTACGCCCACCCTTAATAATTACAAACTTCAAAACAGATCACAAATATATAATAAATCAGGTACATACAAAAAAATCTCAAAACAAGGGACAGTGATATCATACACAATAATATACAATTCAAATATTCACAAAGAGCACAAGAAATGCACTGATGCATGTTTCGGAGATGAGAAATATTATGGTAATTCCTTCATCAGGGCGCTGTGAACATATGTAGGGTAGTGGCCAGCAGCCATCCAGGATATAATTAATGTTTCTCAATGTACAGTAAACGGGGCACAATAGATATACATATTAAATAGGTTAGATAAAGAAGGTGTCATCTGGTGACAGAGAGTATTATAGCTGTAACCGGTCAATGTCTGTGGCGTTTCTCTTCCCCTTGATGAGATGCTAGGGTTAGCTGATCTGCCTTGTGATCGGTGAGCAGAAAAATGGAGGGGGGTCCGAGATACCAATATAAAAAAGCCTCAATAGCGAACATTCGAATAGCACAGTGCAGCTACAAGGGGAGGCGGAATGCCAATGGCACCATCAGGCAACAGATGCAGCCTGGGATGAGGGGTTGATGAACATACGATGGGAGTTTGAATTACTCAACTCCTCCTTCTTCTGAACAACGACTACTGGCGATGGATAGGGCTGTCCGAACAGCACCTTTAAAAATTATATATTGGGAAATTGTACTTGTTGTTGGCTCATGGTTATGATACCCTCTTCATTTGTGCCGACTCTCTCTCCCAATGCCTGGATTTCCTTTGAGACATCAGCCAACCCAGATGCCAGATTAGACTTTAGTCCATACATTTGAGTCGTTATCATGTTGACAAGTTGATTGTGTAGGGTTTGAGATGGGATTGCAGATCCTCTTGCCTTAGGTGGGGCTCTCCCTCACCCTTGTTTGCTGCCATAGTGTCCTAGACTCTCTTGATTAAGTGAGGGTCCCAGCAATCAAAGATTTTCGTTTGGTGCCATGGTCACCTATTCATAGGCCCGGTTTCGAGCTCTATTGGTGCTAAGCTCTCTGCCAAATCATGTAATCCCCCATGTACATCAATGGGAAACTGACAAGCTCAGTCCTTCCCTCTGTTGTCCGCTATTCATGCTCCAATTCGGGGGAGCACCTTCCATGAACTGCCAGGCTCATGTGTAGTCAGGACTTCAGTAGAGTGTCCACCTTGAATCTAACCGAGGACGGTGAATACGGCTGTGATTTTACGGGTTCCCATGACCGGTTATACTTCCCCCAGTGGAACACAGTCTATGCCTCCCTCTGCCCCAGGGGTGTATGTGTACTTACTTCACTGCTCCCACTCATGCCTCCAGACTCATGCACACTCAGGGTTTGAGTGCCTCTTACCCCGCTGAGAGAGACTGTAATGTCCCCAGCTCTTTGCATGACTTCAGTACTGCTGTTACCTTCAAACTCTAATTACCCTGCATTGAAAAAAACAATGTCACATCAACCACTTTTTCCGTTGGACCTTCTTATAGTGTGGTTGGAGCTGGTGTAGCCCCAAGATGGCCGTCATCACTCACTCCACCCTTCGGGGCACCTCCTTCGCCTCTCGGGCTTAAGGAAACGGCCTTCTCCTCCTATTCTCCACATTATTTGCCAGGAGTGGTCCAATCGTCCCCAATTTCGGCATTAGGTGCCTCTGTAGTCTTTAGACCTGGTGGGGGGCCCGGAAAAGGAGGCCTTGTCTGAGAGCTGATCATTCAAACGCCATTTCAGCTCAGCTGCAGGTGCCCCCCCCCACTCTCCCACAATGATAGAGTTTTTTGTATGTAATGTTTAGATGATCCATCCCTTAAAAAATCCATCCAAATAACACCTCCCTGAATTTGTTTGGGAATCTAGCTTTCAAAAATGCTTGAGGTTGAAGGTTTCCTGGAACAAATACTGCAGCAAAGTTCTCTGAAAAGGCTCCTTCCAAAATTATACATTCACACAGTGATTTTTTCGTACAATTTCCTATTCAAAATACCTACACGCAAACGTAAGGTAGTTTTAGTCAAGGGAACTGCACCCATGGGAAGCCATTTACTATCACAATAATGTCATGATATTTCATAACTACTAATTTACCACAAATGTAGCAAATGTACTAATAACACCTCTCCCTGAATGGTGAATCGTGTGCGCCAATTAAAGGTGCATAGGTTGCTTGACAGTCAATTTAATTTCATGTTATTTTGAATATAAAATGATTCATGGTTGCTGCATAATGGCAATCATTGTGATCCACTGTTTAATTGTGATAGTCTCATGTGGCTTGAGGCAAAACAATGGTTGATGCATTGAGATATTAATGTAGAATACGTTTATTTTCAGCCATCAAAAGACTGCATTTACGTGATATTTTCTTAGGCTGCTCGAAAGTGATTCGCAAAGGTTGCATGTAGTCTCCCACAAGACACACATTTGGACTAAATAATTTGTAGAAAAAGTTGTGAAGGATTAAGGGCAAACTGCCCCAATAGGTGCTCTGCGAGGAAGGCATACTTAGCAATTAAACTGTTAACGTTAGCGCAAACATCAAATATTTGATTGCTGCTTCAATCTAGACCTTGTGGCTGCCCTAAACCGTCACCCGCTAACAGGAATCCCTAATTGTGTGCAGCTTGACACAAGTGTATGAATTATGTTATCTCTGTTTCTCGTGCGTTAATATGCACATTGCTGGATGGTGTAGGGATTGCGTATCAATCAATCAGTCCAGGGCATTGACCTTGACTCAGATGCACAGGGTAGCTAGCAGTCGATCACAGTTCGCCGCACCCAAAACTCGTGCCGCCCTGGGCGGACCGACCCCCCCTCGCCCTCCCCCCTTGCTACGCCACTGCCCAGGAAGCTCCAGACCTGGAGCCTCAGACCTGGGCAGAACCAAACATGATGTCTTTGAGGACCTGAAGTTGACAGATTTTTGAAATACGGCACTTTATCATATATTTATGTTACAGGATACATCCGCAAAGTGAAGCGTGGTATTCAATGCCACACAATTCATACCTGCGCAGGTGAGCTTGAAGGACACCAAACATGACCTCTGACACAGCATTATGCTGCATGTTTATATTATTTTGCTATACTACGGCTTTACTGCCAAAACTCAGGTCATTTACAATCTTGATCGCAGTAGATGTTGTTGCTGGCCAGTACCATGGAAACTGAGATTTGCATCCGGACTTTAATTTCCCTGGAAGATTGAATTTGACATAAAATATGTGGCATTGAGCCAGTGTGCATAGTAATAGCCAGATAACCTATAGCAATTTGACTTCTGCATTGTTTAGAATTCAAGCATACCAATGGGAATATTTTTGCTTTATGATTAAACACTTCACTGAGTCATAATGTAACTTACTTGGTTATCATAAGTATACATCTTCCTGCGCACACTGCAATGCAACAGCAGTGTTTGCTGCCACTGTGAATGTCTGCCGAGGAGTAAATCAGAAAGGCATATTTCTTCAGTTGCTTTGTCGGTTAACTGGAGCACGAGAATCCCTGACCAACAATGTGAGAGTACGGACATCTCTCACTAACAGACAGAACAGTTCTTGGTCTGCGAATGCGAATTGGGTTTTCTTCATTCTGATCTCTGGGTAGAGTAGACAAGTAGGCAAAGCCTACCGCAAAGGAAGTGGTATCGAGATTAGTCTAGGTGCAGTACAACACAAATATACAAGCTGCATTAAGGATGTGATGTGCAGTCAAAGTTGTGAGTTGTTAAGTAAAATACACAGCACTGTATTATTATTTTAAAATATAAATATATTCACAAGACAGTCTGGATGAAGGTCAAATAAATAAAAGTAAATAAACAATTTACACTTTCACGATAGAATCCTTATTCAGGGACTGTGCTCTTATATATGTTTTTAATTGAGGTGGGGTACAAAAAAATAATAATACAATTTTAAATCTTACCTTAACGCTCTACGGTTTTGTGGGCATAGGACCCAGAATGCACGGCAGCCAATCCTGACTCTGCATGAACCTAGCAACTGGATTGTCCTGAACACTGGCAACTTGGGCTCCCAGGCAGACTGGAAGCCTGTGCCTGCACTCTCCACTCCAGCAATGCATCTGGGGCTGGAGAGAGCGTCACTGCTAATGAGCATTTGGCCACCTGAGACAGCCGACTAAACACCTCATGTGCAGTGAAGGGAGGCCCACCACTCCCCCACCAGCAGTTAATCTTCCCCTGGACCCACCCCCAGGACTCTTTGGAGTCCTGTGGCTAGGGAAGTAAATCGTTATCGTTTTAGTTGCTGTTTGTAGCAAGCGGCTCTCCTCCGCTCTAATGGAGCGGTTGCTGCTGGGGCCATTGGAGTCAAGTTTCACTTCACTTCATGGACTAGAGCTCAGAAACAGACCAACGCCTTTCAGCAAAGGGCTCCTGCGGTGGGGTATGTCAGAAATATAATGCTGGGCTGGAGGGATCAACCTTAAACACAGATAATTGAAATCCATAGAAACAGTTGACTAGAACTTCAGAAAAGGCACATGAAGGAGTACAGGAAAGAAGACACTCCTGTTTGGTATTTGGAAAAATATCAAGTTCAAACTCTCATGATGTAGAAATACCACCCCCAAAAAATTGTTGCTACGGAAATATGGTGACACAGAATTCCGTTGTCAAGAATAATGATTTTTTGGGTAAGAAATATAGTTTTCAATTATATTGTTGTTTTTAACATGATTTTCATTAATATGGTTAATTCAACGTGTTCTAGTCAATATATAAGTCTTAGGCGAGTATATTGTTAGAATATTTGTTTTTCCTTTTTTGAATGTCCTCATTTTGCCAACTCTCTTGTTGGGAATCCTCCAATCTCTCTATACTGAGTGTAAAGACCATTAGAGAGTGGAAGGGGTATCCCTTAAGAAGAATGCTGTTTCCATTCCCATCTCCTTTCCCCTCGGGGGAACATAGGTGAGTTCCTGGAGAGACCAGGACCAATATCATATTTGGCTTAATAATTGTTAGAATAATTGTCATTTAGTTTTGAAAATTATGGGGTCAATTAGGATAGCGGACGGACAAAGTCCATCCGCCATCCTGTCGGGGGACGGGACCGTCCGCCACAGGGGCGGAGGTCCCGTGCCTCGAATTAGGATGCACCCCGCCACAGTGGCGGGTGCATCCAGCATTTTTAACATTGCGGCGGGCGGCGCTGAAAGCACCGCCCGCCGCAATGCTAAAAATGCATGTTGTGCGTTTCAAAGCACAACATGACAGGCATCTCGCGGTGCCTGCCATGTGTATTTTGAAATGCAGGGGGGTACCATAGGTACCCCACATGTACACCCCCACCCCCCATTCACCCGGGGGGCCTGCAACGGGCCCCCAAAGCAAAGACTGTATGCCTTTTGGTGGCGGCATTGCCCACAGCACATCATAATATGGCTGGCGGTTTCTAGTAGACACCGCCACCATATTAGACCTTTTCCACCGCAGTCGCAAGGTGACTGCGGCGGAAAATTGGCGGACGGTCTTCCCGTCCCCCGCGGTCCCCCCCGCCATTGTAATATCGGGAGGAAATAGGTTGGGGACAAGCACATCGGGCGGACGGATCGCCACCGCCTGCATGGCGGTGGCGATCCGCCACCATCCTAATCGGCCCCATAGTTTGCAACTTGCAGTGTTCTAGTAATTTATTAGTAATTTTGTGTTTAGTAGTGAGTTGTTTGGTTTGTAGGGAAATTGGGTGGTGGGTTCATTAAGTGACAATTCATTTAAATTTAATGAGAATTTAATTTGAAATTCATTATTTAATTGGTCATTAATGATGTTAATTTTTTTATTTGTTAGTTTACAATTTTATTTTAAAAAATCGTAATGTATTTTATTTTAATAAAAATAGTATGTCATAATTTGGTAGAAAGTTGTTAGGTTTGTAGGGGAACAGGGTTGGAAGATATTTAAATTAAAATTCATTTAACAATAACGGTGAGTATAATTTTATTGTAAAATAATTATTTCATTGATTAAATAAGTTATGTTAATTGTTTAATTGTTACATTTAACCTTTTTCATTACATTAGTTAATTTAGATATATATTTTAGGTTTCAATGTAATTAATGTTTGGTAAATTTTATTTATATTTAATTGTTTTTTAGATTTGTATTTTTTAATTTAGTGTCAACGTTTTCAATGTAGTATAATATGTTGTATTATGTACTAAAATAGTTTTAGTACATAATTTGAACTTTTATTATTATATGTAAGTTGTTCAAAGACCTACATGTTCTCTGTTGTTGCTGACACTGGAGTAGGAATTATAAATCTAACCACACCGAAGTCCATTGCTTTCCCTACTGTTGCTTAGACATGAGTGAGAATAAGAAATCAAACCCCTCCAAAGTCCTATGCTTTCCATACTGTTGCTTAGGCTGGAGTGGAAATAGTAAATCTAACCCATACTATATTCAATGCTTTCCCTACTGTTGATTATACTGGAGTGTGAATAGTAAGTATAACCCCTCCAAAGATGAACACCTTCCAAAGTCCAAAACCTTCTCTACTGTTACTGTTTCTGAGACAGGTGTGGAAGTAGTACATTTAAACCCATTCGAACTCCAACACCTCCTCTACTGTTGCTTAGATGGGAGTGGGACTAATAAATCTAACGCTTGTGAAATCCAATACATTCCCTACTGTTGCTTAGACGGGAGTGAGAATAGTAAATCTAAATCATAGGAAAGTCTAATGCCTTCCCTACTCTTGCTTAGACTGGAAAGGAAATAGAAAATATAACCCATCTGAAGTCCAATGGTTTCTCCACTATTGATTAAAAATGATTTTTTAAAATCTTTATTGTAGTGTTTTTTACAGTTATCATTATAATTATTTTTATTATTTGTTATTTGTAGAGACAGATTTTACTATATTTATTTCATGTATATTTAACTTTTATTGCTTTAATGGATTTAATTTATATTATTTATGAAAAATGTGAAATTATTACAATATTATGAATGTATAATTTACTGTACACTAAAAAAATGAAATTGTATTTAACATGTTACTTTCAATACTTTGAATACTTTACTGATACTGCAAAAAATGAGGCTATTATAATAATTGCATTTTTTACTGTTGAGTTATTTTAATTTGATATATATATATATATACAGCTCCAGTCGCCACCTACAACTGCCGAATTCTTTAGGTGGGTGCCTCCAAAGGTGATGGTAGGTATTATGGTAAAAGTTATTTTAGAACATCTATGTTGACAATTCATTAATAATCATGGAGACATTGCCCTGCCAATACGGCAGCCGGAGTCGATACAACATATCTGCATCCTTTTCCTGTTTTCAACTATCAGAAACTCACCAATGAGGAAGGTGCTTGTATTATTTAAAGAATGCTAATGCCATAGGCTCAAGACATACATTTTAAGCATTAAGAAAGGCTGTTTGTCAAAATGCGTTTGCATAAATAAATGTATTGTTATCTCCCCGCGAGTGCCTATTGGAGCATTGATGTTTACTTTGATACCTACCATCATGTTTGTAGGCACCCACGTAAAGAGTTTGACAGTTGTAGGTAGGTATTAAAGGTGTATTGTAATTCACTGCCAGAACCGTCGCTGAAGGATGTTGCGCCAACTGATGTGGGTTATCCAAAACCTTGGTTGAGCGGTAATCAGACCGCCACCAGTGCTTCCAACTTGATTCACCAATCAGCGGCATGGCAAGGGGAGAACAGCGCATGACACACAGCCACACAGGGCATGAAGCAGTAAGAGATTGAAATGTAGAGTACAGTTAACTGTGGCAATGAGGACAATGACTCTACATTCACCAATTGTGGTAGAAAAATATTTTGGGACATCTATGTCGACAATTCATTATTATTCATGGAGAAATTGCCCTGACAATATGGCAGCCGGAGTCGATATAATGTATCTGCATCCCTTTCTTGCTTTCAAATATCAGAAACTCACCAATGAGAAAGGTGCTTGTACTATTAAAGAACGCCAATGTCATGCACTCAAGACATACATTTTAAGCTTAGAGAAAGGCTGTTTGCATAAATAAATGTTTTGCGAGTACCTATTGGAGCCTTGATGATATATATATATATATATATATATATATATATATATATATATATATATATATATATATATATATATGCAAGTCCAGAGTCCCGGTACAAGCTAGTACCCGCTCGCGAGTGGGTCGTCCTTGGGGCCCCGGAAGCCCAATATCTTGTACTCAAACGTTTTCCCTCCAGAAAGAACGTAGACGACACTCCAAGAGTCTGCTGTGCTGTGGAAATTTATTAGCAGCAAAAACAAACAACGCGTTTCACCTCACGGCTTGTTCACGTTTGCTGTGGATTCTAAGACATAGTCCTTTTACATTGTTTTTACAATAATCATAGAAGTAGGACTATTATATCAACACCCAAAAGTGCAAAGTGCAAGAGACATGTTGGAAATGGAAAAATGTTAGTTACATTTCATTAGAACGGTGTCTTATTAGCCAAACAAAATAATATTTAGACAAAACCAGGTATTATGCACGTAAACATAATTAATGACCGTTGTTTCAATATAACATTTATACCAAAATTATTAAAGTCTAGGAATTTGTTTGTGAAGTCACAATTCCTTGCCCCTTGACCGTTCGTCTAAGCACCACATTGGCAAAGAAGAGACAGGAAATCACGCCCCAGTGGGCTAATTGCAAAAACGCTACGGTCTTGCCCCAGTGGGCTAATGTTCCTTAATTGCTGACAATTTTTTCATTATCACAATTTTGTAGATCCTCGTTTAAGGTAGGCGTTTTATTCCATAAGCCCATGCCCTAGATCTTTCTGGCTCAGGGTGGGCAATATCACCGAAAAGGATGAATGAGTCAAGCCCCAGTGGGCTAACTTAAAAATTATTAGAGTCCTCCTTCATTGAGCAACCAAGGTTAAATCCAAGTTGAAAAACCAAATTAAATCCTACCCTGGTGGGTTGAGTCCAAACTTTTCAGATTTTGTGCTTTTTATCGTCTAGAGGCAAAGGGTTTCAATCCTATCCGTCTCCAAAGTAGATCAATATTGTGGTTCAACAAAGGGGAAAAGTGTTCTTTCACTGGTTGTTTCCTGACACCTCTTTTTCTTAGACTTCCAAAATCCAACATCCTATTAACAAAATCTGTGAATTAAAACATCAGAAATTTACATCATGAAAAGATTATTTTAAAAGAAACGACTTACAGTCAGCAGCTTGATATACATTAATCATTTCCTGTTCTTTACACATTCAAATGATCAATTATGTTCAATCTTCAAGGTGTACAGAAAGCTCCTCATGGTTATTCAGACCTTGGGGATAGGTGGTCTCGAAGTCGATAATATACCTTGATTCTAACTTTCTAAGACTCAAAGTCCTATTTCCACCCCGAATCCCTAGATCGATTTTATCCAGCACTACCATCCGTAGCAATTTTTCGTTTTGAAAATGGTGTTCGAAAAAGTGCCTTGCTACCGGATATTGTGTGTTATGGTTTTTGATGGCCCTTAAATGCTGCAGCACTCTGTCTTTTGCCTTAAGTGTGGTGCTCCCTATATACCACTTGTCACATGGACAGACAAGTAGGTATATGCAGTACATTGTGTTGCAATTTACATTTTTTTGTATTGTGAACACCCTGCCTGTGCTTGGAACCATCACCTCTTTACAATTAAAACTGTTGCGACAGGCTTTGCATGAGTTACAGCATTTGAACCCTGGTGGATCCTTCAATTTCTTCGTGCTGGTTACTGAATTGGGACTCAGTTCATCCTGTAAGGACTTGCTCTTTCTGTATGTCACCTGTGGATTGGAATTAAGGTGCGGTTTAAGGTGTTGATCTGTGAGAAGCACATGCCAATGCTTCATGAGAATCTGTTTTACATCTCTAGCCTGGCCTGAAAAAGTGGTGATGAATCTAATGCTAGACTCTGAATCCTTAGATTTATTAGTGTTTAATAGGTCTTTTCTCTCCTTAGTATTCACCCTTTTTAATGCTCCTTCTATTGTTTTTTGGCTGTACCCACGATCTTGGAAGCGCTTGGTCATGACCTCCATTTCCTTTACAAATGCTTCCTGCGTGCTGCAGTTACGCTTTGCACGTAGCAATTCCCCATAGGGTATACTGTCTATGAGGTTTCTGGGATGCGCACACTTTGCGTTCAGGAGACTGTTACCTGCTGTTGTTTTTCTGTGTAGGCTGGTCATTATCGCAGTCCCCTGAATCTCTACATTGATATCTAGGAATTCTATCCTTGATTCATGGATGTGTTCTGTGAATCTGAGGTTGATAGTGTTGTTATTCAACTCACTCACAAATGTCTTCACTGATTCTACTGTGCCATCCCAGATCACGAAAATGTCGTCGATGTACCTCAGCCACAGGACAACATTGGTGTTAAAATTGGCGATCTCACTGGACACCTGCTCCTCCCACCAACCCATGAACAGGTTGGCATAACTGGGGGCGAAGCAGGTGCCCATCGCCGTGCCCTGTGACTGTCGGTACATCAGCTCGTCGAAAATGAAGAAGTTGTGATAGAGACAGAATTCAATGAGTTTAACCAGCATTTTAGAATGTTCAAAATAGGCAACAGATCTCATTTTTAGGAAGTGTTCTACAGCTTGTATTCCTATGCTGTGTTTAATACAAGTGTAGAGACTGTTAACATCTAAGGTGACTAAGATGTAAGTTGGCTCCCAAATGATGCCCTCAATGCTTTTCAAGAAGTGTGTTGTGTCCTTGAGGTAAGTGGGTAGAGCTACCACGAAGGGTCTTAAAAAGTGATCAATGTATTGAGATGTTTTTTCTAGCAGTGAACCTACCGACGATACAATTGGTCTCCCTGGTGGATTAGTGGCATTTTTGTGCACTTTGGGGAGAAGGTATAGGATGGGGATCCTAGGATGGTCACATTTGAGGAACACATATTCGTCCCAAGTCAACAAACCTTTCTCTTTGAAATCATACAACATATTTTCAAATAGGACCTTGGTTTCTCTAAAATCTGCAAAAGAACTCTTTTCATAGCAGTTTACGTCTCCCAACTGTCTATGCCCCTCTGCCAGATAGTTCTTTTTATCCAGAACAACCACATTGCTCCCTTTATCCGCATAGCGGATAACTATGTTCTCATCTAATTTGAGGCTGGCGATTGCATCATATTGTTCAGAGGACAGATTTTTCTTTCTATTTGGTAAACGATCCTGTCTAAGTTTTTTCAGATCTTGTAGGACTCCCTTTTCAAACACTTCCACTGCTTCACATGTAATCTGGGGAACAAACCTAGATTTTGCTTTAAAGTTACTCCCCGGATTTTCACAAGTGCTAATATCATCATCATACAGAAAATCACTTTTGTCTACAGTGCCAGAAGAAATAATCTCCAAAAGTTCAATATCATTCACATTCAAATTATTCTCAGAGCGCATCTCAGCAATTGGTGGGGGGTTAGGGGGGTGTGTTTCAAACCATTTCTTTAGTTTGAGTTTCCTTGCGAAATAAAACAGATCAATTCTAGTTTGTACATAGTTTAAGTTGTTACTGGGGCAAAATGATAGTCCTAAAGAAAGGACCTCATGTTCATACACAGTTAATGGTCTGTTAGTTAAATTTATTACCGTCATTGCTGAGTCTTGCTGCCCCTTGTTTCCACTCCCATGGGCTGCTTTGCGGCGTTGTTGCCTGATTTTTGCTTTTTTGTTCCTTTCGGTCTTCCTCGAATTCCTTTCCCTCGTCCTTTTTGGTTTCCTTGATCTTGTTGTTGGTCTGTCCGTCCCTGATTTATTACTTGGAACTGTAATAAAAAACGCTTTCTTATTTCATCTTGATCATCCACCATATTCTGGTTGAGACCTGCCGCAGTGAGATCCGTCATACTCCCATCTGAGACGTCACTCTCTACCGGTTCAGTTTGCACTGCAGGGGAAGCGTTTTTAGCCATTTTAGTTTTGTCATATAGGTGATCATACCTCCGGTGGAAGGTCAAAGTGCGTCCTGCCTGATAATCTTTAAAGTCCCTTAGGAACTTGCGTTGCTTCTTTGCTGTTATTTCCTCCTCCAATTTTTCCATTTTGGCTTCTAAGGTTTTTGCATATACATCAAACGCCTCTTTGCCCATTATAGGGATGATTTCCGCAATTAATGCCTCAATTTGCTCCAGTAGTTTCTTACGGTCCTTTAGCGCGTATTTGATAAAAATGCGCTTCATTGTTGTTGAACATGCCGCTGAGTTGTTTGACCATTCATCTAGCATGTCCGGGTCCGGGTCCTCGAAGGTAGGGACTGTGAAAATTCTCAGACCTCTTGGTACTCTTCCCGCATCGATGTACCGGCCCAGAGATTCTGCCTCCCACCACTTGCCGAGTTCTTTTTTGTTAAGTCTCTCAAATTTTGTAAGTAATGTTTGTAACTGAACTTCTTTGCTTCTTTACTCGCCTTGGTCACCCCCGTGACCAAGGCGAGTAGTCGCTGAAACGCGTTGGGGGTTTAGTTCTATGAACTGTGTTCCATGCTGGAATAAAAGATATACTAACGACTTTTGCTGGATGGCTTGATTCATTGGTGAATACTGTTTGGAGATCGAGTGCATTTACACGCTGGTTGGCGTGTGGTGAAAGTGAATACGAACAGGGTGCCTTTGACCCTGGTTTGCACCGCAGTCCGAGGGTCCCGGTTTCTCGAAGGATGTGAACTGGCATATATATATATATATATATATATATATATATATATATATATATATATATATATATATATATATATATATATATATATATATATATATATATATATATATATATTTTGTATTTGTTCACAGAAAAAACAAAAGGTGCAGGCATGTTATTGTTTGGCTGATATTTCATCTAACTCCTACAAAATCAGAGAAAATCTGCATTTATAGTTAGCTGAGCTAACTATAGCGTGCACTCCCGCAATGCACTGCTTATGATGTCAAATATTACATCAATCATGACACGGTCAGTGACATTACTGATGACATCATTGATGACATATCATATGACCACTGATGACATCACTGATGATATCTTCCGGTGACTGTGAGTGTTTCTAAAATGTTTGAGTGTTAAATTTATATGTATATACACAAAGGTGTATTGATGAATAAGTGAGTGTATGAGTGCCTGTATAGATGATTTAGTGGGTGACTGACTGTATATATATATATATATATATATATATATATATATATATATATATATATATATATATATATATATATATATATATATATATATATATATATATATATATATATATATATATATATATTACCTACTGGCGGTCGCCAGTAGGTATATATAGTTAGGATATTTTCTCTATGGAACTTTTGAAAATTCAATGTCTAATAACTTTGGCGTTTGTGGACGTAATCGGCTGAAATTCTCAGGAAAATGGCACATTTTGTTTCTGATCAGCCCCTGAAAATTTGGGAGGGTTTCGTCAAGGGGGGGCCGAGAAAAAAGGGGGGTCCCAAAACGCATTTTTCCCATTCATTTTTCCATAGGGCGTTTGGCCTCACTTTTAGCTCGAACGGCTGAATGGATTTGCACGAAACTTGGCAAAATTGTAGGGACTGTTAGCCCGATGTGCCTTTGCTGGGTCTCAATATATGTACTCCAGTGGATTTTGAGAAATTAACGTTTTAAAAAACAGATATATCTGTGACAGCGTCCTGGATCGCGCTCTAGTTCGCGCACTTTTCGCGTAACGGAGCTTTGCGAAGCGAAGCTGATTGGCTCTCCGGTGTCTGTCAACATTCTAAACAGTCCGTAGCGGCCGCCATCTTGTCTCTCGGTAGGATCGAGAGACAAGAGGAGGCCAAAACGAAGGGGGAAATGAAGGAAAGGGGGCAAGGTAGACCCCTTCTGACCCCCTAGGATTGATGAGGGGGATATTAAAGTGCCCAGCGGGGCCAAAAACAAAAAAAAATTGTTTTTTTCGTGGGGTGCGCCCGGGTCGCGTACCAGAAAGCGGTCTGGGGAGCGTACTATAAGGAAACAAGAATGATTGACTTTTAACTTATTGTATGTTTATTGATTGTTCGTTTTGTTTTTTTTTTGTTTATTTTTATTTACGGAGCTACATGTAGGAATCAATGTAGAGTCTATAATTTAATAAACGCCGTCTCCTTTGTAGATATCTTGCTTGTTGTTAAAGAAGTTATTGTGGTATATGGAATTCATACCATAGTCTGTCTGGAAAGCCGAAACAACATGGTGGCAGGAGATGATAAAGACATGTTAAATACACATTGGGGATTATATAGTGGGAGAAAGGAAGTAACTATGAACAAAGTTAGTATGTAACACAAAAAAGTTGCACAGTATATTTTAAGTCTCACTTTATATTATATCTATTTTGTTACTATTTCATAATTTACATATAAAAAAGAACAATGTCTCAAACTATTTTTAATTTTTAAATAAAAATTTATTGCTGTGATTTTTCAAAATCTAAAAGAATTTCCAACATTAATTCATCAGGTATGTCCTCCTTTTCATTCCATGCTTCAATTTCTTCTACACAATTAATTAAGTCTTGGTCCAGAGAGTGATCCATAAAGTCTATTTCCTCTTTGTCTTCCTTAGGATTGTTTTCCATATTAATTTCAAATGAAATATTAATTTCATTTTGTTGTCCTTCCATTTTCTTGCTGTAAATTGCATAAAAAATAAATATATCAGTACAGATAGGGCACTGTTGGGTTTCAGTACAGATAGGCAGTTTGGTAATTTAAACAGTGTTTTTTTCTTTGGGCAGTGTATGGTATCAAATTGAAAGTAGAAATATGAAGAAAATTATCAAATAAACTCTTAGTCAATTTTGAATTATACTAGAGAAGTCTAACTCTATCCTTATCTCAGGGCCGGCGCTAGGCATGGGGAGCGTGGGCTGCCGCTCAGGGCCTCGCACTCAGCCCATCAGCATGGGGCCACGACCTGGTGATGTGTCCTTTTCTTTTCCTGGAGATCTATCACAAAGAAAGGTGTCGCCTGCAATTAAGGTCCATTGGCGGGGGCCCCATCCTTGGGCCTCTCATGGATGGTGTCAGGAGGTATAGGGGAGGAAGAAGGAGATGCTCTTTCAATTGCAAGGAGACCATTCACAGACACTGTGGGGGGCCCATTGTCCAGCATTTTGGCGCACCCTCAGTTTTAATTTTTAGACCACAATCAATTCTCACACCTATGAAGGTGTGAGAAATGCGTGTGGATTAAAAGTTAAAACTGTGGGGGCGTCAAAATGCTGGACAATGGGGCCCCACAGTGTCTGTGCATGTTCTCCTTGTAAGTGGCCAGTTATGTAATTTGGAGGAGGCCTTGTGCACGTTCCCTTTTAGCCCAGGGCCTCGCAAATCCTTGGACTGGCCCTGCCATAACTAAAACAGAGAAGTCTATTTTATTCTATAAGTATTACACAGTGAAAGAATAAAACTGTCTGAAAATGTTTTTCTAATTTGTTTTCAGTACAGAACATACTTCAGTTTTAAAAATTATATCTTACCTTTTAAATATAACTTGAAGTTATCAGTTGATTTTTTATTGTTCTGCACTTCACGAAGTAGTAGTCAAAATGGCTGTGTTTCTCTCTCTTTGTTTATATATATTCAGGTACATAACCAATCAAATGTCATGATCTAATAGTAGAAATTGAAAGTAATATTTTAATTGGCTGTCATTTCCAACACTTCCGATATGTTTTATGAAGTATTTTACCTCAGGGATTTTAGAGAGTTCTACATGCTAAATGGCTAAATGGTATTCCAACTAAATTTGTGAAAATGGTAGGGATTGGTATGTAGTATGAGCTACTGTTTAATTGGTGAAAGTGTCTCCAGTGGTTTTTCTGTAAATTACTTTCCCACCTTTTTTAAACGAGTGCTTGTCAGTGCGTTTCCCGGTACGCAATCTTGCAGTGTTACGGGAGTCCTCCATTTTGTGTTTCGGTAGAATTGAGATATGAGATGGAGGGTAAATAATGTTCAGAATGGGTAGATTGGGGTACTTTAGACGTATGCTGTTTCCCTGAGTTTTCTGAGGGTGGCTGAGGAGGCTCATATATGTCGATAAAAAAAAATTGTTTTTTTTCGCGTTGTTAGCTGCAGGTACGCAAACTGGGTAGCGTGCCGGGAAGCGAATATAGGTGAAAATAAGTGAAAAAAAGGTACATTTGAAATTTCAAAAGAGTACACTAAGTTAAGGTAGCTCTGAAAAGAGCTTTTGGGTTCTGTGTATGTTCTAGAAACTTATAAGTAGGAACCAATACACATTCTTAAATTTAGTATGAAAACTCTGTTTCCCTCATCTGAGAAATGCACGCCATCTCCTCTGTAGATATCTTGCATGTAGTAACGCAAGTTATTGTTGTAGATGCAGCCCATTCCATGGTCCCTCATGTAAGCTGAAACAGACTTATTTACATGCTTCCTCGATTTCTCAATTTGTGGACAAAATTGATTGGACCACCTCCATTTTTGTCTTTGGCATATATTAGAATATACCAAGGCAGTTTGAGGAAAAAGTGTCATCAATTGCTCCAAGGTGTCCTTTAAAAGCATTTCCAGACCTACCCCAGTCAAAGTGCCCAAATCGTTTCCTCCACAGTGCACTATTATGAGGTCAGGGGTTGGCAAATGTAAAAAGGTTTTCACCAATGGTATCAATTGGTGACATTTCAATCCTCTTCGACCAATCCATTTGATTTCCACATTTTGTAAATCGAGGTTGTGTAAATTTCTGTTATCAGCATACCTGTGAGCCCAGTGGATGTAGCTATATCCAAGAATCCAGACTGAAAACATAGCTAGAGGAGTTTTTGCTGCAGTCAGATGAAGTGTGGGAATGAAATGGCAGTTGAAATAGTGATGTTTGTAATGTAAAAAAACTGTGGAGTTTAAGTGCAAATGATTCATTAGCAGTGATTGGTGTATTTCCATTGCTGAAAACAGAAAGTTAGGGTGCATGGATGTGTTCTTTGAAAGATGTATTTTGAATGGTTATTTAAAAATGTTTTTATGAAAGATTGCAGTGGATTAGCAGGTGTACTGAGAGTTCAGAGTTCATTTGAAACATTGTTGTGTGAACTTGTGACCATGACAGGTCAGGCAGGCGGTAGTTGCTATGGAAAAGAGGTAGAAAGGGCAGAGGGGGGAAGGGTGTTGATTTGAAAAAAGTGAGGGAAGAGTTTTTATTGGCTGACATGAGAGATATGTGTGTTGAATATCAGCGTTTCGGTGCCTTTGTTGGTTCCAGCCTCTGGAGTGCATACCTTTAATTCTGGTACAGAATAATTGGTGTGTTTCTGAGACTGTTTTCAATTTCAAAAAGAATTTGTAAAGGTGAGTTATGGTTTATATATTTTAGTTAAAGAGTAGTATGCTTTTTTGCGTAAATAAGAAAGTCAGCTGGGTATTTAAAATGATGTTTTGCGTCAAGTGTTTGCAGTCTGCTTTCAAAGGCGATTTTGCATTCTTCATTTACAGAATCGGAAAAATTATTGGTTCGGTAAAATACGGAATCGGTAATTTTACCGATTCTGTAAATTTGCTATGTAGGGGGGAGTCTTCTGAGTCTCAAATGACTTAACGAATCGGTATTTTAACATGAAATCAAACGTCATGGTAAAATACCGATTCCGGTGTGCATGCACATTTGTGCATGCACACGTATGTCATGTGAAAGGCAGACCTGCCCTTACATGAATGTAGGTGTATTATTGTTTTACATAAAAGGTTTTAAAACTTTGTTTGAAATCAAATGCATGCACACTTAGGGCCCGATGTAGGTGGTCGTTTAGGCTATTTACCGACCGGTTACGGCCGATTTAGGTCGTTTCCGACCTGTAAATGGCGAAAAGGTATGTAGGCGCCTAAATTAAGGGCCACATGTAGGTAAATCTACATTTACAGAATCGGTGAAATTGTTTTTGATGGTAAAATGGTGTGACTCCTGCAATGCGTCGCTTTTGCGGAACAGATATATGATGTAATTGTGTTGTTAATGTTACGGTGTACATGTAAAAAATGATGCATAAGTGTTGCACGGGCATTGTAGATACTCTCCTATGTGTGCTTAGCAATTTCAAATCACTTCCCCCGGGTTCAAGGGCCTTGTAAATACGTCCCCATGTGTGTCTGGTCATTTGAAGTCACTTTCCTCGTAGTGTAAGGCCCTTGTAAATACGCCCCCATGTGTGCCTGGCACATTTTCATTTTGATTGTTTGAGTTACATAGCCATGTTAAAAGTTATTAAAAAAAAGGTGCAAGTTCCTTAAAAAAATGTTTTCATGTGTATTAGGGCATTTTAAGTCTGTTCCCCATGAATGTAGGGGCCAGATGTAGGTGGCCGAAAATAGCCATTTACCGATCGGTAACGGCCGAATTCGGCCGTTACATGCCGGTAAATGGCCATTGACATGTAGGGGCCCTTAAATGTTGCATTTTCGGTAATTTTACCGATTCGGTAATTTTACCGATTCGGTAATTTTACAGATTCGGTAATTTTACCGAAAATGCAAGATTGAAATGTGGGTAGCCAATTTTCCATTGGCACATGGCTTTCAGAATCGGTATTTTACCATGGAATACAAATCCATGGTAAAATACCGATTCCTGTGTACATGCACATCTGTGCATGTACACATGTGCCATGTGACAGACAGACGTGCCCTTAGGGCATGTCTGTGTGCCACATTGCACACATGCCCGTTTTGGGGGTGCTAGAGGGTGTCAAAGTGATACCCCCTGCATCCTTGACAAATTCGGTATTTACCGATTCGGTAAATACCGAATCGGTATTTGAATTGAATCCTATGGGCTTCAAGGCCCATAGGATTCAATAGCAAATACCGATTTGGTATTTACCGAATCGGTAAATACCGAATTTTTAAGGAATCGGTAATAAATCAGATGTTGGTACCTACATCCCATTTACCGATTTTGAAATACCGAATCGGTAAAATTCGGTAATATTCGGTATTTCAAAATCGGTAAATGTGATTTACCTACATCTGGCCCTAGGTGTATTATTAATTTACATAAAAGGTTTTAAAACTTTTTTTAAATTAAATGCATGCACACTTAGGGCCCGATGTAGGTGGTCGTTCCATGTCATTTACCGACCGGTTACAGCCGATTTCGGCCGTTTCCGACCGGTATATGGCCAATCGGAATGTTGGTGGCCTAAATCCAGGGTCACATGTAGGTAAATCTACATTTACAGAATCGGTAACATTGTTTTTGATGGTAAAATGATGTGACTCTTGCAATGCGTCGCTTTTGCGGAACAGATATATGATGCAATTGTGTTGTTAATGTTACAGTGTATATGTAAAAAATGATGCATAAGTGTTGCACGGGCATTGTAAATATCCTCCTATGTGTGCTTAGCAATTTCAAGTCACTTCCCCCGGGTTCAAGGGCCTTGTAAATACGTCCCCATGTGTGTCTGGTCATTTGAAGTCACTTTCCTCGTAGTGCAAGGCACTTGTAAATACGCCCACATGTGTGCTTGGCAAATTTTTATTTTGATTGTTTGAGTTACATAGCCATGTTAAAAGTTATTGAAAAAAAGGTGCAAGTTCCTTAAAAAAAGTTTTCATGTGTATTAAGGCATTTTAAGTCTGTTCCCCTTGAATGTAGGTGTATTATTGTTTTACATAAAATGTTTTAAAACTTTGTTTGAAATCAAATGCATGCACACTTAGGGTCAGATGTAGGTGGTCGTTTCAGGCCATTTACCGACCGGTTACGGCCGATTTTGGCCGTTTCCGACCGTTAAATGGCAAATCGGTATGTAGGGGCTTAAATCCAAGGCCACATGTAGGTAAATCTACATTTACAGAATCGGAAAAATTATTTGTTCGGTAAAATACCGAATCTGTAATTTTACCGATTCTGTAAATTTGCTATGAGGGGGGGAGTCTTCTGAGTCCCAAAGGCCTTAACGAATCGGTATTTTAGCATGAAATCAAACTTCATGGTAAAATACCGATTCAGCTGTGCATGCACATGTGTGCTCGCACATCTATGTTATGTGAAAGGCAGACCTGCCCTTAGGGCTGGTTTGCTTGCCACATGGCACCTGTGCCTGTTTTGAGGGTGCCAGAGGGTGTCAAAGTGATACCCCCTGCACCCTTGTGAATACTTTTTTTTTATAGCATTGTTGAATCTAGTTCTTACTGTTATTGATTTACTGTTTGGTAATAGTGGTTAATAACATTTTTTATTATATTTCACCACAGATTCAACTGCAGATTATTTGGGAATTAGACAATGCCATCTAAGGATAGAATTCGAAAGGCTACGAAACGTCAAAGACAGCAGTTACCTAATATTTTGCAGCAGTCCTCTACATTAATATTACCTCAACGGACGAAGAGAACACCGGGTAAGAGAACGAAATCATTCCTTAAAAACATTTGTAGAAAGAAAAGTATAACTACAGAACAAGTTTTAGTCCAGAAAAAGAGAGCCAATTTAAATGGAAAGGAAAGGCCCGTGAAAAAAGTTTGTGCTAGAGCAGGAGATAACTCTGCGCATGGCAGTAGAAGGGCAAATATTTTCAGGGACATTCGTAAGCGAATGTTCCGCAACAGGGTAATTGTCAATTTGGTAAAACAATTTAAAAAAGGTCAACAGAAAGTGTCATTTTATAAGAAAAAGAAAAATGTAGAGAAAATTATTGATCAGGCTTTCGAAATCAAGCGAAAGTTATTTATTTTGGTAATTAATAGAATTAGGAAACTAAACAAGGTAATCTATGTTTTCAAATCTAATAGTAGATGGAAGAGAGACGTTAATCTGAGTAATTTTTGTGAAGTTTTCTTAGGAGAATGGATGCATAGTTCAAATAGTGAGGCATTTTTTAATGAGGAGAGTTATTTTCAGGACAATGTTTTGGTGCATGCAGTTGACAGCAGTGGTCGAGCATATGAGGTAAAAGATGGTCATCCGGTTGAAAAAGAAATACTTGTGTCTGCAGATGCAGAAGAGGCGCTAAGTGATGAGGTTTTAGGGAGACGTCCTAAGGGACCAGTGTACACCTGGAAGTGTAGTTCTATTTGCAGTGTGCGACAGGATTCCATCAATTTGCTTTGTGATTTTATACGGACACTTCATAAGAAAAGTGTAAAGCAAAAAATAAAGTTGTTGCAAGAATTAGATCCTTGCAGAGTGAGACAAGTGACAGGTTTGCGTGGTCATTCACTGGCTTGTCTTTCTAGGAGAGTATGCCAGAGTGTATTTCATCATTTCAGGTTGCTAGCAGTGCATCATAATAAAGTGAGGAAATTAGTTAGAATGTTGTATTATGCTAAGAGTCCAGCAATTATGCTTAAAAAATTAAGCAAAGCTCTTTTGCATGGTTCTGAAGTAGATGTGAAGAATATTTGTCAAGAAATTGAGTTCTGTTATTTTGCTGGTAAAGAGAACAATGTTGATATTGAACCACTAGAAGATGGTAATGTGGAACAGATTTTCAGTACAGATAAGTTTCACAAGGAAATTTCCACGTTTATGGTGAAATCAAGTGAGAGGCCTAATTTCACTTGTGTGTGTTGTCGACGGACTTATTATAAGAATCAGACTAAGTTAGTGGATATATATGCAAAGAGCGATGTGGAAAACAATAGTGAATGGAAGGATTTTGCCACATACTTGATGGTAGAAAATTGTTTTGATTTGGGAGCAGACCAACGTATGTGTACTTATTGCTATAACAAATTAAAGCAAAACCAGATGCCTGCTAGAGCGGTTTATAATAATCTGGAATTAGATGACATTCCTTATGAATTGAAGGATTTAAATACGTATGAATCTATTTTGATTCAAAGTGTCCATCCCTTCCAGGCTATTGTACGAATGGAGCCAAAGACAGGGAAGTTGCCTCCATCAGATTTACAGAGAGGATTAAAGGGAAGGGTTGTTTATTTGCCTTTGGATTTGAAGAAAAACATAAATACAATTGGAGTAGAGAAAGTGGAAGAGGAACCTCTGGTTATCATAGTTAATGGTGTTCCGACAAAGAGTAAGAAAATCTGGCAAGATTTAGTGGATGTTAGGAAAGTTAAAAAGGCAACATTATATTTGATAAAAAATAATAAGTACTACAAGAATGTATGTGTTGCAGAAGAGAAAGTAAGTGAAGAAGAGGACAGCGATTTGTGTCCTGGTCAAATTGAGAAAGTAGAAGCCTCTAAAAAGGAAGAAATATATGAACATTATAGTGTTCATCCTTTGCATTCCAAGGAAGTCATGGGGAATGCTATTGAGTTGTTTCAAATGAAACAAGCCAAAGGGAGTCCTATTAGTGTTTGGGAGGAAAGTTTAGAAGCTCGGTGTTTCCCACAGTTATTTCCCACAGGTCGAGGAGGACGTTATGATGAGCGACCTGTTCAAATTCCTGCTTCAGAATACCGGACTTTACGATTGTATACAGAAGATCCTAGGTTTCGACAATGCATTCCCTATTTATTTCATCTATTGTTTGAAAGTGATCTCTCTGGATTGTCTTATGCAGTGAACCACATCTTGAAAAGTGGTATACAACTGCGAAATATCTCGGCAAGGGACTTTATGGATAAAGTCAATGTGCAAGACAGTATTTTAGATTCTCACCTGATTAATCTCATGGCTTGTCAGCGTGGTACTAATGAGTATTGGTACCGCCGTCATGTTGACTTAAAATGTATGCTGAGGAACTTAGGAACTCCCACATGGTTCCTCACTCTCAGCTGTGCTGAGTATGGCTGGGAAGACTTACTTGAATTTCTACGAGAGGTAAATGGAAACATTGAAAATATTGAATTTAAGACACCCGGAGAACTGTGCTCTTTGGATCCTGTGAATGTTTGCAGGTACTTCAATCATAGATTTGAAGCTATGATGTCTTTCATCACGAACAAGAAAAATCCACCTCTTGGAGAGGTGTTGGATTTCTTCTGGAGAAAGGAGTATCAAGCAAGAGGTGCTCCTCATATACATATGCTACTATGGATCAAAGATGCACCCAAATTTGGAACAGATCCGGATGACTTAGTGATGAGTTTCAGAGAACAGTATGCTACATGTGCTGTTCCAAAGACAAATGAAGACAAAAGTCTAAGAGAACAAGTTTTACGGTTTCAAAGCCATCGTTGTGGAAAGTACTGTCGTCGTAAATTCAGAAACAAGGACAAATACTACACCAAATGTCGTTTTGCATTTCCACGGTCGGTGTTATCAACAGGAAGAGTTAACAATTTGATGTCATCGCTGCGACATAATGTGACGAGGAAATCACCCAAAAACACATACAATTTGAAAAGAAACGAAGAGTCCAAGTACATCAACGACTACAACCCAGTGATTTTGTCCATGTGGAATGCTAACATGGATATACAGTTTGTGGCTGACAACTGTATGGCTGTGGCTCGGTATGTGACGTCTTACATCACTAAAAAAGAAAAGACAGAACTGAAGGATATGTGGGAGGATATTTCCAATGAAAAGAGCCTCAGTAAGAAGTTGTACAGTTTCAGTCTGAAGATGTTGTCGCATGGAGAAATTGGAGCTTACGAATGTTCTGACCGGTTATCTTCAGCAAGTCTCTATGCCAAATCTAGGAGTATCATTTGGGCGAGTCTTGGCCTTGCTGCAACGCGTTATCGAGTTCTGAAACCTGTACGGGAAATTGAGTATTTGGCGGAGAAGGAGCCAAACAGTACAGATATTTTGAAGAGCAACATGTTGGATACATATTATCCAAATAGAAGCAGTCACCTGGAGAATGCTTGTCTGTATGAAGTTCTTCAAAATTACGTTTTCAAGAGGAACATCAAAAAAGATATTGATAAAGGAGTGTATGCTGTAATTGGAAGTGAGGGATGTCTGGTCAAGCAAAAAAAAATGTCAATTGATAAATCATCGAAAATTGGATTGCGAATCTCCCGAAAGAAAAGAGTTTTTCTATTTAGCTCTTTTGCAACTTTTCAAGCCTTGGCGTGCAGAAGAGGAACTGCTTGGGGATTTCCTCTGTTACGAAGACTCTTTCAATGCAGCCAAGGAGTCCATAGAATGTCCTGTTTTTCCAAAATATCTACAAATGTTGAATGCAGAAATTGAGCAGGAAGCAACAATTGCAGCCGAGATTGCTAGAGACAGTTCTCAGGACAGTCAGAGTTCTGTTTCATTGAGTCAGGATCCACTAGGAGAACCAGTTATTAAAAATGAAGCTGCCACTGCCATGATTGAAGTGGAAAGAGCCATGGCACATGCTCAGAAGGATGCGGTTAACTTAGAAGAATTGGAAAGACAACTTAACGTTGAGCAGAGGAAAATATATGTCGAAGTTACCAACCAAATTGAGCATGGATTAAGTCATGAGAAGGAAGAGTGCTCATGTACGTCGTTGAAGCCTGTCCGACTGTACGTGAGTGGAGAAGCAGGAACTGGAAAAAGTTTCTTTATTAAAGCAATTTCATGTTATATGCAGAAAAGGACTGATTCATCGCTGTCTTGTGTTGTGACCGCTCCAACTGGACTGGCAGCTCATAACATTAAAGGGATTACTTTGCATCGGTTACTGATGCTGCCAGTGGAGCATGATAACAAATTACAATACCACAAGTTATCTGGAGATGCTTGTTGTGAAGTATCTCGAGTTTTGAAAAAGATGAAACTTCTTATCATTGACGAAGTAAGCATGGTTTCCAATCTCATGCTTGCTTTTGTGCATTTAAGAATGCAGGAAGTTCTTAAAACAGAGTATGATGTGTTATTCGGTGGCAAACACATCATTGTTTTTGGTGATCTTCTGCAGCTGACACCAGTGAAAGGAGAACCAGTGTTTAAACTGCTTACACATGAAGATACCAAGAAGTGCCTAGGGAGCATTGGCAACGTTAACATATGGTTAAACTTCAGTTATGCTAAGCTGCGTGAAAATATGCGTTAGGCGAAGGACGAAGATTACAAGAATATTCTACAAGATATTAGAATCGGGAGAGTGACTGAGCGTGGTAAAGAAGCTTTACATGCACGCTTACTGTCAAATTTATATCCAGAAGAAGATGTTTTGCCAGAGGATATTTTTCAGAAAATTACTGTGAAGAAATCTGGAATATGTTTGATGCCAACTCTTGCAGAATGTTCCATCTTCAACAACAAAATGTTGAATTTAGAAAAACAAGAGATTGTAAAACTTGAAGCTATTGACAAAATAGAGCATATGGGAGCAACAATTATTTTGTCAGAGAATTTGAAATCTAAATTGGATTCATTAGAGAAGACCATATCTAAAACTGCGGGTTTTGAAAAGACTTTGAATGTGTGCTTAAATTGCCGAATCATTTTGAGAAGGAATTTACATGTTGAAAGAGGTCTGGTAAATGGATCAATGGGTAATGTTGTTGATTTTGAGAAATACAGAAATAGAGATGGAATTGAATTTTTAAAAATTAAATTTGATGGCATTGAGGAAGTACAGCTAATTGGTCGTTGCTCTGCTAGGTTTTTGCTTGTTAAAGACTTATATGTTCGCCGTAAGCAGTTTCCTGTTTGCTTGGCATATGCGATGACAATTCATAAATCGCAAGGTTTAAGTGTAGACACTGCTTTAGTGAATATTGGCAGTTCTGTATTCAAAGAGGGTATGGCTTATGTAGCATTGTCACGAGTCAAAACTTTATTGGGTTTGTACTTGATTGACTGTGATGTCACAAACATTTGTGCAGATTTAGATTGTGTTAAGGAATACAATAGGTTAAGAAGAGAGTACGCGCCACATTTGCCTCAATATCCTTTGATTGAGAAACGTGTGGTAGGCCGGAAACGAAGAAATATCAGTAATAGTAGGGAGGTTGTAGCAAAAAGACCAAAAGTCGATGAACCCAAAAGTGGAAGCCGGAATAAAATGAATTCTGTTGAAAATGTTGTTGGTTTTAAATTTGAAAATAGTTCTGGTGTAAACTGCTATGCTAATGTAGTTGTTAATGTTCTCTTTTCACTATAGACTTTCAAAGAACAGATTGTGATCAATTCGGAACAAAGTTTATGCTGTTTGTTGAATTCTGTGTTAGAGAAATGTAGTGCTGATAAAACGAGAGTAGAAAGTGTGTCTGAAATTCGTTTTCTGTTAGACGAATGTTCAGGTCAAACAGAATTCTCTGAAAATATTCAGCAGGATTGTCAGGAGTTTTTAATGTATATTTCTTGATGTATTGCAAGATGAGGGTGTAGATGTAGATTATCTATTTGGTCTTTCTTATCAATGGCAGCATGACTGCGAGAACTGTAGGCTATCAAGTACTAATAGTGTAGACTCAGAAAGATTTATATATTTAACTTTGCCTGACAGTAAATCAGTATCCTTCAATAAGCTAGTAAAGGCAGCTGATCAAAATATGAAGTGCAGCCAATGTAAGTCTGAAATGCTGTCCACGTTAATTTTACGAAGTTATGGCCAGTATGTCATTTTAATGTTCCAACGATGTAGGCCTGATGGAACTAAATTGACAACTTTAATTAATAATTTTGTGGCTTCACAGTTGTCAATATCAGGAAGGACTTTTAAAACTACTGCAATTATATATCATAACGGTCCTTCAACTAATTCAGGACATTACACAGCTTATTTGAAATCTGGAAACGGTTGGTCATTCTGCAATGATTCTGTTTTAACTTTTAAAAAAAGATTGCCTTTCCACCTTCAAAATTCTTACCTGGTGTTCTTACAACCAAAATTTTAGGAAAGGAAGCTTGGGATTTGTTTAGAGGAATTTACGGAGGTTCTAATGGCTCCTACTATATATGGCCTTGTGGATAATTGTAGTACAGAGCGAAAACTGTTTGTTTTTATAAGCAAAGTCAAGCAGCAGATCAAAATAAGGAGTAGAGGAAATGTAAGTCTGCAATGCTGTCCACATTATTTTTGAAAACTTATGGATGAAATGTCATTTTACAATTTCAACTACATAAACTGGAAGAAAATAAGTTGTCCAGTCTAATTAAAAATGTTTTTGCTACACAGTCATCGATTTCAGGAAGAACATTTGCAACTGCAGTTATTACATAATATGCTGGTTCTTTGACAACATCTGGATATTACACAGCTTATTTAAAATTTAAAAAATGGCTATTCTTTCAGCAAACATTACTAATTGAGTATATGAAGCAATGTTGCCTTTTAACTTGATTTTTGAAGTCAGAATTTAGGGTAGGTAATTGGACTACAATGATTCTAGGTGTTGCTGTAACTTAGTGTGCTGTTTCAAATTGCTTTGTATGTCTCAGTTTTCTTAAAACAATTGAGATAATCTTTCAGAAAGTGGCGGGCAGAAAATAGTAACAGCACAACTGAGTATAAGCTGTTCATAGGATATCCTTTGACGTCATAGAAAGTAAGTTACTTTGGAGAAGTTCCTATTTCTGCTTATTTATATTATTTGGGTTTTTTAAACACAATCATTTTGATTGTGTTTTTTTCCCCGCTGTTATATGATGAATACCTTCAACTCACTGTTTTCAGTGAAATTAGATTTTTTCTGATAACAGCAAAAATAAACCATTAAATATGTTTAATTAATTTTCTACTTTGAATTGTGATTTCTAATATGTATATGGATTGGTGTGGCTCACTGATTAGAGGCGGCAGACCCAGAAGCAGAGGTCGGCCTGGGACCAGGGTTCAATTCCTGACGTGGCAGGATCTTGGGCCTTGGTCAGCGGACTCGATAATTCTCGCTTCGGTGCCTACTCCAACCATAGGTCCCACTCAGCAACTTTGGGTAATAGCTTGCTTAATCTCAACTAACAGCCCCATCAGCGCCAGGGATGCCTGGCATCACCTTGGGGATGCTCAGGAGGGACCATCTCACAGGGAAAGCCAGGATGGGTTCCCCAGCGGTATACAGCGCCGGGACGCCTCTTTGCTGGGTCAGCTGTACGCTTTACTAGTATACCACATTTAACATTTAACATTCATTTTGTCTTATGCTCACTCTTTTTTTACCATCTTGTATTAATTTAAATTTTTTTGTTCTTTCTTACACAGATTAAAAGTATGAAAATGATAATACACTACGGTAATGACAATTATAAGGTAAGCGTTTAGTACTTTTTACGTTACATGTCTATCAGATTTAACTTTTATTAGTTCCTCTGCTTCTTTTTTTTAACCCTTAGTTTCCTGTCTTTGCTACTTCCTTCATTTCTTTTTCTATTACTTATTTATACTACTCTTTTCACTTCTTTTATCAGTCCCTCTTTCAACAGTAACTGTGTGTTACTCCCTCTATTTTTCTTTCTTTTCACATTACTCTCTGTTTATTAATTCGTCTTTTTTAAAAAAATATTTTTTTTACTTCGCTCCCGGTTTGCGTACCCGAACGCTAACCGGGAAGCGTATCAATAGAAATAGAGGATGCTAGAGTGCTAAACATTCTAGCAATTTTTTTAAAAAGGGAAGGTAGTTCTGAAAAGAACTTTTTTTTATTATTTTTGATGTTTTATATTTTTTTTGAGGAAGGAGAAACAAAAATGATTTACTTCAAAGGGCTCAACAGGAGCAACAAAAACAAAAAAATTACTTTCTAGGACGTTTTGGACATTGATGATTTTCAAATGATCTATTTATTAAAGTAATACTAATTTCTCTGCATGAAATTAATTTTCCACACTCTACACAAGTCAATCTCATCTGCCCAAAGTTCTTTTGCAGATTTGGAACCGTTTCCCTTGCCTCTGACTCACTTATTGCTAAGTCATTGATGGATGTTTTTGCCGGTCGGGGGTTATCCACCAAATCTCGAAATTGCGCTTTGGAATAATTAAGAGGGTGCCAAGTCTCCATGTGCCGATGCATGGTATGATTACCAAAGCTATATTTTTTTTCGGTCCCTCTCGAGAGTGTTTTTTTGCAGATGAGGCAGGTAACGTACCTGGCATTACTTTCTTTTCATGAGAAGGAAAAGAAAAAAATTGCCAGATAAAATTCACTTTCACATGGGACATTCTTGGCATTTCTTTCAGAAAGCCACTTGTCCCTTGCTCCTGTTCCTCGTCTTCTTCTTCTTCTTCTTCCTGGTCGAAGATGACCTGGCTAGTCGTCCTCTCTTCTTTGGTGGTGGTGGAGGTGGTGGAGATCCACCAGCTGCAGCTAATGGAAATGCCATGTCTTAGCAAACAAAAACAGGTCTTTCTCTCATAAAAATGAAAGTCGGAGTGAGGAAAAAAGGTGGGACTTTCATCATTTGAGAAAAGAAAATGTTCTAAACCAATGAAAAGTGTTTGTTTTACGTCATATGATCAAGCGTTCCATCATTAGGAAACTAAAAGTAAAATCAACCAATGAAAAGTTTTATTAACTAGCCACATGACCTGTTATGCTTATGTTCCGCGCTCCGCACCGCGCCTCGGATCGATTCCGGGGCTTTACGTTTCGCGCCTTTGTTCGCGTTCCAGAACGCTTCCGGGTGCGCTAACGCAGCACATCATAAGGGGCATTACGTAGTAACGCGATATGTTGCGTTTACGGGACGCGTCACGATGTGCCTTTCTAACGCGGTATTTGCACTAACGGAACGTTTACCGGTTCGCGGACCGGCAACGAAACAAGAAAAAATAATTTAAACTATAATATAAATTGAATTAAACAAATATAATACAAATATATATAAAATATATTTGTGAATTAGAATAAAAATATATGTTACAGCTATAGATATTAGCTTTTAAAAAACCAATGAAATTCACTGAAAAAACCATAGGTTATAGACCATATATAATTAGGGATTAGCATTTACAAAACCAAGAAAATTCATTGAAAAAACCATTGGTTATAGACCATATATAGTTAGGAATTAGCATTTTCAAAACCTTAATTTACTCGCACAAAACCATAGAAATTCGAATATATAGTTAATTGCAATAACTATATATCGCGCACCCGCAATCCACTGCTGATGATGTCACATATTACATCATTCATGACATGGTCAGTGACATCACTGATGACATCACTGATGACATCTCAAATGACATCACTGATGACATCTCAAATGACATCACTGATGACATCACTGATAACATCTCATTTGACATTACTGATCACATCACTGATGATATCATTCATGTGATAATACGATGAACCTCTTCAGACTCTAATATAACCTTAGATACAATCAGTGTAAACAGACACTCACAGACTGTCCCTAATCCATGGAGTTACTCACACACCTAGTCAGTCATGCAAAGAATCAATCACACCTCCATTTCCTCAACTATACAGTTATACACACCTTACTTAAACATATACTAACCCATATTTACTCTCTTATACAATCACTGATACAAGTTCACAATGATCCATACAGCCACTCATACATTCACTGGCTCTTATGCACAGTTATTTATATATGTCAACTCTTACATGTACTGTGTTTTACATATGTACTTACATTGACATGTAGCACTGAGAAATCCAATCACTCACCAATACACTCATGCAGACAGTCATCCGCCCATACAGCTATTTATACATGCACTTTTGAACCCATACATCTACTAAATCAACTGCTCACACATCTATGCACAGAGTCACATACCTCCCAGCCACCCCCACACACACACTCACTCTCCCATACAAATATTTGGGCAACCAATCAATAACCCATATAGTTACTCATATAGCTACTGATCAACACATGCAGCAGTTTACAGAACTACAGAAATAATGATGCACAAATTAAGACAGTTTAGTCACTAACCCATGCACTCAGTGAGACACATTAAATCATTCTCTCATACAGTCAGTCATGCACCTACTAAATCCTTCATCCAAACACTTATACATCCAGTCATTCTTCAATATGTAAGACATATTTTAACTTTACAGAAACATACAGTCACTGGATGATGTCATCAGTGATGTCATCAGTGATGTCACTGACCATGTCATGAATGATGTAATATGTGACATCATCAGCAGTGGATTGCGGGTGCACGATATATAGTTATTGCAACTAACCATATATTCGAATTTCTATGGTTTTGTGCGAGTAAATTAAGGTTTTGAAAATGCTAATTCCTAACTATATATGGTCTATAACCAATGGTTTTTTCAATGAATATATATATATATATATACAGTTTTTTTAATCAGGAAACTTGGTCCTTGATGTAATGACATCAACATTGTGTTAGGATATTTTATATATTTATATATTTATTAACTTATTTATATATGTATTTATTTATTTGCTCAATGTTGCACATGTGTACATATATAACATTACATGACTTTATACACACCCACTGTGGGTTGTACTTGTGACCAGGAAGGCTGTAAATTACTTTTATAGTCCCCTGTTTGTTTCCTTATTTTTGAAACTTGTTTACATATGTAGGTGGTTACGATTAGACCACCTTTTGTGTCAACTGTATATATTTCCCTTTTGGCTTTGCGATCACATCATGTGATCAAGACAGTGGACACTGTCGAAACGCGTAATGGCGGGCATGCTGAGCAAAACTGAGCTAAAATAAACGCACTTTGTTTGGCACCAACTACGGGTTCCTCTCTTCGTCTTTTCCAGCATGAAATAACGTGGCAGTGCTGGGGATTTCTTGGCCTTGTTTTCCTTTTATATATATATTGAATGATTATACGTGTATGGGTGAGTGACTAATTTGTGGGAATGTCTGTATCAGTCTGTCAATTGGTGTGTAAGTGGCTGCATCAGTTGGTGAGTAGGTACATGAATGCATATGTGGGTTATTGATTGGTTTTTTGAGTACCTGTATGGGTGCATGAGTGTCTGTGTGGGTGGGTGAGGGTGTGTGTGACTCCCTGCATGGATGATTGAGTGGGTGAATCACTGCCTGTATAGGTTCATGAGTGCATCTGAGAGGGGCTGTATGGGTGAGCAAGTGTGCAAGTGTGTCTCAAACTTAATGGGGACAAGACAGAGGTTATGTTGCTGGGACATCTAGCACCATCTACGATCAATCAGATCTGGCCAGCATGTTTGGGTACTCCCCCAGTCCCCAGGGATGCCATCAAGAGCCTGGGAGTCTGGTTGGACAAGTCCCTGACGTTTAACCATCAGGCCGCTGTACTATCTGCCACCTGTTTCGGCCTTATTAGAGTATTGAAGAAGATCCTTCCATTACTACCGTTTGAGGCTAGACAAACTGTGGTCCAGGGACTGATACTTGCGAGGCTGGACTTTGGAAATGCGCTTTACCTTGGGGCCCCTGACTCCACACTAAGAAAGTTGCAGGTAATTCAGAACTGTGCGGCTCGAACCCTGCTCCAGCTTCCTCGCAGGACCTCTGTGAAGGCCGGACTGACAAGATTACATTGGCTTCCGGTGAAAGACAGGATCAGCTTCAAATCCCTTTTTGTTGCTCATGAATCCTTTTGGGAAACTGGGCCACTGATCAGTCGCCCTTTAATCGCTCCCTATCTTCCCAGCAGACAGCTTCGGTCTACCAACGCCTTATTGGCTGTTGTGCCAAAGGTTAAAAGGTCTAGATCAGGAGGTCGCTCCTTTTCTTTGAACGTGGCAAAATTGTGGAACAGTCTACCCTTTCATCTCAGGTCCAACTTGGACCTTACCTCTTTTAGGAAAAATCTAAAAACCTTCCTGTTCAACAAATAGTTTGTCCTCCTGTATCCAGCCCCACGGGCAACACTTGTTAGCTATCAGCGCTGAGACGCCTCCGGGCAGCTATTTTGCGCTTTACAAAAATTATTTTCATTTCATTTTATTTCATTTCATATGGCTGTGTCGGTGAGTGAATGGATGTCTTATTGGTATATGGGTGAGTAAAGGCATATGTGAAAGGCAGCATGTAAGTGTTGGAGTGTATTAGTGACTGTATGTGTGATTGTGAGAATGGTTGTATGGGTGAGGATGTGCTTGTGTCAGTCACTGTATAGGTGAGTAAGTGTGTGTTAGTAGCTGTATGAATAAGTGAGTTGGTGTGAGTATAACTGTTTAGGTGAGTAAGTGGCAGTATGATTGACTCTATTGGTGAGTAAGTATGTGTGTGAGTAGCTCTATGAGTGACTAACTGTATGTGAGTGGCTGTATGGCTGTATGAGGGGATATATCAGTGGCTGTATTAGTAGTAGTCAAGTCAAGTCAAAACCACTTTATTCAATTAATTAATATCATAAAAGTATACTAGACATTTGTAAAACTATTTAAAACATGTTTAAAAGACAATTAATATATTTTCAGTCATAATGACAATTAAAACCCGTTATAAAAAGATAATTATACAATTTCATTTCCATTCGAGCCCCACAATCCATTATTTAAATACATGATTACAAAAGTAGTCAGCTTTCAGCATTAATAGTCCAATCTTGATCTCCTAATTCTTACAGATGCAGCCAGAAAACTGGTGATACAGTACATAATTACGGGGGCTTCCATCATTTGCAGAAATAGCAATGCGGGCTTATACTGCGTAAATCTCATCTCTTTCAGTATTGGTTTTACAAATCAATTCCGGGGTTCAGAATACAAGGGGCAAAAAAACAAAAAGTGCGCAGTGTCCTGGGTGGACGGGTCATCACATTTACATGGAGTCGAATCCTCAAGCCTACACCAACCTTTCTCATCCCAAAGAACCATATGGATTTGATTGAAACGGAATTTTGTCAGTAACCATTTGTGGAAAGAATTTGTCACCACTGACAAATAAGGAGCCAACTCAAGGGATGTGGTTACCATTACATATGCCCTCACAGAGGGTTTACCTAGCTCATCCGCTTCACGCTCGGCAACACAGAGCCTAGTGAAGTTAGTCTTCACCCACACTAGATCTGCTTTACACAGGGAATATGGTCTAGCAATAATCTCAGGGCGTCCTAGCTTCACAGCCAAGGACTCTACATAGGACAACCACTGAATATCCCTCATGTGATCTAGTTTAAGACAATCTTTTATGATCTTATGATTAAGGCTAAGGTTCGGATTTAGCCAGAGCTTAATCCATTAGCCAGAGCTTAATCCATTAGTAGTAAAAAATTGATTGTTTTTGGTTAATTAAAACTATTACAAAAATACAGGTTAAAGAAGATTTTGTACACATTAAGATAAGAGAAATGCAATTCTAATAACTTAAATGTCTCCAATGTAAAGCACCTTTGTTTGCCTTCTTCTGAAGAGGTTCAAAAGGTCTGTGCTCAAATTTTTCAGTTGTGTAGGTTAAAACATGATTATTTGGGTTTTGCATTTACACGGGGGGCATCTTCTCCTTTCTTGGATTCTACTAGTGACAGAAATTTCACTAGCTTCCCATTTAGCTGCAGGTCCTGTCTCCGGGTTCAAATCCCTCGTTAGTTGAAGTGCGTTTTAAGTAATCCTACCCTTTCCTCCTTTAGTTTGATACAGGAGCAGATTAGGTGTTCCATATCTCCTGTGCCATTCCCACAAAGTCTGCATGTGTTTCCACATTTTCCCCTCTGCCAGGGTGGAAGGTGCTGGATGGCTGGCAGGATTCCTAGCCTGTATTTTAAGAATTGCTCTTTGGTCTTCCTGTGGTACCCCATGTTGAAGTATGCCAGGTAATTTGTTGGCGCTCAGAGTCATCCAGGGGTGACTCCTGTAGGCAAAAGCTGCTTTGTCTTCGACAAGGGAGATTTTTTTGATTACTTTTTTACTACTTGCTTAAAGAGCTAATGGGTATTTTGAGTTTCCCATAGATCTACTAGCCCGGTAGTAGCAAGTGAGTCCTCCAAGTACTTTCTGGCCGGCAAGTTAGATATGTTACAAAATTCTTCCCAGAGCTGATGGTTCACTGTCTTCCGGGGAGAGTTCTCAATTTTGTGCTAGCACATTATGTAGGAACCTTGCCTTGCCAAGAGTTGGTTGATTAGGCCGAACTCCAATCGAATCTGTGCGGGTGAGGCGTAGGTTGGAAGGTTAACCATAACTCTAAAGGCCCTGGCCATGGTGGTGCCCAGCATTTGTGCGGCCCTACCCCTCAGTGCCTTACTGCCATAGGTGATGGAGGGTAGGATTTTGGCTTGAGTTACCCGGAGGAGAAGTGGAAGGATAGGCCCTGCGAGCTTTGTTTTTAACTGCCTTGGTGTTGTTGCTATTGCCGTCCCCTTCCTCCTGAAAGCCTCAAGGTGGTTGGCGAATTGACCACCCTTATCAATGGCTACGGCTAAGTATTTGTATACACGGCTGTTCCCAATTGTGGGTTTTTCCCAAGTACCAAGTGTGGGTCCGTCGTTTGCCGTCTATTGTCACAGTTTATGATTTGTTGATGTTCACTCCTAGATTGTTTTCCACTGCGTATTCGTGCATTTTGTTGAGTAAGCGTTGTGGCTGTATTAGTGAGTGAGTGGGTATAGAGGTGGCTGCATGGGTGACTGAGTGGGTGTGTGTGTAGACCTATGAATCAGTGAGTGGGTATGTAAGTACTAGTATGGGTTTTTCAATGGTTTTGAGAATGGTAGTGTGAAAGTTGGAGTGGGTGTATGAAAGGTTATATGGGGATGTGAGTGGCTGCATTACAGATTCTATGGATGATATCATCAGTGATGTAATCAATGATGTAATTTGAGATGTAATCAGAAATATCATCAGTGAGGTCACTGACCATGTCATGAGTGATGTCCTAAGCAGTGCATTGCGGGCACGGAAGTTATAGTTAGTTCAGCCAACTATAACTGCTGAATTTCTCTGGTTTTGTGCGAGTAAAATATCAGCCTAACTATAACATCCCTGTAATCTTTGGGGTTGTCTGTGAATATCTAAGGTTTTTTTTAATCCTATTTCCTAACTATAACAGCCCCGTAACATTTGTTTTTTTCTGTGAATTTCCAAGGTTACTGTTTTTTTAATGTAGCAATGGTCATTGCGGAATGGTGTTGTAAAGGGGCAAGGCCTCTGACCAGCTGTCAGCTGACCACCTTATAGAAAGTACCAAGAGGGCTTTGTGGTCCCCAAGGTCCGTTAGCATCCAAGACAACTTTATTCCACAACCAGTAGTTTGCCAGGAGAAGTGTTTGCAGAGTGGTGCAGAAAGGGCGTGTTGCCTCCGAGGACCTCTTAGCAAACTGACTGTGTGGGACATGCTGGAGGTAACAAGAAGGATACTTGACCCTCAAATACCCTCACTAGCCAAGGAGACTTCATCCCCCAACTAGTACTATGCTAGGAGACACGATTACAGAGTGATGGAGAAAGGACGTCCTTGATGATTGCACAGGTAGTGCCTGTATGATTCTATGACTGCCATTGCAAAGGACAGACTGCGAATACCAAGTGTTTTTAACAAAGTGTGAGTGTGAGTACAGAGTGCTGCTGCACTAGACAACAGTTTTAATCTTATTAACTGTGCATTGAACCCGCATTGTTCCTGTCGCCTGTTCTAGTTTATCCCCCATTTGCTGCTTAATAACCTTTTTATTTTTCTCGCTGCTTTTTTGCACTTTGCACATTGTAAATTAGTTGTTGGACACACTTCCTTGATCTCACCTATCTCCACCTCCCCGATCTGACGCGGCTTGGCCATTTGTTCAGAGGGAGGCGGATACACCTCCCTGCTGGCTCTCACTTCTAGCCTGGTGGGTGGAGCTCAGTGATTCTTCCTTCGCCGGCCAGCATTTTTAGTCAATGCTGGGACGGATGTGCAGAAGAATGTGAGTACCAAGTGCTGCTGCGCTAGACGACAGCTTTTATTCTTATTAACTGCGCATTGAGCCCGCATTGTTCCTGCCGCCTGTTTTAGTTTATCTCTCAGTTGCTGCTTATTAACCTTTTTACTTTTCTCGCTGCTATTTTGCACTTTGCACATTGCAAACTACTTGTTAGCCGCACTTGCTTAATCTCACCTGTCTCCACCTCCTTGGTCTGACGCGGCTTGTCCGTTTGTACAGAGGGAGGCAAACACACCTCCCTGCTGGCTCTCACTTCGGGCCTGGTGGGTGGTGCTCGGTGATTCTTCCCGCGCCGGCCAGCCTTTTAGTCAATGCAGGGGCGGATGCGCAGAGGAATGTGAGTACCGAATGCTGCTGCTGCGCTAGACGACAGCTTTTATTCTTTTTATCTGTGCATTGAACCGGCATTGTTCCTGCAGCCTGTTGTAGTTTATCCCTCAGTTGCTGCTTAAGAACCTTTTTATTTTTCTTGCCGCTATTTTGCACTTTGCATATTGGCCGCACTTCCTTGATCTCACCTGTCTCCACCTCCCCGGTCTGACGCGGGTTGGCCGTTTGTTCGGAGAGAGGCGGACACACCTCCCTGCTGGCTCTCACTTCCGGCCTGGTGGGCGGGGCTTGGTGATTCTTCCACTTTAGTCAATGCTGGGGTGGACGCGTGCAGCCGGCGTGCCGGCATTGCGCCAAAGGCAAGCGCATTTGCACCCATCTGCGCCAGTACGGGGCACAGGGCATGTCACCCTGCCCAAAATGCACCTACTCTACAGTTATTCTCCTACATATGGTCCCTAAGAAACTATATCCGATTGAAGGTCAATTATCACAAAAACTGCAGTCCTTAGGGCTTTTAAACTCCAAGCCCCCGACCGCTGTTGATATCAAACCCCCGGGCGTACGTTCTAGGAGTCGACCGGTGTCACCCTCATCAGGCACAGACAGAGCTCTGGTCAAAGACCTTGATATCATATACCTTAATACTCACTCCATGGCTTAACACCAGTTAGAAATTGTTAATATCTTAGATACGGATGCACCGGATTGCCTGCTACTTACTGAGACCTGGCTCCTAGAGTAGTCATCCCCTGACATCCTGGCAGACTTCCCTGATAACTATTTTATCCTACATACAGACAGGCCGTTAGACAAGAGAGGGGGAGGAGTGGCTGCAATAACTTTCTGCCTCTGCCCTGCCTCACCTGGAAATTCCAGCAGTAGACTCTATTGTAATCAGACTCAATCTACATAGTAGCACGCTGATCTATGTGATATTATACAGACCCCCCGCCACAATGCCTGACTTTCCCAAAACCTTTGCTAACTACATTGCGTCTTTGACCACTGACTATGACAAAGTAATGAATATAGGTGACTTAATCTATTGAACCAATGAGACTGATGAGGGAAAATCTTCCAGGGAGCTTTCTGAGTCCCTTGCTTGTCTAAACATCACTCAACACATTGACACCCCCGCGCAAATTAAGGACCATACCCTCGATCAAGTGTGGTCAATTAATGTCAACCTGACTCACCTGGCAGTACAACCCTTCGCTTGGTCTGACCACTATATCATCAGTTTTAATCTCTTTTCTCCCCCCCTGAGTTCTAACCCCTCTCACTCAAAAAGCACTCTTAGAAACTAGAATCGGGATGAGCTGGGTAAACTAGTAGAAACTCTGTCTAGGGAGCAGCCGGTATCGGAAGGTAATCCAGTTAACTGGGAGAGCGAGATTGCCTACTGGCAAAGGAAGGCCTTTAACCTCCATGCTCCTTTACAGACCAAAATCTACCGCTCCAGGCAGCATGAAGCCGCCAAATGGTTTAACAAAGATCTTAAAACCATTAAACTCCAAGTATGCCAAGCTGAGCGGAAGTGGAGGAAAACCTACAAAGCTCAAAATAAACTTGATTATACCACCAATCTTCATCAGTATAAGGCCGCTATAGTGGAGGCTAAGAGAGCCTTCTTTATGAACAGGGTACTCGATTCGATAATGGTTCGAAAGAAATTTTTAAGATAGTAAAATATGTCTCTAACCCAAGCCGTGTGACCCCATCCTTTGTGCCTAACCAGGTACTTTGCAATGACCTGAATTCCTTTTTTTTTAGATAAAATAAAGAAAATTCAAAATTCCATTGCCCCCACCAACCTTGGCTCCCAAAAAAAAGGGATATTCCCAATCCTTGCGTTCTCAACTCCCTCCCCTTGAGGGATATGAAATGTTTCTTGGACCTCGTAGTTAAGATCAAATCATGCTCACCTAAGGAGGAGGACTGTCCCATTTATGTCTCAAAAGCAATCTATCCGTCCTTCCCTGATATATTTCTCAAATTTCTGAACCACTCTCTGTCCCTTGGCATTGTACCACTTGCTTTTAAAGAAGCAGTGGCCGTTCCACTTCAAAAAAAGCAAGGAAAGATCCCAATAAATTGGATAACTACAGACCCATTTCTCGTCTCCCATTCCCGGCGAAAGTATTAGAGATCCGTGTGACCACTTCCCTTAGCTCTTTTCTGGAAACTAAATTCCTGGACAACCATCAGGCAGGTTTTCGTCCTGCACATTCCACCGAAGCAGTGATTCTATTAGTACTGGACGACCTCAAGGGACAGGCTGACATGGATCACACTCCGGCCCTGCTCCTCCATGACCTGTCTGTGGCATTTGACACCGTGAACCACAAAATTCCGTTGGAGCGCATTGCCGCAGCGGGTCTCGGGGGCTCTGCACTAGTCTGGTTTGGCTCAGTTTTCAAGGCCCGTAAACAGTCAGTGTGGCTATCACCCTTCAAATCTAGAATGGTAGACCTGAACTGTGGCGTTCCTCAGGGCTCCTCCCTTTCAGCAATTCTGTTTAATATCTATATACACCCCCTGATCTCAGGTCTACGTAAGTAGGGTGTAATAATCGTCAACTACGCAGAACGACATGCCGCTTATTTTCACCCTTGACAACTCTATAGATTCTAAGGACTTCGTCATGAGGTCTATGCTGTATGTCAAAACGTAGATGAATAAAATTCAACCAAAGTTGAATAAAAAAAAAACAAGATCATTGTTTCCCACAGTAAACCTGACTACTGGACTCTCTCCGACTGGCCCCCTGATCTAGGTGTGGCACCCACCCCTAAATCTGCTATAAAAAGTCTTGGTCTTCATATTGATGCTGACCTCTCCATGATCACCCACATTGATCGGTGACATCGGCATGCCTTGTCCAATTGCACAAACTGCACAAGATCAGACGTTTTTTTAGTAAGGAGGCCATCACCCAAATTGCTATAGCCCTAATCCTTTCCAAAATCGATTATGGGAATGTCCTCTGCATTGGACTCCCACAATTCCAGAGACATCACTTGCAGATGATTCAAAATTAAGCAGCAAGGATCATCTATCTTAAGGAAAGGCAATGCCATATCACCCCCCTGCTTAGAGACCTACACTGGCTCCCTTTGGAGCAATTAGCCTTGTTCAAAGCTGCCTGTACACTCTTTAAAGCTATCTAAAACATCAGCCCAAGATTCATTGTCTCTCTGCTCAATAAACACCTTCCCAAGCGGACTTTGAGATCCGCGCACCAGAACCTTTTGCCGGTGCCCAGAATCCATCGCAAACGCGTCGGCGGGACTAGGTTTTCTTTCTTGGGTCCCATGATCTGGAATGCTTTCCCTGCTTCCCTCAGGCTTGAGGGAGACTGTCTGCAGTTCAGAAAACAGCTAAAGACCTGGCTTTTCACCTTGGCCTACAATTAGCTATCTCTGGCTTAAAGCTGCATTTATCTATCACTTCCACAGCGCCAAGAAACCTGTTGGTGTACGTGCGCTATACAAATACCCATGTAACATAAGATACATATTTTACATAAGGTTTCAGTGTAGCTATTTAGTAACATTCTAATTTAACTTTCCCCTTTGTGTTCGTTTGTCGAAATAACTACATCAAAAATGCATTTTCCTTCTTCACAGCAACACCGAAGGTCGCAATGACATCCGTAGTCAAGAATACAAGTGAAAAAGTGTAAAACAGATATATAGACGTATTTTTAACAAAGTTTCAGTCCAGCTGTTTAGTTACATATTGGTTTATCTTTATTTTTACAACACATTTGTTAAAAAATAAAACAATTTCAAAAAATAACTTCTAACATCTGAACTCATGAACACAACACAAATTTCAAACAACCATCAGACTATCTATTGTTACCCAAACTTATGGGGAATCAAAAACTGCTGCAAAACTGGTGCAATCCACAATGTGTGACAGGACCCTAGGAAGAGGGATGAACACATTTTCATTATACATGTGACACGACGCCCATCTCTTATTATCTTAAAACCTAACATCAAAGATGTCTCCAAATGGTGATCTACAAGAGGGAAGCTGAAGAACCATCTACATCAGTGGCAGCAGCAACAATACCTGGCAGGAAAGTCCCTTTAGAGATACAGACTACTACAACAGATATGGCTCCACAGTTTTCAATAATGGCTGCATATTGCATGGACTACAGTGTTGTTAAAGCAGCTGGTGACCAGTGTGTTACAGCTATTCACAATGCTGCCAAAGATCATACATTGTATTTTTTCCCCCTTTTGAATTTTTTGCACATTTCATAAGAGAAGTTCATAGCGAGCAGCAACAAGGCAATGGAAATCTAAAGGATCCTCAACTTCAATAGCAGCACAACAACACCAAAGCAGAGAGTGCATTCCAAAGTAATCCTGGGCGCAAGACTACGCTCCGCCCACGGAGTGTACGTAGTGTTGCCTACTTTGCATTTTGCAAGGTAGGCATAGTAGGAAACACTACGCTCGCTTCGTGGACTTAGTCCCAGATCTCTGTACTGGGGTGAATGTATGACATTGTTCTGCATTCTGTCCATCACCCGAGGTTTTTGCATTTGTCACCCCGAGTGGGATGAGTATGCTCAGACGTGAGTCCCATGCACTCCACACCACTGGATTCAAGCAAGCCGGGCTGAAGACGGCTGGAATGCCAGAAACCAGTCCTCGGAAGCTTGTTTCCGGCCCAGGGATGGCATGGCTTGGCAGTTCGGGCTGGACTGTTCCCATGAGGCACAGGGTCAGACTGATTTGCATATGGCCATGTCTGAACTGGGGTGGTGTGGAGTGCAAAAAAACGATGGATTTAGGCACAGATCTCTGTACTGGTGTGAATGTATGACATTGTTCTGCATTCTGTCCATCACCTGTGGTTTTTGCATTTGTCACCCCGAGTGGGATGGGTATGCTCAGACGTGAGTCCCATGCACTTCACACCACTGGATTCAAGCTAGGCATGGGCGGAAAATCCGTTACGCTCGCGGATTTTGCGGATTTTTGGTAAATTCGCCATCCGCGAATTCTCGCGGATTTACCGAAAATCCGGTAATCCGCGCGCTGCCGATTTTTTGCTTGTGTTCGCACTGCTCGCGGCCCGCGGCGCGGGCAGCAACAATCTCGCACTCGCAAAATTACAAAAATTACAATAGGGGAGGGGTGAAGGAAGTGGCCCAGTCTCCATCTTCCTGTTCCTGTCCAGCAAGCTCCTCCCATTGGGGTGGGGTGAAGGAAGTGCCCCAGTCTCCAACTTCCTGTTCCTGTCCAGCAAGCTCCTCCCATTGCTTAGTCCATTTCCTGGCCACTTTGAATTCGATCTTGACTGGGAAGGATTACTTTTTGTGGATGCTGCTGGATATTTGGATTTGAGGCCTTTTGGATTACTTTTGGATTCGAAATTTGATTTCACAAGTAAGTTGATAAGTTGATGTTGTTTGTTTGTGGTGATTTTTGTGTGTGTTTTTCGACTTTTTGGGGTGGTGTTGGGGGCTGGCTATGTTGGTGGGGGGCCATTTTGAGGCATGGTCCTGCAGGTCCTGGCCATGTGGATGGGGTCAAGTGGCCATTTTGAAGTCAGGCAGTGTGCTTTGTGCCATAGGCCCACCCAGTCTGCTCTGATTTCATTCATTATGCCCAGGGGGCCTAGAACTCCCGCGGATTTACCGAAAATCTGCAAGTTCGCGAGCTGCAGATTTTTTTGCTTGTGTTCGCACTGCTCGCATCCAGCGCAGCAACAATCTCGCACTCGCGAAATTGCAAAAATTACAATTCTGCACATGAATTGAAAACCACCAGCAGGCACCATAATTAATTGCAAGGAGTCCATTTTGTAGGGGGGGTGGGGGGTGGGGGGGTGAAGGAAGTGCCCCAGTCACCAAGTTCTTCCTGTTCCTGTCCAGCAAGCTCCTCCCATTGCTTTGTCCATTTTGAATTTGATCTTGACTGGGAAGGATTACTTATTGTGGATGCTGCTAGATATTTGGATTTGAGGCCTTTTTGACTTTCTTTGGATTACTTTTGGATTAGAAATTTGATTTTAAAAGTAAGTTGATAAGTTGATGTTTGTTTGGGGCATTAGCTACAATTTTGGAACTTTTTTCAAAACATTAAGTAAAATATTATATAGTGGCTACTGGCTAGCCACAGTATCCAGTTGGACCAGGCTTAGTTATGGGTGCATGATACAACTGTTTTGTTGAATTTTAACATGATTCTGCCCAGGGCATGGATGGCTTTGGATTGTGGTGAGTTTTGTGTGTTTTACGACTTTTTCGGGTGGTGTTGGGGGCTTGCTATGTGGGTGGGGGGCATTTTATTGCCTGGTCCCGTGTGGGTGGGGGTCTAGGGGCCATTTTGAAGCCAGGTTGTGTGCCTTGTGCCCTAGGCCTGCAACCAGTGTGCTCTGATTTCATTCATTATGCCCAGGGGGCCCAGAATCTGTCTGTTCGCGGATTTTGCTGGTTTTTCGCCACGTTCACGTCGTGAAGCAACAATCTCGCACTCGCGAAATTGCAAAAATTGCAATTCTGCACCAGAAAACCACCAGCAGGCAGCATAAACCTTTTGAAACTTGATGGATGGCATTGGATTGTGGTGATTTGTGTTGTGTTTTTTGACTTTTTGGAGTAGGGGTTGGGGGCTGGCTATGTTGGTGGGGGCCATTTTGAGGCATGGTCCTGGCCATGTGGATGGGGGTCAAGCGGCCATTTTGAAGGCAGGCAGTGAGCTTTGTGCCATTGGCCTGCACCCATTTTGCCTTGCTTTCACCCATTGTGCCCAGGGGGAGTCAGTGGTACATGAAACTACAACCCTCTCTGTGGGCTCTCTTGGATCAATGTTAAATTCCTGTTTCCCAAAAATTTAGCAATTCTTATTTTTGATATTTCCATATTGTGGTGTGCACGTTTGTGTATTCATAAATGCCTACTTGCAAACTATTAATTGAAGCGCTACATATGCAACATATATTTAACTGATGTTCCTCTGTCTTCGTTTGCTTTTAGGTGCACAAAGTCAAGAACTCCGCATTATCGTTGAGCATCAGTGCCAGGAAGAAGTCCTGCTGCGCATGCTGTTCCGACATCTGAAGAAGATGGCTCCAAAAAGAGGTGCCCGTAGCTCCTCTTGCAAGAAAGATGTCTCTACTAAGGAGAAGAAGAAGCAAGTGGCACCACTTACCAAGGAGACTGGTGCCTCGACCACTAAATTTTTGTTGAAAAAACAAAAGTCCACCATGAGTGCTGCACAGGTAGCCTGTTTAGTGGTTCAATCACCAATGACCAGTGTTGTTGGCTCATCGCAAGAAAGTAGCAGCACAAAATCAACACAGGTTGTAACTCATCTCACAAGTACTATTCAACAACCAAAGCCGCAACAACAACAGCATGGGCTACTAGTACAAGCACAAGTACATGCGCAAGGAGCTGTCCAAGGAGCTGTCCGAAAAGGAGCTGTCCGAGAAGGAGCTGGCCGAGAAGGAGCTGGCCGAGAAGGAGAAGGCCGAGAAGGAGAAGGCCGAGAAGGAGAAGTCCGAGAAGGAGAAGGCCGAGAAGGAGAAGGCCGAGAAGGAGAAGGCCGAGAAGGAGAGGGCCGAGAAGGAGAGGTCCATGGAGAGTTGCAAGTAGAGGTCAGTGAAGAGGCCCATGTAGCGGCGCATGGAGTGGTGCAAGTGCCCACAATGGTTATTCTTCCAGAAGTAGGGGCACAGGAGGAAATTGACTTTGGAGCCGGGGTATCATGTCAGGAAGACGAAGCCACTCCTCCTGATGATTCATTTTCTCCCAGCTCCCCAGCAAGGAAAAGATCAAGGAGGGTGTGTAGAAGTTACTCTTCAAGCCCCGCTCCATCAGATGATCTGGATCAAGATTGGCAACCATCTCCGACGTCTGAGAGGGAGGCACACCATGAGCTGAGAAAGGTATCAAATGTTAAAAGGAAGGGCCCCGGAAAGCTCATACTTATGGATCTGAACGTCGGACTTGATGAAGTGGTGCATTCTGATGTTGATGAACAGGATGACAGCAATGACCTAGTCATCACACACGTCATTCCAGCCACACCGGCCATGCAGCAGACAGACATTTATACCCTATCCCGACGTCATGCTGAGCGTGACCCTGGCGACGTGGCACTGGTAGCACCACCAACGCAGTCAAGTAGTACAACAAGTTCAACAAAACCTACAGCTCCCATATTTTCTCCCCAGAGGGGACCTCCATCCAGCTCTACTCCCTCGAGTAGGGTTGCTGCAATAATTGCACAACCCAGTAGATGTCTGCAAGGCTCATCCACCACTGCTTCATCTGGCTTTGGCAGTATCACCTCGTGCGGCAAAACCAGAAGTTTCCAGTCCCCAGTTTGGAACTTTTTTAGTGTCCATGCAAAGCATGATTACATAGCCATTTGTTCCATTTGTAAGACTAGAGTTAGCCGTGGTACGACTGGTACCAACTATGGTACTGGAGGCCAGATAGGTCATCTTAAAAGAAGGCACGCTGTCGAATGGTTTGCGCACCTAGCAAACATCAAGGGAAAGCAATCCCAAAGGGCAAGTGGCAAAAATATACCCGTACTAGGTGTTTCATCTGAAGATGACGGGGAGGTAGAAGAAGTGTCAGACATTTGTCCGGTTGCACCCAGTACCCCTGGCAGCACCACACCCTCCGCAACACAAAGGAGGCACTCTGAGAGTCTGGGAGACACACCAATGCGGAAAATGTCAACACTGAGCACAAGTGGGTCGAAGAAGTCATCAGCATCATCCAGTAAATTTGTCCAGCGCACCATTACAGCCATGTTCTCCTCAGATGCGCCATTTCAACGCAACCACCCAATTGTGCGCCTGTATAACACTAAGCTGGCTAAAATGCTAGCGGTGGACCTTCTCCCTTTTTCGTTTGTCAAAGGTGTGGGTTTTCTTGAACTCGTGGCAACACTGGCCCCTAAATGGAAGGTTCCTAGCCGGTTCTATTTTGCCAGGGTTGCTGTTCCAGCACTACATAAAGAGGTGCTTGAGTTGATTGGGGAAGCTTTGCAGAAGAGTGCTGTTCACACTATACACCTGACAACAGACATGTGGACTAGTTGCCAAGCCCTTGATTACATGTGCATCACTGCACACTGGGTCTCTTTTTCAGGGGTTGCAAAACAGATAAATGCAGGTGGCGACTTGGTCGAGATTTTTAAGGGTGCTTGTAAACATGCAACATTAGCCATGTTTGGCTTGGAGAAAAGTCATACTGCAGACAACATTTTGGATGACTTTAACAAAAAGGTCTCGCAATGGCTGCCCCCAAGAAAATGCAAGGTTGGTTATGTTGCCACTGATAATGGCAGCAATGTAGTTAAGGCCATGGAGGACGGTGACTATTTCAGAGTGGCGTTTTTGGCGCACTGTATAAACCTGGTCGTGCAAAAGTTCTTGAAAAAAGAACTTGCAGTCGACCAAATACTGACCATCTGCAGAAGAATATGCACACATTTCAACCATTCTTTTAAGGCCCGGAAGGAGCTGAGGCGCAAGCAAAATGAACGTAGAATGCCAGTGAAAGCACTTATCCAGGAGGTGGCAACACGTTGGAACTCAACCTTCTACATGCTTGAGCGTCTGCATGAGCTGTTTCCAGTAGTCAATGAGTATATCTACAACCTGGGTGGTGCTACGACAGAAATGATGCTAGCGGTGGAGCAATGGCAGCTAGTTAAAAGCCTGACAGACATGCTTCGTCCTTTTGAGGTCTTCACGCATGAAGTCAGCAGGGAGGACTGTAATTTGGGAAAAGCTATCCCATTGTTGCTGAAGCTCGAGCACCAAGTCAAGGCGGTGTCTTCAAAATTAAAGAATGCTGGAAAGAATGAAGCATATGAGTTGGCGCAGAGATTATTACAACGCCTAGTTAGCAATGAACGGCTTGTAAATATCAAGAAACAACTACACTACATTTGTGCTACTATTCTGGATCCAAGTTACAAAAAGCCATTGTTTGGCAAAGTATTAATTCCTTTTGAAACATCTGATGTTACAGAGTACAAAGGTTAGCTAGCTCAGTCAGCCATTTGTTTTGAAAGAGAGCGGAAGGAAACTGTAGGAGAAGACAGTACTACTAGTGAATCAGCAGGTCATCAGGCGTCCCAAAAAAGCACTTCTGCATCTGTGCCTGTGGCATAAGTGAGTGACTTTTCCTCTGAGCCGTTAACCACACCAGCAACCGTATCATCTGCACCAGGCCCAGGCGATATGTCTGAAGAGGATTGGCTAAGTCAGCTAGAGTTTCCTTGTCCCAGAAAGGACACAGAAGTGCAAAGTACAGGAATCCGGGAGAACATTGTTTCAATGGTGCAGGCCTATCTGGATGACTCAACAGCGGTCAATATTACTGAGGACCCATTGGCGTATTGGCATGGGAAAAGAAACATATGGCGAGAGGTCACCAACCTGGCTATCAATTACTTGTCTTGCCCACTTGCAAAGCGTGTCTTCAGAACGGGTTTTTAGTTCTGCTGGTGGCATTGTGACTTCCAAAAGGTCCCGCCTCTTGCCCGCAAATGTGGAGCGGCTCACCATGATAAAGATGAACCAGCATTTCATACCACCAGATTACAAAGTACGAGAATACACGCAGGAAGAAGAGGACACCAACCTACTTGAGGGAAGTTTACCTCAGTTACCAGAAGTACTACCGACTCAATTTGCAGAGTTTGAGGACGAGTTCTGCTTCCCTGACAGCGAGTTCTGAAAATGAGTCAATGAATCACTAACTTTCTTTTTCGTCCTTATTCACTTTTATTCATGTGTGTCTGTCTTTCTTTGTTTAGCAAGTCCTTGATCACATTCACAACAAAACTGTAATCACGCAATCACAACAACAAGCCCATCAGCAGAACTGTCTTGATTTTGATGCCGCAGCATTCCTCAGGTTCACAAGTTGACAAGAACTCAGTCCTGGTCATCTATCCTCCTCCTCCAGACTCACCCTATCCATTTCCTGTAATGCTGATGATGCCTGGATTCCGCACAATGAAGAAACTTACGTTGACGAGTCACCTAAAGAGGGACTGGAAGTAGTGAGTCCTCATTTAAATACATTTTGCTAAGTGTGGCTTTTTTCCCGGATTTGCTTTTTGGCTGTTTGGGGGTGTCAAACTTGTTTGCGCCTGGGTTTACGGGTCTTGGCTCGCTTGCCTGTCATAGGGTTGCTGTCTGTGGGGCTTCTGGGTTTTTGGGTGTGGGTTTTGGGGTCTGTGAGCACCGCTGCCACATTTCTAATGTTGATTGCTTTTGTTTTGCAGAAAATCCACGCCGGGAAACTCCAGTTGGGGCCCTGCTGCAGAACGCTTTAGGACACTGTGAATTCCAGGTGGAGCCAGCCCTCAAACACAAATTACAGGTAAGATAAGCGTTTGGATGGGAGGTAGTATATTGGAGTATTAGGAGAGGCGTGAGAGTGACAGTGGTACTAGTAAAGTCCTAGGACTATTCAGGAAAACAAACTTACTGTTAATCCCCCACCCACCAGACTCAAAAGCAGTAAAAAACAGGTATGCTCAGATAAAGTTTGAAAAAGTATATTTATATCCCTAACAAAATAATCTCTCCCTAACCCCAACGGTTGTCCTTTAAAAGTCCCAAACCCAACTCCCGATTCCCACCCCCCAAAAGTCTCTAAAAAAGGGGCAAGGGACACTATGGGTGGATGCTGTTGACTTTTTGGGCCAGGGCATCAAACTCCTCGCGGAGCAAGGCGTGCTCTAAGCGGAGCCCCTCCAACACGTTGGTAAAGTGGTGGAGCTCCTGCTGAAGGCGGAACACCCTCAGGGTACTGCGGCGCAGGCGTGCCTTGCAGTTGCAATGGCTGTGAGAGGCAGCTGTTGTCCTTGCTGCTCGGCGTCGGCGTTTGGCTTTGGCAGCCCGGCTCGGTCTGGCTGGAGCACTGTGCTGGGTGGCAGCCCGTGGGGGCACGGAGGCCGATGCAGCCGACGTTGTTGTCGTGGTCGACTGCGCACTTTCGTCGTCCTCCAGGGCCACCAGCCGCCGATATACAGCAACAGTGGCATTGATCCTCCTTTGCCGGGCCTCTCTAGCCAGCTCCTTCCTCCTTGTTGGTTTGGAAGGAGTATCTATATGAAGAAAGAAAGACATAGTCTGTAACCAATGCTCTTTAAGATTAACTCAATCATTCAGCAGAAATTTGTGTTACAGTACAACTAGCAACTTGCAAGCGCATTACATAACTATTGAGGCCAGTATCTATCTAACCTCCCACTTCTTCATCCTTGCTCTAACATTAGTGGGAGTTTAAGGAACAAATTCTACGAGCACTATGGACTTCCATTGGAGTCGACTATGAAAGTACACCAGTCTTATTCTTCTTCTTGTCTCTTGTTTAGGAAAATTGGTACGTTATCTTCTGCAAGCCGGCATAATGCCAGCGCAGTGAACTTGCACCCGAGAAAAAGAGACGCACGCCATGATGAGTGACCTAGACTTGCGTTACTGTACCGGTCCAGTACATGCAGGTGGTGAAGCTCTTACTTTTCTATTACGGGTGGCACTGAGAATACTCTGTTACAAGGGCTACTGCTTAATTAATTTAACTTTCAACCTACAGTGCAAATGAGTACTAGAAATGGAAAATGAAGAAGATAAATAATCTGATTATCTATCACTTCACATGGGATGTCTTTGCTTACATATGGGATGACTTTAGGTGCTTTGATTTTTATTGAGTGACCAGTGATACATACACACATGAATGACTGAGTACTACTAAACTTATTAGGAGAGGTAGGGAGTGACCACCGTAATAACCGGATCTATGCTGTGCTTGCAATACAAACTACTGCTACTATTGATGGTAGTATTTGGACAAAATTACAACTTCTTTTCCTTGCCTTTCCTACACTGGAACGGACGTGCGGGTGCAGTGTTACATGCTCTTCAAAGTTACACTTAGTTGATCCACTGACCGTCTACTCTCTCTAGATCATGGGTACTCACAAACTTTCTCTCGGGGGCTAAATTTACAGTGTAGTTTGTGGCCGAGGGCTGCACTGGTGGGGGCGGAGTCAGAGGGGGTGGGGCTAAAGCAAAACAAAAACTTGTGACCATGAGGTTGCACACAGGTCCCTGCAGCAGATCCTTTATCCACTGAGCCACCAGGCCCAGCATTTACATACATCTCTCTCCCTCCTGCTCTCCCTCCTGCCCTCCCTCTCCATCTCTCTCTCCCTCCTGCCCTCCCTCTCCCTCCCCCTCTGTCATCTCACTGTGTGTGTGTCTGTCTGTGTCAGCCTTCAGCCCGGGCTGAGACAACTTCCTCAACGCGCACACACAGACAGCCACACCAAAGTACTTAACAGGTCTTTAAAAGACCATTAACATATTATTGAGGCTTTGTTTGTTGTAGCGCCCCTGCATCTCCACTCTGACAATCACTGCTCGCCCGGCCCCACAGAGCAGAGGCTTTGTTGTATTTCACCTCTTTGTGGCCCTGCATCTCCACTCTTCTCTGTGGGTGCCGGGGGAGCAGTGATTGTCAGAGTGGAGATGCAGGGGCGCTAACAGGTGAAATACAACAAAGCCTCTGCTCTGTGGGGGCCGGGGGAGCAGTGATTGTCTGCAAGGTCTGCGCACCACCAAGGAAGGCTTGCCGGGCCGCCACCGGCCCGCGGGCGGTACTATGAGTACCCCTGCTCTAGATACACATATGCTATCTAAGAGTCAGATAGTAGCATGATCCAGGTATTTGGACACATACAGTTTCTGTGTCACCCACCCAGGCTGTTGTCCTTCCACCCATCATTGCTTCATCATTCACCCAGCCATGCATCTCATATTCTTTCTCTCCCAGCCACGTCTTCAATCTCAATAAGTAAGGAATATATAAGAGCTTACCTCTGCCCGCCACCACCACCGTCTCAACTCTCACAGACGGCACTACAGCCGCCGCCTCCTCCCCTGAAGAATTGCCCTCCGCCTCCGTGTCGAGCACCACCACCTCCGCGCTGGCCCCGCCACCAGATGTTCCACCTACAAAGTACATTTAAGAATGTTAGAATAAACCACTCACTAGTATTTGGTCTAGGAATAAAGACATGTGAAAACAATGTAATTTGAGACTGTCTACTCTAAAGTAATAAAAAATGTCCCTTTTTCCAGGGAAGGGTGTTGTCTTGCTGCACTTTTTGGCACAACTGATGAAAGCTAGCTTTTTAACACGCACCATTTTTCTCCACACCGACAGAAGATGGACTTCTAACAACAAGATCAAGTTGAAACCAGGTGAGAGCTCGGCTCGACCACAAGAAATGTCTTCAATTAATCGTCAGCACTAACCACTTTTCCATTATCAGTTAAACATTTAGTTTTATTATGACTTCATTTTAATAAATGTGTTTACTTTTAATAAAGCTTTTAAACTTAAATAGACTCTGTGTTTTTTGGTCCAGACTAGAGTGACTGAGCGAAAGGTTTTGCAATTTTTGCAAGCATGAGTCCGTGCCTCTGACACTTCTTGACTCTGACTCCGTACTCTTGAGCTACGGTGGATAATCATCATTGGGGATCAATCATCGATGAATTCGGGAGGTAAATGACTGTGCCACACTATGTAGTCAGTCAATAAGGACATTGGGGGTTTAAAGTCTGTTATCACAGAGGTATGTGGAAACTCTAACAGCGCCTATTATAATTGATAAGCAATGCACTATTTATTGTCCATAGTTCTGTTTCTGCAGGAGAATTGTCCCCGCAACAGTAGTGGTATGGATTGTCCTCCTATCCAAACCAAAAGGTAGTATCTTATTCTTTCTTGGTGGTCATTCACATTTTATAGTTGGGAATTTTCAAAGCAGATAGAACACTTCAAAAGACATTATGGACAATCCCAGAGGACTGCACTAAGTTGATAGAGCTATTGCTGACTAGAATGGGAGTTTCGCCAACCGTGCAATCTTAGTTAGCTACACAGACAGACTAATAAGAATAATCTAGTAATACCACAGGGAGTCATAGTAGAGGCAGGATAAGAATTTAGATACAGTCTACAAGAAGATCAAAGACGATTTTGAAAAAATCAAATGAGGAACGCTAGGAAAAATAGGTACTAGTCTAAAATGAAAACTTACTGGGGCCAGCAAAGGAGCCCTCGCCTGCCCGATCCTGGCCCTGTTCAACAGCATCCGCCCCCGCGCCTGCTGCTCCTGTGTCCCCTCGCCGCTGGGGGGAGCTGACGTACAACATGAAAGAAAGAACAGAAAACATGGATGATTGTTGCTTGTCAATGTCAACCAAATCAAACATTTCAAAACAACAATAACAAAATATTTCCGCGAAATTATATTGATTAGGGTTAGTTTTCATTGATTTGCGGACCTGCGACTTCGAAAGTCACAAAACTCACTAAACAAAGTACTGAAAGGTTCACCTAGGACTGGCAGGCAGCAGTCCGCAGGCAAGACGCAAAGTGACAGACAAACTCCATTGTGATTTCAGTCAGATCAGTTACAACACTAACAGTTGCCTGCTACATAACCAGTCATTTAAATAGTCAAACTATCAATCCACCGCCACTATTTTTCTTATTGTCAGGGGTACAAAGGAAGGGGCAGATTTAAGCCCCTTGCGGCTCCTTTGCTCCGTTCTTGCGTGACTTTTGTGACGCAGCAGCTGAACAAAAGAGGCGCCATGGTGCGGCGTATAATATTATAACAACGTGACGCATTTGGGAGATGCATCCCGTTATAAAGCCCTGCGCCATCAGGGGGCGTTCCGGCGCAAGGGAGGGCATTCCTGCGCTGGAACACATCCTAAAAGTCACCAAAAGCACAGCGAGCAGCGGAACTAGCGCTGACTCGTAGTCGAACTAATCTCTGACAAAAACGCCAATCTCAGCGAGGACTGAGGCCACGCCCCCTGAAGGCCACGCCCCCCTACCCCCTACATCATGTGCTCTCACCGGAAGCGCAGTGGACAAGCGCAGCAGGAGCGCCGTTTGAGCACCGAAGGCACGCCTAAGGCAAGCCCGTCTGCGCCCGTCATCGCCACAACATCGCCAGTCGCCAGTCCCCCTGGTCCAACCGTGCCCCACATGCTCATACGGTACGACCGTGAGGAACTCCTTGCCATGAATCTTAGTCAAAGATGTCCTGATGCTACAGGTGTCCTTGGCCACTCGCAACTCCATTGCATCCTCTGCCATTTCTCTACCGACAATCCAACCCGCGTTCGGGGATACCGTGGCATAACCACCACCCCGCCCCTGACGATACTTCAACTCAATGTCAGATCACTCTTTAAACACCATCTAGAGGTAAACTCGCTCATACTGGATGAAAACCCATACATCCTCTTCCTCTGCGAAACATGGTTACGAGATGGCGCATCTACCATCCCCAACCTTACGCTCCCAGATGAGTATCACCTGGCCACCATAAACCGCGAAACTCGAGGCGGTGGCATCGCTGTAATTTATAAGAAGCACATCACCTGTCTTTTACTAAAGAAACTCTCCCTGACTGTGAATGCGCCCAATTTAAAATTAGCACTAGCCCTCAATTCACAATGTCAGGTCTATATATCTACCGCCCACCTGGCCCTGCTTCCAGGTTCATTGACGCCCTCCTCGAGACGTCTACTGTGCTCATTACCAAATCCGCCAACTTCACTATCCTGGGCGATCTCAACCTGCATTTTGATCTAACTAAGGATCACACTATTGCTAATCTCCTCACCGATCTCTCGGCTTTGCAGCTTAACTCTCTCATTCACGCTCCCACCCATTTAGCCGGCCATACTCTAGACCCGGTTTTCACCAACATCCAAGAGGCAGTCACAGAAGTCCCCACCCCTATGGGATGGACGGACCACTACCTCATCAAGCTAACTGTCCCAGCTCCAGGACGGCAGTATAAAACTGAATCCAACCGTCTCCTTAAAAGACCATGGCACAAACTCTCCACCCCTATTCTTCATGAAACCCTAGGAGGATTCCATTGGGAAGCCAATCAGGATATAGATATGACCTATACCTCCTTCACTACCTGGATCACAGGTGGGCTTGATACTCTCATTCCAGCCAAACTAACCAAAAGACGAACCACACCTTCTAATCCCTGGTATGATGACAATCTTAAAGCCATGCGCAAGGACTGCAAAAGAGCCGAGCGTCAATGGAGAAAAAACTTTGACGGTCAGGATAAGGCTAACTACCTATCCAAGCTTAAAATTTATCACAAAGCCATCAGCACTGCCCACACAGCTTTCTATGCTGACAAAATCAGTTCCTACCCGAACCCATCTAAAATGATTTTCAAACTTGTCAAAGAACTACAAAATCCCAGATCACCCTCTCCCAAAATTGCATCCAATGAACAATGCGAGCAGCTGGCCGTATACTTTGTAGAGAAAGTCCAGAACATCTACAGAACTTTTCCGCAGAACTCTCCTCACTCTGGGGAACCCAAGAACCCAACCTCCACCATCACCCCTCTTACCCAAATCCATGTCATCACGGCTACTGACCTGATTAAACTCTGCAAGAAAGTGAAATCTGGCTCCCCGGCGGACCCTATGAGCCCTTCTCACTTCCTGGATTCGCTTGACTTCTTCCTACCCCCCATGATCGACATCCTCAATCTTTCTTTCACTTCTGCTACTGTACCCATAGCCTGGAAGCAAGCTTGGGTATCACCCATAATCAAAAAACCCACCCTGGAACCTTCGAAGCCAGAAAACTTCCGACCAATATCCCTCCTCCCCTGGATATCTAAAATCGCAGAAGCTCACGTCAACGGCATTCTCTCCAAACATGTGGACCTAAATGGAATTCTGGACCCATCCCAAAATGGCTTCAGACCGGGCCACAGCACCGAATCTGCCCTATTGGCCACCACCGAATATCTCCGGAAGATTTTAGACTCCGGTCAAAGTGCTGCGCTGATTCTTTTAGATCTCAGCGCAGCCTATGATACGGTATCACATGACATTCTTCTGAAACGTCTGGAGATGGCCGGTGTGTCTGGCCTCGCTCTAACCTGGTTCCACTCCTTTCTTAAGGACAGATCCTTCAGGGTATCAGCCCCCCTTTTCTCTCAAAACCTCATCCGATAGCACAGGGAGTTCCCCAGGGTTCAGCGCTGAGCCCCTCCCTCTTCAACCTATATGTCCAGCCTCTTGCGGAAGTGGCCAAAGAGTGGGGGCTCATGCTGGTATCGTACGCCGACGACACCCAGCTGGTCGTCACCCTCACTGAAAGCCCTTCCAGCGCGGCATCCAAGTTCAGAGAGGGCCTGGCAGCAGTGGCACAATGGATGACGGACAACTATCTCCAACTGAACGCCGGAAAAACCGAGGTGCTCCTCCTTGGCAGAAACACCAGCCAATGGAACGAGCACTGGTGGCCGTCATCCCTTGGTACCACCCCACTCCCTAAAACCAGCGTAAAAAACCTGGGAGTTTGGATGGATGCCAATCTCAGCTTCCAGACACACACCAAAAAGGTGGCAGCCACCTGTATAGGTCTTCTAAGAAATCTCAGGCCTATACTCGGCTTTTTTGACTCAAAGGTTCGCCAGCTGATTGTCCAGGCAACCATCTTATCACACCTGGACTATGCGAACATCCTCCTCCTAGGCGCAAACAAAGCAGAAACTGCTAGGTTCCAACGAGTCCAGAATGTGGCGGCTAGAACGCTGGTCGGTCTTCCCCGCAGATGCTCAGCCAGAGCCACCATCCGCAAACTCCACTGGCTGCCCGTGGAATACAGAGTTAAATTTAAAGCTCTCATTACGATCTTTAAAATTGTCAAACAGGGAAACCCCCCTCTGCTACAAAACCTGGCCTGCCCCTATGTTCCTAGTCGTGAGCTACGCTCCTCCAACCAACTTCTTCTGAAAGTACCCAGAATAAAGCTCTGTCGTACTGGAGGCCGCTCCTTCAAGGTTCTTGGTCCCAAGCTATGGAACGATCTTCCTCTCCACATACGTTCCATAGAATGCCTCTCTGTCTTCCGTAAGGCAATCAAGACCCTCCTTTTCCCTGGCCCCTAGAGTATCTCTCTAATCCCCCCCCTCTCCCCCGTCTGGTAGGGTGTGTGTTTGTCTCTCAGCGCTGGGACGCCCCATTGCTGGGGTAGCTGTTGCGCTTTACCAAACCCAAATAATAATAAAATAAAAGTGGCTGAGGGAAATCTACAAAATTTCAATCAGTCACCTTTAGGACAATAATGCGTCACACAAACCCTGCACCTGCTTGAAGCAGACGTACGGCTTGACCCAGCATTGGGGAGATAGGGTACCCCAGAGCATTGCTGGAGCTGCGCCATCGTTGCGACGCAACTCCAGCAGTAAAGCTTCGGTGACGTTTTCGGCCCATGGTGCGCCGCATTGCAAATACGGCACACCATGTTTGGTGGTGGTAGCGGGCCGCACAGTTACTGGCGCATCCCTGCTACTTTGCAGGGATGCGACGGTAATTGCAATTCTGCCCCTTAGGGGCATACTTACTTACGCATTCTGGCGCATCTCCAGAGATGCGCCAGATCAAATGCGCCACGCAAAACTACCCTTGCGACACGGCAGATGCGCCTCATTTACAATGCGGCGCGCCCTGGCGCAAGGGTAGGCACTTGTGTGATCATCTCGTCACGTAAGAGCGGCGCATCGCTGGAGTCACGCCGCCAACGCAATACAACTCCAGTAATGCTCAGGGCCACCCAATACTTAACATGCTGTGTCAGTCCTTACGCCTGCTTCAAGCAGGCATAAGGAATTGAATTGACGTAGCAGCGTCGCAGAAGTGCCTGCGTTAAATCTTGTAGATTTCACGCAGGCACTTTTGCGAGGCGCACAGCCGCCGGACCGCCCATCCTGCGTACTAGGAACGCACCCATTGTGGCGCAGGCCCATGGCTTTATAACGTGACGCATCTCCCTAGATGCGTCACGCTGTAAATGACTCGCAGGGATTCTCCACATTTACGCCGCTGTTGCGTCACGCAAGGCAACGTAAACGTGGTGCAAGGGGCTTGTAAATGTGATCTGCCCCTAGTGTCTAGCATTACGCAGTTCTGTAAAGTACACTCATACATAATAGTTACTCAGGCCAATGAGACCACAAAATAGAAAACAAATAAGCATAGTAGCAACGCCACTGAGAAGGAGAGCAGTGCACCTGAAATGCACAGAAGATTTTGGAATATAATTTAACTACAATGTAATCGTCAGCAGCATTATTGGCTTGCTCCATGTAAAAAACAAATATTTGCAATACAACAACACAGAGCAGGAGAAAACATAGTAGTGAGTGATGAAATAGCTACTACTACTCACCAAGCCCGGGGATCTCCAAGCCGAGCTGGTCCAGCAGGTCGCGCTCCCGGTCCAGGAGGTCCGTCCAGCGGTGGGTGGCTGGCTGTAGGTGCGCTGGACCCCGGAGAGTTGGAACATGGCCCAGCACACCTTCTGCCACCGCTTCCGGCGCTCCCGGATGTTGTAGCCTGCCGCGATCCTGCCGCCTCCCGCGATGGTCCTGGGCTGGCGGCGCTGGACGAAGAAGACCAGCGCGCCCACTTCCTCCGGGCTGAAGATCTCCGGTCGCGTCACCTGCTCCCCCCTCAATCGCCCGCATGCTGTCCTGGCACGGGGTCCAGGACTCCTCCTCCCCGCTGCCGCTGCGGCCCTCAAGTGCCTGGGCAGCTTCACGGCGCCTGGCTTCACCATGGTCTGGGCTGGTAAGGTAGGAAGTAGAAAATTAAAAAGTAATAGGATAGGGAAGAAGAAAAGAAAAGAGTTTAAAAAAGTAGTTTAAAAGTAAACAAAAATAGCAGAAAAGACAAAAATATACAGCTAGGAAAAGAGAGGGATAGATAAGAAGCAAAATCGTTCGAAAAAAAACTGAAAACAAGCAAAGGATGGCAAAGATAGCAAGAGGATAAACACCATGCCCAGACACAAGAAATGAATGAAAAACACGATGGCCGCCCGTTCACGAGCGCGAAAGTAAGTTCGCAAGCGATTTTCCTCGCGATCTCGCGCGAACTTGTACTCGCAATGCGCTTACTTCACGAGATTATACATAGCGGGCGGAAACGGAAATACGTCACGCAAACAAAATGGCCGCGCCCGTACTCGACCTTGGGGTAAATTCGTGTGTTGTGCTGCAAGCGGCTCGCGAATACTGCAAAAAACATCGCAAAATAACATGCCGCAAAAAAATATAAAGCTCATTCGCACGAATTGGCGGCTTCCGCAGTAGGTTTTGCACGACGCCGCGCCTCGCGAATAACGCGAAATTACCGAAAAACGATTTTTGCAAAAGCAATGAGCAGGTGCAAAAGGTCAACCTCATGATTTGTAACGATTCTCTGTAGTGCTTCCTGAGGGGGCCCTCCAGAATTCGGTTGCCTACTTGCAACTATTGTATGACCCTGCTCTGACAGTCACAGAATAGTTACAAGTATGCCATTGCCAACAAAGATCCTGTTAAAAAAAATTTACATTGCAGCACAAAGTAAAGGGAGCAGACAAGCAGGTGCCAGCCTTCATTAATGTCAGTTGGGGCAGGGCAGGTGTTGTTGTAATTTAATTTTGCAAAACTTAAAGCACTTAGCAGGTGTGCTTTGCTTTGCCACAATAATGTACACTCACTGGTCAACCAGAGGGTGCTGTGATGACACCGAGGGTGGCATTGGTGTGCCAGTCAGAGGGTGGCATGGGTGAACCAGAGTGCCAGTGCTGACAGAGGATGGCAGTGCTTTGCTTTCCCCCAATAATATACACTGGTGAACCAGAGGGTGCTGTGATGACACAGAGGGTGACATGGGTGAGCCAGAGGGTGGCATGGGTGAACAAAGAGAGTGCCAGTGGTGACAGAGGGTGGCAGTGATGAAGAAAGGCTTGCAAACAGGCTGGGCACGTAGAAACAACAAGTTTGCGAAACTGGCGACCCGACAAGTAAGTTCGCAATTTGCGAAATTGTACAAAACCCTTGCGAACTTGCAGAAACCCGTGCGAACACAAAAAAAAAAATTCGAGGATTTTGCGGATTTTCGCAATCCGCAAATTCGCAAATCCGCAAATTCGCGGATTGCGAATCCACAAAATCCGCCCATGCCTAATTCAAGCAAGCCGGGCTGAAGACGCCTGGAATGCCATAAACCAGTCCTCGGAAGCTTGTTTCCGGTCCAGGGAAGGCATGGCTTGGCAGTTCGGGCTGGACTGTTCCCATGAGGCACAGGATCAGACTGATTTGCATATGGCCATGTCTGAACTGCGGTGGTGTGGAGTGCAAAAAAACGATGGATTTAGGTCCAGATCTCTGTACTGGGGTGAATGTATGACATTGTTCTACATTCTGTCCATCACCTGTGGTTTTTGCATCAATGGTTAGAGCGGCAGATCCTGATGCAGAGGTCTGGCCCGGGACCAGGGTTCAATCCCTGCCTCGGTGGGTCTTGGACTCAACTCCCCGGACCTGATAATTCTCGCCTAGGTGCCTAGTCTAATCATGGGTCCCACTCTGTGACTCTGGGCAATAGCTTGCTTAATCTCCACAACAGCCCCAGCAGCGCTTGAATGTCTGGCTTCACCTTGGGGTTGCCCAGGAGTGGACATTTCACAGGAAAGCCAAGAAGGGTTCTTCAGCGGTATGAATACAGCGCTACGAGACCTCAGGGTAGAAGTGTGCTATATAAATACAAACACATTTACATTTACATTTACTTACAACCTTTGCAGTCATTGAAATACTGAGGTGCATGCATAAATGAAACACGTAGGCTCTACTCATTCACTCATGTAATTATGTAAAGAGTACCATTGTAGTAAACCTATCACCCATATTGTCTAAAGACTACATATTCCTTAGTAAAACTTGTAAATACATGGGTTTGCGCGCTATACAAATGGTGTGATTGATTGATTGATTGTGGTTAAATACATCAATACTCCCTGGATGATTAAATGAGTGCATGTGCCTAGGTTGTTCCCTGAGGATACACATAGTGCCGACATGATTCCTTGGCTATGTCATAACTACATGGGCCATACCTTAGCTGCATACCTACTGCATGCGTATTTGCATGCGTATTCTACTAGTATCTGGGTGTTTAGATGAGTGCATGAGTAGAGCCTGAATGATTTGACAAGTGCATGACAAAAGCTTTAATAATTCAATACATGCATAGATACTGGTAGGATGATTAAATGAGTGCATCTCTAGTGCCTGGATGATTGCAAGACTGCATACATAGTATATAGGTGATTTATGCAGTGCATGGACAGTGCATGCATGATTGTTTAAGCCCATGCATGGCACCTAGCTCATTGCATGAGTGGATGAACAGTATTTCAGAAACTGGATGCAGCCCATATCTTTTTGGTTGATTGAACAGATAGTGCCTGGATGCTTACATAACTACATTGGTAGTGCCTGGAGAATTGAATAATTGCATGCCTTATGTCTAAGTGACTGCATACTTCCATTGTTAAAGCCTGAGAGATTGGATGAAAGTAAGTATACTGCTGGGGTGATTGTATTTGTGCAAGACTATTGGCCCAGTAATTAAATGACTGCATGGGTACTGGATGGGCAATAGGTTTACTACAATGGTAGTCGCTGCATAAGTACATAAGTGCATGAGTAAACCCTGAGTCTTTCATCAGTGCACGGATGTGCCTCAGTATTTCAATGACTGCATGGAATGTAAGTGGGTGCTTAGATGACGGCATAGGTTCTGCGCAAATGTCATAATGATTGCATAGTTACAGCCTTGGTAATTGCGTAAGTCAATAGAGAGTACCTATGTGATTAGATGAATCCATACGTAGTGCTTGCATACTTCAACAACAACATCATTTCTGACTGCCTAATTGCAAGAGTACATGTATAGTTTCTGGATCACTAAACAACTCCATGGATAGTGAATCACTGATTTGATGACTGGCTGAGAGGTGACTGGGTGATTACACAAGTGTCTTAATACTGCCTGAGTGACTGAGAAAGTTCCTTTATTCCTGTTAGATACATAGCAATTGTCACTGTATCTCTGAATCATTGGTTATCTCATTCTGTCAGTATCAAACTACCTCTTTTACTGTAAACATGCTTTTCTTTTAAGTTATGTGTGAGTAATATCTGGGTATCAAACTTGATATGTAATTGAATACATGGCCCTCTAGAAACATACATTGCTTTGCTACTCAGCGTGCACATGCATCAGTAAGTTTCTAAAACAAAAAACAACAATTTTTCAAAACACAAAATCTTTTGTGAATGGAATACCTAGATCATTTCTCAAATACTTCTTCTGCTTCTAAAACATATATTCAGCATATCTCAAACAAATGTTACACTTAAAATGAAGCTAGCACAAGAACTCTCAAGGCATTCTGCACTAGTAATCCTTCTCAATTTTAAACAAAGCATGTTTAAAGAAAAACAAAACCGTCAACATATACAGGAAAGCTTCATCAGCCTTCATCTTTCTCAAAATATATACCTCTCTGCATCTTTAAGCAAACTCAAAATTCCCACCGTATATATAGCTATGTGCAAGCACAAAAAATATATATCTCACCATCTAAGCATATGCAAAGTGGTCATATAAGTTATAAACCACATTGACAAACACTTCTCAATATATCCCTAACAGGTATTACTGCTTTCTAATTCATATACACACAGACAAAATGTTCTCATGTTTTTTTCTCACTATGCTATTCCTGTTTAATAATGTTACTAAAAGTACTACAACTCCCAGAATGCAAATGACAGATGTATGTATTGTGCACATGATGTTTAGACATTTGAAACATTCTTAGTTCCTAATCACAAATTTCCGCAAGACTATACTCATTATTTCATTTTTCTCTTATTTCCCAAAACATTCACCACTAACCTCTTAACCCCTTGCATGCTGATGACGAACCCCAGCCGTCATGCACTACGGTGCTCGTTTGCTGATGACGGCTGGGGTTCGTCATGGCCCGACCCTGTTCATTTGTTTACAGCACAGGGGCGGAAACGGGCCAGCAGTGAAGGGGTTAAACACACACCCTCTAATAAATAAAGTTCAATTGATATCGTTTATCACATCACTGTAATACTCCTTTTAATCAAACTCCTGTATACATCTTGATTTCTAATGCACTTTTTAAAAAATAATTACAAAGTTATATACATACCACTGAATTCAGTTTATAGAATATATTGTTCTTTTAGGTCTTTCTGTATAGTTTGGACACTGTTAAGATTTGTAAAAACTAAGTACAAGAATAATATACAACCCTCATCCAAAGCAAGCCTAAAATGGCAACCTCTTCAACTTTCTCCTCTATCACCATGAGAAAGGCAGCAAATGAAATCATGTCTTTCATTTTAGACTACTGCATCTCCACTTGTGAATGGTTAGCATCAGTTAACCCTTTCCCTCTCTTTCAAAACGAGGTTCCTGTCGGCGCGATATAATTTTTCTGAAATTTAATTACTACTCAACAGTTCGTTACATAGTTCAGAGTTGGAAATTAAAATTTGCCATTACTTACATTATATCATTACTCTCAACTGTTCAAAAAACAATCCCAGTGGAACCAATATGCCAAAAGTTCATAGTATATGCTAGAAAGAACATTCTGCTTTCAAATAGGATACAGCAGGTGTACTTTACTCCACAAATTCAAGTATTTCCATGTCTGTAATACATTTCTTTTTTAAACAATAGCCAATATTAAGACTTCTTTTTCCCTACCTAACATTATTCACTTTCATGCTGACAGCATCCAATGAAATATGTATATATATTTTTTCTAAAGAAAAAACAACTCCTTTTTAACTGGTTTTCCTTTGGAAAACAACCTCTTTCAGCTCCAGCATTCTCCTGACTACTATTACTCCTTCAATTCAAAATGCTTACAGAATGGATTGCTGGCCACAACTTCCTCTATTAGGCTAAAGACGCTGCAAAAAAGAAAGGTATTGATAGAGTCTTGGGTTTGCCAAATGTGCAGATTACTTGGTTTAGCCAGAGAGGGTTAAAGCTTCATCAGTTGCTGGCCTTGCTTAAATCCATTGTGGATTCCCAAGCTCCTCACCTAATTATTGTGCACTGTGGTAGAAATGACCTGGGCAAATTGACTGGAGTAGGGCTGGAAATCCGAATAAAATAAACATTTGAGAGCTGATGTTGCTTTTCACTCACACTGTCATGGTGTACGCTAATTAAAGTAATTAGGCGATATTGCCTCCAGAGGATATCAATTAAGTTTATGCAAGGACAACAGAGCATAAATTATTTTTGCTCTCTTGGCATTTAACATAGATCGAAGAATGATTAACCTGTGACCCAGCCCTTGTGAAAATTCCGGATTAGGGGTAGTCTTGCGATCAAAATGCAGTGACATTCTGCAACACCAGGCAAAGACAAGAAGTCTGTTGAACAGTGTTGTTTAAAAACATTACTTGTTTTTTATAATGCAGGCTCTGAACAAGGCTTCTAAACCTTGTACCTGCCAGTTTTTCGTGCCCCAGACAGTTTTTGTCTTAATGTTGTCTTTCCAAAAGTCGAAACCTAATGTTGACAGCTGAGCATAAAAGTTTGCAGAATAAATTTGTTTAGTGTTGGTCAACATTGTTTTCATTCCTGTCTTATTTACATTTTTTAAATACAACTCTTCTGGATTTGTAACATTAAACCCTGAGAAGTACGAAAACTTTTCATGAAATGTTTTTGAGCTGCCTTTTGGTGGCGTTGGACAATGCTCCCATTGATTATATGTAAAAACATTCCTAGAACTTGCAGATTTGTGCAAATACTGGTGACCATAATGATTAAAACAATACATTTGTTCATAATCTGATGACCCTTATAAATAGTCATGTTCAGTAAATATTGCAGACATTTCTAAATCTGACATCATATTATTAATAGTCTCAAAGTCCCAATCATAAGAAAATGTGCTGGGTGATACAAAGTCACTTAGAGAAACCTTGAACTGGTGTGGAATCTTCAACAGCTCCACCGGGCCATGGATGTTGTAATCAGTTCTATCTCATGCTATACCACCAGGTATAGAAACAGCTGTGATGTTTACTGATGACAGGTCTCTCTTTTCACGATGGGATGATTTGTGAAGTTTTAGGACCAAGTTGATTTTCTGACTTGCTGTGTCCATTGTACTGTATTTCCCATCTATCATTTGTCCCAAACTTAAAACTAATATCAGCCAGAGTAGGAGAAAAAATACACCTAAACCAATCCAATATTCAATCCTGGGTGAAACCAGATATCTATTCTCAAGTTGATGAAAGAGTTCTGTTGTTTTTTCTTTGAGAGTTTTATTTGCTGGCGTTTCTTCTGGTTCACTGGGATCCTCAGAAAATGTATCAAAGTTGGTGAAATAGCCGGAGGCAGTTCTGTCAATTGTTGGAATTGCATCAGGATTGTTATTAATCTTTGGAGTTGCTTCTTCCTTTGTCATATTGATATAGTCAGAGGCTACATCATTGTAGACAGGTGTTTCTTGTCAAACTGTTATTTGGGTCTCAAGAGGCACAAGTTCCATGGCTTTGTTGCATAGTCCTTCTTTTCTTACTGCAGGTTTATCAAACGTGATAAGTCTTTGAGTCTGAACCTCTTGGATAGTAGCAAGATTTGGTCTTCTGCTACATCTTGGGAGTCCACTGGGCCTACTACTTATTATTGGCCACATGTTGTGGTTTGACCAGGTCGATGGACACGACTCGGTTTCCCCGTTTTACCAGCAAGGGGCGGTAGTACTACTGATTTTGTTCCTTGGATTCCTAAGACAGGTACTGCTTTTCTGTGAGAAGGCCCAAATTCCTTCTTCACTGCTATCTTTTCCCTGACTAGATCCCCAATCTTTGGAATCCAGACAGGTCTTGCTGGGACAGGTAGTTTTTCTTCAGTGGCTGTTGGCTTTTGTGTTATGTTACTCAGACTTCTTCTTGTTTCATTTAAGTCCTGTAAAACAGCCAAACGATCTTTGACATCAAAGGGTTTTTGTTTCACCACTGAAGTTTGACAATCGAGGTCTTCGATTATCATTCTAGTTCCAAACAGTAATTCATAAGGAGTGTTTCCCCCCTGAGAATTTCTTGGCAGATTGTTAAGACTACGTTGGACACTTATTAAATGTTTGACCCACCCATCACCCGAACCTAATACCTTAGCTGTTATGGATTGCTTTATGTCACGTTTTTTTCTTTCCACTACCCCATTACCCTCAGGATGGAAGGGACAAGAATACTGCAATGCAACGCCCAAGCTAACCATTGCCTCCTTGTAAGCGCGAGAGCTAAACGCAGGACCCTGGTCAGAATGTAGCGTGCCGATTGCGTATGTGCCGATAAAGACTCGCAAATTCTTTATAACAGTTCTGGCGTCAGCCGAGCGCTGGGGCCATAACCAAATAAATCTTGTGCAGGAATCCACTGCGACCATAATATACTTATAGTTGCCATCCCTTGTTCAGGGACCACAGTGGTCCAGGTAAACACATGCTAGTGGTTTATCTGAAATCAGAAGGGACGTCTGTGCAGGACGTTTCACTGTAGAAACCTTTATTTTCTGGCAGATTTCACATTCTTGAACATAGTTTCTAGTTTGTTTCCTCATGCAAGGTCACCAGTATCTCTGTTTTAATAATGATACTGTGGCCGAAACTCCCGCTTGTGTCGATGCGAGCCCTTCATGTTCTGCTACAATTAGTCCTAACCTATGTTCTATGTTTGGGATTGCCCTATCCCCCACTCCAGGGATTCGAGCAAAAGGAACATTATTCGCATCAGTTATATATAAGTACTTTCCTGGAAAGCCTTTCCGGAGTGTCTTACCACTGTCTTTGACTGAAGCAGTGACAGCTTGCATTATTTTGATGTCTATTTTTGTTTTTGACCGAGTGATTGCAGCTACGGAAGGCGTTTGCACAGCTGCCTACGCTGCTTCATCAGCCAATGAATTCCCTGCAACGTGTACACCATCACGCTGATTACTCAGTGTATGTATCACGTGAGTCTTTTGTAGTTCTTTCTGTCAAAGAACTACTTGTTCCCAAAGCATTGTATGCTTGATTGTGGCAACTTTTGAATTTTTGAACCCGTTTTTAATCCAGTTCTGTAAATTTTCGTTGTAAGATTCAACGCAGAAATACAAATCGCACACTATTAGTGTGGGGAATTCATGATCGGTATTTACAAGCGCCATCTTTAAAGCCTGTAGTTCAGCTCGCTGAGCTGTACAGTCTCCGAGTGATTGAGTTTTAGTGACGATAGGTCTGAATTTGCCTTTGTCCCAGCGACCTTTCACAATCGCGCACAGAGCACTGTAGGCTTGATTGCCTCCAATTGAGGGTTGTGCTGATCTGTGTGTATATAATATACATCCGTAATGTTCAAGAGGCAGAATTTTGGTCGGCAGAGGACATTCATGTTCGTATTGGAGAAATTCTTGTGTTTTCAAGCTGGGGTCAAAAACATATTCAACGTATGTTGCAGCAAGAGAGTTAACCCATAGTACCCATCTCGGATGGAAAGCATTAGCGTTTGTGAGGCTTGCTTTTGTCACTACCTCTAAGGCAGGTACAGGTGTAACAATCATTATGTGTCTACCCTGTGCAAGAGCTCTCTCTTTTGCTACTGCAGTTTGAACCGCTGTCAGAATTTTCTCAGTAGAAGTGAACTTCATTTCAGCTTTTGTGTACAAGTGTGATTTGTATGCTATTGGTACTGTTTCCCCCTCATTAAAGGTCAGGTAGGTGAATCCGCATCTCCCTGGGATGATTCGGATCACAAGATTGCGAACGTTTTCGCGTGTCTGTAACAGTTTTTTAGCTAACATGTCTGTTTGGACTGAACGCAGAATTTCTGTGTGTGTTTGAGTCCAATTAGTCGGTTTGAAATCAGGTTTGATTAGTTCGTAGAGAGGTTTAGCCCTTTCTGTGTAATTCAGAACGTAAGTTCTTCCAAAATTAAGGAAACCTAGAATGGACTGCAAGTTTTTCTGCATTTTTGGAGCTTGGAGCAGCGCACGTTTTTCTAGAAAGTTTGCTGCCAGGCTTTTGCCTTCACTTGATAACTCGTATCCTAGAAATAGGACGTTGAGGTGGGCAATTTGTGATTTCTTAAAATTGAATTTATACCCCTCAGAAGCGAACCCAAGTATTATGGTGTTCACTATTTTCAAGTGCCTGTCCAAGTCGTCATCTATAAGATAGATGTCATCGACATAAGATAATGCCTCATCATCGTACGTTTTTTAAAAAAGATCTTTATTTATCTTTTCCCCCCCAAAAAAACAAACAAAATCACATTTAACACATCAAATAGTGCGTTGCAAGTCGTCGCATGTACAATCGTAATAGAGCCAAATCACATTATTAATAAATGAAAGAAAAGGAAGCATTTGAGCGTGCAGTGTATAGTCCTAGAAATCTGGGCAGAGGTACGGACATCAGGAATGAAATAACTACAAACAACATTTCACAAGATACATAGGGAGTGTAGAATGGAGAGGGAGAGGAATGTAGACATATGGGTATACCCCAGATAGAGTAGCAGCACACCCTCAGCTTGATAGCGGTAACTCTAAGCACCATATTGGTCACCCCGTCACTGCACCACAAACGTCAATCCACACTCATCAGGCCATCCACAAGTCCTGCAGTGTTACTTCCACAGAGTGGTATGGTGTATGTTCCCTCAACCAATACCCTCGGGGACTATTTGTTGGTCTAGTTGTGTCTGGTGGGCAGTCATACCTTTGGTTATGTATGTATGGTATGGGCCACAGATGTCCACCGGTCTAGCAGCAGTGGGGATTATCAATGAGAACTCCTCACTTTTAGTGTTGCAGAAAGCTAAACTCTGGAGCCAAGAGTTGTGTTTTGGAGGACGCCTATCGCACCATCGCAGCACCACCTGACGTTTGGCCAGCAAAATCCCAGAGGAGCCAGTCTACGCACACCACGTGGAAAATCAGCGACATATCCTAGCAGGGCGATATCCGGGGTTGGAACCAGATTTAGAAGCAGTATGTCACTAAATTTATGATGTACCTGGGACCAGTATTCTTGAATGAGAGGACAAGACCATGAGAGATGTGCAAAGTCTGCGAATGGGGCTCGCACTTTGGGCAATTGTGAGAGCGCTCAGGGTCAATCCTGTGTGAGCGAGCCGGGGTGTGGTACAACTTCTGCAAACATTTAAAGTGTAATAGCTTATGTCTACTATTGAGGGACACCTCCTTGGTAGCCCTACAACACCATTTCCACTGCTCATCCGAAATGGGGTAGCCCAGGTCCGACTCCCACACAGAACGAACCCTGGAGTCAAGTGAAGGGAGAAAATCACTGCACATTTGATACATTTTAGAAACCAAATGGGCACCTGAGGGATGCTGAATTAGAAAGGTTAGAGGGGACGCTTCTTCCGGGGATAGAGGAAATGTAGAAAAAGAGGCCCACAACAAGCAGCGCAGTCTGGTCAACACAAAGGAGTCTATGAACCACCTTTCTGCAAAGCGGTGGTCTTCTGATATTGAAAAAGCGTGACCCTCAGGGAACAAATTGCCAATAGTGGAGATGTGAAATTTAGTCAGGGTGTGGCATACTACGGTTTCCCCGGTGATCGGGAGCCATGTTTGGTTAGGAAGAATAAGGGCCGGCGAATATAATTGCTCAAGACCGATGTATATGCGTAGTCTATCCCACGCCCAGCAGGTCGACGAGACCATTTGGATATCTCGTGGATCCCGGGAGAGACCGGTAGGTAGTGTAGTGGATAACTTGCCAGGAAGGACCAGGTCTGCTTCGGGTTTTAAATAAATGATGCGGCCTTCAGGGTGAAACCAAGGGTATGCATAAGAACATTGTGGTATCAGAGAATACAAAAAAAATCAGGAACCCCAAAACCGCCACGCTCATAAGGGAGGGTTAAGACTCTCCAAGATACACGCGGGACTCTGTCGCCCCACACAAGGCGCAGTAGCAATGACCTCAATTGGGAGAAAAAAAAAACCTTGGTGAGAGGGATAGGTATATTGTTGAAAAGATACAAGAACCTAGGGACTACAACCATTTTGATGATGGCAATACTCCCAGCCATGGACAGGCGAAGATGGTTCCATCCTTCAATCTGGCCCTCCAGGAGAGGCATCGAAGTGCCGTAATTCAACCTGATGATGGTCTGATGGACCTGAATTCCCAAGTATTTCACAGACTCCCGATTCCACGTGAGTGGAAAGGGGCAAGGCCATTCCACCGTGCAGGGGGTGAGTGGGAATATAACTGACTTGTGCCAATTAATTCGAAGTCCCGAGAACTTGCCAAACCGAATAATCTCCAATATCAAGGGCTCAAGGTTAATGTGGGGCTGACGGACATACAAGATAGTGTCATCCGCTTATACCGATAATAACAATGGGCCTGTTCGGAACTGGAGACCGCGGTGTAAGTGATTCCCCTGAAAATGTGGGACAAGTAGCCCTTAGAGAGTTTCTCCCAAAAGAGTGCTCTTATTTTTGTAGTTATGTCCCCCTTCATCTGAAGTGTTACTTCATATAACTTGTGGGGTACACTAATCCTGGTGTCAGCAGTTTCAACCTGAATGCATTCATTCAAGTCCACTGTCTCCAGATGATCCTTCAGGATCCTGCGAACTATGGTGACTTCTGCTGCACTGTCCAGCATTGTTTGGGCCCACTCCCTGTTCTTGAGTTGTGTCCTCAAGATCCTCGGCATGTCTGATTTTTACGCTTGCTACCTTCTTTTTGGGAAATTTTGCTTTTTTACTTTGGTGAATGGTTTCTTTGTCTTTGGACTTGACCGTACTCTTCTTTCCGATTTCTGCGAGGAAGTCTGAAAAGATCGAGAGAGACGTGTATCATTATCTTGATATCTGTCAGGTTTTTTCAAATTATCCCTATTCTTAAGGCTATACCTTTTTTCAGAGGGCTCCAGTTGGGGAGACCTACCTCCCCTTTGGGGAGATCTTCCTCTGGACTGAGAACGTTTCTCTCTAGGAAGAGTCTGTTTAGTCTTTTCCCACTATTTTTTAGGAGTAGTGAGATTATTTTTAATAAATACCTTTTCAGGATTTTCTGTTATTTCAGGTTTTACTGGTTTCCCACCCAAAGTATCTCTTCTCAATTCTTCATAAGATTTTCAATAATTCTAGCAAGCTCATATGGTTGATCTGTTATATCTGTTTCTTTTAATTTTTGGCGGTTTGCCACGGATGCTGTTTCATCTTTAATGTTAGTTAATAATATAGCTGAGACCTGTTTGAAATCTTTCAGTAATTTCATACCTAGCTTTAAGGCCGGTTCTGGACCGTATTCAGTTTGAATCTGCCTCTGGTATTACCGCCATGGACGGTACACCATGTGTTTTTGTGTAGATCGAAGCAAAGACTGTACCCCAAGTGTCACAGTCCTCCACATGTGGCGCTATCCCCATTGGTAAACAGATTGTCAGAATTCTGTGTTTCTCATGAGGTGTACTATCAGGAAATACTGACTCTATCAGAGTAATTTTTTGAGCTAACCACAACGGAATTTGTTCCCTCTTAGCGGGTAATTTACCAATGACTGATTGTATAGTCTGTGGTGTTATTTTATTTGTGTTCTCCTGGTGAGGGGTGTGTTGAGGAATTTTTATAGATGGTTGGACCGTTAAAGTCCGTATGACATATTGAACCAATTGTCTGTGTATTTTAATTAACTGTTTTAGCTGAGCTAACAGTTCTGAACCTGTCATTCCGTTAATGTCAGCATGTGGTGTGTAGCTGGCTAGTACCGGCCATGTTGCTCCTGGTCTACCTAGTGGACCGAGCCTGGTAATGTGATTTTGATGTTGTAGGGCGCCTTTAAACCAGAGCTGATGCTCCTGGTAAGTTAATGGAATTTCAACGTCCTTGGAAGGAACGGATTCCGCTGGAGGTTCCTCTAATTTGTAGTAGGGGAACTCGTGTGTTACTGCATTTGCTGCAGTAAACATAATCCATGAATAGAATATCTCTATCTGACGATATTCATGTGCCTCTATAACAAAGATTACTTTACCCCCTCTTGATGATAACCCATTTTTTATAAGTTTTATAGTTATGGTTTTTCTTACATTTACTGGGATGATTATTGCATCCGCGTCATTTTGTTGGAGATTTGTGCCATCTAAGACTGCTTGAGCTGCTAATCTAGCCCTCTCCCTTTCGTCGCCACTCTCTGACATTTTGTCGACTGAAAGTTTTTGCAGAATTTTTTTTTTTTCAAGGAACGACTGAGTTACTCTAGTATCTAGCGTTAAATTATCGCCTTACCAAATGTTGGGCGCCATGTAGTGTAGTTCCTATATTCCCAATAGGCTCTGCGCATTGGAATAATATATACTGTAGTTTAGACGTAGGACTGAGGTCTACTAGGTCTCTACCGAATATATTAAACTTAATAATGAATGCCAGCTAGCTCAGAGGTCACTGGAAACTTCCTCTAATTCACAAGAAGGGATTCGTTTCTGATAACCGCATAAACATGACAACTTTGTTTCCCCAGGATAAGAAACGTATCTACAGAGTTGTGGGAACAATAGATAACTATTTTACTGAGTCAATCGTGCATGCTTCGTTTCACCAGAGATGCAAAGAAATAGAGAGACAGGCTTTTTCAATAAAAAGTATTTATTGAACAGTCTTCTTTCTCAAGTATTGAAATGAACTGCTACAATCGTAATACTGGTTATAAAGTACAATGCATATAATACAAACAGTATTATTATAAAGTAGTACTGTAAAAGCATGATATGGTTTCTAAGCCATAAAGTGCATAAAACGTATAAAATACATACAGTGATAAATAATGACTAAAAGTACTCAACTGGTGCTTCTAAAATACGCCTACCCCGGTGTACCTAACCTAAGTCTAGTACGAGGGAAGAAGTAAGTGAGGAGTAGCCTAAGTTTAGTAGTTCTCTGCCAGGAATCTATTCCAAGAATTCTCTAAGAGGTATAATCAGCTCCATAGCTTGGTTTTAGAATGAAGGAGGTCTTGTATCTCTCTCTCAGGACTCGATTTCCCAGATACCCGCAAGGGTAAGCCGAAAACACTCGAGCTCGATTTCTCACCAAGAGAAAAGACAGCGTCTCTCTCAGTGCGTCGGCTGGAGGGTCGGCTTCCTTCAGCACTTGCTGCTGCAGGGCGTCGGGCAAGTAGATAGTTGATCTGCTCCAAACCACTGAGTGTTTGTGTGGGCAAACCTAGGCATATTTATACTTTGAAGGTGTCGAGTTTGACGCATGTTTGGACTTAATGACATCACTCAAAGGCTAAATTCTTGGAAAACGCCAGGAGTTCTTGGAGAACTTAATATTCAAGCAGGGGGAAGTCCCTAGCTGCTGAAGGCAGGTTTTTCCAAAAAATTGTTGGTAATTCTTGGAACTTAATGGAAGTAGCCATGCTGTATTTGGGCTGTATGACTTAGGCCAAATATGGTAGTGATTTCTATGCCTATATAAGGATATGATAAAGTATACCTATATAAGGGCAAATTACACTAGGGTCCTAGATTCATTTACAACAGGTTTAGAACCAAGAGGGAATTGAAATGGAGTTGTGCTCCATGGAAAAGGATCTCCAGGAACTCAAGGCAAGAAAGAAGCAGCTCTCATGTTGGTGGCAGTATCTCATGGAAGCTGCAGAAGAAAGCATGAAACCCCTTCACTTGGTGTGGGATGGATACTTGCAAAGTGCAGAGTTGGAAAAAATATGGCAGGTATTATTGAGTGTGCTTTACTCTGAATAAATCAGCTGCATTAAGGAGAAACCACTACTTCACCTAACACAGAGCCTACTGGACCCTACTGAAACAGGGCAAGATAAGAGGAGATGAGAATTTTGGATGTAAGTGGTGCAGAGTCAGGGAGGCAGATGATGTCCATATGTTCGCTAGCTCCCCTGCCTTGGAAGGTTTTTGGTAAAACAATCTATGATATCTTGCAAATAAACGTGGAGTTGAGAACCACCTTGATTATGTTTTGGATGATGCAGGGCGTGACTGGAGCAGTATGTCCCTCAAAATTATAAAGTAAGCTGATATTTTACTTGATTCTCATGCCTTGGAGGGAGATAGGCAAAAGGTGGTGTCAATCCATACTCCAATTTGGTGTGACTGGTGGAAGTCAGTGAGGTATTTCAGGGAATTGGAAAACAAGAGTAATAAGAGTGCGAATTAGGTAGAGGATGGGGTATTTTGGAATTTGTTTTAAATTTGATGAAGAGTATCATGTCCAATGATTATACTTCTTAATCAGTTTTGCCCAGAAAAAAGAAGGAATCTTTGAAGTACAATTAGAAGCTTTTAGCTAGGTGAGCATGAAAATATAATAATTATCAATACAGAGTATGGAATGACCCAATATTCATGTAGTAACTTAGAATGATGAACTTTAAAAAAAAGAAGGCATCTTTGAAGTAGCACCAAATACTGGGATTACTTTCAGTGCTGGGCAGCCTTGTTTCCCAACCACTTTCTTACTGGTTTCTTTGTATAATTTCGACAAAAATGTTTATCAGACCCACAATAAAGATATACATGATTTTTACTTCTTCCTTCTCATTCATCTTGAGTCAAAGGGGACCCTATAGCTCCAAATTGTATTGTTTCTGGGGAAACAGACCTATGTTTGGGATCAGTCTTTTCTGTGTTTAATAAAATGTCTTTTGATTTCTTTGTCATTCTTAACTCTCTTTCATTGTGCCTATGATCAATTTGTAAAACTAAATACTCTAATTCTTCAAATCCAGTCGGTCTATTTGGAACATGAAATAACAAATCCTTTAATTCCTCATTCAACCCACAGTAGAACAGAGTCCCCCATTTTTCTCCTGGCCTTTCTGGTTTGGGGGTGGGTGATAACCTAGGGATGGGCTAGTTAAGTTAAATGACATAGTAATGGATTGTTGCTGACTATCATGACCTCCGTTTTGTCCCCGTTTAACTACAGGCAGCTATCTGCCATCTATTTGGTAACCTGCTCTAATATATAACTTAGGTTTTTGGGATATTTGGGACGCATTTGGTGTAAGAAAGACAATAACCTGTGCATTGTTTGCATATGATACCAATGTAAAACCTAAAGAACAAATTAGGTCAGACTAGGGGCTGACATACTATTTAAAGAACGCAGGGCTGAGAGCACACAGCGGCGGCGGCAAGATGGCAGCGTCCTGAAGAGGCTTGGCGGAACCGGCGCTTTACATTTCCCGAAGGACTCGCAAAAGGGCCCGTAACCTGCCTCCACCTAGACGCTCAGATGTCTGAAGTTTCCTAGCACATTATGTTGTGCTTTCCGACCACTGGCGCCTTATGTAAGGTGCGTTTTTTTGGCAATTTCATCTTCTTCATGGTGTCAAATGCATCGGGGCAACCATTTTAATGACCGTGCCCGCGCAAACACCTCCCTTCTCACAAAAATGAAGCTTTCTGTGCTACAAGCTTCATATGCCGCCAACTAATTAATGTGGCTCTGTTTTTACTGCCTCAATTACTTTTCCCTGAGGTAGCCCAGCTTTCTACATTTTTTTCACATGCCTTACTAATAACTGACAGTTCCTCACATATTTTCTCAGTTTGTTTGGAGTATATTGTGGATTCTCTCCTGAATTTTCACGCATTTGGCCTCTTCCATATATACGGAGCCTGCAGCCCATCAAGTACGCCATTTATTGTGTCGTCTCATCCTTTATGCTGCAGTTTCACCTCAAATTTGTGTCAATTGTCATTCCTCATGGCAAAAGTAGACTTCTTTCTTCACAAATGCACTCTCTTAATAACATCCAGTTATTACTGACTTCCTTTTGAGGTATTTTAATTTTTTTCGTTTTTTTTTCTTTCCTCACTGTTTTTATGCTCACTTTTGCTGCTTCAGCTTGAATCTCTCAATCTGCCTTAATACCCCATCTTAATCCATGACTCATATTGCTCTTCCACAATGGATACTACGCAATCCAATAAAATGCATGGCCCTTCTGGAGCTACTTCTGGAGGTTCCAAGGATCTCTCTGCTAATGCTAGCAAACGTCTGAAGAAAGACCCTTCTTCACCAACTAAATCCCCTCTACGTATCACGCTAGAGGATTTAATGGATGAACTACGTCTCATTCGCCCGTTTATTTCGGACACTACTACCACTCTTCAAAGAATGGAAGATAAGTGTTCTGGCCTGGATGCAAGACTATCTGATGTTGAACAAAAAGTGAGTGATGTCCTGGATGTTATTGCAAAAGTTGACTCTCTCACCAAGGAAGTTAACCTCCTGAAAAAATCCACAGAGGATTTGGAAAATCGAAATCGTTGCAATAACCTACAAATTTACAGTGTTCCTGAGGGGTCTGAAGGGTCTGACATGATTTTTTTTCTGTAATCTCAAGTTCTACAAATAGTTGGACTTCCAAAAACTGTTGACTTCAATATCCAGAGGGCTCACAGACTGGGTCCTCACTCTACATCTCCAACCGCCAAACCAAGAGGTATCATTGCCTACTTATTGTTATATTCTGACTTGATGTCTATTCTGAATGCGGCCAAGCAACACAAACAAATGTTTTGGTCAGGACACAAGTTTTTTTCAGCCAAGATGTATCCAAACAAAAGAGCTACAAGATGCAAGGAGTTCTTGGATCTGAGACCAAATTTAAAGTCCATGAACGCTCATACATCCCTGCTTCTTCAAAGTTACCTACAAGGAGAGAACTTTTTCATTTGACGACCCCGCAGATCTCCGGAAGTTCATCCATACCCATCGGGAAGACCAGATGGAACTAACCAAACATTAACAGTTTTCGTTTTGACTGTCTAGGTTCCTTATGTCTTCTCCTTCTCGTTAACGAGTATATTCTTTATAATGGTTTAATGTTCTTCTGTTTTTTTGGTTTGTTTCAGATTCTTCCGTTATTATGGTCACAGTCTACTGTGTATCTTTCATTTATGTGCTTGCCCATTGCACCCAGTGGATGTCTACCCATGTTTCCTGGTAAGCTTCCCTTTCTTTTTGTTCTTTATGTTGTCATTAACATTTACATTGTCTTCCCAGTTTACTCACCTCTTCTAACTTGTCTAGTCTTGTTTCTTTCCTTCATATTACCCCATAGCATACTGCTGTTTCCGCCTCACTCCTCTCCCAGTGATGCGGCTGTCTTGTTCTCTTTTTTCCGCCCCCTTTCTTTTTTTATTGTTGATGCTCATTCACCTGATTATTATGACTAAAGCCTCTTGGCTTTCTGTCATCTCCTCTTTCTTTTTTCCTCTGGGAGATCTTGCTCCCAATCCGCCTTTACTTTCCTTTCTCTCTCTCCTTTTCAGTTATAATACTTTTTCTTCCCTTCATCTTCTCTTCCTTTTCAACAGTTTCTTTAATTACTGGTTTCTATTCCCTTCTCTTTTCCTGGTACACTGCTTTTTTGCTTCCTTTTGTTTTTTTGTTGCTACTTGGACCTTTCTCTGGTGGTGGTCACAATTCTTTTTCTCTCTCACACTGATATGTTGTTCTTCTTCTCTTTAACTGTTTCATCTATTGTATCCTCCTTTTTCCCCTTTTCTCTTAACTGGTTTATGCCCTTTTCCACATTCTTTTTTCATCTCTTCATATGAATAGTCTGCGCATTATTTAATGGAATGTGAAGGGTCTTCGAAACCCTGTCAAAAAGCAACACATTCTATCTCATTTGGCTTGTTTGAAATGTAAAGTAGCTTTGTTGCAGGAAACTCACCTTTCTTTGCAGGATATATCCTCGCTACATAAACAATGGGCTGGATTAGTCTTTTTCTCCCCACTGTTAACAACAAAAATGGTGTTGTTATTTTATTTCATAAATCACTATCTGTTCAAGTTCAAAATAAAATTTCTGATTCTAATGGTAGATGGTTGTTTTTAGATAGCATTGTTAATAATGTTCACCTTTCTTTTTGCAATGTTTATGGTCCCAATGGTGTTGATTTATCCTTCTGGAATGAGTTTTCCTCCCTTCTTTCTTCACAAGTTGCTGAAGATTGTATTAGAGGTGGAGATTATAATCAGCGTATGGATCCCTTTATGGACCGAAAATCCAAGCACGATATGTCCCCAACAAAATGCAAAAATCATTTCATAAAACCATTTCCTCTAGAGGTCTGGTTGACTAATGGAGAATATCTCACCCTGATTCCTTTGAATTTTCTTTTTTTTCTCCAGTACACTCATTACTTTCCTGTATCGACTACATTTTCCTTTCACAGCATGCATTCCAATTTATGACTCTCTCTGAAATAGGTTCCATTCTCATCTCAGATCACGCCCTTGTCAATTTAGATATGGACTATCCTTCACCCTTTCCTGCCTCGTGCCGCTGGCGTTTCAATAATGCACTACTTCTTGATCCCCTCTTTACCACCCACTTCACACTATTTATAGATGATTTTTTTTGTAATAATTTGAATACTACTACAGATTTTCACTTTCTTTGGGATGCTTTCAAGGCCGCAGCCTGTGGCTGTGTCATAGATTTCGTTTCCCGTAAAAAGAAAGAAGCACTCAAAAACGCATCTCTTATTCTTTAAAAGATTAAGTATCTTGAACACCTCTATTTTACAACTAATTCATCTGATTCTTTATTCTCCCTCATCAAAGCTAAAATGCAATACAATAAACACACTTGGGACTCTGCCTCAAATCACCTTCTTAAATTTAATGCCAAAATATACGGTGGGCGCAATAAAGCTGGCAAATTGTTTGTTATTTATTTAAAATTAAAAAACAGAAATCTAAGATTGTTGTCATTAAAGAACTTCAGGGAGTCTCTCATTCCTCTAATGCCAAGATTCTCGATTGCTTTGTCAAATATTATTCCTTTCTTTATACGCCCGAATATCTAAGTCCTCCCCTGAGCAAATTAACTATTTTTTTCAATCTATCCCTGAATCCCCTAACACAACCGTTGATCTTTCCTCCCTTGATGTTCCAATCTCGGAGAAGGAAATTGTTGATGCACTTTCTCTTCTACCCAAAGACAAAACCCCTGGCCAGGACGATTTTTCCGTTTGTTTTTTCCTTCACTTAAATTAGTTTTAATACCTCACTTACTCACTTAAATCAATCATTTCCTCGCTAATGGTGAATCCAAAGATTCCTTTACACAGGCAATGCTTTGCCTCCTCCCTAAAAAAGATATAGATCCCTTCCTCTGTAAAAATTATAGACCCATTTCTCTCATAAAAACAGATTGTAAAACATATGCAAAAATTCTAGCTATCAGTATTATTAAAGTTATTCTCGATTTAGTAATTATATATCAATCTGGCTTTGTTAAAGGTAGGTCCATAACTGATAACTCAAGAACCCTTCTTAATATTATACATTTAGCTGCAAAGATGAATTCCCCCATTGCTGCAATCACACTAGATGCTGAAAAGGCTTTTGATCGAGTTAATTGGGACTTTATGGCTGGAGCACTTCGATGGCATGGTTTCAATCCACCTATTCTTTAATATATTAAGCTATTATATTCCAAACTAAAAACTTCTATTTGGGTCAACGGTGTACAATCAGATTACTTCTCCCTTCATAGAGGAACCAGAAAAGGGTGCCCTCTTTATCCACTCCTATTTATCCTTGCCTTAGAACTTCTTTTGGAAAAAATAAGAAACACTTCTTCTTACTCCGGATTTCAATATAAGGATGTAGAAATTAAATTTACAGCTTATGCGGATGATATTTTGCTTTACATCTCCAACCCCACTGTTTCAACACCTCCTCTTTTCTCCTTAGTCAATGATTAATCCATGGTTTCCGGCTATAAACTTAATATTGATAAATCTGAAGTAATCCCCCTTAATAAACTTTGCCTCTCTCATGGAAAGGGGCGACCACTCGGTCCCCCCGAACGTATGGTGGAGTACCCCGATCCCCCCGGGAAGCCATTTTGGGTGGGGGGCGAGTCTCGGCTGGTATGCCCGGAGCGGCGTAGCCGGGGCGCGCCTTTTCCCGCCCAAGAGGGGGTTGTCCTAGACACCAACACCGCTAGCCACGCCCTGGAGGCGGATTGGAGGTGTGTCCACGCCCGCCCGAAGAAGGATAAAAGGAGCGACAAGCCAAGGAAGCATCCTCTTGTTCCTGTGCTCTGAAGCTGCACCTCCCCGTTGCATGTGAGCTCGAGACGGAACGAAGAGCCATTTTTGAGAATTAATCATGTGTTTCTTCTTTCAGTGAGTTCGTAGCTTCCTGCCTAGGACCTTTGAGGAGTATACGTGGACGATGCCTAGCAAGAAGGTCGGAAAGAGGATCGGGACCGATCAGATGCTTCGTATGCTGATGAAAGACATGGCGGATATGAAAAAGCAGATGGCGGTAATGAATGGTGTGGGGGGGCCTAAGAGAGTCATTGGACCAGCATTGCCGGGAGTGGTCCCTAGCGGGAGAGGTAGAAGGGCCAAGAAGGGAGCGTCGGGGGGGGAGGCCCCAGTTCCCGAAGCACCCCCTGTGCACCCGGTCACCCCGATCGAGGCCCCGACTCCGGTCCCAGACGTGGGCCAACCGATCCCTGTGGTAGTCACTCCTGTGAACGGGGAGGATATGCCTCCTGAGCTGGCTGCCCAGTTGGCGGCATGGTTAGGCAAAGAGAACGAGGGGGCCACGGCTGAGGAAGCCAGGGCAATAATGAAGCAGTTGCGGCAATCGAAAGATGCTGCGAAGGCACCGTCTCCTTTTGTTTCCCCGCAGGCTCCCGTGGAACAACCAGTATCGGGCGTTGGTTCGGCAGGAACTACGGTCACAGTGGCCGGTTCAGGTAAGCAGCCGTTGCCGATTGCGGGGGAGGGATCAGTACCTTCAAGGAGGGAAAAAGTTGTTCAGCATATCCCGATTGAGGTAAAAGAAAGGATATGGGCTGATAAATATGTGAACATGTTTTCCTTGTTGACCGATCACTATGAGATTGAGCATGTTAAAAATCAAAAGGAGTTTCTGCATCCTAGTGTGTGGCGCGCCAAGATGGCCGGTTTCAGAGTTGATGAATCGATCGACAATTGGGGCAGAGCGTTTGGAATGTTCACTGCAATTATGGGGGAACGTAGGCCTGAATTATTGGTGGAATTAGCCGTGTATCAGACACGTATCATGGAATTTTATGGAACATATGGTGGCAATCAATGGTTTTGTTACGATAGCATATTTCGTAAGTCCAAGGAGCATGACTCATCCCTGACGTGGGATTGTTTCAACTCCATTTCCTGGCAGAGAATGGAGAAGTCAGGCACGGCGAAGTCGCCATCTTTAGGGGGGAATATGGTCCAGTTTTCCCGCCATTCGTCTGGGGCGCCCTTTCGGGCAGGATCAAGCAATGATCAGCACACAAGGAATAATGGCAACTCAGGTAAAAAAGGGGTCTGCTGGAGCTTTAACAGAGGCAAATGTACTAGGCCGCAGGGATCTTGCAGGTTTAGGCATGAATGTGCTGGGTGCGGGCAGTCCTCGCACCCCGAGACCATGTGCAGAGCCAAAAATGGTGATACGGCAGGTAGGGGGGGCGCCAAACAGGTCTGAAATAGTCCGAGGGGCGCCTCTCCCTACCCCGATTGATATCATGGCAATGATTCCTTGGCTGAACGAATATCCGGTTCATATCTCTGCTGGGGTGTTGCGAGATGGTTTTTCGTATGGTTTCCGCATCCCGGCGGGGGATTTTCAGGGTAAAGCGCAATGTAGGAACCAACTGTTGGTTCTGCAAAATACGGCGGTGGTACAAGCAAAGATTGGGAAGGAGGTGACCCGAGGTCGGGTTGCCGGCCCATATGACATGCCGCCTGTTGCTAATTTTGTTTGTTCACCCCTGGGAGTGGTCCCCAAAAAGGACCCAGGGGAATTCAGGTTGATACATAATTTGTCAGCTCCAAGGGGTCTTTCGGTGAACGATGCGATTGACCCGGGAGTTTGTTCGGTGCGGTACGCATCTTTTGATGAAGCTGTCGCCATGTTGAATCGCCTGGGGCCCGGAGCGCTGATGGCCAAATCGGACATTGAGTCAGCGTTCCGGTTGCTCCCGGTACACCCAGATGATCAGCGTCTCCTTGGTTTCATGTTTCAAGGACGCTACTACATAGATAAATGTATGCCAATGGGTTGCTCCATCTCTTGTGCATATTTTGAAAAATTCAGTAGTTTTTTGCAATGGGCGTTCACTAGAACAACAGGGTTTACACATGTTATGCATTATCTTGATGATTTTCTATTTCTGGGGGCAGCCGGGGACATAGAATGTGCACAGGCTTTGAATGAATTTTGTGATCTCATGACTCGCTTTGGCGTGCCATTGGCACCAGGTAAGACAGTGGGCCCGGCTACTTCGCTCGAGTTTCTTGGAATAGAGCTCGACTCCGAAGAGGGGTGCTTCCGTTTGCCTATGGAAAAGGTAAAGAAGTTTAAGGCATCGCTTGAAACATGTATTAGCGAGACGAAGGTAAATTTGCATCAGTTGCAGCAGGCTGTGGGTCAGTTGCTCTAGGAGTGATACCGATGGCGCGCCCCTTTTCCCACTCTATTGCTCAAGCCATGGTCGGCCTTAAGGAAGGGCACCACCGCACAAGGCTCTCGGCAGAGGTCCGCCAGGACATGCGCATATGGTTGGCATTCCTGGCGGATTTCAACGGTCGTGTCGTGTGGAACAAACCAGCGGTCTCCTCCGTGGAGCTGGGGTTGTGGACTGACTCGGCAGGGAGTGTGGGCTTTGGCGCCATCTTGGGTAATCATTGGTCAGCACGAACCTGGCCGACATGGTGGCACGAGAGTGGGCTGACAGGTAACATTGGGTTTCTCGAACTGTTCCCTATTCTGGTGGCCTTAAAAACATGGCCTGAGGAGTTTCGTGATCGCTCTGTGGTGTTCTGGTCAGACAATATGACCGTGGTTGAGTGTATCAATAGTCAGGCAGCACGCTGCAAATGGATCTTGAGACTGTTGAAGGAAATTGTCCTGCTGTGTATGAGACTAAACGTCCACTTTAGGGCAAGACATGTGCCAGGGGTGTTAAATCAGGCAGCTGATGCGCTTTCTCGTTCCCGTATGCAGGCCTTCTGGGGTTTTCTGCCCTCAGCGGACCCGGTGGCGGCACCATTTCCCGAAGCTCTCTGGTCTCTCGGTGCCCCGGACTACAAGACCTCATGGGGGAGAGTCTAGCACCCAGGACAAGGAAGGCTTATGAAGGGGCGTTCCGTTCTTATTTGTCCTTTTTGGGTTCAGCTAGGGGGGAGCTTTGGGGCCAAGAAGAGTATGTCCTGAACTTTTTGTTATCATTACATCAGGCAGGCAAATCAGTGGCTACGGCCAATAGGCACCGGGCCGCCATTTCTTTCATGGCACGGGCCCATGGCATACAGGATCCCACGGCGTCTTTATTGGTACAGAAGGCGCTGCGTGGGTGGCAACGCCGAGAGGGTTGCAGAGTGGATGAAAGACACCCGATAGGTCTGGAAAGGTTGGCCCTGTTACTGTCCGTACTCCCTGCGACATGTTCATCTCAATCAGAGACAGTGCTATTCCGGGCCGCTTTTGCATTAGCATTCCATGGGGCTATGCGGGTAAGCGAGCTGGTAGCGAGGAACAAGCAGGATACGGGGGGAGGTCTGTGCCGTGAGCACATTCAAATTAAGGGGGAGACAATGGTAGTCTCATTTGCCAGGTCCAAGACCGATCAGAAAGTGATCGGGGACAGTGTAGTGGTTCAGCGGATTCCGGGATCTCCCATGTGCCCGGTAACATGCGTTGAGGAATATTTGGCGCAGAGGGCGGCATCATGGGGGGGAAGCTTGCTGAGGCACGCCGACGCCACCCCACTGACTAGGTTTCAGTTCCAGCGGGTGCTAACGATGGCAATCGCAGCGGCGGGCTTGAACCCGTGCGAGTTTGGGACCCATTCCTTCCGGATAGGGGCTGCTACAGAGGCTACAGCCAGGGGTCTGAGTGTGGAAAAAGTGAAACAGTTGGGGCGTTGGTCCTCGAATTGTTATAAAAGGTATGTGCGGTTGCACATGTTGTGAAGCCTATGGCTTGCACTCACGCTTCTTGTTTTTGTTTGGTTTACAGTGTCGCAAGCTTACGAGGCGGGGCGGACTGTGCAGTCGACCCGACACCTGGGAACCAGCGGTCAAAGATCACCGGCTGAGGAAAGAGTGGTGTGGGTCGTGGGCCACTCATACGTGAGGCGTGCCGCAGACGTATTCAAAGCAGGTGACATGATTCACATGGCTGGGGAATACGGGTACAGGGTGACCTTCTACGGAAGGGGCGGGCTCTGTATTGACCAGTTTCAAAGTTTTATGGAGGGTTTGTTAGGGCGGACAAGGTCACCGCCATCTGTAATCATAGTGCATCTTGGGGGCAATGATTTGGTGACCACAGGTAGACGAGTACTTCTCGAGTTGATATTATCCACAGTGAGTTGGTTGGCGAGAAGGGTTCCAGGGTGCACGATTGCATGGTCCCATATGATTCCATGGAAGGTGTGGCGGGGGGCTAATTCTGTGGCTGCTATAAATCATTCAGTGAAGAAGGTGAATAACAAACTTGGTAGATTGTTCCGTACAAGTACATTGCATTCTATTCCGCATGGGTGTATCAGGGGGGACCAGATGTATCTAGAGGATGGAGTTCATTTGTCCCGGGTGGGGAATGCTTTACTCATAGGAGACTTCATAGCTTGGTTAAAGAGTTTGCAACCATGACCTTTAAGTAGGAGTTTTTGTGGGGGGTCCGGATAGCCGGTCAACTATCCGGCCTGTGGCGGTAAGGTCATGATCGGTGAGCAGGAATTAGAAGATCCCTAGAGGTGGGGCGTCACCCATTATGGATGGGAGCGCCCGGGGGGAGGCGGCCATTGGCCCCTCAAATGGGGAGGCGGTCCCCTCTAAGGATGGGGACGCCGAAAGGGAAGGCGGCCATAGGCCCCTCCCTGGGGAGGAGGGGCTAGGGCCCCTCATGGGAATTTCCTGGGGCCAGGACATCTGCGACGGCAGATGTGGTAAGTTGTGTGGGGTGGGAGGGGGGTCTACGCTACCTTCTAGACACCTCACACGAGTCCTCGGACGACCACTAAAGATGGCGTCGAGTTAACAGGGGGCCCCCGCTAAGACAAGGGAAATTGGAAGTTGGCACAGAGGTACAGTCCTCTGTGCGACCGCCCCTCACAAGTGAGGGGGGAGTTCTGGTATTGGGGATCTGACACCGGTTACGACCTTGCCATTGGCCCGTAATGTTAGGATGTACAATTTCAAAGTTTGAGTAATGCATTTGCAGGATGTTTAGTATCGGCTAGGAGAACCTTTGTATTAGAGATGTGTTAAGGTCAGCCAAGAACATCGTAATGTGTAAATGAAATTGTACATGATATGAAACTGTTATTTTAACGTTTTAATTTTGTTTCATATTTTAATAAATACGGCTGGGAGGGTAACTCCCTCCCGCCTTCCACAAGTTCAGAACCGTTTCCGTCTTCCCATCCTTTGGGGGATTGTGTTGAGAGGGGGTGGCGGGTATCTCAGCCATATGGAAAGGGGCGACCACTCGGTCCCCCCGAACGTATGGTGGAGTACCCCGATCCCCCCGGGAAGCCATTTTGGGCGGGGGGCGAGTCTCGGCTGGTATGCCCGAAGCGGCGTAGCCGGGGCGCGCCTTTTCCCGCCCAAGAGGGGGTTGTCCTAGACACCAACACCGCTAGCCACGCCCTGGAGGCGGATTGGAGGTGGGTCCACGCCCGCCCGAAGAAGGATAAAAGGAGTGACAAGCCAAGGAAGCATCCTCTTGTTCCTGTGCTCTGAAGCTGCACCTCCCCGTTGCATGTGAGCTCGAGCCGGAACGAAGAGCCATTTTTGAACCCACCCACCAGCCCCTGATGACAGCGATTTGTTGGAATAAAGTCGAGTGTAGTGATATTGTTTTCTTACCGGTTGTTTTGAATAAAGTTGGTAATTTGGTGTGTAATAAAGTTGATAATTTTTTCTTTTCAGCATGTTTTATTCAGCAAAGTAGTTGCGCCGGATACTCGGTAGAGATTATACTTTGATTTGCTTAAGTATAAATTGTTTTTTCTCCACTTTAGCTTAGATTGTCGTATTTATTTTGGTCGGGCGGTAAGGTCATGATCGGTGAGCAGGAATTAGAAGATCCCTAGAGGTGGGGCGTCACCTATTATGGATGGGAGCGCCCGGGGGGAGGCGGCCATTGGCCCCTCAAACGGGGAGGCGGTCCCCTCTAAGGATGGGGACGCCGAAAGGGAAGGCGGCCATAGGCCCCTCCCTGGGGAGGAGGGGCTAGGGCCCCTCCTGGGAATTTCCTGGGGCCAGGACATCTGCGACGGCAGATGTGGTAAGTTGTGTGGGGTGGGAGGGGGGTCTACGCTACCTTCTAGACACCTCACACGAGTCCTCGGACGACCACTAAAGATGGCGTCGAGTTAACAGGGGGCCCCCGCTAAGACAAGGGAAATTGGAAGTTGGCACAGAGGTACAGTCCTCTGTGCGACCGCCCCTCACAAGTGAGGGGGGAGTTCTGGTATTGGGGATCTGACACCGGTTACGACCTTGCCGTTGGCCCGTAATGTTAGGATGTACAATTTCAAAGTTTGAGTAATGCATTTGCAGGATGTTTAGTATCGGCTAGGAGAACCTTTGTATTAGAGATGTGTTAAGGTCAGCCAAGAACATTGTAATGTGTAAATGAAATTGTACATGATATGAAACTGTTATTTTAACGTTTTAATTTTGTTTCATATTTTAATAAATACGGCCGGGAGGGTAACTCCCTCCCGCCTTCCACAAGTTCAGAACCGTTTCCGTCTTCCCATCCTTTGGGGGATTGTGTTGAGAGGGGGTGGCGGGTATCTCAGCCATATATGTTTGAAGGCTCAGGCTTAGAATGGATCCCCGGATTTTTTAAATGTTTAGGTATTCTCTACGCTAATACTATCAGAGAAACCATCAAAATAAACCTCTCTGATATACTTCAAAAACTCTCTTCACTCATAGAACGTTGGCCTCCACTGTTCCTCTCTTGGTGGGGCCGATTAGTGACTATTAAAATGATGTTACTCCCTATTATAAATTGTTATCTTTCTATGCTTCCTATCTCTCTTCCTCATTGCTTTTTGAAATCCATTAATCGTCTTCTAACGAAATTTTTATGGAATAATCACAAAGCCAGAATCTCCCTTTTTCGTCTTCAACAACCCAAGAACCTGGGTGCTGATAACTTTCCCAATATCTCCTGTTTTCACTCTGCATTTACACTCAAACAGATTTAGACATTTCTTACTGATTCGTCCCCATTCCCTCTAACAGCCAGGAGCTCTATAGAACTTGCTCAACTTGCTCCCTTCTCCTTTCTAACATCTACCCGTTTATCTCAACCCCCTGCAAGGTTTATTACCCCTGTTTTTAAGCATTCAAAAGCACTAGCGCTTTCACTTTGCCGTTCTATCTTCTCTCCCTCTGCCCTTCATTCATTGACCCTGATCTGGTACAACACATTTCTTAAGATCAACAACAAAGCACTCTTCTGGAAAGAATGGATTGATAAAGGCATTTTTACTCATGACCACCTGCTTAAAGGTAACTCCTTAAGATCTATCCAAAATCTGCGAGACTCTTTTAACCTCTCTACCAAACACTCAAACCACTTCCTTTTCATTACACCTACCCTTTCTTCCACCATCTGTGTGGACATTCCCCTCTTTTATGCTACAATTCCTCTTCCTCCCCCACCAGACTTTACTATTCCCTTTAGAGCCTCGGCCATTTATAAGCTTCTCTCTCATTTCCCTACTGAACGGCCCAAATCTAAATTAGAACTTCTATGGGAAGCGTATTTAGCGCAGAATTTTCCTTATCAATTTGGGATGTTCTCTGGTCTAAAATTCATATAGTCTCCCGCTCTGCTAGCACTACACAGACTTTCTATTTTTTTTATAATAGACTGTTCTTTACACCCTCAGACCTTTACAAATTCCAATTACTAGACTCCAAAAAATGTTGGTCCTGCCCCTGCCATCACAGTGATTTTCTTCACATGTTTTTTCTCTGCCCTGTGGTCAAGGCTCTGTGGTCTCGTATTTGGTCTCCACTTAATATTATTTTGTCTACTGGCATCCCCTTTAATATTGTTCATATTTTTCTGGGTGGCTCCTCTCCCATTTGGAATGTTCAACATAATGTCCGTAAATTTATTGACCTTTTCATAGCTATTTATTTACAGATAATCACTACTAACTGGAAAGACACTTCAAAAATTGCATATAATGCTTGGTGGAATTTGCTTTGTCACCATCACAGACTTGATCGTGCTTATGCTACAACTGTACCACTTTTATTCAAAAGAGATTTGTTATGGTTACCTTGAACTGATTATCTCTCTAGACACACCCTTTGAGTTGTTTCTTGTTTCTTTATTCTCTCTTTTCTTCTTGTTATTAGATAAATATAAATGTAGATTTTGAATTTATGGTTGCCTTTTTCCCTTTCTCTTTTCCCTTCTCCTTTTCCCCCTAATGAAAATTCACCATAAAAGCTTAGTTTATTGGTATAGTTATTTGCCCCTCTTTGGGGTTAGTAGTCTAATTATTATTGTATCTCAAATGTTTTCCTGCTCTTTTTATAATATTTACTCCTGTAATTATGTTTTACGTGGTTTTATTTTCACTCAATAAAGCTTTTTAAACTGAAAAAAAAAGCGCAGGGCTGAGGGAGGAGCCCTGCGGCACTTCACATTTTAGATGACGGCTTGTAGAGAGTAAAGGCCTCTTACTAATTTGGAAGCTGCAGTTATTTTAGAATGATGAGAGCCATTTTAATGCACTGCTTGTAATTGCAACTTCTTCCAGTCTGCAATGTAGAGGGAAACAGGTGACCATATTGACGTATGCACTCAAGTCAAGGAGGTTAAGCTTGGCTGACCAGATCATCTGTGCCCACCAGGAGCACTGTTTACATACTATAGCCTGGTCAAAATCCCATTTGCATGGGATGTAGTACGATGTTAGATTCCAAGAACTCTGACAGATGCCTATATATCACCTTTTATAGGATTTTGCTCATGACTGGAAGTAGATATATCTATACTACTATTATAAAGAGAGAACTGGAAACCTTTGAGGCGGGTAAACTCAAGAAGTACTGCACCAATCACAACACCCAATACACCATTGGAAAGGGAAGTTTCAGCAGATGGACATAGGCTATACATCTGGCCACCATATACATTAGAAAGGTCAAAGAACATAGGGGGGTAAATTAGTCCCTTGTGGATGTTGTCATGGACGTGTTAAACTCCAGTGGGCTTGTCATGGGCGTGATCGGGGCGTGGCTTGTGGCGTCTCATCAAGCTCCAAGTTCGCTACATTAATTCCAGTGGCCGTGTCGTGGGCGTGGTTGTGGGGGGTTATGCTATAATAAATGGCCGCGGCGTTGCGTTATGGTGTAATAAATGGCCACGTACTAAAATCAATCAATATGGGCGTATAGTGGGCGTCAATCATATGGGCGTGTAAATGGGTGCGAACTACAAATGAAGCGCCGGTGCTTCATGCACAACATTCGACAAATGGACGTGTTAATAGCTGCGTACTAACAACAATATGCAAGCCCCAAATCATGCACAACGTTAATCATATGGCCCTCTAAATCGCCGTGTACTAACATAAATATGCAATCCCACAATATTGATTAGCATAAAAAAGGGCGCGGCTAACAACAGCAATCGTGCGCCAACATACCTTTCTCATGATTGGACGCGTCAGCGTAGTCAGAGGGAGTTGGAATACAATGAAGTAAAGAAAAAAAACATTGAGGATCTGCCGTGAGGTGAAACTTTAACTCTTTATGCCCACTTTGCGAATTACTCCAAACGGCTCCGTCACACGGCTACACTGAGCCAGGCAGAGTATAAAGAAAAAAAGGAAAAATCCCTACCGTTCAAACCAGCACAAGCAAACACACTTTCAGGAAGGACATATATTCAACATCATCCCGCACGCACATTCACGTCGGAAAAACATTCAAAATCAGCACGCACACACAACGAAGGAAGTAAAAATACGGGCAATGCAGAGGCACTCAAACAAGCACTCGATAACGCACATTGACGCCAAACAAATTTAAAAATTCATCACGCACACACACCGAAGGAACTAAATAGACGGGCAACGCGCAGGCACTCAAACCAGCCCTCGATAATCAATACAACGAGAATGCACATTTACGCAAAACAATCATTAACACTCACCGGGACACACAACAAAAAACATAAATAGAACAACAACGCGCAAGCACTCAAACCAACACTCAAAAAAACGCACGCTTGCGCAGGCAAATAACTTACAAAAAAAACCAGCACACAACCAAGGAGATAAAAATACAGGTAACGCGCAGCAACTGAAACCAGCCATCGAAAAACGCGCACTCACGCCTGGAAATCATTAAAAATCAACACGTACAAACACACCGAAGGAGCAAAATATAGGGACAATGATGTAGCACTCTCTAGGGCCGCCAATGTATTAAATCAATTTATTCTACGGCCACATTCCAATGAAACCAAAATCTTACAATAATTTAAACTTTAATATTACAAACATTACACACATACATTTTCAACCCCGGACAACGTTGGGACGGGCTGCTAGTAGGTCTATCATTTTCAATAAGCTCAGGATTCAGCAACGGTTTCTTTAACAATTAGCGTATAATGGCATGTTTTTGTGCATGTGATATGCTACAACGATCCAAGGAGGTGGTATATATGACTATAAGGGCTGAAAGAATGATGTTCCTCCCTTTTAGGAGAATGCATAAGCGGGCGGGTTAATGTGGGTTGCCTCATTTCACTGTGCTTGCTATAACCCCTCACTAACTTGGAAGCTGCTATTTTGGAATGGAATGCTTATAGCCCTCCTAATGCTCTTCCTATGATTCCAACTTCTTCCATTCCGCAAAGTAGAGTGAAGTAGGTGACTGTATCAATGACTGTATCAATGACTGCGCTTAAGTCAAGGAGGTTAAGCACTGATCTGATCCTCAGAGGCCACCAGGAGCGATGTTTCCAAACTGTAGCCTGGTCAAAAACTCCCATTTGTGTGGGATGTGGTATGTTGTTAGATTCCAAGAATTATGAAAGTTGGCTATTTATCACCTTTTTTAGGATTTTGCTTATGCTTGGAAGTAGATAGATAGGTCTATAATTTTCAATCAGATCAGTATCCAGCAAAGTAGTGCATAATGGCATGTTTCCAAGCATGTGATACTCTACAACTATCCATGGAGGAGTTTTATATGGCTATAAGGGCTGAAAGAATGACGTCCCACCCTTTTTGGAGAACGTCTAAGGTGGCTGAGTCATGCAGGGCTCCTCATTTCACTGTCCTTGCTATAGATAGTGTTAGACCTGGTACCATTGGTGTGAGTCTCCCTTCCATTTTATACTGATTGCCTCTTCTGTTTTGGATATGTTTTGCTGGTTTAGATGCTTTGGGCACTGTGCCACTGCTATTCAGTGCCACATTACAAATGCTCCCTATTGTAAATTCATGTATTGATTAGTGACTCCATGATTGGATTACTTGATTTACCTGTCAGACCTTAGTATAGGGCACCATGTGTACCCAGGGCCTATAAATCAAACGCTGCTGGTGGGCTTGCAGCACGGGTTGTGCCACCACAGAAGCAGCTTGTAAAGTGTGTCTCAGGCCGGCCACGGCAGAGCCTGTGAGCAGTCTGTAACTGCCATGTCGACTTGGCAATTGCACCCGCTTGCCAGCACCCTAAACCTTCCCTTTTCTACATATCAGACACCCGTAGGGTAGGCACTAGGGCAGGGTGTATTGTATGTAAAAGTTAGGTCATGCCCTGGTGTCTGTGGCATGACCTGATAGTGAATTACACTATTGCAAGGCTTCCTGTCCCCCTAGGCCAGACTGGGCAGTTTGTTTATAACATATTATAATCCTAACTGACCAAAGGAACATGGTAGAAATTTGAGTTTAGTATGCCTGGACTCAGACTGATGAAATACATATTTTAGTGAAGTTGGTTTTATCATTCTGTGTTTGAAAATACCACTTTTAGAAAGTAGGTATTTTCTTGCCTAACGGTCCAGCCTGCCTCTGCGAGCTTGTGTATTGTATGTCTGGTTTTGTGACAGGGGCTGGGGGGCTCCAGGAGACAGGTTGAGTCAGCACAGGGCTGAATAGAACTATCTGCATGTAGAGGGGTGGGGGAGTAGCACCTGATTCTGAATAGGACTGTGCCTACCTTCCACAATGCTGGCTCCACCTCCTGTGATGCGTCTGATGACCCTGGCCCACACTGACAAAGGAAGAAGGTGTACACTGGCAGAATGCACCCAGAACTGGTTTGGACTAGGTACAGGACCCTCTGCCTTCAGAGGACAAAGGATTTGCTAGTATAAATATTGGGGCCAGGACCCCAGGATTTTTTATCACTTCTGTGAAAACAAGACAAACCTTTGCCAAGGAGAAGAACCAAGGAAGCTGCAGGAGTTTGGACTGCCCCTCTGCCAGTGTGCTGTTTGCTAGGTTGGCCTGCATTGGTCGTTTCATTGCCAAGGAAAGGAGAAGGAACTCTTTAAGAACTTTCATCATCTTGCAGAATATTACACCTAGGGCTTGATTTGAGATTGCCTCCTGACAGAAGTCTCAGGGATATCAGACTTCACCCCTTCTGTTTGCCTGCATCTGGAACTGGTTGTTCTAGCTGCTACAGAAGGAATTCTGCAAAATCGACACCAGCGAGCAATGCCGTCATCTGCATTGAAGCCGTAAGCGCTGCTCCAACTTGCAACGTAGACCCACCGCCATGCCACATCGACGCCAGCAAACGACATCGGTAGCCTGCCATACCCGTGAGCGCTGCTCCGACTTGCGACGTAGGCCCGATGCCTGCTGCTGTGCCGCATCGACTCCGAAGCCGACATCATCGGGGAGCCGATCGTCGATGTGGGTGGTCAAGAATCCATTGGCATCGTACGGAACCGTGGTTTTGCAGCCATTGTAAGTGCACCTCCTCTCCGGTCAGGAGCCGATGCCTCTCCTGCCTGTTCCAGTATCCAGGACCCAATGCATCGCCCCTTGAAGCAAGGAACCGACGCCGCACAGCGCCAACAACACCGCATCTCCACGACGCCATGAGCTGTCCTTGTTTCGCTTTTCCAAGGTACTGTTCTGTGTGGGTCTGTTTTGACTCCGGGTCCGACGCAGCGCACCTTCCGGTCGGCACCATACTTTCTTTGACCTTGACGTCTTGATAACTCCAGTTGGGATTATCTGTTGCTAAAGCCTGTTTTTAAGTGAATAACCAATTTTTGAACTACCTCTACCATCTTGAAGTATTATTTTCGATTACAGTATTGGGGGTTTTTGTCACTTGTGGTCTTGTGTTAAGTCTATATAAAGAATATTTATTTTTATGAAACCTCTGTGGTGTCCATGTGTAGTGTTTTCTCTGAATTACTGTATGTGTTCACAAACGTTTAACACACTGCCTCTATGATAAGCCTGTCTGCTTGTGCCAAGCTGCCAAAGGGGTGAGCAGGGGTTATCCAGGAGTGTAATCCCCTTTCCCTGACTTAGAAGCAAGGGTCCCTATTTGGTCAAAGGTGTATACCATTGCCAACTAGAGACCCCCAGTTCTAACATCTAGGATTTCTTTTTTACCCAAATGAGGGAAAGTAGAGTGCATTGGTCCCAATATTCTAATATGGTGGGCCTGACAGGGTGCTGTAGATGAGCTTGACTCACCAAGAAAATGATGAGCAAATAACACAGCGCTAAAATGGCTGGCCAAACCCCTGTGCGCACAGACACCAGTGAACACCACTCCCCCTCCGTGGCTGCCCCTGCAATTGCCCACCCCAAGACTCTGGCCTTAGAACTTGTAAAATAAAACGATAATAAACCTGCTTCATGATCATTTTATTTTTCAAGTTTTGAGGCTGCTGGCAGAGAATTTGAGGAAAGCCTGGTATTTCAGTCAGTTGGCGTCTATAGTTCGTTTGTCCACATAAAACAAATGTTATCATGATATCGTTAACTTCGGTTTTTGTCCTGCTTCGAAACAACTACATAGGTTTGACATTTTGCAACCTGGTAGATGAAAAAACGTTGCATTGAATAATTTGAATTCTTCAGCCACATGCAAAACCGATAATTTCAGTTGTGCTGTGCCACCATTCTCCAAGTAAACAATTTTCCAATGTTTGAAATATGTCTGTCTAATTCTGATTTGTGAACTACAGTGTTGGTAGTTTAAAGTGTTCAGGTTGCAGGAATGTCCACACAACTACCCTGCACATGGAGCATATTTATACATCATTTATAAATTACAATTCACTCTATAAATGAGTTCACAATGTATGTATTGAAAAGTGCTGCACTGTTTACATAACGCTTGAATAACCTACCGGGCTTAATTCAGAAAGTATGATGTATGAGTAACTCACTTTTATACTCTTGTACTAATCCTGGTTTAATCATAAATTTCAGGAGGAAGCCAGAGGTTGTCCTGATTTACTCCTGGAATTTAATAGTTCTAAAAGAACAACTTACAGCAAACTATTGTTGAACGGAGCGCACTGTCTCTTATTACTAGCACCTAAATGCTATGGGAAAATTTAGTTGTACATATGACCTATTATAGGAGAGCAAATTCGTTTCTCAAGAAATAAATATTTCAATTTGGGGGGAAAAAGAAAAAAGTTAGCAACTGCAAATGCACTTTTCCTAACATTTACAAATGTCTAAATATACACCATATACATTCATCGATGTCTAAATGTGAAGAAATGTGTTTACGACTGGGATGCTCCAACATTAAAAGCTTCCCAGGAGTATGACTGGAATTTCTGATAAATTTCTATAGCAAACCGTAAATTTACTTCAAAACCAGGAGTAAACCGAAGAGTGGAAATGTATGATTTTCTTTACAAAATTGGTCAAATATGTGCTGCTGAAGAGAACATTTCCAATTGGCCTAGCAATACATTGCCTGTTACCGTAATTCACATTTGATGGAATGTTGTGTTTTCTTTTTACGAATAACCATTACATTCACTCTGTTTCACAGTAAAAATTAATTGTACAAACCTGCTTAATGAGTTACATTGCTTTTTAGAATGGCTGGTATCAGCCGTATTACAGATGAGTCATCATTTTAATGAAGATATTTTAAGTCTTAGGCTGACGCTTTATGAAAAAATATACTGGCCTGACTGAACTCATGATTTTTACTCTAGGCATTATCATGTGGACTGCAAGTTATTTAATAAGCAATCTCGATGCACCAAGGGGACTAAATAAGGCCCTGGTTCCTCCATTAATAGAGTTAAGTTATGCACAGACATTGTTTCAGTATTTTATGCTGTACACCTGTGGCCTTCAAAATGTTTATTCAACATTTAGGTGTTTTGTGGCATACTACTGGATTTGAATGCTGTCCTCATCCAGCGTGTCTTAAGTAGCAATACATTGATTTCATAAGCCACAAAACAAAATTTTTGTCTCGTGAAATCCTACCTCCTTTACTTACCAGAGTGGCGTGCAATCCGCACACAAACTGAAAGCTAATGTTTAAGTACTGAAAATGAATATCATTTAACATATTGTGAAATTGAAAGCAAACAGTAAGTAAGAAAAACATTACGTAAAACCATTACATATATACATACATAAATACATACATTTTCAAAAAAACAGGTACTCAAAATTCAGAGTGGTGTTTGTGTGTTATATATACAATCAATACACTTTATCTCTTTATGTAAGCATACCATTATAAACTCAAAATGTGATTTATAATCCTATTTTTCCATAAATAAGTGTCAATACGTTCATATTTATTAAAGGTCGATCAATCATCATATCACATTCATCTAAGGGCCGTCAAAATAGCAATGACCCACTAGGTAATGAATACGTGGAAAACCAAACAATTATCACAAACCACAGAACCATCAGGATTCTGATGTGGAGTAGCTCCTCTCGCATGTTCAATAACTCATCCAGCTATACATTCCTCTCAGTGAGTTAAGGAAAGCCCTAAAGATCTCTGTGTGGCCTATTTGTCACTCATGCCATACCTGTACATGTTTAATGAGGATTGAAAACATGCTACATAGTAGGTTATTGTTAAATAGAGCAACCTACCATAAATAACAATTCTCTACTGGCACACAGGTGCCAAAGTTTCAAACAGTGTTTTGAACCTACATGCACCAGACATGGTGCAATCCTACCATCTGTGCTGCACCTGCTTAAACTGTTGAGGGTGTCCAACTTGCAGTTTTTCTGGGCCAATGTCTGCGATATATACAGGGTGGTTTCTGACAAAATGCAAGCACCTCCATTTGCTTTTGTGCTCAGCACTGAATTGCAAAATTATACTGACCCAGCTTTTTTAAAGTAACAAGACATGTTTTTTATTGAAAATCCACAGTATCAAGCAATATATACATAATCAAAAAGTCATAGTTACAAAGCCAATTATAAATACATACAGATAAGTTCAATCCATACCATACATGTCACATCGGAGAATCAAAGAGTCAAATGATCACAGATAGGACCCCATATGTGCATACCCAGCGCACGCTTCCGTGAACCTTTAAGCGAGTACAAACTGCTAAATTAAAGATGTTATAAAACCCAGCGCACCACATTACAAAAGAAGGTGCCTCTGGTTGAAGCCAAGTAAATGCTATACATAGCCTTGGGAGCCCCATAGCTACAAACATAAGATACCTATATTTAAACATCTGTGTCCCATGACTCATATCCTCCCCAGTACCTAACAGCATGGTCGAAGCAGAGATATCAATGACCACACCTGTAACCTGTGACAGAAACCTCTCAATATGCTGAATATATAAGGGTAAGTTAGTACAAGAAAAAATATATAATATAAAATATAGAAAATATCAGCATCATCGATGCCACAACAAAAGCATTTCCCAAGTAACAAACCTTTAGTTGAGACAACGAAAAAGTGATGAAAGGAACTGCTCGAACTCCCCTGCCTTGACATATATGTACCGCAGGAAAAGATGTGTTTTGCATGGGAGAAACCCACGTCATGCTTTCATGCAGTACCTGTTCTTTCAGGAAGCAAACCCTGCACTGCTGCTGCCTGCTTGGTACCTGTCCTGTGATAATGGCAATTTGCCCAACTGCTGTCCTATCTGAATGTAGTACATAAGAAGGATGATGGGTAAGTAGGTTTATTCAAGATCAGATGTTGAGATGTAAAGCAGAGCCCCATCTGGAGCAGCCTTCCTGCTGCTCAGCCCATCCACCAACTGACTCGCACACTTGCCAACATTCCACTCACTAACATTCTGTCACTACAGTCACACTGGCTGAGCAGCAGGTATAATACATCTCCTTTCTTTAAATTAATTACAAAAGAACTGTAAATGGAATGACAATGAAGTCTGATGCAAGCAAAGGATGACATAGGAAAAATAGCATGCAACAGAATGATATCAGAACCATTGCCACAAATAAGCAACATAGCAACAATCTGAAATGTCAGAATGAAAAGAAAAGGTGGAACATTTCATGCACAAGAAATAAATTAGAGTGAGAGAAAACAGGAACACAAGTACTATAAGAAGAAAACACTCATGCATCATCTCCCTTTCTACCACAGCAAAATCCATGCACTACCACACCACAAACCACAAACAAACCCATATACATAAAACATGCTGGCTGGCCAGGCAAACATGGGATAAGTAAATAGGGTGCCAACCACAAGGTGTGGCAGGGAACACTACACACAAGAGCAAGAAAACAAAAAGTAGGAAATATGGAAAATACATTCCAGAGCAAACAGACGGCCTAAACGCTGCTCTCCACCCCTACCCGTAGTAAGGCTCGTATGTGTGGAAAGGCGCTCCACATGGAACATTTGAAAGTGTACAACTCAACACCCAATAAAATGTAAGAGAAACAGAAATCAAAAGGAAAACACTCCCTTTCAAAATCTGGCTTCAACTCAGCCCTTCACCCAAACCCAAATTTAGGGTGGTACGTAAGGAAGGAAGCTCCACACAGAACATGCAAAGGTGCACAACTACACTCAATCATGTGATAAAGGAAAACAACACTCACTAGGAACAATACACACTCTTCAACAATCTGGCTTTAACTCAGCCCTTCACCCAAACCCGAAGTAAGGGTGGTAGGAGCGGAAACAAACTCCACACGGAACATGTAAATGTGTACGACCCTACAGCCAATCAAGAAGTAAGAGAAAACAAACACTAGCAAAAACACTCTCTTATCAACAATTTGGCTTCAACTATGCCCTGAATTACCTCTCTGAAATGTACAACATGGCACTCTACCAACATATAAACTCTCAGTAGGAAAAACACTAGAAAGCACGCTTGAATTTATGAAGTAAGAACAGGCGCTATAAAAGAAGCACATGGTGCATTGCAAATAGACTCTAAATTAACAATAATCTCACTAAATCCACACAGCATAAGTAATAATACATTCAATAATGGCAAGGCATACCTGGCAACAAGTTAAACATGGCATTGAAACGGTATGGCAGTACATTGAGCATGACATAGCAAGATGTTAAGAAGCAGCAATAATAAAATGAGCTGAACAGCAATAAACATGTTATTGATTTTAAAAAACTGTAACTTAAATACTGACTGGTATAAATAAAAACAAATTAAAAAAGATTGCCAAGAGGGATTAAAAACCAGCACAGGAGTGGTTCCTCGTCCAAACAAGAGCAAAAGTGAAGATGATAATGCGCCAAAACACACCCAACACAAGACCACAACATACTCATAATATGTGAGCAATGAGAGATGGAGCAGTCAACACCCAGAGTGAAATAAAACAAATGACGCACTATAGCAATAAAAAGACTACAATGCCATAAGAACATCTGCTGCCGTTAGAAAAAAAAACACATACATTTTTTTACGACATTTCATCAAAAGATAAACGAAAAGTCATCAGGAACGAGGGTGTCTAAAGTCTCGAATGTTGTGACAACAGTAAACACCTCACCAGCTTCTCCACAAGATATGGGTGTGTGAACAGGTCTTGGACTCCAGCCAGAAACAAAACTCTTCAAATGCACTAGACAAAAACTGTGCATCGGAAAAACGCTACTGCTGCTGAGGCTCCCCTCCGCATCGCAAAAACAACAAATGATGGACCGAATGTGGATCAATGTCACACATTCCCCCAGTCAAAAGATCTGGGCCCAAATCCATCGTTTTTTTGCACTCCACACCACCCTGGGTTAGACAATGGCGATATGCAAATCAGCTCTGACCCTGTTGCCCCATGGGAACAGTCCAGTCCGAACTACAAAAGCCATGTCCTTCCCAGAACGGAATCAAGCATCCGAGGACCGGACCGGTTTCGAGGTAACACCTCTCATCAGCCCGGCTAGCTTGACTCCAAGCTATCCATGCTGATGAAGGCTGATAGCCAGAAACCGGTCCTTGGATGCTTGATTCCGGTCTGGGAAAGACATGGCTTGGTAGTTCGGACTGGACTGTTCCCATGAGGCACAGGGTCAGAGCTGATTTGCATATAGCCAGTGTCTAACCCAGGGTGGTGTGGAGTGCAAAAAAACGATGGATTTAGGCCCAGATCCTTGTACTGGGGTGAATGTATGACATTGTTCTCCATTCTGTCCATCAACTGTGTTTTTTGCAATTTTCTCCCCTCCGCATCGCAAATGAAGACCATGATGTCAAAGAAGAAAGTCTTGCAGTTGCAGGGTTCCTGCCCTCTGAGGTAAATCAAGGGATGATCAAGATGGCAGCACATAGAACGATGTAGACAGGGTGGCTTTTGGCACGTGTGAGTAGGAAAGAGTGGAAGAAGAAGGGCGCTGTGCAAGCTGAAGACAGGGCTTGAGCTACACCAAGGAACGCAAAAAGGCAGTTGCAAGTAAGTGACAGTTGGCAGTTACATTTTTGGGGGGAAAACGAGAGGCACAACGAACAATTGTCAAGCTTAGGAACCAGACATGCATGAGGCATGTTATAGCGGCAAAGATGTACAAAACACCACACACGGCGGGTACACCTCACAGCGCCAAAGGTCCTACTCACATACGGAGTGAGAGAACTCCTCCTCCGTGCGGGCCAAATCCTCCCTCAAGGTCCTGCTCCAACCTCACACGAGCTGTGAAGACTGAACTTCTCAGACGACTTTCAACTCCCATTAGTCGCTCCTCCTTAAGGCACAAAAAAGGAACTCCTCAATTCACCAAACAGTGACAGTAGCTTCTTTATCACGACGATCACAGGCTAAAGAAGCTCTCTGGGGGCACTTGGCAGTGGCACTTCCGCAAGGAGGCTCTGGGGTTGGTCACTCTAGACGAGAGGAACACCAAAGCCTTAAACTTGTTGCTCTTCTGGGGAACTGGAGACACTCTCCCAAGGCAGCAGGACAGGGACACCTCTTCCAAGGTTACAGCAGACAAGAAGAGCGGAAGTCCAGCAGGAACTCTGGAATCTCTTCTGGAAATCCCTCCTGGAATCTCACCATCTTCTCCAGGAGCGGCAAGCTGGTTTTCGTGCCCACCATAGCACGGAACTAGTAATGCTGTCAGTACTGGGTGAGCTCAGATGCATGGCTGACAGTAAAAAGCCAAGCGCCCTGATATTATTAGACCTTTCAGCGGCGTTTGATACTGTCAGCCATGCACTGCTCCTGGACAGACTAGCCAGGTCCGGGATAAAAGAACAAGCCCTCCAATGGCTAACGGCCTTTCTACTAGGGAGGACGCAGAGGATCCAGCTAGCAGATCAGGTCTCCGACGTGGGTGCCTTGGTTTGTGGAGTCCCGCAAGGGTCCGCGCTCTCACCACTTTTATTTCATCAATACCTACAGCCACTGATAGAATCCTTGGCAAACATGGGCTGTAAAGTTTTTAACTACGCCGATGATACTCAGCTGCTGCTGAGTATCGACAACACAACATCGGCTCAGTCCATGGCCCAAAATATACTACGGTTCACAGTAAATTGGATGTCGTCCAACCTATTAAAAATCAATCCAGACAAAACGGAAGTCTTTGTAGTCTCAACCTCTACCTCCCCCTGGAACGATTATCATAAATTTCAGGAGGAAGCCAGAGGTTGTCCTGATTTACTCCTGGAATTTAATAGTTCTAAAAGAACAACTTACAGCAAACTATTGTTGAACGGAGCGCACTGTCTCTTATTACTAGCACCTAAATGCTATGGGAAAATTTAGTTGTACATATGACCTATTATAGGAGAGCAAATTCGTTTCTCAAGAAATAAATATTTCAATTTGGGGGGAAAAAGAAAAAAGTTAGCAACTGCAAATGCACTTTTCCTAACATTTACAAATGTCTAAATATACACCATATACATTCATCGATGTCTAAATGTGAAGAAATGTGTTTACGACTGGGATGCTCCAACATTAAAAGCTTCCCAGGAGTATGACTGGAATTTCTGATAAATTTCTATAGCAAACCGTAAATTTACTTCAAAACCAGGAGTAAACCGAAGAGTGGAAATGTATGATTTTCTTTACAAAATTGGTCAAATATGTGCTGCTGAAGAGAACATTTCCAATTGGCCTAGCAATACATTGCCTGTTACCGTAATTCACATTTGATGGAATGTTGTGTTTTCTTTTTACGAATAACCATTACATTCACTCTGTTTCACAGTAAAAATTAATTGTACAAACCTGCTTAATGAGTTACATTGCTTTTTAGAATGGCTGGTATCAGCCGTATTACAGATGAGTCATCATTTTAATGAAGATATTTTAAGTCTTAGGCTGACGCTTTATGAAAAAATATACTGGCCTGACTGAACTCATGATTTTTACTCTAGGCATTATCATGTGGACTGCAAGTTATTTAATAAGCAATCTCGATGCACCAAGGGGACTAAATAAGGCCCTGGTTCCTCCATTAATAGAGTTAAGTTATGCACAGACATTGTTTCAGTATTTTATGCTGTACACCTGTGGCCTTCAAAATGTTTATTCAACATTTAGGTGTTTTGTGGCATACTACTGGATTTGAATGCTGTCCTCATCCAGCGTGTCTTAAGTAGCAATACATTGATTTCATAAGCCACAAAACAAAATTTTTGTCTCGTGAAATCCTACCTCCTTTACTTACCAGAGTGGCGTGCAATCCGCACACAAACTGAAAGCTAATGTTTAAGTACTGAAAATGAATATCATTTAACATATTGTGAAATTGAAAGCAAACAGTAAGTAAGAAAAACATTACGTAAAACCATTACATATATACATACATAAATACATACATTTTCAAAAAAACAGGTACTCAAAATTCAGAGTGGTGTTTGTGTGTTATATATACAATCAATACACTTTATCTCTTTATGTAAGCATACCATTATAAACTCAAAATGTGATTTATAATCCTATTTTTCCATAAATAAGTGTCAATACGTTCATATTTATTAAAGGTCGATCAATCATCATATCACATTCATCTAAGGGCCGTCAAAATAGCAATGACCCACTAGGTAATGAATACGTGGAAAACCAAACAATTATCACAAACCACAGAACCATCAGGATTCTGATGTGGAGTAGCTCCTCTCGCATGTTCAATAACTCATCCAGCTATACATTCCTCTCAGTGAGTTAAGGAAAGCCCTAAAGATCTCTGTGTGGCCTATTTGTCACTCATGCCATACCTGTACATGTTTAATGAGGATTGAAAACATGCTACATAGTAGGTTATTGTTAAATAGAGCAACCTACCATAAATAACAATTCTCTACTGGCACACAGGTGCCAAAGTTTCAAACAGTGTTTTGAACCTACATGCACCAGACATGGTGCAATCCTACCATCTGTGCTGCACCTGCTTAAACTGTTGAGGGTGTCCAACTTGCAGTTTTTCTGGGCCAATGTCTGCGATATATACAGGGTGGTTTCTGACAAAATGCAAGCACCTCCATTTGCTTTTGTGCTCAGCACTGAATTGCAAAATTATACTGACCCAGCTTTTTTAAAGTAACAAGACATGTTTTTTATTGAAAATCCACAGTATCAAGCAATATATACATAATCAAAAAGTCATAGTTACAAAGCCAATTATAAATACATACAGATAAGTTCAATCCATACCATACATGTCACATCGGAGAATCAAAGAGTCAAATGATCACAGATAGGACCCCATATGTGCATACCCAGCGCACGCTTCCGTGAACCTTTAAGCGAGTACAAACTGCTAAATTAAAGATGTTATAAAACCCAGCGCACCACATTACAAAAGAAGGTGCCTCTGGTTGAAGCCAAGTAAATGCTATACATAGCCTTGGGAGCCCCATAGCTACAAACATAAGATACCTATATTTAAACATCTGTGTCCCATGACTCATATCCTCCCCAGTACCTAACAGCATGGTCGAAGCAGAGATATCAATGACCACACCTGTAACCTGTGACAGAAACCTCTCAATATGCTGAATATATAAGGGTAAGTTAGTACAAGAAAAAATATATAATATAAAATATAGAAAATATCAGCATCATCGATGCCACAACAAAAGCATTTCCCAAGTAACAAACCTTTAGTTGAGACAACGAAAAAGTGATGAAAGGAACTGCTCGAACTCCCCTGCCTTGACATATATGTACCGCAGGAAAAGATGTGTTTTGCATGGGAGAAACCCACGTCATGCTTTCATGCAGTACCTGTTCTTTCAGGAAGCAAACCCTGCACTGCTGCTGCCTGCTTGGTACCTGTCCTGTGATAATGGCAATTTGCCCAACTGCTGTCCTATCTGAATGTAGTACATAAGAAGGATGATGGGTAAGTAGGTTTATTCAAGATCAGATGTTGAGATGTAAAGCAGAGCCCCATCTGGAGCAGCCTTCCTGCTGCTCAGCCCATCCACCAACTGACTCGCACACTTGCCAACATTCCACTCACTAACATTCTGTCACTACAGTCACACTGGCTGAGCAGCAGGTATAATACATCTCCTTTCTTTAAATTAATTACAAAAGAACTGTAAATGGAATGACAATGAAGTCTGATGCAAGCAAAGGATGACATAGGAAAAATAGCATGCAACAGAATGATATCAGAACCATTGCCACAAATAAGCAACATAGCAACAATCTGAAATGTCAGAATGAAAAGAAAAGGTGGAACATTTCATGCACAAGAAATAAATTAGAGTGAGAGAAAACAGGAACACAAGTACTATAAGAAGAAAACACTCATGCATCATCTCCCTTTCTACCACAGCAAAATCCATGCACTACCACACCACAAACCACAAACAAACCCATATACATAAAACATGCTGGCTGGCCAGGCAAACATGGGATAAGTAAATAGGGTGCCAACCACAAGGTGTGGCAGGGAACACTACACACAAGAGCAAGAAAACAAAAAGTAGGAAATATGGAAAATACATTCCAGAGCAAACAGACGGCCTAAACGCTGCTCTCCACCCCTACCCGTAGTAAGGCTCGTATGTGTGGAAAGGCGCTCCACATGGAACATTTGAAAGTGTACAACTCAACACCCAATAAAATGTAAGAGAAACAGAAATCAAAAGGAAAACACTCCCTTTCAAAATCTGGCTTCAACTCAGCCCTTCACCCAAACCCAAATTTAGGGTGGTACGTAAGGAAGGAAGCTCCACACAGAACATGCAAAGGTGCACAACTACACTCAATCATGTGATAAAGGAAAACAACACTCACTAGGAACAATACACACTCTTCAACAATCTGGCTTTAACTCAGCCCTTCACCCAAACCCGAAGTAAGGGTGGTAGGAGCGGAAACAAACTCCACACGGAACATGTAAATGTGTACGACCCTACAGCCAATCAAGAAGTAAGAGAAAACAAACACTAGCAAAAACACTCTCTTATCAACAATTTGGCTTCAACTATGCCCTGAATTACCTCTCTGAAATGTACAACATGGCACTCTACCAACATATAAACTCTCAGTAGGAAAAACACTAGAAAGCACGCTTGAATTTATGAAGTAAGAACAGGCGCTATAAAAGAAGCACATGGTGCATTGCAAATAGACTCTAAATTAACAATAATCTCACTAAATCCACACAGCATAAGTAATAATACATTCAATAATGGCAAGGCATACCTGGCAACAAGTTAAACATGGCATTGAAACGGTATGGCAGTACATTGAGCATGACATAGCAAGATGTTAAGAAGCAGCAATAATAAAATGAGCTGAACAGCAATAAACATGTTATTGATTTTAAAAAACTGTAACTTAAATACTGACTGGTATAAATAAAAACAAATTAAAAAAGATTGCCAAGAGGGATTAAAAACCAGCACAGGAGTGGTTCCTCGTCCAAACAAGAGCAAAAGTGAAGATGATAATGCGCCAAAACACACCCAACACAAGACCACAACATACTCATAATATGTGAGCAATGAGAGATGGAGCAGTCAACACCCAGAGTGAAATAAAACAAATGACGCACTATAGCAATAAAAAGACTACAATGCCATAAGAACATCTGCTGCCGTTAGAAAAAAAAACACATACATTTTTTTACGACATTTCATCAAAAGATAAACGAAAAGTCATCAGGAACGAGGGTGTCTAAAGTCTCGAATGTTGTGACAACAGTAAACACCTCACCAGCTTCTCCACAAGATATGGGTGTGTGAACAGGTCTTGGACTCCAGCCAGAAACAAAACTCTTCAAATGCACTAGACAAAAACTGTGCATCGGAAAAACGCTACTGCTGCTGAGGCTCCCCTCCGCATCGCAAAAACAACAAATGATGGACCGAATGTGGATCAATGTCACACATTCCCCCAGTCAAAAGATCTGGGCCCAAATCCATCGTTTTTTTGCACTCCACACCACCCTGGGTTAGACAATGGCGATATGCAAATCAGCTCTGACCCTGTTGCCCCATGGGAACAGTCCAGTCCGAACTACAAAAGCCATGTCCTTCCCAGAACGGAATCAAGCATCCGAGGACCGGACCGGTTTCGAGGTAACACCTCTCATCAGCCCGGCTAGCTTGACTCCAAGCTATCCATGCTGATGAAGGCTGATAGCCAGAAACCGGTCCTTGGATGCTTGATTCCGGTCTGGGAAAGACATGGCTTGGTAGTTCGGACTGGACTGTTCCCATGAGGCACAGGGTCAGAGCTGATTTGCATATAGCCAGTGTCTAACCCAGGGTGGTGTGGAGTGCAAAAAAACGATGGATTTAGGCCCAGATCCTTGTACTGGGGTGAATGTATGACATTGTTCTCCATTCTGTCCATCAACTGTGTTTTTTGCAATTTTCTCCCCTCCGCATCGCAAATGAAGACCATGATGTCAAAGAAGAAAGTCTTGCAGTTGCAGGGTTCCTGCCCTCTGAGGTAAATGAAGGGATGATCAAGATGGCAGCACATAGAACGATGTAGACAGGGTGGCTTTTGGCACGTGTGAGTAGGAAAGAGTGGAAGAAGAAGGGCGCTGTGCAAGCTGAAGACAGGGCTTGAGCTACACCAAGGAACGCAAAAAGGCAGTTGCAAGTAAGTGACAGTTGGCAGTTACATTTTTGGGGGGAAAACGAGAGGCACAACGAACAATTGTCAAGCTTAGGAACCAGACATGCATGAGGCAAGTTATAGCGGCAAAGATGTACAAAACACCACACACGGCGGGTACACCTCACAGCGCCAAAGGTCCTACTCACATACGGAGTGAGAGAACTCCTCCTCCGTGCGGGCCAAATCCTCCCTCAAGGTCCTGCTCCAACCTCACACGAGCTGTGAAGACTGAACTTCTCAGACGACTTTCAACTCCCATTAGTCGCTCCTCCTTAAGGCACAAAAAAGGAACTCCTCAATTCACCAAACAGTGACAGTAGCTTCTTTATCACGACGATCACAGGCTAAAGAAGCTCTCTGGGGGCACTTGGCAGTGGCACTTCCGCAAGGAGGCTCTGGGGTTGGTCACTCTAGACGAGAGGAACACCAAAGCCTTAAACTTGTTGCTCTTCTGGGGAACTGGAGACACTCTCCCAAGGCAGCAGGACAGGGACACCTCTTCCAAGGTTACAGCAGACAAGAAGAGCGGAAGTCCAGCAGGAACTCTGGAATCTCTTCTGGAAATCCCTCCTGGAATCTCACCATCTTCTCCAGGAGCGGCAAGCTGGTTTTCGTGCCCACCATAGCACGGAACTAGTAATGCTGTCAGTACTGGGTGAGCTCAGATGCATGGCTGACAGTAAAAAGCCAAGCGCCCTGATATTATTAGACCTTTCAGCGGCGTTTGATACTGTCAGCCATGCACTGCTCCTGGACAGACTAGCCAGGTCCGGGATAAAAGAACAAGCCCTCCAATGGCTAACGGCCTTTCTACTAGGGAGGACGCAGAGGATCCAGCTAGCAGATCAGGTCTCCGACGTGGGTGCCTTGGTTTGTGGAGTCCCGCAAGGGTCCGCGCTCTCACCACTTTTATTTCATCAATACCTACAGCCACTGATAGAATCCTTGGCAAACATGGGCTGTAAAGTTTTTAACTACGCCGATGATACTCAGCTGCTGCTGAGTATCGACAACACAACATCGGCTCAGTCCATGGCCCAAAATATACTACGGTTCACAGTAAATTGGATGTCGTCCAACCTATTAAAAATCAATCCAGACAAAACGGAAGTCTTTGTAGTCTCAACCTCTACCTCCCCCTGGAACGATTTGTTCTGGCCACAAGAACTCGGACCTACCCCAAAACCGTGCCCTAGTGTAAAGAGCCTCGGTATGAAAATCGATCAGGAACTCTCGATGACCAACCAAGTGTCCGCTGTGGTTGGCTCCTGTACCAACCTGATCAGGCAGCTACGTAAACTCGTCCCCCTACTCTCAATGAACATGCTTCGAACCATTGTTTCAGCCACAATAGTGTCCAGAATCGACTACGGAAACGCGTTATACCTAGGTCTCCCAAAAAATTCCATCAATCGTCTTCAGGTCATCTTGAACGACGCAGCCCGTCTAATATTCGGATTACCCAGGCGGACCCACGCCTCCCCCCTGCTTTATAGGCTACATTGGCTCCCTATGAAGCAGAGAGTCGAATTTAAGAGCATGTGCATCTGCCATAAAGCAATTCATAGACAGGCTCAAGCCTATATAAAAGATAGGCTTGAAATATATGAACCTAAGCGCGCCCTGCGATCCTCCGACTCCTTCCTGCTATCCTGCCCAGGCTTCAAACTGGCAACTAAAGGAGGCAGATCCTTTTCAGTCCAAGCTCCCACCATCTGGAACAAGCTGCCGGAGGTGCTTCGTAGAGAACCCAATATTTTCCGCTTTAGGAAATCCCTGAAGACCTTACTTTTCAAGGACGCGTTTACATCCCCGTAAGATAGGTCGATATTTCCACACTCTTCCATCTTGTTTCTTGTTGCTGTACTTGGTCAGAAGCGCTTTGAGACCTGTCGGTGAGTTGGAGCGATATAAAACCCAGATACAAATACAAATACAAACTGGCATGCCCGCGTTGGGTGAGACCAGTCTTCTGGTCACTGGTGGTGCTCACGGCTGCCAGCTTCTTCAAGGTCAACTTCAAAGATATCCAGTTACTTTGAACTTGATGGTTACAGTCCAAACAGGTGGCACATGCAGGTTCTTTCCAATAAAGTCACCAAAATATGTAGTAAATAAGAAGGATGATTGGTTAAGTAGGTTTATTTAAGATCAGATGTTAAGATGTAAAGCATAGCCTCACCAGTAGCAGCCTTCCTGCTGCTCAGCCCATCCAGCAATTGACTCACACACTCACCAACATTCCGCTCACCAACATTATGTCACCACAGTCACACTGGCTGAGCAGCAGGTATAACACTGTACCTCTCCTGTGAAGGAGTTATATTTGCACTGTTTCTGCCCATATTGAACTTGCTCTAGGAAGGGTGTTTTCCATCTGTTATCTGAAATTATGTAAAAACAACTATATTAACTATATTAAATGCACTTCTAAAATGTGCTCTATCAAATAAGTATTTCAGATAACTATAATCCTTTGGGAGGTGCCTGACCCTGTAGGGTAAATATGCAAGTGCTGAATTATGCCAATGGAAAGGAAAAGCATGGTCAGTTGTTAGACCCTCCTGGTATGGAGACACCAGTGAAAACATTTTAGCTCACCCACATACATTTTCAATGTAGGTCTGAGAGTTTAACTAAATGAGAACATAAATGTTGTTGTGAGGGATATGCCCAGAGAATTCACATGCCAATTCTCTGAATGGCATGCTACGCTTCGAGTGATTCAAGAAAGAAAGAAAGAATTAAAAATTCTTCTAAAATTAGAACACCGTTCCCGTGCAGAGCTTCACAACTATTCCAGAAAGATATCCGATGTGCCTACGCAAGAAATTTAACATCTTGTACCGCTTTATATAACTACATCAGCAACGCAAGACAGAACTGTTTCGTCTACTTTTTGAAAGGCACAATACAGCTTGATAAAAAAGAGATGTTTTAAAGTAGATCGGCGGATACATAAAGGTGGTGCCCTCCCTCTCCTTACCCAGGTGGAACTTATTAACGTCATCTAACTGCACATAAAGGGGTCAACTGTAACATTTATTTCTATCCTGAAGATGGTCTCGTGTATGACAACGTAGAAACCGAAACTTCGATATACACCTTCTCTTTTATGATTTATTTTTAATTAATAATTTGAAGAAAGGTGTCTTTTAATGTCACAGTGAGGTCACCTGAGTAATAGTGTTACCTATCTGTTGCATTAGTATAAATTGTTTATATTTGTACCCTGCAATTCATTTGACCAAGATAAAATCATCTATGTTTCTATATACACCCTCTCAGTTTTTTCTTGTTTTATATGACTTCTTTGACAGCATGTGTAAGTTTACGTAATACATTGTAGGAGCAAACTAAATGATACAGACTTAGACGCTACCATAGATTCAATGGTGTCAAAATAATTAAGAATAGGAATTATTTTCCAAAAAAGAAAGGTGTCTATTCATTTGACCCCTATAAGTTGAAACTCTCTGGTAAAGAGACAAAATATTGTGAAATAAAATCCCTTGAAGGCATACATAACTGATCATTGATTTTTGCCCAAGCCCTCAAGGGTTGTTTGGGTTGCCCATTCTTTTGATATCATGGTGTTAGACCTGGCACCATTGGCGTGGGTGTCCCTTCCATATTTGCTGTTGCCTAATGTGTTTTTGCTGGTGTTAGATGCTTTGGGCACTGTGCCACTGCTGTCCAGTGCCACAGTGCGAGTGCTTCCAACTGTAAATTGATATATTGATTAGTGGTTCCATGAATGGATGTTTGGTTTACTTGTCAGAACCTGGTACAGTGCATTGAGTGTGCCCAGGGCGTGTAATTCCCATTGCTGCTAGTGGGCTTGCAGCATTGGTTGTGCCACCCACAGAAGCTGCCTTATAAAACGGGTCTAAGGTCTGCCATTGCAGAGCCTGTGTGCAGTCTGCTACTGTCATGCTACCTGGGCAAGTGCCCCCACTTGCCAATCCCTAAACCTTTCCTTTTCTTCATATTAGTCACCCCTATGGTAGGCCCAAGGGCAGGGTGCATTGTAAGTATAAGGTAGGACAAGCCCTGAAGTGTGTGGCTTGTCCTGATAATGAATTACAGCCATTTTCGTTTTTCACTATTGTTCTCCATAGGCCAGAATGGGCTGTTAGAATTATTAGATTTTATAATCCTAACTGACTCAGAGAACATGGTAGAATTCGAGTTTAGTATGACTGGACTCAGAATGATTAAAGGCATCTTTTAGTGAAGTTTATTTTAATATTCTGTGTTTGAAAATACCACTTTTAGAAAGTAGGTATTTGCTTGCCTAACCATTTAAGCCTGCCTCTGCAAGGTTGTGTATTCCTTCGTCTGGGTTTCTGAGTGACAGGACTGGGGGATTTCAGGAGACAGGCTGGGGCAGCCCAGTGGTGAATAGAGAGATCTGCATCTAGATGGGAGGGAGGAGTTGCACCTGGGACCTGAATAGGGCTGGGCCTTCCCTCTACAATGCCGGCTCCATCCCCTGTGGTGTGTCTGATGTCTCTGCCCTGCACACTGAAAGAAGAGAAGGAAGACTGTCAACAAAGTGCTCCAGGGCTGTACTTGCCTTCCACAATGCTGGCTCCACCTCCTGTGGGGCGTCTGATGTGCCTGCCCTGCACTGTGAAAGGAAAGGAGAAGTCTGGTAAACAGAGTGCTTTAGAACTGGTTTGGACTGGGCACAGGCCCCTCTCCCCTCAGATGGCATCATACTCCTGAGGCGGAAGCCGGGAGCACGCTAATTTTAATCACGAACTCTATGTTTAAAATCTGTTGTTTTTAAATTGCTGCACTTCACAACTGAGCACTCGCCCCCTCTTCCACTTACTGAGAATTACTGCTCAGCCGATTTGAACGCTGCCGCGGGCTGGAGATTCTCTTGCTGACATCTTGCTCAAGCCCACAGGCCACGCCCAAGGACGTGAGGCCACGCCCCCTCATTCGCTACTTAAGGCGAGTCGCCGCCAGAGCGCACAACAAGAGGCATCATACTCCTGAGGCAGAAGCGGGGAGCACGCTAATTTTAATCACGAACTCTATGTTTAAAATCTGTTGTTTTTAAATCGCTGCACTTCACAACTGAGCACTCGCCCCCCCTTCCACTTACTGAGAATTACCGCGCAGCCGATTTGAACGCTGCTGCGGGCTGGAGATTCTCTTGCTGACATCTTGCTCAAGCCCACAGGCCACGCCCACGGACGTGAGGCCACGCCCCCTCATTCGCTACTTAAGGCGAGTTGCCGCCAGAGCGCACAACAAGAGGCATCATACTCCTGAGGCGGAAGCCGGGAGCACGCTAATTTTAATCACAAACTCTATGTTTAAAATCTGTTGTTTTTAAATCGCTGCACTTCACAACTGAGCACTCGCCCCCCCTTCCTCTTACTGAGAATTACCACGCAGCCGATTTGAACGCTGCCGCGGGCTGGAGATTTTCTTGCTGGCATCTTGCTCAAGCTCACAGGCCATGCCCACGGACGTGAGGCCACTCCCCCTTTCCTTACTTAAACCATGTGCTTCCCCCGGACGTGCAGCGGATGCGCGCAGCGAGCGTGCCGTCAGCGCTCCGAAGGCGCGCCAAAGGCAAGCCCATCTGCGCCCGTCCGCGGCCGACAGGGGCCACCCCCCTTGATTCCCCTCCAAGGATCCATTATAACACAAATGCATTCCTCAAATTTGAACCTCCCAAGGAAGCCTGCTGCCATCACCGCCATCACCCCTGGGACCTCCCTAGCACCTGTCAACACTGTAACACTAGCCTCAATTTCTCTCGACACAGACCAGAACAGCAAAACTTCACTCTACTCCTTCTTAACTGCAGACCCCTGCCAAAGCACAGCGCAGAAATCTTCCTGTTAATTGATGAACGAAACCCAGATGATGTTCTACTAACCGAGACCTGGCTAACACCTGACTGCGACCCAGACATAATCCATGCACTCCCCCCTGGCTACCAGATCGCTCGCAGCGACCGCACTCAGCGGAAAGGAGGAGGTATTGCAATCATTTACAAGTCCACATATCAGTGTCACTGTATAGTGGATCCTATCCCAGACTGCGGAAGCATGTCTTTCTGCATTAAATTCACCCCAAACGACAGCCTAACTGGGATACTTCTGTATCGCCCTCCAGGCCCCCTGAATCATTTTCACTCCTCATTGCCTTCGCAAACAGCTCAACTTGCCTTGTCCCCCTCCAACTTTACAGTACTCGGAGATTTCAACATGCACTTTGACGACTGCTCGGATAATACTACTAACGAGCTTGTCGCCAGCTTAGCCTCCATTCAATTGGAGCAATTAGTTAAAACCCCCACCCATAATAAAGGTCATCTACTCGACCCTGTGTTTAGTAACTGTCCCAACCTTTCGGTTGGTCCCATCACATACCTCCCCTGGACCGACCATTTTCTTATCCCACTCACCTTGGCCACTCACAAAACCACTCTAAGTACTCCCACTCCACGGAAAAGGAGAAACTGGTCGAAACTCCCCCTAGAGCAATGGGAGAACCTATTAACTGCAACTAAACCCTTTCTCTCACAGGACCCCCTACTAGACAGTGGAATATTCAATAAGTGGATAGAGGACTCTCTCGACGCTACTCTCCCCATCAGGAAAACACTATTAAAAAGAGCAAGAGAAACTGCCCCATGGTACTCAGAGGAACTCAGGGAACTAAAACGTCAATGCAGAAGATGGGAAAGGAAACGGCGCCTCCATTACACCATCACTGGCAAAACCAGATACAGGGAAGCCATAAGGGCATACAAACTAGGGATCACCACAGCCCAATCCACTTATTACAGAGGAAAATTATGTCCGCCAAATCCAAACCCAGAGAAATTTATCAAATTGTCAAAAGTATTTCCAAAATCTCCCCCCGATAGTTCCAGCAGACAACCCCACAGCTCACTGCAATGAACTAGCCGATTTCTTCTCTCAAAAAGTTAATAAAATATACTCCTCCTTCACAACCTCAGCTTCCCAGCCTAGTGTCACTGAACCTCAGCTCTCAACAGATATAATTCACCCCTGTCAAGTAACTCTGAGTAACTTCCCACCATTAGATCTAGAATCACTTCAACCTCTGGCACAACAAATAAAATCAGGTTCCCCCTCTGACCCAGCACCCCCCTCACGATGACCTTGACTAGCCAAGCCATCTTCCCTACCCTTACAGAGCTACTGAACAGCTCTTTACAAAAAGGAGTTGTACCTCCCATCTGGAAGCAAGCGATGGTGAAAGCGCTAGTGAAAAAGCCTAATCTTGATTTGAACGATCCCAACAACTATCGTCCCATCTCCTTGTTACCCTGGGCAAGTAAAATACTGGAGAAGCATATAAACCTCCATCTAACAAAACACCTAGAAGAAAACCTCATACTGGATACAACCCAAACAGGATCTTAGATCGAGGGGGATCAGGGGCAGTGGTCCTCCTCGATCTTAGCGCCGAGTTTGACACGGTATGCAACAAAACCCTGGAGCAACGACTGTATGATCTGGGAGTCTCCAGAGATGCCCTTACCTGGCTGAGATCCTTTTTGAGCGGAAGGACTTTCCAGGTCTTTGATGGCGACTCCTGTTCCACCAGTAAACCGTTGAGCTGCGGGGTGCCTCAGGGCTCCTCCTTAAGCCCCACGCTGTTCAACATGTACATGAGACCACTGGCTGGGGTCGTCCGTCAATATGGCATCAAGATCATATCATATGCGGACGACACCCAGCTCGTGGTCTCCTTGGCACAAAAGAACAGCGGGCTCCCACAGGTCAACCTGGCCGCCTGTATGGAGGAGGTGGGAAGATGGATGACGGCATCCATCCACTGAACGGTGACAAAACCGAGATTATGCTTCTCGATCCCCCCTCCCCCACTACCATCAATCAGTTATGGCCCCCCAGTCTGGGCACGCCCCCATCCCCGAAGGAGGACATCAAGAGCCTAGGAGTCTGGCTAGATAAGACCCTTACTCTTAACACACAGGCAACAAAATCATCAGCAACCTGTTTTGGGTTAATCCGGTTCTAAGGAAAATTCTCCCAATCTTACCCCTTGAAGCCAGACAAGTTGTCATTCAAGGCCTCATTCAGTCTCGGCTGGATTTTAATAACGTCCTCTACTTGGGTGCTCCAGAATATGTACTGGAAAATCTCCAACGAACCCAGAATTGTGCAACCCGCACCCTACTTCAGATACCCCGCAGAGAATCAGCCAAAGCTGGGATCAGATCTCTTCACTGGCTCCCCGTCAGGGACAGAATAAAATTTAAGGCAGTCTGCATCTCCCAACAGGCCTTTTACAGAGCCAGCCCAGAAATCAATCACTCTCTTCTTACTCCATACTGCCCAGGTAAACAACTTCGATCAACGAATGCCTGCCTCGCCGCAATTCCTCGAATCAAAAGGTCTAGGGCTGGAGGCAGGCTTTCGAGCTCAACGCCGCCAAGCTCTGGAACTCCCTCCCCCTCTCCCTAAGATCCAACCAGAACCTCTCTTCTTTCCGTAAAGAACTAAAAACCTTCCTCTTCAGAAATTAACTCATCCCCATCCCCTCAAAGTACTATGTCCTCTACTCAGCGCTTGGACGCCTTCGGGCAGCAGCCGCGCTTTACAAATCCCCTTTTCATTTCATTCATTTCATTTCATTCAGAACAAAGGATTTTGCGGTATAAATATTGGGAGCATGATCCTAAGAAATTAGATCACTTATGGACTACAAGAAGAAACCTTAGCTGAGGGAAGGAACCTGAAGAAACTGAGGAGATACTATTCCCAAGCTGAAGTGCTGCTTGGGGACTGGCCTGCAGTGGTTGTCTGAACGCCAAAGAGAGAGAAAGAACTTTTTGTACTTTACTTTCAACTTGTGAAGGATCTCTAAGGGCTTGGAAGAGAGCTTGCCCCTTACCGAAGACTCAGGAACAGTAGACTTCACCAGCCTTTGTGGATTGCTGATGGAAACGCTGTTGCAGTGGCTACAGAGGCAAGGAGCTGTGACCGACTCTCACGACAGGCCCAGTGTCCTGAAGGCACTGCATCGAACAACGTGCACCTCAAACAACGCAAGCTCTGAGCTCACCGACTCAAACTGGCGCCATCACCGAGCCGTTGCTTGCACCGCGACTGGTAGACACCGCGACGTGCAACGCCTTGCTACACCGACTCGTACTGGTGTGACCGACGCAGTCACTGCTGCTGACTTCGAGCCCTGTGAAAGCACCTGAGTTGGGCACCGACTCGCACGCTTCACGATGAACCGCCTGAATCGCACCAATGTCCGGATTGATCGACGTCAGCTCCCGAACTCCGCAACGAAGCACCCACTCACCCTGCAACGCATGCCTTGGATCCACCGACTCTGTCAACGGGCCCCTGCCTGCACCGCATCGAGGTGCAATGCTTTCTTTTCTGCACTGCGACATACACCGGAACCGGCTCGCCCATCCATGCCGGCCGCATCAAATGAAAGGTACTGTGACTGAGTCTATTGACATTTGAGTGGGCCCGGTGGTCCGCTGTATTTGCTAGACTTTGTGTTATTTCAACAACGCTGTAGCCAGACAGGGCTACCAACTCGTGCAGAACCTTGATCTAAACCTTTTTAACCAGAACCCTTGAAATCTAATAGTACTGTGGATTATTTTTGTCATTTATTGGTCTTGTGGTAACTCTCTATAAAATATAGTTATTTTTGATATACAACCTTGTGTGGTGTCAATTTGTAGTGTTGTCACTGGGTTACTGTGTGTGGTCACAAATGCTTAACTTAATACGCCTCTGAGAGAAAGCCTTGCTGCTTGTGCCAAGCTACCAAGGGGGTGAGCAGGGGTTATTTTAGGAGTGTAATCCCCTTATCCTGACTAGAGGAGAGGGTCCCTATTTGTCACAAGTAACTACCTGTGCCAACTAGAGACCCCCAATTCTAACATTGGGGGTAACAAAAGGCTAGTGTCAGGTTCCGTTGTATAAGCTGCAGGCAATTTTGGAGTGTAATTCTCATGGTAGTGCCCATGTTGAAATATTATTTTTAGCAATGTGTTACCTTTTAAAATCCTAAAGGCTTCCAAGCGACTTTGAGTGGCCATGTCGCTGTAGATTGGAACTAACATTTACGCCGTATAAAGCAATACTCTCGACAGAAGAACAATGTATGTTTCTCATCTTCATTACTCGAGCCACATGCAGGGCAGATTTTAAGATCTTGAATAAGCCTGGGCGGTAAATTTCGTTTTGCTCACGGAATTTGGGTAATTTCGTGTTCCACGGAGAACGTGGAATTGCCAAAAATTCTGCGATCTGCTGCTTTACGGAATTTTTTTCTTATTTGCGCTTTCAAAATGCGTGTTCGCGAGATATTTCTCCCTGAGCACGCAAACAGCGTTTGCGAACAGGAAAAAAGCATTGCAAACGGGCAGAACAAGCAATTCTGTGTGTTCGCAGAACTTTTGCATGCTCAGGGAGATTTTTTACCATTTCAAGGAGGTTTGCATAGCACGACTACGCAAATTCCGCCCACCACCAATCTTGATTAGTACACCATTTGCTTGTAACAGACCTTAGAAGGAGAGTTCCATGATGAAATCGTATCTTAGTTAAAACTGCAAATATTAAATCTAAGAAATCTTCAAACAATGGGAATTGCTTAAAAGCAAAAAAATTGGTTATTTTTGCAGACCCACTAAAGCTATTTGTTACATAACGATCATTAATATAGGCCCAATATCACACTTGTGACCGTTTGTTATCATTTTTTGTAATAGTGTTAGGGTCATCCCACAGATTCTGCATTCCAAGTTTAGGAAACCAGCCTGAGACGGATTTGACCAAAGGGATATCCCTGGCTTATGAAAGTTCCAATGTCTCTGTCAATGACTCTCTAAACACTCCAATTTCAGGTGTAATCCAAAGTCGGATCCAGTATGATAGAGTTGTTAACCCCTTTGATGCTGATGACGAGCTCAGCTCGTCATCAGCTACGGCGCTCGTATGCTGATGACGAGCTGAGCTTGTCATGTAACGCGGGTTTATGAAAAACACCACACACAGCGGGAAAAGCCGCCGCAGTGAAGACAGCCAGGTCAGCAACTCTTTTTATCCTAACATCAAAGTACATAGGGATTAATGGTGAGCTGGAGGGTAAACCTAATAGTTACCTAATGAAAATATTCTCAGCGATAATCAATGAATGTAAATTGCCACAACCCCAGATCTCTGCCCCATACAGATTGGCTCCCTGTGCGGTTGCACTGTAAGTTTCCACAGCAGTGGGAAATTATGAGCGACTTAGTTTCATTGTAAAACCTCAAAATGGTATCAGATCTGTATTTAATCATTAATGTATATTTTTCCATTTGACTCGCCCACCTTAAATTATCTAAAAGTCTAACACCTAAGTAGTCAAAGTTTTGTACTCTATTAGGAGCCTTACTACCTACATGGATTGTCCGACTTACCTTCTTAGTCTTTTTAAACATTATAAACTTGGTTGTATTTATATTTAATTCTAGGACTCTTGATTTATGGTATCGTCTTATTATTCCAAGCTGGGGAATGATTTCTGCAACGTTCTAAGGCTTTCATAGCATCGTTAATGTACAGAGAAAATAGGGTAGGCCCTAAAATACAGCCCTGGTGAACTCCTCTCTCAATGGGGATATGATTTGTTAGTTCGCCATTGGGGCCCTAGCGAACTTGAGCAAAGTTTTTTCCATGCAATTTAATTATTAGATATACCAAATTTACGGGCCCCCATATTTGTCAGGGCTTGCCAAAGGGTAGAACGTGGTATAAGATCGAATGCTACTCTAAGGTCAATATAAATCACATAAAGTTTTTGCTTCTGAAGTAACAATATAAAACCACAAATCTAAAAATCTGATCTATTCGACTGATTTTAGCTCTGAAACCTGCTCGGAGGGGGGACAAAATTTGTTTGCATTTACCCAGTCAAGAAGTCTCACATAAATGTGCTTAGCAAACATTTTTGGGCATTGTCAATAAGGCTGATAGGCCTATAATTTGATGGATCTCCTGCATCACCTGTTTTATATATTGCTATAATTTCAGCCCCAAGCCAGGAGTCTGGTACATTGCCACCAGCTGCTATAGCATTTTGCAACATGCTTAGATATATGGACCAGATCAAAGGTTTGGATTTGTACCAGTCACCTGGGTATTTTGTCCGGGCCAGGGGCTTTTGTAGATTTCAGCGAATCAATAGCTGTAGTTGTTTCTTCCAAACTGAAAACAAGAGGTGTGGTGGAACCCAAAACTGTTGGTGGTTTGAAAGTGCTGTTGCAGTTAAAATCCTGGAAGTCACCTGGGGCCAGATGTATCAAGGCTTTTGCGACTCGCAAAGGTCGAAATTTGCAGAATTTCGGCCTTTGCGACTCGCAAACGGCCTTATTGCATTTTTTCCTATGTATGAAAAAATCGCAATTTAAGGAATCGCAATAATTTGCGATTCCTTATTTTGCTACAGCATTTAGGGAATCGTAATTTTGCGATTCCTTAAATGCTATGTATGTAACATTTTTGGCTAGCAAATTTTGGTTAAGGAATCGCAAATTACCACCAACTTGTAGTTGGTGGTAATTTGCGATTTCTTGTAAATATGCACAATTGTGCATTTGTGAGGGTGGCATATGACGCACATACATGCCCATTGGGCATGTATGTGCTCCATATGCACACACATGTAATTTACAGGGGTGCAGCAGGGTGTCCTTGAGACACCCCTGCACCCTTGCAAAAATTCCCAAATTGCGATTAGCAATTTGCGAATTCGCAATTTGAGAATTGTTGCACTATCATTCCTATGGGCCTCCTGGCCCATAGGAATGCATTGGAAAATATTCTTCATTTGCGAATTCGCAAATTGCGAATTCGCAAATAAAGAATAATAAGGAATCACTAAAAAATAGCGATTTTGTACATACATACCGTTTTGCGAATTCTAAATAGCGATTCGCAAAAAATCGCTATTTAGGATTCGCAAAACGGAATCTTGATACATCTGGCCCCTAGAGTCTAAAGAGCAGAAAAATGTGCCACTCATTTTTCTGGAGGAAAATTATAGTGATGTGGGCTGGACTTTTCCAACTTAGTTTGGGCAACAAGGTGCCAAAACAATCTGTTGTACTTTTACTGGCGTCCAAATTGTCTTGCCATAAATTGTTATCCCAATTCTTCTTTGCCTTAATCAAGGTAGACTTACATATAGTTCTTGCTCCTTTTATATTAGCACATTCATCCTCTAGTATAGCCTTCCTCAAAGCTAACTTTGCTAGTTTACAGGCCTGGTCAAACCATTTCTCCACCTTCAGGGGGGTGGGAGGGTTAAAAATCTTCACAGAACTCTTTTGATAAATAATTTATCATAACGCTTCAAATAGTTCAATCTGTATATCTAAAATAGGGATTTAATCCTCTCTCAGCCCTTCATATGTCTCAAGATACATAAAAAAACGTGTAGATCTGTATATATAGTCATGGGCTCATCAGCAAGGTACAGCTTGGTTGCAATGACACAGTATGCACAGGACCCATGTCTGAGCATACCAGTCCCATTTATGGCAACATACTAAAGTATAAATAAAGTGCTGAATGGAATGCTTGAATTAATCTCAGTCACTGGAAATTACAAGGGCCGCATCCCAATTAATCATTATTTTTCACACCATGTCATCTCAGCTTGGACCCAGCTATATGCAAATCAGTCCAATATACACTAGAACAAACCAAACCTTCAATTTATACATTTATAGAAGGTTTACAAAAAAAATCCAGGCTACCAAACAACTGTGAATGGAGCAATTTGTTGGCCAAATTGCACCTAAACTTAGCAAAGAAACCAAAAGAATGTATGGCATGCTACAACGTAGAGTCAATCTCTTCATAAACAACAAATAGCAGATTACTTTGAAATAATAGTCAAAAGCATATTATAAAATAAGTATTAACCTACAAAAGTCACAGAAAAGTCACAAAATCTAAGCCAACATCAGAAGCCATTTTATATATAAAAAATGAGAATACTCTTTTATTACATAACTCTAAACATTAAATAAAACTGTAATGTTACATGAAAATGAGATAATAAAATAAAATAGGAATTATTTACATGAAAAATGTAAACCCTCATCAGCCAAAAAGCTCAAAGAACAAACTTAATCTATGACATAAAGTAAGTATTACACATAAACCACATTTTTCCAAATAACAATCACATAACATTCACACAAACACTCAAGTATAACATTTCCCACCCAAAAGAAATAAAATATATATGACTTACTGTTCTGTAGCTGCCGATCTTCTTAGGTATACACATAAGTAAAATAGTAATCCGACTAAAACAGAAAAATACCTTCTAAATAGCCCAAAAAATGCACAAATGAAACAAATCCAAGAGACATCCTCAAAGCAATGCAAAGTATCTAGGAACCATAACAAACAAAAAAGTGTTAAAAATAATAAATGCTCCAGAAAACCTGAAAGAAAGGGGTATCAAAGTTAAAGATATTGGTTTATTATAAACCTAAAGTAATTTCCTTAAAAAGGTATGCACACAAGCAAGAAAACCTACCCTCAAAACACAATAAATTCCCAAAAATACATATATATTACACAATCATCATAAAATAAGTAACATAACACAATGTAAGATAAAATACCAATTCATTACAAAAACAGTGTGCAAAAACCTAAAATTATACACTAGTGAAAAACACTGCTATTAAAACAACTAAGGGCCCGATTACGATGTCGTTAGGAAAGGCTCCGGATAGGATTTGGTATTGCAGAATCGGATTCAGAACCCCTGTTTCCGAACGAATTGTACAGATTTCCCAATGAGCAATTACTATGCCCGGAAAATGTTTGAGCAGTCCAAATCGGTTCCAAAAGGCATCCGGTCTGCCCGAGTCTTTCAGAGCCGATTTACAGCTCTCTGGACATGGTATCTGGATGAGTGATTACAATGACCGATTCGGACAGCCGTTCCGAATCAGTTTGACAAGACTAAACGGCTGTCAGAATCTGTCCTAATGGCCCCCCTATATTAAGAGACATACAAATGTAGCCTGTGGGGGTTCCGAAGAGACCCCTCTTCCCAACCATGCACAATATGGCAGACACCATGGGGTGCCCGTCCCCGGGTGCAAGGATGTCCGCAACCGCCCCTTTTTTCAGTGGGAGCCTGTGTTCTCATTAGGAACACAGGCTCCCATTGAAGTCAACACGAGTCCGACCGAACGATGTTGGGAAGCATTGTAACCAGACATTTGGACTCGCAGGACCCGAAGAGTTTGTAAACTAGTCCGGAACCATTTAGTTCAGGACAGTTTCCTAATGACTTCATAATCGGGCCCTAAATGTACAGAAAACATACAAACCACACTATAACTAGCATCTAGGCCACCCCCCATAAACCCCCATCCTCAAAACTCTTTAAAAAAAACTTTAAAAAGGACTCCCCTTTTCTAACAAACAGCAGCACCTTACCACTCGCCTTATCCTGAAAAATAGACGAACAATGACACAAATGGACTTCAAAATAGAAGGTAGCAGTTAAAAAAAATGTAAAACTAAAAGAAAAGGCTATCTACCTATAGAAATGAAATGGAAATACTGAAACAATTTTGAAGTATGTAAAACATATCAGGAAATGTGCAAAAAGTTAATAAATTGTAAAGTATAAATTAAACAATAGTCTATATATATTGGTTTAATATATGCTGAAAAAACATATTTTAAAATGATGCTAAAAAATGTATATAAAACGATGTAAGAAATGTGGAAAAAAAAATTCACAATGAGAAAAAGTGGTTGGTCGCTGAGGAAGCTCACATGAGGCTTTGTATGAGATAAGTTAAGGCAGAAGAGGATATCACTGTGTGGTGTTATTTGTGTATGGGATTTTTGGATCCGGAAGTTGACACTGACGTTGAGGATACTGAGAGTGATAGTGGCTCTGAACATGAGTGATCGCTTGGGTGGAGGAGATGGACCCACATGAATGTATTTTTGATGCTGACCAAAGATTGCACAAGGGGTGGACACAGTAGTCCCATGAGAAATGGAATGACCGTATTAATGTTTTTACTTTTTTAAACTAGATTACCCATGATAAACTGTGATGTATCCATTTCTCTTCCTTTCCCAATGTGCTGTATTGTTGATTGTTTTGAAAAAGTAAATAAAAAATTAAAAGAAAGAAAAATCTATGGAAAATGTACAACATACAATACTATTGAAATATGATTTTAATTTTTTCGGTAATCATAAAAATACATTAAAAAATGTTTTATTTCCTTACCTGTGTATAAATATTTAGTTTTAAGTTGAAATGCATATGTTTAAAATGTGACAATCTACATTAAATAAACTTTAAAATTATAAATAAAAATAGAAACATTTGTAATGTGTCTTTATTCTGTAAAAATATGCACTCAATAAGATTATTTGTTACAAACATACAACTATGTTTTTATTACATTTTTAAACACCAGCAATACTAATTAAATAACACAAATTATTTCTTGTACATACAAATGCAATGAAAGCAAAGGATTTCACACTAAAATGATATAAAATCTAATAATGACATTCCAACAAAAGCCATTTTTAAGAAAGTGTTGGGCACTAAAGGCGGTAAATTTACAATTCCTACTCCAATCTAAACCAACTTTGGAAAGGTGTTGGGCAGTAAAGGGGAGACATTTACTATTCCTGCTCCAATCTTAATTATTTTGGATATGTCGGTGGACGCTAAAGGGATGAAATGTACTATTCCCAGTCAAATTTGTACCAATTTGGAAAAGGTGTTGAAAACTTAAAGGGTGACATGTAGTTTTCACACTTCAATCTATATCAATTTGGGGAAGGTGCTGGACACTAAAAGGGATACATTTTCTGTTCCCACTCAAATCTACCCCAATTTGGCGAAGGTGTTTGACACTAGAAGGGTGGCATTTGCTATTCCTACTCCAATTGTGGAAAGTGTTGGACAGTAAAGGGGTGACATTTACTAATCCCACTCCATCTATATCAATTTTGATGTGGTGCTTGATACTAAAAGAGTGACATTTAATAATTTGATTCCAATCTAAACCAATTTGCAGAAGTTGTTTGACATTAAAGGGGTGACATTTACTATTCCCACTCGAAAGTGATATATTTTGAAAAAAGTTTTGGGTACTAAAGAGGTGACATTTACTATTTTCATTCCAATCTATACCACTTTGGAGAAGGTATTGGACAATAAATGGGTAATATTTACTATTAGCAATACAATCTACACACATTTGGAGAAGGTGATGGACACAAAAGGAGTCATACTCATAATTCCATTCCAGTCTAAACATATCTGGGGAATGTGTTGGACACTAAAAGGGTAACATGTGCAATTCCCAGTCTAATCTAAACAAATATGTGGAAGGTATTGTACAAAGTAAAGGGGTGATGTTTTCCAACTCTCACTCCAATCTATACCAGTTTGGAAAAAGTGTTGGACACTAAAGGGGTGGCATTTACTATTCCCACTCCAATCTCTACCAATTTGGGGAAGGTGCTGAACACTGAAAGGGTGACATTAAATATTCCCACTCCAATCTATACCAATTTGTAGAAGGTGTTGGACAATAAAAGAGTAACATACACTATTCCCTCTCTAATCTATACCACTTTGGAGAAGGTGTTGTACAATAAAAGGATGACGTTTACTATTCCAACCCCAATCTACAACAATTTTGAGTAGGTTTTGTACACTAAAGGGGTATCAATTATTATTCCTACTCCAATATTTACCAATTTGGAGAAGGTTTTAGACACTGAAAGTGTTACAAATACTATTCCAACTCCAATCTAGAGTTTGGAGAAGATTTTAGACACTAACGGTCCAAGCGGAGTTGGGATCTTTGAAGGCTGTTTGACTACAAGACCACCCCTCCTCTCTGCACTCCTGAGTGGCGGTTAGTCCACCACAATTTGGTTGGACAATCTAGACATGGGAACGCCTCCTCGAGGATCAGTATATCCATTAGGCGTTACCTATGTGTGTTGTTAAGAGAATTCTTTAATAAACAAAAAAAAATTCTGATACATTTAGGGAGGTATATTATACACATGGACCCATAGGGCCGGTCACTGGCTGAAACATGTTGAAAGATATAGGGTCATAGGACCATTGTATCCTGGGAATACCCTGTCCTTTCGTTTTATTAACTACCCTCCCTCCATATTAAAGGGATACCTGGCCATTTTCATAAGAGCTCCCTTGAACACGGTTGAGCCCACAATGGCCTTTAAGAGCCAGGGTGATTCTTAGATGAAGCATAACACTATTATATTGTGCTCCCAATTGTGGTAGTAGCATGTCCTCATTCCTCAGTTTGAGACCTGTGCCTATTCGATATTCTTTATATCTTTTTTGTTGTGTTGGATACTTTTCGTTTGTGGATATTGATTGGGATGACATATCCTTCCCCCCTCATTGTTATGGGAGTACCTCTCTACCCTTGAGGCCTGAGGGCCAGTCTTGTACACTGACATCTACTATTCCCACTTTAATCTACACCACTTTGGAGTAGATGTTTGACACTAAAAGGGTGACACTTACTATTCCCACTCCAATGTAAACCAATTTACAAAAGGTGTTATAGATTAAGGGGTGACATTTACTACTCCCACTCAAAAGTACATTAGTTTGAAGAATTTGTTCAACACTGAAGGAGTTACATTTACTATTCCCACTCTATTCTATGCCCTTTTAGGGAAGGTATGGACACTAAAGGGGTGACATTTACTATTCCCACTCCAATTTAACCCAATGGAGGAAGGAGTTGTACTCTAAATGAGTGACACTCGCTATTCCCACTACAGTCTAATCAAATTAGGGTAAGGTGTTGGACACTAAATTGTTGACATTTACTATTTCCACTGCAATCAAAAAGATTTCATGACCGTTGCTTCAGACTAAAAATTGTATATACACAATGAATACTCCATTCTCACACATAATTTATGATGAAATAAACTGAAAACTAACATTTAATTTAAAAAACACACTAACCAAACCTACAAACCTCTATTTTCATATTTAAAAATTAACAGTTAAATTAATATTTGTATCACTATTAATTATTATTAAATTTTTAAATATATTTACTACCATTTCCAAACCTTGAACCATAAAATAAAAACAGAATCATAATTCAATAATTACCAATCATACTACTTAAAAAATATAAAAGAAATATGTTAAAAAAACAGGAATTCACAAATATTTTTCACAATAACCTTATAACTTTCTACATGAAAAAATGTTAAAATATTTGTATTCTTTTTTTTAATCTATACAATAAAATCTTTATTTTATTAACATTTACATTTTGTATCTTTATTACATTTACTGTTGATATTTTTTTTTAATGTTTTTAATTTAATTATTTAATTTAATAATTAAAACAAAATACATATTTTTATTGAATATAATTATTATATATTATTGAAATATACATTATAATGTATAAAATGGATTAATGCAACAAAATAATTAAAACAATTTACAAAATACATTTGGAGATGATTAAATTAATTGCCAATAAATTTACATTAAAATCTCCACTAAAGAAAATTTCTCCCCTACCTTACACCCTTAAAACCTAATGTCCCCTGCATGGAGAATGGTGAGGGAGGGGTAGTTGCTGCAAAGAGCGAGGTGACATCACAGGGTGCAACGCTGGTATATGTTGGTTGGTGTAACGCCACAATGGGATAGCTTGACAAGGTCATTGTTTGATTTCAAATAAAGAAGAAAGAGTATACCAGAGTTACAGAGCAGGTTATTTGTGAAAGACAACTTGACAATATTAGATTCTGATGGAAAATGAAGATTTAAAAAAAATGTAAAAGTTCAATGCAGGGAGATGTGCCGTACCCTGTAGAGAAGGGGCTTTTTACATGACATAGGATAGAGGATATAATATGTGCACTTGGCTTGAGAATTGGATGAAATACACTTGAGAAAGAAGGACCTTTAGCTTTCCCACAGCATGGGACATCGAATATTCAAATTTGCAAAGATATTTGTATGAAATCAAACCACCCCCAAAACCCATGCAATTTGAAGTCCTTAGTAAAAGGGAACACATAGCACATCATAAGAAGAGCAAAGATTGCAGGGAAGTTATATAAAAACACTCAAACTCAATATGTTGAGGCCCAACAGAAAGCTTGGAGACAAGACATTTTTGAGGGAACTCGTATGTATTCTGTACTAGTTTCGGAGGAGGAAGGAAGGAAAGGTAATTAAAAAATACATTGAGGATTCCCAGACATTTTCACAACCTGATGATAGTGAAGATTAAATTGATGACAAATTCTTAAATGGATTATTTTTTGTTCATCCACCATCCTATAATGAGGATCAACCCCAGAGTATGGTAAATTCCTATGGTGGAAATATTCTGCACTCACCTGTCATGACGACAAGCCCAAATTCACACAGTCCTTTCCACCCATAAATGACATTGCAGGGAGACCTGAAGCAAATAATCAGACTATGTTAAATTCTCCACATGCCCTCACTGCTCCTGTAACAATAGGTCATGTAGTTCCATTATATCAATCTGGGAATTGACAAAACACACATAACTTGGACGCCCCTACTGGGATAAGAAGTTTATATCCTACTTCTACGGGCTTGAGATCAGGACAGACAAATCAAGAGCCATTAATTTCAACTTCTGTAAATGTTCTTACTGGAATGAACGCAGGATTGAATGCAGTTTTTGGCTCAACATACCACTTCAGGTGGAAGTTTGGAAAATGGCCTGGAAACCCCACAACAGGGATAATAAAACTAGCACTAAAAACTCTTCTGGTGGGATCAACAGATGCAGATGTATCTGTTTTTTCGTCCACTCCTGTTACAGGTGCCAAAGGGCAAAGCAAAAATTTGGTTGGGAATAGTATACCCCAGAAAGACAGATAGGTCCTACACCCAAGGAACTTCACTATTGGATCAAAGACATATCTTCTTCTCTATACGATAGGAGTGCAGGAACCCAAGGAACATCTGCTTCAAAAACAAGTAAGGCTAAGGCTCTTGATTTAGCAAAACTCAAACTAGAAGAAATGATAATTGGACTATAAGCCCTGCTAGGATAGCTACTTAGCAGGACAACAAACGGGTGTTTGTATGCAAGGATATTACCAGATGTGCTTGAAATACACATGAGAAACTAACTGACTTGGCACAGAAATATAGGGTGGACATACAAAGATTAAAGACAGTACAGAGATTATACAGATTAGGCTTTAGTGACTGAGACATTGATAACATGAGACCTCAGAGAATGGGGTTAATTATCAAGGAATTGTTAATTACAGGAAATGGGAAGAGTTGGATAAATGGGAAAAAAGATGGGCCAAAAAGAAGTAGACAAAAAGAGTTACAATGCAAAATGTTCCTGATCATTGAAGATAATGGAGGTGAAGGAGTAAAGATACTCCATAAGAGAGAGGTACCTGGTAAGGGTATGTGTATGTCCCATGGACTAGACCAGATATATTATCTTTTACTAATGATTTTCTGACGTTGAGATAGAATCCAGTTGAATGGTACAAACAAGATTAGAGATTTGTGAAGGTTTCAAAGGTTGTTGTTAAGGATTTAGATACTCTGACATTGTGGTTCCAAGAGGTTTGTGGGTGGAATGTAAAATTGCTATTGAGTGCCCTAAAACTGAACCCGATAGACATTCATGTACTGGTGCACCATCACCTGAGGCAATGAAGAAATACAATCAAGCCATTACTCATGTGAAAGGAAAAATCTCTCCTGAAGAGATCGATTGGGTGAACATTAACGGATCAGCACAGGAGTTAAAAGAGACAGTCATTCCTATTATGAATGGTTGTTGCAGGCATTTAAATAATACAGTGGGAAAGGATATGAGACAATTCGTCTATCAGATCTTATATGGTTTGAGACATAAAATCAGCAGCCTGATCCAACAACATTTGATTTGTTGGCAAAGAAGAACATAGATGAAATTATCTGATATGCTAAATGTTGCGGAGATGAACTTGAGACAAAGCATAAGAAGCTGAAGGAGAAGCTGATGATAGCTTAAATGAAGGCTGCAAAGAAATGGTACAGTGGTGCTGGTGGTGATTTCACAAACATAGTACAGGGAGATTTCCATTCAAATTCTGAGATGAGAGGAGTAGGCGGAGGGCAACAACCCAGTATGCCACCTCAAGGTAGAGGTGTTTCCATTGAGTTGAAGAAAAAGAATAATCTGTGTCACATTTGGGGAAAATGTGGGTATTGGAAGCATTAATGTCAATGTAATCCTCTTAATCAGTTAAATGGACAAGTTCAACCGTTTTGGAATGCACAGTCACAAGGTGGTAACATGGTACAGATTCAATAAACTCATAGGCAGAGAATTCAAAATCCAAATATCCCCCAAGGCTCATGTGAATAGTCAAGTTCAGAAATCTAATTTAAGCAAGGGATTTCACACAAATGCTCCAGCTGATTCAAATCATAATGTGTCCAAACAACATTTGATTCAGATTGATGACACAGACTGGGGGGACCTAGCCAACAAGGGAAAGGGTTATGCCCCCTTCCCACTAGAGTGTGGCATAATACGGGGTGTACCCACCCCAAGGAAGGAACCCATTGGTCCCAACCTTTTACCTACCTGTAACGCCCCAAAATCTAGTATTTCGGGGCACCCCTGAACCTTGCTTCTTTAGAAAAAGAAGATGCAAGAAGAATAGAAGAATAAGGACCAAACAGCTGTGCCGGACCTATCAAGAGGAGGAAGCCCTGACTTAGCCCCAGCCCTACCAGCCTGTCCCCACCTCAAACATGCTCCAGCAAAATCCTGGTGTGTCTTGCAGCCAGCAACTCAAGAAAACCGGAGGACCTGCCTGCCTTCAATCCCAAAGACTCTGTCTCCTGTGAACACCGGATTTGTTCAAACAACAGACCCCAGCTCCGCAAGGATTTGCGGGTCTGCACCACTTTGCACCCGACGCCCACAGCCCGAGTTGGAGTGGCCCAACACCAAGAAGAGATTTCCCTGGTGATCTTGGTCCAAGATCTGGGGACCCCTAACCTGCCTCAAGCCTCCAGCTGACGTCTGTAGCCCCAAACCGGAAGGGCCCCCCAACCACGACCAGGAGCTGGTAAGAAGATCCGACCCTAAAAGGTACCCCTGAACCCGATGCCCCACAGCCTTGGGTGGCCTTACTGATGTGGCCTAGCCAACCCTAAACATCCCAACTTACCTCTCCAAGTGGTGATTGCACCCAGAAGACCTTAGTCCCTGAGCCTGCAGTGCTTTTGCAAACCGGAGACTTTCCTTTGAAAGCTACAGGGCGTCCGACACCAAAACAGCACTCTGCACCCGGCCGCCCCAGTGCCGCTGAGGGTGCATCTTTTGTGATGGTCTAAACCCCCATTTGCCCTGAGCTTAAGTCCAGGAGCTTTGCTCCCACAACCCAGTGGCCTGCTCGTCAGCAGCCACCAACCAGAGGTCCCCTATCTCCCATTGGATAATATTGGGCCTCAGCAATCTGCACCCGGCTGCCCTAGAGATGCTGAGAGTGTAACAAGAGTGCGTCCTTGACCTTTGGGACCCCTGAGTGTAACCCCAGAACACCAACTCCCAGAACAAAGTACGTACCTTTAAACCGATAACACTATTTTCCTCCATAGGATAACATTGACTGTTTTTTTACGAAAAGTTTCTAAGTGTCGAGTTGAAAAATCTAAAGAAATCCTTTAAAATTGCACTAAATACCAAAAACGCTTTTACTTACCTGTTTACAGGAAACCTCCCAGTGTAGTATTCAGGTATACTATTCTGTGTAAGAAAATTATTCTGAAAGTAATGTACAGGTCATTTTACTAAAAAGCCCTTTCAAAGTTTTTGTACTGTATTTCCAAAGCATTGTATTTCTCAGTAACAGTACTGTAAATCAAAACAAAGTGCATATTCAATTACCATCCAAACTGTATTACAATTGTATATTTACTGCAAAGTATTTATCACTTACCTGTGCCAGGCTTGCTTGGTTCTAGGAAATTAAATAACTGAAAGAATATTTTTATACAAAAACAATTGGTCTGAAGCTCAGTATTTGAGTGTGGGAATTCATTTGCTGACTGTGTGTGTACAACAAACGCTGAACACTGTCCTCCGATAAAGCCTTACTGCTCGACCACACCATACCAAATAGAGAGTGCGATCCTATCAACTTTACCTCAGCCTACCTTTTGGGTTCCACTGGATTCTGTGCACACTATTCCTCACTTTGGTATAGTATATAAAGAGCCAGCTTCTTACACCTAATCAAAGCTGTAGCTTCAGCACAAAGTACTGTGAAGCCCAATGCTGAAATCCTTCAAATTCCTCAGTATAATTTGAGTCCAGAAACAATTGCAGGGATCACTCTAGTGATTGAATCAAAGATCAAGCAAGGGATTCTCTGGGAAATCCTGGGAAGTCCATGTAACTCTCCCATTATGGCTTTGCAGAAACCTAATGGGAAGTTCCGATAGTTCAGGATTTATGTTTAGTTAATCAGATTGTAGTTCCATGCTGCTCCAAATCAAGCAGTGATTCTTTTCCAAACTCCATGTGAAGCTTAATGGTTCTCTGTCATTGATTTGTGCCAAGCCTTCTTCTCTGTTCCATTGCATGAGGACAGTCACTTTTTGTTTGCTTTTCCGGTTCTGAAATCGTGTCTTGGTATGGTGCTGAGTTCCACAAGGGTATACGGAAAGCCATTTGATCTTTAACCAGATCTTGAAAAATAATCTGGAGTCCTTAGTACTACCAAATCACTCTGTCCTTTTCCAATATATTGACGACCTTCTGGTAGCTTTAGGTACTCAGGAGGCTTGCATATGCGACACCATTGCATTACTGAATCACCTGGCAGAGAATGGACATGAAGTGTCAAAATCCAAATTGCAGTTCTACTGGAAGGATGTTCTATATTTATGACATCACATTAAAGAAAGGAGCCAAAAAAAGTGTCACAAGACAAAATGTCTTACTTTCTAATGATGAGTTCGCCAAATACACAAAAGGAAGCCCACATGTTTTTGAGAATGGTTGGCTATTGTCAACAATGGATTCCTAATTTTTCCTTGAAAGCAATGCCTCTTCAAAGGCTTATTCACAAAGATGTGTCAGGCCCAGTACCTTGGGATGATGAATGCATGCACACTTTTACTGAACTGTGAGAGAGGCTTTGTTGAGCTGCAGTTTTGGGAATGCCCAACTACAACAAAAGCTTTACTCTGTTTTGCAGTGGGCATGAATGTTGCACATTATCACTGCTAGCTCAATGGCATGGTACTGCCCGTAGACCTGTGGCATATTTTTCAGCTATTTTTGATCCCATAGCTTCTGCCTTACGTGGATGCCTTAAAGCTGTTGCTGCAACATATGTGAGCTTGGAATGAAGTGAGAATATTGTGATGGGATATCCGTTAAAAGTAAGTGCCACATTCCATTGAGATATTTACTCGTACTCAAACGCAACATCTCACTAGCAGCCATCTCACAAAATTAGAGCAGGTTATTTTGGGAGCGGAAAATGTAACTCTGAAGAGGTGTACGAGTCTGAGTCCTGCAACTTTAAAACTTTTGCCTAGAAACAAAATTGTGGCTGATGAAGCAGATCATGATTGTTTGGAGGTGACTGAGTTGTGGACCAAACCGAGACCAGATATTTTAGATACTCCATTGCCTAAATCTGATCATGTGTTATTTGTTGATGCCTAATGTGGAAAGAAATCTGAAAGCTGCTTAAGCTGAGTGTACCGTCACAGGTATGAAGCTTCCTGTTACAGGATGTATACTCTTCCCAAGTTGCCGAGTTGATAGCCTTGACGCAGCCTGTAACTTCTCTGACAAATTGAGAGTTACCAACTTCACTGACAATCAGTACGATTTGGCGTTGTACATGACTTTGGTCACAGCATGGGTTCCTGACATCGTCAGGATCCCGCATTCTAAATGAGGAAAGCGTGAGAAACATTCTGCTGTTATTGAAGGTGCCTGCTCAAACTGCCATAGTGAAATGTGTCGCTCATTGGCAAGGCAATGATTATGTCACAGTTGGAAACTGCTATGCAAATCAGACTGTGCGCTATTGTGCTCTAAAGCCTTACACCTTCAATGGAGATCCCCTTCAAGAGAACAATAATGTCACTTAGTGTAGACTGTAGTTGTCAACGATAGAGACCTGGGAGGAGGTGAAAGCATTACAACATGGATTACCAGATGTAGAGAGGCAGGGATGGGTAAGAGCAGGTTGCACCCAGAAACAAGAAGGTGGGGTCTGGATATACACCTTTGGAAGACCATTTTTTTTTTGTTAGTTTGTTGCCTCCCATAGCACATTGTTTTCATGGTCCTGCACATGTTGCAAGGGATGCTCTTATGTGTCTCCTTTGCCAAACATGGTTTATCCCATGATTCAGAGCTGTAACTGAGGCATTGTGCCATAGGTGCATAGTGTGTCATACAAATACATGTAGGAAAAAGAACACTGGTTACAATGGGTCATTTAGGAAAATCAGGAGGACCATTTAACAGGATGCAACTCAATTTCATTGAAATGCCTCCTTGCAATTGTCTAAGATGCATTCTTGTAATTGTATGCATTTTCTCCCAGTGGGTAGAGGCCTATACCACGTGACGGAATGACATCTTGACTTTGGCGAAGCTGTTATTAAGGTAGCTCATACCATGTTTTGGATTTCCAACTCCTTTGGAGTCAGAATGAGGGACACATTTCAATATTGAGGTCATAAAGATGCTATGTGCAGCATTACAAATTATTCAGAAGCTACATTGTGCTTACCATTCAGGAGCCTTTGACATAGTGGTGCAAGTTAATCGAACATTAAAGTGCAGGTTGGCAAAGGTGCGTGCCTCAAAGTCTCTGAAATGGCCTGATGCTTTACCTCTCATGTTGATGAGTTTGAGAATTACCCCAGACAGAAGAACAGGATTGTCCCCTCATGAAATTACTATGGGGAGGGCTATGAGACAGCCTTCAGTCCAGCGAGTTGATTGGTCAATAGAACAGAGGATTTGGTGCTTGATTATTGTAAAGGAACTGGCTGGCATGGCACATTCTGTGTCTCAGCAGGTTGGGGAAGCTGCAACTTCACCTCAATAGAACCCCCTACTGAATTCCTTCCTACCTGATTCGTCTCAGGACCTCTCCCTTCTACATATGAGATAACCTCTCTCACCACCCGGATTATTATCTGGAAATACAAGAAAACACACACAGGGTTAATTCACTTCCCTCCCTAAACACTGACTATGTGCCTTGGTGCGGGTTTCAATACATACCCGATATTTTCCAGTCCCTTATCTTAAAAGGTTCTACCTCGGCTTAATATTTACAGACGATGAGCCACAGGGTTTTTGCAGGAAACAAGAACTGTAAAAGTTATGACTGTTCTGGTTCGATACCAAGTACCTCCTTCACCAGCTACCAAGGATGTAACTACTTGAACAACACCCCATCAGTTACGCTGCTCTTACCAGTCACAGGAAAAGAAGAAGGAATTAAATGTCATTCCGAAAATACCTCTTCCTTCTTGGTTTCGGATTCTCCCAAGAAACCAACTTCTTTAACACAGCACCGCCACACCGCACGAGTGCGACCGCTACTGTTCAACACTAATGAAATGTCACACCGACCATGAGAGGGGGGCAAATCCAGCGTCTCTCACGTCGGAAGAACTCGATCTGTTTTCTGGAACAGACCAACTCGGAGGCGTCACACGAGAGGGTGCAAATCCCGCGTCTCTCACGTAATCCGACACCACACCACCAGTACGCAAACAATACTCAACACCGCACTCAAGAGGGTGAAATCCGGCGTCTCTCCGAATGCCACAAAACGAGTTCTAACACAGTTCCCCGAAATCATGAGAGGGTGCAATCCTCGCGTCTCTCGTGTCGGGTAGACTCGATCCGAAGGACAAGGTAACCCCGCAGCCGTGGGTTACGGAAACACAATTTCGAACACTTGTAATCCTGAAGACAGTCACGGAACGATCCGCTTCCAATCTCCGTTCTCCGAAAAGACAAAATTACGTGCATCGCACTCCTATTCTCGCGGAGTTTTATGTTCTCATTCCTTACCGATGCACGCTAAGCTTTCTGGGATCTGTAGTTTCTGGGCTATCATTGGGTAGGCACAGGTCGGATCCTGACATAGGGTGCTGCTCTGTGCATTTCTCTTGCCTGGCTCATAAGCATTCAAAGTGCCATGGACTTGTGATTGATGAATTATGGAGAAAATCCGAAGTGACTGTTGCCGAGGGCTGGACATCAAAGAAAAAAATTGGGCTGGTATTGAAGCCACTCCATGAGGGAGGATTTAGCTGAAAATGTAACTTGCCAGTCCAAAGAATTCAGATCACATGAATGAAGAATACTTTTTGTATACAATTGCACCATTTATGTCTTCTCTCTGTATAAAGTCCAAGGAGTTTACTGCTAGCAATCTTCCTATGCTGTTGGGGACTAGCATTGGAATTCAGATAAATGGCCACTCTGCAGTGAAAAAAGGAAACACCAGAGCATGTCTCTAAGCCCCCTTCATCAGTCCTCGAGAGCTACCTGGCTTAAATCTGTTCTCAAGGCAGTGCAGGTCAGATCATGAGTAGTGCTATGACAACATGCATGATGTCAGTAAAATTAATTTGTAGTTGCAGGCTGTAACTTCATTGGCATAACATGGAACAAACATGCAAAAGACCTTAACGTGCCAGGATACGATGTGTACATTTTCCCTATGGATTGTGATGCATGACAGGATAGTGAGGCGTCAGTAAAGGCCCGGAATGGGTGATTTGGTGTGCGGCTGCTCGAGATAATAATTTAAGATTGCTGATGAAAGATAAAATAGATGACATTGCTAATTGAATGGTCAATCGCTAGCCGCACCAGTGCTTTGCAAGCATGTACAATGAAAATTATGTTTTTAGGAGAGATAGAGAGAGAGGGAAACAAAGAGAGAGAGAGAGGAGGCAGACAGACAGACAGACAGACAGACAGACAGACAGACAGACAGATAGATAGATAGATAGATAGATAGATAGATAGATAGATAGATAGATAGATAGATAGATAGATAGATAGATAGATAGATAGATAGATAGATAGATAGATAGATAGATAGATAGATAGATAGATAGATAGATAGATAGATAGATAGATAGATAGATAGATAGATAGATTAAAACACAGCAAATGCTAGTGGTCTAAGAAAGCAAGTAGAATCATTTCACTCTAGTCTATTTTAATGGTTACAAATGAAATTACTGGAGTCAATTGTTTAGTGCAAACAATAAAAAAAAACGAACGAAGCATTGAGGGCACTTGTACACTCAATTTAGGACTCATGTATGGCATTTTCTCTTTCATTTTATAAATAATAGAAAGGGCATTCTGCTTCTCGAATCTGCGAATTGGCCGTACAGACAGTACACACATAAATAGTCAAAATAGATGCCAGTAAAATAAGCAGTTTTGAAAGAAAAACAACATTGATTGCTTTGAGAGGTAATCTGAGGTAACGCTAACATAAGCGTTTTATTTTCCCAAAGTGGCTACCTTGGCGTGCCGTAGAATTTTTATCTCCACGCTGAGGAGACACTTTTTGCAGACAGCTCCCTTGAGCTCTTCCAGATTTAAAGTGAACGCGTTTTGTAGGGCCTGTGCGACTTCCACTGACATCTTTACATGAATTTTAGACATTAGAGAATTGCTGGTTGGATCGATATTACACCAGTTTCTTTAAAGCCTTGACTTATTCTCTTCCTTGTAACATTAGTTTTATCTTTTTATTTATGTAGACAGACATGCCTAGTAATAGGCGTTTATTGCATGTTTCCCCTATATAAAACAGTGTTCACTGAAAAGGGAGTTAATTCGAAATGTCACCCCGCTAAAGGTATTGAACCCTTGCGCCTCTTTTACGCCGCCATTGCATTACTTTTGTGACGCAAAGCCAGCGCCATGCTGCGGGGTATTTACAACTTGATGCATCTGGGAGATGCATCACGTTGTAAAGCCCTGCGCCACATGTAGGCGTTTCGGCGCAGGGGGGGGGGGGGGGGGGGGGGGGGCGTTCCTGGTGCAGGAACGCCTCTTAAAAGTGGCTGAGTGAAATCTACAAGATTTCACCCAGTCACATATAAGGCTATGCTGCGTCAAAACCCTGTGCCTGCTTGAAGCAGGCGTAAGGATTGACGCAGCATGTTCAGGATAGGACACCCTCGAGCCTTGCTGGAGCTGCGTCGCTTGCGACGCAACTCCAGCAATGCGCCACCTTTCCGACGGGCGATGCGACATGCATCTGCCCATCCGTGCGCCACAGTGCGCCTGCACACAGGTGGGCAGATGCATCGCAACTCTTCTGGCGCATTCCTGCTGATTAGCAGAGATGCGCCAGAAGTAGTAAATCTGCCCCTTGGATGTATAATGTAAAACCTTTTTTTGTGAGAACATTTTTGCATAAGGCAGTTTGAAGGCAATATATATGCCCTGCGTGCATATGTTAGCTTAGTGAAGGCATGTGTGGTGTGGACTATACATAAACATTTCCATCTTCGTTCCTAGTCCAGGGCCCCACCCCCTGCGCTGGACTGAGCACTTCCTGGTACTTGAGGAGAGGGATTAGAGCAGTGCCCATATCAGTCATGGGAGCAATCTGCTCCTGGTGACCTGCTGCTTCCAAATGCATGCTCGCCCTCCCCGGTTTATGAACTCTCCACGACCCCCATCCCAGTGCATAAGTTGTGAAAAAATAAGTTGGCCGTTATCAGGAGGCCACTGCAGCTAGCTCCAGCCATTGCTCCCATCAATGCTGCCACTGACAATACCACACCAACACAACTAAATACTAACCATCACACTCCTTCAAGTGTGGCAGTTCAGACAATTCCAGCCCCCAAGCTATAAGAATGTCTTGGGAGCAGGTATTTGTCAATTCAATATACCTTAAAAAAGACTAACAACTCTTGTTGAACTCGTCTCTAAATTAAATGAATAGCCCCTGCATGTGGCAGATCATCACAAGCATCTGTGTTGACAATTAAGTGCCTATGCCAAGCACAGGAAACGACCGGCTCAAAAAGAGTACTCATACCCTCCTCCACCTCTCCGAATGCCTACCAGCGACCATCTTAGAGTCTGGTTCTTTCGTACAATAACATCGTAGAATTTAACAGTATCCAAGCAATGGTAGTAAACTGCTAATTACTCAAGAAATGAGGAATACTTTGTGATCAAACAACATGGTTGGATAATTTAGGGGACCAGTAACACGTGACCTACCTCATAATAATGATCTCCTCTACACATGGTAAAATTAGCTTCAACCTGATTGGTATATTTAATTTACTTATAAGTCTCTTGTAGAGTAGTATACCTTATACCCAAGGCCTGTAAATTAAATGTTACTATTGGGCCTGCAGCACTTATTGTGCCACCCATTTAGGTAGCCCCAAAACCTGCCCTAGGCTTGCCAATGCAGACTTAATGAACTTTTAAACTGCCAATTCAACTTGGCAATATAACCCTATTGCCAGGCCTTAAACTCCCCTTTCATTGCATATAAGTGACTCCTAAAGTATAGGGAAGGGTGCATTGTATTTAGAAGGTTAGGCATTTACCTTTAAGCTTTACATGTCCTACCCCTAAATTTGTTTTTTACTACTCCGAGGCCTATCTGTCGCATAGTATAACATTGGGGTGCCTTGTTACATTTAATAAGTGCTAATGTTTGATGGGGAACAGGTAAGCAGATATTAAATAAAAAAAATTAAAATGGCCCTTTTTCAGAAAGTTGCCATTTTCCTTCCCTTGCTATTTGGTGCCTGCAGCCTTGTCTACAGCAAATTGCTAGATGTGATTGGCAGTTGGACTCTGTTTATTTCTCACAGACATTCACACAATAGAGAGATTTGGTATGCCTTGAGGGGCCATCAACTGGCAGGATGGGAGGGCAGAGCTAGGTACAGCTCCACTTGCAACTGAATAGCCTGTGCCTTGCCTTCACACAAAGGACTTGTCACCACTACATTGTCCTTACAGCCAGCTTGGAGCTAGGGCAAGGGAGTCAAGAAATGTAAAGCACTTCTAGAAACTTCTCCTACTTAAAAGAAGAATCCAGGTATAACATAAAGTGTCCCTCAGACCTGCTCTTTTGTTCACTTTCTGGAACTGGGGAAAAACGTGCATAGAACTGACTGCTGCTATGACCTGCTGTGTACTCCACAAGAGTGTTTTGCTGCACCTGTAAGGACTGTTTTGTCTGCCTGGAGTCTGCCTTGAACCCTCAGAGGACAGCCCTTCTGTTTGGTAGCTGATTCATCGCTTGCACCCAGGACTACCAGAGTGACTTCAAGAGTCAATTTGCTGATCTCCTGATCAGAGCCTGAGGGAAATAAAAGGCTCCCACCATCTAGAAACCACACCTGGGCCCAGCCTGAGTGCGTCCTGAACCCGGAAGTGGTGCCCTTCCAGTTCCAGACCCTGGGTTGTGGTTTGATGGTGCCCCATAGCCAAAATCCAAAACTTGGAGTCAAGGGAAGACTGGGACCAACCTACTTGTCTATCTGCCCAAGGTGTATCACCTGTAGGCCTCACTTAGTGGTAGCTCCTGCTACGTTATTTAAAGCAGCAGCAGCAAATCCTGTTCAGTGGTGCTCAGTGATCAGGTGCCTTTCCTCCTGGAACTCTCATCAGCTACATCCTCCAGTTTCCTCCTGATGGAGATTTTCGACTTCCAAAAAAGAGACTAAGTCCAAATGTTTAAATCTTCACTGCAACTTCATCCATTTGCTTCCCAATGATGGCGTCTTCTCCTCAGACACCACCTGCAGCCTTGCCCCGCGGAACTTTACCTTTTTAGAATGTTTTCTTCAAAATGTCATCTAAGTTTAAAGGTAAGCAACTACTGGACCCAATCCACTTCTTGTAGACGATCCATGCTCCATCAAATTCAGCAATTTTTTTTGTTACTTTGCCCTGTGTTCGCACGAATAGATGTCTCTGGTTGGCACTTTGATGTCTTAGTTGCTAGATTTCAATTTAAAGTTTAAAAAAATCTTAACTCCAGTTCTACTGATTGGATTTTTTATAGTTTTGGTGTTAAATAATGTATTAACATTTACTCTATTCCTTAAAACTGTTGTGGGGTTTTCTTGTGTTGTGTTTTCACTTTATTACTTTTTGAGAGCTGTTTAAATAATTACACAATGCCCCTAAGTTAAACCTGAATGCATTTTGTGCCAAGCTACGAAGGTTAAGCACGAGTTCATTTAGTGACTTTTGTATTTTACCCTGGCAGGGCTTGTGGCTGTTGTTTGAACAGGGGGCACCCCTCAATCAACTAACAACCCCATTACTCACAGTCCATCTCTCGTGTCCCATTTGTTCTCAATTGAATGCCCTGAGCAAACTCAACTATTGTCAGGAATGGCCGACTTTAATAGAAATTCAGTGTTGTGAGTTCCTTTCACACGAACATGTGACATGGGTGTGTGGGGAGAAGGTTTCCATTGTTGCTGCATCCTTTGTGTGGCTGCCCCATGCCTTACAGCCAGACAGCTGGCCACCTAACCCACAACGAACATGGGGTCATACACAATTACCCCTCACTTACAAAATGTTAAGTGGGTCTGAAGCAAATGATTCAGCAAATGTCGCAATCCTCTCACCCCTTCTCTGGCAGGTGGCTATTGTAGTAATAGCAGGACCCATAAGTAAGCAAGGGGAAGATGGGAGAAGGACACATACATCAGTGAGAGATGGTTAGGCCGCAAGATCTTCTGCACAGGGCCTTTGTTATCAAAGGCAGCACATGGATGGAAAACCAAGAACAAGATTTTAACTAAAGACAAGGAATAGCAGCATTTCAATGGTGGGGACATATAAGTAATTCACCAAACCGCAAGCTAGATGATGCTGTGACAAGTGATTACACCAACCAGAAGCAGGTGGATACCTTTGGATAACAACAATTGTTATACCAGAGGCTTGATGCTAGAACAGCTAGCACAAACAATCACATAAAGCCAGTGATAAGAACTTAGGGGCCTATTTACAATCTCCTTGCGCCACCCGTACGTCACTTTTGCCATGTTAAAAATTACGCAAAAGTGGCGCAAGAGGCTTGTAAATAAGCACCTAAGAATCTAGCAGGGAAACCAATTCCGACCCGTGCATAGTGATGGACTTCATAAACAACCATGCACCAAAGTCATTTCTGCACTCACACTGTCTGTGGCCCACCGAGTCCTGACATAAATCATAGTAGTGTTTTAGCAAAAAACATTTTTCCTGTAGGAATATGTTCAGGAGGCCCCAGCTACTTTGAAAGAGAAAAAATGAAGGTAATGCGGAGACAATTTGACAAACAAATTGATCTCCCCAATTAGGTTCTAGTTACCAAAGGAAATTTATATTTTGTTTGCTGTAGGTCTTTTCCAAAATTGCTGGGGAAATTACATGTTTATTCTTGCCCCCCCCACCCCCCACCCCTCCTCCCCCTTCCTGTTGAAGGATCACCCAATTATTAGCAGAACAAATCTTTACTTGATGTGCATCGTTGCCTAAACTCTTTGTAAATATGCCCCAAAGAGTTTTTAATATAACGTTTTTTTAATAATTTATAGGCGTATTTTAGCCACATGCGACACATATAGGATGGGCCTTAAAAACAGTGGCATATACGTAATCACAATGGAACCCAGAGAAAAAAAAAATATAAAGTAAGTTAACAATTGCTGCTCAAATAGATGAAGCAAAACCACTCGAACAATATGTTTTCATAAGGTGATGTGTACCAATGCAGGTGTTCATGTAATGACAATGGCAGGGCTTAATTTGTGCCGATGCTTTCCGGTGCTTAGCACCGGCACCTTTTTGTCAGGGCCGGGTCTTCACTGACACTACCAACTTACATCACAGCAGTCTGCACGTCATGTGTTAAAGTTAATTAAATATAATTACCGGCTTACTGCAGTGTTGTTCACAGTCCGTTACAGTCTCCAGCAGTAGTCCTTTGGTGAAGAAGAGTAGTGATGACGTGTGGTGCTGCTGCTGTGAGAGCGCAGCGAGCTCGATATATCCAGGCAAATATGCAGGTTATATTGCTTTCAGTTTCAGTGTTGCCGGTGGTTGGGCCACTAATTTGGCTGCATTTGGTTCCATGGGGATACCGTAGGGGGCTACGTCCAGCAGCATGCGCCGTGCGTAAACTTTTTCCTTACATGGATGGTGGACCACACACCCTGCACACACGCACTGCAGGGGACGAGTTAGTACGTCGTCAAGGCGGGCACAGCAGACCTCTTAATAAAGGCCAGTACTGACAAAGGCAGTGCCACCAGTCCAGCAGTAACTGACGACCAGACGGACCACAGTAAGTAATAAAAAAACACTCAACGCTCACACTCTGCTCTTTCTTTCACGGTAATGCTTTGAAACTGAACTGAACAGAGTCAGAAGCCTGCCGCCCCGGGCCAGAGCAATAATGCCACAGTCGCCGGGTGGGGCACCGTGGGCAATGCTTGGCCCCGCTGGATAACCTGGCATTGAGTTCAGGCCTTTCAGAAATGTTTGACGAGCACAATAACGGTGTGCCCGCTAGATGTGAGAAGGCAGGCAGGGCCGGTGCTCCAAGGCGGCACTGGAAATCCTTTGGCCCGAGTACCAGTGCGCCGATCGGGAGCTCTGAGTAGGCAGACTAACAAATGTGAATCAATGCCACAATAAGAAACCGAAGAATAGGGTGGGGGCTTGCTGAAAGCGTGTATAAGTATTGTGCGATGTTAAAAACAGAAATCTGAATATACAGATGACACAATGCCAAAGTTTACACAGGAGAGGCTAAGCTTTACAAACAGAGGGAGGGAGCACATTTTCACGGGCTCTCTTTCCAGTGTAATTATTTAGTAAATGTAAACGCCTTTAATGCCATCATGCAAGTAGGAGGGGCTTGAGAACCCTGCCCTCGTGAAAAGATGCAGTGAAATAATTATATTCTTTCCCTGTTCATTTTCACTTCCTAATATTTGGGTGCAAAAACAACTGTTATCAGTGGCACTGTTTTCGTTTGGAATTCTAGAAAAGACAGGGTCAGCTGCATCACTTCCATTAGCTCCTGTGCAGCAGAAGCAGGCTGTGTGCCTCTGACCTTCATATGTTCATGGATCTTTATGGCAAAGTTTATGATTTTAATCTGCTTTGCACAGGGCAAATAAATATGTGTTAACAGTATTTTGCTACTGTTTTTGATTTATACATGGGCTACTTTTAAAGCACACACAATTCAACCCAGTGAAAAAGATATACGAATCAAATACTCTAAGTTTAAAAAATGGTTTTGTTGGACAAAAATGTCATGTGCATGAATACCTGTGTACCTTGCCAGCCCTGCATGACCAAACTTCATTCCTGTGATCCTGGGTTTCTGATTTTTGTCAACACACACACTAATTCCATGTGTGAAATTGCCTGAGGAACAATTTTTTAATAATCATAGCCTCTGGACCCTGTTTTGAACCAGGAGGAGTGCACCAAGCGTACTACCCCTATTATGGGTTTCATGCCTGGAGCGTGGTGGTGGCAGCATACCATAATTGGTGAATTACAGTGGCAGGCTTGTTCCTGTGAGGCGTGAATACACACTTAGAAGCTCAGTCATGTGAAGTTCTGCTGCTGATGTTGAATCTGGAATCCTGAACGCAACATTTGTTGTGCATGTTTGTATGTGTGTGTGTTATAGGATGCCATGCACATGTGATACAGGCCCACAAGTTCGGATGCCCGGAGCAGTGAGTCGATCTTCTTGCGCTCACAATGTTATTAATGGCTCGAGCTCCCTTTAGTGGGCGTATGTCAATACCGCGCTCCCGCTGTCCCAACGCCTCACCTCAGCTCGACTAGAGTGCTGGAGCGTGTTCCCTAAGTGAACATCCAAAAAACAGGCCAGTCTGTAGGCACAACTTTAACATAAAATAATGACGGATGAATAAGCACAAATATGAACAGTATGTCTACAGGATAAGTTAACTAAGAGACACTCATGTCTTATTTGTGCTCTGCTGGGGCAAGAAAGAGGAGCATCGATGAGAGAAAAGGACTCGTATGGCACATTGTGTTCTGATTGGTAGAAGTTGTGTTCAACTGCAATTCCTGGTGATTCATGGGAAAGATCGTTTTTTGTTAACTGTTGAAGCATCTGTAGTCAAAATAAAGAGCGGAAGATGAGCATAATCCTCGCCGCCAGTCCTGACATAAGATTGGGTGGGAGTTGTTATATACTGGTTTACATACATAGCTATATATATATATATATATTACCTACTGGCGGTCGCCAGTAGGTATATATAGTTAGGATTTTTTCTCTATGGGATTTTTGAAAATTCTATGTCTAATAACTTTGGCGTTTGTGGACGGAATTGGCTGAAATTTTTGGGAAAATGGAACATTTTGTTTCTGAGCAGCCCCTGACAATTTGGGGGGGTTTCATCAAGGGGGGGCCGAGAAAAAAGGGGGGTCCCAAAACACGTTTTTCCCATGTTAATTTCCATAGGGCGGTTGGCCTCACTTTTAGCTCGAACGGCTGAATGGATTTGCACGAAACTTGGCAAAATTGTAGGGACTGTTAGCCTGATGTGCCTTTGCTAGGTCTCAATATATGTGCTCCAGTGGATTTTGAGTAATTTAGGTTCAAAAAAAGATATATATCTGGGCGGAGCCTAACCACACATCTGATCTGATTGGCTGTCAGCACTTCATCCAAGAAGTGTTGGCAGCCATCTTGGGACCAATATACATGATAGCACCTCATTAAAAAGCATTGTAGTTAATAGAGGGTTTTAGGACTTTAGTTACATTATAAATCATTTGTTGATGGTACCATACTCGTTTTAGGAATTGTGGTGGGTTCTAAGGTGATTTTACCACGTGAAAAAACCTTCTGCTGTGATATCATGAATATTGTTTGAAAGAAAACTAATATCTCATGATTTTCCCACAGTGGTTTGGAAGGGGATCTATAAGCTAAACTGAAAGCATATTTTCTGTAAATTCACATTATCTTTCTCAGTCATGTGAAAATGAAGTCTGACATTCTCAGTAAAACATGTACATCCAACAAGGACAGAGACTGTCAGTTGATTCCTTTGTGTTCTACTGCAGCCTCCTAGAGTGTTCTAAAGAACAACTAGAGCGCTAACAGTCCTACTTATTACAAAGGTATGGCACACCTGAAGCCATCTTGATTGGAATAAAGTGGTAACTCTTAAAACATTTAATTTAAAAAGAAACAACATGAAGGGGTATATTTTGCCATAGAAAGTATGATTAGTGCTGCAGAATGAAAAATTAGGGCACATTTTGAGTGACTTCTCAAATCCTTTTCTATTTCATTAAAACATTCTGACATGCAGTATCCCAAAATGGCCACCAAAGACAAAAGAGCCCAAATGTAGCCCAAATATCACCCAGATGTAGCCCAAGTATAGCCCAATGACAGAATGTCCCAGAGTGTTCTAAAGAACAACTAGAGCGCTAACAGTCCTACTTATTACAAAGGTATGGCACACCTGAAGCCATCTTGATTGGAATAAAGTGGTAACTCTTAAAACATTTAATTTAAAAAGAAACAACATGAGGGGATATATTTTGCCATAGAAAGTATGATTAGTGCTGCAGAATGAAAAATTAGGGCACATTTTGAGTGACTTCTCAAATCCTTTTCTATTTCATTAAAACATTCTGACATGCAGTCTCCCAAAATGGCCACCAGAGACAAAAGAGCCCAAATGTAGCCCAAATATCACCCAGATGTAGCCCAAGTATAGCCCAATGACAGAATGTCCCAGAGTGTTCTAAAGAACAACTAGAGCGCTAACAGTCCTACTTATTACAAAGGTATGGCACACCTGAAGCCATCTTGATTGGAATAAAGTGGTAACTCTTAAAACATTTAATTTAAAAAGAAACAACATGAGGGGATATATTTTGCCATAGAAAGTATGATTAGTGCTGCAGAATGAAAAATTAGGGCACATTTTGAGTGACTTCTCAAATCCTTTTCTATTTCATTAAAACATTCTGACATGCAGTCTCCCAAAATGGCCACCAGAGACAAAAGAGCCCAAATGTAGCCCAAATATCACCCAGATGTAGCCCAAGTATAGCCCAATGACAGAATGTCCCAGAGTGTTCTAAAGAACAACTAGAGCGCTAACAGTCCTACTTATTACAAAGGTATGGCACACCTGAAGCCATCTTGATTGGAATAAAGTGGTAACTCTTAAAACATTTAATTTAAAAAGGAACAAAATGAGGGGGTATATTTTGCCATATGAATTATGATTAGTGCTGCAGAAAGAAAAATTAGGGCACATTTTGAGTGACTTCTCAAACCCTCTTCAATTTCATTAAAATTCTCTGACATACAGTCTCCCAAGATGGCCACCAGAGACAAAAGAGCCTAAATGTAGCCCAAATATCACCCAGATGTACCCCAAGTATAGCCCAATGACAGAATGTCCCAGAGTGTTCTAAAAAACAACTAGAGCGCTAACAGTCTTACTTATGACAAAAGTATGGCACACCAGAAGCCATCTTGATTGGAATGAAGTGGTAAGTCTGAAAACACTCAATTTAAAAAGGAAGAACATGAGAGGGTTAATTTTGCCATAGAAAGTATGATTAGTGCTTCAGAAAGAAAAACTAGGGATCATTTTGAGTGACTTCTCAAATCCTCTTCTATTTCATTAAAAAAATTCTGACATGCAGGCTGAAACATGCACTTTGAATACCAGCAGCAGACGTCCCTGGTGAGCAGTAGCTTTACTACAGTGATCTAATGTGCAACTAGAGTGCTAACATTCAGAATTTATGGCAAATGTGTGACATATCTGAATGCCTTCTTGATGGAACCAAAGTAAACAAGCATTGAAAATGCAATAGATCTCGCCCTCGTTTAAGTTAAAGCCATTCTGTTTGTAATGAGGTGGCTTTTTAGCTTTGCTTTTATTAGTGTTTTTTCAACTTTCATGTAAATAACATGCATCTGTATGCATATAAGTATATGTATGCATGCATTTATGTTTGTATTTATATAGATATACAGATGATATATGTTTATATATGTATGTATATATATATATTCACTGAAAAAACCATAGGCTATAGACCATATATAGTTAGGAATTAGCATTTACAAAACCTTGAAAATTCACTGAAAAAACCATAGGTTATAGACCATATATAGTTAGGAATTCGCATTTACAAAACCTTGAAAATTCACTGAAAAAACCATAGGTTATAGACCATATATAGTTAGGAATTCGCATTTACAAAACCTTATTTTACTCACACAAAACCATTGAAATTCCATATATAGTTAGTTGCACTAACTATATATCGCGCACCCGCAATCCACTGCTGATGATGTCACATATTACATCATTCATGACATGGTCAGTGACATCACTGATGACATCACTGATGACATCTCAAATGACATCACTGATGACATCACTGATGACAACATCCAGTGACTGTATGTTTCTGTAAAGTTAAAATATGTCTTACATATTGAAGAATGAGTGGATGTATAAGTGTCTGGATGAAGGATTTAGTAGGTGCATGACTGACTGTATGAGTGAGTGATTAAATGTGTCTCACTGAGTGCATGGGTTAGTGACTAAACTGTCTTAATTTGTGCATCATTATGTCTGTTGTTCTGTAAACTGTTGCATGTGTTGAGAAGTAGCTATATGAGTAACTATATGGGTTATTGATTGGTTGCCCAAGTATTTGTATGGGAGACTGAGTGTGTGTGTGGGTGGCTGGGAGGTGTATGACTCTGTGCATAGATGTGTGAGCAGTTGATTCACTAGATGTATGGTTTCAAAAGTGCATGTGGAAACAGCTGTATGGGCGGTTGACTGTGTGCATGAGTGTATTGGTAAGTGAATGGATATCTCAGTGCTACATGTCAAAGTAAGTACATATGTAAAACACAGTACGTGTGAGAGTTGACATATATAAATAACTGTGCACAAGAGCCAGTGAATGTGTGAGTGGCTGTATGGATCATTGTGAACTTGTATCAGGGATTGTATAGGAGAGTAAATATGTGTTAGTATATGTTTGAATAAGTAAAGTTTGTATAACTGTATAGTTGAGGAAATGGAGGTGTGATTGATTCTTTGCATGACTGACTAGGTGTGTGAGTAACTCCATGGATGAGTGACAGTCTGTGAGTGTCTGTTTACACTGATTGTATCTAAGGTTATATTAGAGTCTGAAGAGGTTCATCGTATTATCACATGAATGATATCATCAGTGATGTGATCAGTAATGTCAAATGAGATGTCATCAGTGATGTCATCAGTGATGTCATTTGAGATGTTATCAGTGATGTCATTTGAGATGTCAACAGTGATGTCATCAGTGATGTCACTGACCATGTCATGAATGATGTAATATGTGACATCATCAGCAGTGGATTGCGGGTGCGCGATATATAGTTAGTGCAACTAACTATATATGGAATTTCAATGGTTTTGTGTGAGTAAAATAAGGTTTTGTAAATGCGAATTCCTAACTATATATGGTCTATAACCTATGGTTTTTTCAGTGAATTTTCAAGGTTTTGTAAATGCGAATTCCTAACTATATATGGTCTATAACCTAAGGTTTTTTCAGTGAATATATATATATATACACTCCAACCAGTTACTTGTGCAACGCCTTTGCACATTGCACAAAGTCCAGTACGCAGACACAGATGAATGAATCCACAGCCAGTCTTACTTGGATATTCTTCTTTTATTCCATAATAAAGTGCAGAGGTGCAACAAAACGCTGAACAGACGCGTTTCGGGCGTGAACGCCCTTGCTCACTGTCTATATATATATATATAATCTCATCCCATGGCTAGTGTTAGACGCTGTTAAAAATGACATGCCCAAGTATTTTCCTTTCCCAAATCAGCACATAGAGCGCTGGAATGTTTTATGTGTCCCTTTTCAATGCATTAGTCGTTTTAACTTATTTATTCCAGAATTGTGCTTTAAATGCACTTTTGATTTAATCTATGTTTTAATTTTCACAGGACAGGAGAACCTCCTATCATATCATTACTTGCGGGAAGGTTCCCTTGCATAAATTCAGATCGGCTATTACAGCTTACTTTCAGCAGTGCCAGTTGAGGATGTGGGTGGAGACAATTGAGAAATTGGGCAGAGAAAGTGGGTGGAGCCAGGGCGGAAGTGGGTGGAGCCTCAGAAAAATATTTGAGCACCTGGACTTCATATTTTACAAATTAAGCACTGGACAATGGGATGATTATGATTTTCACTGGTAATATTTTAGAATGAGAGTGAAATCACTAGACCATAGAGCTTTTCAGTATGGCCCATTGGGGCAATATGTAGTCATTTATCCTTAATTACCATAATAACAAAATAAGCGGGAGGGATGAAATGAAAATAAATCTGTGGTACATGTAAATGAACTAATAATCTCACTATCAAATTGTAAATATGCCTATGAATTACAATGGTTAAATGGCTATGGCCTTTGTATAAATTGACTAGACAGACCTGTAAAATCCCATCGTTTATGTTTGTTTTATGCACTCAAAAGGGAAGTAAGAATGGTGTCTTTTCACTGTGATCAAAGCTCGGCGGAGCCAAAACACACCTTTAGGCTGCCTCATCAATAAAATGAGCACTATTTACCAGAGTCCCTGTGTCAGCTTGCTCGAGGATTTTGAGTTTTTACATACATTCATAAATCAATGAACATTGACATTTTCAGATCTCCTCCAAATGTTGTTACATTTCTTATCAGAACTATAAGAACGTGAATTATTAATTGGAGTGGATGGAAGTGCACCACAAGTAATTAAAGCTACCAATCTTTTATGTCCAGTCACAGGTAATGTAAACCTTAGCTCTAACCATGGCTGAGCGGCATAATTTACAATAAATTATGCAAAAGAGTACCAGAACAGTTTAAATGTAAAAACACAATACAATAAAAATCCCACTCTATATTAGAAAAGTAGAGTAAAATGTTATCATCAAAATGACACCAAAATGAAAATAATCCAATAAGGGGAACTGAAAAAATGAATTTGAGAAGATTTAAAAGAGTGCCAAAACACACTAAGCGGCAATGGTAGTCTATGGTTGCAATGCAGCTGTCTTAGGTGTAATTTCAGGCCAATCATGATTGATCCTAGGCAGTGGCGGCTGGTGACATTTGAAAGTGGTGAATTGTAAAACTTTGGGATGAGTGCCCTGTGGTGAGTGAGCATAGCGAGCGAGCCCAACTGTCATAATGCGGTTTCTGGGAGGGCTCTCCCCCCAGGGAATTTTATTTTCAAAAGAGTGGACAAATGGTGCAATTTCAAGCAAATTTGAGAAAGCCAGAAGGTTAGTAAAGCAATTGTGAAATTGCACTTACGTAGGACATCAATTAAAAGTTTTCATATGATAATGATGTAGGTAGCTGTTTATTCAGTTTAGCACTGTCTTATGACTGGAAGATCATCAAAAGTTAGGCATCAGATAGTCTTACACATGCCATTTGTAGCTAGTCATTATTCTGAAATTAGGGACATAATGTTATCTCACAGTTTATATCACATTAAATGTTTGGTCAGCATATTTTCCCATTTTTAACGAACTGGAAATAATTATGACAGCCATTGTAAATCCTCACGGTGGATACACTATATTTAGAGTTAAGAATCAAGTAACATGTATTGTTAAACAAATTGTCAGTTTTGCACTTATCAATTGATTTGAAGGTTGTTTTGGCACATGCCAAGTAGTGCAGATGTCAGCATAAAATGTCACCAGTACAGTTTTCAGAAAAACGCATTTGTGTGCCTTTCCTGCCCAGCCTTCAGCTATAAGCAGGGCCACTTAAAATATGCTGCAGAGAAGGAATAAATTATGCAGGTAGGGTTGACTAAATTATGCAGCAAGAAAAGGCTAATTATGTGGCATAACGTGGCAGATTTTGTGATAAAATTACCTCATCAGTGAGATCCATGCCAGGGAGGTTATCTACATAGCACCACAAAGAGGCTAGAGGGTGACTCAGTGGCCTTGCCAAGCTTTAATATGACCAAAACTGTTTGATCTTGTGCCATACTATCTCCTGTGCCTCTGTTCTTTTACCTACATCCATAGGACCTGCTTAAAAATGGACTGCATTTCAGTATAACTATCACGCATGCTTAAAGACTGGATATTGGGCAGACAGGTTGGGGGAACCAGTCTGAGCTGACAAGAGACCATGTGGCTGTGAAAAGACTGCTGTATCACAAAAGACTTTTTCACAAGAACAATTATTTATTGCTTCCTTCCTATTACTGTGGTTTCTACCCTCAGGCGTGTCCTTTATTTCTTGCGTTGGGCAACAGAGGGGTTCGGAAGTTGAGCAGCCTCGCCCAAGATCACACCTTGCGGCACTCATACACAGACACACACTCTCACCCACAGACAACCACTCTCACCCATACACAGATAACATTTAAAACATTTTCATTTTCTCACCTTATTTCTTACACAGGTCCTATTTAGACAGCTACTCTTTTCTGACTCCAGGTTGGAGGACACTGAAACATCTCACCTGAGCAGAAGGTCACCCTTTCCCAACTCTGTGTCGAGTGCGAAAGAGTGGAGTGAAAGGCTGATTGGTGTGTAGCCACATGCACTGTAGGCCTGAAGCCTGTAGCATACAGTGGAGGCACTGAGGTATGACAGGGCCCCAAGGCAAGGGATGGAATTGCTCCAGCCCTGAAAATCTCTGAAGGCTGGTGCAGGCACCATTGTGCACCCGCACCTGCCTTCAGACAGAGCATGTTGCTCCTGAACAGAAGCTTGACATTTTTCTTTTGTTATACCAAGAGTGAATAGTATATTATTATTCACTATTTGCATAACAAAAACAAATGGACCAGAAAAGAAACAGGGCACATCCCTTTAGACCATTCAAAGGAACCACCACTGATCACAGGTTGGATTCACAAACTGTGGTTTGTCCCAGTCGGAGATCTTACCTTGAGAAATGGGGACTGATTGATACTTTGGCAGATCGCACACTCTGTCACACACGTCATGGATATCCCGTCTGCCATATTACAATTACATTATATCCTATGGCATTTGCAATAGGGCAGACGGGATATATGTCACATTTGCAAAGGCATCCGTCGAAGTCTAAAAGAGACCCTTAGTCTCTAAAATGGAATTTGACATCCTTCATTGAGGCAAGATTGCAGACAGTCTTAAAGGAAGTCCTCTCAAAGTCAGATAGCCATTGGATTATATTTTGACAGGGAAAGCTGTGAGTGGGAAAATTGCCCCAGGGAAGTCATCACATCAGCTGGATACATTTGGCACTTTATCCCTGTCAAGATATCTTTAATCATATTTAGTCTCCTTTTCAGAGCTCAGAATCCTGCAGCAGGACAAGTTTGCAGGCTGTATTCAATAATGAGTTTTACAAAGTCCGATACCTTCTCGCTAATGACCCACTCAAATGCTTTTCTGTTGCAGTAAAACTCCAAGCAGGAGAATCTGTTTTTTTCAGCCCAGCAAGGTCATGTCTTGGGCGGATTGGCTTTGGTGGTTGGTCCCAGCCCTTGGACATCTGGAAAGCCCACTATTTCAGTATTATTAGGAGAAGTCCAGTTAGACACCGCTAAGGGTCCAAGGACCTCAGGTACAGCATTTGGGGATCATGACTCAGTCCAGCAAAGTCACCTGCAGGGTACCATCTAGGTGCTCCTGCTCAGCTGAGTATATCAAGTAAAAGGTCACTTGCAACTTGTTGTATTCCTATAGCCACACAAGAGGTCAGCCAACTAACCCTTAGAGTCCACTTTCTTGTCCTGAGTACCGACTCCAGCTGTTCAGGGTCACCCATCTCAATCTGCAGGCTCAGTCATTTGTCTGTTTTTCCACAGATCCAGAAAGTGCTCTGAGGTGGGTGACTGGGGTTACCACATGTATGTTTGGCACTAGTTAGTAGGTAGGGGTGACTCCTGACTCCTCCTTAAACAATGGGGTAACAATGTTCATGGCAACCCTATCTACTTTTGCAGCAGTTTCTGTTTGGCCTCCTGCAACCAATCCCCCAATGCACATTACTCCTCTAATTCAAGGTGGAGAAACCCTACCTCTCTTGCGAAGAACCAGTGGGCTGCCCCAGAGGTGTGGCCAGGCAAGTAATCAGTTCCATTCTCTGAGGTCAGTCAAAACTGGTTCTTGGGATATCTTCGCCCCCACTGGTTTTGGTGCCAGCCTGACTGGGTGGACAAAAGTTGGTCTTCCCCAGGTCTCACCTTACATTTACTTGTGAAAGGTTATGCCCTTTTCCAAGTTATTGATGTTCCTGGATCTACCCTAATTGGTCTTCCTGCCAGGGGGAGTAAAAAATCTGCTTACACTCAGGTCCACTTCCACTTCAGGTAGGGACACGGCAACTGTCAGAGGACGTATCACACTAACCTGCGAAGTGTGTCGGAACTAGACAGAATCAGAGAGGTGGGCTCAAAACTACGTTGTCAACCTATCACCACCTTAGAACTGATCGATTCACTTGAATTGGGGCTATCCAAACATGGCAAAAGAGAATAAGACAAGAGGAGTGAGCAAAATGGCTTACTTTGTGTGTGTCCAATAATCTGTGAGTCTTGCTTGTCCTTTGGTGTGGCTATTATTACTAATGTTGTGTCATCTTAGCTTTCTCAAATCGCTGTTTTTAGTATAGCTATATATGTAAGGGAAGACTGATAGTTGTGTGTCCAGTAGATATCAGTAACTCTCTTGTGGAAACATTTGCCTTCTCACCTCAAAATTCTCTCTTTCCCATCGACGGTTGTTTATGCTTTTGTGTTTCTTGTTACACTTGCACTTCAAGGAAATGTTACAGTGGATTATTAGTTCAATGCCCAGTGCACACTTCAATACACATTCCCTCACACACACACACTAGTTCAATATCAACAACATGATACCTGTGACTCCTTACAGAGCTTTACAACAAATAATCTAACAGATTTCGAAAAAAAGACCTTTGAGCTTGCCCTTGTGGATTTCCCTTTTGTGCCTCAAAGTTTCTCTCAGAGTATTTTAAAATGACATATTCAGTTCCTTGTATTTCTTGTGTTAAAAGATTGGCTAGTAGTTTTTGAGTTCTCGAATTGTACACAATTTTTAACTAATGTCTTTCCTTTTCACAGGCTCGCTTAGCAGGTGAACACTGCCTCTAGGATTCAAAATCTTAATTATGCACATTTTGTCAATTGTGTGCTGCACATGTGCACGTTAATGTTCTGAGTTTCAGAGTGGTTTCTTGTTGTAGACATTGTTGTATATTTCTTTCTAACAGGCCATTGCCAATGGTCAATAAGACGTCTGGAGCACCGATGCTGGAAGACCCCAACCACGATGCCAGGTTGGATGCTGATCCTTAAAGTAAATCAGAATAACAAGCAGTAAGTAATTGCCAGGATGTGTCTTTTATAGCCAACTGCAGCCAAAATGGCCACAATTTTTGCAAGATTTTAGGTGTCATGGGAATGTGGTAAAAGTTTCTTGGGCTTTAGGTAGTAGCTGGGGGACATTTGGACAGTAACTATTTAGGACCGAATCGGAAAAGAACATTCCTAAGTATTTTTTCAGGATGAGAACTATAATTCCGTCTAACATCTGGTGATAACACCTCAATTGGGCTATTAAATAATAAGGATTTGGATTTGATTCAATGTTTTATAACCCCCCCAACTTAGGGCCAAATTCCAATGTGGGTGGGCCTCTACCGATAGGCTGTCTGTGGCCAGTCCTCCTACATCCACAGAGGAGGTCTGAATGCCGGATTCTTATCCAGTGGTCAGCGGCAATGGGTGGGGGAACCAACCGCTGCTTTTTTGATGGGCTCAAGTAGCCTGTTAGGGCTGCTGTGGGACCATAATCCCTACAATAGGGGCAGTGCCTGCTCAAGCACCGCCGCAGAGATTATGATGTCTGCTTCCCTCGGCCTGTACATGCCTGCCCAACCGCCATTTACAGGCACACAGAAAGGACTTTGTGGGTACCGAGCAGGGGTGGATGACTGTTTAAAAATATGCCATTTTCAATTGCATCTTGTGCTATAGCCCTTTACCAGGCCGTAGCCGGAGCTGCAATTGAAAAAGGCATATTTCTGACCACTGTGCCACTACAGGCCCATAGGAATGAATGTCAATTACCGAATTGGTAAATACCGATTCGGTAATTACCAAATCTTACCGATTCAGTAATTTAATAATAATAATAGAAATTACCTACATCCCATTTACCTACATCGGGCCCTTAGTCATACTCACTATTAGCACATTTACGAGGGCATATAATCATTGATCTTTAAGACAATTTGATGAAGGGCCACACAACAATTCACCAGGTTTAAGAAAACCTACTAAAAGACCAAGCCTAAAGGAGGGAGGAATTTGCCCTTCACTTCCAATTTTGCTGTAAAATCAAACGTGGAGATCTTTCAATTGTTGGAACAAAATTTGTTAGTAAAGCTACATTCCCCTCTGGTTTATGTCCTAGAAGATTTTATATACCTGTTTTTAATTCAGCATCTGTAAAAGCAATGAAGGCCTTTGCCAATGTGACTATAATTTGGGGGATTGATAGCCTATTAGGATAATCTAGTACATCTTTGTGACAGACTACAATGAAGTGAAATGAAATTTGAAGTGCGCGGACGAGCCTACAGTAATAACCGCAATCCCAACTCAGACTCGTTTCACAGGGAACAACCAGGTCTTAAGGGTCTTGCGGAAAATTGAGTGGACTTGCTGGCCCGAGAGGTAGACTGGGAGAGCGTTCCATGCCTTGGCCGCAGCCTGTGAGAAGGCTCTTCCGCCCCATTTCATCTTTTTGAATCTAGGGACCTCGAGGAGATTTTTGTTAGCAGATCTGAGATTCCTAGAATGAGCATAACTATGGAAGATATTCTTTATGCCCACAGGGCCGTGTCCATAGTATGCATTGTGTGTGAGGCATAGAGTTTTAAACAAGACGCTACGGTCCACCGGAAGCCAGTGCAATGCACAGAGAGCAGACAAGGCCGAGTGACGCTTCAGAAGATTCAATACCAGCCTAGCACTGGCATTTTGTACCAGCTGTAGGCGGTGCAGCTGGCCTTTATCTATTCCCAAATAAAGGGCATTGCAATAGTCCAGCCTGGTCAATATTAGGGCCACCACAACCTTTTTTGCGGGCTTCAATGGGCAAAAACTGGGAGATTTTCCTTATTACTCGAATTAGTCGAAAACAGGTAGCCACAGTTCTGGAGACCTGGCAGGACATAGAAAGGCTATAGGCCACCACCACTGCAAGATTGTTCCCCTGGGTGACAGAAGTGGGACAGGTACCTAGTGAGTTGGGCCACCAGTCTCTTGACCAGTTGTCAGAATTGTCCCCGAAGATCATGTACGCCGTCTTCTCACCATTTAGTTTTAGGTAATTTTGAACCATCCATGACGAGACAGCTATCATGCAGTTCTTAAAGTTTTGCGCAGATTCTCTGGTCTTCTGGGTGATAGAGACCATGATCTGCGTGTCATCCGCGAAGGACAGCACCTCTAGTCCAAAAGATTGCACCACCCTTGCCAACGGGGCCACATAGATATTAAAAAGAGTGGGCATCAGGGACGAGCCCTGAGGCCCTCCGCAGACAAGAGGGCAGGACTCAGAGCAGAAATCGCCCATTCTAACGGTTTGAGACATTGGAATAGTAAACTTTCTTGTAATGAGTGAGCATGAGTTCTTTAATCTGCTGAGAATCAAGTCACTTGACCCGTCTCTGCATTCTTTATATTAGACTATGTGTTTTTAGTATACTCTTCTTTTCTTCTTTTCTTTTTTGCCCATGATAACACCTCCTTTGTGTATTCTGCTTCTTTGTACCCCTTTGACATATTGTTGTAGGACTGACTAAGCTCTGATGCATGTACAAATCCATAGGATTGTTTTAACCTTTTACCAGGTTAGGCAATTTTTCGAAAGACTTAACTTTAGTGTTTTATGCTTGGAGAAGCCTATTTTTATCTTTAGAACTTCCAGGAGTAGCTTGGACGTTAGCCTTGTGGCTATGGAGTATAATATGCTAAACTCTCAAAGCATAGTATTGAATGCTTCCTAGAGTACTGATTCAATGGATGAGTTGTAATTATCTGTCATAAAATGTTGAACAAATTCATGAATTTGATGGAGAAACTGCAGCTCTTTTAAGTAGGTTTTTATAATAACGGGGGGCTGTGTGGCCGAGATCCAGCAGGGATGGCGGCCTAGGATGTGAGCTCTGTTGCCCGAGTGCCCCAATCGTCTATCCTGCAAGTCCATCCGGCAGTCTAAAGTGAAGGCCCTTGTCCCTAAGTGATAGCGGAGCCCGGCTGGCCATTCCAGGGCTTGTGACTTCTTCGGCCGGAGAGTTCCGACCATCTACAACTGCCGGCCTGTATGGGACCTCGAAGCCGGGGCCCGCAGTGAGGGATCTGGCTCTGTGGTAGCGCCTTCCGGCCCGCCCCGGCGGCGAGATCGCGGCTGCTGAGGCGGTTCACTCTTCATCACTCTGGTGGCCCCGATCTTCTCTGCGAGCTGTGAGGGCAGAAGAAAAGGTGGCAGAGTGGCGCCGCTGTGACAAAGGGACAGAGGCGGAGCGGCGGCCGCCATTACGGCGAGAGCTGTAGCACGCTAGGCACGGCACTGGGAGCGAAGGATGGGCACTTTCTGTGACCCTACATTCCCCCCCCCCCCCCCAATGGACTGCGGCAAATATCCGTGGGACAAATGCTGACTTCTGGCCCGTGCCTCATTGCTGCCAGAGGTGAATAATTTGATGCGACATTGCCTGGCAAGGAAGGGGTGAGCCTGGACTTTCCCATGGTGGTGTTTCACTGTGCACATCGTGACCCATAAGTGGTGAGTCTGACAGCTGGTAGTACTTGTGTGACTTGACCGTCATGTGGGCCCCCACTGCATCCTCTTTTGCCCCGGCAGCGGGCTCTCTACTCCTATGGAAGAATAACTCTGGGAGTTGGGCTCACCCTGAGATCGCCTGGCTGGGGGCTGTGCTGCGAGGGGCCTGGGGACGGTGTGTTGGCGACGTTCCCTGCAGAGACCAGGTCTCCTGCAAATAGAGACAGGGTCCATCAACACCGTGTCTGTGGAGGCATAGGGTGCTAAGGAAACACTCCCCTGGATGGAGAGGTGATAAGGGGTGCTGGAGGTCAGATGCCCCACACTGAGCCAGCTGTCTGAGGACGCTCTTGCTGCATATAGCTTCTCCATCCCTGCAGTGAGATCCCCGGAGTGTGTGATCGGACTGCCAGCCTCCCAGGCTTGACATCCTGAACACGCGGCAGCATTCTATATTACCCTTAGCGGTCTGCCCTTGACTGAGTCCTGCCCTGGCCGGACTGATGGATCGTGGAAGGGGTTCTGGTGCCAAGGGGAGAAAGACGGTCCAGGCTAACAAGCTGGATCATTACACGATTGCTAAAGAGACGCAACAGGGAAGGTTGTCTGAGGAGACGGCAAGGGGACACCCAAGTGAGGAGGAGCCGGAGCTTTCCCTGAAAGATGTCATGGCGGCTATCACAGGGGTTAAAACCTTGTTAGAACAAAAAATGGACTCCATGGCCATTGATATTAATCTCATCAGGGCCGATATGGGGAAGCTTAATGAGAAGGTGAAGCAAGTAGAAATACCAGCCACCAGTCTGGTAGAGGACGTCTCGCAGTTACAAAAAGAAGTCTGAGAACTACAGGACTCACGCAACTCAGTCGAACTTAAGCTGGATGACTATGAGGGCCGCCTCTGTCGTAACAACTTTCGTATCCTGGGAGTGCCGGAGAGCTCAGAGGGGCAGGCTCCTGATCTATTTGTCGAAGACCTCATTCTCAAGCATCTAAAGCTGAAGGGCCTCAGTACGTTTTTTGTGATTGAAACAGGCACATAGGGTCCCGTGCGGCCATCCCAGACCGGGCTCTCCCCTGCAGCCTATGCTGGCCCGAGTCCTGAACTACCGCGACAGAGACATAATCCTCCAGAACTCGAGAGCCAATTCCCCACTCAGGTATGAGAATGCCACTATCTCCCTCTTCCCAGACTTCACACAGAGAGTACAAAAACAGAATAGATCCTTTCTATCGGTGAAGCGAGACCTAAGGGAAAAAGGCCTGAAATACTCAATGTTGTTCCCTGCCCGTCTCAGTGTTGAAGTGGAGGGCCGGGCGTGGTTCTTTGGCAGTGGCGGAGTGGCTCGGATATCAAGGAAATCGGGCCCCAGCAGACCGTGGCGATGGTGAGATGGTGGACAGTCAGCCATCCTGAAACTTAGACCTGTTAAATGCTTGTTTTGATCACATGGCAGACTTTGGTTGTTGGGGGGTCGTGGAGAATAAAACACTTGCGCTGGGATAAAGGGGTTGCAAGATCTTTTCTAGATTGCTATTTTTCACTTAATAGGGACTGACTATTTCATGGTTCTGGGGCATGGGCTGGAGCCTGTGACCTGCTACCCCCTCAGTTTTGTTCTTTCTTTGAATTTTTCTGGGGCGACAGGCAGTCTGCGTTTTTGACCGGCAGTTTGGAGCCCAGAGGGCAGGGCAGCGGGTGGGGGGTATTCGGGAGGGTTGTTTGGTTCAGCTATTTGGTGGATTGTTCGCTGCATCAGCACAGTACATTTGTTTGAAAGAGAAAATGCGGAGGTTTGTCTATTGTACCAAGTAGACAATGGGGGGTACAGAATTGAAGGTACTGAGTTGGGACATAAACGGTTGGGGGACAAAATCAAGCAGAGTGTGGTTCTGCAGTATCTTAAAAGGCAGGTGCCAGATATGGTCCTGCTTCAGGAGAGACACCTAGTCGGGAACTCGTGTAAAGATCTACACAGAATGGGATACAAATTAGTTGCACACTCAGGGTTCACATCAAGTTCCAGGGGTTGGGCATTTTGATTCGTAACGTGTTCCCAATGGCAGTGACTTCCATGTGGGAAGACAGGAGAGGCAGATATGCTGGTGTTACGGGTATGTGGAAAGGTCAACACATAACATTCCTATCTGTATATATTCCTCCCGGACTACAGGATACAACATTTATGGACTTGGGGACGGTCCTGATCACTGTCCCTGAATGGCTTTTGATCTTGGGTGGCGACTTTATCGCAGTCGACTCCGGTACGTTGGACAGGCTTCCCCCGTGGGAGATGGGGCAGGCGACATGATGGCTACCTGACTTTATTGACGCAATGGGCCTGGTTGATAGTTGGAGATTGCTTCATCTGGATCAAAAGCAATACACGTTCCACTCTAAGGCTCACAATAGTCTTTCGCGACTGGACTACTGTTTAGTTCCCACCGCACAAGCATCTTCCATAACAAATGCCACACACTTGGCCAGAGGCATCTCAGACCACTCTCTGCTTTGGGTCCACATAGTTGTAAGTCGTGGCACTGCAGGGAGGGTGACCCCCATCAACCCCTGGTATCTGCGCGACCCCATAATTCTTAAAGATCTTATTGCAACGCTAGATGAATATTTCACAAATAATGTTGGGTCAGTGTCCTCTTCCCGGTCCCTGTGGGAAGCCTTCAAAACAGTAGTCAGGGGACAGGCTCTGTCCTTGATAGCAGGCTCTAAAAGGGAGCGACAAAGGGAGGTGGTGAAGCTGGAGACTGAAATTAGTAGGTTGGAGGGAGTGTTGGAGCCGGGGGTAACGCAAGCTCAACTTCATTTATTGAGCCTGAAGCAACACAAATACAAAGAACTGGTTACTGACAGGGCTAAAGCTATTGGTAGGGAAAAACAGGGCAGGCTATATGATCTCGGGGATAAGGCTGGGAACCTCCTTGCATGGCTGGACAAGAGAAAATGGGCTAGCTGTCTTGTCCCGGAGCTTATGACGGGGGAGGGGGTATCACTTACCGATCCACAGGACATGGTAGAAAAGTTTGCGGACCATTTTCGGATGGTTTAAGAATCTTGTCCCCTCACTCTGAAACTGACTCCCAGAGATTGCTCCGAGACGTGCAGCTCCCATGTCTTTCCTCTGAATACCGGGACTATATGGATAGCCCGCTAGCAGTGGACGAGATTGCTCAAGCGATCCGTTCATTAAATTCTGGAAAGGCACTAGGCCCCAACAGGCTTCCAATCAAACTCTACAAACTCAAACCGGACAAACTAGCACCTTATTTGAAAGCAATGTTTATGGAATCAAGGGATAAAGGGGTGTTACCCAGGGAACAGAGAATGGCTACTGTGGTTGTGATTTATAAGGAAGGCAAGACTAAAACAGACTGCGCCTCGTACAGGCCTATCTCTCTTTTAAATGCTGAACCGAAGATCCTGGCCAAGCTCCTTACAAAAAGACTGGTGAAAGCGATCAGCAACCTGGTCCACACCCTATCACTCGGGCTTCCTGCCCCATAGAAATACGCCCTAAACTTGCCTAGACTGCACGGAGTAATAGACAGAGTTCACACTCTGCGGGAACCAGCCATAATCGCGTCGATTGACGCAGCAATGGCCTTCGACATGATTGAATGGCTCTATCTGTGGGCTGCCTTGGCCAAATTTGGATTTGGTCCCGGGTGGGTGCGCCTGTTATAAGCAAAACCCCTGGCCCAGGTAGTGGTAAACAACAGAGCCTCAACTCCCTTCTTGCTTAGTCGGGGAACTTGTCAAGGCTACCCGCTATCCCCTCTCCTCTTTTCACTGGCCTTGGAGCCTCTGGCTGCCTGGATACGGTGGGAGCCGACGATTAGGGGCATGCGTTGGTCCCCCTATAGGAGGATCGCATATCTTTATATGCAGATGACATTTTGCTTTACCTGACTTCTCCCCGTAAGTCCATCACTGTGATCCTCGATGTCCTGACCTCCTTTGGGAGATACTCGGGACTCTCTATCAATTGGAAGAAATCCTTGCTATTTGTACTAAGTGGGGATCTCCCAGTCCCTCCATGAAATTGTTCTATACAGGTCAACACAGAGGAGTTCAAATATCTGGGAGTCTGTGTCTCTTTGTATCCCGCGGTTCAATACGCCCGGAATCTCCTTACCCCCCTGCAGAGGCTTAAGAGCGACATCTCCCACTGGAGGAAGCTTCCTCTCTCGTTATTGGGTAGGGCAGCCCTCTGCCTCGCTTTCTCTATTTACAAAAGGGGGTGGTGATGAACAGAGTGTCTGAATTGAGCAGACCACTCTTACCCAGTCCAAAGATCAGGGCTTGATCCATCACCGTTATTTATCTCACTGCCCCATCCCAGCTCAGAACATGGCTATATGCAAATCAGTCTGTCCCTGGCCCAGTGCATCATGGGAACAGGGCAGACTAAACTACCAAGCCAATTCTTTACCAGAAAGGAGACAAGCTACCGGGGACCGGTTTCTGGCATTTCAGCCTCTTCGGCCCGGCTTGCTTGAATCCTGATGGAGCAGTGAGAAAGGGACTCATGTCTGAGTATACCCTGCCACACCTATAGTGGCCAAAATCGATTTACAAAAGGGGGTGGTGATGAACAGAGTGTCTGAATTGAGCAGACCACTCTTACCCAGTCCAAAGATCAGGGCTTGATCCATCACCGTTATTTATCTCACTGCCCCATCCCAGCTCAGAACATGGCTATATGCAAATCAGTCTGTCCCTGGCCCAGTGCATCATGGGAACAGGGCAGACTAAACTACCAAGCCAATTCTTTACCAGAAAGGAGACAAGCTACCGGGGACCGGTTTCTGGCATTTCAGCCTCTTCGGCCCGGCTTGCTTGAATCCTGATGGAGCAGTGAGAAAGGGACTCATGTCTGAGTATACCCTGCCACACCTATAGTGGCCAAAATCGATTTACAAAAGGGGGTGGTGATGAACAGAGTGTCTGAATTGAGCAGACCACTCTTACCCAGTCCAAAGATCAGGGCTTGATCCATCACCGTTATTTATCTCACTGCCCCATCCCAGCTCAGAACATGGCTATATGCAAATCAGTCTGTCCCTGGCCCAGTGCATCATGGGAACAGGGCAGACTAAACTACCAAGCCAATTCTTTACCAGAAAGGAGACAAGCTACCGGGGACCGGTTTCTGGCATTTCAGCCTCTTCGGCCCGGCTTGCTTGAATCCTGATGGAGCAGTGAGAAAGGGACTCATGTCTGAGTATACCCTGCCACACCTATAGTGGCCAAAATCGATTTACAAAAGGGGGTGGTGATGAACAGAGTGTCTGAATTGAGCAGACCACTCTTACCCAGTCCAAAGATCAGGGCTTGATCCATCACCGTTATTTATCTCACTGCCCCATCCCAGCTCAGAACATGGCTATATGCAAATCAGTCTGTCCCTGGCCCAGTGCATCATGGGAACAGGGCAGACTAAACTACCAAGCCAATTCTTTACCAGAAAGGAGACAAGCTACCGGGGACCGGTTTCTGGCATTTCAGCCTCTTCGGCCCGGCTTGCTTGAATCCTGATGGAGCAGTGAGAAAGGGACTCATGTCTGAGTATACCCTGCCACACCTATAGTGGCCAAAATCGATTTACAAAAGGGGGTGGTGATGAACAGAGTGTCTGAATTGAGCAGACCACTCTTACCCAGTCCAAAGATCAGGGCTTGATCCATTACCGTTATTTATCTCACTGCCCCATCCCAGCTCAGAACATGGCTATATGCAAATCAGTCTGTCCCTGGCCCAGTGCATCATGGGAACAGGGCAGACTAAACTACCAAGCCAATTCTTTACCAGAAAGGAGACAAGCTACCGGGGACCGGTTTCTGGCATTTCAGCCTCTTCGGCCCGGCTTGCTTGAATCCTGATGGAGCAGTGAGAAAGGGACTCATGTCTGAGTATACCCTGCCACACCTATAGTGGCCAAAATCGATTTACAAAAGGGGGTGGTGATGAACAGAGTGTCTGAATTGAGCAGACCACTCTTACCCAGTCCAAAGATCAGGGCTTGATCCATCACCGTTATTTATCTCACTGCCCCATCCCAGCTCAGAACATGGCTATATGCAAATCAGTCTGTCCCTGGCCCAGTGCATCATGGGAACAGGGCAGACTAAACTACCAAGCCAATTCTTTACCAGAAAGGAGACAAGCTACCGGGGACCGGTTTCTGGCATTTCAGCCTCTTCGGCCCGGCTTGCTTGAATCCTGATGGAGCAGTGAGAAAGGGACTCATGTCTGAGTATACCCTGCCACACCTATAGTGGCCAAAATCGATTTACAAAAGGGGGTGGTGATGAACAGAGTGTCTGAATTGAGCAGACCACTCTTACCCAGTCCAAAGATCAGGGCTTGATCCATCACCGTTATTTATCTCACTGCCCCATCCCAGCTCAGAACATGGCTATATGCAAATCAGTCTGTCCCTGGCCCAGTGCATCATGGGAACAGGGCAGACTAAACTACCAAGCCAATTCTTTACCAGAAAGGAGACAAGCTACCGGGGAACGGTTTCTGGCATTTCAGCCTCTTCGGCCCGGCTTGCTTGAATCCTGATGGAGCAGTGAGAAAGGGACTCATGTCTGAGTATACCCTGCCACACCTATAGTGGCCAAAATCGATTTACAAAAGGGGGTGGTGATGAACAGAGTGTCTGAATTGAGCAGACCACTCTTACCCAGTCCAAAGATCAGGGCTTGATCCATCACCGTTATTTATCTCACTGCCCCATCCCAGCTCAGAACATGGCTATATGCAAATCAGTCTGTCCCTGGCCCAGTGCATCATGGGAACAGGGCAGACTAAACTACCAAGCCAATTCTTTACCAGAAAGGAGACAAGCTACCGGGGACCGGTTTCTGGCATTTCAGCCTCTTCGGCCCGGCTTGCTTGAATCCTGATGGAGCAGTGAGAAAGGGACTCATGTCTGAGTATACCCTGCCACACCTATAGTGGCCAAAATCGATTTACAAAAGGGGGTGGTGATGAACAGAGTGTCTGAATTGAGCAGACCACTCTTACCCAGTCCAAAGATCAGGGCTTGATCCATCACCGTTATTTATCTCGCTGCCCCATCCCAGCTCAGAACATGGCTATATGCAAATCAGTCTGTCCCTGGCCCAGTGCATCATGGGAACAGGGCAGACTAAACTACCAAGCCAATTCTTTACCAGAAAGGAGACAAGCTACCGGGGACCGGTTTCTGGCATTTCAGCCTCTTCGGCCCGGCTTGCTTGAATCCTGATGGAGCAGTGAGAAAGGGACTCATGTCTGAGTATACCCTGCCACACCTATAGTGGCCAAAATCGATTTACAAAAGGGGGTGGTGATGAACAGAGTGTCTGAATTGAGCAGACCACTCTTACCCAGTCCAAAGATCAGGGCTTGATCCATCACCGTTATTTATCTCACTGCCCCATCCCAGCTCAGAACATGGCTATATGCAAATCAGTCTGTCCCTGGCCCAGTGCATCATGGGAACAGGGCAGACTAAACTACCAAGCCAATTCTTTACCAGAAAGGAGACAAGCTACCGGGGACCGGTTTCTGGCATTTCAGCCTCTTCGGCCCGGCTTGCTTGAATCCTGATGGAGCAGTGAGAAAGGGACTCATGTCTGAGTATACCCTGCCACACCTATAGTGGCCAAAATCGATTTACAAAAGGGGGTGGTGATGAACAGAGTGTCTGAATTGAGCAGACCACTCTTACCCAGTCCAAAGATCAGGGCTTGATCCATCACCGTTATTTATCTCACTGCCCCATCCCAGCTCAGAACATGGCTATATGCAAATCAGTCTGTCCCTGGCCCAGTGCATCATGGGAACAGGGCAGACTAAACTACCAAGCCAATTCTTTACCAGAAAGGAGACAAGCTACCGTTGACCGGTTTCTGGCATTTCAGCCTCTTCGGCCCGGCTTGCTTGAATCCTGATGGAGCAGTGAGAAAGGGACTCATGTCTGAGTATACCCTGCCACACCTATAGTGGCCAAAATCGATTTACAAAAGGGGGTGGTGATGAACAGAGTGTCTGAATTGAGCAGACCACTCTTACCCAGTCCAAAGATCAGGGCTTGATCCATCACTGTTATTTATCTCACTGCCCCATCCCAGCTATGGCTATATGCAAATCAGTCTGTCCCTGGCCCAGTGCATCATGGGAACAGGGCAGACTAAACTACCAAGCCAATTCTTTACCAGAAAGGAGACAAGACGGCTGTAATGCCAGAAACCGGTCCCCGGGAGCTTGTTTCCTTCCCAGTGTAAGAATTGGCTTTTGTAGTTTGGTTTGCCCTGTTCCCATCATGCACTGGGACAGGAACAGACTAATTTGCATACAGCCAGGTTCTGAAACTGGGATGGTGCAGTGAGCTAAAAAACGGTGTTGGATCTAGCCCTGATCTTTTGACTGGGTGAGAGCTTTCTGCTTAATTCAGAGACTCTGTCCCTCACCACCCCTTGTTGTAAATATATTTTTGTCCACCCTAAGCGTGGAAGGGTATTCTCAGATGTGAGACCCTTGCTCATTGCACCATCAGATTCAAGCAAACCGGGCCGAAGACGGCTGTAATGCCAGAAACCGGTCCCCGGGAGCTTGTTTCCTTCCCAGTGTAAGAATTGGCTTTTGTAGTTTGGTTTGCCCTGTTCCCATCATGCACTGGGACAGGAACAGACTAATTTGCATACAGCCAGGTTCTGAAACTGGGATGGTGCAGTGAGCTAAAAAACGGTGTTGGATCTAGCCCTGATCTTTTGACTGGGTGAGAGCTTTCTTCTTAATTCAGAGACTCTGTCCCTCACCACCCCTTGTTGTAAATATATTTTTGTCCACCCTAAGCGTGGAAGGGTATTCTCAGATGTGAGACCCTTGCTCATTGCACCATCAGGATTCAAGCAAACCGGGCCGAAGACGGCTGTAATGCCAGAAACCGGTCCCCGGGAGCTTGTTTCCTTCCCAGTGTAAGAATTGGCTTTTGTAGTTTGGTTTGCCCTGTTCCCATCATGCACTGGGACAGGAACAGACTAATTTGCATACAGCCAGGTTCTGAAACTGGGATGGTGCAGTGAGCTAAAAAACGGTGTTGGATCTAGCCCTGATCTTTTGACTGGGTGAGAGCTTTCTGCTTAATTCAGAGACTCTGTCCCTCACCACCCCTTGTTGTAAATATATTTTTGTCCACCCTAAGCGTGGAAGGGTATTCTCAGATGTGAGACCCTTGCTCATTGCACCATCAGGATTCAAGCAAACCGGGCCGAAGACGGCTGTAATGCCAGAAACCGGTCCCCGGGAGCTTGTTTCCTTCCCAGTGTAAGAATTGGCTTTTGTAGTTTGGTTTGCCCTGTTCCCATCATGCACTGGGACAGGAACAGACTAATTTGCATACAGCCAGGTTCTGAAACTGGGATGGTGCAGTGAGCTAAAAAACGGTGTTGGATCTAGCCCTGATCTTTTGACTGGGTGAGAGCTTTCTGCTTAATTCAGAGACTCTGTCCCTCACCACCCCTTGTTGTAAATATATTTTTGTCCACCCTAAGCGTGGAAGGGTATTCTCAGATGTGAGACCCTTGCTCATTGCACCATCAGGATTCAAGCAAACCGGGCCGAAGACGGCTGTAATGCCAGAAACCGGTCCCCGGGAGCTTGTTTCCTTCCCAGTGTAAGAATTGGCTTTTGTAGTTTGGTTTGCCCTGTTCCCATCATGCACTGGGACAGGAACAGACTAATTTGCATACAGCCAGGTTCTGAAACTGGGATGGTGCAGTGAGCTAAAAAACGGTGTTGGATCTAGCCCTGATCTTTTGACTGGGTGAGAGCTTTCTGCTTAATTCAGAGACTCTGTCCCTCACCACCCCTTGTTGTAAATATATTTTTGTCCACCCTAAGCGTGGAAGGGTATTCTCAGATGTGAGACCCTTGCTCATTGCACCATCAGGATTCAAGCAAACCGGGCCGAAGACGGCTGTAATGCCAGAAACCGGTCCCCGGGAGCTTGTTTCCTTCCCAGTGTAAGAATTGGCTTTTGTAGTTTGGTTTGCCCTGTTCCCATCATGCACTGGGACAGGAACAGACTAATTTGCATACAGCCAGGTTCTGAAACTGGGATGGTGCAGTGAGCTAAAAAACGGTGTTGGATCTAGCCCTGATCTTTTGACTGGGTGAGAGCTTTCTGCTTAATTCAGAGACTCTGTCCCTCACCACCCCTTGTTGTAAATATATTTTTGTCCACCCTAAGCGTGGAAGGGTATTCTCAGATGTGAGACCCTTGCTCATTGCACCATCAGGATTCAAGCAAACCGGGCCGAAGACGGCTGTAATGCCAGAAACCGGTCCCCGGGAGCTTGTTTCCTTCCCAGTGTAAGAATTGGCTTTTGTAGTTTGGTTTGCCCTGTTCCCATCATGCACTGGGACAGGAACAGACTAATTTGCATACAGCCAGGTTCTGAAACTGGGATGGTGCAGTGAGCTAAAAAACGGTGTTGGATCTAGCCCTGATCTTTTGACTGGGTGAGAGCTTTCTGCTTAATTCAGAGACTCTGTCCCTCACCACCCCTTGTTGTAAATATATTTTTGTCCACCCTAAGCGTGGAAGGGTATTCTCAGATGTGAGACCCTTGCTCATTGCACCATCAGGATTCAAGCAAACCGGGCCGAAGACGGCTGTAATGCCAGAAACCGGTCCCCGGGAGCTTGTTTCCTTCCCAGTGTAAGAATTGGCTTTTGTAGTTTGGTTTGCCCTGTTCCCATCATGCACTGGGACAGGAACAGACTAATTTGCATACAGCCAGGTTCTGAAACTGGGATGGTGCAGTGAGCTAAAAAACGGTGTTGGATCTAGCCCTGATCTTTTGACTGGGTGAGAGCTTTCTGCTTAATTCAGAGACTCTGTCCCTCACCACCCCTTGTTGTAAATATATTTTTGTCCACCCTAAGCGTGGAAGGGTATTCTCAGATGTGAGACCCTTGCTCATTGCACCATCAGGATTCAAGCAAACCGGGCCGAAGACGGCTGTAATGCCAGAAACCGGTCCCCGGGAGCTTGTTTCCTTCCCAGTGTAAGAATTGGCTTTTGTAGTTTGGTTTGCCCTGTTCCCATCATGCACTGGGACAGGAACAGACTAATTTGCATACAGCCAGGTTCTGAAACTGGGATGGTGCAGTGAGCTAAAAAACGGTGTTGGATCTAGCCCTGATCTTTTGACTGGGTGAGAGCTTTCTGCTTAATTCAGAGACTCTGTCCCTCACCACCCCTTGTTGTAAATATATTTTTGTCCACCCTAAGCGTGGAAGGGTATTCTCAGATGTGAGACCCTTGCTCATTGCACCATCAGGATTCAAGCAAACCGGGCCGAAGACGGCTGTAATGCCAGAAACCGGTCCCCGGGAGCTTGTTTCCTTCCCAGTGTAAGAATTGGCTTTTGTAGTTTGGTTTGCCCTGTTCCCATCATGCACTGGGACAGGAACAGACTAATTTGCATACGGCCAGGTTCTGAAACTGGGATGGTGCAGTGAGCTAAAAAACGGTGTTGGATCTAGCCCTGATCTTTTGACTGGGTGAGAGCTTTCTGCTTAATTCAGAGACTCTGTCCCTCACCACCCCTTGTTGTAAATATATTTTTGTCCACCCTAAGCGTGGAAGGGTATTCTCAGATGTGAGACCCTTGCTCATTGCACCATCAGGATTCAAGCAAACCGGGCCGAAGACGGCTGTAATGCCAGAAACCGGTCCCCGGGAGCTTGTTTCCTTCCCAGTGTAAGAATTGGCTTTTGTAGTTTGGTTTGCCCTGTTCCCATCATGCACTGGGACAGGAACAGACTAATTTGCATACAGCCAGGTTCTGAAACTGGGATGGTGCAGTGAGCTAAAAAACGGTGTTGGATCTAGCCCTGATCTTTTGACTGGGTGAGAGCTTTCTGCTTAATTCAGAGACTCTGTCCCTCACCACCCCTTGTTGTAAATATATTTTTGTCCACCCTAAGCGTGGAAGGGTATTCTCAGATGTGAGACCCTTGCTCATTGCACCATCAGGATTCAAGCAAACCGGGCCGAAGACGGCTGTAATGCCAGAAACCGGTCCCCGGGAGCTTGTTTCCTTCCCAGTGTAAGAATTGGCTTTTGTAGTTTGGTTTGCCCTGTTCCCATCATGCACTGGGACAGGAACAGACTAATTTGCATACAGCCAGGTTCTGAAACTGGGATGATGCAGTGAGCTAAAAAACGGTGTTGGATCTAGCCCTGATCTTTTGACTGGGTGAGAGCTTTCTGCTTAATTCAGAGACTCTGTCCCTCACCACCCCTTGTTGTAAATATATTGCTTTCTCTATGCCTTGCAAAATACTTTAGATCTTGTACCAGCTAGCTAATTTTTTTAGATTGAGAGCCTTCAGCTGAGTCTGCTGTGGGATGGCAGGCTCCTCATTGCTCTGAACAAACTGACACTTACTTGGTACGACGGGGGCATTGGCCTCTCGGATATTAGATGATACTATGGGCCTCACAGCTAGCTGCGATTAACCATGTCACATATGGCTGAGTTGATGATCCCAGTTATGCCATGGATAGATGGCTTCTCCCTAGGGGTAGGTATCACAGGCCCCTGTATACCCAACCAAAGAAACTGGCCTTAACAGGGCCAACGCAGCATGCAGTTCAGATCTGGCATATTGCCACGAGTTCCTTGGGTTGGAAGGATAAATTGACCATGGCCACCTCACTCTGGTACTCTGAGAAACTGGGTAAGCTCTGGAGGACGAAAGGTTTCGACAAGTGGGACCTTATAGGTATCTCCACTGTCAAGGATATATGGGGGAAGGGGAGGATTACATCCTTTGAGTAAATGCAGAAGGAGTACAAACTGGCAAAGACCGAATACTTCCGCTATATACAAGTTCGGCACTCGCTTCTCTCAGTGTTGCCTGGAGGTATGGAGCCCGCAGAGGCGTCCCCTCTAGAGGATAGAATACTGGATGGCCACCTCCCCGAAAAAACAATGTCCTTGATTTATAAAAAACTACTCAAACACAAAGCTTATCCCCTTGAGGCGTTAAGAGAGAAATGGGTACGAGATGGGATAGAGCTGGATGACGAAGACTGGCAGGCAGCAGTGTTATCCCCAAGGGAAGTTGCCATTCCAGCCCACCTGCATTTAATGCAGCTTAAGATTCTGCATAGAATCTACATCACGGGACCCCGGTTGGTGCGCATGGGACTGTCAGACACGGGGCTATGCAAACGGCGATGTGGTCTTACAGGTACCTTTATGCATACCATCTGGGAGTGTACACACATCAACACCTACTGGTGCAAAATACACAACACTCTACATAAAGTACTGGGGGTCTCCCTAACACCGGAGGCAATGAGGTGCCTCTTGAATATATGGGAGCCTACTGACTTAAACAACTTACAGACACAATGGGCCACTCTGGGTTTCATATTAGCAAAAAAAGAATATAGCCCAGATGTGAGGTGCGTAGCAAACTCCCACCTTGGAAGCGTGGAAAATAATTTTGATTGGTGTATGCTTAGGGAGAAAACAACATATCTTGCGAGGGGCTGCCCTCGAAAGTGGTCACTGGTCTTGGAGCCCTGGAACTGCTAAAGAGGAGAAATTTGTACGCCACCCAGAAACATTGCTCTTGATGACCCTTCCTCCCTGTGAAATTCCCTTTCATTTGTGTGTATTGTTTATCCTAGAACCCCATTGTGGAAACTGTAACTCTGAGCAAACCTCTGTATAATGTCTCTTATACTGGTGTTTTATTTCAATAAAAAGAACTGTTAAAAAAAGAAGGTTTTTATAAAAACAACATGTAGTCCTTGGCTTCTAGGAACATGACATATGCTGAAAATGTATTGCCATTTGATCAGAGAACCTTGGAGGAAGTTGTATTATACGGACAGCCTGAAGGGAACTGGAAGCTGAGAAACAGTCCACTGTAGAGGTTGCATAACATCTTTCAGAGTAGAACATTTATTTATAAGCATTTAGATTCTGCTGATGGCATCAGTCCATTAGGGCTATTTCTAGGAGATAAGTATGGCTGGCCCCTATTTGGTTATGGGGCATCATGAGGAGGAAGTTTACTACAGTTAAGAACGCCCCAAACAGTACTGTTTGCCCTGAACTAGGCTTGTTCTAACAAAAATGATAAAGGTACTGAGCATTATCCTCATGTGTATTCTAACAGCTAATCACATCGTAACAAGGAGCCGGCTCTCCAATTTAAGCTTGATATATACCCAAATACCTGTCCTGATCAGAGGCAGAAGACAACGTTTCCACTGGAGGATCCTAATTAGCACTGCCACTTGCCTCTATCAAGCACAGGTTTGTGATTAAAAATTAAGACAGGTCCAGTTACAGCAACATTTTATTTGATTTAATTCAATTCAATTCATTTTCGGATATAGAATGATGGAGGGATCATATACTTTTGTACATAATAACAATGTTTCTCTGCTTTCTAAGGTTATTTAAATAATTCCAATTGAAAGAAATTACTGTGAGAAATTGGGTTGCTGATTGACTGGATTGTGAGCCCTGGCCAAGCAGCAGTCTCAATCCCTGGCATGGTGAACCACAAAATTAACCTGTGATTAGCCCTGGGTAGCTTGGCAAAAAAAAGCAGTTATGTTTATCTTAGAAGCAATCTGTAAATATATATGTAGCACACAAACTGTGATAAAGTGCAAACACAACACAAGACAAATCCCGCACCAATTTGGAAAAATTGAATCATTATAATAAATTATTTGACACCAAAATGACAACAATCCAATCAGTATAACTGGAATTATGATTTTCTTTAACTTTTAGTAAAAAGTAGCAACTAAAAGCTCAAAACGCCAGTTGACAACATCTAGTTGCACGAGAACAAGTCAAGGTAAAAAAATATGACTTTCTGCAATGGAGAGCAGGTTGGACAAAAGGAGTGGATTGGGCCTAGTTGGCATTTACTTCAGACTTAGAAGAATTGTCAAGAGACATGTTTAGAGAAGGTAAAATTCAGTATGGCAAGGCTGTCTGAGAATGGAACATCTTTGTTGGGGAGCCTCTGGATGACGTTTCAGTGAAGATGTCTATGTTCAGACTTAGCCACTTTTTGGGAAGTAAATATTCAACAGAATGAGGCAGGAGGCTGTAGTCAAAGAGAATTCCAGGAGGCCGGATACCCCTTTGCTGAAGGACTGCTGTACAAGGTTTTCTGCTGCATAGGTGAACACAGAAGGATCTGCTGCGAAGTCATGATGACCGGCAATGCATCTTGGACAAATAGATGAGCAGGTTGGTCCCAGTCTTCTCTCGGTTATCAACGCAGTTTTTTTTTTAAAGAGAATAAAAAGAGGTGAACTAAAAAAGGTCCATACAAGTTTCCTTCAAGTTTTTAGTTCAGTTTTTTTATTGTGGTATTTCATTCCATCTGATGAAGACATCATCCTACAAGTTGTTCGTACAATGTGTGCAAACATGTATTGTACAGCCAACAAATATTCAACAGCTGTACTTTAGGCAACGTATAGATAAAAGGATACGTGGGATTAGTCACTTTGAGATATTTGAACTCCACATCGTCCAGTAAACCTGCTTCCTTCCAAGAAAATAAACGTTCTGAGATCATTCTAAGAGCATCTATTGTGGGAATGCCATTAAGTTTGCGTTAACGATTCTGATCACTTAGCTGCATCCTAATTTCCCGACAATAGTCAGCTTTGTCTTGAACCACGATGTTCCCCCCCTTGTCTGCTTCTCAAATAAATATACTTTCATAATTTCTAAGACTCTTAAGGGCACATCATTTGGGACGTGTAAGATTATCTGTCCCATTCTCACTAATATTGTCTTTCAGTTCTGAATCCTCTACTTTGTGAAATTCTTCCAAGGTTTTCTGAACAAGCATGTCTATGGCTGCATATTGTGAACCTTGAGGTGTAAACTTGGAGGTGGGGTGTAGTCCACTAGTGCAATTATAATCAGTTTCTATGCCCAATAAGCTGGCCACATCGTCTTCCCCATAAAATTCTCCCTCAGTTAATGACATCAATAATTGATCAATAATTGAATATCCGAAAGTGACTAATCCCACGTATCCTTTTATCTATACGTTCCCTAAAGTGCGGCTGTTGAATATTTGTTGGCTGTACAATATATGTTTGCACAAATTGTATGAACAACTTCAAGGTGGATATCTTCATCAGATGGAATGAAATACCACAATAAAAGAACTGAACTAAAAACTTGAAGGAAGCTTGTATGGGCCGTTTTTGATTCACATCTTTTGATTCTCTTTAAACTGTATTACTTGATTATGCTGGATATTATTGTTTCCTTAGACGCTCCTTCCATTCGTGTGTAAATTTGTGTTTTAGTAGCTTTGATAGTGGGCCACTGGAAGATGAGCGCCAATAGAATTGTTCTTAAATACATATTGTTGTTACTTTTTGCAATATCCTACAGTACACACAAGTGTAGTACCCTCATCATGTAATTAGTGGAAAAATGTAGCCAAAAAGTGTACTAGTTCCAAGTTTTGGATTTTGGTTATTCGAGCATCCTTTGGCACCACAACCAAGGGTCCAGGACTGGAGGAACACCACTTGAGGGTTCAGAACTCACACAAACCTCTTATGTCTCTGTGGCTGTGAAGAGGAGGCCAAACTAGCCCTTGGAGTCACTCCGGCAGTCCTGGGTTTAGGTGAAGATACAGGGCTCAAACAGCAGGGATGACCTCTGAAGTTTACAACAGGTTCAGTAAGCAATTCTGTGCTTTCAGCTACAGCAAAGCAGTCTTACAGAGTGAACAGCAGATCACAGCAGCAGGCAGTCCTCTGCGAGTCCTTATGCAGGTTCAGATGTGAACTGAGGAGTGGGGCTGGTGGCCCTATTTTTATACTTGATTCCTTCTTTGAAGTTGGGAGAAGTTTCTATGGTTTCTCTTTGAATTGCTTAGAATATCTTGAATCCCCTGCCCTGGCTCCAAGATGGCTATAGAGATAATGTGGATGTAACAAACGCTTTGTCTGAACGCAGTGTACAGCCTATTCAGTTTCAGGTAGGGCTGTGCAAGAAAATGGCCCATTTGGGTACACTTATTCCCTCTATTGTGTAACTGTCCAGGAGGAAGTCACAAAGTCTGTCAGTTACACCCAGTCATGCGACCCACGGGAAGCTAAAGGCACCAAATGGCTATGGGCAGGAAAATGCCAACTTCCGAAGAGTGAAAACAATGGTCCAATTGGAACGACCTTCAAAAATGAGAGGTAAAGCTAAACCAATTACCACACCCAACTTTCATTTATTATTAACAATTTCCTCTGCTGCTCTGAGGAAGGGGGTAAATATTGCTTCTATCACTACAGGAGAATGTATATAACAATATGAACTTTTATCACACACAAAATGGTAAATGCATGAATTTTTTGTATGCAAAACAACAGTATCAATACATTATTTTTACTTGGTCACTCCAGAGAGAAAATTAGAAAAAAATGCTCAAAAAAAAAAGAGAAACCATGTGTGGAATTGTGATGGAAAAGGAAGGAAGAAATAGATCCCTTACATATATCATAATCAATACAGAAAAGCCTCCCTGTTACATTTATATTACAGCATAAATTTGATCTCACTGATACATGGTAAACGATTAAATCATAACTGTCCCGTTCTGGACCAAGTATCAAATCCAGGCTGAATAAAGTGCCGACTTTTTGACCTGGTGAAAGGGAGAAGGGACAATCTAAGCTCAACAGTGGGTCTTCATCAGGACTGACTGACTGGAAGAGGAGCAACCTGGAAATAATCATCAATTGGTGAGTAATCTGATGAATTAATCATGAGAATGATGAAGGCCAACTGGCTCCTCATCTATAGGGAATTTATCAGAACCCTTATATAAAGTGTTTAAATTGTAGTTACGTTTTGCAATTTACCCAGTTCCTTCAGGGTTATTTTTGGGTCACCCCATTGTTATGTAATATATTTCAAAGAGTGGCATTTTCGAAATCGCAATTTAAAATCCAAATTTACCATTAAAGGGGATTTTTAATTACCATTTCATAGATAGCAAACATGTAATGCTTATCTTTCCCCAGTCAAAGGTTAGCACGCATTAAATGTAATGAGACAACCCAATGTTATCCTATGGGACAGATAGACGTCACAGTGATGGAAAAATAATTTAGGAGTTTTCTCTACCAGGACATGTAAAACATAATGGTACATGTCCTATCATTTAATTACAATGCACACTGGCCATTGGGCGACCTAGGCCTACCTTAGGGGTAACATATACAACAAGGACCTGGTGTTCTTAGGCACTCATCAATTTATATACGTAAAATTACCTAATGGGCAATATTTTTTTCTTTTCCCAGGCTCAGTGGTTCTTTTCAGATCTAATCCTCTGAGCCTAGATACTTAATAATTTAAAACTCCCACAGCCGGGAAAGAACCAGTCAACAGTCAGATCACTCAACCAGCACCACTCAACATTAGAGTATATATGTACCACAAAGGCAGAATGATACAAAAATCTGTGGGTAAATGAGAAAGTATCTCACGTGCGCACCACAGGCGGAGCTACAGGCAGATTCTCACCAGCTTGCCCACGTACTTGTCATCATCAATACCTTTCTCATATAAGAAGAAATATGTGTCCAGTGCAGGAAAGGTGTGAAAATTGGAAAAAGAAAAGAACAAGACCCCATGAAAGAAGGGACATTAGAGGTCTCAACTAAAATTGAGTTCAATTCACATACACACTCGTAACTTTTTATTCCACAGCATGAGTTGGCCCAATGTTAAAAACACAACATGTTGTTAACCACTTTAAGGATGGCCAACATATTTCATTGCCTTTTCAACGGTAACAGCAAATTCATCAGGGCAACTAAGGTCAACGATCACCTCCCTGAACCTCTAAAACATCAACAAAGAGTCACTAGTAAGAGACATGGGCCTACATCCCAGCTCTCACTTAGTTACAAGGGGTGATTATTATTTACGCTTGTCTTCCCCGTATAAGCACTTTTGTTGCTCACAACTTTATTGCTTACAATGTGGCTTCAAGCGGTCAATCGTCCTGGCGTAAGAGGTGTATATTGCCATGTCGAAGTGGCAGTTTAAAACTGAATTCAGGCTGCATTGGCAGACCTAGGACATGTTGTAAGGGGCTACTTAAGTGGGTGGCACAATATGTACTTGAGACTCACAAGTTGCATTTAATTTGCAGACATGGGTATATGGTATATAGCTCTACAAGGGACTTATAAGTAGATTAAATTAAAAATGTCAATCTGGTTTAAACCTGTTTTGTCATGTTTAGGGGAGTGAGCACTATCACTTTAGCTCTCGTTAGCAATGTAAATTGCACAGAGTTTTAAGGCCAACAGAAACAAACTCAGAAAAAAAGGGAGGGACAAAGGCAAAGGGTTTGGGGGTGACTCTGCATAGAGGGACAGGTCCAACAATTACCCTAAACTGCACCATCCTATTTACAATGCCTACCTCTATGAGCTGCCATAAACATAATCAGTGCATTTCTGCCGGCCTCCTTCATCCTCATATTTTGAAAACCACATTTCTCTAAATGGCCATCTCTAATTCCCAGACCTCCACCCGGCCCTCTTACCCAAATCCCTACATCTCCCACCCAATATCTAGGTAGCAGGCCCAATTCTGGTGCATCCTCAGCTTCCAGACCCCTGATAATTCTCTTTGGGTGACCAGATATATCAAAATACTGGTCATTCAATGTGGTCACAAATTACATACCAATTTTTGAGATCAGTCTTTCATTTTGCGATACAATTTATGCCCTAATAGGTCTCATTTGAAAATGCCCTATCACAGGGGCCACAGAATGGAATGCCTAATTAATATCAATAATATTAATACTAATTAGGTGGCTCACTGTCTGCATCTTCCTGTGGTTAGTTACAAACACAGATATGTGGCCTGTAAGGAAAACATAAGGGAAGCAGGCATTGGTGTCTGGATCACTACCTATTCCGCCTGAGGCTGTCAACATCATTCAGAAAGGTGAATACCTTCCAATTTATGCACGATACCACTTTGTTTCCAATGTGCAACTGACCAATGGTTTGCAAAGACAATTGAGGTTGTAAACTATTGATACATACAATATCAAATCAGAATTAGGAAGGAACAATCCTTCCACTGATTGTGATTTGGTATGTCAGTAAGCCTATTTTAAATGTAAATGTAAATGTAAAGTATTTGTAGAGCGCAATGCTACCAAGCGGTTTCGTGGCGCTATTACTCATACCGCTGTGGAACCCTTCCTGGCTTTCCCTGTGAAGTGTCCACTCCTGGGCACCCCCAGGGGGAAGCCAGGCATCCTAGCGCTGTTGAGGCCGTTGTGGAGATTAAGCAAGCTATTGCCCAGAGTTGCAGCGTGGGACCCATGATTGGAATAGGCACTGAGGCGAGAATATCAGGTCCGAGGAATTTTTGAGCCCAAGACCCACCGAGGTGGGAATCGAACCCTGGTCCCGGGCCAGAGCTCTGCATTAAGGTCTGCCACTCTAACCATGGAGCCACCATTCTCCATTTTGTAAGTTGGAACTGCTTTTCTGAGTGATTTTCATTCCAAAATGGCATTGTTATTGTAAGGTTACAAACTGCTGCGTAGCAGAGCACTTTATAAGTGGAAATAATAATAATAATCTTAATAAGCTCTATGATTTTGAGAATCGCACGGTTTGTAATAAAAAAAATGACTTTATACATCTGGCCCTTTAGTCCCTGCTGATGCACCTTCTAAAGAATTCACAATGCCCCAACCTTAGTTGTTGTGAGAAGCCACCAGCCCCCATTCCCATCATAAATCTGCAAAGTACCAAGGAATCAAGATGTACTTTACCCCCTAAATTTTAACTTTTAAACAATTGAAGCTAAAATTAGAATTTGATATTCAGACATTTTGAGAGTGTGCGAGGCATAGCTTAGCCATCTGAAAGTAAAATAAGACCTATGACTTTTTGGGTCTTTAAGATATTGCCTGGTGGTGTAGAACCTCTACTTTTGTCTCTTAGCTTCAAACAAATATTGAACATTACTACTGCTCAAACGTTTTAATTAAGTTTGCTGGATCAGGAAGTGGTAAACAACTTGAGCATCCATCTCTAATTTGGCATCATATGTGACTTGCCTCGGAGGATTCCTGCATCAAATTAACTTGAAATGTGAAAGAATTTAACCTTAATATCTCTAGTTAATATCGTGTTTTTCTACTCTGAAATCTTAGAAGCTGACTAGGACACTGAAAGATCACAAACACTACTTTTGGGTGTTGAAAAGGAACTTTATGAACTTGTTCAATGCTCACATCTCCCTCATGATTTTCCAGGATATATTTTAGTAAGGTTTTCTACTACTTCATAGCTGATGATCCATCTTCTTCGTGCTCTATTAGGCTATTTAAATGTGGATTTTACTTCAAGGACCAAATCTTCTTGTCTTTGCTTTACCACCCCTATTTGTTAGTCAATGGTGAAACCTGGGAATCTTTGAGGCATAACACTCTCTGCCCTTATCCTTGGATATGGTTGATACAGAATTCCAACTTAGCATAGATCTTCTCATTGTTACCATTAGTTGTGACAGCTTTCTAGGAGCTCTTAATCTACTGTATGTCACAGTGGATCTTGCAAACAATTGAATAAAGAGGAACTCCCCCACCCATCCGAGGATTCTACAGAAGTTGGAGCATGATGGCTTGTGGTTTTTAACTTGGTACTCTGAGGTGGAGAATCCAAAACACCATTGAAAGTTCTCAATTGTTTGAAGATTCTCTGAAAATGTGATAATCGCATTGACCCCTGTTCTCCCCGACAGCACGAAAATTTGATCTGCATTCTTAGAGAGTGCTTGCTTTTGCAGGTTGCCACCCTCAGATTACACACCAATTAATGATTATTTCCGGGTTGCTCCCCTTCCATTCAGTCAGCCAGTCCTGATGAAGACCCACTGTTGTGCTTAGATTGTCCCTTCTACAGTCTACAATCCTTGAGAAAAGTTTATGGACAAGGTAGTGAAGGAAAGTTTTCACCCTGATTATCGTTTTTATCTGATTCTCTTTATATTCTTGAAGAGTCAGCTAAATTGAAGTAAACAGGATTAGGGGATTCTAGTCTGCTAGTTTTGCATAACAGAAACTTGTCTCTTTAAGATATCTAATTCTAAATGAAGACTGATTTTGAATCAACACCTTCTAAGGAACGTAGACTTTAATTTCAATAAAGAGAGGTATTACGTTTTATTTTTTTGGTAAAATCGTTTGAGGACTGTGGCTGGAAGCCTGGAATTTTTGAAAACTGCTCTACCCTCAGAAGGGGTTTCAGGCCTATCCAATCTTTAAATTCAATTAGAGGATTACTAAATAATGGATGTTCATCAATTATGGTATCAGTGGAGAAGGGCATGTGGGTGAACTTTTAACATATTTTCTATGATCCACTAATTATCTGGTCCCTATATTGACTGATACATTGAATGCAAAATGAGAGAGATAATACACAGCGTATTCCTTAGTGCACCATTGTATGGCCCCATGGTGCCCCCTCCACCATCTTGAGCTCCTTTATGGAAGAATCTAGCATTTGCACTTCAGATTCCTTATTTTGAAGAGACCCACAATGCTGAAATGTGATTTGCAGCAAAGGGCATTAACATTGCTTAGATCCTTTGTTCCTTTTAGTGTAGTATGACAAAGCCTTCCCTGACCACACCCAGTAGATTTCCTTTGGCCCTAGGAAATATAGGTACACCAACTTCCCATTCTGAGCATAGGAAACAGACAGGTTTTTAGTTTTACCTTACCCAAAGGGAGTTCATCTTAGGAAAGTAACGTAAACTCTCCCATATTAGCACACACAAGAAACCTGAACTAGTGTGTTTGTGGGTTTATTAGAAAGATTGGTAGTAGAGAGTTGTTTGCAACAAAAATTAAAAGAAGTGTGAGATTTTTACATTAACAAAGAGTAAATAATATAAAAGCAGACAGCATATTATAGCATCTAAATTCCTTTCTTTTGCTTACATGAAAGCAAGTAGCGTGTTGTCTACAAGGAGAAAGTCTCTATGGAAGTATCCAGTGTGTTCCTAGTTTGAAGTTTTGGTGAAGAAACAATTATGCTTAATGTCAAAAGACAAAACTGATGTTGCTGAATTTCTACTGAATTTCACAGCTGCCATAAGAAACTGTGCATGTGATTAGTGATATAAGATCAGAAAACATGTAATGGGAATTCATCTACCATGGTACACATACATTGAGGTAGTGTCATAAATAAAACACTTTCATATATGAACATTTATGTCAAAATGTTTTTATTGAAAATTTCCTCAGGGAGTGCAACAAAAAGATTACAAATGCAACAAATTTCAGAAGAATCATCTGCCCAGGTATACAAATCATTCCTTAGAGCTACATTCTGCCCCCTAGGACCACACAGATGTAGTTTAATATATGACACAGTTTCATCAGGACAAGTCGCAAACCCAGTGATGTTTGCTGATAACCATTTACTCTCCCATGAGAGTACCATGAAAAGGAAACTTAATTATACCTAAGAGAAAAACAGTAAACCGAAAGGAAAAAAAAAAGTGGAAAAAAAATCGAACAACGATGTCATTGTGCAACTGAAAAGAGAGAAGAAACGGGTACGAGGGATGGTGTGCCGAGGTCTACAGCCCAATGATCATCGCAGCAGACCTAGCACTCTATGGTAGTAGGTGGCTAGATTAAAAATAGATGGAGAGCCCTAAGCCTTAGATTACAAGCTGTCAACGGGAGCCCCTCTGATTGATATCTGACCAGTGGAGACCAAATGTAATCAAAACCTTTCCTGGTGTCGTCAACAATATCAGTTATACGCTCCAAGGCCAAAGCCTGCCACAATCGAGCATCCAACTGGGTGAGGGATGGGGCGTCTGGCTTCTTCCACGATGCAGCTAATGCCCTTTTCACAGCCCCCAAACAGAGCCAAAGGACGGATATGTCACTCTGTGTCTGTCTTCTCAGGAGTGGGTCCCGAACCCCCAGCAAGACATGTTCTATAGAGTCTGGAATGGGGTAGCCTATGACAAGTTTTATTTGAGCCAGGATCTCCTTCCAAAAAGGCTTGAAAACAGGGCAATCCCACCAAATATGTCTGAAATCGCCCTAAAAGCCCCCCCCCCCAACACCTATCAGAGATTCCCGGAAAAACGTATGTAATTTCTGAGGGTACAGGTACCAATCGTACATACTTTTGTAGTGTGCCTCCCTCAGATACATGGAACGATTGAATTTCGCTATATCCCTTCCCAAGTGTTCCCACTGCTTGTCCTCCATAGGTGCCGCCAACAAATTATTCCGGAACTGTTTGAAGCGCGGGGTTCCTCTGCGGCTCAGCGCATGGATAAGAGCATATAGGAAGGATATACACCTCTTGGAAGAGGACCCCGATTGTGCAAACCTCTCGATAGGGAGCAACTCCCTGGTAGAGGCCTGCTGCACCAGAGTCTGTTGCACATAGTGTTTCAATTGCAAGTAGTGGTGTTCTTCTTTATTAGTTAATGCATACTGCTCCTTGCAGTTCTGGAACGTGAGGAGTTCTCCCTTCTCAAACAAATGGGAAATCATGAGACAGCCCTCCTCCTGCCACGCGTCAAATAGGCCATCTTGTAGAGCAGGGGGGAATGCTGCGTTAAAGTGTATAGGCCTGTGAGGGTATAGAAAGGTCGTAAGTTGAATTTTGGAGGTGAGAGTGTCCCATACCTTAAGTGTGGTGGAAGTAGGAGTGCTAATATAAGCATTGAGAGGTCTATCACATTTAAGTTTTCAGAGGGGATCACAAATAGTGGGCCCAGTTACCTGTCTATCTATGTAAAGCCAATGCTTCTCCGATTCCCTCAATGACCACTCCGTGATCAGACGCAATTGTGCTGCGCTGTAATAAGATCGAAAATCCAGTAGCGCTAGGCCGCCCTCTTTGTGTGGTCTAATGAGCAATTTGTTCGGAAGTCTAGCCCTCTTCCCCTGCCAAATAAATCTGGTCAGCATGGTTCGCAATTCCCGAAAAAATCCTCTTTCAATTGAAATAGGAATCCCCTGAAAGAGATAAAGTAGACGGGGAGAACATTCAACTTAATGGCAGTAATCCTGCCTATCCAGGTGATGTAAGCTGCGCTCCATTTGCCCAAATTGCTCTTCCATTGATGCATGAGGGGAGGAAAATTAGCCTGAAACAGGTCCTGCACCCTTGGATTAAGCTTAACTCCCAGATAGGTAATTTCCCTCAAGAAGCAACGAAAGGGTGACATCCCTTTGATCCGCCGTCATTCATCTTTGGGTATTGTCAGGTTCAATAGGAAATATTTTGTTAGGTTAACCTTAAAACCTGCTATCTCTTTAAATGCTTTCAGCTCAGATTGGATAGCCAGGAGAGAAACCTGTGGCCCGTCACCGGAAGTAGGACGTCATCAGCGAATAACGATATCTTATGATATTCTGTGTCAAAATTCATTCCCCTAATCTCCTCATTACCCCTGATCCTATGCACCAGAGGTTCAATGTTCAAGGCAAAGAGGAGGGGAGATAGGGGACAACCTTGTCTCGTCCCACGCGTCAAGGGAAAGGGGGAGGACACCACTCAGTTGACAAGGACTCAAGAACTAGGAGAGTGATAGTTAGCGCTAATCATCCCAATGAAGATTTCGCTGAAGCCAAAGCACTGAAGCACTTTAAATAAGAAGGACCATTCCACACAATCAAAAGCTTTCTCCGCTTCTAACAAGAGAAGTGCTGCGGGAATATTCTTCTTGCCAGCTTTTTCAATTATGTGGATGTTGTGCCTCAAGTTGTCATGAGTAACCCTGGGCGTAGTTCACGTAGTACAGCTACGCGAAGTGCACTTCACACTGCGCGAGCTACGCTTAGCTACGCTTAGCTACGCGAACTGCGTAGTGCACTGTGCAAAATGCTGTTCGCACTGATTGCACAGTGCCAGAGGCTTGTCTGCACTGTGCAATCAGTGCAAACCACATCTTGCACAGTGCAAGCGGTCCTTTTCTGCCGCTCAAATAGATTTCTACTCGAGCTGCAGCTTTTTCAACGCGGACTGGTAGTTTCTCATCGTGAGCGGTCGCGAGCATACGCTACCACTCGCAATGAAAAACCTGTCCTCCCCGCGTTGAGAATCTCGCCGGGAGGTTTATTTTCCACGCTCGCGATCGGCAACTTGATGTTGCTGATCGCGAATGAGGAAAAAGTCTTGCCGGGATGTCATTTGGCTCACTCGAGGTTGCCAACTTGACGTTGAGGACCGTGAGCAAGCAAAAAATAACCGCTACACTACGCGTGGTTGCACTGTGCTACGTGCAATTTGCGTAGGGCGAAGTAGCGCAAACTTCGCAAACTACGCAAGCGTACCGTAGTACTTTGCCCAGGGTTAGTCATGAGTTTGATCCGGATCCACGAGAGCAGGTGGGATAGTTTCTGAATGTGTAGCCAGGATTTTGGAATAAATCTTGGCATCAAGGTTCAGCAAAGCGATCGGGCGATAGGAGGAGCAGTGTGCTGGATCAATCAATCAATCAATCAAACAGATTTGTATAGCGCGCTACTCACCCGCTAGAGTCTCAGGGCGCTTGGAGGAGGGGGGAGTCGCTACTGGTCGAACAGCCAGGTCTTGAGTTGTTTCCTGAAGGAGAGATGGTCCTGGGTCAGCCCTAGGTTGGTGGGGAGGGAGTTCCATGTCTTGGCCGCCAGGTAGGAGAAGAATCTTCCTCCGGCGGTGGCTTTGCGAGTTCGGGGGACGGTGGCGAGGGCGAGGCTGGCGGATTGGAGCTGGCAGGTGGGTGTGTAGAATGTGTGGCGGCTGTTGCGGTGTTTGGGGCCCATGTCTTGGAGAGCTTTGTGTGCGTGGGTGAGGAGTCTGAATGTGACCCTCTTGCTGATGGGGAGCCAGTGTAGGTCTTTCAGATTGGCGGAGATGTGGCTGTGGCAGGGGATGTCCAGGATGAGTCGTGCAGAAGCTTTCTGTATTCACTGCAGTCTTTTCTGGAGTTTGGCTGTGGTTCCAGCGTAGAGGGTGTTCCCGTAGTCCAGTCGGCTGGTGACGAGGGCCTGGGTGACCATCTTCCTGGTTTCGGTGGGGATCCACCAGAAGATCTATCGGAGCATGCGCAGGGTGTTGAAACAGAATGACGAGACGGCGTTGACTTGCTTGGTCATCATGAGGGAAGAGTCCAGGATGAAGCCCAGGTTGCATGCATGGTCCGTTGGCTTGGGGGCGGTGCCCAGGGCAGGGGGCCACGAGGAGTCGTCCCAGGCAGAGGGGGATGGTCCCAGGATGAGGACTTCCGTCTTGTCTGAGTTTAGTTTCAGACGGCTGAGCTTCATCCATTCCGCGACGTCTTTCATTCCTTCCTGGAGGCTGGCTCTGGCGGTGGCGGGGTCTTTGCTGAGGGAGAGGATTAGCTGGGTGTCGTTGGCGTAGGAGATGATGTTAAGGTTGTGTTGGCGTGCGATGGCTGCGAGGGGGTTCTTGTAGACGTTGAAGAGGGTGGGGCTGAGCGAGGATCCTTGAAGGAACACCGCAGATGACTTTGGTGGCCGAGGATCGGAACGGGAGAGGCGGACTCTCTGGGTTCTTTCGGCGAGGAAAAAGATGATCCACTCCAAGGTCGTTCCTTGGATTCCGGTGTTGCTGAGGCGCTGTATCAGGGTGCGGTGGCATACGGTGTCGAAGGCTGCTGAGAGGTCCAGGAGGATGAGGGCAGCTGTTTCCTCGTTGTCGAGCAGGGACCTGATGTCGTCGGAAGCTGCGATGAGGGCGGTCTCGGTGCTGTGGTTTGCTCAGAAGCCGGACTGCGAGGGGTCGAGGGATCTGTTTGTCTCGAGGAAGGCGGAGAGTTGTTTGTTGACGGTCTTCTCAATTACTTTGGCAGAAAAAGGGAGGAGCGAGATGGGGCGGAAGTTCTTGAGGTCGGTGGGGTCTGCGGTGGGTTTCTTCAGGAGGACGCTGAGCTCGGCATATTTCCAGCTCTCCGGGAAGGTGGCTGATGCGAAGGAGCTGTTATTGATGTCCAGTAGTTGGGGTGCGATGAGGGAGTCAGCTTTGTTGAAGATGTGGTGTCGGCAGGTGTCGGTTGGAGAGCCGGAGTGGATGGTGATCATCGTGCGGGTTGTGTCTTCGGTGCTGACCGAGGTCCAGGTGCAGAGGGTGGTGGTGGGGGGCTCTGGTTCGGTGGTTGGGCACCGAAGCTGTTGTGTATGTTGGCGATCTTGCGGTGAAAGAACGAGGCAAGTGAGTCGCAGAGGTCTTGCGAGGGTGTGATGTCATTGTTGCAGGCGCTAGCGAGCTCTTTGGTGATGCTGAAGAGTTCCTTGCTGTAGTGGGTGTTGTTGTCCAGTCGTTCCTTGAATGTTGTCCTTTTGGTGGTGCAGATCAGCTGGTGGTGTTTGCGGGTGGCGTTCTTGAGGGTTGTCATGTTTTCTGTTGTCTGGTCGTGGCGCCAGGCTTTCTCGAGGGAGCGGCAGGTTTTCTTGAAGCTTTTGAGGTCGTTGGTGAACCACGAGGTTGTCCTGCTGCTGGGTCTGCCGGGAGTGTTCTTCAGTGGTGCGAGGTCATCGGCGCAGTTGGTGAGCCACTGTGTGAGGTTGCGGGCTGCTTCGTTGTGGTCCGTCGTGTTGGTGGGAGGGTTCTGGCTGAGGGAGGTGGGGAGCTGGTTGGCGGTGATCTTGCTCCAGCTACTGCGGGGAACCTGTTGCGGGTGGTGGTGGGTCATGGTTCTCCTGAAGTTGAAGTGGACGCAGCTGTGGTCTGTCCAGTGTAGTCTGGTGAAGTGGCTGAAAGAGATGTGCTTGCTGGAGGAGAAGATGGGGTCAAGCGTGTGGCCGGCGTAGTGGGTGGGGGTGTTCACCAGTTGCTTGAGTCCGAGGTTGGCGAGGTTGTCCAGCAGGGCGGCGGTGTTGCTGTCATTGTTGTTCTCCAGGTGGAAGTTTAGGTCCCCTAGGAGGATGTAGTCTGAGGAGGTTAGGGCGTGCGGGCTGATGAAGTCTGCGATGGCCTCGCTGAATTGTGTGCGTGGTTACCAGGGGTCTGTAGATGAGAGTGCCTCTGGGGGTGGTTTTGGGGTTGCTGTGTATCTGGAAGTGAAGGTGCTCGGCGGCGGTGAGGGTGTCGTCGAAGTTGGTCGTGATTCGGATGGTGTCTCTGTAGACGATGGCGACGCCTCCTCCTGTTTGGTTGACGCGGTCCCTCCGGGTGATCTTGTAGCCTTCCGGGATGGCTATGGCGATGTCAGGGGTTGACGAGGCGTCTGGTAATGTTGTGTCAAGGAGGTTCCAGAGTTCGACGGCGTGCCTGTGGACGGAGCGGGTGTTGAGCAGGATGCACTTGAGGTGATTGTTGCTGGTGTCTGGCTTGGCGGGTGCGGTGCAGGTTCAAAGGCCGGTGAATTTGCAGGCTTGGCAGGTGAAGGGTCTGTGGGTGCGTTTCGGGATGGCTTGGTAGCAGGCGGGGTTCCGGCCGGTGTTGAGTGCGTGGAGGGTGGTGGCGTCGTAGGTCCGTCGTGTGGGCTGGGATCATTGAGGGCCAGGGGTCCTGGCACTGGGCGCGGTCCAGGCACGGACGGACGCAGATGGGCTTGCCTTTGGCGCGCCTTTCGGCGCGGGGCGCCCACTGCGTGCGGCTGCGCAGAAGAGGGTAGGAGTGGAGGAGGGGTCAGCTGGGAGGCGGGAGGGTAGGAAGCCAATAGGTGCAGGGGGGCGGGGACGCAGGGGAGGCAGCGGCCAGAAAAAAACAGGGCTGAGGAGCCCGAAGAGGATCGTGGCGATCCAAGGAGATGGCAAAGCACAAAAATCACTCACTCACTCGGGGTACAAGAGAGAAAGGGGGCGGGCAGGCACACGGGGGCACAGAAAACAAGGGGCACAGGCAGTCCAGGCGGCAATCGCACAGGCAGGAGTACATAGCCGATCTGGAGAGAGAAGCAAAGCAGGAACAGCGGTCAGGGCAGGCTGAGCTGCAGCGGTGGGGAAGCGACCTACCCGAGGGTCCTTGCTCGGTTTAGGAATTACAGCCTGTGAGAAGTTGGCCTGGTATATAATGCTCACTAATTCTTAGTGATCACTTTGTACCATGCCAAGCAACCCTTATGATGATGGTTGTAATTCAACCTTGTAGACCAGTTATCCTAGTGGTAACGTGGACAAAGCAGTCTTAGGCTAAACTCTGAAAGGCATGTGAAGCCAGCTGTTATACCATACACAACCCCCTTGAATACCAAATGAAAGGGACACCACACAGATATATATTGAAAATATATATTGATTTATTAACTATTAAAATCCCCTGGACTCTTTATGAGCACAGAAGCACAAGCGTTAAATCACAAGACAGTTTAAAATACACAAAAGTTGCACAATATGGATGAGCCCTAGGGGCCACCTAAACCATATACTAAATAAGTGGTATAAGAGATACCTAAAGGAAAGTGAAGAGGCCTAGGGCCTTGGGAATCGCTGGAGCTATTCGAGACTGGAGTTAACTAAGTCGGGAAAGGCCCACGGGACTCGGGTGCAGTGTTCAAAGTGCACGCACTTCTCAATACAAAGTCTATGGTGCGTAAAAAGCACAAAGTTAGAAAGTTAGGAACCTTCCGAGTGACCTACGGAGCTGAAACCTAAAACACAGGCCCTTGGGATGTGTACCAGTGCAGGAGCACCGGCGGAGCTGAGTTACCTCACCCACAGGAAGCGGGTGCACAGGGTCGAAGATGTGTCGGGTTTCGTCACGCTGGTCGATGGTGCTTGGAGCTGAAGATGCTGCAGGCGGCTCGATGAGAAGAGTTCCGGTGGATCCAAGGGTGGATCGGAAGAGTTGAAGACCTGAAAGCAGAGGGGACAGTGTTCAAAGTCACTAGCCAGTGACTGCCCTGGAACCAGAGTGGAACCAGGCGATGTCGGGTGCAACCAGGCGTTGTCGGGTAGCTTCTTTCTGCAGCCACGTGGATACCCGGGGTCGAGGACGTCCAGGAGTCGGTCACGAGCTGTCCCACGTAGGCTTCTCGCTGTTGGCGGTGTCGGCGACCTGATCGGAGCAAACAGGCCTTGGCAAATGCAAGCCACGCAGGAGTTGAAAGATGCGGTTCACTCGGACCAGCAAGGTCAGAGCGAGTGCTCCTTTTCACAGGAGCTTGGGTAGGTCTGGAGCAACCAGACCTGCTGTTTAAATCTTCGGGTTCGTTGCCAAGATGGCCGCTGACCACGTGGCTAGTGGCCGGGATGGCGCGTCGAGTGGCACAGTGCAAAAGGGCCCCACGCAGATCGTGGAGATGCTGGGGGGCTGATCTTCGGTGCAAGGGCTGCTCGGTGGTGGGGGTTCTCACTCCCCAAAGCACAACGTCGAGGATGCCTCAGAAGCTGCGCAGTCAGCTTGTCGAGTGTCTTTCAAGAGGTCCGGTCCCACGTCACTCGGTGCCTCCACGGGTCCCTTCTTCGCAGGGACTGTGGATCGGGCTCTGAGAGGTCTGGGAGTCTGGTTCTTGTCGGGCTCTGGGCTCGGTCTCCGGCGGGAGGCGGCGGCAAAGCAGACGTCGAGTTGCTGGTTGGTACCTGTGTTCACAGGGTGGTCACTCCTTGGCCACAAGGGAGATTCTTCTTCAGTCTTCTGTGCAGCAGAATGTCGAAGTCCAGTCTTCTTCTTAGTTTTAAGTTGATTTCGGGATGATCTGCTGTGCAATGGCACTGCTCCCCCTCTTATTCCCAAACTGGGGGTGGATCACCTACTAGGTCCCTCCTCTGGGTGGAACCAGGAAGGGGGGCGGTTACACCCCCTTTCCTTTGTCCAGCTCCGCGCCAGGACTGGGGCTGGAAGGCCCCAGAACCGGTTTGGACTGGCCTATGCACGGGGACACCTTGTGTGCCCCGGGCATGTCTGATTCTTTTCAGCCCTGTCCTACCTAATACACAAAATCCTGTCTGGGGTGGTGCTCGCACCTCCCAAGGCAGGAAACCCTTTGTCCAGGCCACCATCTGCCGAGTTTCGGTCAGCAGCAGGAGGCCAGACTTGTGTCTGTGGTGGCAGCGTCCATTTTGTGAAGCTGAGGCTCTGTTTAACTTTAACCGGGGTTAAGGCTACGCACATGTCGTGTCCCTCTAGAAGGGTGGAATGCTATCCCCGTCGCCAGAATTGGCGAGGGGATAGTATTCCAATTCGTATGACACCTTACTCGACATGTTTTGATAAAGCCAAACCAAAGATAGCATTTAACCGCGAGGATTATAATGCACTTAAGAGTATATGGTATGGCAATATCCCGGAACAGCTTAGGGAGTGGTTCCCGACAGCTGCAGACAGGCTCAGCTCATGCCAGAGCACCATCTCACATATTTCCAAGCACTCTGCCTCCAGGATTGATGAGGCCTTCCATAGGAGTGGCTGATAGGAACATATGTGTCCAGTTTAGGGTTAGGCACAGACATACTGTACCTAAGTAAGAGGTGGTTACACCGACTTACCCCAGCTGAGTGATCAGCCAGTTGTGTCAAAGATGGAGGCCAGGCCAGGGGTGGCACAATACATGCTGCAGCCCCTGGCAGGCCTTGGCTACACCTATGCCCTGGGTACCTATGGTACACTGTTACAGGGGCCTATAAGGTGAACCAATTCCAATTGTGTTATGCACCTAAGGTACATGGAGTCCATTTTAAGGAGAGAGCAATCAGCCTGGGGCCCTGAATAGCAGGTTCCCAGGCCAACTAAGTCAAAAACCAGCTAAACACCAGGCAAAAAGTTTGGGGGTAACCATAGTCAGATATCCACCTTCCTACATAACCCCCCCCCAAACGAAAGGAGATAAGGCTATCCTTGACCAGGTAAGCCTATATTGCCTAAGTGGCCATATAAGGAAGTACCAGCTCTGGCTTGGTAACCCCCTGTCTCATGGTCCACTAAGCAATCCCTCACCCTAAGGGCATCTGAGGGTCTCCACCATAGGGAATCTCTACCTGTGGTGTGTCTTTGCAAAGTCAAAGGCTGGTGTTGAGATGGAGTACTGAAGTGAGTTTCCTCTGTAGGGCTCAGCTTCCTCCAATCACTCTCCACCATGTGTGCCTTTCTTTCTTTGACTGAGTTGCACTGTGCTCTCAGGGTCAACCTCTGGCTACCTAAAGCTGGAGGCTGGGTCCCTCTGTTTGGCTTACTGGAGGGACAGGTCAGGTTTGGGGCCTTTTGGTCCCAGGTTTGGCTGTGCCCAACAATATCCATCTGGGGGAGGTCCCTAACTACTTTTAAGGGGGATCCCTCAGGAGTTTTTAAAGCTTGCACCTCACTAGGGCTACTAGTTTCGGTGCCCCTAATCTGCTGATGGGGGTGCTTTATTTGACAGGGGGCCCTTTGGGTCTCACTGTCCTTCTTGTCCTCTGCAGCCCTGGGCTGAGTAAGGCAAGGTAGAGAGGGGCAGGTTACCTGCTCCAGACTGGGTCCCACCTGAGAAGGGTCCACTGCCATCAGAGGCTCTGTTAGGCCAGGCCTAACAACCTCTGGGACAGTTCCTTCATCAGGAGTAAGATCAGTTCCCTGAGGAGGCTGATCCTTTCCTAAAGTCTGGTGGGAGGGAGATTTCTCTTCCTCCTCAATGCTCTCTGTTTGGGTGGAGTGATCCATCATTTCAGGCTTCACTACCCATGTATCAGTTTGAGTTTGGGCTGTGGCCATCACAGCCCCACCAACCTTTTCAGGAGGAGACTCAGTTTGGGTATGGGCTGTTACTAGTACAGCCCTGCTACTCTTTTCAGGAGGGAAGTTATCTAAAGATGGGGCTGAGGTTTGCTCAGCCCTCCCAACCTTTTCAGGAAGGACATCTTGAATTGGGGCTGTAGCCATTACAGCCCCACTAACCTTTCCATGGAGATTTACCATTCTAGAATGGGTTTGCTGTTCAACCTCAGCCCAGGCTGAGATTTCCAAATCATTACCCAGTAGGCAATCTACAGGCAAGTTTGCTGACACTGCCACTCTCTTTGGGCCAGTGACACCTCCCCAGCTAAGATTGACTACTGCCATGGGATGATTGGATTCTATGCCATCAATGTTTGTCACCTGATATTTGGCATCAGGTAAAAGTTGCCTTGAGGGGACTAGACATTCAGCCACCATGGTGATGCTAGCCCCTGTGTCTCTGAAGGCCTCAACTTTCAAGCCATTGATGAGGGGCTCCTGTCTATACTTGCTCAAAGTGTTTGGGCAAGCTGTGAAATTGGCAAACCCCATGCCAGTCTCATAGACAAGAGTATCTGAGTTAGGGGACCTGGATAGGCCAGAGTCCACCTGTCCTCCAAAAGTAAACCCACCCAAATTCTTGGGGGTGCTCCCACCACCTGGGGGACCACTGCTTACAGTGACAGGAGGTGTTGGAGCCTTACCTGGAGGTATATTCTCCTTATTGCCATTCTTGGGACAACAGCTATCTGTTTTGTAATGCCCCACCTGTTTACAGGTATGACAATAAGGCTTTTTCTGGGATGTAGAAGTGTCTTGGGACCCACCCCCATTCTTGGAGTTTTGGGGCCCTGGGGAAGTCTTTTCCTTACTTTTATCCCCACCCTTCTCTTGAGGCTTGGTAGTCTCTTTCTTTTGGTCACCACCCTGGTTCTTAGGCCTGATCCTGGTTCTGACCCATTTGTCTGCCCTCCTACCCAATTCTTGTGGGGAGGTCAGATCAGAGTCAACCAGGTGCTGATGTAGAAGCTGATTTTGACAATTACTTAAGATTTGCTCTCTCATAATTAAATTATACAATCCTGTATAGTCAGTAACCTTACTTCCCAGCAACCAGCCCTCCAGAGCCTTAGTGGCACACTCAACAAATTCAGACCAGTCCTGAGTCTGTGTCTTCTGGGTGTCTCTGAACATTAACCTGTACTGTTCAGTGGTTAAGCCCAACCCATCAATCAGAGCACTCTTCAGGACCATGTAGTTTCTAGAATCCTCATCACTAACTGTGAGGAGTCTGTCTCTGCCTCTACCTTCAAAGGAGAGCCACAAGATTGCTGCCCACTGCTCCTGAGGGATCTGCTGTACCATGCAGGCTCTCTCAAGTGCAGTCATCCATTTGTGGATATCATCCCCAGCTTTGTAGGGGGGCACAATCTTACTCAGGTTTCTTGTATCAAAGGACCTGTCTTTATCCTTCTGGATATTGCTGCCACCAGTGGATCCTAATCCACTCTCTCTAGGCTGTCTTGCTCTAGCAAGTTTCTCCTTGGCCAGGGCAACCTCTAACTCTTGCCTCTGGATCCTAAGCTCAGCCTCTCTCATCTTGGCCTCATGTTCCCTTCTCTGAGGGCTAGTCATCTCCTTCCTGGAGTGACCATGAGGGCCTCTAGAGACATGGGAGGTATTGGATTCACCTGAGTGATGCCTCCTCCTCCTATGGCCCTGGTTAAGTCCACCTGGGGGTCTGAATGGGTTGTTACCTGATTCATTCCCAAGTTGACTTAAGTTAGCCTGGTTCAGTCTACTGACCAGCACCTGACTATCTCTGTCATCATCTGACTCACTGCTTTCCACCTCCTCCTCCTCCTCTTCTTCTTCCTCTACATCTACCTGAGGAGCTCCAGTGGTGGAGGCTTCCTCATCTACCAGGATGATAGGGGCAGGGGTGTCTACAGTGTCATCCTCTGAAGGATGGCCTCCTTCAGCATCCCCTGTGGGGTTTGCTTTAGAGGTCTTTAGAGCCTCAGACTGATCCAAGAGCTCTCTTAGGTGGTCTGTAGTAGGTGAAGGCCCTGTCTTCAGACCCCTTAAGACACAAAGCTGTCTTAATTCCTTAAAGGGAAATATAGCAAACTGGGATGGTGCCCTTGGAGGGTCACTCTCAACAGGAGTAAGTCCACTGGACCCCTCTGTTCCAGACATTGCTCTAGTGTGGGTGGATGTGTTGCAATCTACCTACACTGGTGTTTACCTACTAAACCTATCTAGTAGTTGTAGCTAGGGTGTGCTACTCCCTTTGCTCTACAACAACTAAGTTCAGTAGAACTTATGTATACTAGTCTTGTTTTATATGTACCTAGCAGGTACCTGTATGATCTTTCAAATGATAATCTCAAAGATTGTAATGGTAAAACAATAGCAAGCTCAGATCCCAATCCGCTGCTCACCAATGTGAGAAGTTGGCCTGGTATATAATGCTCACTAATTCTTAGTGATCACTTTGTACCATGCCAAGCAACCCTTATGATGATGGTTGTAATTCAACCTTGTAGACCAGTTATCCTAGTGGTAACGTGGACAAAGCAGTCTTAGGCTAAACTCTGAAAGGCATGTGAAGCCAGCTGTTATACCATACACAACCCCCTTGAATACCAAATGAAAGGGACACCACACAGATATATATTGAAAATATATATTGATTTATTAACTATTAAAATCCCCTGGACTCTTTATGAGCACAGAAGCACAAGCGTTAAATCACAAGACAGTTTAAAATACACAAAAGTTGCACAATATGGATGAGCCCTAGGGGCCACCTAAACCATATACTAAATAAGTGGTATAAGAGATACCTAAAGGAAAGTGAAGAGGCCTAGGGCCTTGGGAATCGCTGGAGCTATTCGAGACTGGAGTTAACTAAGTCGGGAAAGGCCCACGGGACTCGGGTGCAGTGTTCAAAGTGCACGCACTTCTCAATACAAAGTCTATGGTGCGTAAAAAGCACAAAGTTAGAAAGTTAGGAACCTTCCGAGTGACCTACGGAGCTGAAACCTAAAACACAGGCCCTTGGGATGTGTACCAGTGCAGGAGCACCGGCGGAGCTGAGTTACCTCACCCACAGGAAGCGGGTGCACAGGGTCGAAGATGTGTCGGGTTTCGTCACGCTGGTCGATGGTGCTTGGAGCTGAAGATGCTGCAGGCGGCTCGATGAGAAGAGTTCCGGTGGATCCAAGGGTGGATCGGAAGAGTTGAAGACCTGAAAGCAGAGGGGACAGTGTTCAAAGTCACTAGCCAGTGACTGCCCTGGAACCAGAGTGGAACCAGGCGATGTCGGGTGCAACCAGGCGTTGTCGGGTAGCTTCTTTCTGCAGCCACGTGGATACCCGGGGTCGAGGACGTCCAGGAGTCGGTCACGAGCTGTCCCACGTAGGCTTCTCGCTGTTGGCGGTGTCGGCGACCTGATCGGAGCAAACAGGCCTTGGCAAATGCAAGCCACGCAGGAGTTGAAAGATGCGGTTCACTCGGACCAGCAAGGTCAGAGCGAGTGCTCCTTTTCACAGGAGCTTGGGTAGGTCTGGAGCAACCAGACCTGCTGTTTAAATCTTCGGGTTCGTCGCCAAGATGGCCGCTGACCACGTGGCTAGTGGCCGGGATGGCGCGTCGAGTGGCACAGTGCAAAAGGGCCCCACGCAGATCGTGGAGATGCTGGGGGGCTGATCTTCGGTGCAAGGGCTGCTCGGTGGTGGGGGTTCTCACTCCCCAAAGCACAACGTCGAGGATGCCTCAGAAGCTGCGCAGTCAGCTTGTCGAGTGTCTTTCAAGAGGTCCGGTCCCACGTCACTCGGTGCCTCCACGGGTCCCTTCTTCGCAGGGACTGTGGATCGGGCTCTGAGAGGTCTGGGAGTCTGGTTCTTGTCGGGCTCTGGGCTCGGTCTCCGGCGGGAGGCGGCGGCAAAGCAGACGTCGAGTTGCTGGTTGGTACCTGTGTTCACAGGGTGGTCACTCCTTGGCCACAAGGGAGATTCTTCTTCAGTCTTCTGTGCAGCAGAATGTCGAAGTCCAGTCTTCTTCTTAGTTTTAAGTTGATTTCGGGATGATCTGCTGTGCAATGGCACTGCTCCCCCTCTTATTCCCAAACTGGGGGTGGATCACCTACTAGGTCCCTCCTCTGGGTGGAACCAGGAAGGGGGGCGGTTACACCCCCTTTCCTTTGTCCAGCTCCGCGCCAGGACTGGGGCTGGAAGGCCCCAGAACCGGTTTGGACTGGCCTATGCACGGGGACACCTTGTGTGCCCCGGGCATGTCTGATTCTTTTCAGCCCTGTCCTACCTAATACACAAAATCCTGTCTGGGGTGGTGCTCGCACCTCCCAAGGCAGGAAACCCTTTGTCCAGGCCACCATCTGCCGAGTTTCGGTCAGCAGCAGGAGGCCAGACTTGTGTCTGTGGTGGCAGCGTCCATTTTGTGAAGCTGAGGCTCTGTTTAACTTTAACCGGGGTTAAGGCTACGCACATGTCGTGTCCCTCTAGAAGGGTGGAATGCTATCCCCGTCGCCAGAATTGGCGAGGGGATAGTATTCCAATTCGTATGACACCTTACTCGACATGTTTTGATAAAGCCAAACCAAAGATAGCATTTAACCGCGAGGATTATAATGCACTTAAGAGTATATGGTATGGCAATATCCCGGAACAGCTTAGGGAGTGGTTCCCGACAGCTGCAGACAGGCTCAGCTCATGCCAGAGCACCATCTCACATATTTCCAAGCACTCTGCCTCCAGGATTGATGAGGCCTTCCATAGGAGTGGCTGATAGGAACATATGTGTCCAGTTTAGGGTTAGGCACAGACATACTGTACCTAAGTAAGAGGTGGTTACACCGACTTACCCCAGCTGAGTGATCAGCCAGTTGTGTCAAAGATGGAGGCCAGGCCAGGGGTGGCACAATACATGCTGCAGCCCCTGGCAGGCCTTGGCTACACCTATGCCCTGGGTACCTATGGTACACTGTTACAGGGGCCTATAAGGTGAACCAATTCCAATTGTGTTATGCACCTAAGGTACATGGAGTCCATTTTAAGGAGAGAGCAATCAGCCTGGGGCCCTGAATAGCAGGTTCCCAGGCCAACTAAGTCAAAAACCAGCTAAACACCAGGCAAAAAGTTTGGGGGTAACCATAGTCAGATATCCACCTTCCTACATAGCCACTATTGCCTCTCCCATGGAAGTTTAACCCTATGTGTAGAAGCCATTGAATGAAACAATATATTTAAGAAGGGGACAAGCTCTGGTGCGAAAGTCCAATAGAATTGGGCTGAAAATCCCTCCGGACCGGGAGCTTTCTGGAGTTTAAGGGAATCTGTCGCCTTTTGCACTTTCTTGACAGAGATGGGTTGTGACAACTCTTCATTGGTACGTGCCCCTACCTGAGGGAGGTTCAGAGCATCTAAGTAGCCCAATGGATCGATCGCCCCTGAGGACGCCGAGGTATACAGGGCCCTATAAAAAGCTTCAAAGGCTCCAGCCTTATCCTCCTCCCATCTGTGAGATATACCATTGCCATCTACTTTGTGTTTGATGTACTCAAGTTCCTGTTTGGCCTGTATTTGGCGAGCCAGCAAGGTTCCCACCTTATTACCACTCTCGTAACCTCGGGCCTGCAACCGTAGGATAGATTTTTCAGGTCTATTAGTGTAAATAGCCTGTAGTTTCCCCTTTAAGGACGTAACCTTCCGAAGCGTCAGAGTTGAAGGTTGGGACTTGTGTTCCTGTTCAGCGTGCTTAAGTACACTTTCAAGCTGAAGACGTTCCGCTCCTTGTTGGGAACGCAAGGTAGTAGCAAATTCAATGCACTTACCCCGGATTTTGCCACCCTCTCGTTTTTTATGCCCATCTGCCCTCTGTACCACTCGTTTCTGTGCCCTTCTGCCCTCTGCCCCACTCATTTTTTGTCCCCTTCTGCCCTCTGTCCCACTTTTGTGCCCTTCTGCCCTCAGCCCCACTTAGAATGGCGCTGGCAAGCTGCCAGCGCCATTCTAAAATAGCTACAAATAGCTTCAACGGGAAGCACTAATAGATAAAGTAAAGCAGGTGCTGGAGTTGAAGGTCAAATTAAGTCACACAATCATTAATCACCCCAAGTTTGGGGTGATTAATGATTGTGTAACTGAATTTGAGCAGCATCTGCTTTATTTTATCTATTAGAGCTTCCTGTTGAAGCTGACTTTTGTAACTATTTTAGAATGGCTCTGGCAGCTTGCCGGCGCCATTCTAAAAGAGTTACAAAAGTCAGCTTGAACTTTTGACCCAATCCGTTCCGCTCGCTGATTTTGCGGGAAATTCGCGAATCTCGCGGATTGAGAATTTACCAAAAATCCGCGAGAGGAACGGATTTTCTGCCCATGCTTATCTGTGACCGTCCGGAACTGCTGTCAGTACTGAAGAGTGGCCTGGGCCACATCTTGATAAAGGGCACACATGGTGTTTTGGAAGGAGATGGAGTCAGAGACCCTAGCCTTTTGCAGAACTAGTTCTTTAACCTTGAAAGAGCTGAACTTAGCCAGAACATCCTGTGGGTGGCGGTTCTCCCCTGACAGGCATGGGCCCACTCTATGGACCCTCTGCAGCCGAACCTCTGGGACACCCTCTCCAAGGGCAGAGGAGAAGAGGCCCACCATAAACACTTAAAAGTCATGTCCCTTGCAGTCCTCCTTCAATCCCCGCACTCTTATGTTGTCACGACAAGAGCAGTTTTCTAGATCTTCGCATTTTTTATTTTGTTTTCAAAAACCTTTATTGATCTTCATAATGTTTACACTGCTCTTCAGCCAACAACCCGGAGGCAGGCAGCGATGTCTCGCTGTGTATTCACATCACCATATGTCATAAGTAGGTTGTATACAGTGGCTATATCAATATCAACCAAAGTAACTTAAGCAACATTAGCAGTCAAACTTGTGATGCGTAGATATTGGAGCTGGAAAAACTTAAAAAATAAAAACTATGGACGAATGCACATAGCAACACCAATACCCAACGTTTCAGTCTCTCGGTTCTGCCACCACCTATCCCATCTGACCCCAGTTTGAAAAATCATCCTGAGCTTCCACATTCATTCCATACATCTCAGCGCCCACTCAAACAGTCCCTTCCTTGATGTTTGTGTCTCGTGGATCATACGTTTCAGTCCTCTGTCAATAATTTCACACCCATCAATTGCTCTCTGACTCCTATCTTATATCTTCATTCAACCACATAAGTCTGACCTCGTTCTCCCCAGCCAACCCACCAGAGGCTCCCATATATCTACAGGTCTGGAGCGTTGCGGCATAAGTTCCCAATACGTTGTCAGTTGATCTTTACAATAGATAGCCGATTTAATCCATCCCGCCACTGTCGGTGGAGCTGCTCTCTTCCAGTGCAGTGCGGTTTGCCTCTTGGCCAATAACAGCAACAGAGCTACCAGTTTCCAGGAAGTACATGGAATGTGCATCACAAACCCCAAAAGTGCCATACGTGGATCCGCCTACAGGTCGATTTCTACTATCTGCCCTATATGCTCTAGTACCTCAATCCAGTATCTCCCTACCGGCACACATTCCCATGTTAAATGGAAGAATGTTGCCTCTTGCTCCCCACATCTCCAACATTTTGCATCACTTTGAAGACCCATCCGAAAAAGCAGTTTCGGTGTACGATATGTCCTGTGCAAATAGTTAAAGTGGATTAACCTCAATCTATAGTTTGGTGACAGGTTTTCAAGTTGCGAGCAGCAGAATAGCCACTGCTTGTCAGTTATGTTTATGTTGGCTTCTAATTCCCAAAATGTTTTCGACGAGGTTAGTAAAACAGGGGCAGTGACCTGGGTAATGCTATAAATACGTGTTATCAATTTGCGGGGTGAACTATTGGAGAGAAGGTTTTCCAGCGCAGGCAGCACTGGTGGTGCTGCAGGGAATTCTGGATATCTAGCCCTGCACGCCGCTCTTAGCTGATAGTAAAGCAACATTTCAGATGCGGTGGGGTCATTCGGCTCACACATCTTCTGCATTGATATAAAACTATTGTCTGGTAATAGATCACCTGCGGTTTTTAGGCCGCACTTGTGTGCTCTTTCCGTCACACCTCTGTCCATCAACGGTCCCAGTAACGGGTTCCCCCCAAGTGCCATCGATGGTGCATAGAGCTCCGCAATTACTGCTCATTTGGCTATATTCAGCCAGGCCCATCTCACCACTTCTATCGTGTTGATATCTGTTGGGGACCTCTTGTATGGGTGGTATACGGTTACCTGGAGCAGGGTAGGTGCCGCAGCAGCTCTCTGAATTACCACGTGTGGCTGATATGGTATAGGGTGTTGCCAGTAGTGTAAGTACTGGGCCAGTGCACTGTAGGCATATAACTCGAAATGAGGGGCTGCGAGCCCCCCTGATGGAATGGAAGCGTATGGAGTGCCCATGACACCCTGGGCTGCTTTCCTGCCCAGACTCATTCTAGAATGAACAACTTCAGACGTTTAAAGAATTGGACAGTGAGGGGCAAAGGGATGTTAACAAATAAATATAGAAATTTTGGTCGGACTACCATCTTAGTTAGTGCAATACGTCCCATCAGGGATAGGGGTAATGTTTTCCATCTTTGCACTTTAGTTTCCAACCAGTTTATTGCCACGCCATAATTGGACAGCTATATTTCTTGAATTGAACGGCTGAATCTGATACCCAGGTATTTGACCTCGCCCGTCACCTACTCTATTGGAAATTCAGTTTGGCAGGGTCTAGTTTCGTCTGTTAGCGGTAGCATCGCCGACTTTGACCAGTTTATATTAATGCCTTGGAGCCCACCGTACCGCACAAATTCTCTCATCAGTGGATTAAAGTTTTCCGCTGGGTTCATCATATCGATAGTCATGTCATCGGCGTATAAAAATATAAGCAAGCCCCTCGAGGTGAATCCAATACTACGGTGTGTGTGGTGTTGTCTTAGGCGTGCCGCCAGGGGCTCCGTCGCAATGGCAAATAACAGATGCGATAACGGGCACCCCTGCCTCGTCCCCCTCGTGATATGAATAGGGTCTGAGAGTTGTCCGTTCACCCTCACACGTGCCATAGGGCCGTTGTATAATATCCCTATGCGTTGGATAAACAGAGGACTGAATCCCATTCGTGTGAACAGGGCAAATAGGAATCTCCATTCAAGAGAGTCAAACGCCTTAGTGGCGTCTAATAGGGCGGCAGACGCTTGCACCTTGGGATCTAAATAGTGCAAGAGACCGAACAATACTCGTAAGTTGTGCGAGGTTGACCTACCCGGCACAAAGCCTGATTGATCAGATAATGCAATTTGGGGTAGCATGGGCTTCAATCTATCCGCTAGTAGTTTGGCATATATTTTGGCATCTAAATTGATCAACGAGAGAGGACGATATAAGTCAGGGAGTATCGGGTCTTTATTAGGTTTCAAAAGTGTTTTTATCATGGCCTCTCTCAGTGATGGTGGCATAATTCCTGTCTCCACTGCCTCCATGTATACCCTGTGCAATCTAGGCGAAATATTTTCTACGTATTCTTTGTAAAAAGCCGCTGTCAGTCCGTCCGGCCCTGGGGCCTTATCTGCTGGCATACTTGCAATGACTTCCCGTATGTCATTTTCTGTGAACGGGAGGTCCATATACTGTCTTGCGCCGTCGTTAAACCATGCCAGAGCGATCGTGTCTAAATATTCCGTAATGATCTCGTCTTCCGGTGCCACCTGAGAGGTGTATACATTTTTATAATACTCAGTCATTGTATATAATATTTCCGGCGGCGTTCTAGCTATTCTATCGTCTGCATCGCTCAGTTCCATAATATACTCTGTTCCCCTGGGAGCATGTAGTAGATTGGCTAGTGTCTTCCCCGCACGATCACCTTCTCCGTACCTTCGAGCCTGTGAATATTTGTTAAGAAAGTTTGCCTCTCTCTCTGCCTCTTCCTGAAATTGTGTGAGTTTTGCCCTAAAGTCTGCTTGTATGGCAGCTGATGGCGTCGTTGCTATGGCAATTTCTAAAGTCTCTAGTTCTCTCTCTAGGCAGTCCAGTGTATCCCTGATAGATCTAAGTACTCCTGTTTTAAGTGCCATGCAGTGTCCCCGCGTTACTACCTTGCAAGCCTCCCACAGTGTGCCCAGTGATTCCACTGATCCTTCATTGAGCTCAAAGTATTCCATCAACTTGTCACGGAGCTCCTCGCAAAATAGATCTTTGCATTTTGGGAGGGAATCGCGAAGTTGCTTGCATAGGTCGACAGTGCACTCTTCCAGGGTTGAGATCTTACTCGCCATCTCCTGGTGTTGTGCTTCCGAATCGAGTGTGCGTGTACCCACAGAGTCGATATCTGCTTGGACAGTCACTAAATTCTCGCGCACCTCTGTACGAAAGGTCCCTAAGGAGGCTTCCATTTCTGTCTTGATGTCCGCCCATAGCTCGGTGCATAGTTCCTGTTTGAAGTCACGTAGGGAGGACAAGAGATTTTCTCGTGTCAAGGCCATGGATGCTCCCTCTTCTGTTGACCGCCTTCCAGCCGACCTGAAATAGTTGAAGACCCTATTATTGAGGTTCGTCTTGGGTGGCATAGGGGCCCTCGGTTCGGTAAGCTCTTGGCCATCCCTCAGGTACGTGGAATCTGCAACCCCCCAGTGGCCACCAGCAGAGACTCCCTTCTCACTCCTCTGCTCTTTACGTCTCACTGTCCCACCCCAGGGGTCAAGCCAAAGCCGCCTTCAGCACTCCTCCTGGCATCCCACGAGAAACAGCAAGCACCAAAATTGAGAGCACCCAGTCATCTCCTCTGCGCTCTCTGTCCACTTTTACAACAGCCCTCCCAACTGGATATATTTTCCAACGCTGTCCGGCGCCATGCAGAAATCACACACCAACAAGGAAAGACCTCCTGTCACACATGTTGGTATCAGGCACCCCCCATGCACGGCCCCTGCGTGGTGGATCTGTCCCACTCAGATGGCTTCCTTGGTCCACTGCCACCCCGTGTGGGCTCAGCCTCAGGAGGAAATACGCTTGCAGCTCCTGAGGAGTCAATTGCGTCAGGCCTCAGTTCAGCCTGACAGATTATCGCTAATGATGCAGTCTGGGCATTACAGTCGGGGACTAGGCGGCCGAGAACACAGGGGATGCCAGGAGGCACCGATCGCACTATGCTCCTCACCTCAGTCCACCATTTTGCGAGGCTCCATGTTAGGATTGGGAGAAGCCCGCCCCCCACCGACGATCGTCACTGGGGGTTCCCAAGAATCTTAACCGCTCAGGAGCACTCTCCCACAAGCACATATGGCAATGCCTCCTGGGGACCGGAAGCTGCAGTCTGCTGCGGGAGATCTTCAGCCCCCCACTCACGACAGTCGCGCCCAGGCGACCGCCTTTTTCCCTTTCCGGCATCTGAGAACTGCCTGCTTTTCCCTGGGCTGCAATCGGACGACCGCCGGGTCACCAGTCATTGCAGGCTTCACCTCCAGGTGCAGCACTACCACCGCATCCCGGAGCGGCTCCTGCCAAGCCAGTAAGGTGCCTTGATGCTTCTAAATCAGCAGGGCCAGGAAGAGAGCCGATCGGATTCACGTCCGATCGGCCATGTTGTTTGGCCTCGCCCCCTATATGAACATTTAAAAAGAAGGCACACTATCAGAGAAAATACATACAACATATTGTGATATGATAATAAACATGAATACAAAAATATGTTTTTTTAAATACGAATAAAAAAATCATGCATGTCCCATAAATCTTAGAAAAATTGTGGGCAGCAGCACAAGATTGTGGGCACCTGGTAAAAAAATCCAATCTCCTGGACATTTGTTCATTTTTATGGTACATCTTTAAGATAGCAGCACAATATTGTGGGCACCTGATCAAAAAATCCAATCTCCTGGACATTTTTTCATTTGTATGGTACAACTTTAGGACATTTATCTGGATAAATTCTTGTTGAAGGATTTTTATCCAGAGCAGAATTGAGGGCCTACGAACTCATTAAGAAATATGGGGATAGATATTTCCTTGAATCATAAAGTAATTTGAAAGTGAACACAGATAGTCCTTGAAAGAAAGAGGGCTATTAGTCGGGAAGGATGTGAGTGGGTGTGTTGCAAAGTTTGTGTAACTTGCTTTCGCATAGTTACGCAAAAAATCTGAAAAATGAAACAAAATTACTCGTTATTATGCAAAATGCAAATTCATCATTTGGCACTAAATGTTAGCGTGGAATATGTCCACACATACACTTTTGTCCCTAGGATGCATTTCTCACCAAATAAAGAGGACAAGAAAGCAAACACTGTTCACATTCTGCTGTTCCCTGTTTTGCAGTAAGTTTGTATTCCGAATGATGCATTCTCTGTACATTTTTTACCACAGAATTATGTGAAGTGGTGTAATGGTGTAGTTTTGGGAATTTCACATTATGCGTGTAAAGTGTAATTCCCAAAATTACATTAATTACGCATGTTTAACTGAAATTTTGCCTAGGTGGAGAATGAGTCCCACACAAGTAATACATCGGCAACCTTCTCTTTACTGGTAACCCCCAGGTAATCCTCTAGGTCTCACTCAAACAGGACCATCTTTCTACTTTCCTTCAGTGGGTATAAGATGGAATAACACTCCTAGTCACTGGGTGCCAATTGAAGTTAAAGACATTGGGCCCATCCTTGCAGTGGAGTCAGATGGCGTCTCCTTCCAACTGGGCATTCCTCTACAATTGTCCATCCCAGGTCCAGAAAGTTCTTGACAGTCTCTCCCTTATTCTGGGTTTTCTATAGGGGTGGAAAGTTCTAGAAGATAGGCATCTTGGCTCCATCCTAGGGTACCTCATAGTCACCTGATCCCTGCCCCATCCTCCCTGCACAGCATCCGGGGAAATTTCTAAATAGCAGCTTGATGTGGTCTGTTGAAAGAACTTGCCTGGCACAGCTGCCTGATCCCATCTCACATAAATATCAAAGCAGAGCCCCTCCTGTGGTTGGCTCCAGTGGTTTGGCTGTCCTTTGTTTCTGTAAGTTTGGGCTTTACCAGGACTGGTGCAGTGTGAATACCTAATTAGCATATGGAGGTTTCTTCCCCTCCCCTTTATTTCCGAGCAAAAGAGCAAAGCACTGTCAAATGGTTCTTTTGATTGGGGATGTTCTTGCTCCTCTGCCTTCCAGCAGAGAAATTAATCGGTCCCCAAAGCCTAGAATTTAATTATGAGCTGAGCGAGGGCAATATGTCCAATGCCGTAAGGCATACAGGTCCCCTCAAAATGGATGTACACTCTGAGTGCATGTGTACCTTAGGATTGATACCTGCGTAGGATTCATACTGGACTACTATCTCTTTGCCTACAAAGAGCAAAACTGTACTGTGGCACAGATTTTTCTCATAATGTGTAAATCAGTAAAGCACATAGATTTTTCAGTAACCATCAGAGATGGGCATGATGAATGCCCACCCACATCATATGGCCTAAACCAACTCAGCCTCAATCCCTGAATAATCCTTTCTCTGTGTCAAGCTATCTGGGCACAAATACTGGGCTGAGCTAGATGGTAGACTCACACTCTCAGCCTACATACATGGGCACATGCATGCACTTATGTTTACATTTAACCAGCCCAGAGCTTCCGTCCCAGGCTGAGCAGCAATGGGCCTTCTCTTAAAATGCAGACAATGGCAGTTGGCATTTTCAGCAGCCATTTTCACAGAATTTACTGTAAGTAAGACTCAGTTGGTGAGGCTCACTCACAGTAAAAGTCTAAAATCTGGTAGTCCAAAAAAAGAAACACAAGGGTAATTGTAGGAAGCTGACTCTTAATGTGGTATACCAAAATGAGGTACATCTTCCAAAGAGTCCAGAAGTTCCCTTATGAGTGGACAGGGACTTATTCTTGCAATCTCAAGGTTCTCTTCTAGAGAGAGGTGTGGTCAAGCAGCCTTAGACTAATCAGAGAGGAGTGTAAGACATCTACAAATACACACAATAGTCAAAGAATGATGCACACGGTTCAATAAGGAGATCCACACCAATTTATAAAAGTAACTCTTATCTTTATATATATTTCGGCATCAGAACTGATATGATGAGGTAAGTGCATTTTTGAAAGAGAAATACTTTTATGCTTAAAAAATTAACACTGCATTTTTCAGAAGCTGCTATGTTATCCTATGGGAAGAAAAACAAGTATGGCATTCAGGTAGACAACAGCTACTCACAAAATCAATTTCTTGGACTTAAGGTGAGTATGGGGCAAGGTCCAGGGCACTACCAGCATGTCACCTCCAGCAGCAGTAGGCGGCCAGGTGCAGTGGGGCAATACAGCATCAGGTGCCTCATGTTAGTCAATGGGGATATGGTCTGCTGCAATAGAAGCTGCAGGATTCAAGGTAATTCAGGTTGCACCAACAGGAATGTTCCTGTCTTGCGATGCTAGGGCACGTGGGGACACCAGTGGTCTGACTCTCCTTGGGGCAGGGCGGCTGGTTGCAGATGGTCTTTGAGGTGTTAGGTTTCTTTGCCCGGAAGCACTCACAGTTGAGGGGGGCCTCCAACAGAGGCTGCAGGTGACATCAAGAAGTTTACGAGGGGTGAAGCCAAAGTGGGCCCTGTCTCTGGAGGGCTTGCGGACCTTATTGACACTGTTGGCCCACTTTGGTACGGGCTGAGGGGCACCGGTGAAGTGGTGCTTGGTGGTGCTTGGTGATGTGGGGTTTTTGCAGTTCTGGAGTCCTTGTGGTTCTTTTTGGGGTGCCTGCATGATGCAGGGCAGCAGTTCCGCTGCTCCACAGGAGTTCTTGACTCTTTAGTGAAGGCAGGCTATCCTCCCAGACTTTGGAGGCATGACAGGTGCAGGACAAGATGCCTTTGGTGCAGGTTTAACGCAGACAGGCCGTAATGGCTGGTACCAAGTCAGTTGCTCTTCTTCAATCCTCTGCTTTCACCGCTCTTCTGTGTCCTTCTTCTTTGTAAGTTGTCAGGATCTGATTTTCTGGTGCTAGGACCTCCCATAAATATTGGATTTAGAAGCATAAGGGGAGTGTAGGGTAAGAGCCAATGAGCAACCTACTCCTGGGGTCACCACACCCACTATATGACCACTTCCTATGGAGAGTGGGCATACCCTTGTCCCAGAGTTCCTAAGTTTGCCATCAGCAAAATGGCTAACTATACAATGTCAAGTCCACTTCAGGTTACCCACCTTAGGGGTGGTACTGGCCTGGGGTGGACATGCCTATCTGACTAGATAATGTTCCCGCCTGTCCAGGTGCCAAAGGGCTTTGGACAAAGGGGGTCAGCTTCCTCTCCTGTGAGAAAAGACAGATTTGCATACCAAAGGCCGTGGACTCTTTGAAGCTCCCCTGCATTGGAATACTAATCAGTAGGTTATCCTGTACAAGGGGGTGTAAGCACCTGAGCAGGCTTAGTTTCTAGTCTCCTGAGAGAAAAGACTCTCACCCTTGGGGGTCAGAAGCTTGTTTCTGGTGGCAAGCTGGTGAACACCAGTTGGTCAGCACACCAGTAGCTGGTAGGTTTTCAGGGGCACCTCTAAGGTGCCCTCTTTGTGCATGTATTAATCAGTCCAACACCAGCATCAGTGTGGGTTTATTAATACAACATGTTTGATACCACTCATCCCTATTTTTGGTGAAACTATCATGTAGCTGGGTAACTCATTTTCACCAGTGTCCAGCACATGTACTTAAAATGGCTTCCCTGTTCACTTGTACTGGCAACAATAGAGCTGACCAGCACAGGGGCATATCTGCTCCTGCAGATATGTCCTCACATGTAATATAATGCACCCTGCCTTAGAGCTGTAAGGCCTGCTGCAGGGGTAACTCATCTATTCTGAATACAGTGTTTGTGGGCATGGCAGCAGTGTTTGTGGGCATGGCACCCAGGTATGTGTACCTTATCTTGTTTTCACTTTTGTCTGCACCAAGACACGCAGCCTGTAGTGGCAGCCTGAATGTGTTTGGTGAGGGGTACTTTAGGGTGGCACAATTCATGCTGCTGCCCTTAAGGACCCTCTTTAGCCTCCTGGCCCTAGGTACCAGGGATACAACTTACTAGGGATTTACAGGGAGGGCTAAAGGTATTGTTAATTGGGGTACCATTGTACAGTTTTTGGGAAAGTGATCTGGTGAGGAAAGGGGAGAGGAGAGGACAGGACAGGTTTAAAATAGAGGGAGTGGAGAGGAAGTAGACAGAGAGGAGGCATACCTTATCATTTAAGCATTTATTATAATTTACAGTGGTTTGAATTTTTCAAAGGCGTTCTTTGTTTTAATTTCAATTCTGTGAACGATTTGAAGACATTTCATTGGCAAAAACTGTAACATAGCGGATGGCTAAGTGATCACAGCATCATGTAGTGCAGTGCTGTGCAGTGGTATGGCGCTCAGGAGTGTCATTCTGGCAGGCAAGGAGGCATGGCATGGCCTATCCACACAGCATCAGGGTCACGGTGTCAGTAACATTTTCTCTTGTCAATTAAGTGCAGACAATCCAATCCAAATTTTCAATAATTCAAAAACATATCATGACGTTTTTACAATTTGCATTTTGCGGTCTGTAGGTAAGTTTATACCTTGCATGGTTTGTTTTTACCCATAACAAACTAGAATATGGAAAGAAAACATGTAGCTTTCTGAATGCTTGTCTTTCTGTGGTTTCTATAATGGAGAATAGCTTAACATGGATTAAACGTTTAACGCGAATCTGATAAAAAAAAAAACTGATTGTTACTGCATAGGAGCTGAGGGAGACACGGGAAGTGACATATTTAATGTGGGTGTGTTTAAAGTGCTGAAAGCTGTTTCAATTGTAAAATGGGAGCAAAGCAAGGGCATAAGGAATTCAAGGGATATTACATTAATTGATAACGGTCACCAATATTTGCAATTGTGTTTCGATCGCTTTAGTGCAACTCGGACTTTTACTTCCTAGCAGGTGTATTCATTAAAAGTGCTCTCGAATTAACCATTGCTTCTTTTTGCTAAAATTGTGGAAGTCAAAAAGTAGAGACAACAATTCCAAAAACATTCAGCATGTGACCTCATCGTAAGACTGTGGCTAAAGACTGTACGTTTTTTTCCCATTTTCTGTTTACAATTGATAACATACAATATCTGTAACTTTCAGCAGGAATACTGTCTTAAAACATAAAAGGGATGACAGAGCAGCTTTGTGACCTATTTCATAACTTACAGGCGCTTCTTATTTAAACGATGGGACTGCTCTGCTGCCAGTTCACTCCCGTATCTCCACCAAGTCCCTTAGTGAGTTGCTATAATCAGAAGAATATCAGAGAGAAAATTACCTCTGACATGCGAAGCACAGTGCCACTGACAAAGGACGCCAAGGAAGGCAACGTCCTTGCTGAACCGCGAAGGGTGTATGAATAGATTTCAAACGCTGCAGGTACAGACGGGTTTCTTGCCATTCGATTTAATCCCTTTAAAGTACTTAGAATTCTGGAGGTACGGCCATACGATTTTCTGCATTGATGAAATGGGCCTGGTCGGCCATTGCGGCAAGATTGTAAAAAAGGTAAAAATGTTGCCTTATTGACTGAGCTTCTTATCTCATTTTTTTCTTTTTAGTGTGGTTTATTTCAGCCGCACTGTCTTCTGCTGTAACCAAGCTTTCAACGTCCTTTCTTAGGGAATTGTGCTATTTCAAAAGGATTAATACTCCTACGCCAATGCCAGATCAGTTTGATTTATCAAAGTCACAGTATTCCACAGTTTTAGATGGGTATTAATTGTATTGATTTTTCTATATCCGCGCTTTGCTTTTTAACGCGTCTGAAGTAAAGCAAGATCTGTTCTCGTAGCAAATGTGCATTGTCAGCCATATGAGGCGTCTGTGACTATAAAACATTTTATATATATTCTTTTTCAGCAATTGTGTTTGCAATCAGTTTATAAACTAACACCATGCAGCAAATACAATGCAAACAATGTAGCGCCCTTTATCAGTTACCAAATACTGTGCTCAAAAAAGTCAGTGTCATTTTCCATACAATTATGGTATACATTGCTTTGTTCTGCTTTCATAGGGCAATTGCAATCTACCAAATGCGGTAGAATACGTTTTCTTTATTTAATGCATTATAAATACATAGATCCATGGAATGTGTTGAAGTATTTACAAGTTGGCTATTTTTGCCTCACTTTATTTAACAGTTCCAGTTAATACCGAATAAAAGAAAATTAAATAATACATTTAAGTACACAAAGAATACACGTTTAAAAGCAAAATATCACTGTTTCTCAAAAGAGCATTAATAAAATAAAACTATTATTATTAATAAAAGTGCAACATGAGCAACATATTCAATGACTTCACAAAATGATGGCTATCTCGTCTCATGCATCACAGGATGCAGGTGGCTAAATGGGCACCAGTGCTAAACTTATGCAAACCTCAACATCCTCCAAACATACAGTGCGACAGCACATCAATTCACACAAATTACCTTCAAAGGCCATATGGACGGAGTTGTTCATAAATCTCTGATGGCATGCTAAACTAGTACCAGTTCCAGGTACGAGATTGATAGCCTATCTGAAGTACAGAGGCATGCTCTAGATTACAAATTGCTCTGACTCAGTATCTACACGAGTAGGAGTTGCATAAGTCCACATTTCATCATTATAGTTCTGTGTGTCACTTTATTTAATGCATTGCCTCCAGCGGTGGATGTTGTTTTTTCATAATGTTTGAAGAATAACTTGGTAAAAAGTAATGGAAAACGCTAAACAAACATTGGTAAAGCAAACAAGTCAAGCTTTATTGTAAAAACAAATGCAAACAGAGGCATGCACAAATATTATTTGGTAACACAAAGAGATGATGGACGGAGTGCCGAAACTTTTCAGACACTTAACCCCAGTCACAGATCTGGGTTGAATCCATCATTGTTCTTTAGCTCACTTCGCCACCCCAGTTCAGGCCCAGCCATATGCAGATCAGTGTTGACCCCTTGCCTTATGGGAACAGTCTAGCCCAAACTAACAAGCCAGGTCTTCTCTGGACCGGAAACAAGCATCCTGGGACCGGTTTCAGGGTAAACCCCTCACCAGCCAGGCTAACTTGAATCCAGTGACAAAGTGAGCAAGCATTTAACCCAGTTCTGTGACTAGGGGTAAGTGTCTGAAAAGTTTCAGTGCTCCATCCATCATCTCCTAGTGTTTGCTTTGTTTGTCCTAAGTTGGCTCAGCATGCCGGGACGTGGATCCCTTGCTCTTATTGCACTGGATTCAAGCTAGCATGGCTGATGAGTGGCATTACCCCAAAACCGGTTCCAGGATGCTTGTTTCCGGTCCAGGGAAGACCTGGCTCGGTTGTTCGGGCTGGACTGTTCCCATGAAGAAGATGGTCAAAACTGATTTGCTTATGGCTGGGTCTGAACTAGGTGGTGAAGTGAGCTAAAGAATGATGAAGGGTTCAACACAGATCTGTGACTGGGGGTGAGTGTCTGAAATGTTTCAGCACGCCATCCATCATCTCCTTGTGTTTGATAATGTTATTTGCTTGCATTAATGGCACACCGATTGGCTTTTTCACTCCTAGGAGACTGTGCAGCACAAGACTGCTAATGAAAGGCTATTATGAGGTGCAGTGCAGTGCATAATTTGAGCCAGAGGTACAGTGCGCAGTTTGAGCAAGATGTGCAGTGCGTAATTTAATCCAGAGGTTGCCGATGGTGGGCACAGTATTTATTTTTGAGGACCAGCACTTATTTTCCTGCATCAGATACTTCCAGATGACTAGGGAAGAAAAAACACACAAACTGAAAGATGAAGGGAAAAAAGAGAGAAAAACCTCAGAAAGGGAAAATGCAGGAACCTGCAAGAGAGACACATGGGTTCAAGGAGTGTTTAGCAGTAGAGAAAAGAGGTATTACGTGGATTTAAGTCTACCAGCTTAGGCATTTGGGGCCTCATTTACAAGCTTTTGACACACAGCAGCGCAGCAGGCCTTCTGCCTTCACCGCCTTTATATTCACAGAAAAAAACAAAGGTTACAGGGATGTTATAGTTCGGAAATAGAATTTAAAAACCTTAGTAATTCACTAAAACAAACAAAGGTTACAGGGGCATTATAATTAAGCTCAGGTTTCACTTGTACAAAACCAGTGAAATTCCGCACTTATAGAGCTACCTACAACTTATGTGTGTGCAATGCACTGCTTATGACCTCACTTCACTCATAACATGGTCAGTGACATCACTGATGACATCTCAAATGACATCACTGATGACATCATCCACAGAACAACTCACACACTGACTCACACTCCCTCACAACCTCTCATATACCCACTGACACACCCATACAACAGTCACATACCCACTTACTCAGCCACAGAGCCACTAACACACCCACTCACTCATACATACAGCTGCTTACTTACCCAAACACCTAGCCACACAGCCACTCCCTAACCTTTAAAGTCACTCACACAAACACTCACTCACCCATTCAGGCCCTCACCCACCCACTCACTCACCAATACAACTATTCACACACCCAGTCACTCACCGATATAGCCGATCAGCAGAGCCACTCACACACACACACAACCACTTACATACCCATATATACATCCATACAAGTACTCACACATCTACTCACTCACCCATACAGTCACTGAACAGTCACTCTCCAATTCAGCCACTCCCACGCCCACTCAGGTAACCAAACACCCATTTAAACAGCCACTCAATCACCCATACAGCCACTTACATACCCACTCACTCACCCATAAAGTCACTCACATTGCCACTCAGTCACCCACATTGCCATTCACACCCCCATTCACCCACCCATACAGCCACTCACACAGCCAGTCACTCACCATACAGCCACTTACACAACCACTCACTCACCAATGCAGCTACTTGCACGGGCACTCACTCACCCATATAGCTACTTATCTATCCATTTATTCACCCATACAGCTACTCACACACCCACTTATTCACCCATACAGCCACTCACATAACCACTCAATGAAGGGTACACAAAAGCCACTCACATAATATATGCTTGAAAGGGTATCACTCACTAATAGTACACAAGGTATACTAACTTAACTTTTGTAGTACTGCAGTATATATTTTAGCACTCAAAAACTGTTACAAAACACTTATAATCACTGGATGATGTCATCTCATTTGGATGTCATCAGTGATGTCACTTGACCATGTCATGAGTTATGTAATATGTGAGGTCATAAGCAGTGCATTGCAGGGGTGTAAGTTATAGTCAGCCCACTTTATAACTGCTGAATTTCACTGGTTTTGTATGAGTGAAATCTGAGCCTGACTATAATTTCCCTGTTACCTTTGGTTTTTTCATTGAATTTCAAAAGTTTTCTTAATTCAATTTCCTAACTATAACATCCCTGTAACCTTTGATTTTTTCAGTGTATATACATATACATATACATCATCAACAATCAATTTATGAAACGGCTGTATCAGAACCAGCTACTCAACGCTTCCTAATCCTGATGCAGCCACCAACGACATCCAAAATCTTCTCAACTTAGGAGAAACAGCAGCTTTGATCCTCTTCAACTTCTCAGCAGCCTTCGACACTGGATCCCACCACATACTGATTGAAAGACTTCACCACAATTGGCATCCAAGTGGACGTGCTCAGATAGATCTCCTCCTTCCTCACCAGATGAACCCAGAGGATCCTCCTCCCACCTTTTACCTCTGAACCTTACAAAACAATGCTGCCAGACTTTCATTTTCCAATAACTTTCCCATCATTTGGCAAATCCTTGTGAAATTTTCAAAACTAGCTTGCCAAACACTTCAGCTGCTGTCTTGAAATTTTCTGGGTGATCCATCAAGCAGGGGAGCGAGAAAATGGAGGGGCTCCAAAACACGTTTTCCCCATGTTAATTTCTATAGGAACTTTAGACACAGCTACAGCCGTACTGCTGAATGCAATTACACCAAAGTTGGCAGAAAGGTCGCTATTGGCCTAGAAAGTGCTATTTGTGGTTCTGGTGTAAATTTGTTGAGTAGTTGTAGAATTATTTAAAGGTTTTCAGGTATATAACTTGGCCACAAATGGTTTGCGATCCCTCTTGATCTTGTGTTTTGATCTGATTGGCTGCCAACACTTCAAACAGGGATGTGTTGGCAGCCATCTTTTGCTTTGGTTGAACCGGGTGACAGAAATGATGCCTAGGGACGAAAAAAGCATTTTTAAACAGTTTTGACAGGATTTGCACTGGATTCACAAATCCCTCTGATATTGTTTAAAATAAATGAAGCATGGGCTCCCACGCTTTGTTTTTAATCAGGCCTCGGGTGGGCAAGGTCCCGGGAGCATGTCCAATATATGTAGGGTGGGGCATGTCGAGCCCCCCCTTCTAGGAGCCCTAAAGGCCTGGGGATGGCCACCTCCAGGGGCATTCTTAAAAATGTATGTGGGGGTTTTCTGCTGGAAACCTCCATGCCCTTGGGACCCCCACCTCGGCAGGGCTAAATATGACATTAATGCAGTGCATGCATGCTTTACCACTCCCGCCAAACCACAGCAAACTGTGCTTGCTTTTAGCAAGTGAGAGCATTGAAAATGCCCTCTGTTGTGTATGCTGCACATGCACGCACGCTCCTTCTCGCGTGCTGTTTCTCCTGCGCGCTGTCTCCTCGCGCTTTGTGTTTTAATGAATAACTTGTTGTTGTTCAAATGTGTTATGATTACTCCATGGCACGATCTGTTATCGGGCCGTTGTACAGTTATGAGATGTAGAGTCAGTTACTGTATGCTGACCGATGCCTTAAGACGTGTTACTGGGAGATGTTTCTATTTATCCACGAATAAACTACATTTTCTACTAAACTTTTGTGATCTTGATTCAACAATCTGGCGACGAGGGACGGAACACTTTGGAGGCATTTCCTGGTCTCATTTCTATTTTTTTTTTTTTCCAAGAAATTAACGAGCACCGAGAGATTGGAAAATTTACAAAATAAATTTCTGGATATTCAATTTTATTCTACACATCCATTAAGACTGTGGGAGTTGGATTTGATTACTTTACCTTGATCGACGCCTTTCTAAAAATCGTTTGCTGCCAGCTAAACGTGGAAGTTTTCTTCATTTACTTCTTTCCACACGCTCCGCAACGTTTGTCTATGAAGAGCTGTCATTGGTTTTCTCCAAGCAGAGAGGTGATTGCATCAACTCGTGTAAACGCCACTCCCCTTTACCTGTCTCGGAAAGAAAAGAGGTGACTCAAAATCGGATTTCACGAAGAAGAAGTTATTCTTGGATTGAGTTTATTCATCTGCAGTTTAAAAGCGAAGGAGGTGACATAATGTTTATTTCTCAATCGGATTTCGCTTGTTGAGTGAAGCAGTTTCAAGGAAAACTCGGCAACCTCTCAACTTTTATTTGAATTTGTGACTGTTTTTTTTTAAAATAACACATTCTTTCACTTGTTAATTTATTATTTATATACAGTATAAGTATAAAGTGCTAACATGTGTGCACAGGGTTATATGCTTTCCCCACCCCAGAGTTATTGGGCAGCTGGAGGTTCTCCTTGCATGCCCTGGATTGAGTGGAAAGCCTATTTTCTAAATTATATTGAAACCCTAGATGCAAATGGTAAAATTAAACCCCCTGAAAAGAAAGGTATTTTCCTACATTGTTTAGGACCTGAAGGGTTAAAAGCCTTCAACCAATTGCCTGCTTCACAAGCCAGTGGGGATGCTAATGTTTTTGAAAAAGCATTATTTGACTTTGATAAATTTTGTTCTCCAAAGGTTTGCATAGGAATCTCTAGGTATAAATTCTTTCAAAGGAAACAGTTAAGTGAAGAATCTGTTGACAATTTTGTTTCCTCACTTAAAACACTAGCCTTAGACTGCAAGTTTGGAAATCTACAAGAAGATCTGATTAGAGATCAGGTTGTTATGCATTCATGTAATGAAACTATACAAGAAAGGTTGTGGATTAATGGTGATAAAAATTTGGATTTTGTTGTTGCCATTGTTAGAAAAGCTGAACTTTCGTGTAGGAGTCCACAACAAGTTAAAAGGAAAGATGTTTCTATAAGTAAGGAGATTGTCTCAAAAATTAATTCTAAATATGATGATAAGCGTAAGGATTCTTTTAAGAAGAAGCCAAATTACAATGCCAAAAATAATTCGGAAGAGTTTAAGACCAATTTAAAATGTTATAGGTGTAATAGCAAATCACATCTGGCTAATAGCAAAGCTTGTCCTGGTTTAAAACAAAAATGTTCGAATTGTGGACTGTCTGGGCATTTTACTTCTGCTTGCAGAAAGAGCAAACTCAACCAGAAAGTCAAATGTATTGAACAGAGTGATAACAGTGAAGATGATACCTTCTCTAATGACTCCAACAACTGCTCATTTGTACTAAATATCAAAGAATCTGCAATCCTAAATGTCAATGATGTTGTAATTAAGAAAAAGCCATTGTGTGACATGGTTATCGGAGGGGTTAAAATTAACATGTATGCTGACTCTGGTTCACCATACTCTATTGTATGTGAATCTGTGTGGAAGAAGTTGTTTGTAGATAGATTGGGAAGTTTTTTAGAAAAAAGTGACATCAATCCTGAAGGCTATTCAGGTGGAAGAATAGATATTTTAGGTTTTAGAAAATTAGTTTTCAGGTTCAAAGATAGGGAATGCATCGCTAAACTTTACATTTCTAAGAAGGGTCCTTCAGTTCTTAGCTGGTTTGATTTTGGCAAACTTGGTATTATTTTAAATCCAAATAGTCCAAATCCAGTGATGTTAGTGGATGAACATAATGGTATTTCAGCTATGTTGTTAGAAAAATTTCCTAATGTTTTTCAAAAAATATTGGGAGGTTAACCAGTTTCAAACATGAAATTCGATTAAAGGAAAATGCGTGCCCTAAAGTGCACAAAGCTAGAAATATTCCTTTTGCAGTTCGAGAGGAGGTCTAAAAGGAATTAGATGCTTTAGTGAAAGAAGGCATAATAGAGAGGATTGAATCTTCTGATTGGGTTTCGCCCATAGTGGTTGCCAGGCGGGCCAATGGCAAGGTCAGACTTTGCATTGACCTTCGCCATCTTAACAATAATATTATAGTGGATCAGTTTCCTCTTCCTCGCATTGCTGAATTGTTATCTTCTGCTGGTGGTTCCAGATTTTTCTCTACCATAGACTTATCTGCTGCCTACCATCAGATTGAGCTTAGTGAAAAGAGCAAGGATCTAACAGCTTTCATCACCCCATTTGGGTGTTTTAGATTTAACAGGATGCCTTTTGGTTTGGCGTCGGCTGCTGCCATCTTTCAGAGGGTGATGCAAGATATTTTAAAGAACTGCAAGAATGCCGTCTGTTTTCAGGATGACATCTTAGTTTTCAATGACAACAGAGAAAACCATATTTCTGCTTTGGAGGATGTTTTAGGTGCATTGAATGTACATGGTCTTACAATTAAGTATGAAAAATGCAAATTTGGTGTTCATTCTGTTAACTATTTAGGCCATGAACTGTGTGAGGAAGGAATTAAGCCCAAATCTGATTTATTAGAGGCTATCAAGTCTGCACCACATCCTAAATCCAAGGATGATGTAAGATCATTTTTGGGGTTAGTTGAGTTCTATGCTAGATATGTACCTGATTTTTCTTGTAGGACATTCAATATAAGACAACTAATCAAGAACAGGGTTGCCTTTGAGTGGACGGATGAGTGTGAGAAAGAATTTTGCGATGTAAAAAATGCTATTTGCTCTGCCAATGCTCTTTCTTGTTTCGACCCTTCTCTACAAAATATTATCACCACGGACGCTAGCTCGAAAGGGCTTGGCGCAGTTTTTTCTCAAAAGAACAAGGATGGCAAGGAGGTTGTCATTGCTCATGCGTCCAGAGCTCTTACACCTTCAGAGGAGAAGTACTCCACAATAGAGAGGGAGACGTTAGCGTGTATTTGGGCTTTGGAGCATTTCAGGGTATTTATTTGGGGAAAAGAGTGTACATTGAGGAGTGACCATAAACCTTTAGTGCGGTTACTCACCACTGAAGGAATGTTGAGAGCTTCAGCCCGTATTGCACGTATGTCCATGCGGTTGCAGGATTTTATCTACGAAATACAATATGTTCCGGGGAAGGAGAATGTTTCAGCCGATTTTTTGTCTAGAATGCCTTTACCCATTCAGGAAGATTTGTATAATGAATGGGATGACTTTCAAATTGCTATGGTTCACGATGAAGGTCCTATCCCTATTGATCAGACTTTGTGGTGTAAAAAATTTGAGGAGGATGGAATTTTGAAGAGTGTTGCTGATTACACTAATACTACTTGGCCAGATAAAAAATACATTAGTCCAGAGCTTAAAAGTTTCTGGGAAGTAAGATCAGAGCTTTCATATAATGAGTGTGTGGTTAAAAGAGGTGAACGTTTCATTCCACCTGTTGGTGTGAGGAAGACTATAGTGTCACAAAGTCATGAGGGTCATAGTGGTATGGTCAGAACTAAACAGCAAGTCAAAAGTTTGTTCTGGTGGCCAGGTATGGATTTGTTTATTGAACGTTTTGTCAGGGACTGTGTTGTTTGTGCTAATTCTGACAAGTCTTTGATCACTCTTAAACCCAATATGTGCAAGCAAGTTATTCCAGATAACCCATGGGAAACCATTGCCATGGACATTATGGGCCCTATTGGTTTAGAATCTAAGTATGTCATTGCGGCTATTGATGTGTTTTCTAAGTGGCCCATCATCAAGATTGTGGAAAGGATTGATACTGAGTCTGTCTTGTGTTTTTTAGACAAGGTATTCACTGAAGAAGGTTTGCCAGTTAGACTTATTACGGACAATGGAGTTCAATTCAATTCAAATAAAGTTAAAGATTATTTTTCTAGGTTAGGCATTGTGCATTCTACAACTTCTCTGTATAACCCTAGTGGGAATGGCGTAATAGAGAGGTTTAATAGAGTTTTGAAAAGTGCCATACAGTCAGTGGGAAATGAGAGCAAGAGATGGGAAGTTGAAGTCTTTAAAAAAGTGTGGATGTACAGGACCACTGTAAATTCCATGACTGGTTATTCTCCTTTTGAGATCATGAGGGGAAGACTCCCAAGGACTAAAGTGAATCCGTCATGGTTGATTAAATCAACCTTTTCAGGTGTAGATCTGGGTAGAGTTAAAGAAAATCTTGCTCGCACTCATTGTAACAACAGCAAATACTTTAATGAAAAATGTGGTTCTAAAGTTGACCCAATTGTGGAAGTTGGCATGATGGTAAAGGTTAAGAAACCTTGGAAGGTCAAAAAAGGAGAAAGTTCTTTCATGGGTCCTTTTCAAGTGGTTGAGGTCCTTAAAAATTCTGTGAGATTGTCGAATAATAAGGTATGGAATCTCAACAGGATTGCTGTCCTTAAATCAGATAAGTCTATTTACAAGAAATTTTCCACTGTGAATCATTCTGATTATTCTTTTTTGGATGAGAGTTTTGGTGATGGTACTATTTGTAATAAGGATGGGGCAGCATCTAGTTGTTCAAGTGTGGAAAGCAATTCTAGTCATAATGTGGACGTTCAACCTACACCTGTCAATGACAGTGAATTGCCTGTACAAAAAAGATCCATAAGAAAGCTTAAATGGATGTCAGATTTTATTGTTTTTGTGAAGGGGAAATTAGATAGTTATTTTTTTGTATTTTTTTTTTACTGTTTTTTTTTCTTTTCTTCTGTTTTATAAGGGGGGAAGGTGTGTTGTGTATGCTGCACATGCACGCACGCTCCTTCTCGCGTGATGTTTCTCCTGCACGCTGTCTCCTCGCGCTTTGTGTTTTAATGAATAACTTGTTGTTGTTCAAATGTGTTATGATTACTCCATGGCACAATCTGTTATCGGGCCGTTGTACAGTTATGAGATGTAGAGTCAGTTACTGTATGCTGACCGATGCCTTAAGACGTGTTACTGGGAGATGCTTCTTTTTATCCACGAATGAACTACATTTTCTACTAAACCTTTGTGATCTTGATTCAACACCCTCGCTTGCTCAAAGCATAGGAAAATTGCTTTTACAGAGATGGTGCTCCATGTTAGCAGCTCCTTCTCTGTAAAAGCATTGCCGGCTTCTGTTGGAGGCAGTGAGCTGGTAATGGACTGTGGAGGACTTCATGCTACCCCTCAATCCCATTAATGGTGAGTGGGCACCCTGGGTGGGATCAGGGCACCCACTTTAGAGGCTGGGCCCCAAGGGATGTGGTCCCCGAGGCCAAAATTATCCCTGAAAGGGGCTGCTTGGCCTTCCTCCATTTGCCAAGTTATGTCTTTTAAAAAAAAACTGGCCCCCGGAGATTGGGCTCTGGGGTCAAAATTATCCCCAGATGGGGTCCTCATGGCCCCCTCTCTATATAAGAAAGGGATGGGGTCCCCAGGGCGGATATTGTCCCAGGAAAGGGGGGCCACGTGGCCCCCTTCTAGAAAAAATACAAACTTTTTTTAAGAAGCCCAGCCTGCCAAGTCATTGGAGGCCCGCCCCCATTCTTTTTCACTTTGCAAACACACCTCCTGGGGCACTGCTGGTTGGTTGATGAAGTCCTCTTGGTTCCAGAGGGTCCTGGGGGGCCAACAGGCCCTTCTGTTACCTCCATTAAGTCCCAAAAGGTGGAATTGCTGAGAGGTCTTCCAAAGGCCATGCCCCCTTACTCTACCAATCAGCAAACACACCTCCTGGCGCACTGCTGGTTAGGGGATGAAGTCCCTTTGGATGGTGAGGGTCCAAGGGGGGCCATAAACCCCCCTTTTACTTCCAGTAAGTCCCACACAGCAGGATTCTTGTGAGCTGGATGGAGGCCCCACCCCCTTACTCCACTACTCTGCAAACATGAGTACCAGTTAAAAAAATCATATAAATTCACCTAAAAAAACAAAGGTTACAGGGATGTTATAGTTAGGAAATAAAAACTGAAAAAACCTTAGAAATTCAATGAAAAAACGAAGTTTACAGGGACATTATAGTTAGGCTCAGATTTTGCTTGTACAAAACTAGTAAAATTCAGCAGTTATAGTCACCTGAGCTAACTATAAGTTATGCCCCTGAAGTACACTGCTTATTACCTCACATATTATATCACTCAAGACATGGTCAGTGACATCACTGATGACATCTCAACTGACATCACTCATGACATCATCCACAGAACCACTCACATACCTACTCACACCACCATACAACTTCTCGGATCACTGAAATTATATCGACCACAAAAATATCGAGATATATTAATATCGTTGACAAAATATCGATGGACAAAATATCGACTGGCTATCTTCAAACTGGTAAGTACTAAAATATCGACTCTAAAATATCGAGTTACAAAAATATAGACTGTCAAAATATCGTTTTTTAAAAATGTCTTTAAATTAAGTTAAAACTAATGTAATAATTAATATTTTTAATGTAAACTTACTTAAAATTATTAAATACATGAGATATTAATAAATAATTATTGTAAATTAAAAACAATTATAACAAAATTAATACATATATATATATAAAAACATATTAATAAATAAACATATGTAATATTTTTACCGTAGCATAGCAAAATGGTTAAAATGTATTGTAACAACTCTAGTGAATTCAACAGCTGCAAAAGCGTTGGAGATTACTATTCCCACTCCAGTGGGTGCAACAGTAGGGAAAGCGTTGGATAGCGTAGGGGTAAAATTTACTATTCCCACTCCAGTGGGTGCAACAGTAGGGAAAGCGCTGGATAGCGTAGGGGTAAAAATTACTATTCCCACTCCAGTGGGTGCAACAGTAGGGAAAGCGTTGGATAGCGTAGGGGTTAAAATTACTATTCCCACTCCAGTGGGTGCAACAGTAGGGAAAGCGCTGGATAGCATAGGGGTTACAATTACTATTCCCACTCCAGTGGGTGCAACAGTAGGGAAAGCACTGGATAGCGTAGGGGTAGAGATTACTATTCCCACTCCAATGGGTGCAACAGTAGGGAAAGCGTTGGATAGCGTAGGGGTTAAAATTACTATTCCCACTCCAGTGGGTGCTACAGTAAGGAAAGCGTTGGATAGCGTAGGGGTTAAAATTACTATTCCAACTCCAGTGGGTGCTACAGTAGGGAAAGCGTTGGATAGCGTAGGGGTTAACATTACTATTCCCACTCCAGTGGGTGCAACAGTAGGGAAAGCGTTGGATAGCGTAGGGGTTAAAATTACTATTCCCACTCCAGTGGGTGCAACAGTAGGGAAAGCGCTGGATAGCGTAGGGGTTACAATTACTATTCCCACTCCAGTGGGTGCAACAGTAGGGAAAGCACTGGATAGTGTAGGGGTAAAGATTACTATTCCCACTCCAGTGGGTGTAACAGTATGGAAAGCATTGGATAGCATAGGAGTTAAAATTATTATTCCCACTCCAGTGGGTGCTACAGTAGGGAAAGCGTTGGATAGCGTAGGGGTTAAAATTACTATTCCCACTCCAGTGGGTGCTACAGTAGGGAAAGAGTTGGATAGCGTAGGGGTTAAAATTACTATTCCCACTCCAGTGGGTGCAACAGTAGGGAAAGCGTTGGATAGCGTAGGGGTTAACATTACTATTCCCACTCCAGTGGGTGCAACTGTAGGGAAAGCGTTGGATAGCGTAGGGGTTAAAATTACTATTCCCACTCCAGTGGGTGCAACAGTAGGGAAAGCGCTGGATAGCGTAGGGGTTACAATTACTATTCCCACTCCAGTGGGTGCAACAGTAGGGAAAGCACTGGATCGCGTAGGGGTAAAGATTACTATTCCCACTCCAGTGGGTGCAACAGTAGGGAAAGCATTGGATAGCATAAGTGTTAAAATTATTATTCCCACTCCAGTGGGTACTACAGTAGGGAAAGCGTTGGATAGCGTAGGGGTTAAAATTACTATTCCCACTCCAGTGGGTGCTACAGTAGGGAAAGAGTTGGATAGCGTAGTGGTTAAAATTACTATTCCCACTCCAGTGGGTGCAACAGTAGGGAAAGCGTTGGATAGCGTAAGGGTTAAAATTACTATTCCCACTCCAGTGGGTGCAGCAGTAGGGAAAGCGCTGGATAGCGTAGGGGTAAAAATTACTATTCCCACTCCAGTGGGTGCAACAGTAGGGAAAGCATAGGATAGCGTAGGGGTAACAATTAATATTCCCACTCCAGTGAGTGCAACAGTAGAAAAACTAAACACTTCATAAATAATTATAATTAATAGAAATATTATTACCAATTAAATGTAATTTCCAAGACCAATTACTTTTATTTACCAATTATTTTTAATTTAATGGACAATTCTTAATTGATTAACCATTTTATTTAATTTACATTATTAATTAATTATTATTAAATTACTTCCAACCCTATCCCCCTATAAACTCACAACCTGCTAAAGAAAATAATTTACTAAATATTAATTATTTATCAATAAAATATTTATAATTAATAACCGATTATGTTTTAATTACTTACCAATTATTAATTATTTTAAAATTATTATTATTTTACATAATTAATTAAATATTTTTTAATTAATTACCAATTATTAACTAATTAACAATTATAAATATTTTACATAATTATTTAATTATATTTAAATTACTTCCCACCCTATTCCCCTATAAACCCACAACCCGCTACAGAAAATCATTTACTAAAAATTAATTATTGATCAATTAATCAATTATTATTAATTACCAATTATATTTTAATTAATTATCAATTAATAAGTATTTAACAATTACAAATATATTACAGAATTAATTAATTATATTTAAATTACTTCCCACCCTATTCCCCTATAAACCCACAACCCGCTACAGATTTATATTACACAATTATTAAAAACTTACCTTATATTCGATATTTTTGTTGTCTATATTCTATCTAGTCAACATTATGTCTAGTATATATTTTTGAATCAATATTTTGGCTGTTAATATCGATATTACTTGATATTTTTGTAGTCTATATTATGTCTGGTTGATATTTTGTCTAGTCTATATTTTTACCTCAATATTATATCCAGTCGTTATTTTGATTCGATATTATGTCTGTTTACCAACTTCTCTTATGCTCACTCACATATCCACACAGTCACTTACCACATACCCATTCCAGTGTTTTATATGCCCACTCACTACTCCATGGAGGCACTCACACACCCACTCACTCACTTACTCATGCAGCCACTCACACAACCATTCTCTCATCCATACAGCGACTCATACAATCACTCACACACCCATACAAGCACTCTCATAGCCACACACTCCCCCATACAGCAACCCACACACCCACCTCTTAACCTACACAGTCTCTTACACATCCTCTCTCTCACCCACACAAACACACCCTCATCACCACCTATGTACCCATTCACACATACATACAAGTGCTTACACATTCGCTCACTCACCCATACAGCCGTTCACACAAACACTCTCCAGTACAGCCACTCATACACCAACTCACTTACCCAAAACATACTCAAACAGCCATTCACTCATCCTTACACCACTTATACACTGAGTCACTTACTCATACAGCCATTCAAACACTCACACACTCACTCATAGTCACTACACACCCTCTTCTGCACCCATCTCTCTCTCTCTCTCTCTTTCTCTCTCTCTCTCTCTCTATATATATATATATATATATATATTACCTACTGGCGGTCGCCAGTAGGCATATATAGTTAGGATTTTTTCTCTATGGGATTTTTGAAAATTCTATGTCTAATAACTTTGGCGTTTGTGGACGGAATTGGCTGAAATTTTCAGGAAAATGGAACATTTTGTTTCTGAGCAGCCCTGACAATTTGGGGGGGTTTCATCAAGGGGGGCCGAGAAAAAAGGGGGGTCCCAAAACGCGTTTTTCCCATGTTAATTTCCATAGGGCGGTTGGCCTCACTTTTAGCTCGAACGGCTGAATGGATTTGCACGAAACTTGGCAAAATTGTAGGGACTGTTAGCCCGATGTGCTCTTTGCTAGGTCTCAATATATGTGCTCCAGTGGATTTTGAGTAATTTAGGTTCAAAAAAAGATATATATCTGGGCGGAGCCTAACCACACATCTGATCTGATTGGCTGTCAGCACTTCATTCAAGAAGTGTTGGCAGCCATCTTGGGACCAATATACATGATAGCACCTCATTAAAAAGCATTGTAGTTAATAGAGGGTTTTAGGACTTTAGTTACATTATAAATCATTTGTTGATGGTACCATACTCGTTTTAGGAATTGTGGTGGGTTCTAAGGTGATTTTACCATGTGAAAAAACCTTCTGCTGTGATATCATGAATATTGTTTGAAAGAAAACTAATATCTCATGATTTTCCCACAGTGGTTTGGAAGGGGATCTATAAGCTAAACTGAAAGCATATTTTCTGTAAATTCACATTATCTTTCTCAGTCATGTGAAAATGAAGTCTGACATTCTCAGTAAAACATGTACATCCAACAAGGACAGAGACTGTCAGTTGATTCCTTTGTGTTCTACTGCAGCCTCCTAGAGTGTTCTAAAGAACAACTAGAGCGCTAACAGTCCTACTTATTACAAAGGTATGGCACACCTGAAGCCATCTTGATTGGAATAAAGTGGTAACCCTTAAAACATTTAATTTAAAAAGAAACAACATGAGGGGGTATATTTTGCCATAGAAAGTATGATTAGTGCTGCAGAATGAAAAATTAGGGCACATTTTGAGTGACTTCTCAAATCCTTTTCTATTTCATTAAAACATTCTGACATGCAGTCTCCCAAAATGGCCACCAGAGACAAAAGAGCCCAAATGTAGCCCAAATATCATCCAGATGTAGCCCAAGTATAGCCCAATGACAGAATGTCCCAGAGTGTTCTAAAGAACAACTAGAGCGCTAACAGTCCTACTTATTACAAAGGTATGGCACACCTGAAGCCATCTTGATTGGAATAAAGTGGTAACTCTTAAAACATTTAATTTAGAAAGAAACAACATGAGGAAGTATATTTTGCCATAGAAAGTATGATTAGTGCTGCAGAAGGAAAAATTAGGGCACATTTTGAGTGACTTCTCAAATCCTTTTCTATTTCATTAAAACATTCTGACATGCAGTCTACCAAAATGGCCATCAGAGACAAAAGAGCCCAAATGTAGCCCAAATATCACCCAGATGTAGCCCAAGTATAGCCCAATGACAGAATGTCCCAGAGTGTTTTAAAGAACAACTAGAGCGCTAACAGTCCTACTTATTACAAAGGTATAGCACACCTGGAGCCATCGTGATGGGAATAAAGTGGTAACTCTTAAAACATTTAATTTAAAAAGGAACAAAATGAGGGGGTATATTATGCAATAGAAGGTATTATTAGTGCTGCAGAAAGAAAAATTAGGGCACATTTTGAGTGACTTTTGAAATCCTCTTCTATTTCATTAAAAAATTCTGACATGCAGTCTCCCAAAATGGCCACCAGAGACAAAAGAGCCCAAATGTAGCCCAAATATCACCCAGATGTAGCCCAAGTATAGCCCAATGACAGAATGTCCCAGAGTGTTCTAAAGAACAACTAGAGCGCTAACAGTCCTACTTATTACAAAGGTATGGCACACCTGAAGCCATCTTGATTGGAATAAAGTGGTAACTCTTAAAACATTTAATTTAAAAAGGATCAAAATGAGGGGGTATATTTTGCCATATGAATTATGATTAGTGCTGCAGAAAGAAAAATTAGGGCACATTTTGAGTGACTTCTCAAACCCTCTTCAATTTCATAAAAAAATTCTGACATACAGTCTCCCAAGATGGCCACCAGAGACAAAAGAGCCTAAATGTAGCCCAAATATCACCCAGATGTACCCCAAGTATAGCCCAATGACAGAATGTCCCAGAGTGTTCTAAAGAACAACTAGAGCGCTAACAGTCTTACTTATGACAAAAGTATGGCACACCAGAAGCCATCTTGATTGGAATGAAGTGGTAAGTCTGAAAACACTCAATTTAAAAAGGAACAACATGAGGGGGTTAATTTTGCCATAGAAAGTATGATTAGTGCTTCAGAAAGAAAATTTAGGGATCATTTTGAGTGACTTCTCAAATCCTCTTCTATTTCATAAAAAAAATTCTGACATGCAGACTGAAACATGCCCTTTGAATACCAGCAGCAGACGTCCCTGGTGAGCAGTAGCTTTACTACAGTGATCTAATGTGCAACTAGAGTGCTAACATTCAGAATTTATGGCAAATGTGTGACACATCTGAATGCCTTCTTGATGGAACCAAAGTAAACAAGCATTGAAAATGCAATAGATCTCGCCCTCGTTTATGTTAAAGCCATTCTGTTTGTAATAAGGTGGCTTTTTAGCTTTGCTTTTATTAGTGTTTTTTCAACTTTCATGTAAATAACATGCATCTGTATGCATATAAGTATATGTATGCATGCATTTATGTTTGTATTTATATAGATATACAGATGATATATATTTATATATGTATGTATATATATATATATTCACTGAAAAAACCATAGGCTATAGACCATATATAGTTAGGAATTAGCATTTACAAAACCTTGAAAATTCACTGAAAAAACCATAGGTTATAGACCATATAGAGTTAGGAATTAGCATTTACAAAACCTTGAAAATTCACTGAAAAAACCATAGGTTATAGACCATATATAGTTAGGAATTCGCATTCATAAAACCTTATTGTACTCACACAAAACCATTGAAATTCCATATATAGTTAGTTGCACTAACTATATATCGCGCAGCCGCAATCCACTGCTGATGATGTCACATATTACATCATTCATGACATGGTCAGTGACATCACTGATGACATCACTGATGACATCTCAAATGACATCACTGATGACATCACTGATGACAACATCCAGTGACTGTATGTTTCTGTAAAGTTAAAATATGTCTTACATATTGAAGAATGAGTGGATGTATAAGTGTCTGGATGAAGGATTTAGTAGGTGCATGACTGACTGTATGAGTGAGTGATTAAATGTGTCTCACTGAGTGCATGGGTTAGTGACTAAACCGTCTTAATTTGTGCATCATTATGTCTGTTGTTCTGTAAACTGTTGCATGTGTTGATAAGTAGCTATATGAGTAACTATATGGGTTATTGATTGGTTGCCCAAGTATTTGTATGGGAGACTGAGTGTGTGTGTGGGTGGCTGGGAGGTGTATGACTCTGTGCATAGATGTGTGAGCAGTTGATTCACTAGATGTATGGTTTCAAAAGTGCATGTGGAAACAGCTGTATGGGCGGTTGACTGTGTGCATGAGTGTATTGGTGAGTGAATGGATAGCTCAGTGCTACATGTCAAAGTAAGTACATATGTAAAACACAGTACATGTGAGAGTTGACATATATAAATAACTGTGCATAAGAGCCAGTGAATGTGTGAGTGGCTGTATGGATCATTGTGAACTTGTATCAGGGATTGTATAAGAGAGTAAATATGTGTTAGTATATGTTTGAATAAGTAAAGTTTGTATAACTGTATAGTTGAGGAAATGGAGGTGTGATTGATCCTTTTGAACCCATACACCTAGGGAATCAACTGCTCACACATCTATGCACAGAGTTATACACCTCCCAGCCACCCACACACATACTCAGTCTCCCATACAAATACTTGGGCAACCATTCAATAACCCATATAGTTACTGATATAGCTACTGATTTAAACATGCAGCAGTTTACAGAAGAACATAAATAATGATTGCCAAATTAAGACACTTTAATCACTAACCCATGCACTCAGTGAGACACATTTAATCATTCTCTCATACAGTCAGTCATGCACCTACTAAATCCTTCATCCAGACACTTATACATCCACTCATTCTTCAATATGTAAGACATATTTTAACTTTACAGAAACATACAGTCACTGGGTGTTGTCATCAGTGATGTCATCAGTGATGTCATTTGAGATGTCATCAGTGATGTCATCAGTGATGTCACTGACCATGTCATGAATGATGTAATATGTGACATCATTAGCAGTGGATTGCGGGTCCGCGATATATAGTTAGTGCAACTAACTATATATGGAATTTCAATGGTTTTGTGCAAATAAAATAAGGTTTTTTAAATGCTAATCCCTAACTATATATGGTCTATAACCTATGGTTTTTTCAGTGAATATATATATATATATATATATTGCTTCACGCAGCAGGCACTTCTTTGGCTTGCAAAAATGAAAGGCACTCACAGAGCAGATTTTAAAGCTTAGAAATTCTTTATTCGGTGCATTAATCTTCTCCGGCTTTCTCAATGTTGTCTACCATTGTGTAACACAACCATTTTTAACCCTCCATGCGTTGTCATAGCCATAAAAACATACGATGGACATTTCACGAACCCCAATGATGTAAATTGTACGGTGGCCATCTTACAGCGGGTTAATATAGTACAAACAATATATTAAGTTCGTTTTTAAAGTGCAAGTGCAAAATCAAAACATAAATTTGAACCAAAAATAAAGGAGTTAAAAACAATTTCATTAACAGGCATGTTTTTGTGTGCAAAAAATTCATTACTTGCAATATGAGCTGCCTGTTATAATTTTTGACCACTACAGGGACAGAGAAAAACCTGGACAATATCTACACCATTCGTAAATAAGGACCAATTTCCCTATCACAGAACCTGTTGCAGTAGCAAAATTGTGCCCTGAATGGGCTTGTTATTTCATCTATGTCTGGAAGAAACTTGCTGCTTATACAAGTCTCCTTTTTGATTATTTCATGTTAAGCAGCAGTTTGTACCGTAAAGGAATTCAGGGAGTAGAAAAAAATATATATATATTTATACATTTATACTTAATTTTTACAATGAAGCTGTGTCTGTTCTCTAGATATAGCCTGACCACTTTTTACTCATGGTGAGTCCAAAGTTCTTCGTCATTATTGAGTCCAGACGGATTCATACTTTGGAGCTCTATAATGTAACAGGACTCTTTGGCTCTGAGTTTTTTCAACCTGTCTCCACCACTTTCATGCTTTTCTACCCCGTCGATACAATAATACTGTAACAGATCCCTGTTACTTTGGTGATATAGTTCAAAGTGTCTTGCGACGGGGTAGGTTGGATCTTTGTTCGAGACGGCCCGCATGTGTTCTAATATTCGTTTTTTAGTGGGGTTCTTTGTGCTGCCAATATATATTTTTTTACATGGACAGATGAGACAGCATATGGTATATTCAGAGTTACAATTATAAAACTTTTTGATTGTTCTTATTGGCCTAGGGTCCTCTGGCCTACCTTCAAAAGTGGTGACTTTTTTACTAAATTTACAGGCTTTGCATTTCCGACATGGAAAGAAGCCATTTATCCCCAGTTTGTTCTGTATTGTGTTGCGTTTAGTAAAATGGTTATGTTTGAAGGACATCTTTTGTATGAGATGGGAGGGCGTTGTGGAATATGAGCTTTCAATATGTTATTGGTTTGGAGGATATGCCAATTCTTTTTGAAGATTTGAATTATTTGGGCAGATTTGTCATTGTACATAGTGATCATTCGTACAATGCTTTCATTAGTTTTAGTTGTTTTATTTTTGAAGGACGGTAGTGTTTTCCTCTCAATTTTCTGCACCTTTAATTCAGCAGTTTTTACATATCCTTCCCTATATCCTCTGTCTTTAAAGCGTGTCAATGCATCATTTTTAGCACTTGTACAGCTTTCCTCTGTGGTAGAATTGCGCTTTAAGCGCAAGAGTTCCCCGTAGGTATGCTTTTGATCAGGCTGGTTGGATGATGACTGCCTGCGTGCAAAAATGCATTGCCCGCAGTCGGTTTTCTGAAAAGACGGGTTAGTAAGGCATTGTTTTCGATATAGACTTGAAGCTCCAGATTATTGACCGTACTGTTGCTGATATTCCCTGTAAAAATCAGGTTTAAGTTGGTATTATTTAGAGATGCGATATACTCCTCCGCCGAGGGTCGATCGCCTCTCCATATAATAAACAGATCGTCAATATATCGCGACCAAAGCACGATCCTGTCCAACCATTGATCATTAGCCTCCCCCTAGGCTATGTGCTTTTCCCACCAGCCGACGAAGAGGTTCGCGTAGCTGGGGCGAAGCACGTACCCATCGCTGTACCTCGGTTTTGTAGGTACAGTTGCCCACCAAATATGAAGATGTTGTTATGGAGACAATATGAGACCATATGTAGCAGCATTTCATTGTGTTGTGTAAATTTTGGATGTTTTTGACCCAAGAACCCTCTTATTGCTGTTAAACCATCTGAATGACTAATACAGGTGTATAAACTTGTGATGTCCAAGGTTATAAGCAATAAATCTTCTTCCTATCTAATCACTTCTATGTGTCTGAGAAAGTCCTGTGTGTCCTGTATATATGACGCCAGGTTTCTCACAAAAGGAGATAGGAATGAGTCTACATAAATCGCTGTATTCTCCAAGAGGCTGTTGATGGAGGCCACAATAGGTCTTCCTGGTGGATTTTTGTAGTGTTTATGAATTTTTGGCAAATGGTAGAAAGTTGGTAAAGTTGGTTCATCACAAAACAGGAAGAGGTACTCATCTTGCTTAACATGCCTTCCTCTTTCCATTGTCCAAGTAGTTGATGATATTTGGTCATGCTTTCCACATATATGTTGCAGTGCATTTGGGTGTAACATTCAACATCTTCCAGTTGCCGCATTGCTTCCCTTTTGTAATGTTCTTTATTAAAGATCACCATGTTTCCACCTTTATCTGATGGTTTGATCTCGATGGTTTTGTCGTTTTTGTATGTTTGTCACGCTTCCCAATACTTCCGTGAGATGTTGTAATGCTCAATTCCTTTATTTGTTTGCTTGGCCAGGTTTTTTAAATCAGCGATGACAGCCTCATTAAAAACGTCTATAGCATCAAAGGATGTATGTGGTATTTTCCTCGATTTTCTTTTGAATTCACTGTTTCCGCTTACTTGTCTGATGCCTGCCTGTTCTAGATATTCCTGAGTGATGGGTATTGTTGATTCCCCCACACCCAGACTTTCCAAGGCTTGCATAGTTGCCAGTGCTCGAAAAGTATTTACTGTAGATTGTGTCTCCGTAAATTCCCCATCATTAGTAGCGGAATAAGATGTTGATGTCTCATCTTTAGGGTTGATCAAGAAAATCTTTTGAAATTTTAATTTCCGTATGAACTTGAATAAGTCTATGCGAACATTGGCGTAATCAAATCCTGTGGTTGGACAAAAGGTGGGACCTAATTCCAAGACTTTCTGTTCTTCTAGGGTCAATGTTCTATTAGAGAGATTGACCACAGTTTGTGCCGGTTTTTTGTTTAATGTTTGTTTTTGGCTTTGTTCCGTTGACTCCTGGTTTCTCTCTGTGTTGGCACTTCTTCTGCCGCCTTTCTTGCCCTGCCTTGTTTTCCTCCTTTTTGGTTTTTCGATTTGTGCTGTACCGGGGTGTGCGTCTGTTGTGTTGTTCTTTGACGGCTTTCCCTGATAAGTTTGTATTCCCGAAAAAACAGGGGGTCTGTCTCAGTCTCCACATTCTGTCCGCTAGAGCCAGTTTCTCCAGTTGGTCGTTCATCTTCAGATAACTCTACTTCTGACTCAGATGTTTCCTGACCCTCGATGGCAGTGGCGCCAACTTTATTTAGTTTTTTCCGGGCGCTGTCATATTTGCGTGCGAAAGTCAGTATGCACCCTGTCGCATAATCCTGTTCATCTCGATCAAATTTATTTAGTTTTCTTCGTCTGATCGTTTGTTCATAGTCCTTCAATCTCTTGAGCATTGCAGTTTTTAAGTCAGCTGTGCTTTCAGTATCCTGCTCTTTCCCGATTAAATCATCTAGTCTTTCAATTTCAGCGAGGGCTTTCTTCCTGTCACTCCAGGCATAGTGAATTAACATTTTCACCATGCCCTTCGCTGATTCAGCAGTATATACAGCCCAGTCTTTGAGTAATTGAGGGTCCGGGTTCTCATAAGCCGGTACTGTGTAGATTCTAAGACCCCTCGGTATTCGGTCACAGTCTACATAACCTTGTAAAGAGGTGGCCTCCCACCATTTTCTTAATTCCCTCTTGTGGGCTTTTTCTAGTGCTTGAAAGAGTATTGTCAGGTTACTGGCCAAGGTCGCTGTGGTTTGATTACTTGTAGTTTGTTTGGGCCGCCCTCCGGAGTTTGGTTTAAACATCCCCGTGGATATTTCCTCCCGCTCCTTTACGCTAGACATATCGCCTTCTGTCTCGGCGCCGTTCGGCGTGATTTTAATTACGCCCTCAGTTGCACTTGCACTGGTTGTTGGAAACAAGGGAGGGAGAAGGCTATCATGCACCAATCTTTGCTCCTCGGAATAGAGGGTTAGAGCTTAAATATTAGCAGTCATGCAAACACGCGTTTGAGGCAAGGACTCACCAAAGGTCGGCGCCGCAGCTCCCTCACGGAAGTCATGTCACCTTCCAGCTGGTTCGTCAATGCAGCATCGCGGCTTGTTGGTTCGCTAATCCGCAAGTTCTTCTCCACGGAAATCACCCTCTCTTCACGCCCGCATTTCCCTCGGCGTTACTGTTGATTTCTAAGCCTCCGGGCTGGTGGCCATATTGATTTTCGAAACAGGACTTCACCGCCGCCGCTCCGTATTCCCGGGTGCACACTTCAGCGATGGTGACTCGCTAAGTATTGCGTCACGCAGCAGGCACTTCTTTGGCTTGCAAAAATGAAAGGCACACACAGAGCAGATTTTAAAGCTTAGAAATGCTTTATTTGGTGCATTAATCTTCTCCCCCTATCGACAGACGTGTTTCGCCTCGCGGCTTTTTCAATGTCGACTACCTTTGTGTAGCACAACCATTTTTAGCCCTCCATGCGTTGTCATAGCCATGAAAACAAACAATGTACATTTCACCAACCCCAATGATGTAAATTGTATGGTGGCCATCTTACAGTGGGTTAATATAGTACAAACAACATATTAGGTTCGTTTTTAAAGTGCAAGTGCAAAATCAAAACATAAATTTGAACCAGAATTAAGGAGTTAAAAATAATTTTAATAACAGGCATGTTTTTGTATGCAAAAAATTCATTACTTGCAATATGAGCTGCCTGTTATAATTTTTGACCACTACAGGGACAGAGAAAAACCTGGACAATATCTACACCATTCGTAAATAAGGACCAATTTCCCTGTCACAGAACCTGTTGTGGTAGCAAAATTGTGCCCTGAATGGGCTTGTTATTTCATCTATGCCTGGAAGAAAAAAAAAAAAAAATAAAAAAAAAAATATATATATATATATATATATATATATATATAATATATATATATATATATATATATATATATATATATATATATATATATATATATATATATATATATATATATATATATATATATATATATATATATATATATATATCCGCATACGAGTTGTCCTGTCGCAGCGGGAGCGCTTTTCAGCTGGTGCCAGCGACGGGACCAGGGCAGTGTCCCAATTTGCACAAAGTACCAATAACTCGCCGCACTCGCCTTGATTTAGTTGCAGTTTCTTTATTTTCAAAACGTGACAAACACCTACGCGTTTCGAACCGTAGTTATCAAAAACTATACAGTACTAAAGAAAAACCCAACCGAAGATATGAAACATGAACTACAAATGAAGTTGAATGGCTGGTACTCAAATGGTCTCATCACAGACACAGAAAGAAAATTCCTCATGGTTGAGAATCCAATCCTCCCAACCATCTACTTTTTGCCAAAAGTACACAAGACCCTTAACAAACCCCCAGGCAGGCCCATAATATCCAGTTGCGGGGGTTTGTATGAGAACGTATCCAGCTATGTGGATTACTTTATAGCCCCACTGGTACCAACCCTTAGCTCCTACATAAAAGACACAGGCGATTTTCTTCGCATCTTAATGGAAACTGAATGGCAACCAGACTATCAGCTAGTGACCATCGATGTGGTGTCACTGTACACGTCAATAAACCATGACATCGGCTTAACAGCGATAAAATACTTCTTGGACCAACAACCTATAACCCGGAGGGAACATTCAAAGATGATCATGGAAATGATCACGCTGTGTCTACATAACAACATCTTTCTCTTCAACAAAACCATCTACAAACAATGCTGTGGCACAGCTATGGGAGTTTCTTTCTCTCCAAGCTACGCAAATCTCACCATGGGTTGGTGGGAGAAGAGCGTGGCTTGGGGAGAGGAAAATGACCACCACATGGCCAAGGTAGCCCTTTGGCTACGCTTTATAGACGATTTGTTCCTCCTGTGGAAAGGCACTGAAAATGAATTTCTCGTATTCTTCAATATCCTCAATCAGACTTCAGTGGGACTAAAGTTCACATACACCATCAACCCCAAAGAAATCGTATTTCTAGACACAAAAGTGTATATAGCTGATGGCAAAATTCAAACAACTGTTCATAGAAAAGAAACAGCGACAAACAGTATTCTGCATGGGCTGAGCTTCCACCCACAGAAATTGATAAAAAGCATTCCGTATGGAGAGCTCCTGCGGATGAGAAGAAACTGTTCCGAGGACAAAGAGATGGAATTGAAGTTTAAAGAAACAAAAGAACGTTTCAAACAGAGAGGATACAAACGAGCAGATCTACATGCATGCGAAACAAGGGCAAGACGCAAATCAAGAGCAGACACCCTGATCAGTAAGAAAAACCCCACTGCCACACAAGAAGTTGAAAACAAAACATCAGACCAACCCAGGATGATAGTGACTTTCAGTAAAGAAAGCTATAAAATTCAAAAAGCGATGAAGAAGTACTGGCATGTACTACGCAAAGACCCAGACATTGGAACAACGATAGGAGACCATCCCCTCGTCTCCTACAGAAGGGCACGTAACCTAGCGGATGAACTAACTCAGAGTCATTTTGAATTCAAGAAAACAGCATCCTGGCTTGACATCAGAAAACAAGGATTTAACAAATGCGCTATCTGCAAAGCGTGCAAAATAGGACGCAATATGAAAAGTCTTAAAGATGCGGCTGGAAAAAACTTCACAATCAAAAGTAACATCAATTGTGATTCGTCCTTTGTGGTGTACATGATCCAATGTTACTGTGGCAAATCCTACATCGGCAGCACCACGTGTTCTATAAAAACACATATACTCCAACATATTCGAGCGATCCAGAATCATGACAACTCGTATGCCATTGCGAAACATCTTGCCAACCATGAGAACAAAACATGGCAGGATGTGAGATATTTTGGACTCGCTATGATATCTCAACATGAAAGAGGTGGCAACCGTATTCAAAGACTAAGAAGGCTTGAATCAAAACTAATCATGAGGTTTAAAACCAAACAGCCCGCTGGCCTCAATGGCGATGAGGAACTTTATGTACACCTATAAGGAGCACTGCACAAACTGAACTTGCACCCAGCATAACATCAGCATCCGAGAACCCTCTTTTGACAACGTAATACTCTTATGTATTGCTCCTATAATGCACTAAATGAGACCCTTATTGCTTATCACTGTCACTTTAACTGAGTTGTATATTATTTTCACCTCGACAAGTTAATGTTGCCAGGTTATTTAAGTTAACACAAAAATGTTGTGAGTGGCTGAAAGCATTGGGGACGTAGGGCACTCAGCCCTTTATTGTCAAATGGAGCACTCTCCATACCAGTTACGCATTATAATCAACTCCCAGGTAAACAGAGGGTTGGTTACACACGCGCGTGTACTCACGTGCGTCACAAAGCGCCATTGTCCTAGTTAATTGGGGACACGCTTTTACATGCAGTAACGCCAAACATCGCCCTGATGCTGCATAAACCCACGACATTTATATAAATGTGATGGCAACAACACTAGTGATAACTACATGTCCCAGCATGCCTCAAAAAATAGGGGCGTGCTCAAAGGCCCAATTGTATTGAAATAATGAAGGGACCACACACACAAGCTACCGTGAACATGAACTACGGTTCGAAACGCGTAGGTGTTTGTCACGTTTTGAAAATAAAGAAACTGCAACTAAATCAAGGCGAGTGCGGCAAGAAATTGGTACTATATATATATATATATATATATATATATATATATATATATATATATATATATATATATATATATATATATATATATATATATATTCACTGAAAAAACCATAGGTTTCACAACAGTTATAGTTAGCTGGAAATTTTACTGACATAAAACCATTGAAATTCCACGTTATAATTAGTTGGACTCACTATAACTTGCGCGTGCAATGCACTGCTGATGACGTCACATATTACATCACTTATGACATGGTCAGTGACATCACTCATGACATCACTGATGACACCATCCAGTGAATGTGTGTCTTTCTAAAAAATAAATATGTTTTATATATGTATATGTAAAGGTCGATGGAAGAATAAATGTTTAAATAAGTGTCTAATTGGATGTTTTTTTTAAAAAAATTGATTGGTTAACTGGCTTATTAAGTGTATCTTAGTGAATACATATATTAGCGAGTAACTTTTAAATATTATAATATATGTATCAGTGTTTCACTTTGTGTATAAGTGGCTGCATGGGTTGGTGACTGACTCACTGTTTGTATGTGTTTTGAAGACAGCATATGTGCAGGACTGTATGGGTGGATGGGTGTGTATATGTGTGTGTTAGTGAGTGAATGACTGTCTCACTAGTGTCTTTATCAGTAACAAGATATGTTTTAATCTAGTATATGTGATAATTGATCTATATAAGTGAGTATATGAGATAGTGAGAGATTGTAAGAGTTCCTGTTTAAATAAGTATGTGTTTCTATAAGTGATTGTTTAAGTGAGTAAGTATGTGTAAGTTTCCTTAGAAGTAAGGAGGTAGTGTGTGTATAGCTGTATATGCCAGTTAATGGATGCTCAATAGTTTATTTGCATGTGTGATTATGTGTGTGAGTAACTTTTGGATGACTGTCGGTGTGTAACAGGATGTATAGGTGTTTCACTACATATAATGAGTGAATATATGTATGAGTGACTATGAAGAACTGTTGGTGAATGAGTGGATGTGTACATAGATGGTGGTATTACTGAATTGGTTATTGTAACTGGTATGGGTATCTCCACTTTTTTGAAAATGTTAGTTTCTATTTTTGAATATATGTTTCAAGGGTTACTTTACAGTGAAAGGAGGTCTATCACTCTGTCACAAGGATGGTGTCATCAGTGATGTCATGAGTGATCTCACTGACCATGTCATGAGTGATGTAATATCTGACGTCATCAGCAGTGCATTACATGGGCAAGTTATAGTGAGTCCAACTAACTATAACGTGGAATATCAATGGTTTTATGTCAGTAAAATTTCCAGCTAACTATAACTGTTGTGAAACCTATGGTTTATTCAGTGAATTTACTAGGTTTTTTAAATGCTAATTCCTAACCATAACTGGTGTCAAACCTATGGTTTTTTCAGTGAATTTCAAAGGTTTTTTAAATGCTAATTCCTAACTATAACTGGTGTGAAACCTATGGTTTTTTCAGTGAATTTCATAGGTTTTTTAAATGCTAATTCCTAACTATAACTGGTGTCAAACCTATGGTTTTTTTCAGTGAATTTCATAGGTTTTTTAAATGCTAATTCCTAACTATAAGTCTCACTATATATGTAAGACTGTTAGCGCTCTAGTTGTTCTTTAGAACAATCTGGGAAATTCTGTCATTGGGCTATAGTTGGGCTACATCTGGCTGATATTTGGGCTACATTTGTTTTTTTTTGTCTCTGGTGGGCATCTTTGGGCTACATTGGGCTACATTTGGGCTACATTTGGGCGCTAACATATATATAGCCCAATGTAGCCCAATATATATTTTTTCAAAGCTAATTTTCTTAAAAACCACTGGAGCATATATCTTGAGACATAGCAAAGGCACATCGGGCTACCAGTCCCTACAATTTTATCCAATTTTTTTTTTATATATTTTTTTTTCCCTGGAGCGCTCCCGGTGCGCGCCCCGGTGAGCGCCCCGGAAAGCGTAGTATTTTGAAGCGCCCCGGAGCGCGAACCAGGAAGCGTCCCGTTAGCGCCAATGTCGCGATCGAAAACAACATCGTGATGCATTAATGTCATCAGTGATGTCATTTGAGATGTCATCAGTGATGTCATCAGTGATGTCACTGACCATGTCATGAATGATGTAATATGTGACATCATCAGCAGTGGATTGCGGGTGCGCGATATATAGTTAGTGCAACTAACTATATATGCGAATTTCAATGGTTTTGTGCGAGTAAATTAAGGTTTTGTAAATGCTAATCCCTAACTATATATGGTCTATAACCTATGGTTTTTTCAGTGAATATATATATATATATATATACTAGCAGCCTGTCCCGACGTTGTCCGGATATGAATTGCTGCCGGCCAGTAGTATATTGTTTTGTAGGTTTTCGTTTTGATAGCATTTCTTATCTCTGACAGGCCTGTTAAATGCTCTGATTCACAGTGCACTGCTGATGCACTTAAGAGTGCGCGTTCAGTAGTGTGTGAACTCGAGTTTCCCTACTTTATTTTTTCTTGCAATATTCTATAGCGCAAACTCGACAACATGGCATGAGCACAATTTACATTGCAGAAGAACACATTCATTTGTGGTAGGCACGGGGTGACAAAGCGATTTGCATGGAATCACAGGATGTTGAGCTGATGTCAAGATTCGAATGTAACTCCCCAGCTCTAAAGTTCGCAATTCTAGAACTTGTGGCGGGAGGTGTTTCTAAAAGTGTATGTCGGTGGTGGCCATCAATGAGAGAGACCTGTGCATTTTTTCAATGGGTGGTGAAAAAATATGAGTATGTTGCTGGAGATGTGGGCCGCCGTACCACCAATGTACTTACCAGGGGAGGGTAAACATCCATTATTCTGCAACTTTCTTTCCGCATACCATCACTCCGCATACTTTCATTACGAAAGTACCATGACTCCGCAATGCCATTATAACGCATGGCATTACATTTTATATGCTTTTACCACGCATACATTTACAACGAAATTCGTTGTAAATGCATGAATGGTAAATGCATGGTTTCTATTTAAATGTTTGGATAAAGTAGTCAGTCAGTCAGTCAGATTAACTTTATTCGATTTGATTAAAATCATACAAAGTACATAAAAACAAAATTATTTACAGTTAAAAAAGAATTAAACAGTTTCTTTGTGAACAAGTTAATTTGGCATAATGTATTCATTAAAAAATGTTTAAAAGCGAGTTATGTACACTGGTTTGGCAAGTTCATACATCTTCTAGATCTGGACGCTGCCACTAGGAAATTGACCATGGCGAAAGTAATACATATATTTCCTAGGGATTTTAAATATAGCATGGCTGGTCTCACCTGGGAGAAGCCAGCTTCTCTTAAGACAGGTAGCAAGTATTTTTTTCTTTGTGCAGAGAAGAAATCACAAAACATAACAAAGTGCATGGTGTCCTGAACTGAAAAATTGTCACAAGTGCAAGGGGGTGCTAACTCAGGTTTCATCCAGGTATTAAAATTGCCCAAATAGAAATGAATAAGGTTAAATCTAAATTTTGTTAACAAAAATCTATGAAAGGGGTTTGTGACAAAACATAAATAAGGCTCCATTGCAAGTGACTGAAGTGACAAATAATGCATTCGAACAAAAGGCTTTGATAATTCTGATTCTTCTCGCAACAGACATACCCTAGACATGAACTGTTTTTTTGTGGTGATCACATCCTGCTTTGTAATACCAGAGGGGGAAGTGAATAAGTCTGGGCGTCCCAGGTCGTTAAAAGATTTTTTCAAGTACGCCAGCCATGGGATCGTGTGACTATTCTCCAGGCTCATCACGTCCCTCATGATCATGTGATTTAACGTTAATTCGGGGTTTAGCCAAGTCTTAAGCCAGTATGTTAGCGGTGCCAATCTCAGTTTGTCCTGAACATGATCCAAACCAAGTTCCGTGTGAATAGAAAAAAATGGAGAGGATTGGGGGAGGGACAAAACGGATCGTAGGAATCTATTCTCTGCTACCTGGATTTTATCCAGGCGCACATAGCCCCATAGAGATGCGCCATATAAAGCCACAGGGAGGGATTTGCTATTATACACCTTGATGATGGCCTTCATCGGTCTATGACCCAGCCTTTTGGCAAAGCCTAGAATGGCCATAGATGTCCTTGTGACCGCTAGGCTTTTGGCACGTATCTGGGGTCCCCAGGTACCCCTACTATCAAAAAGAACTCCCAGGTAGGGGAACACAGGGTCTCCCGAGACTACCTCTCCTTTGCAAAAAAAGGTTTTCGTCTTCATCTTAGCCTTTTTCCCCTGTTGGCCGACGACCATGGTGTGAGATTTAGAGGCATTAACCCTCAGGTCGAGCTGGTCCATAAAAGTCCCAAATGCATCTAGCAGTTTTTGGAGGCATACCCCTGTGCGTGAAATGAGTACAGCATCGTCCGCGTATAGGAGAGCAGGGATCTTAACTTCTCCTACACGCAGTACGTCACTTGCTGCCCCAAGTAAATGCTTGCCTAGGTCATTTATGTAGATGGTAAATAACAGGGGAGCTAATATGCAGCCTTGCCTAACTCCCCGCAGCGAACTGAAACGTGAAGTGCATCTGCCATCTTTAGTTACCCTTACAGCGGCAAATAGGTCCCGGTGCAAGGATGCTATGAACGCCACCAAATCTACGTCGATCCCCATCTTCATTAAAATTTCCCATAACTTGGATCTATTGACCAATTCGAAGGCCGAGGAGAGGATCATGAATGCTAAATACAAGGACCCCTCCTTGGCCACCGTGTACTTGGCGATCAAAAGATGCAAGTTCGAGCACTGTTCTATTGTGCCTCTTTTTTCCCTAAAACCATACTGTATGTCGGCCAAGCCCCCGCTCCCCTCCAGACTATCTCTTAACCTAGCCAAAAGGACTCTGCCCAAGATTTTAATAGCAGAGTCCAGAAGGGATATAGGTCGATAGCACCCTGGGTCATCCCTTTGGCCCTTTTTCAAATATAGGCACTATTGTGGAGGTGGCCCATGTGTTTGGGGGGGGGGCGAGCTATTTACGGCTGTGAACACGTTAGCCAGGATACCAGCCCAGAGTTTGGGTGAGTGTATATAAAAATCGGCTGGTACCCCGTCCGGGGGCTTTGTTCTTTGTAGTGGCACAGATTGCCTTTTCCACCTCCCCGCTGTTAAAATGTAGAGGTGTGGCCACCAGACCTGCAATGTTTTGTAAATGAGAGAGGTCGCCCGTTTCGCCATAGACAGTGCTGAAATGGGCCAGCCACTTCTCTTCAGGTATTACACAGTCAATGTCTGTGTTAGGGGAGTCCGAGAAATATGGGTGGTTGACTACGGCCCAAAATTGCCTGCTGTCCCGTAAAATATTAGTGGCAATTAATTGTTCCCACGCCTCCTGTTTGATGCTATCCCTTCTAAACTTAGTGGCCTTCCTATACTCTTTTCTCAAAGTTGAGACCAGAGCCCTGTCCCTAGGGTTTGCTTTAAGAGCAGATTTTAAAGCTCTAAGTGCCCTAGTACAGGCGGAATCAAACCGCCTATGAGGCTTTGGCTCTCCCCTACCCCTTGGGACCATAAGGTTGTCAAACACTATGTGGCATATTGACTGGAAAGCAACCATGGTAACGTGGCCTGGTGAGGTCAGATCTTGACAGATCCTGATCTGATCTTCAATCTGTGGGCCAATGTTGGTGTAAAAATCATCTGGTACCACATTCCCCCACTTCAGCCGCCTACCTTGATCTATTGGGCGAAGGGTAGGTCCATGTTTGGTCTGCCCTGGCCTATGGCCCATAGAGTCCCCCCAGCGGATAATCAAAAGGACAGTGTTGTGGTCACTAAAGGGGGATAACACAGTGCAGTAAGAAATAATACACTCAAGGATAGCAGAGGTCACAAAAATATAATCAATAACAGTCCCCGTGGATGAGCCCTTAAACGTCGGTGTTCTATGGGCCCTCTCCCCTGCTGGAAATTCAAGGAGGTTAAAGTTGGCCAAGCAGTCCTCCAGTTCCTCGCCAGCCCTGGTATGTTCAAAGTGCGGGCCCTCCTGTTCCCAAGTCTCCAACTCTCCAATTGTAGTACAACCAAAATAACAAGGGTGGATGTTAAAGTCACCCATTAACACAAATTCATAACTGGTAAGGGTATTTTGGCTGAGTACGTTTAAAAAGGCATCCAATTTTGAGATGTTATCGCCACCATACTCCTTGTTGACAGAATTGTAGAAATTAATAAACAGAGTACTTTTTGACGGGCAGGTTTGCCTTTCTACTATTAAAGAGTTTGGAGCGTCATAATTGATCTGTTTTAGGGATCCAGTGAGGTCAAGAGAGAAAAGGGTCAAGAGGCCTCCCCTCGCTCTGCCTGCAGTACTAGGGCAAGCCGCGACTGAAAAGCCTACAAAACCATCCAACCAAAAACGAGATGTCATGTCCCACGTTTCTTGCAAGGCAATAACATTGTGGTCTGAGACAAATCCAACCCATTCATTGTCACTCATTTTTGTGCTAATTCCGGCAATGTTCCAACTGATGATTTTACAACCTTCTTCCTTGGTGGCTGCCATAGAGACCCTTACGTCCTCCTTAGGCGTTGTTGACTCTTCTATCGTATGTCAGTCCATATCATCCAGGCCAGACCAGGGAGAGAACTGATTACTTAAGCTCATACTTATCCAATCTACCAAAGTTGCTGCCTTAGTGTCATGATGTATCAAGGTGGGTGGGTTAGGTAAGGTAGTTACTGGTTGCCTTATGGTGGACTCGTGTGCATTTCTGCGTGCCGCTGCTAGCCTTTTACCCTGCCATCTGGCCTGATAGTTTGTATTGGGTTTATGAAAAGGTAGTGGTTGGTAGAAAAAACCCAAGGGGACAGGTCTAAGGCGATCCCTGGTTGAAATTACTGAGCCATCCCAGAAAAGTCTATTAGCCACATCCGCCCTGCAGAAATTTACAACCACACAGTCGCCATAAGTTGTTTTGGGTTGTTTACCAATCCATCCCACCCTTCTTGCATGGATGATCAGATCTGCTATGTTTCCACCACAACATTTTTCGCCACTCCATCGCCTGACTTTGGTGATTAGTTCCTCCGTTGATTCCCGTTCCCCTTCTCCCAGTGGGTCAACCCCAATGAACACTGCAACTAAAGGGGATGCTTCTGGTGGGAGATGGAGTTTATATGTACTTGGCGAGGACCTTTTCCTGGGTGGTTGTCTATTATCAGGCGGTGCTAGTGGGACAGGAGCCATGCTAAGGTTGCCTGTCGTTGCTTGCTGTGGAGGTATACAAAGATCACAAGGCCTATTATCGCTAGGTAAGTTTCCGCCTATTGGATTAGTCACAAATGTAGACCCCTCTGCCTTCCTGTTCACTCTCGTCTGATCTAGCTTACCATCGCCCATTTGAATGTAATTAGGGGGGAACGATTGGATGATTCTGTCAATGAGGGAACATTTCTTCAATAATCCTTCCAGGCATGTGTTTAAAGTATCTACGTTATCTTTGGCAATGCCCACCAACAATGGTTCAATCCTCGCCACAAATATTTCGTCCAATTTATCCTCCATAGTGGCTGATCTGTCTGCAGTAAGTGGCATGCTATTGGCTTTTTTCCCTCTCTTGCGGGGAATAGTTTTAGTGGCTATCTGGGTTTGTGCTCTTGGGGATGAGGCAGGTGGGGCGGGTTGTGAGTCAATAGCTGGTTGGGCGTGAGGGGGACGGTTGACAATGGTCACAAGGGGTTCCAAGGGTACGCCAGCTGGGGTGCGTGAAGGGTGAGTTATGGCGTCAGCTGTGAGTGATGTTTATGGGGTGCTTGGGGGAATCAATGCAGTGGCCAACTCTTGCTCCACATTGGCAATCTCCTTCGTTAGGGCCCCCACAGCCGAGGAGAGGTATGACATAATAGAGTTAGAATGCCTGGGCATTTTAGCGTTTTTTCCCCCCTCATCCATGGTGGTATGTTTCTTTCTCTTACCCCTCTGGGATGTTGGATGTTAGCGATGTGGCCCAGCCCGGCCTCCTTCGGCCCCTGACGGCCACAGACGGCCCGCCCAATGCCCGGGCTCCGCCCGGCGACGTCCCGCTCAAGTAGCGGTAAACCGGAAGTTGCCGCTAGGCTCCATGGGAGCTGTAGTCTCCAGCCTCCGGCCGCGAGATGGAGCAGTGCGGCGCGGCGACACTACAGCGTTTGGGCCCCAGCAGTCGGTGTCCGCCAGGTAAGTGAAGTCCTCAGCACATCTGCCGGCTTGTTCAGCTCTCCCCCTTTCCGCCGAGGAAGCGTCCCGCTCAAGTAGCGGTAAACCGGAAGTTGCCGCTAAGCTCCCTGGGAGCTGTAGTCTCCAGCCGCCGGCCGCGAGATGGAGCAGTGCCGCGCGGCAAGACTACAGCGTTTGGGCCCCAGGAGTCGGTGTCCGCCAGGTAAGTGAAGTCCTCAGCACCTCTGCCGGCTTGTTCAGCTCTCCCCCACTCCGCCGAGGAAGCGTCCCGCTCAAGTAGCGGTAAACCGGAAGTTGCCGCTAGGCTCCCTGGGAGCTGTAGTCTCCAGCCGCCGGCCGCGAGATGGAGCAGTGCGGCGCGGCGAGACTACAGCGTTTGGGCCCCAGGAGTCGGTGTCCGCCAGGTAAGTGAAGTCCTCAGCACCTCTGCCGGCTTGTTCAGCTCTCCCCCACTCCGCCGAGGAAGCGTCCCACTCAAGTAGCGGTAAACCGGAAGTTGTCGCTAGGCTCCCTGGGAGCTGTAGTCTCCAGCCGCTGGCCGCGAGATGGAGCAGTGCGGCGCGGCGAGACTACAGCGTTTGGGCCCCAGGAGTCGGTGTCCGCCAGGTAAGTGAAGTCCTCAGCACCTCTGCCGGCTTGTTCAGCTCTAAGTATGGGTATAGGGGTGTATGTTTTAGGGTACTGAAGTATATGTTTTGGGGTGTTTGGGTATTTTTAGGGTTTAGATATAGTTTTGGGTAATGGGGTACAGGGGTAGTTTTAGGGTTTAGGGATAGGTATGGGTTTTGGGGTACAGGGATATTTTTAGGGTTCAGGGCTAGGTTTGGGTTTTGGGGTATAGGGGTGTTTTTAGGGTTCAGGGCTAGGTTTGGGTTTTGGGGTACAGGGGTATTTTAAGGGTTCAGGGCTAGGTTTAGGTTTTGGGGTACAGGGGTATTTTTAGCGTTCAGGGCTAGGTTTGGGTTTTAGGGTACAGGGGTATTTTAGGGCTCAGGGGTAGGTTTGGGTTTTGCGTTCCAGGGTTATTTTTAGGGTTCATGACTAAGTTTGGGTTTTGGGGTAGAGGGGTATTTTTAGAGTTCAGGGGTCGGTTTGGGTTTTGGGGTACAGGGGTGTTTTAAGGGTTAAGGGCTAGGTTTGGGTTTTGGGGTACCAGTATATTTTAGGGTTCAGGGGTAGGTTTAGGTTTTAGGGTACAGTGGTATTTTTAGGGTTCAGGGCAAGGTTTGGGTTTTGCTGTACAGGGGTATTTATAGGGTTCAAGGGTAGGTTTGGGGTTTGAGGTACAGGGGTATTTATAGGGTTCAGGGCTAGGTTTGGGTTTTGGGGTACAGGGGTATTTTTAGGGTTTAGGGATAGGTTTGGGTTTTGGGGTACAGGGTATATTTATAGGGTTAAGATGGGTTAGTGTTTAAGGGTGTTGGGGTATTTTAAGGAGTATGGGTGGGTCATGATTATGGGGCGCAGGAGTATTTAAAGGGAGCAGGGTGGGATTAGCACATGATATGAGACATGGCATGAAGAGCGGAACGTACCACATGCCCCCAGCATTTGTCACACCCCCAACACACGCCCACAGCACAACGCAGACAAGCCCACAAGGGACTACTTTGCTGGCACGGTTCTTTTACCTTTTAAATGTATATGGTGGGCGTCTGTGTTGGGTGTTGTGATTGGTGCTGTCGTTCCTGAGATTACCTGCCTCAAAGGCTTGGGCTCTTTCTTTATTATATTAGTATATATATATATATATATATATATATATATATATATATATTACCTACTGGCTATCGCCAGTAGGTATATATAGTTAGGATTAATTCCCTATGGGACTTTTGAAAATTCTATGTCTAATAACTTTGGCGTTTGTGGATGGAATCGGCTGAAATTTTCAGGAAAATGGCACATTTTGTTTCTGAGCAGCTCCTGAAAATTTGGTGGGGTTTCGTCAAGGGGGGGCTGAGAAAAAAGGGGGGTCCCAAAACGCGTTTTTTGCATTGAGTTTTCCATAGGGCGGTTGGACTCACTTTTAGCTCGAACGGCTGAATGGATTTGCACGAAACTTGGCAAAATTGTAGGGACTGTTAGCCCGATGTGCCTTTGCTAGGTCTCAATATATGTGCTCCAGTAGTTTTTGAGAAATTAACGTTTAAATCAAGATATATATCTGTAACAGCGCTCTGGGCAGCGATCCGGTCCGCTTACTTTTCGCTTATCGGAACTTTGCGCGCAGAAAGCTGATTGGCTCTCCGGTGTCTGTCAACATTCTAAACAGTCCGGAGCGGCCGCCATCTTGTCTCTCGGTAGGATCGAGAGAGAAGAAGAGGTGAAAAACGAAGGGTGAATTTAATGAAAGGGGGCAAGGTATCCTCCTTTTGACCCCCTAGGAATGCTGTTGGGGTTATTAAAGGGACCCGTGGGGAAAAGAAAAAAAAAATGATTTTTCACGGTAGAAGCGCTTCACGGGCCGCGAACTGGGCCGCAAACTGGTAGCGAAACGGGAATTCGCCATTTTGTGCTTCGTAAATTAAATTACTAGTTATAAGTGGGTACGGGAGACGTATCCTAATCCCCTATGTTTCCTGAGGGTGGGTGAGGAGGCTGATATATGTTGATACATCTCTTCCAGCGGCTGTGCGTGAGCTTTTTTTTTTTTTTTGCTGCGTGACAGTCCGGAGCGGCCGCCATCTTGTCTCTCGGTAGGATCGAGAGAGAAGAAAAGGTGAAAAACTAAGGGGGAATTTAATGAAAGGGGGCAAGGTATCTCTCTCTTGACCCCCTAGGAATGTTGTTGGGGTTATTAAAGGGTCCCGTGGGGAAAATAAAAAAAAAAATGATTTTTCACGGTAGAAGCGCTTCACGGGCCGCGAACTGGGCCGCAAACTGGTAGCGAAACGGGAATTCGCCATTTTGTGCTTCGTTAATTAAAGTACTAGGTATAAGGGGGTGCGGGAGACATATCCTAATCCCCTATGTTTCCTGAGGGTGGCTGAGGAGGCTGATATATGTTGATATATCTCTTCCAGCGGCTGCTCCATCTTGCCTTTTTTCGAATGCCACAATTTTGTCGTGCACGGCAGCCATTTTAGATGCCAGGCTGGTCCCAGGCTATCACCTACCCCTGCGGATGTAGTTTATGGCCCCAGCTGTAGAGAATTCAGACATGGCAATCCTCCTGATTCAGGCGTGTGAGTACTGATTTCAGTGCTAGTCTCCCGCCTCCCGATTTCTGCAAGCAAAAACCCGGGGGCATATTACTAACAACTAGCGATAATTTTTGTCTATAACTTGTTTAGAGACAAAAATTATTGCCGCACATCGGCGATTTTTATCGCAGATAAACCTTGCTATTATCGCAGAAAAGTCAGCGATATTCATGTATTATCGACCTAATGCTCTTAGCCATGTTATCCACCTCCCATTGGATAACATGGCTAAGAACTGCTCAGGGCAGGTGTTAGATTTTGGAGATATTCGCGCTTAGCGCGAATATCTCCAAAAGTTGGTAATAGAAGGTAGCGATGTTAGGGACTGTTTCCAGTCGCTAACATCTTGGCACGCCACTTTGCATGTCATTAGTGATAAGTATCACTGACATGCAAAGCCGGGCCCAAGATGGTCGCTATCTCCTTTTAGGTGTCACTAACTGGTGTTAGCGACAGCTTGATAATAGGGAAATAATTTTATCTCCGCTTTCATGGTTTTTAAAGCCAAAAAAGCGGAGATAAACCCCCTTGATAATATGCCCCACGATTCCTTGGGGGTTTCAGCTGACAGGGCTTGGTATTGTGTTACATGGTAATTTTTCCATGAAACGTCAGAGGGTCGATGTAGGGGTTCTAGAAGAGGTGATAAACCATTTAAGCCTCATGAACAAGCGCATGGTCTTTTAAAGATTTGTGAAGTACTCGGGGCGGCGGTGTGTGTGTGCCCTCTTTCAGGAGCGGGCGGGGGGGCACTGCCAGCAACTTGCCAGGTCAGGTAGTGTTCAACACGTGCATCACTCTTTCTCTGCTTGCTATTGCGCTCCATGCTTCGGAAAGGTAAGAAAAAGAACGTGCATTTGAGTTTGAAATGTCCGATCCTGCAGCAGCACACTTCCAAAGCCCACACATGACAATAACCCGATTCAAGGCCCCATTCACCCGTTTTTCAAAAAATAGATAACACTCCAACAAATTAAGGTTATAAAACTTTATTAACTTTTAACGATAATGAACAGAACAAAAACTAAAAACATTTAAACATTTATTAACACAAAAAGCAACAATGGTTAGAAGCTGTCTTTTGTGCGAATAGTCCCAAGGCAGCACAACGTGCAGAGTTCTGGACGGCACCCAGGTGATGTCGCCTGGGTGCCGCACTGGTTTAGGGATCCTACAATGCTGCTCCGAAAATTGGCGTGGGGCGTCCCGGGTGGGGTGGGGGGAGGCCTCGTCAGTAGCGGTCTGTTGTGCGAATAGTCCCAAGGCAGCACAACGTGCAGAGTTCTGGACGGCACCCAGGTGATGTCGCCTGGGTGCCGCACTGGTTTAGGGATCCTACAATGCAGCACAGAAAAACAGCGTGGGGCGTCCCGGGTGGTGCGGGGGGAGGCCTCGTCAGTAGCGGTCTGTGTCCAGTGTCACATGGCTGACACAACATGTACGACAGGCACCCAGGTGATGTCCAGTAAACTGCCGCACTGGTTTTGGTATCCTACAATGCTGCTCCGAAAATTGGCGTGCGGCGGCCCGGGGGGGGGGGGGGGGGGAGGCGGCGTGAACGGGTCTCCCCAGGTGGCGGCCATCTAGCTGAGTTGCGCTCGCTCTTGCGGCCACAGCGTCTCGCTCACCATGTTGTGGAGTTGCTCCCACTCTTGCAGTGCAGCGATAGGCGGCTGCCACATGGCTGTCAAAATGGCGGACGGCTCTTCGGTTTTGGGCCTGGTCCACTGAAATGGCCCTGGGACACCTTGGAAGTCGGACGCTTGCCTGCTAGGGCTTGGGCTCCATTCTCGAAAAGCGTCCCCTCAGCCGTGAAGATTGTATAAAAGTCTTGGGGGCCCCCGACTCCCGCAGGCTTCCGGTGGGGAGCGGCTGCCATGATTGCTCGCGGAATGACCACGACGGAGCCACGAGATGGTGGTGCTCTCATGCTGACGCCAGCTTCAGTCTGAATGATCCAGAAACAAGGTGGGGCTTTCATCGTTTGGGAAAAAAAAATGTTCTAAACCAATGAAAAGTGTTATTTTTAGGTCATATGACCAAGCCTTCCATCTTTAGGAAACCAAAAGTAAAATGAACCAATGAAAAGTTTTATAAACAAGTCACATGACCTGTTATGCGACATAGGGCTACAAAAAGCGTAGAAAATCCGTTGGCACGTGAGGCGGCGTCAGTAGCGGACCGATGTGCGAATAGGCCGAAGGCAGCACAACGCGCCGAGATCCGGATGGCACCGAGGTGGTGTCCAGCAAATTGCCGCACTGGTGTGGCCATCCTACAATGCTGCGCCGAAAGACGGCGTGTCCAGCTGAATTGCGGTCACTGTTGCGGTACAGTGACTCGAACGCGCCGAGATCCGGATGGCGCCGAGGTGGTGTCCAGCAAATTGCCGTACTGGTGTGGCCATCCTACAATGCTGCGCCGAAAGACGGCGTGTTCAGCTGAGTTCCGGTTACTCTTCCGGCACAGTGACTCGAACGCGCTGAGATCCGGATGGCACCGAGGTGGTGTCCAGCAAGTGGCTGCACTGGTGTGGCCATCCTACAATGCTGCGCCGGAAGTCGGCGTGGGGTGCCCCGTTGGCTTATGAGGTGATGTCAGTAGTGGACTGATGTGTCAATAGGTCGGAACCAGCACAAGGCGCCAAGATCCGAATGGCAAGTCCTGGATGTTGAGTGCCTCAGTTGAGATTTCTGAGAAGTGCTTGTAGAACTGTCTGAAGCTTATTTGCACCTGCTGCAGCTTCACTAGGTCCGGCGGAACTTGTTGCCTTTTCCTTTGTGCTTCTTTTCCTACAATGCGTTTCTTCTGAAGACACGACCAGGTCCCTGAATGTGTGCAGGGGGACGCTATTGAATGAATGAACGCGCCGAGATCTGGATGGCACCGAGGTGGTGTCCAGCAAATTGCCGCACTGGTGTGGCCATCCTACAATGCTGCGCCGAAAGTCGGCGTGGGGTGCCCCGTTGGTTTATGAGGTGATGTCAGTAGCGGACCGATGTGTGAATAGGTCGGAACCAGCACAAGGCGCCCTGCACTGTTGAGCCTTTTTCAATGTCTGTTTTTTGTTCTTTCCCCTCCATCAAAAACAAAACAAAAATACAAGGCGCCAAGATCCGAATGGCAAGTCCTGGATGTTGAGTGCCTCAGTTGAGAGTTCTGAGCAGTGCTTGTAAGACTGTCTGAAGCTTATTTGCACCTGCTGCAGCTTCACTAGGTCCGGCGGAACATTTTTCCTTTTCCTTTCTGCTTCTTTTCCTACAATGCGTTTCATCTGAAGACACGACCAGGTCCCTGAATGTGTGCAGGGGGACGCTATTGATTGAATGAAAATGGCGGCTTGACACAAAGCTGACTCAAGCGTTACTGTTGGTGCTATACAGACAAAAATTGGTTTTCAGTTTGTACATTCTTCAGGTTTTTTTTTCCATCCAAGTCTGATTGAGAGTTTGTAGAAAAATGGCTTCAGATTTTCCACATACTACTCTTCAACATTCTTCCTAAATGTAACAATGTGAAACTCACTAGGAGAACGGCTGTTTCTGTTTCCTTTCAAAATGCTGCCACCAATATTTTCTGAATAGAAGACACCATCTTGTAACATAAAGGGCCGAAAGGGGTTCTGGTCTGGCCGATGGTTGGTGGAGACATTTTGACTATATCTTGGACCTGCCCGGCCTCGCCCAAAATGGCGCCGGTATAAATGGGACTCGTAACTCTTTGCCCGCAAATGTATATCTAGAAAATGTTATTGTAAGTGGCCCTGTCGTATTTTAATTACAAAATGTACGTCCACCGATTCCGCAACTGTTAGACACCTTTGTTCTTGTCACCTAATGGCCCGCTCGTTACGTTCTTCTACAGTGTAAATGTCTCCTCATCATATACGATTTGAGTTTGCTCCGTGGCCGGCCCACGTGGTTATAGGCCCGTATTTGTATACTGACATTTTCACAATAAAGGTTTTTAAAACAAAACACGGTAGTAGTATTTTCATTTGTAAAGTTTTTACTTTTAGTGACTGTTTTCGAATCAGTAAAAGGCAAGTGAAATAAAGCAGTCCAATTACATGACGGATAAAAGGTATAATATGTAGGAACGCAGTAAAGATAAATGGTCAAGGGCAGTTGTGTTTTTCATGTCTGCAACATAAAGTGATCGATAAGAATCTGATAATCAGGCGTATCGGCGACTAAGACAGCAGGCCGAATCTCTTTTACTCAACGGCTCCGTCATGGAAGGAAGAAACGCCCTTTTTCTCGAAAAAGGAATATATTTTACTTGCAAGACAGTTGTAAATTTTCCGGGAAAGTACATTAGCCTGGAATATTATAACATATGTTTGAAAAAAAAATATTGTTCGAAAATAATAAAAACCGTAATTTTTAGGTCATAAGACCAAGCTTTTCATCATTAAATTAACAAAAGTAAAATGAACCAATGAAAAGTTTTATTAACAAGTCACATGACCTGTTATGCTTACGTTACGCGCTGCGCGCCGCGCCTCGGATCACTTCCGGGTGCGCTAACGCGGCGTGTCATAAAACGCATTACGCGACAACGTAGGTCAAGAATATAGTCTAAATGTCTCCACCAACCAGCGTTCAGAACACAACCCCTTTCAGCAGTCCAAAAAGTTCTGTTAAATGACAACAGAGGGGACAGGCAACAAGAACCATCAGTCAAAGAGGGGAGGGCAAGTTCTTCTCTTCCGGGTCATGTTGGGGCGCTACCGGAACTGATCGAATTGGTAGTCTACAGTGTTTCTGGATGTTTCAGACTAAAGCTGGCGTCAGCATGAGACCACTACCATCTCGTAGCTCCGTCGTGGCCATTCCACGAGCAATCATGGCAGCCGCTCCCCACCAGAAGCCTGCGGGAGTCGGAGGCCCCCAAGACTTTTGTAGAATCTTCACGGCTGAGGGGACGCTTTTCGAGAATGGGACCCAAGCCCTAGCAGACAAGCGTCCGAGTTCCAAGGTGTCCCAGGGCCATTTTAGTGGACCAGGCCCAAAACCGAAGAGCCGGCCGCCATTTTGAGAGTCCTGTGGCAGCCGCCTATCGCTGCACCGCAAGAGCGGGCGCATCTCAACTACATGGTGAGCGAGACGCTGTAGTCGCAAGAGCGGGCGGAAAACAGCTGAATGGCGGAAGAGGCACAGTGTAGCAAAAGCGGGCGGAATGGCAACTAAAACGATAAAGGGGCGCCCCACTACAGCTTGTCTTCAGGTCAAACGGATTGTGGGACAAGGTCCAGAATTGAAGAGTCATCAAAAGGCAAAAAGTACCGCCGGACCCCGGGAGCCGGCCGCCTATGTCGGGGGCGATCTCAGGCTACACCAGTGCTATAAGACTTGGGGAGGGTGTCGGAGCCAAGCGTCTTCTCCGAGTCCATGGCCATCACAGCGTCCCTCAGGGGCCTCTGTCAAGCTGTTTAGGAAGGTAACATATTACATTGTTTTCTAATGCAGTCAGGTCCACAAACGACACTCACTTACTTTGAGAATAGTGAAGCTGCAGTAGGTGGAAATAAGCTTCAGACAGTGTTACAAGCGCTGCTCAGAACTCTTAACTATGGCACCCAACATCTAGAACTTATGCTATTTGAGAATGGTAGTGACATCGAAGCATCTCAGGGACCAAAACCATTAACGTACTTTCACGTATGAAAATCTTACTTGGGGAGGGGGCAGGAGCGAAGCGCCCCCTCCCAGTCAGCGCCACCACACCGTATGTTGAAAATCTGAAGCCATCGTTCTACAAAGTCAACCAAACTTGGATTGAAAAATCTAGAAAAATGTACAAACTGAAAACCAGTTTTGGTCTGCATAGCATCAGTAGCAACGCTTGAGTCAGCTTTGTGTCAAGCCGCCATTTTGATTCAACAAAGCACAGGCATTGAAAAAGGCTGAAATTCAGAACTCTAAACTATGGCACCCAACATCCAGGAGCTTGCTATCCGGATCTTGGAGCCTTGTGCTGTTTTCGATCTATTCACACATCGGTCCACTACTGACATCATCTTATAAACCAACGTTATGTAAATAGTTTTTTAATAAAATGTTTTACCCTGTTTCTTTGCTGGTGTGTTGTCTATATTTTTAATATTTGCATAGGGTTTGTCATTATTTTGTGCGGGATGGGTGATGGAGCCGAGCTGTCTTGCAGCCCTCATGGTGTGGAGCTCAGTTCATCTCACTATTTTCGTATTTCTCAAGAAGGGTTGTTCCTAATATTTCTATTTTAGCGAGGTCAAAAAGAGATCCAATTAGTGGCCTACTGATTTTGCTCGATTACTTTTATTTTTTTTACACGATTTTTCACTATCTGCAAAGACTAAACAGAGTATTGCGACTTTGTGCTTGTTTGTAAATAGAGAATGATCCAAAGAGAACCAATTCTAAAACAGTAAATGCTTGGACAACAATCAATCAAATGGAGAGACAAGGAGGTACGACGGATTACAACGGAGGGGAGGGGGGGGGCAGCGTTCAAAGCACATCAGCGTGCATAAATACGAAAATGTTTTTATCTATCACGTACTTGACATTTTAAAGCTTTTCATATTTGCTATTAAAAAACCAATGAAATTCACAGAAAAAACCATAGGTTATAGTGGATATATAGTTAGGAATTTGCATTTACAAAACCTTGAAAATTCAATGAAAAAACCATAGGTTATAGGCCATATATAGTTAGGAATTAGCATTTACAAAACCTTATTTTACTCGCATAAAACCATTGAAATTCCATATATAGTTAGCTAACTATAAGCGCTAACTATATATCGCGCACCCGCAATCCACTGCTGATGATGTCACATATTACATCATTCATGACATGGTCAGTGACATCACTGATGACATCACTGATGACATCTCAAATGACATCACTGATGACATCTCAAATGACATCACTGATGACATCACTGATGACATCTCATTTGACATTACTGATCACATCACTGATGATATCATTCATGTGATACTACGATGAACCTCTTCAGACTCTAATATAACCTTAGATACAATCAGTGTAAACAGACACTCACAGACTGTCACTCATCCATGGAGTTACTCACACACCTAGTCAGTCATGCAAAGAATCAATCACACCTCCATTTCCTCAACTATACAGTTATACAAACTTTACTTATTCAAACATATACTAACACATATTTACTCTCTTATACAATCCCTGATACAAGTTCACAATGATCCATACAGCGACTCACACATTCACTGGCTCTTATGCACAGTTATTTATATATGTCAACTCTCACATGTACTGTGTTTTACATATGTACTTACTTTGACATGTAGCACTGAGATATCCATTCACTCACCAATACACTCATGCACACAGTCAACCGCCCATACAGCTGTTTCCACATGCACTTTTGAGACCATACATCTAGTGAATCAACTGCTCACACATCTATGCACAGAGTCATACACCTCCCAGCCACCCACACACACACTCAGTCTCCCATACAAATACTTGGGCAACCAATCAATAACCCATATAGTTACTCATATAGCTACTTATCAACACATGCAACAGTTTACAGAACAACAGACATAATAATGATGCACAAATTAAGACAGTTTAGTCACTAACCCATGCACTCAGTGAGACACATTTAATCACTCACTCATACAGTCAGTCATGCACCTACTAAATCCTTCATCCAGACAATTATACATCCACTCATTCTTCAATATGTAAGACATATTTTAACTTTACAGAAACATACAGTCACTGGATGTTGTCATCAGTGATGTCATCAGTGATGTCATTTGAGATGTCATCAGTGATGTCATCAGTGATGTCACTGACCACGTCATGAATGATGTAATATGTGACATCATCAGCAGTGGATTGCGGGTGCGCGATATATAGTTAGTGCAACTAACTATATATGGAATTTCAATGGTTTTGTGTGAGTAAAATAAGGTTTTGTAAATGCGAATTCCTAACTATATATGGTCTATAACCTATGGTTTTTTCAGTGAATATATATATATATATATATATATATATATATATATATATATATATATATAGAGAGAGAGAGATAGAGAGAGAAAGAGAGAGAGACTATGTCTCTAATATATTTAAAGAGAGAGCTATATCTATCTATATGTATATGTAAGTACATATATATATATATATATATTTTTTTCTCCTCCGTGTCTTCGAACAGCCGTGCACTCCGAATCAACAGGTGCGTCGTGGGAAAGGACCGCCCAAGCTCGGTCCATAACATCAACACCTCTCCCCATTCACTAAGTACCGGTCCACAATGCTGTGTGCTGGCCACAAAGTTCTTTAATGGTACAGCTGAAAAGGACGCGTTTCGCCGGCACAGCCGGCTTGTTCGCCAATAGTTTCACCATTTGTCAAATGGCCATTTTGAACACCGTATTTGGCCACTTAGTCACGTGTCACTTAGTCACTTGACTTGACTAAAAATACAATGTGCACAAAGAAAGACTAGTAGTTCAGTTCATCAACCTCAGTTACAACTTCTGCTTTTTACAATTGTAAAATACAATCACTTTAAAACCATGCAAGTACTGACTAACAGCTCTATGTCATAAGATAATAACAACAGCACCACTATCGCGGTATTTCTGCATAACATGAAAAAATGTTATTCAATAAAACTTTATGCGTACTGCCAGGCAACGCAGATTTTTACTCTCCAGGCAAGGATTTAATCCCAAAAGAGTAATTACAAAGGATGTTATGTTTTGTGCTGTGTTGAACCCAAGTGGGTGTATACTCATTTCTACTGCTTGATAGAGACATTGTTTACTACTGGGTTATAATCTAGCTCAAGTGGGCAAGATAACAACATTTTGTACTGTCTTTTAAAATAAAACCAAAGAAAAGAAAATATAGCGTGTGATGATCAAACTCTACAAAAAATAAATACAAAAATTATAAAGACAAAATATTAAAACCAATGTTTTTGAGATGCTCTAATACTCTGCTAATCTATATCGATTTATCATACAACAGTCTATCGAAACATTTCATAAGTGTGTAATCAAATCTTCATCCATATTTAGACCTATCGGGGCCTTACTGTTCAGTTAAAAAATATAAGAGGACTCTAATCGCCTAAGTTTCTTTTCACGGTTGCCTCCCCGAATATTGAAAGGGACGCAATGGGTTACAAAGTAACTTAGCCCTTTTGTATCCTTCTGATGATGGTTTTCAAAGTGGCGTGCCACTGGATATGCCTTATCACCATTGCGTATCACTCTCAAATGCTGGAGCACTCTTTTATGAACAGGAAGAATATCGCTGCCCACGTACCGCAGGCCACACGAGCACTGCAGCATGTAGACAGCATACACTGTCCTTCACGTGAAGAATCCTTTAATTTTCTTCACTCTGTTAGACAGACCAGGTGCATAGGTATGTGTATTAATCCCATGATTGCATGCCTTACACTTTGTGCATTTGATAAACCCTTCTCTCTTTTTTAGCCAATTTTTTGATTGGGTGGTTGGTTGCTGCGAGATCATGTTACTAACTAACATTTGTTTGAAAGAGTGAGCCTTTCTAAACGTTACTGCTGGCCTTTTTTGCACATTTCTACCTAGTATCGGATCATTCCGAATAAGGTGCCAATGTTTGTTCAAAATATTTCTAATCTGCCCATGTTTTCTGTTATATGCTGTAATCATTTTTACTTGATTTGTCTGTGTACTCTCTTTTCTGATCTTACTCTGACTTTTAGTAAATAGACTGTCCTCCCTGCTTCTTTTCTTTGATTTCTTTATAGAGGCTCGAATATTGCCTCTGTCATAACCCCGAGCTGTAAATCGAGATTCCAGATTAGTGAATTCTTTCTCAAGTGTTTGTTGGTCACTACAATTACGAATCATCCTCAGACTCTCACAATACGGAATACTCTTGATTAGGTTCTGGGGGTGGAAACTCGAAGCATGAAGCAAAGTGTTTACCGCTGTTGGTTTCCTGAAGAGTTTAGTATGTAGTTTAGAGTCCTTCACATAAACTGTGAGGTCAAGGAAATTAACCTCATTCCTGCTGACAGTACTCATAATTGTCAAATTAAGTGAGTTTTGTTGTAATTTTTTGATGAAATTACTAACACTCTCCTCTGATCCTCTCCATACGACAAAAAGATCGTCGATGAAACGACTCCAGTGGAGAATATTTTCTTTCCATTCTCTGTGGAACTCGACCCGGACCACCTGCTCCTCCTACCAGCCCATATGCAAATTAGCATAGCTGAGGGCAAAGCAGGTGCCTATTGCGGTTCCACAAAGTTGGTGATACATGTCAATATTAAAAAGGAAGAAGTTATTCTTCAAACACACCGAGACCATCTTGAGTAGCATTTGAGTATGCGACCAAAGGCCAATAGGGCGTTGGCTCAGGAAATACTTCACTGCTTGTAAACCATCAACATGTCTAATGCTAGTATATAGCATGGTTACATCAATGGTAACCAAAAGCATATCCTCTTCCCAAGGGAGGTTATACATTTTTTTGAGAAAGTCACTAGAATCCTGGACATAGGAAGGCAATAACTTCACAAAAGGGCAGATAAAAGAGTCAACATATTTAGAGGTATTTTCTAATGCCCCACCAATTGCTGATATTATAGGACGCCCCAGTGGATTTTCAAAATTCTTGTGCACCTTGGGAATAAGGTAAAAAACAGGTGTTATTGGATTAGAATTCTTCAAAAATTGCCATTCTTCCCTTGTGATCAAACATTGCTTATACCATTCGTCAAGTTGTATTCTGTAGGAACTATGGTTACTCTGCATCATCGTCTCTGTTGTTTTTGTATAATTATTGTGATGACCAAGCTGTTTATAAGCTGGTGTTGACGGGTGGCTCATCCAGCCCCTGGTCCTCTCTCTTCTGGCCCCCTTCTCTTGGCCCCTCTCCTGAACCCACTACCTCTGTTAAAACCCTTGGCATAAAACTCAATTCCCAACTCACCCTTCACTCCCAGGTTAGCTCTGTGGTATCTTCCTCTTTCCTTTCACTGCGCACTATACGCAGGGTGTCCCGTTTCTTCACTTTCTCTGCTCTTAAACTCATCATCTTAGCCATGGTGGTGTCCCGCCTGGACTACGGCAACGCCCTATATGCAGGTATCCCTGCATACAGCTTACGGCGTTTGCAGCAGATACAAAACCAGCCTGGTCTTCAATCTTCCTAAATTTCACCGTTCTTCCCCCCTCTTGAAATCCCTACACTGGCTCCCTGTGCGAGCCCGGATCCAATTCAAGCTCGCCTCCTTCACCTTCTTGGCCCGATTGGGCCTGGCACCAGCATTCATCTCCTCAGAGATCACCCCCTACGTACCCACCAGGGAACTTTGCTCGTCTTCCCAGTCCCTCCTCACCATCCCTCGCTACCGGACTAAGAAGTGGGGAGGTTCAAAATTTGCCACCCTTGCCCCGATACTCTGGAACTCCCTCCCCCTGGAACTCCATACCATCACTCTGCACCCTCAATTTCGCAAACATCTCAAGGCCCACTTATTCACAAAGTCTTTTGACTAAATCCCCAACAGTTTCCCCCCTCTTTTAGCCCTGGACCTTGTTAGTTCTAGCGCCAAGAAACCGCAGGTATATGAGCGCTTTACAAATATTTTAAAACTCAAAACTCAAACTCAAGCTTCACTCATGTATTTCATTTTATCCCACCCTTATCTGCGTGACGCACAACACAATTACCCTTGGATTTAAGTTTTGTAATTAACGCAGAATTCTCTTTTTCATGCTGGGTGAGTTTTTTATGTTTTACACTGGTGCATTTTTCAAGGTTTTTTAAAGTAATTTACAACTTGTTCATTAAAGATGTCCACCGCGTCTTTGGTGCTCATGGGAATACATCTTGATGCTGGTTGAAATCCTGATGGAGCACTGATGTCAATCTCCACTTCTTGTTCTCTTGCGATCTCAGAAACCTGGTTAGTAATCAAAGGTCTAAGTTCATCCTGTTCAGTCACTGGTGCCAGGTTGCTCATCCAATGGATTCAATTCAAGTAGTAAATCCATATCAGACACTGAAAGCTGGTTGGTTTGTATGGCCGCATTCATCAACTGCTCACCTTCCTTTTGACTTTTCGGATGATTGGATGCAAAATGTGTCTTCAATTTAAGTGATCTTATAAATTTGAAGGTATCTACTCTTGTTGCGACATAGGTAAAATCTGCGGGAGGACAGTATGATAATCCTAGTTGTAAGATTTTCTCCTCTTTATCAGTAAGGTTGAGATTGGTCAAGTTAATTACTGTCCCTTTCTCCTCCGCAGTTGCATATTCCGTAATTTTTTGCTTTTCATAGAGGACGCATTGTCGGAGTTTGGCCCCTTTACGCCTCTATTTCCTTTGCCTCTTCCTCTTGGTTTGTTTACGTGAGTTGCCTGAGGTCTTGGGCGGAGGTTGAACCTCCTCTCCTAAAAAAGCAAACTCGTTGGAATAAAAAGACAAAAAAAATACAGTTAAATAACAAGTTTGAGTGTTTATATGTTGGTTGGCTCTAAAAAGAGCCATTGTGTTCATTGAGTGTTTTTTGTACCTACAAGTAAGTACCGATGCAGAGTCTAAAGTTACAGAGGAAGACTCTGTTCCCCTCATCTGTGAAATGTACTCTGTCTCCTCTATAAATGCCTTGCATGTTGTAAAGCAAGTTGTTGTGGTTTATAGAACCCATACCATAGTCTCTGAGGAAAGCAGTAACAGACTTATTCACATGTTTTCTTGCTTTCTCAATCTGTGGACAATATTGGTTGGAGGAGTTCCATTTTTGGCTTTGGCATATATTAGAATATACAAAGGCAGTTTGTGGAAAAAGTGACATCAATTGCCAGAAGGTGTCCTTTAAAAGCATTTCCAGACCTACCCCAGTCAAAGTACCTAGGTCATTGCCAACACAGTGCACAATTATGAGGTCAGGGTGTGGGAGATGCAAAAAGGATTTTACAATGGCATCAATTGGTGACATCTCAATCCTCTCTGGCCAATCCACATAATATCCACATTTAGTAAATCAAGGTTATGAAAGCATCTATTTGCTGCATACCTTTCACTCCAGAGAATATAGCTGTGTCCTACAATCCACACTGTAAGCATCTTGAAGGGAGATCTGGTTGTGCTCAGATGGGCTCTGGAAATGAAATGGCAGTTTGAAAAGTAGGAGTTCCGAAAAAATGTGGATGAGATTCAGTGCAATTGAAAAAAAAGGGAATGATTGGTGGTTTCTGAAAATTCAACATTGAAAACTAGGGTGCATGCTACTGTTTTTCAAAAGGAGAAATGCTAATGGCTGAGAAAAAGTCATTGAAAGGTACATTGCACAGGATAAGCTGGTATTTTGAGTAGTCAAACACCCTTGCTGGTTTGGTTTGCAACATTTGGTGATGAACTTTTCACCTTTGTGTTCAGTTAGGTGTTCTATGGAGTGTTACCATGGTAACAGGCAGAGAGAGCTGTGGGGGAAGGTTGGACATTATGTGAGTTTGAAAGTGTAGAATTGTAGAACCAATTAAAATATTAGTTTGGTTTTGAATTTGTGTGGGAAGATATTTCATTGGTTATCTACAAGAATATGTGTGTAAAATGAGAGGGAAACTATGTCATTTTATGATTCCAGTGACTGGTGCACAATTGAGAGATTCTGCTTAAGAAAATCTGGTGTGTGATTGTCACTGTTCTAAATCTACAAAGGCATTTTTAAAGGTGAGTTGTTAATTTGTGAGGAGATCTATGCTGTGCAGTTTATGTGAATAAGAAAAATGTGTTCTAATGTGGAAGCACGAGTTTATTTGTATAGAGTGTAATTCTGAATTTGTCTGCTTTGGGAAAAACATTGTGATAGTTGCATTTGGTATGTTAATGTGTTTGAGGAGATATTTGTTTTTCAAGTAAGTGAATTCTCATTTCTACATTCTCAGTCCCATCTTGAGCCCCTACACTGCCTGAACACCACTGCACTGTCCTAAAATCTGAAACAGCACTCCCAGCAATACTCTCTTTCACTGTAGTAATCATTTTACTGAATTGCAAGGCATACTGTCATGTGTCTAAGATCACAGTGTGAGTCAGATTTCATTTCACAAAATCGTGGCATAATAATTTGCTTAGTTGATGTGTTTAAAAATATAGCAATGCATGTAGTCATGGAGTGAGTCAGGCCTGGGTGTGCTGTAGAAATTACATACCAACTCTCTCTGTAGCATGTAGTAATCATGTCAGTGAATTCTCATTTCTACATTCTCAGTTCCACCTTGAGCCCCTACACTGCCTGAACACCACTGCACTGTCCTAAAACCCGAAACAGAACTCCCAGTAAGACTCTCTTTCACTGTAGTAATAATTTTACTGAATTGCAAGGAATACTGTCATGTGTCTAAGATCACAGTGTGAGTCAGACTTCATTTCAGAAAATTGTGGCAGAATAGTTTGCTTAGTTGATGTGTTTAAAAATATGGCAATGCATGTAGTCATGGAGTGAGTCAGGCCTGGGTGTGCTGTAGAAATTGCATAACAACTCTCTCTGTAGCATGTAGTAATCATGTCAGTGAATTCTCATTTCTACATTCTCAGTCCCACACTGAGCCCCTACACTGCCTGAACACCACTGCCCTGTCCTAAAACCTGAAACAGCACTCCCAGCAAGACTCTCTTTCACTGTAGTAATCATTTTACTAAATTGCAAGGCATACTGTTATGCGTCTAAGATCACAGTGTGAGTCAGACTTCATTTCACAAAATGGTGGCAGAATAATTTGCTTCCTTGATGTTTTTAAAAATATGGCAATGCATGTAGTCATGGAGTGAGTCAGGCCTGGGTGTGCTGTAGAAATTGCATACCAACTCTTTCTGTAGCATGTAGTAATAATGTCAGTGAATTCTCATTTCTACATTCTCAGTCCCACCTTGAGCCCCTACACTGCCTGAACACCACTGCACTGTCCTAAAACCTGAAACAGCACTCCCAGCAAGACTCTCTTTCACTGTAGTAATCATTTTACAGAATTGCAAGGCAGACTGTCATGTGTCTAAGATCACAGTGTGAGTCAGTCTTCATTTCACAAAATGGTGGCAGAATAATTTGCTTAGTTGATGTGTTTAAAAATATGGCAATGCATGTAGTCATGGAGTGAGTCAGGCCTGGGTGTGCTGTAAAAATTGCATACCAACTCTCTCTGTAGCATGTGGTAATCATGTCAGTGAATTCTCATTTCTACATTCTCAGTCCCACCTTGAGCCCCTACACTGCCTGAACACCACTGCACTGTCCTAAAACCTGAAACAGCACTCCAAGCAAGACTCTCTTTCACTGTAGTAATCATTTTACTGAATTGCAATGCATACTGTCATGTGTCTAAGATCACAGTGTGAGTCAGACTTCATTTCAGAAAATGTGGCAGAATGATTTGCTTAGTTGATGTGTTTTAAAATATGGCAATGCATGTAGTCATAGAGTGAGTTAGGCTTGGGTGTGCTGTAGAAATTGCATACCAACTCTCTCTGTAGCATGTAGTAATCATGTCAGTGAATTCTCATTTCTAAATTCTCAGTCCCAAATTGAGCCCCTATACTGCCTGAACACCACTGCACTGTCCTAAAACCCGAAACAGAACTCCCAGTAAGACTCTCTTTCACTGTAGTAATAATTTTACTGAATTGCAAGGAATACTGTCATGTGTCTAAGATCACAGTGTGAGTCAGACTTCATTTCAGAAAATTGTGGCAGAATAGTTTGCTTAGTTGATGTGTTTAAAAATATGGCAATGCATGTAGTCATGGAGTGAGTCAGGCCTGGGTGTGCTGTAGAAATTGCATAACAACTCTCTCTGTAGCATGTAGTAATCATGTCAGTGAATTCTCATTTCTACATTCTCAGTCCCACACTGAGCCCCTACACTGCCTGAACACCACTGCCCTGTCCTAAAACCTGAAACAGCACTCCCAGCAAGACTCTCTTTCACTGTAGTAATCATTTTACTAAATTGCAAGGCATACTGTCATGCGTCTAAGATCACAGTGTGAGTCAGACTTCATTTCACAAAATGGTGGCAGAATAATTTGCTTCGTTGATGTGTTTAAAAATATGGCAATGCATGTAGTCATGGAGTGAGTCAGGCCTGGGTGTGCTGTAAAAATTGCATACCAACTCTCTCTGTAGCATGTGGTAATCATGTCAGTGAATTCTCATTTCTACATTCTCAGTCCCACCTTGAGCCCCTACACTGCCTGAACACCACTGCACTGTCCTAAAACCTGAAACAGCACTCCAAGCAAGACTCTCTTTCACTGTAGTAATCATTTTACTGAATTGCAATGCATACTGTCATGTGTCTAAGATCACAGTGTGAGTCAGACTTCATTTCAGAAAATGTGGCAGAATGATTTGCTTAGTTGATGTGTTTTAAAATATGGCAATGCATGTAGTCATGGAGTGAGTTAGGCTTGGGTGTGCTGTAGAAATTGCATACCAACTCTCTCTGTAGCATGTAGTAATCATGTCAGTGAATTCTCATTTCTAAATTCTCAGTCCCAAATTGAGCCCCTATACTGCCTGAACACCACTGCACTGTCCTAAACCCAGAAACAACACTCCTAGCAATACTCTCTTTCACTGTAGTAATCATTTTACTGAATTGCAAGGCATACTGTCATGTGTATAAGATCACAGTGTGAGTCAGACTTCATTTCAGAAAAATGTGGCAGAATACTTTGCTTAGTTGATGTGTTTTAAAATATGGCAATACATGTAGTCATGGAGTGAGTCAGTCCTTAGGACATTTAGTGCTATAAAGTCCAAAGCAGGATGTGTGCCAGGCCTCTGAATTCCCAAATAGTCTCCATGCTGTGTGATAAAGATCCTGTGTGTGCTGTAGAAATTGCATACCAACTCTCTCTGTAGCATGCAGAAATCCTTTCAGTGAATTCTCATTACTACATTCTCAGTCTCACCATGAGCCCCTACACTGCCTGAACACCACTGCACTGTCCTAAAACCTGAAGCAGCACTCCCAGCAAGACTCTCTTTCACTGTAGTAATCTTTGTACGGAATTGCAAGGCATACTGCCATGTGTCTAAGATCACAGTGTGAGTCAGACTTCATTTCAGAAAAATGTGGCAGAATAATTTGCTTAGTTGATGTGTTTTAAATTTGGCAATACATGTACTCATGAAATTTATAAAGCTAGCTTTGTATTATCTATTAGTAAAAATAATAAAAATGAAGTGTTTATATTTTTCTGCTAGGTACAGCAACATAATAAAATTTATTATGGATCAAAATTAGAACAACATTGAAGTCACTTTTATAATTTCTAACACTCTGATAGAGGACTTAAATGTACCTTTTGTGGACAGCAGCAATGAAGATCAACCTATTGGTACAGGAGATATAACCTGTGATTTTTTTGATGAAAGTTTAGACAATGAATTCATTGAAGCTTTATATGATATTGAGTTTATTGTGACACGTTCTGAAGTTGATGATGACATCATGCTAGATGTTCTATTACAATATGAAATGTTACAAGAATACATTTATTATTAAAAATTAAAAATGATTTGAGAGAGTCTTCTTGTATAATTGTAATCTTTGAGCTAGTAGCCAAGTTATTGTGGTATAAACTGAGTCTTACAGCATAGTTTTTATTTCCAGGGGTATATTGTTTGACGTTTAGCAAAGTCTCTGTGATTGTTGATTTCCGATTGTACAGAGGTATTCAAGAGAATGTCTGTTTGTATGCACTGTGGTAAAAATTGGACTATTTGTGATCTTAGACACATGACAGTATGCCTTGCAATTCAGTAAAATGATTACTACAGTGAAAGAGAGTCTTGCTGGGAGTGCTGTTTCAGGGTTTAAGAGCGTACAGTGGTGTTCAGGCAGTGTAGGGGCTCAAGGTGGGACTGAGAATGTAGAAATGAGAATTCAGTGAAATGATTTCTACATGATACAGAGAGAGTTGGTATGCAATTTCTACAGCACACCCAGGATCTTTATTACACAGCATGGAGACTATTGGGGAATTCAGAGGCCTGGCACACATGCTGCTTTGGACTTTATAGCACTAAATGTCCTAAGGAATGACTCATTCCATGACTACATGTATCCCTTGCAATTCAGTAAAATGATTACTACAGTGAAAGAGGGTCTTGCGGGAGTGCTGTTTCAGAGTTTAGAGCAGTGCAGTAGTGTTGAAAGAGTATAGCAGCTTTTTTCTAGGGATGATGTGTCAGGGTTTAGGATAGTGCAGTGCTGTTCAGGCAGTATAAGGGGTCATGGTGGGACTGAGAATATAGAAATGAAAATTCACTGAAATGATTACTACATTCTACAGAGAGAGTTGCTATGGCATTTCTACAGCACACCCAGGATCTGTATTACACAGCATGGAGACTATTTGGGAATTAAAAGGCAAGACACGCATGCTGCATAGATTTTTATAGGACTACATGTCCTAAAGCCTGACTCACTCCATGAGTACATGTATTGCCATGTCTGCAAACACCTGCACCGAGCAAGTGATTCTGTCACTGCCCAAACACAACTGCATTATTCTAAACTCAGAAATATCAGTCCCACCGTGACCCCCACACTGCCTGAACACCACTGCACTGTCCTAAACCCTGAAATACCATCCCTAGAAAAACCTGCTAAACTCTTTCAATACTACTGCACTGCTCTAAACCCAGAAACACCAACCTCAGTGAATGTTCCTATAATGTTGAAACACCACTGCACTGCCCTATTCCCTGAAACAGCACTCCCTGCATGATCTCATATAGTGCCCGAACACTGCTGATGACAATTACTTATGGAGTGAACCAGACTTTACAACATATATTGCTTCTAATTGCTATATAATATGCTAATAGTGGGCTATATTTGTAAAAAGAAAAAAATTAACTTTTTTTTTCTTCACAACAGATTTTAATTATCTACAGAAAGAAAAAACAATATGCCGTCAAACATTGAGAAAAGAAAAAGATATAAACAGGCTTACTTTTCTAAGAAAAAAGAAGTACAAGATTTATCTAGACAGCAATGTGTGGAAAAGACTAAGAAAGCTCCAGGTAAGGCAACAAAGGATTTTATAAGGAAAATAACACAAACTAAAAAAAGTGTGGAGAATCAGGAAAAAAAAATATCTGTAACTACAAAGAAAAATCTGGCAAAAAAGAAAAATTATGGAGAAATATGTGGTAAAGTTATTGTTTATAGTAATAGACGAAAAAATCAGTTTTTTGAAATTCGGAGGCGAATGTTTCATAACAGAGTTGTTTCAAATTTATTAAAAAATATAAAGAATTGTAAAAGAAAAACAGCTTTTTTTAAGAAAAAAAACATATAGAGACAATTGTTGAGAAAGCTTTTGAATTAAAAAAAAGTTGTTCCTTTTAGTAATCAGTAGGATTTGAACACTAGATAAGCCAATCAATGATATGAAGGCTAAAAGTAAGTGGAAAAGACTAATTAATAGAACTCATTTTTGTAATGTTTTTTTCTGGAGAATGGAAACATAGTTCAAGTTTTTTTTTTTATTATTATTTTTTTATTGAGAGTTCATATATAACAATACAGTACAGTACAGGAGACATAACATATTTGAAATCCAATTAATACAGTCTAGAAGAAAAAAAAAATTATTGAAAACCATACAGTTTTTAGTTATAACATTTAAATTATAGAGTGCAAAATTGTGTAAAAGCAAACAGGCAACAGACTTTCACTAATAATCAGACGATTTTGTTAGAATTAAGATAATATAGGAACTTTAAACTCCCTGTGGGATTTCTCCATTAATTTTTCATGTCTAGATTTGTAAAGTGCATCGTGCATATGCATAACGAACTCAATAAACCAGTTTTAAATCCGATTGAATAGGAGCAAGGCAAATTTAAGGATCAAACCCACTCCAAAATTTATCATATTTTTTCAGAGCCCCTGATCTTAAAGCATATTTTCTTTCCCTATCCTGGATTCGGAGTAATTTTATCTTCCATGCTTGAAAAGATGGGACAAGGTCTGTTTTCCAGGACTGTAATATAAGGGATTTTGCTATTAAAGGAGCTATAAAAAGGGACTCATCGTGTTGGGTGTGAATAGAAGAGCAACCTAGGACGGAAGTCAATTCATCCAGGACAATATTAGTTTTAAGGACAATTGAGAGATATTTTTCTATTTCCTTCCATAATACCTGGATTTTGGGGCATTCCCAAACAATGTGTTTCCACGTGCCTTTTCCTTCACATCGGAAACATTTGTCAGCTATTTGGGGGAAGATATTATGCAAAAAGGACGGAGTTCTATATATCAACCATTTGTTAAAGAATTGCATACGTTTAAAATTTGCTCCTCGAAAAATGGTTTTATTAAACTTATTTATTTTGTCCCATACCTGTTGATTAATTGTAATATCTTCCTTCTTTTTCCATCTTTCAGTAATCTTGTTGTAGAGGTCCTGATCTTTACCTTCTCTTAGTGTTTTAATCCAAATACTCATTTTCTTTTGTGTTTTGTTGTTAAGGATAGTGGAAATATTTTCTTTCACAAATAGATTTCCTATAGTGAGTTCTCTAAATTTTGGATTTATCCTGAAGAAGGACCAATTCAGCATGCAGTGCGAATGGATTAACTGACTATTGATTTCATCCCAGGATTTCCATCTGTTACCCAAGAGGAAGTCTTCAATTTTCTCGAAGCCATTCTCCTTCCAAATAGTTAATATATATTTGTCCATACATCCAGCGTCTCCTAAGCTAAAATTCATTAAATTTGTCTTGCTGCTAAAATTAGGTAATCCATAGAACTTAAAAAACTGAGTTTTCACCTTAAAGATCCACTGCAGGGATTTATAGCGTACTTTTTTGGGATCTTTAGTGATTCTTACTGGGTCATAAATTTTCAATTCCAGCAGCATCCTTTTGATAAAAAAATCATCCGTCTCTTGAAAATCTAAAACAGAAAACCTGTGACTATAATGTGCAAAAGACGCAAAATAATATTCTCTAATATTTGGGAGGGACAACCCTCCTTGTGTAGATGATAAATACAAAGTGCTCAGTGCAAGTCTGGGAGATTTTTTTGCCCATAGGAAAGAGGAAATCAGCGCTTCTACTTTTTTAAAATAAGAGGCCTGGATTGCGCAGGGAATTGCACAAAAAAGGAAATTAAAGAGGGGTAATACCGACATACGAATTAGCGATGCCCGTCCTATAATAGACAGGGGTAACAAATTCCACCGGTCTAAAAGTGAGCCCACCTTTTTTAATAAAGGTAAAAAATTTAGTGCAAAAAGGTCGTCTACGCTATCTGATACAAATATTCCAAGATATCTTTTGGGATTTGTGTTATATATTCGCCTGAATTCCGGAGCTAAAGTGTCTATAGTGCAGTTCACCAGAATAATTTCCGTTTTGTTTACATTAATTTTATAACCCCCCAGCTTTTGAAAATCAGAGAAGATTTTTAAAATCCTCCGTTGACTAGAGGGTTTAGAATCTATAAAAAGGGCAATATCATCTGCATACAGTTTTATATTTGTCATTCCTAATATTGGGGCTGTGTCAGCTTTAATATTCCTGATGGCAATTGCAAGAGGTTCGATAAATAATGCAAATAAAATTGGCGACAGGGGACATCCCTGTCGCGTACCTCTAGTGACGTTACAGGACCCAATATTTGTATTATTAATGATAATTTGTGCCCTAGAATTCACATACAATTGTCGTAAGAGAAAAATAAAAACATTCGGGAAATTAAAACTACGTAAAATTGCAAACAGGCAATCCCAAGAGACTAGATCGAAGGCTTTCTCCGCATCTAGAAACCAAATTTGAGCCTTCACCTTATTAGTTTTAAAATAATCTAGTGCCTCCAATAAAAATGTAGTGTTGGAATGAAGATGTCTGCCTGCGATGAAACCGCACTGATCATGAGCTACCAGGGATCCTATTATTTTGTTTAATCGGTTTGCTAAAAGTTTTGTAAAAATTTTATAATCTGTATTCAGAAGGCTAATCGGGCGGTATGAATTTATATTTTCCTTGTTCTTGCCCTTTTTTAAAATACTGACCACCACCGCTATATGGAAGGAATCCGGTGGGGGACCACCTTGGAGTAAGTTATTAACTAATTTCAGAAGTTCTTTGCGTAGTGTTCCCTCAAATCTTTTAAAAAATTCGATGGGAAGGCCATCCTCACCGTTGGCCTTGCCGTTGGGGAAAGACTCTATCACTTCCTCTAATTCCAATAATGTGAAGTCTTGAGTGAGATAATTAATGCCCTCAGGATCTAATTTAGGTATTTCAAGTTGTTCTAGAAAATTTTCCAAGGTAGAGTCAGATGTAGCCCCTTCAGATACTTGATAAATTCCTTCATAGTGTTTTAAAAACAGATCGCCAATAGAGGTGGTGGTCTTAACTTGTATTTTAGTAATAGGATCTAATAGCTGATCTATTCTATTGTGAACCTGCTTTTCTTTAGATTGCCAGGCCAGAAGCTTTCCTGTATATTCACTCTCTTCATATATTTTTTGTGCATATAGGTTGCTATTTGTCTCGCCTAATTCATAATAAAAGTTCTTCATTTTGCATTTTGCCATGTTAAGTTTGTGACCAGAGATCTTAGATCTGACCCTAAAATGCTCTTGGGCTGCCTTTGAGAGTTCAGTTTGGAGTTTGATTTTCTCCTCCCTTTTTGCCCTCAACTTAGGGATTTCTTTAGATGTAATTATTCCACGAAGAGTTGCATTAAAAGCATCCCAGATTATATTTAATGGGGCTGAACCTCTATTCTGTATAAAAAATTGCTCAATCCTTTCATCAATATCTGTGCACCATTGTTGATCAAGAAGATTGAGTTTATTAAAAAACCATCTACTTTTAGATCTAGTTTCATGATTCCCCAGATTGACCTCCATACAAAGCGCTGCATGGTCTGAGAAAGCATTAGGTAGATGGGCATAATTGTATAATACTAAATCATGGGATGACAGAAAAAAATCTAACCTTGACGCTGAATTGTATTTTGCTGAGTGGCATGAGTACTCGCGCTTGATAGGATTTAACTTTCGCCAATGGTCAATAAGATCAAGATCTATTTTACAACTTTGGACTGCTAAGGCAACTTGGGGTTTATTCTGACGACGATCTTTCTTAGTCGAGTCCAATCGCGGGTTTTGCAATAAATTAAAATCTCCCCCCCAGATTATTGGCCCGGGCAGACCAGTTATTGCCTGTTTTACTTGTAGAATAACTTGAGGGTCGTCAAGAATTGGTGCATAAACTGTAGCAAGAATAACACTGACGTTATTTAATTTACCGTGTGCAACTGCCCATCTACCTCTAATGTCCGTGCAAGACCCTTCAAGATTAAACCCTACATGTCTCCCTATTAGTATGGAAACACCTCTCTGAGCCATCCCAGCAGGGGCAGATATGTTATAGCCCACCCAGCTTTTGAAGAGTTTAGCTGACTCTGCATGGTCTTTATGATGGGTTTCTTGTAACTAGTTACGCGACCCCCAGCACCCAGCAGATCTCCAGCTGTATCATGCTCCTAACAGATTCAAGAGTTTAGTGTATAACAGCTCTGATCGTCATGGGGGGGCTGCCCATAACAGGAAGCACAAAAAGGATGCAATGCAATGGCATCCAACAAGAAGAAACAGAAGGAAAGGACGGACGTGGAACACGGGGGGATCCGTCCAACTGAGGGGGGAGGAGGGGGGTTCGGGGTGGTGAAGGGAGGTGTTGCAAGGGGAAAAACGAGAGTTCAAATGCATTGTGTTTCTCTACATTTCTATGATTACAGTACGAGCAATGTTATTCTTTTTCATTTTTTTTTTTATTTTTTTATTTTTTTTTATTTTACACAAATAATTATTGCACTTGCCATTTTTGCCCGTATGGATTATAATAAGTTGTCAAGTTTCTTCGAGTATATTTGCTTATTTTGCAATAGAGGGCTCTTAATCCTTCAAGTCTGTTCTGCTATTTTGCATCAGCCTGCTGTTTAATTGCATATTTGCACAGTTGCTGCTCGTTTGCACATTTGTACATTGCAATTTAGATTTTTTTCTATCAATATCTGCTGCTGCTATTACATTTTTATGTATCACCTATCGGTTATATATGTCATTGTTGTTGTTTATATATTTATAGATTTGCACATTTGCACACTTCCTGAGGGCCTCGCCTATCATCTCGAGTATGCCCGTTTGCAGATTTGCACATCTAATATCAGATTCTCTAGGAATATTTCTGTGAATATTTGCTGCTATTATGCTACCGGCCTATATTGTTATATACACTTATATTACCTATTGGTTATATTTGTTGCTGCTGTAGTTTTTTGTTCATTTGCAGATTTGCACACTTGCACATTGGCTGAGGGCCACGTTCAACATCTCGCATATGTTTGCTTGCATATTTCCACATTTAAATCCAGTCTCTTTACGAATACTCCTGTGAATATCCGCTCCTATTATGCTATGGGTCTAGACTGCTATATATATATATTTATAATTTAATGATTATACGTGTTGTTGCTGTTGACTCTATTTTTGTAAATTTGCACACTAGCATATTAGTTGAGGGTCACGCCCGACATTTCGAACATGAAATAATATGGTGAAATTTATTTCTTTAAACGTTAACGGATTGAATAATGTTCGTAAAAGGAATGCTACTGAGTGCTGGCTGAAAAACCTTTCACCAGATGTTATCTATTTACAAGAAACATAGTTCAAGTTGTGAGCCATTTTATAATGAAGAGAGTTACCTTCAGAGTAATGATTTGTTGCATACAGTTGACACCAGTGGTCGAGCTTATGAGGTCAAGAATGGTTGTCCGATTGAAAAAGAGAAAATTGTCCCTAGAAATGCAGAAGAGGTGTTAGCTGATGAAGTTTTAGGGAGATGTCCTAAGGCTCCAGTGTACACTTTGAATTGTAGTAGTATTTGTAGTGTAAGACAGGATTCAATTGATTTTTTTAAATTTCTTACGTAAGTATAGTAAGAAAAGTGTTAAACAAAAGATTAAGATGTTGCAAGAATTAGATCCTTGCAAAGTGAGAGAAATAACAGGTTTGCAAGGTCATTCTCTGGCTTGTCTTTCTAAAAAAAGTATGTCAGAGTGTTTTTCCCCATTTCAGGATGTTAGCAGTGCATCATACTAAAGTGAGGAAATTAGTGAGAAGGTTGTATTATGCAAAAAGTCCAGCACTTAAGCTAAAACAGTTAAACAGTGCAATTTTGCATGGATCTGTATTAGATGTGATCAACATTTGTGAAGAAATTGAGGTTAGTTACTTTGGTCCTGAAGAAGACAGAAGAAACAGATACATTAATAGAAGGCAATGTGGAAGAAAATTTACAGAATTTTAGTACAGAAAATTTTGAGCAAGAAATTACAAGGTTTAAGGTGAAAAGACAAACTTTTCTTGTATTTGTTGTAGACGAATTCATTATAAAAATCAGACCAGGTTAGTTGATCTATATTTAAAAAGTGAAAAGGAGAATAATAATGAGTGGAAGGAATTTGCAACTTATTTGTTGGTAAAGAATTGTTTTGATTTGGGTTCAGATCAACATATTTGTAAATATTGTTATATTAAATTAAATGAAAACAAAATGCCTGCTAGAGCTGTACATAATAATCTTGAGTTAGTAAATATTCCTTCTGAACTGATGGATTTGAATACTTATGAGTCTATTCTTATTCAATGTGTGCATCCATTTCAGGCTATTGTTCGTATGGAGCCTAAGACAGGGAAATTGCCTCCTTCAGATTTACAGAGAGGATTGAAGGGAAGAGATGTTTATTTGCCTCTAGATTTAAAGAAAAATATTGAAACAATTGGTGTAGAAATTGTGGAAGAGGAACCTCTAGTTATTCTAGTTAATGGTGTTCCAACGAAGAGTAAGAAAATCTGGCAAGAATTAGTGGATGTTAGGAAAGTGAAAAAGGCAACGTATTTGCTAAAAAATAATCCATATTATAAAAATGTATATGTAGGAGAAGAGGAACCAACTGTAGAAGAGGACAGTGATTTGTCAACTGGACAAATTGAAAAAGTGGATGTGTCCTGAACAGAAGAAATTTATGAACATTATAGTGTGCATCCACTTCACTCTAAAGAAGTGATGGGGAATACTATTGAGTTATTTCAAATCAAAGAAGCAAAAGGAAGTCCCATTAGTGTATGGGAAGAAAGCTTGGAAGCTCGTTGTTTCCCTCAGTTATTTCCAACAGGCAAAGGTGGACAATATGATGAACGACCTGTGCAGATTCCTGAATCTGAATACCGGACATCAAGATTATATGCAGAAGATCCAAGGTTTTGCCAATATATTCCATATTTGTTTCCTCTTCTGTTTCAGAGTGACTTGTCTGGACTTTCTTATGCAGTGAACCATATACTAAAAAGTGGAGTACATTTGTAAAATATTTTGGCAAAGGACTTTATGGATAAAGTCCAACAGAAAGGTACTGTTTTGGAATCTCAGCTAATTAATCTCATGGCAAGTCAGCGTGGTACTAAAGAGTATTGGTACCGTCATCAGGGGGAATTGAAATGTATGCTAAGAAACTTAGGAACTCCTTCATGGTTCCTTACTCTAAGCTGTGCAGAGTATGCTTGGGAAGATTTACTTCAATTTCTTCTAGAGGAAAATGCAAATATAGAAAATATAGAATACAAGACACCTGGAGAACTCTGCTCTTTAGATCCAGTTAATGTATGCAGGTATTTCAATCATAGATTTGAAGCTATGATGTCTTTCATCACAAACAAAAAAAATCCTCCTCTTAGAGAGGTTCTGGATTTCTTTTGGAGAAAGGAGTATCATGCAAGAGGTGCTCCTCACATACATATGCTGCTATGGATCAAAGATGCCCCCAAATTTGGAACAGATTCAGATGACGCAGTGATGAATTTTATTGAACAATATTCTACATGTGACATACCAAAAAGTACAGAACAAAAGAATTTAAGACATCAAGTCTTATGATTTCAAACACATCGTTGTGGAAAATACTGTCGTTGAAAGTACAAATCTAAGGATAAGTTCTACACAAAATGTTGATTTGCATTTCCACGTCCAGTATTACCAAAAGGAAGAGTGAACAATATTATGTCATCTTTGCGACATACTGTCACAAGAAAATCACCGAAAAATACCTACAACTTAAGAAGAGATGAAGAGTCAAAATACATAAATGTCTATAACCCAGTCATTTTGTCCATGTGGAATGCTAACATGGATATTCAATATGTTGCAGACAACTCCATTGCTGTGGCTCGATATGTAACGTCTTACATTACTAAATCTGAAAAGACGGAACTAAAGGAAACGTGGGAAGAAATTTCTCATGAAAAGAGCCTAAGTAAGAATATGTACAGCTACAGTCTGAAGAGGAATCGGAGCATATGAATGTTCAGATCGCTTATCATCTGCACATCTATACTCCAAATCTAAAACAATCATTTGGGTGAGTTAAGGTCTTGCAAGAACACGAAACCGAGTTTTGAAATCTGTAGAAGAAATTGAGTATTTAGCAGAGAGAGAACCAGACAGTACAGATATTTTGAAGACAAATATGTTGGATACATACTATCCAAATAGAAGTGATCATCTTGAGAACGTTTGTCTCTATGAAGTACTGCAAAGCTATACTTTTAAGAGGAATACTACAGAAGATATCAATAAAGGAGTATATTCTGTGATTGGATCTGAAGGATGTTCAGTGAAACAAAGTAAAGGACATTTGATTAATCACCGAAAACTGAGTTGCGAAACTCCTGACAAAAGGGAATTTTACTATTTAGCTCTTTTGAAACTCTTTAAGCCATGGCGTACAGAACTGTAACTACTTGGAGATTTTGACAGTTATGAAGATTCATTCAATGCCAGTAAAAATACTATAGACTGCCTTGTTTTTACTAATTATCTGAAAACGTTGAACGACTAAATACAGCAAGAAGCTACAATTGCAGCAGAGATTGCTAGAGACAGTTCTCAAGACAGTCAAAGTTCTGTTTCGTTGAGTCAGGATCCACTAGGAGAACCAATTATCCAAAATGAAGCAGAAACTGCCATGGATGAGGTGGAACAGGCAATGCAACAAGCTCAAGAGGATGTAATACACCTAGAAGAATTGGAAAAACAACTAAATGGTGATCAAAAACAAATATACGACAAGTGACAGAACAGATTGAGCATGGTTTATATCATAAGAAAAAAGAGTGCTCAAGTACGTCATTTAAACCTGTCCGACTGTACGTGAGTGGAGAAGCTGGAACTGGAAAAAGTATTCTAATTAAAGGAATTGCAACTTATCTACAGAAAAGAACTGAGTTGTCACTGTCTTGTGTTGTGACTGCTCTAACTGGATTGGCAGCACATAACATTAAAGGGATTACTTTACATCGTTTATTGATGCTGCCAGTAGAGCATGAAAATAAATTAGAATACCACAAGCTATCTGGAGAAGCTTGTTGTGAAGTTTCTAGAGTCTTGAAAAAAATGAAACTTCTCATTAATGATGAGGTAAGCATGTTATCAAATTTAAGGCTTGCTTTTGTGCATTTAAGAATGCAACAAATCCTTAAAACAGAGTGTGATGTGTTATTTGGAGTCAAACACTTCATAGTTTTTGGAGATCTACTACAACTAACTCCTGCGAAAGGACAGCCAGTATTTAAAACAGTTACACATGAAGACACCAGAAAGTGCCTGGGAAGCATCGGAAATGTTAATATTTGGTCATATTTCGAATATTCAGAACTCATTTCAAATATGCGACAGGCAAAAGACGCTGATTATAAAAGTATTCTTGAAGATATAAGAATTGGAAAAGTGAGTGAACATGGCAAAGAAGCTGTACAGGCACAATTACTTACAAATTTGTTTCCAAACGAAAATATGCTCCCAGAGAATATATATAGAGAAATTGCAGAAAAGAAATCAGTGATATGCTTGATGCCAACTCTGAAAGAATGTTCAATATTCAATGAAAAAAATGTTGAAGTTAGAAAATCAAGAAATTATAAAACTGGAAGCTATTGATAGAATAGAGCATGAAGGAGCTACTATTATTTTGTCACAAACGTTGAAGTCAAAATTGGATTCTTTAGAGAAATTAATATCTAAAATTGCTGGTTTAGAAAAGAATCTATATGCATGTATAAATTGTCAGATAATTTTATGATGTAATTTACATGTGGAAAGAGGTTTAGTAAATGGAGCAATGGGTAATGTTGTTGATTTTGTGAATTACCCAAATAGAGATGATATAGAATTTTTGAAAATCAAATTTGATGAAATTGAAGAAGTGCAACAATTGAGTCGTTGTTCAGCACGATTTTTGCTTGTAAAAGATTTATATGTCCGCCGAAAACAGTTTTTTGTTTGTTTGGCATATGCGGTGATTATTCATAAATCTCAAGGTTTTAGTGTAGATTTTGCTTTGGGGAATATTGGAAGTTCTGTGTTCAAGGAGGGTATAGCATATGTTGCTTTATCTCGAGTCAGTTCTTTATCTGGATTATACTTGATTGATTTTGATGACACAAAGATTAGTGCAGATGTAAATTGTGTAAAAGAGTATAATAGGTTAAGAAGAGAACATGCTCCCAATTTATCTCAATATCCAGTACTTGAAAAGCGTGTGATAAGTCGAAAAAGAAGATATGAAAAAAATTGTAGCGAGGTTGCAGAGAAAAGAAAAAAACTAGATGAACCAGTGATAGTAAGCAAAAAGAAAAAGGATTCTATTGAAGTGGTTGTTGGTTTTCAGTTTGAAAACAGTTCTGGTGTCAACTGCTATGTAGTGGTTAATGTTGTTTTTTTTCTTGAAACTTTTCTACAAAAATATTGAAAATCTGGACAAAAGATTTTGTTGTTTGTTGAATTCTGTGTTTGAGAAATGTATTAGTGATAAAACTAAAATAGAAAGTGTTTCTGATATTCGAAATGTTTTAGACATATGTTCTGGTTCAAATCAATTTTCACAGAATATTCAGCAAGATTGTCAGGAATTTCTAATGTATATGCTTGTTGTATTGCAAGATGAAGGGTTAGATCTTGAAAATCTTTTTGGCCTTTCTTATAAATGGCAACATGATTGTGATAATTGTTCGTTTTCAAGTAGTACTGAAATAGACACTGAAAGATTTATATATTTGACTTTACCAGATTGCAAATCAGTGTCTTTTAATAATCTAGTTAGAGAAGCAAATCAAAACATGGTCTGTACCCAATGTAACTCACAGATGTTATCAACATTATTTATACAAAGATATGGAAAGGGGCGACCACTCGGTCCCCCCGAACGTATAGTTGGGTGCCCCGATCCTCCCGGAAAACCATTTTGGGCGGGGGGCGTGTCTCGGCTGGTATGCCCGAAGCGGCGTAGCCGGGGCGCGCCTTTTTTCCGCCCAAGAGGGGTTGTCCTAGACACCTCCGCCGATGGCCACGCCCAGTAGGCATACCGGCGGAGGGTTCACGCCCTCCCGAAGAGGAATAAAGAGAGCGGGAATCCGAAGAAGCGTCCTCTTGTTCCTGTGCTTGGAAGCTGCACCCACTCGTTGCACGTGAGCCCTCGACGGAACAAGGAGCAATTTTGAGAACTTGTAATTCTTGTGTTTCTCTTTCAGTGACTTCGAGGCGAAGGATCCAGGACCGTGTTGATCGACTCGGAGCGGATAATCGTAACGATGTCTGGCAAGAAGGCAGGAAAGGGTTCCGAAACAGACAAAGTGCTTCGCATGTTGGTAAACAGAATGACGAGAATGGAACGAAGCATCGGACAAGTCCCAGCGCTTGGTCGGGATATGGCGGGCATCAAGAAGCAATTGGCCGCAATGAACAAACTGGGTAACCCGAAAAAGGTAATAGGCCCGGCATTGCCGGGAGTCGTCCCCGAGGGTAGAGGAAAGCGGGTCAGAAGGAGGGAGGGGGCAGGGGAGGTTCCGGTCCCTGGGATACATCCTGTTCTCCCTGCCATACCAGCCGATGGCCCGGTACCAACCCCAGACGCGGGTCAACCGATTCCGGTTGTGATTACGCCCGCCAACGATGAGGATATGCCTCCCAAATTGGCCACCCAGTTGGCGGCATGGCTCAACAAAAAGGCAGGGGGTGCTACGGCGCCCGGAGACACGGCCGAAGAGGCCAAATTACTAATCCAGCAGTTGCGGCAGTCACGAGATGCTGCGAAGGCGAATCTCCCTCTTGTCTCCCCACAGGTGACTCCGGAAGGACCGGCAGCTGGTCTTGAGAAAACGGCGGGAAAAACTACCGAACTGGGTAAGCTTTTGCCAGTGGCGGGGGAGGGCTCATTGCCCTCAAGACGGGAAAGGGTGGTTCAACATATCCCGTTGGCCACAAAAGAATTAATATGGGCAGACAAGTATGTTAATATGTTTTCGTTGTTGACTGACCACCGCGAGATGGAGTATGCTAAAACACAGAAAGATTTATGGCACCCGAGTGTCTGGCGAGCGAAAATGGCGGGATTCAGGGTGGATGAGACGATAACAAATTGGGCCAAGGCCTTTGCAATGTTTACTGCGATTATTGGCGAACGTAAACCCGAGGTATTGCCCGAACTGTCTTGTTATCAGGCACGTATAATGGATTTTTATGAAACGTATGAGGGGAATGAATGGATGGGTTACGACATGAAATTCCGTAAAGCAAAAGAGTATGATTCCTCTCTGACATGGGATTGCCTCGACTCGATTTCTTGGCAGAAGCAGCTCCTGCCTGGCGCGGCGAGGAAGTCCTCGCCAGGTGGGAATGGATCGGGGTTTTCCCGCCAGCAGCCCGCGGTGCCCTTTCGGGCAGGCGCCGGTGGCGATCACCAGCCGAGAACCGGCGGGAATGGTGGAAAGTGGGGGGTCTGTTGGGGCTTCAATAGAGGCAACTGTACCAGACCACAAGGGGCATGTAAGTTCAAACATGCATGTGCGGGTTGTGGGAATTCCTCTCACCCGGAGAGTTCATGCAGGTCAAAAAATAGCGGGTCGGGAGGTAGAGGAGGGTCCAAACAGGACTGAGGGGGATCGTTGTGTACAATTGCCTACCCCCGTTGATATCATGGCTATGACTCCCTGGCTTGAAGCCAGGCGCAGTATGACCCAAGCCCTGGTGACCTCGAGGATTGACTATGGAAATGTGCTTCTGCTCGGAACAACACAAAAAAACATCAGGAGACTCCAAGTACTCCAAAATACGGCAGCACGCCTAGTCCTTAGACTCCCTAAAAGAGCAGCCTCCAAACCAGCCCTAGCCACTCTGCACTGGCTCCCAATAAAAAAGAGAGTCCTATTCAAAGCACTCCTTATGTGCCACAGGATCATCTCTCACAAGGCTCCCTCCTACTTGACTGATCTGGCTATCCCCTACGAGCCTAACAGAACTCTCCGCTCCGGGGGAACTGGATTGCTTAAAATTCCCCGCACCAAGACAGCCAGAATGGGAGGCTGTTCCTTTCGTGTAATGGCTGCCAAGGAATGGAACTCCCTCCCCATAAACATCAGACTAGCGGACTCAGAGACCTTGTTCAGAAAACGTCTGAAAACCTATCTGTTTTCCCTCTAACTCCCTCTCCTGGACTTGACCCTCTTCTCCACAGCGCGGGGACACGCCGGGATGGCGTAACCATGCGCTTTACAAGCCCCTTTATTATTATTATTATTATTATTATAAACAAATACCCTGATTATGTCTCCGCTGGGGTGTTGAGGAAGGGATTCTTATATGGCTTCCACATCCCGGCGGGGGATTTTCGTGGGGACCCCTTTTGTAAAAACCAGCTTTCGGCACAGCATAATCCAGGTGTGGTGGAGAGGAAAATCGCTAAAGAGGTGAACCTAGGCCGAGTCGCTGCCCCTTTTCAGCACCCGCCAGTAGCGAATTTCATCTGTTCCCCATTAGGGGTGGTCCCCAAAAAAGACCCGGGGGAATTTAGGCTGATCCATAATCTGTCGGCTCCAAGGGGTTTCTCAGTGAACGATGCGATTGACCCAGGAGTCTGTTCGGTGCGGTACGCATCCTTTGATGATGCCGTCACCATGTTGAATCGCCTGGGCCCCGGGGCGCTGATGGCAAAATCAGATATCGATTCAGCGTTCAGGTTGCTCCCGGTACACCCACAGGATCAGCGTCTGCTAGGTTTTGCGTTCCAAGGACGTTACTACATGGATAAATGCATGCCGATGGGTTGCTCCATCTCTTGTGCTTATTTTGAAAAATTCAGCTGCTTTTTAGAGTGGGCATTCACCGAAGCCACAGGGCATAGGCATGTTATGCATTACCTAGATGACTTTCTGTTCTTGGGGGCTGCCGGCGACACGAAATGTGCGCAGGCACTACAGGATTTTTGCAGTCTCATGGAGGAGTTTGGTGTACCATTGGCACCAGGTAAGACGGTGGGACCATCTACTTCACTGGAGTTTCTGGGAATTGAGCTCGATTCTGTGGAGGGGTGTTTTCGCCTGCCAGTGGGTAAGGTATCAAAATTTAGGGCTTCCTTGGAGCTGTGCCTTGATAGGATGAAGGTGACCCTGCACCAGTTATAGCAAGTTGTGGGTCAGCTTAACTTTGCATTGAGGGTGATGCCAATGGCTCGCCCCTTTTCACGCTCTATTGCACAAGCTATGGTTGGTCTCAAAGAAGGGCATCACCGCTCAAGACTGTCTGCAGAGGTTTGCCAGGACATGCGCATTTGGTTGGCATTCTTGGCGGACTTCAACGGTCGAATAGTGTGGAACAAGCCGCCAGCGTCTTCGGACGAGCTGGGTTTGTGGACCGACTCGGCTGGGAGCGTGGGATTTGGCGCCATCTTCGGTAATCGATGGTCGGCACAAACATGGCCGACGTGGTGGCACACCAACGGTCTCACAGGTAACATTGGGTTCCTTGAGCTATTCCCAATTTTTGTCACCCTGAGGGCATGGCCGGACGAGTTGCGAGAACGCTCAGTTGTATTTTGGTCTGATAATATGACTGTTGTAGAATGCATTAACAATCAGGCAGCACGCTCCAAATGGATTTTGAGATTGCTGAAGGAAATTGTGCTACTTTGCATGAGACTAAATGTACAGTTCAGGGCGAAACATGTGCCGGGTGTACTGAATCATGCGGCTGATGCACTCTCTCGTTCACATATGCAGGCGTTCAGGGGTTATCTACCTACAGCGGACTTAGTGGCGGCACCGTTCCCCGAAGCACTCTGGCTAATCGGTGCCCCGGATTACAAGACCTCGTGGCAGCAAGCTTAGCCCCCAGGACGAGGAAGGCATACGAAGGAGCGTTTCGTTCCTATTGTACATTTTTGGGTCCAACAGGGAGTCAGAGTTGGGGGCAGGAGGAGTCCTTCCTGGGGTTCCTGGTAGCACTGCACAGGGAAGGCCGATCAGCGGCGACGGCCAATAGACACAGGGCGGCCATCTCATTCATGGCGCAGGTGCATGGCATCAAAGACCCAACATGTTCCTTTTTGGCTAAAAAAGCCCTTCGCGGCGGGCAGCGCCTCGAGGGTCGCAGGCATGACGAGAGACGCCCGATTGGCTTAGAAAGGTTGTCCCTACTCATGGCAAAACTGGTGAAGACATGCTCCTCCCAATTCGAAGCAGTTCTGTTCCGGGCTGCTTTCGCATTAGCGTTCCATGGGGCTATGCGGGTGAGCGAACTGGTTGCAAGGAATAAGAAAGATGTGGAGGGATGCTTGTGCAGGGATCACATCCTAATTAGGGGTGATTCAATGGTGGTCACGATAGCTAGGTCCAAAACTGACCAGGGAGCGATGGGAAGCAGCGTTGTTGTCCAGCACATGCCCGATAAGGTGCATAGAGGAATACTTGGCACTGAGGGCAGATACGTGGGGGGGGAGTTTGCTGACGCACATCGATGCCACCCCACTGACGAGGTTTCAGTTCCAGAGGGTGCTAGCACTGACAATCGCGGCGGCGGGCATGGACCCGTGCGATTTTGGGACCCATTCCTTTAGGATAGGGGAGGCTACTGAGGCCACAGCCAGGGGTCAGAGTGCGGAAGAGGTGAAACAGTTAGGACGATGGTCCTCGAATTGTTTTAAAAGGTATGTGCGATTCCACATGTTGTGAAGTCAAGTTACATGCACTCACGCTTCTTGTCTTCTGTTTGATTTACAGTTTCGCGAGCATGTCATGCGGGCGGAATTTGCAGTCGACCCAGTACTAGGGGAGCAGCGGTCATGGATCACCTGCTGAGGAGAGAGTTGTTTGGGTCGTGGGCCACTCATACGTGAGGCTGGCCGGGGACATATTCAAAGCAGGTGACGCGACTCGCGCAGCTGGGGAATACGGGTACAGAGTGGCCTTCCACGGAAAGGGCGGGCTCTGTATTGACCAGTTCGAATCTTTTGTTGAGGGTCTTTTAGGGCGGCAGAGGTCACCGCCATCTGTAATCATAGTACACCTGGGGGGCAATGACTTGGTGACACTGGGTAGGCAAGTATTACTCGAGCAGGTTTTGTCCGCCGTTAGCTGGTTGGCAAAAAGAATCCCGGGGTGCACGATTGCCTGGTCCCACATGATTCCCAGAAGGGTTTGGCGGGGGGGCCTTTCAGTGTCAGCACTGAACCATTCGGTGAAGAAGGTTAACAACAAAATTGGTAGATTGTTTCGCTCAGCGCAGTTGCATAGCATTCCGCATGGGTGTATTCGGGGTGATCCCATGTATCTGAATGATGGGGTTCACCTGTCCCGGGAGGGGAATGTCTTACTCATAGGAGACTTCATAGCATGGCTAAGGGGTTTGAGGAAGCATGACCTTTAGGAGTTTGGGGGGGCCGGATAGCCGGTCAACTATCCGGCCTGTGTCGGTAAGGTCATGATCGGTGAGCAGTAATTTCAAGGTCCCTAGAGGGGGGCGCCACCCACTATGGATGGGAGCGCCCGGGGGGAGGCGGCCATTGGCCCCTCCCACTGGGAGGCGGCACCCACTAAGTATGGGTCGCCTAGGGGGAGACGGCCATAGGCCCCTTCCAGGGGAGGAGGCGGCTATATGCCCCTCCTACGAATTTCCCAGGGGCCCGGATATCCACGACGGCGGATGTGATAGAGAGTGTGGGGGGGAGGGGAGGAGTCCACGCTGTCCTTCCTACAGATACCTCACACGGGTGCTCGGACGACCTTTAAGATGGCGTCGAGCGGAAATGGGGGCCCCCAACAAGACAAGGGAAATTAGAGTTGGCACGGAGGGTACAGTCCTCTGCGTGGCCGCCACTCACACCGTGAGGGCAAGAGTTTTGGTAGTAGGGATCTGACACCGGATGCGACCTTGCCGTTGGCCCTTAATGCTAGGATGTACAATTTTAATTTAGAATGTATGCATTTGCAGGATATTAGACTCGGCTAGGAAACCTTAGTATTAGAGATTTGTTAAGGTTAGCCAATGAACATGTCTTCATCGAAATGTAATAAATGAAAATTGTACATGATATGAAACTTTTATTTAATGTTTTAATTTTGTTTCATATTTAAAAAAATGCGGCCGGGAGGGTAACTCCCTCCCGCCTTCCAAAAGTTCAGAACTGCGTCCGTCTTCCCATTCTTGGGGATTGTGTTGGGAGGGGGTGACAGGCATCCCGGCCATATGGACAGTATGTAATTCTAATGCTGCAACGATGCAGACCTGATGGAAGAAAACTGACAACTTTAATAAAAAAAAAGTGTGGCTTCTCAACTATCAATATCAGGAATAACTTTTGTAAGTGTAGCAAATATTTTCCATGATGGTCCTTCTACAACATCAGGACATTACACAGCTTATTTAAAATGTACAAAAGGCTGGACTCATTGTAATGATACTCAATTGATTTTTAAATGTTTGCCTTATGGCTTACCAAATTCTTACCTAGTGTTTTTACAACCCAAATTTTTCGGATAAATAATTGGCCTGGGAAAATTACTGCTGTTAAGAAAGGGTAGTCTGGTGTTGAAAAGTACTTTGTGAGTGAGGGTGATGAGGTTAAAAAAATTCTTGTAGTTGACGTAGAGGTATTGTAAGTGTATCAGATAGTGGGTGATGTAGCTATCACAGGAGATGTTGATCATCAGTGAGGCAGAGGTGTTTTAGATTTGTTGTAGTTGTTGGAGATGTTGGTGAAATTTTTTATTCCCTTGTAGAGGTTTCTTTTAATGGTATACAGCTCCTTGGTAAGATTAAGGATGAACAGAGTGTGATCGGCATACCAGATGATGTTGAGGTTCTGATAGCACGCTAGTTGTTTAAGGTTCTATGTACATGATAAATAGCATCGGGTGAAGGTATAACCATTGTTAGATGGTACAAAAGATGTTGGTGCTTTTGATTCAGAAGGTTGGGAAACCGACGCTTAAGAGTACTATTAAGTATCTTCCATACTAAGGATTTCACACATACTATTTGACCATGAAGAATGGTATTTGAAACAAAAAATGACTATTTCGGGTAAATGTTGTTAGCATATGTTTGTACATTACTTTATTTAGAGTGTATAAAAAAGAAGTAATAATGTTTTGTTACTTTGTGATTGTTGGTAATATCCCTTACTTACGTAAAAAATTGCTGTTCGAAAAAGACATTAAAGATATGTTTTTTCTAATTGTTACATTCATAATGAAAATGTTGAATGGGTTTTTTAAAGACAATCTTATTGATTGTCTTTTTTTTGCCCGCTGATATATGATGAGTACTATTGAACTCACTGTCTTCAGTGAAATTCAATATATTCTGAGAACAGCAAAATAAAATACATAACATAGTGTACAAATTATTTTGTATTGTGAAATATATATTATAACTCAATTTTTTCTTCTCTTCCACAGATATTATATTTATTAAAAATATATTATTAACTTTTTATTACTTATAAGGTGTTTCTCTCTCTCCCTTACCCTTAAACTCCTTTCCTCTCTCTTTCTATCACTCCTCCTCTCTTCCTCACTCACTTTCCCTCTCTCTTAATTTTCTTCCTTCTTCCTCATTCATCTTCCCTCACCCTCATACTCCTTTCCTAACTGTCACTGCCCTTCACTCACCGTCACTCCCTTTCCCCCTCTGCACTTCATCCTATCTGTATTTCTCACCCCTTCACTTTCCCGCTCCCTTTTCCTCACCCCCCCCTCGCTCTCCTTCTCTAACTCCATTCCTTACTCCCCTTCTCGCACTTCCCTTTTCTAACTCCCTCCATCCCCTCACTCCACTTCTCTCTCCCTCACTCCCCATCTCTCCCTTTCCCTTACCCCTTTTTCTTATCCTCATTCCCCTTCCGTCACCTTCACTCCCTTTACCCTGCTCTACTTCTCCCTCTCTGTCTCTTACTCCCCTTCCTTGTCTCCGCCCCCTGCTCCCCTTTTCTCACTCTTCCTCCCTCACTTTCCTTTCCTTACTGCCCTTCGCTTACTCGTTCACCTCCCTTACCTCACTCCCCTACCCTTAGTCCCCTTGTTTCAGTCACTCTTTGACTCCCCTTTCTTTACTCACCATACTACCCTTTCCTCACTCATTCCATCAGTCCCTTTCTCCCCTTCACTCAGTCATTTCAGTCATTCATTTATACACTACACATTCATTCAAAAAAAGTATGACACAGTATATAAGAGATATAGCTCTTCTTGGAAAAGTAAAGTTAGTTCTGAAAAGAACTGTTTTTTTGTCTTTTTTGTTTTGTTTTGTTTTTGTAGTTTTTTAACAATTTTATATTTTTTGAGATTTTTTTTAAACAAAAAAATAAACAGGTAACGAAAAACTGTTCAACAGGAACAAAAATATTAAATAAAAAAAATTAAGTGCGGGAGCATGTGTAAGCCTAATTCATCTCAATCAAATTTACACTCTGCTCTCCATAACAGAAAATCTCATTGCAGAAGTTGCAACGTATTTATGTACATTACTGAAAAGTGTCTGAATTGTTAAAGGAGTGGATGAAGGAGAAGCTCCAGGAGCAGAGGTGCTGGGGACAGCAGCTGGAGGTTTGGCTGCAAGGGCTTGAGTAGATGCCCTTGCAAAGTTAACCGGATGCACATTTTTTACATGCCTAATCATGGTATGTATACTAAATGAGTAGTGCTTCTTCAGATCCCCTCTTGAAAGCACACTAACTATAGTTACTCACACACATATTCACACATGCAAATAAACTATCAAAAATCCATTTACTTGATTATACTGCTATATACACACCACTACACGTACTTCTACAGACACGTACACATATTTACTCTCTTAAACAATAAATTATAAAAACACATACTTATTTATACAGGTACTCTTCCAAACTCTCACTCTCACATATACTCAATTATATACATCAATACTCACATATACTAGTTTAAAACATATGTAGTTACTCATGAATACACTATTGAGAAAGTCATTCACTCACTAACCCACCCATACACACAATCATCCACCCATACAAACTTCCACACATGCTGTCTTCAAAATACATACAAATAGTGAGTCACTCATTCATGCATCTGTGCGCTAAGTAATATCCCCCACCGAACCATACAGACACTCATACTGATACTCAAAAAACAACTAATAACCCATATACACACTCATGCAGCTACTCCCCAACCCATGAAGCCACTTATACACAAAGTGAGACACAGATACAGATATTTAAATATTTAAACATTACTCGCTAATATATGTAGTCACTAAGATACACTCAATAAGTCAGTTAACCAATCAATTTTACAAAAAAGACCATAAATTTAGACACTTATTTACACATGTTTTCTTCCATCAACCTTTAGATATACATATTAAAAAAATATATTTTTCAGAAAGATACACATTCACTGGATGATGTCATCTGTGATGTCATCAGTGATGTAATTTGAGATGTCATCAGTGATGTCATTAGTGATGTCACTGACCATGTCATGAATGATGTAATATGTGACATCATCAGCAGTGCATTGCGGTCGCGCAAGTTATAGTTAGCTGAACTTACTATAACGGGGGAATATCAAAGGTTTTGTATTAGTGAAATGTCCAGCTAACTATAACAAGTGTGAAACCTATGGTTTTTCAGTGAATATATATTAGTGATTTAATGAGCAGCACGCTTTACATGTTTTGACATGTGAACAAGACACTTCTGGTTTCTAAGAGAGTCTCTCACGTGAGATCACATGTTTTATATATGTGTGGTGTACCTGGGGGCTGACCACAGAACTATATAGACAATTATAAAACAAACAAAACAACCAACGTTACTAATTTATAATGTCTTCATCATCCTCAACATGGCAAAACATCTTGTTATTGCAGTTATTTTGTTTTGAGTTCACCTAGCAAAAATATCACAGCATAGATTCTCATGCATGTTGTTTTTAAAAGGCGTTCACAGAAGCTATCTTGGGCAGAGTTAGCTCATGCTGATGAAGTACAGAGCTCTTCATTTGCTTCCACATCTTATAAACCTAAATATGGTGTGTATGCTCAGGTAATCACTGGTAAACAAGACAATAATCCAGCTTGTCTTATTTTTTGCTGCTTATGTAAGCAGATATTTTTTCCACAGAGACAAGTTCCATTTTCCTCGTAAAAAACATAAAATAACCAAAAAGATAAAAAAAACTTACTGATCAAAGAATTGATAACAGTTATACATCACTATACTGTCTAAGCTTTACTCCATTTTTCACCCATATTACATATTTATGTGTAGTGCACTAGTAACTAGTATTCATTTTTCATGAAAAATTCCACACCCTCAACCATTCTATTTTCATACTTTCAAATTTAAATTATAACATGCTGTGAACTCTGCTTCCATAACAGTTTACAAAGTAACACCTTCACTTCCCACACCTTTGCTAGCATTCACCATAGTGTTTCACTCCAAACATAGGAACATCACGACTCAAACATCTCATAGTGCTAAATGATATGTATAGTGAGGTTCATAAAAACACTAGGACTTGTGTTAACACATTCCACATTCTTTGTTGTATAATTTGAGAAAAACTGCCTCCTTTACTTACAAGTACATATAGTTCGAAAACATCATTGTTCAACACAATCTACAAACATTGCTCACATCCACGATATAATGTGTACCTCTCAAAAATTATATTAGCACATCTTCCTCTCCTCGGACAGCTTTTAACTCTGTAAACTTGATGTACAATACGTTAACCAACATTAGTACACTTACTGACACCTGACAACACATTTTATAAACATTATTGTTAAATACCTAAACATGACACCCGCTCTTTCAGCTCCACATAAATGTACTTCTGTTCAGCATGACTTAAATGGGCTCCTTCTCCCCCAAAGCATCAAGAACAACCTGCACTATCTCTGGTTCTGCACATCACAGCATTTCTCTAGCCATGCAATAAAAATAATAACTATTAGTTGAGCCTTGGCCATTTTGTTTTTTACTCCTCCCCACATGGCCTCATGACACTCTTGCGGGAGCTTAAAACATTTTGTGGCCGGCCCAGTAATTTTCTATGCGGGTCTTGCGGGATTGCCTTAGCTTCATCTGGCAAGCCGCATCGCATGAAGCTTGCATGCTACTCTCAAGAGTCTCTTGCTGGATCACAACATACTTGTAGGGAAATAGTAGTATGGGAAAGGGACTAGCCTCTTCACTGAGAACCCTTTCTTGGATAATGGGTGTGCATGCTAGGGTTTAAGCAGGGACTGCCCTCTTCTTTCAAACCTCTCAATCAAATGACAAGTATTCATAGTAGGGCATATCAAGGGACTGACCTCTCAGCTGACATCTCTCTTTTGGATGAAGGGTGTGCATAGTAGGATATGTGGAGGGACTTGCCTCTCTGCTGAGACCTCTCTCTGTAATAATAGGTGTGCATAGTAGGATGTGTGGAGGGACTGGTCTGTCTGCCGAGCCTTTTCTCTGGAATTATGGGTGTGCAGACTAGGGTATGGAGAGGGATAAGCCTCTCCTTTCAGACCTTTCTCTCAAATGATGAGAGTACATAGTAGGGTGTGAAGAGGGACTGCCCTCTTCTTTTAGATCTCTCCCAGATGATAAGTGTGCATAGTAGGGTACGTGGATGGACTGGCCTCTCCTTTCAGACCTCTCTTTCAAATGACAGGTGTGCATAGAAGAGTGTAGAAGGTACAGGCCTCTCCTTTGAGGCCTTGAGTTGGCAAGACTGGTGTGCATAGCAGGGTGTATGGGGAGTGACTGGCTTCTCCTGCCTGTCAAACCTCTTTATCAAATGATGAGTGCACATAGTAGGGTGTGTTTAGGGAAACTGGCCTCTCCACTGACACCACTCTCTCAGATGACGGGTGTGTGTACTAGTGTGTATAGAGGGACTATCCTCTCTGCTAACACCACTCTCTCTGATCATAGGTTAGCAGAGTGAAGAGACTGTACTCTACTTACAACTCTTACGAAATAGTAGACTCTGATAAGCAGCATCTTCAGTAAGACTCCTTCCAACAGCAACAAGTTTGCATACCAGAGTGTATTCAAATATGATCTACTCCTTCCTACTTTTTACAATCCCTCGGGATTATCACAAGATTGTACATTTAAAAAAATATTAAACTTCTAATCATCACAGTAGTTATATCTTACACACTTCCTATCAAAAACAAAGACCACAATATATATTCCCGCTAATATAGATTACTGAGAACTCATCTACTCCTTTTTACAATTCGCGGTCCCGCAAGAGTCCAGTGAGATCCCCAAAATTAGTTATAAGCAGTATACATTTATAATCTTTGCTGTAGTTTTCCCTTAGAAACCTCCTCTCTAAACCTATGGGTACAACATGCCTTTTTGCTGCCACCTCATATAAGCTTTTTACTTCATTTCCAAAACACCCCCGATTTTTCACATTAAACACTAATGACTGTCCTTTCATTTCTAACATTCCAAACGTTAGAAACTGCTTTCTGGGGGTGGTTGTTTCTGCCCCAGCTGCTCAAAGAGAATAGTGACCAAAACTATTTGACATTGATTTCCAGCTACACACTGCCGATACGCAGAAAAAATCACTACCTTTTACTATTGTTATTGGATATTGCCCCAATGTAAGATGGCGGCTGCACGTCATGCGCAATGATGTCATTACCTTCATGACGAGGCTGTCTCTTTTTTTGCCGTTACTTGTTAAATAAACGCTAACTAGACCTCACTGGATATGCTTCCTGTCTACCTTCTAACATGAAAGAATGCACCCAAACTGATGAATATTAATGTTAACTAATAGTGAGACTCTTGAAACTGTGGTGAGGGTATGCACATCAGAGATTTAATACAGTTTTTTTTGTAGTGGAAGACCACATTGAGCCAAACCAATTTATGTACTTGTGTTTTACTGGCGATTTCACTAAATATATGATGGTAGTTCTTTGTTTGAATACTTATGTCTGCATCTTTAACTGCTAAAACATTGTCAACAATCATCCGGCGCATGGTATTTTATATTTCAGAGCAGTCGATCAAATATTATGCTATTCAATTAGCTTTTCAGCAACTAATCACAATCCGTAAAATATTCACCCGTGCATAGTCTTTGGTATGATGAAATGTTTTAACTTTGATTTAAAGAAACATACAAAGCATGACATTGTTTTGTTGTTGGTTTTTGAAGGACGATTAGCATGGTAAAGATTTTGTATTTATTCATTGTAATATTTTTCATAGTTTTCAAACCTGAAAGGACTTTTGGGTACTCTGTGCTACTGCCTACTCCATGTTTTTCTAGGGAGAGTATGTGTGATATTAAAAGATTGCATGAATGTTTGTTATCAAACTCTTTGTGACTTGTTGGCTAGACTGGTCATTTCACCTGAAAAGAAAAGACAAGACCCTGCTGTCTGGTTTGAAACTAAAAGAGTTGGGTCTGTCTGTACAATGCGTTTCCAAGGTTAAACACCTCCATCCATGTGATGTGCAAAGTGCAGTAAAGTGAAGACAACATGTGACCAGGTGCTTTAATGTGAAAGTGAATAAAAGTGATCAAGTCTTCATAAGAGGAAGCATTCCTTTACAATCTGCATAGATTAGGATAGCAAACGACATGGCCAGATGTCAGAATAGGACATACGTACAAATAGGCCTGGGCTGTATAGCATGGAGTTAGTGGGGGCAGCTAGTAGGTGCCTGTTTGTTTAACTTTGCTTGTCCTAAAGGAAAAGCAACCAAGTTTCTTGTTAAAATCTCACATAGCACACTTCGCTATTTTTAACACACCATACTTCTTGAGACACCAAAACCTACCTAACTAGGCACTGGTGCCACACTGTTTTTACAAGCGTTCAAGCACTCAAGAAGAAATACTTGAAGTGAGTAGTTTTGGCCCTTTTTAATTCACGTGTCACTTTTTATAAGTTAAGCACATATAAAAAAAAAACTAACCAGCTCCACTGTAGTCAGGTGTCGCAGCACTCCCTGTGGGCACTCGGCCTATGGGGCGGGACCCCGATGATGAAGCATGTCACCAACTAGGTTGGTGAGTGGGGGGTCTTCTATAAGGATATGCATTATCCGACAACGGATTGGGGCATAATGTGCTGGCTCGAGCGCTAAACCCTAGACTCAGAGAATTTTCTCTGCCTCCCTTGATGAGGGGATACTCCTCCATTAAAATGTAAGCGCCATCTTGTAAGTGAAAAGGGGAAACAGCAAACACAATGAAGGTCACATAAAAAACAACTGGCAATACTATTAAATGACAAGAATTGTAAAGTTACAAAAGAGGAACAATCAGTGAGTATTAAAGGTAACAACTTAGATCTGAGCATTCATTCAGGAGGAAGGAGTCCAATATATTACCCTTTGAGGCAGGTATTTCTTATTGTCACTGCCATCTTGGATCAGTAACATTTCCAATACAAGGAATCTGAGTTGACTTATGTTATGTTTGTGTGTATTAAAATGAACAGCAACTGATGATTTTTTTGTTCTTATTGCAAATGTTGCTTTTGTGTTCCGTAGGCCTGATTTTTATCTTTCTTTCTGGATTGCCCACGTATGCTAATCCACATGGGCATTTCAACACATATACTCCATTTTTAAAGACTTTACAAATGGAGTATATGAGTTCAAATGCCCATGTGGATTAGCATACGTGGGCAATACAGAAAGTAGCCGAAGTGTACAGTTTGATGGGGATTCCTTGAACAGGGTGCATAATAGTGGTACCATTTTCAATGTTATTACAGTTTCCACATTTGCAGCATGGTGTAGTTCCTTTGTGGATTTGTTCTGCTTTTGGTTTGATCAGTTAAGCCAAAATCTACTTCAAATTCTTTGTTCTCTGATATTCAAAAAGTTGAGTAAGACTAAAAATACCCTTGAATTCCTCTTCAGTTTGCAGCACAGACCAATGTTTCAACACAATCCTCTTGATGTCATGACTCCTGGTGGAAAATTTGGAAACAAAACAGATCTAATAGTAGTATTAGAAGGTTTTGCACTTGTAAGCAGTTGGTTGCTTTCAATAGCTGTTTTTATAATGCTATTAGGAAACCCTCTCTGTTTGAATTTAATGACTAAAATGCCTCTGTTTTTCTTCATTGGATGCTATTCTTTTCATTCTTAGTAGCTGAGAGTAAGGTAGATGTTGTTTCAATGCTCTTTGATGACAACTGTTATAATAAAGAAAGTTGTTTCTGTCTGTTGGTTTAGTAAAAACATTAGTTCCAAGAGTTTGTCCCTGAATGTGACTTCAACATCTAAGAATGTTATTTGACTTTTGCTCATGGTGTTAGGGAAGCCGATACGCTCATCTATGGCATTCAAGTAATTTATAACAGAAGTTAACTGTGCTTGTTGGCCTTTCCATATGAGAAATATTTTGTCAGTATACCTCCAGTATGTAACCAAATTCTTTGACCATTCTTTGTTTTGAAAAATGTTAGCTAACTCAAAATAATGCATAAAGAGATACCCTGTTTCACTTCACATTTTTTTCTTTGGGTTACATAAGTTGGTAACAGTTCACAATAACTAATCATTTTAGGATTGTACTTTCATGACACATCCTCACACGTTTCCTTGATTTTATTCTTTATGATTTGGCACTAACATACACAGCTTTTTCACTGATTATACATATGACTGGTCGGGTGTATCATTCTTGGTAATTTGACCATAAGATGTTGATTATATTACAGGACGCATTCCCCCAATAAAGGGCTAGTCCCAAAATGAATTGGGATTCCTAAAACATGCATAATAATAATAATTGTAGTGTGATGGAGCGACACTACTAATAGGAAGATTCAAACTGAATACATGATTACCTATAACTGATAAAACTGACTACAGTGTTAGTACTAATAAAGTGAGACATTAAGCAGATATATACAAGATTCAACTTTCATAATTGGAGTGCAACATGAGGACTTTGTTCCCTCAAGGATATAACACAACATTTATATTGTTAGAAATAACAGAAGACATGTTCCCTCACATTTAGCCAAGTAAAAATAGCTCTCAGCTCTGTTGAAAATAGTCCCTGAATATATGCCTGCTGTGCTGCAAAACACAGCAGCCCTTCCTATAAACGTTTAGCAGTCATGCTTAAAAGTGCATGTACTGTCACTTTAAAGATGAAACAATTCTGCTGTGGGACTCTTGTTATTTCCTCGTCAAATCATAGAAAAGGGTCTGTCTGTGAAAAAATGACAAGTACATGCCTAGTGGAACCCTGTGTTACACAAGAATGATTACTCAAATGCAGAACTGAAGTTATTTTTCTTCACAATTTTACGTTAGTGTAGCAATAATACTTTTTCAGGTTCTTTCCCTTGTTTTTCTTAAAACACGTTTGCAACTTTATTTTCTTATACCCTAATGTGGGCCCTAATTGGCTCTAACTTTTTCTGAGGATGAATTAGTTTTACTTATCTCATTGTCTGCATTTGCGTTACTTGCATTGCTGACTTCTGCATGATGGCTACACAGAAAGTACCAAATATATCCTTGGGTCTTACACGTGCACACCACAAAATGGGTTTTGAGTACAGATGCTACCAAATATTAGGTCTTGTAGATAAGCATTCAGAATATCAATTTCCCAAGGATGAAATGGTGAGACAACTCTACCATAGCTCAAACCTTTGGCCTGCAATCTGCACACAGCTCTCTGTACAAAATTCTCAACCCTCCAAGTCAGCCTACATGTTCTTAAATGGTCATAATTGCGACAATATCTGGCAGATCTTAACATATCATTCAAAATCACTCTACGGGTAAATAATGTAATGATCATTTCAATGGAAAATGTGTTGTCTGTAATGGCAGTACGCTACCATACCATGCAAACTTCACGTTACCCTACTCCACTCTACTTTGCACCAGTACTCGCCACTGCACTCTACTCTGTACCGCTTCACACAACACCACTCTACTCCACATTGCATCACTGCACTCTTATCTGCACCACTCCACTCTACGCCTTTCTACTCTACACCATTCCACTCCACTCTATGTCAAAGCACTTTACTCCGCACTACTACTCACAACTGCACTCTTCGCCACTGCACTCTATGCCACTCCACTCTATGCCATTCCCTGTGGTTTATGTCCCTCTATAATAATAAAAAAAGCTAGAACACAGCCTGCGCTGGCTACATCGTAACATTGTTTTATTTACTTTTAATTACACTTCTTCCCAATAAGTATTGCAAGGAAAAGAAAAGTAGAAGATATTTTGTATGTTAACTATTTTTTAAATAGGGTCGTTCAGTTGTACGTAATGTCCTATTGGTTATATATAAGGTAAAAAAAGACCTATAACACTTTTTTATTATATATTTTCAACATGCTACACAGCAGTCACTTTACTCTACAACATATCTTAAAGACAATGGTAAAGCCAATAGCTCTGGCTAAACACGTATAAGGTTCCAAAGGCGAGACTTATTAGCTATGTCAAGGCTTGTCTATTTTGTGTTCTCGCGGGCACCTTCAGAACTCTTGCGAGCTCAACTGCCAAAATATACTATTCTTTTTTACCCTTAATATCTCAAAAACTACTGAATGGTTTTACATTAAATCACAAAAATCAGAATTTGCAGACCAATATTTAGCTTCCTGAGGACTTTGGTGTTAATTCCGTGCAGAAATTTTTGATATAGCCTGTCTTATAGACATCTATGGAAAAGGCATGGAGAATTTTTGTTGTGCAACCCCCCTTGTTTCTCAGCCCCTGCTTGATGGCTCATCTATGAAAGTTCCCAGGAAAAAGCTGAGGGGGATGAACTTTTGTTCTGGTAAGTTTCGTGAAGATTTGTTAAACAGGGCCAAAGTTATTATGCGTTTTGTTACCTGAAGTGACTAGTCTGTTCTCTGAAGAACCCAAAAAAAGGTACAGCAAGAAGTGGACCATGTAAGTAATTCTAGCAAAGTATGAAAGGGGCAATCATTCAGACAGAATGAACGACTCATCGAGCTTCAAACATTGCAAATCAAGTTTACAAATTAGTAGAACAACACCGTCACTCCCACCACACAAATCCTCATCACTCACTCATTGGTGGGCAATAGTTAGTAACCTGTTACAACAAGCACGTGGTGCAAATTTGTCTATTGTATTGTATCAACTCTTTCCATGGAAGCAACAAACATTGGCATTCTTGTAAATGAATGGTCTTTACTTGCAGCCCAGCTAGGGAATGAAGAAAAGAAGGATAGGGATGGGAGGTAGTGTCGCCATGTACTTTAAGCGGATGGGGAGGCTTCTTCTGTGCCCACTGGTCCCACTCCACTCCAGTCCATACATGTGAATAAATACGGGTCTGAATAAGTCAGGCACCAAGTATATAAATAGTCTCATATATCCATTTCTTTTAGTTGCACGGCAGTTTAACAATGAAAGGTCTATTGTGGCTTACTCCTTCAGGGAAAGTGTAGTTTGTCCTCAGACCCAGCATGCTCACCCAGATGTTTATCAGCTAACACACTGGAGCCTGACCAATTGCCCTCATTATCCTCCTGTGCTGTTTCAGGGACAGTGTGATCTTGTGGTATTAAGTGTTGGTTCTTTTTAGTCATGGTCAATCTTGTCACATTTTGAGGTGAGACACTGGTCCGTCTGACTGTGACTACTGTGCCAGTTGCACTGAACACACACTCAGAAGACACAATGCCTACTGGATAAGCCAGATACTTTATTGCCAACCAGCTGAACTCTGGCCATTTGCGCATCTTCACATACCAATAAAGAAATGGGTTGTGTTCCACGTAGAGGCCTTTTGGGTTATCCAGATAGTCCTGGGCCACCCTCTAAAGAGTCATTGGTGCTGCCACTTGCTCGACTTCAGTTGCCTTCACCTGTTCTGTGTCAGTAATTTGCCACAGTCATCCAAACTCGGCTATCAGCCGGCCATGAGCCAGAAAATGTCCTACTGAAAGATCCCTGTCATAATGCAACTCCTCGAAAGGGCACCCTCCTGGAACAGTCCCCCATTGAACCCACTCCCGCCTCTTTCTACATTGTTACTACCTCTTCCCCTAGCAGCTCTCTGAATAGTTTAATATATCCTAAATGGATCATGGGTGCATATTGGGGGCATGTCTGGCATGAGGCATAAACTCCTCTGATAGCTGCTGTAGGCCACACACAGCAAGCCTTTGGCCTGCTGTGGGAGCACTCCTTGTGGAAGGAAAGCTTCACGGAACAGATGCTGTGCATGGATCTCGGAGGTCAGTCCCAGCTCCTCCACGTATCTGCCTATCATCCAGCAGGCAAGCCAACTGTAGTTGTACTGCCAGGTAATAATGCTCAAAGTTTGGAGCACCGAAGCCCCCTGATTCCACTGGGAGCTGCATTTTGAAAAGCACTATTCTCTGTCTACATTTGCTCCACAGAAAGCCTCCCAGCATCGCATGCAAGGTGCAAAAGGTGCTGCTGGTGGTGATCACCGGTAGGTAATGGAAATAGTAGAAAACTTGAGGCAGTACCACCATTTATGACAGTGCCACTCCACCTTGCACTCGTAGTGGAAGGTGATCTGCGGTTGGAGTGAGGCAATGGCTATAGTGAGGTTACTATCTAGGAGGTCATGAGTGGCGGGGTAGATGTTAATGCCCAAATATCAGAATGCATGCGGTTTCCAGCAGAGGGGATGCTTATTTACCACAAATTGACTGCTGCATACAGTCTGTCCGAATCGGAAATTAACAGGTCTCTGACCAATATACCCCAAGTCCAGAGGTGGCGCAAAACTCTGCTAATATGGTAATTATAGCATCAATTCCAACTTGTATGGCCCATACGTGTATTAATGCACTGTCTGCATATAGTGAGATCAGGTGCTGGTGCCCCTCAGTGGTATTCCTCAGGCCTGGTCCTCCCATCGAAGCCGCTGCACCAATGGCTCTACCACCAAGGCAAACAGTAATGGGGATAGGGGGCCGCGTTGGCACATGCCCCTGCTGACACGAACTGGGGCTGAGACACATCTCCCTATCTTCACCCCCACCGTGGGCTGCAATTAGACTTTGGAGCCTCCCCACTATGCCAATGGTGGTCAGGGTTGCAAACATGTACTCCAAGACAACAGTATAGAATGCTTTCTCTAGGTCTAGCACCACACACACCACATAGGGCCACTGATCAGGTGCATTCTCAAGCATTCAATAAAGTCTATGGATATTGAGGTAGTGGTGTGACCCAGACAAACCCATCTGGTCTGGGTGGACCAAGTGGGGAAGGTGCTCAGGCAACTGCACTGCAATGATCTTACTCAGTATTTTATAGTCCATACCCAGCATCAAAAGGGGCCAGTATGACATCAAATTAAAAAGATCCATTCCCGACTTGGGAAGTGAGACCAGTAGTGCCTACTTAAGTGTCAGACATAGGAGATCCACATCAAGAGCATCATTATACAACTCTTAACAGTTTTTGAACCAGCAGAGCCTCAAATGCATTACAACACTTAGCAGGTAATCCAGGGGTCTTATATGTTTCAGCACACAATGTGGCACCCCATATCTCCTGCTTCCGGATAGGAGCACTAAGTTTCTCTCTTCCTATCTAAGCAATGAAAGGCACTGTGATCGCATTGAGGAATCTACGGATCAGAGCTTGTCCATCAACCTGATGGTGATTGTAGAGAGATCGGTAATGGGAGGTGAATGCCAAGTGTATGTTAACTTGATAAGTGGCAAACTGTGTTGGGCACACTCGTATGGCAGTAATAGGAGTGGTCGCCACAGCATTCTATAATAACCATGTCAAGTCAAAATGTGGCCTGGTTTGTCATCCTCTGCAGGCATCCTAGCCTGGTACACTCTACAATCTAACCATCACATTGACTCAATAAGGGTGGCATGTTGCTCCCTTGCTGTAGTTAGGGCGGGTTTCTGGGCCAGATCATCTCACGTGTGCGACCTCGAGGGCTCCCAGCAAGGCCACCAACTTAAGCAGATTGTGATGCAGCATGGCTTGCCTGCCCATCCCCATGTGAATACAATGACCAGGCAACACACTGCCTTAACCTCTGCACTTGCCTTAAGCCCTGCCACTTGAAACCAAGCCATTGCAGACAGTGGGTACGATTCTTCTGTTGCTGGTGTTGGCTGCTGTGAGACAACAGCACTGCCATTTTTGGAGGTTGAAGGCTGCATGCCAGAACCTTTGATCTTTTACTTCTAACTTCCAGATGTTCTTCTTCCAGGTCTCTTGCATGGTAAACAATACAAATCTTGTACTGTGAAACATCACCTTTCGAAAAAGGAATGAAAGTAAGCAAAAGATTTTGCACGGTGGATCGGGTATTGTGGCACAGATGTTCTTGTTGTAAAGTTTGATTTTTTTGCAGCCTGGTATTAACAGCCAAGTGAAGGATTAAGCTCTGAACTAACTCATATGCTGCTTCGTTCACACCAGCACACCTTTGCAACACTTTTTTAACTCGTCCTGTAGCAGATGCAACAACCGGATTGCTTGGCTCATCGGACCGTCCTCCATGCGAACTTCCCATGTGAAAACCTCAAAAGGGAGTAGCATTTGTATCAGGCATTTGGCTACCACCCATTTGTCCATCTCCACAGTCATGCTTTTCACAGTTGCATCCCCCACAGTCAGTTATCGGTCTGTACTGCTCAAACAAACTTTGCAACATTGAGTAGGTCGAGTTCCAGTGTGTTGGCACCTCCTTTAAAAAGGCTTTACCTGGTACTCTATTAGCATGCTGAATGACCCTCAACTGCTACTGGCTTCAAAAGAATGACTGAAATGAGTACAAATTCTTCTGCAGGTGGCCTGTATTTTGCTGACTATGTCTTCTTTCTTGGACAGTCCTGCACAAACTGGTTGATGCAATGCACCAAACACAGGACTAGATCAATGTCATTTTCCATGAGAACAAATCCAGTTCTGATACCTCTGAGTCAAAGACATTCAAACACCTTGCTGTTAAAGTTTCCCAAGATGTTTGCAGCTGTATGGGATTTCCCAATGGTGAGCATTGCTACCGTTGAATTGAGCCAATCGCCCTGAAACATTTTTCTGTGCTGAGACTTGCATATATAGCTGTTGCCTCACCCCCACAAAGGATATTCAGAGTGCAGTGATACACATGTAATCAGTTGCTTGACACCTGGTTCACATGTCTGTCTTCAGATGGATAGTGTGATCAGCACATCTTGGCCAACGAATTGCGGCACAATATGATGGAGTGCTGGAACAGCAGCTCTGGCAAAATAGGTCTTGCTGGGAACCTTCCATGTGGGGCATATGGCTGCCACAAATTCAAAAATCTCAATCTTTCCACAAAAAGAAAAAAGAAGGAGGCCCAGCACTAACATTTAAGCCAACTTCTAATTGAACAAACATGCTGTTGGGTGTTTGTGTTTGTAGGGCCCATCCTGCCTAAACATATTGTAATAGGAGCGTGTCTTGTTTTCTTTTCTGGAGTCACTGCCACAAGCGACTTCAGGAGAGATCCAGAAGTTGGTAGGCTCAATGTGTGCCTTGGGGGAATCACTGTATGTCAGGGTGTCTGCATCCAAGCCAGGTGCCATTTGGAGGTTGCTAATACAGGTGATGCTGGAACACTACAGGGCACAGGACTGTTTTGTGTAAAGCTGACATCCTTTTCATCCTCATCACCTCCTTCTATCACCGTGATCAGAGCTTCTTCCCCTTGCTCAACACCACCACTAGATACTTTTTAAGGTACCCTTCCCATTGGATTGTTTGATGTTTTTTCAAATGGGACGTTTGGTCTCCAGCAGCATAGTGTGAACCTGGCTTGCATCAACAAACAACTTCCATGGCAAATGGAGCATATTAAAATGTTATCCTCCTGCTTTCTAATCATAAAGATTTCCCAGACTGGGGTGGAGAACCTTTTTAGTGTGCCAATGCCTGAAGATCTGAAGGTAGATGGGTGTGTCATTTGCCTCTCTGCAGTGCATACTTCAACTGAGGTAGTGGTGGATTCAGGTTTCATCTGTAGCCTTACAAATATTGAAGGTGAAAGTGGTGGTGTTTGTGGAACCAGTGCCACTTCTCTCTGGGCAGGTTGAATAGGAGTGGTCATCTCGGTGTCTTCTGAGCTACCCTCCATATTGATAATCTCTGGCTCATCCTCATCACTGTCATTTTCCATAATTCTAAGGCTTTCAGGAACATTCCTTCTTTTTCCTTGTTTCTCATGGCGTGTCTCGGACTTGGCTGGGGTCCAATCCATGTCCAGATCATCAGAAGGATGACTTGGGAAAGATGCTGGAGTGACCCTTCTTTTTCTTGCTGGAGACAATGAAGCTACTGGTTCAAGAGCTACATCTTGTGCAGCAGGAAGTTCAACTTTCTGTCCTCCTGCTTCAGGAAGAACTGGTAATGGATGTGGCTCTCATTGTCCACTTTGCCCAGTTTCGTGTGAGAATTGGGTACTTTGTGGCTGAGACAAATCCAATTCATACTCACTTTTCGTTCCCATGACTGCAGTGGCTGCCTCGCTAAGGGACATGGGCTTAGTTTGGAGTGGCGCTGTTGTCGGTGCAGGAGTGCTGCTCCCAGCTTGCCGCCCAGAGGGTCGTGCAACAGGAACACCATATTTCCTGAAAAAGGTGGAATGTGGCATGGCAGTGGTGGCAATTTGCTTTTTCACCTCACTGGCCACTTTCTTGGCAGGAACATCTTTCTTTAGGGCCATCTTCCAGCTCTGTCGGTTGGCACAAGCGGAAGGAGGGGAGGACTCAGGTGGTTTGGTGTGGTGTACTTTTGTGTCCGCCTTCTGTCTGGCAAGCAAACAAACAAGAAAAACATTCAATGAAATGTGGCATGTTTGCAGTTTGAATTATTCATACAGACAATATAATTTAGTGATGTTATAGCAAATAATTAACAATAGTGCATCCATTCCAATCCAAACCATAACATAATATTTCAATTAAGATAACAGCATACAGATTTAAAAGTTTTCTTTATGGGCCTCTAAGTCCTATGAGACACCTGTGACAGGCAGGTACAGCAGAAAATGCAATAATCGTAAGAAAACGTAATGATGGTGTGCACCTATGGAAGGCAGGGTGTGCAGGGGATAATGGAATATTCCTTAAAAAAATGAATGCCGGTATGTGCCTAAGCCAGACAGGGTGTACAGGGGAAATGAAATAATCCTTAAAAAATGAATGCTGGTGTGTGCCTATGGCACAGAGGGGTACAGGGGGAAATTATGTAATCCTTTAAAAATGTATGCTGGTGTGCGCCTTTGGCCAAAGAGACCTATCGCAGTCAGGGGGTGATGGGAAATATGGAATAATCCTTAAAAATGCTGGTGTGCGCCTAAGGCCTAAGAGACCTATGGCAGACAGGGGGTGCAGGGGGTAATGGAATAATCCTTAAAAATCAATGTGGGTGTGCACCTATGGCAGGCCTGGTGTGCAGGGGAAAATTAATAATCCTTAAAAAAATAAATGCTGGTGTGTGGCGTGAAAGGCAGGGGCTACAAGGAAAAGTAAAATAATGTAAAAGAAAGTAATTGCTGGGAGGCAAAGAGGTTCAGGGACAAATGCATATAATAATATATCAACACTGTACATACATACTACAATCATCCTCAAGCACATTTAAACTGATATCAGAGGATTTTGCTTTTTAAAAATAACAAAAAAAAGGATTTATCAGACTGGCTGGCTACACAAATGTCAGTGGGCCACATGGTCAAACAACAAGCAAGAAGGTCTGGACAACAAAGAACACATGCAAGCCTATGGAAAAATCACACTGACTAACTACACAAAATGGCTGGTGGTCACATGTTCAAACAACAATAAGCAGGAAGGCATGGCCAATAAAGAAGAAATGCAGGTATATGGCAAAATCACACTGGCTGGTTACATGCAATGGCTGTGAGACATGTGTTCAAACAACAACAAACAAGAAGGCATGGACAACAAAGAAGCAATGCAGGCCCATAGCAAAAGCACACTGGATAGCTACGCAAAACAGCTGTTGTCACACACACAAACAAAGGAGGCATAGTACACAGAGGAGAAAATACTACCATTCATTCAGCAATGCCAACTGTGAAAATAACGTCAGCTAAAAAAAAAATCCAACAATGCAGATCTTCTCAAGGCATCAAAATATTACCCCAACAAAGTACACTTTTTGCAGAAACAATGTGAAATACAGAAAAAACACATTTTGCATTCAATCACATGCCATCCCTAAATCATAGATGTTTTAAAACAACATATACCAGAGACAGTTGTTTCATATACGCAATGCCTAGCACCAGCTAGATGGCCTGTGGGTAGACTAGACCAAATTGTAAAATAAATTGATATTGCAAATTTAACAAACATGAAGAAAAAAAACGTAATCCATTTCCCTTCTAAAAACAAAAAAAAATGTATGCAAAAAATAGTCCCCTACTGCAAGTCCAGGCACCCACCACAACCAAAATCAAAGTAAAAGATGTAATAAAAGGTGCAAGTACCTACTGGTGCTTGCCTTCTAACAAGCAACACCCTTAAGCAAACGTTTTTTTAACTTACTTGTTGTGAAGTCACAAAAACAAAGTTCTCAAAATCCAATGGTATATGTAGCTGGAATTGTAGACAAAGAGAGGGATCCTTTCATCTTGAAATCCAAATGAAAAGTGACCAGGATATGGAAAAAGCACTGGGAGGAGCCTTCTGAACAGGAAGGGGAAGTTGGAGCCTCTGTGGCACTTCCTTCCTGTTGAAATTAGCAAGTATGCTACATGCCGTGGCACGGATCAGAGATGCTGCGATGCGTGCAATGAACTCGCCAATACACACCAGATCATGAGAACAGCAATTGCATATATTACTATATTACCCAGGAGAAGTTGGTCATTCTCTACAAATTTTGGATTTCAATGACAGTATGAATATTATGGTGAATGCAATATAATGAACACACCAATGAGATAGGATTTCGGACCGCAAGACCACGAAAGATGGATAAGTGTTTTAAAGACTGGGTTCGTCTGATATCCAGGGCGGAAGGAGAACCGCTTTCAAGGACTAAACTTACAATCCATTTACAGAAAAGACAGCCCTGAAGAAGTTGTGGGGTACACCCTTCCTGATGAAACACATGTTGGGTAAAAAGAAGAAAGAAAATAAAAAAGACAAGAACAAATGCTGTTTTTCCTAATTGTTCTCACAATGTAATTTATAGTTAAGTGTGTGCTTGGGGAATTGATATAATTGTGTCAAGTTATACGCCAGATTACATGCTTTATAGGAGGAGGGGTGAACCCCCCTAACCTTGAAGCACCTCTACATACACAAGGATCCGTGATAGCAGTGTGAGATAGTGGGTGAGTACCCATGCTTTTATTCACCACTATATGGAAATTTGATGCAAATTTGACTGGCATGCACTGAGTTCTTGCTAACCAGGTCCCCAGTGCCAGTTCTCTTTTCCTACAACAAAGTGAAAGTGAAATTATTCCCTGATTGGCAAGACCTTCAGTACAGCTGTAAGTCCCTACAAATTGGTACCCCTGGTACCTAGTACTTGGGTAATGAAAAGGTCCCTTGGGGCGGAAGCATGTATTGTGCCACCCTAATAAACTGAGCAGTAAACTCTACCAAACTCATTCAGACTGCCATTGCAGACGCATGAAATGGTGCAGTTAATGTTAAAATACGACATGGCACACACCCTGTGTGTCATGCCCTGAGACACTGCATGCAATATATAGATGTCCCCCTACAGTAGGCCTCCTAGCCCTAAGGCAGAGTGCATCATACTACACTTGAGGACATAGCTGCATGGGCAGATATGCCCCTGAGCTGTCTAGTTCAAATGCTAGATAGTACAAGTGAATAGGGAGCCATCTCATTTATATGCACTGGGTACTGGTCATTACAACACCTTTTCTTAATAAATCCCTACTGATGCCAGTAGTGGATTTATATAAATATGCACCCAAAGGGCACATCAGAGGTGTCCCCTGAAAACCTACCATCCTCTTAGTGTACTGGCTGACTGGTAACGTCCAGCCTGCCACCCCAGGCATGTTTCTGTCCCTCTGCAGGTGAGAGCCCATGCTCTCTGAGGTCGTAAACAAAGCCTGTACCGGAGGAAGATGTTCACACCTCATCAATCCCATTGCCTGAGACCCATTTGGCACAGTGACAAGTAGGAAAGAGTTATGCTAGGAGGCATGGTGCACTACCAGGCCAGTCACACTCCTAAGGTGGACTGCCTGATGTGACACATGAAAGAAGGGTTCCACTATTTTGATTTTCTGGGAAATTGGAATTCTGGGACAGGTTTGTGCTCATTCTCAACAAGAAGTGGTCATATAGAGAGTGTAGTGACCCCTATGGTGATTGGTGAGTAGCCCATTGGCTACTACCAGTCACTCCTCTTAATACCCTTAAATTGAGTATTTAGGTGCTCCCCTGACACCAGGATTCCAGATTTGACTGACTGAGAACAGAGGACACAAAAGAGCTGAAGAAGCAAGAACTGCGGACAGCTGGTGGACTTTGGTGCCAAACACTGCCTGCCTACCTGCTCCTGTTCTGACAATTGCGACAACCCAACTTATCTTGAAGCTGTGCACCCTCTGATAGCCCTGCTGGGCCTCCAGCACTTTTCTAAGCCATCAGTATCCCGCTTGAAATGGAGGAGCCACTTCCCTGCATCCTGTGGGCACCAATCACTACGTTCGGTTCACTGTTCGTACCAAGTGAGAAGAGGCCAGGACCATCCGGAGCCGCCCTGGGCCAATATTCATGGTATCGGACACCCTCCATCAACCAAAGCTTGCTTTAGTCCAATCCGGACTCCAATGCTGCAGAGACTGAGCAGCCAATAAGAGACAACAGCTTCACAGAGACCAGCACGAGAGTGGCCCAGCTGTCCTGTTTTGACCCCCTTTGCAGGTCTTACTGATATCCGTGGGTGCCTGTGACAGACAGGCACCCGCCGCCCAAAACCCTTGGCACCCAACAACGCCGGGCCAGCTCCACAACAACCAAGAGTGGTCCCCTGCTCCAAGGACCCCCGTGAACCAAGCCCCCCATTGGGAGTTCCCAGACAACTCTTCCTCTGCTGCCTGTTTCTAAGTGGCCCTTTTCTTTGCCTATCGTGTAGCACATAAGGCTATCAACCTGTCCAGCACCTCTGCACCCAGACACTCCAGGCAGATAAAATCGAACTTCTGGTGGTAATTTGGACCTAGGCTACCTAGCCTGTTAAGTCCTTGAGGGGATCCCTAAAAACCTTTAGGAACCATAGGAAAGCATTACTGCATAAAAACACATTTGAGTGAACATTTTACTTACCTATAAGTATTGCTATAAAGAACTTACCCAATAATGTAGTTCTTGTTTTTTTTAAAATAAATATATATATTTATTTTTTTCTAAATTAGTCTTAAGTTTCTTTTTGAGTGTGCGTCTCATTTATTGACTCTGTGGGTATTCAACAAATGCATTAACACTACCCTTGGATAAGCTTAAACTACTCACCCACTCCACCACAAAACAGCATTTGCAATTATTAATGTTAGCCCTTCTAAACCAATAAGGGTCATCTGGACTTTCTACATACTGTTTTGGTATACTACATAACATCTCAGCTTCCCACTGAAACCATTCAAGCCCAGGCACTTGTTTTGTACCAGACATCTATGGGAATCCATTGTGGTTTGACTTGTGTGGATCCCACAACTTTTACTTAGGCAGATTGCCCTGAAAACCTCAAATATTTAGTTAAAATTATGCATTTATCTCATATTTCTGTGAGGAATACTTACAGAACCGGGCTATGCTGCCGCTATGGGAAACCTACAAAATCCAAGCATTTTAGAAAACAAGACATCCAGTTGAGTCTAGGAGGGTATGAATTATGTGTACTGCTACCTTTTCTCACAAAAAATCCCCTAAAAATTTCAATCTTTGCTAAAATCACACTTTCCCCAACCTCTCTGTGAGGGGACGTTTGGAAATCATCGGGGATCTACAAAATTCCAAGCACTTATTATTCCCACACTTCTCTCAATTGAAATGGTACCCCACTTGTGTGGCTCCGTTTATTACTAGAGAACAGATCAAACCAATGGTCATATATCGACTGTATTGATAGTTCAATGACTTTTAAATGGTCACAGTTTCAGTACTTTACTGTTGCAGTCCATTGACTCATCCATACAAGTAGGGCACCGATTTTTATTGGACAGGTGCGGAAAGGCTGAGAAGCCAATCACATTCATATACCTAAGGACTGGAACCCCAATCATGCTTCCATTCTCCCAGTTATCATGCTTCCATTCTCCCAGTTATTAGCCAACTTACATACAAACATACATCTAGCAAATGACTAGACACATACCACCAGCCACCAACCATGGATGGTCCCAGCCAACAGCCACACATACATCCAGTCAATAGCAGATACCTCCAGACCCTGTGAGTGGTGGGCGCAGTGTTCTGTGTATCACTCCTATCTTGACCATCTGCCTTTCATCTAGACAAGGTCCCAATGAAAACAGTCCTCGGTAAAACTTTGACCATCTCTTCATGTCTCTGTGTCACCCTCAGCGTACTGACTAATACTGTGCAGGTGCCGGGTGATCCTGACCAATACCTCCCCATTAGTTATGCTCAGAAAAACCTGTATTTTGTGCACCTTTAGAGCACACACTGTACTGTCTGGCAGTAAGTTGGAGGTATCTGATGATGTCTCTATAGACTCATTAATTAGATTGTGTGAACATAACTACTTTGGAAAACTGGGGTGGGCTGTCCTATACTCCCTGAAGTATAGCTTAGCATATCATCTACTATTGTTTGACTCATGCTGGCTTGAATTATCAGGAAATGTGTAATACAATTCAAAATATTTCCCCTGCAGGGGCCCTCAAAATATGTCTTGGCCGGTGCGCCCCTAATTCCTCATATGACACTGTACCTTCCTCCCACATGCTTGGTACTACCCTAGTAATCGTCCTCTTCTGCTGTCAACTCATTTTCCCAGTCTACTCTTCTCTCTCCCATCTTTTTGTGCACCAATCCTGCTCTACCTGAGGTAAATTCACCTGCATGTTTTGTTAAATGTTCATCTGTTTCACAAATTATACCTTTGTTAACTTTTTCGGCATGTCATTCTAACTTTTGTCATAGTAAATATAGCACAAATAATGGTTAGTTATTTCATTGATATTATAAAACAAGTATTGTCAAAGCCAAAATGTCTCGCATTGGCTGCAACCCTATTGGTTTTCCAACGAGTGTGCATGTTATGTTTATGCAAAACTTACAAAAAAAACACATTTTAAAAAGCCCAGAGATTGTCTTTCAATGTTTTTGTAATTTAGAACTCCGCTATGATCCAGCAGCTCTCCTTTGTGTCTCGCCAGACCATGAAGTAGAGAAAGTGTGTACGAGTGACTCGTAGTGTTATGGGCCTCACTGAAGAGTAAATGTGCGATTTGAAAATTCAGGTAAAGGTGACAAGGTTTTATAAGATATTTCCGGAGTAGCGGTGCATCAGTAATTAACTTAGTAGCAGATTGCTATGGAATTAGCTAGGATAATGTATAAAGTGATGTATACAGGATTTGATGTACAGAATTATGACTAACATCTGTTGAGTTTGTATTATGTTATATGTAGACTGGAAAAGGCTTCCGGAAAGTGTGGGAAGCTGGTAACTGTCTGCAGGTAGAGGAAGTGTGGCAAGTGAAGTCACGTATCACATAGTCTGCTTCAAAAAGTAGTGGAATCGTTGTATATCACAAGTTTAGGGACTTTACGTGTGAAAGGATAAATGCAGGGCGAGGACAGTCTATAAAATCTTAGCCTTCAAGTACAGGGATCATTATGCATCCTGATTTAAAACTTACTGCTGAGAGAGTAATAGAGCTTAACCCGAGCTTGAGAGAAGGGTAAGGTAGAGGGATGTGCCACTTTATCGGCGAGTTTAAAATTCTGTGCTAGAGAAGAGGTAAGCGCTGTCTACTGGAAATATAGAATACTTGTGCAAGTGAGAAAACTATCACTTTGGTTTAGCGTTTTATGTAGTTACTAACCGATTCAGTTGTATAAAAGTGTAAATACGACTTCTCGATAAACCTTGTAAAGGAGGGGTCAGTTGAAGCTGCAGAAGCCGGAGCAGAGCTGACGTCAAAAGTGTTGCGTAGGGATTGGTCCTTGTGACCAAGACAGAGTAAGGGCTGATTGGTGCATCAGTAAATCAGCGAGACTATTGGTTAAGCACTAAGACAACGTATCTTGTTCTAATTGGTGCGATAGTGTGAACCACGTTGTGATAGGTTGGTGTTACAAAGCAGTTTGCGGAAGAGTGCGCAATCTTGTGAAAGACAGGAAACAATCAGAAAAATCTAGTTTTATTATGGAGAAGAAAAGGAGAAACCTTCATGATTTAAGAGATTGAAAAATGTATTCAAGAAAGACAAGGCGATAATAACGAGAAAGGGAAAATTACTTCCTCCGCCAAAAACGCCTGCTTCTTACATGATGACGAAATATGGCTATTATACATGCATTTGGCTAGAGAATTGGGCTAGATATATCAAACATTATGGTGCGTAAGCATTTCCGGAAGTAGGATCCTTTAATCTGACAGTTTTACGAAATTTACCTAGACCTAGACCGACTCAATTTGAGGCACTAGTTGAATGGGAAGATGAGATGCATGAGTTAGAGCGAGAAAGGTTGGAAAATCATCTAGGACCAAGTGATAGATTATGTGGATTATGGGGAGAAACACATGAGAGTAGAATGCAAAGATGGAGAAATGCTGATATGTGTGATGGAATGTATCCGGTTAGATTGGCAGGTGAAATAGAAGAGTGAAAATGCACAGAGAAAAAGAATAATCTGGAATCAGGAAGGAAAAAATATGGAGATGGTGAATCAAAGGATACGGTGCTGGAGGAGATTATTAAATAGGAGACCACCACCATATCAACTGCGTTCTATATGGACCACTCCAAATGCTCCACCAGTAGAGGATAGGTTTGCTGAAACCCCAAAACGATTTTCAAATTATAGAGACCTTCCAGGAGGGGTAGAAAGGAGATATGATTAAAAAACCCCAGTGGTAAAAACTAGATTTACAGGTACTCCTAAGCAAAATGATGAAATCGGAAAAGGTGTAGCAAGAGTAGAGAGACAAATTGAAGAACACTCAAGTACTTCTGAATATATACGTTCTACAAATGAATTAACAGAAAAGATACAGAAACTTACTAAAAATATAGAAGCTGTAACAGTCCCAGTAACAATAGGTCCTGTAATTCCAGTGTTTGAAAATCAGAAAATAAAAGAACCAACTTTAATAATTCCTTTAAACCAGAGTTTGCAAAAAGTAAGAGAGAAGATTTATCCAGATTTGTCTGAAATTAGGCGAACAAGTAACATAATACCGTCTGACTTGACTTTTAATCAGAGCCTACCATATAGGTTTCCAACTGGAGCAGAATCTGATTCTGCGACACCCGAAAGAAATGTAGAGAAAATGGATTTAACACAAACCCCGGTAGGACAACAGAACAAGAATTAAATTAAGTGATTGGCTTAAAACTCTGAAAGTAAAAGAACATGGACCTAAAGTATTAGACGTAGCTAGACTAAAGGTTGACATGGAAAAATTAATTATTGGAACAATCGGAACAGGTAGACTCAGGACGATGAACTGATGTTCATGTGTAAAAGTATTACATGGAAAGCAAAATCTATACATGACCATTTGGAAGGATTAGCTAATGAATTAGATGTAAAGCTTGCAAAGAATAAAACATTACAGAAACCCTACAGAGTAGATTTTACAGAAAAGGATATTGAAAATATGAATACTGCAGGAAGATTACCCAAATAAAAGAACTAATTGTTTTACTAAGAAGATGGGGAGATTTGAATAAATGGAAAGCAAAATGGGGGCAAAGAAAAGAGAAGAAGCCAATGATAAATCTACATTAGCGTTCCCAGTGTGAGAAAAGGATACAGTGGTAAATGAATTCCCTATGAGAGAGATACCGGGAGGAGGATATGTACATGTTCCTTAGACTAGACAGGACATATTATCATTCACTAATGATTTCCCCAGATTGAGGAAAAAACCAGTAGAATGGTATTGATAGGTGGATCGATTTGTAAAAGTTTCAAAGGTACTATGGGAAGATTTAGATGGATTATTTGACATAGTAGTACCAGCAGACCTATGGTCTGAGTGCAAAATAACACTGAACTGGCCGAAAACTGAATATCCTCGAAGACAAAGTGACAGGTGAGCACCTCATCACTTCGCCGGAAGTGATGAGGAAATATGAACAAGTAATAGTGTTTTTGAAAAATAAAATTCCACTGAAAGAAACGGATTGGGTAAAAATTGACAGGACTTTGCAAGAACCGAAAGAATCTGTATATGCATTTTTTGAAGGACTGTTGTTAGTTTTTAAACAATATAGTGGATATGACGAACTAAATGAATAAGTTATGAGTAATTTTGTGTATCGATTTGTGTTTGGATTAAGACCAGAAGTAGGAGACATGATGAAGCATATTTTGATGGGATGACAGTCATGTTCTGTAGTCGAGGTATTGAGACATGCAAAATACTGTAGTGTTGAAATTGAAGTTAAGCAGAGAAAGCTCAAAGAGAAAGCCATGTTGGCACAAGTGAAGGTAGCAGAACATCAAGTGGCACAAATGGAAAACAAAAGTGCAGACGAGAGTCAAGGGAAAGTGAACGGAAATTTCAATAAACCTAAATTAGTAGAGAACATAGAGGAGCTTAATAAAAAATATCCTTGTCATAATTGCGGCAGGATAGGGCATTGGAAGAAAGAGTGTAAGTGCCCACCAAGAGTTAATCCCGAAAATGCATAATTGAATCCGCAGGTGCAGAATGAGGTAATACAACAATCATCGCAACAGCAGCAGGTAGTTACTCAGCAAAGTCAGGTGCCACAACCGCCACTACCACGCAGTGTAAATCTGCAGAGATACAGTGCAGAGACAGGATTCAGTGTAGGCGAGCAGGTAAACCGATCACCCAGAGTTAATGTGAGTCCTCAGTATTGGTTACAAGAGGGTGGCGGGACTGAGTAGGATGATAGCTTCTGATGGTGCCTGAGAGAGGAAGAAGAGTGTGTGCTTGGAGCCACTCTTGAGGTAGATCATTCTGGTCCATTTGTGAAAGGAAAGGTGAATGATGCAAAGGTAACTTTCCTAGTGGACACTGGTGCTACCCGTTCTACTGTTAGATCAGTAGAAGTTCAAAACCTTCCTCTCTCGGGAGAACACATTCAAGTTGTACGTGTAGCTAATAGGCCGAATAAAATTTGCTTAACTAAACCAGTTGAAGTAGAAATTGGAAATTTCAAAGATATGCACCGATTTGTGGTTTGTGATAGTAGTTCAGTTAACCTGTTAGGCAGAGACATTCTATGTAAAATGAACTGTGCCATATATTGTTCACCAGATGGTATAGAACTCCAAACCTCAGATGAAGATAGCTTGTATAAAATGACCATGTCAATGATAGAATCAGAAAAGAATTAATTGTTTTTTGTGTTTGATCGAGAAAAGATACCTGCTGAATTGAAAGAAACAGTAAAGGAGCAAGTATGGGATTTCACAGGAGAAGATATTGGATTAATGAAAGATGTAGATCCTGTGAAAATTTCTGTAAAGGAAGGAGTGAGTTATCCAAACATTCCCCAATATAAAATGACTGCAGAAGTAATTGACGGAATAACACCAGTAATAACCAAGATAATTGAACAAGGCATTTTAAGAGATATAGAAAGCAGTCCTTGTAACTCACTGATAATGGGATTGAAAAAGCCTAATGGAACATTTAGGATTGTACAAGATCTTAGAAAGCTTAATAAGATTGGTGTCCTATGTTGTCCGATTGTACCAAATCCAGCAGTAATTCTACATAAAATTCCACAAGATGCAGAATGGTATACCGTGATTGATCTATGTAATGCGTTCCTGTAAGGATTCGAGAGCAGTTTCCGCAGGAGTGCCAGGAACCGATGAATAGCCCAGCCCTTCCCCCCTACACCTCTTGCGTCTATCAAACACTAGAACGCGAGGGTGATATGGAGGGAACAAAACAAGGAAAGTAGGGAAAGAGACACTGGACTTCGTTAACGCTTCTACCTCTGCATGTAAGTAGGCCCTACAAGGAATGGTTAAATTCATACAGCAACAGTCAAGACACATTCAATTAATTCCAATACCTAAACAACCTTTACCTGGCTATGCATAGGGTATCGAGTGGAGTTTTTCTGGAACCATATATTTATTCAATGTGCCTGGAGAGCCACGTAATGTCTGGTGTAAATAAGAAAGATTACCTCTGGGAACTGAAGTTTCTAAGTAAATGGTAACCTAGATCAATGGTGGCTTACCCTTTATTGGCTATCACTTGAACTGTGTGACGAATATGGAAAGGATTAGATTCCAGAAGTAGCTCAACTGAAAATACAGTACAGACAGACAAGAATATTAGCTGCATTCAACGGGGAACACTATCTAAAAATATAGGGCGCTACAAGCGCTTTACCAGGTCTTTGAGCCCCATGCACTCTGACGAATGCCAGCATCCAAAGGAGTCCAGAGAACAGCAAAATTACAGGTCAATGGGACAAGGATAACACAAAGGAAATGCTCGGCAAACCACAACTCCCACAATGCCCCTGTGAGCACCTACACCCATGCCAAATGACAAACCAAGCAGCAGCCCAGGTCAGGTACGCCCAGAAGGAATAGTAACAGAGAGCAGCATGCACGAACAAAGGGACAATCAGGGATAGACTCGGAAGACTGAGTATTCGCCACTAAACTGGTATGGCGTGAGATGGATAACAGAAATTAGAGCTTCAGAACAGCGAGCAAAACGCTAAGCTCAAGTGATTCAGGAAAACAAGGTAGATAGCACAGCTCCGAAACAAGCAGCCGCGACTGGAGATCAGGATCAAGGAAACAAACAAGGGGCGAGGCGAAAGTGACGCGCTGTATGGACAGCGAGAAACTAGAGGGCGAAGCGCTGAGTCTCGGGCAGGTCGGGCTTTGACTCCTGCTCGATTTCCTCGCGCATGCGCATTTCGGGGAGTCCATCTTGGATTGGTCTCGCTTGTGTCTTGCGTTCTCTGGGAGACTGGCAGGCGTGACAGTTCTTTACGGTTCCATTACACCCAGAAAGCCAGCCAATATTTGCGTTCCGGTTTGGAGATTGCATTTTGGCACGGTGCCGAATTCCACAGGGATATACTGAAAGTCCATCTATTTTTAATCAACTGGTAAAGAAGTCATTAGAAAGTTTGAGCATGCCTGGAGAATGTGTATTAGTTCAATATATTAATGATCTGTTAGGGGCATCAAAGACAAAAGATGAATGCATATCCAATACTATTTCATCATTGATCCATTTGGCAGGAGAGGGACATAAAGTGTCTCCATCGAAATTACAATTTTGTCAGAAAGAAGTGCAATACTTAGGTCATAAGATTGCTAAAGGAACTAGGCATGTCACTGCAGAAAGAATCAAAATGATACAAGGAATGCAACCACCAAAAACACAAAGACAAGTTAGAATGTTCTTAGGAATGGTGGGTTACTGTAGACAGTGGATTAGTGGATTCTCACTAATAGCAAAACCCTTACAGAGACTATCTAAAGCAGACATAAGAGACCCTATTGTACTGAATAAGACTGAAATGGAAGCATTTGAACAGCTAAAAACAAGCTTATGTGAAGCTCCAGCTTTAGGAATGCCTGACTTTGAAAAAGAGTTTGAGCTATATTGCAGTGAGCGAGAAGGATGTGCATTGTCAGTATTAATTCAAAGACATGGAAAACTGAGGAAACAAACTGCGTATTTCTCAGCTGTTTTGGATCCAGTTGCAAAAGCCTTGCCAGGATGTCTGGAAGCAGTAGCAGCTACAAGTGTAAGTTTGTAACAGAGTAAAGGAATAGTGATGGGATTTCCTGTGAGGGTATATGTACCTCATTCTGTGGAGATTCTCCTCACTAGGACAAAAACACAATACCTTACAAATAACAGAATGACAAAATATGAGAAAACAATTCTAGGTGCAGGTAATGTGACAATTTCACGATGTGTGAACATAAATCCACCTACATTGTTAACTGATGCTATGGAAGCTGAGGTAAGAAATGAGGTTGATCACAAATGTTTAGATGTTCTTGAGTATTGTACCAAACCAAGACCTGACATTAAGGAGGAACCATTGCCTGAATTTGATTATGTGATGTTTGTTGATGGTGGGTGCTTGAGAACAGAGGAAGGTGCTTTGAGTGCTGCATATGCCGTGTGTACGGTGGCAGATGTCCTGGAAGCATCTTGTCTGAAAGAAATGCGTTCTGCTCAAATAGCGGAATTGATTGCTTTGATTCGAGCATGTGAACTAGGAAAGGAGATATGAGTCACCAGAGTGACTGACAGTCAGTATGGATTTGGGGTTGATTATGATTACGGACAATTGTGGTCTCAAAGAGGTTATTTAACTTCTGCAGGATCCCCCATTAGAAATGCAGAATTTATAAAAATGTTGATTGATGCTATTCAGTTGCCTGATACAATTGCGGTGGTGAAATGCGCTGCTCATAGGAAAGGAGATGACTACATCACTAGAAGCAATAGGTATGTTGATTCCATTGTAAAATACTGTGCCAGAAATCTTGCATCCATAAAGCAGGACAGAAAAGAAGAACATGTTTCAAGTCCTTTAATGCTAACCACAGTAGTTGAGACTTGGCAGGAAGTGAGACAGATGCAGGATGAGGTGAGTGAAGAAGAGAAAAACACTTGGCTAAAAGCAGGGAGTAGACAAAGGGAAGTAGATGAAATCTGGGTTTACAAAGATGAACGACCAGTAATGCCTGATAACATGATTTCAAATATGGCCCGAATGTACCATGGTCAAGCTCATGTTGGGAGTGATTCCATTATTCGGATGTTCAGACAGACATGGTATAATCCTAAATTTAGGATGATCAACGAAAGCCCATGTCATAGGTGTCTTGTTTGTCAACAGTGGAATCCAAGAAGAAAAACAGTTGTGAGCTTGAATATCATAGGACGGGAGGGAGGTCCATTCACATGAATGCAGTTGGATTTCATGGAATTGCCACCATGTAACAGACTCAGATATGTGCTTGTAATTATTTGCCTATTCTCTAGGTGGGTAGAAGCGTTCCCCACCCGGAAAAATGATGGAGTAACTGTTGCAAAAACTGCTTTGGCGTGAAATCATGCCACAATACGGTTTTCCAGTAACAATTGAAACAGATCGTGGAAGCCACTTTCAGAATGAACTATTACAAAGGGTTTGTGAAGCACTGGACATTTGTCAGTAACTGCATTGTGCTTACAGACCAGAGGCTTCAGGGGTAGTTGAGCAAGTGAATGGAACAATAAAAAACAGAATTGCAAAAATGTGCTTGGCAAGAGGACTGAAATAGCCGGACACATTGCCACTTTTTCTGATGACCTTAAGGAGTATACCTGACAAAATGACTGGACTGAGTCCACATGAGATTTTGATGGGCAGAGTGATGAGACAAGCATTTGAACCAGTTGATAAACTGTTAACTATTAATGATGACATCATACTGGATTACTGCAAAAACCTGTCTGACGTGGTAACTTCTGTGTTCCATCAGGTGGGAACTGAGTCAAACACAAAAGAGAAACATCCAGCTCATGATCTAGTCCCTGGAGATTGGGTTCAAATAAAGGTACACCGAAGAAGAAATTGCTTAGTACCTCGCTGGCAAAGACCGAGACAGGTTATTTTGGTCAGCACGACTGCAGTTAAATGCGCTAGAGTAAAAAGATGGGTGCACACCAGTCACACCATCTGTGTCCCTGAACCTGAAAATCCACACGAGAAAGGTGAAAGTACAACTGATTCTGATTCTAAAGGAGAACCAGAGAGAAATCCAGATATTGAAGCCCGACAAGAACGTCGACATCTGGAGGTATCGGATGCTAGTTCTGCATCTGAAGGAGAAGGTGAAACTATTGGAATACCAAATTTTGAAGTTCGAGATGAAAGTCGAGATTTGGTAAGAACTGATACCAGTAAGGACATTGAACACAGCGGAGATAAAACTGGTAATCAAGAAAATAGTGAAGAACAGTCAGAAAGCTCTGAAAGCAGGAACCAAAACCCTGACACTGGAAAAGAGGAAATAACTCACGACAAGGATTAGATTCCAAGTACCAGTTATGGAGGTGTTCCTAACAGAGTGAAACTGCTGGGTAAAGAGAAAACAGATTCTAAAAAAGAAAAAGACATTATAAAGTTCATCATTAATGAAACTCTTAAAAATACTGCAAGTGAAAGTGATGACAGTGGAGATGAAACTCAATTGAGAAAGAGTTCAAGGAAAAGAGCTTGTATAGTGGAATATAACACTACAGAACCAAAGACAAAGAGGGTTCGTAAAGGAGATAATTGGCTTAGAGAAAATAATGGACTGAAATTCAAACTGGTTAACAAAGCAAGAACACCAGAAGATCAAGTAAATGAAATAACAAGTCAGAAAGAGTTGTTGGGAAAGTGAATAGAGGTTGTTCAAAGGCCAAAATGAGTGAGAAGACCAAATCAGAAATATAAATCACCTGAATGGGCTTACATGATTTTGCCTCCTTTTGAGGAAGTAAACAGCAGCCAAGAGAACTTGAATTTCACAAGTCAAGAGAAAGAAAGTGAGTAAAAACTGAGACTCAAAGAAAGAAAAAGAAATAATTGATCTGAAATTCCAAAATAAAAGCAAGACTTGAAACATTGGTATAGGAAAACGCTAAGAGTGTAAAGTGAAAGTCTATTAAAGACGAAAATTTGAGTAGAGAAAACTGTAAAAAAAATTGCTGTGTAAAAAAAAAGTCTACTAATAATGTAACTATGAAATGTTCTATGTTTAGAAAATGGTGTAGAATGTGGTTAATATGTACCGGACTATTAATGGTATGGTTGATTTGAGCTATTATTCCCTTTAGAGAACACTTTGAGAAAATGAAAGCAAATGGGACTATGAATGGACGAAATAATGAATTAAAAACTGATAAAGTACATGTGTATAAGCCAGAGATTCATCAGAATAAATCTATTAGTGATTTTTCAAAGAATTCTTTTTCAAGGTTATTATCTGAGTATGTTAGAATCATGGATGCTAGTGATTGTTATGTGTGCGTAAAATTGCCAGCATCAGTCTCAGAAGGGGTGACCTATCACCATCTTCCACTTACATATGGAATTACATATAGTGTAATAGTAAGTTTATTTTACAAAACAGGTAAATTAGAGGATTATTATTTAAATTCTGATGATGTTTTTGCAAAATTGAGAGTTATAAATGAAATGAACAAAGTTAAGCCTGCAAACGTTATGGGGGAATTTTTCTTAGAAACTCAAGAATTGACTCACGACTATGCTTTTAGACATAATTTGGCTTGTAAAATGAGGAATGAAGAAAAAGCATTTTTAGTTATGGTTGAAGAAAGGAGCACTGAATATAAAAGAAATGAAAAAGTGAACCATGCTAAATCTAAATATTGAGAATCTGAGGATGAAAAATTAAATGGACAAAATGTAAACATGGCCATAAGCATAGATACTCCATCATTAGGGAAATTTTTTATTCGTAGAGACAATACTGGTTATGACAATTATTTTGTGGGAGCGAGTCAATGTGAAGACAATTATCGTATAATAGGGGGTTGGGGATTTAAAGGTGGTAATGACCCAGTTTTTCCTGGAATCTATTTCATTTGTGCGAACAAAGCTTATTATAAGTTGCCTGATCATTGGTATGGGACCTGTTATGTAGACCTGGTTTTTCCTAAAATGTTTCATGTAGATAAAAGTACTAATGGGATACATGAGATAGGTAAACCTTTAAGTTGTAGAAAAAGAGAGAGTGTAATAGAAATAATAGGTGATGTTTTTGGAGCACTGATACCTGCAGTGGGGATATCTTTTAATGCAAACAGAATTCGGAAATTGTCAACAATAGTAGATCGTTGTCATGCACGCGCTTGTTGTCTCAGGAGTGTCCTGGAATCTCGATGCTAAGCTCTCTGCCTCACCCCTATCACCCCTGGGAGTCAGGATACAACACTAACCCCAAAAGGTAACAAGGGGGAAACAGGGGAACAAAACAAGGATAGAGGGGGATGAAAACAGCTCTCCCCACTCTTCACCAAAGACAGAGTTGTTTCAATCTTCTCTAGTCTGGCACTGCAGTAAAATAAACACAGGTTAGTGAAATCAATCCCTCCCCAATCTATTCCCCAATGACTGATGTATCATAGCTTATGTACATTCAGAATGCGGAGGAACTGCTGGTAATAAGTAACTGGAATAATATGAAATAATGGTGCTGGAGGGCGGAGTAAACCAGGTTGCCTATTTTTCTGTAGACAGAAACAACACCTTAAGTACTGACAAGACTTCAAGGGATATGAGTTTACTTTCTTCTAAGAGCTCACCTAGGATGTACTGTATCCAGCCTAACTTCAATCAGTAGTAATATCAAGGTGTAGCAGGAGAGTAAGCCTTGTTCAATTCACAAGGTATAAATCACAAGTGTGGAAACCCCACAACGATAAGGAAAGAGGAGGGCGAAAAGCATACCATGCAAGCGAGGATAGACTTGTTTGCAATGTAGAGATCACAAAGAAATCAGAATCGGAAACAAAAGATTGTTCACGCGAAGCTAATCCGCTTCTAGAACTCACACGTCGAACAAGCAGGAAACACGGGCTTCAACCACTAACTCCTCGGACGCCCGTCACCGTGACCCGGAACGAGATCCAAACAAGCTGGCTAAACGCGATGCGTTTCCTGTGCGTCTTGGGCGGGATTAAATGCCCCACGCAGGCCATTGTGCATGCGCTACTCGTTGCGCATGCGTTTACCGCCTATCAACCACAATTTGCCAACCATTGCCAACCCCAACTTGAAGAGCGGCGGCAGAGGTCAGGAACAAACAATCTGCAGTGCATGTAAACATAAAACAAGTAGGTGAGATAATCGGGTGTGTTGGTCGACTAGGCATCTGATCTCCGGTGAGCGCAGGCACAGGCATGACAATCGTTTGTCAACAGACATTGCAGGTGGATTTTTAATGGTAAACACAGAAATGATTACCATGAGGGCTATGGTGATGCAAAATCGTCATGCTCTAGATATCATTTTGGCAAAAGAAGGAGGAGTTTGTAGAATATTGAAAGTATAACACTGTTGCACTTATATTCCAGATAAAAGTCAAAACATTGAGAGATATATTGAAGATCTTACAGAATTTCACAAAGAAGTCAAATCACTGGAGGTTGATGGTGTCCTTGAACGACCTGGTAGAAGTTTTTCAGCAGTTAAACATTGGTTGCATGAAATAGGTAGTCTATTATAGGTAAAGTATTAATTCCAGTAACAATAATAATAGTAGTGATTTTGCTATTAAGATTATGTTGCATGATTAGAAAGAGAAGAAATGTTAAAAAGTCAATAAAGAAGATGATCAAAGAAAAACAAAAAGAGAGCGTGAAAAGGGTGATATAGAGATGGAAGAGTTTCAAGAGAAACTCCATCAAGGCAGCAGAAAAATGGAAGATACTAGAGTATAATCTATACTGATCGAAAGAACTTGAAACATGTTAAGATAAAAATTTGCAAAATGTTGGGAGATATTTGGTGATAAATCACCAAAGGAGGGAGTTGATGGAGCGAGGTGTACCCCTCGTGAAGTCAATTACTCATAACAATAACATGAAATCATCGTGTGGTTTTGAAAATTAATCAACATAGAATAGAATGCACACACAAGTACACATGGGAAAATATTTTGCTCATGTTGCAAACTATAATCAACTAACTAAGTGATGTTGTTACGTTCAAAATGAATGCAGCAGCTATAAACTAACGAAAAGCGGCCTGAATGTGCTTTCTGTTTGTTTATTTGTGGCAAAAACAGGGAGATTGGTGAGTAAATCATGCATATATGTTGCTTTATTTGCTAGGTAATAACAAACAGAGATACCTTAGTAAAGGGGGAGGTAAACAGAAGGGTTATAATTCAATAATTTACATTTGATTGTGTTTGTTCCTATAATAGCTCCCGTTCTGGCCTATGAGGCCTAGAACAAAATTGACGTTTCCGTGACTTCGAGATTGAAGTGCAGTACGCATGCACATGGAGAAATTAACTGCAGACGAGTATGAACTGCTTGTGCCTGTGCAGAATGGGTCAAGGACAGCGTGCCTTGAAAGTCCTGCTGAGTTCCAACAAAATGGACATCTGTGCTGAGAAACGTGGGAAAAGAACTAAAACTTACCAGTTAAACGGCATGAGCGAAGCGGATATAATAATGACAAAGACCATTTTCATTGAGCTGATCTTGCGGAAATTAAACAATAAGATGATGCGGTTATGCTCATCCACCCCTTGAATTAACCAATCAGAACTGTTAAAAGACACTGATAGTTACTTTTGTAGATAGATTGAGTAGGGAAAAAGGGTATAAAAGAGTGTGTTCGGACAAAAAAACTCTCTTCTTCGATTTCCATCTGTGTATCCTGACATGCTGCCGGAATGCTGAGTGTTCCTGAGGCGTAAGGACTTTCTAAACTTTAACTTCACTTGAATGAGTAAGGAGTCTGTAGATGAGGTTAATAGCTAGAGAGAATAGGGAGATGAACGTTGGGAACTATTATGTCTTTTGCTAATATTCATGTCCGATAATCTTAATATTAAAGTGCTTAATTTTGAGTTTGAGTTTTGAATTAAAATGAAATATAAATGTATGAGTTAAAATTATCTTTTTTCTCTTAAAATCTATTTGCATTAAACAAATTCATAAGTGAATAAATAAAGGTCATGCTAAAAGATTTTCTTTAAATAAAAATTAGATACATGGAGAATTAAGCTGGTCTTGTTCATCCTTAGCCTAATATTTTATTAGCAGATCCATTGACAATTAATTGTGGTGTGTCTGAATAAATTGTCTCTTTGATAAAACCATGGTAAAACAATTTAAACTGCAGGTGTACATAATATAAATATTTAGCTTAATTTAGACACTCCGCTATGATCCAGCAGCTCTCCTTTGAGTCTCATCAATCCATGAAGTAGAGAAAGTGTGTACGAGTGACTCGCAGTGTTATGAGCCCCACCAATGAGTAAATGTGCAATTTGAAACTTCAGGGTAAGGTGACGAGGTTTAAGAAGAAATTTCCGGAGTCTTGCTGCATCAGTAGCAGCATTTCAGGAGTTGCTGGGCACTCACATGGTTATTTTGAAAAAAAAGGCCAAATCAGTGAGGGGGATGCTTTTTTGCCCCAGTGCGCTTTGTAAACAAGTAGAATGTTGTCACTGAATAACAAATTGGTCAATGGCTGAAGTGAACTGATTTGTTTCCCAAGCTATATGCAGTTGTGCGTTGAATAAAATGTGAACGGCACTGCAACAGACCAATGGATGGAAAAGGCTAGCTGATACCCCATACAGTCAAGTATATTATAAGTATGTGTTTTTAATAAAATCAAAATATCTTGTCTAAAGTCCAAGCCAAAATGGGGTCTAGGACAGAATGTGACAAATAGAATCACCTATCCTGCTATTTTCTCATTGTGTTTCATAGAGCACATGGTCGAAGCATAGCACATTTAACTTTTTATGGTATCAATGCTTCTCAGAATGCTGTTTGCTGATCATTTGGAACTATAATCTGCTTTCAGCTGAAAACATTTCCACATTTCATTACCTTTCCATCCTATTTATCAATGCTAGTTTCTCACGGATTTTCCAGACTTTATTGTCTTCATCCTGTTGCATCACTCCTAGGAGGCCCCTTTGGTTTTTGGTCTCCTCCATCTCCACCTTTCCTTATAGCCCCAAAAAGTTCAACATCCATTATCTTACGAAGTGTGTGTATCCCCTTCTTGTTGGTTGTGCTTCATGTTTGATTGGCTTTGTGCAGTGCTTATACCGTGCCTGTGATTGCACGCAGCCTGCAACTGCTATCATCTTCGGGGACCACAACTTCATTTTCACCATCAGATTCTGGCCAAGAGGGAGAGAGAAAGGCAAAAAAGTGGGAAAGAAGGAGAATGAGAAAGGTGATCAAACAGTGATCAAGGGAGATAGCAGGGGATGACAAATAGCATCCAAGAGTAAGATAAATAGACTGGAAGCGTAGGGTGATGGAAGAAAGAGACTGTTGTGTCCGGGGGCCAGGGATAGCTGGGGCTAGACTCTGGGGGCCTACTCTCAAGGGGGCACCTGGATTGCACGTAATGGCCTTCAGTGGGCCCTACCATAAATAACACTCGGACACTGGGATGACTGTGTTGCTCTGCACGTTGCCGCCAAGTGCCGACGTACGTGCGGGACCCTTTTATTAGGAAACCGGTCACGTGTTCCTCGCGCTGCACGCCCGTTGCGTCACAGGCGTGCAGACACGTGGACACAACCTTCCTCCTAAAACATGAAGAAAAATAAGATCAACAAATTTCAGTAGCATCATGATAGTCTTTGGCTGTATCATACTGTTCTTGGTTACTTGTAACACTGAGCAGGTTCATAACGAACAACAGAGACTAAGGCACTGTAAACATGTGTATAACATACTGAAACAGTCTTACATGACGTGGTCCCGCAGGCGGCAGGAAGGTGCTGGATTACTTCTCAGTTTGTAGTTGGCGGTCCCACGAGTACAGGGACTCTCTCCTACGGTCGGGGAAGCAGGATGGCTGCTGACCGGCTCATCTTCTGGAACCTCGGGATCTGCACCATGTGTTTCATCTTCAACTGGATGTCCGTTTGCCGTGGGGGATGGAGCCTCTATTCCGGGGTCAGTGCTCCGCTCCTGGAGGTTTTCAGCTGCTGAGCTCGCAACCATTCGCGGGGCTATACACTCCGTACTGGGGTCATTGGCACCTCCTGGTGAAATCGTTTGAAGTGTGATATGTTTCTGGTTATTGTTTTTCAGCCTCAGGTGGCACTGATGTGGGTGCCTTTCACACTGATGACCTTCCACACCTTCTTTTCGTATGTTAGTTTGAATTTCCCGCTGGTTACTCGGTTCTTTAGTAGCACCAGATCGCCCCGTTGGATTCGGGCGTGGCTGGGTCTCCTCCGCCGGCTGGCCTGGGCATATAGCTTTTGTCGCCTTGCCTCGATTCTGCTTTCATTGGCCCTTTCGGGAGTCCACTGGGGATGATGTGGAATGGAGTCCGCCACTACTCGTCCCATAAGAACATGTGCCGGGGCCACTCCGGTGGTGGTATGGGGTGTTTGGTGACAACTTCGCAGAAATGTGAATATCGCCATCTCTAGTGATTGTCCCTTGTCATGTTCGATCCGGATGACCTTATTGAGAGTTCTCATGAATCGCTCCGCTTCCCCGTTCGCTTGTGGCCAGCGAGGAGTGATGCTGCGATGTCGCGTTCCGAGGGCTTGTAAGTAGTCGGCCAATTCTTGGCCTTGGAATGGAGGACCATTGTCCGTTCTTAGCTCCCGCATTACTCCATGAGCTGCTATGATCTTTTCTAGTTTGGGTATGACTTCCGTGGCGCTAGTGGTAGTTATTAGTTCCACCTCTGGGTACTTGGAGTGATCATCTATCACAACCATGGTGTGTCGCCCGTCGGGAAGGCTTCCGAAGTCCATGCTAACACACTCCCATGGTTTCTGAGGTCGAGGTTCCACTGCGATGGGTGCCTCTCGCGGGGCGTCTCCAGCGACTTGGCAGGCCGCACAGGAACTTACCATCTCCTCCACTAGATCATCCATCAGAGGGAACCATACCTTGGTCCTCAGTCTTGCCTTCGTTTTCACCATCCCCTGGTGACCGACATGGGCAAGTTGCACCACCTGATCAGTCAGGGCAGAGGGTATCACCAGCCGGTGACCCCTTAGCAAACATCCCGATTGATCATCATTCAGTTCTTCCCTCACATGGTAGAGGCTTTCCATGATGCGTTGTGCGTGTGGTGTCAACAGCTTCCACTCCTTGTTGGCCCTGCACCAATTGCCGCCTCGAAGGGCTCTCCTCACTCTCTGTAGGCAGTCATCTTGCAGGGTAGCCTTTGCAATTTGGCTAATGGATATGGGCCGTGGGCAGGAACGTGCGATGACGCACCTGACATAGGCTTCCGTGTCATCAGCCTCTTCCATTTCTTCCGGGGTGGCTGCTCTTGGGTGTCGTGAGAGGTAGTCTGCTGGGTTTCTGGACCCTGGCTGATACTCTATCTGGCAGTTATAGTCCTGTAGCTGGAGCATCCATTTTTCTATGCGCGGAGGGGGCTTTGTTGAGGTCCCTGAGAATAGGGCGACCAGCGGTTTGTGATCCATGACTACTGTAAATGGTTTCCCATACAAGTACAGATGAAAGTGCCTACACCCCCAATGTATGGCGATGGCTTCTTTTTCAATTTGTGAGTAGTGTTGTTCCTTAAGGGATCGGCTGGCAAATGCAACTGGGATCCAGTCTATCTCATCTCGCTGTTTCTGCATGAGGACCGTCCCTAATCCTGCTGGCCCAGCGTCCACTGCCACGAGGGTCTGCTTCCGGGGGTCAAAGAACGCCAGGGTGGTGTTGTCTGAAAGCACCGCCTTGATGTCTTTGAAAGCTTTAACTTGCTCGGGTCCCCATGACCAGGGCATGGACTCTTTCGTAAGTTCTCGCAGTGGCAATGTCAAGTTGGCCAGATCCCTAATGAATCGTCCGCAGTAGTTGACCATTCCTAAGAAACTGCGAACTTCGGTGACTGAGGTGGGGGAGCCGCTTCTTTGACATCTCTCACCTTTTCGGGGTCCGGATTGACTCCATCAACGGAGAACGTGTACCCAAAGAATCCTATTTTCTGCTTCAGGAATTCACATTTCTCCCGGTGCAAGGTGAGACCCGCGTCTCTCAGTTTTCGGAATACTTGGGCCAGTCTCTGGTTGTGTTCGGGTGTGGTGCGGGCGTGAACCATGATGTCGTCACTGACGTTGATGACGCCTGGGATGTCAGCAATCAGTTCTTGGATCACGTTCTGAAATACTTCCGCTGCACTGGACACGCCAAAACTGAGTCGGGTGTATCTTCGGAGCCCTACATGTGTCGAGAATGTTGTTATATTCCGCGACTCCTCGTCGAGGACCAGTTGGCGGTATCCTGATCGGAGGTCTAGTTTTGAGAACCAGCATGCTCCTGCCATTTCCCCTTTGAGGTCATCGATGGTGGGTGTGATGTGGCGTTCTCTCTTGATGGCAACGTTGGGAAGGCGCATGTCCACGCATATTCTGACAGCGCCTGGTTGTTTCGGCTTCCGGGTGACCACGATGGGCGATACCCAGGGGGTGGGGCCTGTCACCTTCTCTATGATACCTGCCTCCTCCAGCTTCTTGAGTTCTTCTTCCACCTGTGGGCGGAGGTGAAATGCGATGCGGCAGTGTCTGAGGGCTACCGGCTGGACCGCTTGGTCCACGTGTAGATGTATCTGGCAACCCTTGAATTTTCCGATACCTTTGAAGATATCCGCGAAGTCAGCTATGAGTTGTTGTATTGATTCTTGATGAACTCCAAATGCAAATGTGACTACTCCCAGGTCCTCTGCGGCTCGGCATCCGAGTAGCATGCCTTGCCCATCCTCTGACACAAATACATTAGTGGTGACAGTCTTATTGCCATGATTGATTGCCGTCCTGAACTTACCTCTAATGCGTAGTGGTGTGTCTTGACCATAGGCAAAGACAGTAATGGGCGATGGGCTTAGTGGAGGTGGGTGATCCATTGTCCGGTATAGGGCCGCACTCATGAGATTAATGGTGGCTCAAGTGTCGACCACTGCCATTACTTCCTGGTCTGCGACTCTGATGCAACACTGAGGAAGTTTCCGAGCTCTTCGAGTGGCTGTGCCAATCATGTGTATTTTGTGCACTGTCCTTTCCTCTTCCTCATTATCGTCCATGTCACTCTGGCTGTGGTTGCTTTCTGGTATGGCATTCACCACCTGTCTCGGCTTGCGAAATTTCTTGGATCGGCACACCTTTTCAAAGTGGTTGAATCGGCCACAGCCTGAGCACCTCTTCCCTCGAGCTGGGCACTCCGATGCCTGAACATGAGATGGTCCGCCACATTACCCGCACGACTTCCCTGCTGCTCCCATCGGGTTTCTAGGGGGTTTCTTATTCCACTTTGCTGGTGACTTCACTTGAATCTTGTTGACCAGTTCAGATTTTACCGGTGCTTGGAGGGCTGCCTCCATGTGGGCAGGTCGAGCTTTGGACAGTTCTTTTGTGCGTCCCAGTGTCAAAATATCAGCTAAGGGTTTCCCGGACTACTCCAAGATTCGTTCTCTGAGCTTGGCCGATGCACAGCCCTGAATTATTTGGCCCCTTATTTCTTCCGTGACATCCAAGAACCCACACGACATTGCCAGTCTTTTTAGCCTTGCATGATATGTGTCCAGTGACTCCTCTGGCAGTTGTCTGCCTTGCCTGAAGATGAATCGCTCATAGTCCTGGTTAGCCATCGGCTCAAAGTATGCATTCAGGGCATTGATGAGTGAACTATGAGTCTTTGGCGTGGCCTCCACTAAGGTTTTGGCTATATTGTGTACGTCCTTTCCTCCTAAGTAGAGCACCATGGCCCTCTTCTGTTCTTTGTGGACCTTAGTAGCCTTGAAGAATATGAGTAGGCGAGCCACCCAGTCTTTCCATTTGGGGGCCAGCGAGGATGGTGATCCTTCGACCACAAACGGCTCGATGGGAGGTATCGTGGCCATTGTGGTGTATAGTCACTGTGTCCGAAGGGCCGGGCCCTATGTGTGACGGTCGTCTCTTCGGATGATAAGCAGGGGACTGGGTACCGTGTGCTGGATGGTGTCCAATGCGTGTGTACTTTGTCTTGTCCCGCCGGGCTCTGTCTGCCCACTAGCGCCTGTGTGTAGGCGCCTTCTTCCCCTCCTTCCTTTTTGTTTAGTTTAGGAGTGCGAGAGGCCCTCCCCCATAGGCCAGCGCGTTGGGAAGCAGGCGTGGACAACCTTGACACGCCGGCACTCACGCGGGATGCGTGGGGAATCGTGGGCCGTGCCCAGTCCACGCGGCAGCGAGGGGGCGGGGCTGGGCCATAGCGCACCGGGTCGCCGCTTCACCCGAGCAGCGCGCTTCACACACCGCGATCCCTGTGGGTGCGGCACTGCATGGGACTTGGGGGCGGGAGCAGGAGCGGTGAAGCACCCGGTCAGTGCGGTGATGGCCGTCACTGGCGGACAATGCCGGACGGCGCCAGACGCGGCGGCGCGGCGCCAGGTATCACAGGAGCTCACCTGCAGCACGGCAAGGACCGCAGACTTCACTCCGTTCCCCGCACCGCACGTGTGACATGCGAGGCACGAGCACTGCAAGGCTGCAGCCGCCTCCCACCGGGGTGCACACGTGGCGTACACAGCGAGGGCACGACCACCCTCATCGTCAGTTGTTGTGTCCGGGTGCCAGGGATAGCTGGGGCTAGAATCAGGGGCCTACTCTCAAGGGGGCACCTGGATTGCACGTGATATCCTACAGTGGGCCCTACCATAAATAACACTCGGACACTGGAATGACTGTGTTGCTCTGCACGTCGCCGCCAAGTGCCGACGTACGTGCGGGCCCCTTTATTAGGAAGTGTTCCTCGCGCTGCACGCCCGTTGCGTCACAGGCGTGCAGACACTAGAACACAACAAGAGACGTGAAAAGGAATTGAGATTAGGTAGCTTTGGGACTCAGAAACTCTAGAATTCCGAAGTGCTAGTGGTGGATTCCCAAGAAAGCAATTCTGCTCATGTATTTACATTTTTTACAAATTAGGCACTTGTCGTATGTTTCTGCCTCAGCCAAGAGTGCTTAAGAACTTCCTCAGGCTCAACATGTTAAGGAGCAGCTGCTGATCTACGTCAGCAAATCCGACCTGCGGGCAAGAGAAGAGCTCCTTTAAATATGCATCAATCTCTTATTTCATGACAAGTAAGTGATGCAAACCATTCAGCAAGATGGCGAAGCAACACCTTAATCTCCAGAGAGGAGCGAATTGTCCCACCTAGGCACAATACCTGATATTATTTCCCCCCATATAGTGTGTTGTATTTCGATGTTTGTGTATGTGAAGGCATGTTGTTTGCTTAGTTTTTTAACGGGATGGTGTAAGTGGTTCAGTTGCTGATTTTGAATCCAGGCGGCTAGAGTTGTAATCTTGGATTTCCCCTTTTTGACAATGTATGGTAATAGATATGGTTTGACAAGTGATCTGTCTACTTTTAAAGGCAACACAACCTCCAGTTTTACGTGTTTATGTCCCTCTCCGAAGCCCAACAACACCTCTGTTCTCCCATGGCTTTGTCATATTATTGATAAACCGATATAAGAACTCCACAATGCCAAAGGGAGGCCTGTGCTGTTGATTGTTAGCTGTTGTGTGTGTGAGAGGAATAGTGCACTGCTGCTGCACTACAGGTTGTCCCTGTGCTGAGTGTCTTAATCATCCATGATAAACCCATTTCTCTACACAACAATACAACATCCAAAACTATTTGCGTTTCCAAGGCTTGTCGCCTTTCCCTTCATGTGTACAGTATAGTTTGTTGTCTTAATTTTGAAGCTGGTACAACTCTAACTTACATCTGTAACACGAAACTCAAGATCTATGGGAAACACGTAACTCCCATCAGGGCCGGTCCTAGAATTTCTGGGGCCCCGGGCGAAAGGGAAGATGTGAGCCCCCCTAATTTCTATGTAACATCCAGTCGCTGCCGGCATGATACACGGGTGGGGGGTCTCGTAGGGGTTCGGCGCGGGGGGTAATTAAAAAAATAAATAAACTTACCTTCCCAGGTCTCGTAGTCATCTCAGATCCTGACCTGCTCTCCTGCTTTCCTGCCTCTGGCAGGAACAGGGAGCAGGCAGCCTCCTTTCCCTAAGCCAATCACAAGGCTGCAATGGCAGCATTGTGATTGGTCGATACGCCGACCAGCCAGGCACCTATGGGGAGGCCTTTTTCTCCATGTAGGGTGCAGTGCCCATGACTGGTTTGGTCGGCCCGGAGGGCCGACCAAACAGTCGGCGCCCTTAGCAGTGGGCAAGGGACTCCTCCCCTGCCCTAAAGCAGACCCGCCCACCCCCAACCAAACACTTCTGCTTTCTTGCAGTGCGACAAGCAGAAACATAAAATGGGAGTTTTACAATTTTGTGTTTCTGCTTCTCGCACTGTGAGAAAGCAGTAGGGCGACGCTCCTCCGCCCGAGTGAAGGAGCCGCCCTTGGTAACATCACAAGAAGCGACATCACTGAAATTTACATCTCAGCACAATTGATCTTATTCGGCATCCCGAAGAGACCTAACTTGGATACCAGTAACATGGACAAAAAGATAAATATACATATAAAATAAGTCCATATATTTTAGAACTATGTTAAATGGATTACATTTGTCACATTGGATGGAAAAGCTAGGTGCAGTTCTCACAAACATGTATATTATTTACTCCTCGTTAACTGATTGTTTCCAGATGAGTGCAAGATTCAATTTCCAGTTCTGCCTCATAAAGGGAGGAGATCCTGTTGAGGTAATGAGGGGTGGGATCATTCAAAATATAAAATGACACGAGAGAAAATCTCTCACACCATGGAAATAATTGCAAATTTGAAAAGGCTCCCTTATCCTTCTGTGCCATTATTGTGCTATCTTAAGATGACATTAATACTTCGCAATTTGTTTCAACATAAATTCTCTCACCAGTATCCCGCATACACATGCTAAGAGACGTAGGACAATCTTTTTTGTGTGTGGGCTCTTTACTCGCCAGAATTATGTGAAGTGCAAAAACACAACGCATAGTACAAAATTACAAGACACCATTGCAAACCAATAAAGATTGTCCATAAATGAAAAAAGACTTGAAACAACCAAGAGCACTGCTAAATCCTACATTGACTTGAAGGTAAACTCCAGATTAGAGGGGTTTTCAAATCAACGTTTTGGATTTGGTGGTAGAACTGTAGGAAGTAGAAGTGGCCATCTTTAGCGCTGGTGGAGCCCTGTGCGACAATGTTGGTGCCCCTCAATGACTCGCTCTGGCACGGATTCCCTCACTACCACCCTTTAACAGTGCCCCTCAAGTCTCCATAACCACATTCTCGCTCAGATGCATTTAATTTGATTTACAGCACCACTGATACCAGTGTAGGGTGTCAGAGAACTTTATATCACACATTACATGGAGACAATCAATCCTATGTGTATAAATCACAATAGGTAATGTTACATAAGACAAAGGACTAGGAGTCACATGACAATCCTACTAGTAGGCAGTATGGAGTATTAGTGATTGATCTGGAAAAACACAAACTCTGAATTTAGAATGTAATGCCATGGTTCAGGGTTCTATTTAATAACCAGATTGGATTTATGTCCAAATTAACGCTTTTTGCAACATTGGGATAATCAAAGACTGGGGAAAAACCATAACGCTGTAAATTATACCTTGTAGTTTGCATGCAGCTCTTATGACAGTTAATAGCTCAATGTTCAATGTTAGGATTTTGACTTATAAACTGCAAGTAACAATAGCATCTCTCTGACAAAAGCAGTAACCCATTGGCCTATTTAAATGATGTGGATTTAGTGATCTGCATGGTACATGTTCTTTGCAGCAGGCACATTAACCCTCTGCGCTACCTTTTAAAGAAGTCAAAACTTCCACTTGACAAAACTCTATCTCTCTCTAGGAAGAACATTAATCATCGGAGTATTCATAACAATTTTATTGTGGCCAAAATTGTTGGAGCCCAGGAAGGAGGCAACAAGTGCTTTAAGAAACATAATATACTCGCAAACATGACTCCCCCACCCGAAGTCAGCACTCAGTGCTATCTAATAGGTCGAACCGCCCTAGAGCCTTCCTGCTCAAGGGTCCTATGACCTCAATGACAGTCACTAGGGTGTGCTGCTTCGAAGGCCTGCCCAAAAGATTCAAGTTGAGCTTCAATAAGGGTTGTAAAGGACAGGCCTTCAAGTTTAACCCACACTTGCCATCGCTATGGTCCACCTGCTGGTGCTCAGACACCATTTTTCTAAAGTCTTTCGGGGCCTACTAAATGTGCTCTCTTAGGAGAGTGGTCTGGTGGACTGGTCATGAAGGCTGAACCTGGTTCCCCAGTTCCAAATTTGGCAGTTCTTACCATAGTGCCACATCCTCTCCCTCACTGAACACCATACTGCCCCACTGGGCGAAACTTACATTTTGAACCTTTTATTTCTCTCCATCCCAATGCTGCAGGTTGGAAGAGAAAAATGTCAGAAAAAATACGACCTTTCCAGCAACTGTTTTTATTTTTTGGATTCATTTCACTGGAGAACAAATAAAGTGGCTAAAAGGCCCAGGGAAAGGGGCCCACACCTGGACCTTGCAGCTTTCTATAGTGCTTAGAGGCCCAGGGAAAGGGGGCCCCCACACCTGGACCTTGTAGCTTTCTATAGTGCTTAGAGGCCCAGGGAAAGGGCCCCCCCACACCTGGACCTTGCAGCTTTCTCTAGTGCTTAGAGGCCCAGAGAAAGGGGGTCCCCACACATGTACCTTGCAGCTTTCTATGGTGCATAGAGGCACAGGGGAAGGAGGGCCCCTCCCCTGGGGCTTTGAAGCTGTGAGTCAATTCGTAAAACACTGCCCTAGCACTGGCAGTTCTAGATACATTAAGTTAACCCCTTCGATGCTGGTGACGGAACCATTCCGTCATCAGCCACGGTTGAGCTCTGCTGATGACGGAATGGTTCCGTCACGACAACACCCTGTTCAGAAAAGGGCAGCACAGCAGGAAAATTCCTGTAGCAGCGAAGGTGTTAACAAAAGCCAGTTGATCTGGCCGCTCCCTCCTCCCCTCACCCACCTCCCTTACCTGTGTCCGGCTGGTCCTGGAAACAAAGGGGGCCTTCTGTCACCTGGCAACAAAATGCAGACAGGGAATGGCCGGTACTTAACAGAGGTGCTGCTCTGCCCCTGACATTGTGATGCTGGCTGGCTGCTCGGCCTTCCCCCCACCCCTGCACCCCCAGGAATGCCAACACGCTGTGATCAGCAAGGTCGACTCCAGACTTGCATGTGTATTGTATTGTGATTGTGCGGGGAGGGGGCCCAGCAGGAGCAGATGGGCAATCTGTGAAAGTGTGGCCTTTCACAGTGAAGCGGTGGTGGCCCCCTGTCTTGCAGCCGAGTGCGAGGCCCTGGGCAGCTGCACACACTGCCCATGCCTAGCGCCGGCCCTGACTCCCATATCTCACTAAAATTCACAGGCTTTGGGCTGAATGGAGGTCTCATGGTGGGCGGGCTCCCCTGAAGGGTGGGGTCGCATCCCTGATTGCGATTCTCCATATGTTGTTTTGCCTTTATCGGTGTGGTTCCTGTAAGGTGTTTCTGTGGATTGTGCTTATTGGCTATGTTATTTTTCTTAATTCAAGCACATTTCAAGTACATTATTTCTTTTAGACATTGGAAACTCGGTCTCTGTGCGTGCAGAAAATACCCTGTGTTTAAGGACTTCGGGGCATATTATCAAGGGGGTTTATCTCCGCTTTTTTGGCTTTAAAAGCCAAGAAAGCGGAGATAAAATTATCTCCCTATTACCTAGCTGTCGCTAACACCAGTTAGCGACAGCTAGTAGGAGATAGCGACCATCTTGGGCCCCACTTTGCATGTCAGTGATATTTATCACTAATGACATGCAAAGTGGGCGTGCCAAGATGTTAGCGACTGGAAACAGTCGCTAACATCGCTATCTCCTATTACCAACTTTTGGAGATATTCGGGCTAAGCGCGAATATCTCCAAAAGCTAACACCTGCCCTGAGCAGTTCTTAGCCATGTTATCCAATGGGAGGTGGATAACATGGCTAAGAGCATTAGCTCGGTAATGCATGAATATCGCAGACTTTTCAGCAATATTCATGCATTGCGGCAATTTTTATCGCATTTGCGATAAACCTTGGTAATATCAAGGTTTATTTGCGGTAAAAATCGGCGCAGCGCAGCAATACATTTTTGTCTCTAACCAAGCAATAGCGATAATTATCGCTATTGCTTGGTAATATGCCCATTCTTTCGTAAATGTGTTCTTGAGCATCACCTTGGCGAAGGGCATGCGTGCTTTTGTGGCCTCGGAACTGTATTGTGCTTTTTTTGTTCTTTTTCACTGCATTCCTGTTTATAACAAAAAAAATATCTGAGTACTTGAAGGTGCTCCATACAGTCACCCTATTCAATCATTTTAATCTCGAAGCAGTCACATTTAATCACATTTCATGTTAGAACTGTCGGTACTGTAACATAACAGAACCTTTATCCTTCAAATACTTTTAGTCAGCCAACCATAGCAGCGTTCGCAGCAAAGGTTAGTCATTAGCGTCGGCGCCTGAACGAGAATACCTTCATGAGAAATAATGTCATTTTAGATCAAGATAGAGCATTTTACAGCGCCAGGAAAACTATTTTAAAGATAACAGTGACGGACAAGATGAGTGGCTGTCATAAGCATTTCCAAATAACTAGTGAATTCTTTTTTTTTCTTTATTTCAGTCACAGACCATAAAAGTCACAGATCAATAGTACAATACATAACATCAAATGTAAACTTAATAGTAATAAATATCACTAAAAGCACAAAACACCAGGAATACATATAAAAAATCACTTGTTAAAATATTAATAAAGCAAACCAATTGAAGTTAAAATACGTTCTTCCGAATGGCGCTTGAGGTTAGTACACAGTCTGAAGAGCAATCCCACCTCAATGTGACAAGAAGTAAGATATTCCCAGGCCACCAGAGCTAATCATTAGAAGCATTTGAGACAAATATTTCAAATGGTGTAGCTGTTGTCACTATGGTTAATAAAGAGCTTGTACTTTAGGAACATCTAGCAAGCTCAATCAAGGGCATTATGGGCCTCCTACTTAACTATTAAGAACATAGGGGCAGATTTACAAGCCCCTTACGCCACATTTGCGACGCCGTTGCATCACTTTTGTGACGCAGTAGCGGCGCAAGGCCAGCACGATGCTGCGGGGTTTTTACAACGCGACGCATCTAGGGAGATCCATCACGTTGAAAAGCCCTCTGCCACATGTGGGCGTGCCAGCACAGGGGGGGGGGGACGTTCCGGCGCAGGAACACCTCGCAAAAGTGGCTGAGTGAAATCTACAAGATTTCACTCAGTCACTTTTATGGCCATGCTGCGTCAAAACCCTGCGCCTGCTTGAAGCAGGCGTAAGGATTGACACAGCATGTTAACCATAGAGGAAGCCCGAGCCTTGCTGGAGCTACGTCGCCGGGGGATGCAACACGCATCTGCCCATCCGTGCACCATGGTGCGCCACATTGTAAATGCGGCGCATCAGTGGTGGCGCACGGGTGGGCAGATGCGCCGCAACTCTCTGGCGCTTCCCTGCAGAGATGTGCCAGAAGTAGTAAATCTGCCCCAAAGAGTTTAGAGACTTTTGCGCTGGAACGGCCACATTCTCTCTAGATACTTAGCAATTGAAAAGACAAAAAAGGAAGTGGTACAAATTCTCAAAGTAACTCTGAAACTAGTAGACGACACAAAGGGATGATCGAATGCTTACGCTGCTTGGAATAGTTAAGGCAAAAAAACCAGCAAGTTTCATCAAACCGTTTGCATGCTGAGCAGAGTTTGCTATCTACTAGGTGACCTCTCCATTTAGCTGATAATGGGGCCAGGGAGAGAGTATCTAGCCTGAACTTTATATAAAGCGCTTTAGTAAATGGTAGATCAATTTCATCCATAAAAGTCCCAAAAGTGGAAAAGGGCTTGAACTCTAAGACACAATCATTTAAATGTCCAGAGTCTTGGTGGCTCAACAACTTCATCTCCTCCCATTCCCAATACTGGTGCTTCCACTTTTTGGCAGATAATGAGGTGGCAAAAGAAGTATGTAGCCAGGACTCAGACAGGCCCAGGGAATAAAGAGTCTGCTTTATATGATCCAACCATAGTAGAATTGACCCTCTACGTTGGCTTTCCAGTGTGTTTTTTTTTAGACCCGCTCTGTAATGTGAGAGCTCAGGGGTAGACCAAATAAACAACCAATGCAGAATATGTCTGAAGCGCTGTAAGGGGGAAATGGATCGTATACCTAAACCGTGCTTGAATATCAGGGGAGAACTATCAGGCAATTTAAGAGCAGCTCTCAGAAACTTGTTTTCAGACACCCCAGTGACCCCAGATCTCTGCGCTTCAGACAGCTACTGCTACGTTTGCTCCCGAAACTTCTAAGACTGGAGAGATAGGATGAAAATAAGTTTTATTGGTAAATCTTAGAATAGTAGCCACCCTATGATTTTGCATGAGCGTGTTTTTCAAGACTTAACTGGCCCAAAAGTTAGTACTCAATAGTCGCTTACCAAGGTAATCAAAGTCATGTACTCTTACAAGCTCCGACCCTTCCAATCTTGTAACACATCTGAACCCTCTATGTGGATGTATTGCAATACACTTTATCTTATTGTCATTGATGGTTAGGTCAGAGTTGGAACAAAATAGTTTGACCCTCAGGAGGAGAGACTCAATAACTTTTGGCATTTTATAAATCAACAGCATGTCGTTTGCAAACAATAATGCAGGGATTTTAGTGCCCCTGAGGACTGGGTAGTCTTTGTCCCAGTCCATGAGGAAGTTGAAACAGCTTTTTATTAAGAGGAGAAACAGTGTAGGGCCAGGTACACAACCATGTCTGAATCCCCTGTAGAACTCCAAGCAGTCAGTTGTCTCTCCCCGTGCCCCCAACGAATTTGGGCAAAGTTGTTACAATGCAATCTTACTAAAATATCGTAAAGGGGGCAGGTAACCCTAGATTTTTAAGGGCACAATAGAGTGTGTTTTTGGAGACCATGTCAAATGCCATCTTGAGCTAAAAAAAGGCAACATATAGGTTATCTCTTTTTAAATCAACCTCTTTACATCTACTAACAGAAAGCATACTAATTTGTCCAGAAGGAAAGATCATTTACTATCTTTATTGAATAACTACAAAAGGCTCAAAGTACATTGTAGAGGTCCTCAATACTAGGCAGGAGGAGAAGTATACCAGGTGGCATCTGTTCACGACTACCCCAGTATTTCCAGCCGACAAAATCACACAAGACCTTGGCTGCAGTAGCAGCAAATCTTTGTGTCTCTCCAGGCCTGAGAATTTTGTTCAGTGGTGTGAGGACAAAATCAAAAAAAAAGTATTGTGATACAAAAATATTGTGCGAAGAATATCAGATTTTCCAACAATATCAACAGGAATACTGAAGGCCAAAATATTGTTTTAAGTGTTTTCTTTAATATCGTTGTAAAAAACATTGATTAAGAAAATGTTGTATTTAATATTGTTTGTAATGTTATTTTGTATGTAACTAACTGAAGTTTGTTCTATTCTATATAAATCCAGCATTTTTTTAGCAGCTGGATATTGCGTTTTTATTGTACATATTATAATACATATTAAAAGTTAAAATAATAAAATTTAAAAGATGTAAAAATGAAATGTAATAAAGTAAAATATTTCAAAGTAAAATGTAAGTAAATATTTTATTCATTATAATTAAAAAAAGTTTTCATTTATTTGTTGAAACTTATAATGTCATTTTAAAAATATATTTTACAAAGTGGTGTTATTTTGTTTTTATTTTTATAATTGTAAATTTTGGATTATGATTCATTTTTCTATTTTTTGGTTTTAAGTTTAGGAATGGTAGGATATACTTTAAAAAAATGCATTATTTATTAATAGTGTTAGAACATTATTTTATAATTTAATGTTTAAATATGAATATAAATAGGTTTGTAGTTATGGTTAGGGTGTTTTTAAGTGAATTTTTGTTAATTTTATATATTCAAATTTTTGTGTGAGTATGGAGTAATGATTGTATATATACAATGTTTAGTGTGTAGCATCTTGCATAAAATGCTTTAGATTGTAGTGGAAATAGTACATTATCCCCGCTTAGTGCTCAATACCTTCCTCAAATTGGCTTCAATTGGAGTGGGAATAGTAAATCTCACTCCTTTAGTATATAACACCCTCCACCAATTGGGTTAGATTGGAGTAGAAATAGTAAATGTCACCACTTTAGTGTCCAACACCTTCTACCAATTGGGTTAGATTGGAATGGGAATAGTAAATGGCAATCCTTTAGTGTCCAACAGCTTCCGCAAATTGGTATAGATTGGGGTTGAAATAGTAAATGTAACCCTTTTGTGTCCAACACTTGGCCCCAAATTGTTTGAGATTGCAGTTGGAATAGTAAATGTCACCATTTTAGTGTCCAACACTTTCCTCAATTTGGCTTAAATTGGAGTGGGAATAGTGAATGTTACCCTTTTAGTGTCTATCATCTTCCCCAAATTGGTATAGATTGGAGTGGGAATAGTAAATGTCACCACTTTATTGTCCAACACTTTTACCAAATTGGGATAGATTTGGTGTGAATAGTAAATGTCACCCCTTTAGTGTGCAACACCTTCCTGAAATTAGTATAGTTTGGAGTGGGAATAGTACATTTCACCCCTTTAGTGTCCACCCCCTTTTAATATTTCCGTGGATTGGATTGTGATTAGTAATAGTCACCCCTCTAGTGTCCCACACTTTCCACACATCAGTATAGGTTGGAGTGGGAATAGTAAATGTCACCCTTTTAGTGTCCAACACCTTTCCAAATTGGTATAGATTGGAGTAGGAATAGCAAACGTCACTTCTTTAGTGGTGTCCAACACCTTCCTGGACTTTGTAAAGATTCGAGTAGGAATAGTAAATGTCACCGCTTTGTGTCAAACGCGTTCCCCAAATCGTTTTAGATTGAAGTAGGAATAGTAAATGTCACCTCTTCACTGTCCAACACTTTCTTTGAAAGGAATTATGTTGGAGTGTGAATATTGAATTTTATAATTTTAGTCTGAAATAATTTGTTTAAATGATTTTTGGATGTAGTAGAAATAGTTTGTGCTATTTACAAGTAACATATTTTTCTGAATTTATTTGTTTTCAGAGTTTATTTTATTTATATTTTAACTTTGTAAAATATATCTATTTCAAATGAAAAATTAACATTTAAACATATACATACATTTTAATTACATAAAATATAAATATTTACATTGGATTTCATGTTGTACGTTTTCCACTTTTTTCCATTGTTTGACTTTTTTTTACTTTTCCTACATTGCTTTATATACATATTTTGAACATCATTTAAACGTACTTTTTTGTCTACATTAAATAATTGTATTTCTACTATTACTTAATGTATACTTTACAATGATTTTAAACTTTCTATTACATGTTTTACATGCTTAAATTTTTTTTACATTTTTAAATACATTTGTCTAACGTTTGAAAAAAAATTCCCATTAAGTTTCATTTAGCGGCCATTTTCTATTTTGTACTCTTGAGGTCGCAGTAAGGTGCTGCTGTTTGTTGGAACAAGTAAGTCCCTTTTAAAGTTTTTTTATCAAGGATTTTAAGGGTAGTGGGTTATAGAGGGGGAGGTCTAGAGGCTACCCAAGTAATGTGTGTGTGTTCTTTGTACATTTAGGGGCTGATTATGATCTTGTTTGGAAAGTAGTCCAACTGAATCAGTTCCGGAATGCTTTCCTAACGACTCAGATCAGGGGAGTTCGACCGAGAGATTATGATGCATCCGGATACGATTCGGTCTGACTACTATTACCTTCAGAACGAGAACTCAGGCTCCCATTGAAGAAAGGGGTCGTTGCAGAAAACCTTGCACCCATGGCAGACACCCCATGGTGCCTGTCACCATGTGCATGATTGCAAAAGGTGGTCCCTTGAGTACTCACATGGGCCCAATTTGAAGGGCCCTGGGTGAAGGGGGGTCTGCTACAGGCCTCCAAAGACCGATTGCGACAGCCGATTTGTTCCAGAGAAACCAATTCGGAACGGCTGTCCGAACCGGTCATCGTTCTCGCTCGCTTGTAAAAAGAGCCCATAGAGCTGCATGAATCGGATCCGAAAGACTCAACCAAGCCGAAAGACTTTTGGAACCGATTCGGACAGCCCTACCAGTTTACGGGCATCGTAATCGGTCAGAAACAAGGGCTCCGTATCGGATTCAGCAAACCTGAATCCAGTTCGGAGTCCTTCCTAACGAGATCATAATCTGCCCCCTAGTTGTATTTATAGTAGTGTTTTTACTTGTGTGTAATCTGGGGTTTTCAGGCAATGTTTTAATAATGTTTCATTATGTTATGTTAGATTTTGCTATATTGTGCTGTGTTACGTATTTTATGATTATTCAGTGTAATGTATATGTATTTTTGAGTTTTCTCTTTCACTTTAAAGGTTTTCTATCAATGAATGTGTCCTATGGGCATTGGAAATTACAGGTTTTTTTTCAAGGAAATCACTTTTGCTTTATAGTAAACCAATATTTTTAGCTTTGATTTCCTCTTTTCAGGTTTCCCTGGGCGTTTTCTTTTAAAAACACTTTTTCAGGTTTTTAATGGTTACTGTATACTTTGGATTGTTTTGAGCGATGTCTATTGGATTCGAACAGTGTTATACAATTTGTTTTTGGGGTGTGAAATGTTATATTTCATTGTTTGTGTAAATAATATTGGATTTGTATTCACAAATGTATGGTTTATGCGCTGCATTTGGTTTACATGATGGATTGAGTTTGTTCTTTAAGGTTTTTGATTGGAAGGTTTACGTGTTCAATGTATTGATTTATATATTATTTTATTATCTCAATCTGATTTAATATTGAAGTTTTAATTAATGTTTAGACTGACTATTATGTTTAATATTTATATCAAAATTGATTTGTCATCTTGGCGTAGATTTTGTGACAGGTTTTTAGAACTTTTTCATAGGCAAGCTGAAAGTCAGTGAGTCAAAGGATAGGTCACTGAGTTGCATTGTGATATAGTCTTTAAAGGGATGACTTCTCAAATCTTTTGTTAAAGTATAAAATAATAAATAAAATATTTTATTATTCTAAATAAATGTTATTATTATGAATAAAACCACTTGTGCTCGCAGCATCGCCGAGGCAGCGGCACAAGGTAAGTGGTTTTATATATTTATTTATTTTACTTTCATTATCCTGTCATATGTTGACTTCCACCCTTCCCCACCCCTCCCCACCGCGCTTACATGCATGAGGAGCCACTGGCCAAGGACCATACAAATAGTAGAGTTTGGCGGCCAACTCTGTTCCACCCACGGAATGTGAGGAGATTTGCCTCTTCCGCCTACCGCGATGTAGGTGAAGAAACAAGACAAATCTCCGCAGACTCGGGCGGAATGGAGTTGGCCTCCCACCTGCCTCCCGGCATGTGCAGTTTCCCAGAAGAAGACACGATGGAGACGGAGGGAAGCCCGGGGACGCCACTGATAAGGTAAGGTGATTTAAATTGTTATTTATAATGTTTTGTAAAGTTTTAATTCTGCGGGCGGGAGGCGGGCGGCGCATAGCGGAGCTATGCAGAGAGTGCGGAGATTGGTTCCATCTCCATGCCACTCCACGTAGACCCCCTACGCGACTTACGCCCACCCTTAACAAATAGTAGTTCTTTTCACATGAAGATACCATTGGGAGGCAAGTGAAAGAAGCCTCTTCATCCAGAAATGTCCCTTTGATGAAGCTGTAAGGAAAACTGTTCCTCCATGGTTTCCCAACGCTCCCCATCCTGCCCCCCATTTTAAATATTTTATTTTTAATGTTTAGTTTTTATGAGGGCCCGGTAAGTGCTACCGGCTGCATGCTTCCATTTTTTATACTAGCATGCACCTTTTAATCAGATTTTAGTTTGAATTTACTCTGCTAACATGCCCCTTTGCCGTGTTTGAATGGTAAATTAAATATAACAAACTGTCCATCAACATATCACGATGCATGTTTTTGCATGCATTGTAACACATCCCCATTGTGATGCATACATGCCCATCAGCCTCTCTCAGTTACTATCCTACTCTTCCATGTCTTGTATTTAAATTTCAGTTTTTTAAAAAACCTTTCAGAACAGCCTTTGCTGCAGGATTTTACTACCCACCCACTCCTTCTGCCAAAACACTTTCAACCACCTTTTGTTTCTTTCACTGTCTTAGTTACCACTCCGAGGATGATATCCATTACCTTGATTGCAATTTTCCAACATGTTGGGATGCCCAGAGTGTCATGACACAACTGTGCACATAGGTGGTGAAGCGTGTGCACTTATACATCAAAGTTCCAGGACTTTTTTTTTTCTTTTCTTTTTTCCTTTTTGCAGATTCCAACTAGCATAAACAGCAGTACTCAGCTTAGTGGCACCAAGGCCCAGGCCTGCTTGCCGGGTGCCCATGGGCTCAGGGGCCCATGGGCCCAGGTCCATTCCAGCCTCCAGCACTGCTGGACCGGCCTTCCCTCTGAGCCCTGGGCCTTCATGAGAGCAAGCAGGGACCGGAAGCCAACATCCCTGTGCAGGATGGCTTGCCAGGGGAGGACTCAGCAAGCACTGTATACCCCGAATGATTGGGCACGCTTGGTCTGTTGAGGGATGGACTGCTTGGCCAGCCTCAGCTGTTATTTCAAGGGACAAAAAGCCATCATCCTGGCTGCCCTGGAAGTTCTGATGAGGGGCTGATTTGCATTATCAAACTCAAGACAGGGCTCCAGGAGGATGGGAGTGTTAGTAACAAGTGGTCTACTCTGTCACTTGGTGCACACAGATTACAAGAAAGGGAGGTAGCCTTACTCCGGATTATTAGGGACAGGGTACTCTGGAACCCGTTGCGGTCTGGCGGTTCTCCGACCGATGCTGCCAGGGCCTGGGTTAGCCTGGATCCATACTTTCCTTCCGGACCTGTCAGATAGGCCTTTCCTCTGAGCCTCTCTTCCCAGACAGCAGGCAGGGACATGAAGTTTACAAACCACAAAATATGGGTCAGTGGAGGTCTAGAGACCAACAAGAGATGATTTCCCAACAGCCATAACAAAACACAAACAAACACCTGGGTCTGGATAGAGGAATGGAGAGAAGTGATAGTTAGTATGCCTAGTGGATGTGGGGTATTCCCATTAAAGGACACATTTTCTCACCCACAAAAGGTAGCATGCTTCATAATTGGGAACCTCCTCCCACGGTTATGCCTAGTCACGGTGCGGGCTACGACTCCATCACATAGAGATAAGAGCTCAGGGATGTTTTTAGAGGTATGGTAAATACCTTTCCAAAGAGCAAGGAGTTGTGAGGGAAGAAGAGCATGAGTGCATGGGTGAGCAAATCAAAACTGGCTCCAAGGTACGCAACACATTTTATTCATGCATCCCTGGGTCTGATTAAAACCAAGCAAAAATCCAGCCGGGTATAATCATACTCACTGGATATTTCCAAGAAAGCAGGTCAACATGTTCCTGCCTCTCACCCTCTGCAGAGGTGTCTCTCACCCTGCACAGAGGTGTTGGGGCATTTCTCAGGACCTACATAATTGATGCTCCTGCTTAAGTGCACAAAGTAAAATAAAACATTTAAAAAGTATAGAAATACAAATCCAGTGGTCCACATATTAGTTCAAAATAGATATCCACTGGTGGTTTCCTGAAAGAGATACTATGCATAGTGTTAGCCATTCAAACCACGTACAGTATGTAGGAACAAACCAGCTCAAGGAGACAGACCTACAAAACCACATTGGGATATTGCAGGATTCTTCAATATATGCACTTTATATATCACCCGTGCAACAGATCCTGTGTCCTCATGGACAAATTAAGGGGACAGTTGAGTGTGACAGGTGATGGATGGGGCTTACCCACTAAATTTCGGGATAGGTACCTCAACTCAGGCCCTGGTGTGAGGCTCAGGGAACAGTCTCCCTTACATTGCATCATAGGAGAGAGCAAGAAACAACGAGCAGCAATAAGAGATAGGAGCGAGTAAAATGCTGAGCTAAATTGATTTTAAAAAAATGCTAAAATCCAAAATCAGTGCCGCTTGTTTTGCCAAAGGCGGACATCACTGTATTCTGATATGTTCAACAGACCATTAGGTGGAACATAGTTAGCTGTCTTCATCATTCAAGATGATCATGTATTAATTAATGCATGTGCAGTTAATAGTCTTATTCCTATCGGAGTGCACTGTCCTGTCACACTAGGAGCCATATGCCATTGATGCATGTAAAAAATGTGTGACTACTGCCCTGACCCAAAACATTTTATCACAAGGATTACACAGCCCTCCTCAATGTCACTTAGCCGCAATTAATCCATGACGGGGACACAACCCCACTGTATTAAAGCTAATCATGTAATAATTAATGCATGTGTGATAACCAGTATAATTCCAACCGGTATATACTGTCCTGTCCCACAAGAAGCCACCGGTCATTATTACCTGTAAGGAGTGTGGGATTAATGCACTAACCTGGAATATTTTATGAGAAGGATTACACTGCCCTCATTAATGGTAATCAACCGCCAGTAATCCATGACTGGGGACACAGTTCCACTGCAGATACATCTATCATTTATCTTGGGCCTGCAACTATAAAACATGTTGGAAACCAAAAAATTACTTTTAAATGTAGATCACTAGTATGTACCACTGCTGCAACCCGCTTACTATCATAGCTTCCTCAATATGGCAGCACGCAATGCCAGGTCAGAGGGAACTGACTGTCGCACTGCATCCAGTTTAAATAGCCTGTGATTGCATTATTCCCACTGATGTTCAAAAGTGATCAGAGTACCACAGACGGTTGAGGGGGCACCAGGATTCATGGGAAGGGGAGACCAGGTGTTGATTGGATGCTCAAGGTCACATGACAACTTTAGACTCATTGAAATTGTAGTAAAATTACTCTGGCATCAAGACGAATGCTGTGGGGAAAGCACCTGGCCCCCTGGGGGAAACTGTCCTCCAATAGGATATTTAGAAGCGCCCGGCCATAGTAGCTCATTGAAATTGCAGTAGGATAACTCAAGAATCTAATGATCAGAATCAGAAAACCTATGCATTACATATGTATAAAAAATGCGTCCCTGGGGGCAACTGTGCATGCTCCAATGGGATGTTTAGACTCATATGGCCACAACCGCACCTGGGAATTGCAGTGAGTTTGCTTCAATACTCTGGTAGTGGGTACCCACATCCTTACCCCAAACAGGAGTTCATAAGGTGTAAACCCCCCCCCCCAGGTATTTTATTGGCATGTTGTTAAGTGCCCTCTGGACCCCATATAGATGACTGACCCAACACCTGAGCCTAATACCCTCGCTGTCAAGAATTGTTTTAAGTCACAGTTTTTCCTCTGCATTATCAAATTTTCCTCAGGATGGTAAGGGAAGGTGTACTGCAATGCCTCACCCAAATTTCTCATGGCTTCTTTGTAAACCATAGAGCTAAACCCTGGACCCTGGTTGTAATGTAGTGTGTTAATTGCGTATGTGCCAATAAAGACTTGCAAATCCTTGATAACAGTTTGAGCGTCAGCCGAGCGCTGTGACCAAACCAACAGTAATCTGGAGCATGAATCTACTGCCTCCAAGATTTACTTGTAAGCCCCGTCGCAGCGTAAGGGGCCACAGTGATCCAAATATATACACACAAGAGGTTTGTCTGAGATCCATTAAGGTATTTGTGGTGGAAGTGCTACGGTGGAATCCTCCATCTGCTGGCAGATTTCAAATATGAAAAGAAAAAGTCCTTGGTCTGTTTATTAAGACCTGGCCACCAATACCGCTGCTTTAGTAGTGAAACTGTAGCAGTGATCCCTGCATGAGCTGAACTTAGACCCTTGTGTGCAGCTAATATCAAACTCCCAATCTGCTATCAGTGTTTGGTATTACTCTATCTCCAACTCCTGGAATCTAAGTATATGGAATACTCTGTGCATCTAACTTGTAGGATTACTTGAGTAGAAAGCCTTGCGGCAGGGCTGAGCTGTTGCAAGTGGCATTGACAGCTTTCATAGTTGTTCCTTCTATCCTCATACTGGAGTGAGTTATTGCAGCAACGGCAATGTGAACACTGACATGTTGATAACTCAATGTATGAATAAAATGAGCCAATGGCAGGCCTTCTTTCAGCTTTGCCATGTGTTTCCAAAGCAGCTTGTGCTTTACTTTGCAACCTTTGAAATCCCTAACCCCATTCTGGCCCCAATAATGTAAATATTTGTTATAGGACCTGACTCAGTAAAATGAATTGCACACAGTCTGTATTTTGTAGTGCCAGTATCAGAGCTTTTAAATCTGCCAGATGCACCGTACAGTTTGGGTTTTCCCAGGATGGAACTTTCCGTCATGCATGTGCCCTTTCACAATTGTGCATGCTGCAGAATATTGCTGTTTTATTCCTATGCCCGGCTGGGCAGATCTAGATACATTCATTTTGATCAAGAGGTTTAATTTCAAACGGAAGAGGATATTCTTGTTTGTACTGCAAGATTGCCTGTGTTTGTACAGTAGAGTCAAATATATAATCTACTGTTGCAGTGAGAGAGTAAGCCAATTGAATCCACTGTGGATGTAACACTTTGGCATTCGGGAAGCTTGCCTTTGTAACGGCCTCAAGGGTCGGTACTAGGGTCATGTCAAATATACATTTGCCCATAGCAAGTACTCTCTCTCTCTCTCTAACTATAACAGTCTGTACCGCTGTGAGAACTTTTTTCAGTGGGTGCAGAACACATTTCAGCGTTTGTGTACAAATGTGATTTGTATGCTATAGGTATGGTATCCCCCTACTTGAATACCCAGTTGGTCCCGCAACTACACAGATCACCAGGATAGTTGTGGTAACCAGTGTGTGTAAATCTTTAGAAGCTATCTTGTCAGCTTTTAAGGAACATAGAATATCTGTTTGTTCCTTTGTCTATATATATACTTAAAAATCAGGTCTAATTAAGTTGTAGAAAGGTTTTACTTTTTTGGCGTAATCCAAAATGTATGTCCTGCCAACATTAAAAAATCCTTAAATGGATTGTTGTCTTTTCAGGGTCGTTGCAGGTTGGAGCAGGGCACGTTTTTCTAAAAATTGTGCTGCCAGACTTTTGCCTTCACTTGACAATTCCTACCTCAAAAATACGAAACTGAGGTGGGGAGTTTTGATTTTTTTTTTTTATTAAATTTGTATCCCAGGTGGGCGAACCAAAGAATTATGTGGTTAAACCTAGACAAGTGTTGCATTAATTCATCGTCCATCAAATATCCAAATAGGACAATGCCTCCTCATCAAATGCTGTCAAATATCTGCTCTTAGGTGCTTTATTGTGGGAGAAAATCCATTAGAAATGTCAAGTGATGTTTTGTATTTTTTCCGCATGATAATATTCGTTAGTGCACCACTATGTGCATTTTGTACTGCAAATGTGGGTCAGGATGTGTTTAAATGTCTATAAAGACCAGACAATATAACTCCTCTGGTTTCATTATGGGAAACAAGGGATTAATCATAGCTGATGTGGAATTTTCTATAACACCCTGGTACTCAACTTGATCTAGGATCTCCCTGACTTGTTTCTTTGCTTGATGTTTAATCAGGTATTGTCTCATCATCCCACCCATCATGATTGCGGTAAAGTAAAGGACCTAACACTAATGCCCACTAGTGCGTGTCTACATTTTTTACTGATTATGGGACGAGGTCGAAGAAAACAGGTAAAATAACTTCTTCCCTCATTGGGGCCAAAAGAATATCGTAACCATATGTCAGGTTCTCCCAAAAGAGACCTTTTACCTTCCTGGGTTTTTCCCCTCCATTTGGAGTGCTATTTTGTATAAACGATGTGGGACACTTACACTTGTATCAGGCATTTCCACTGTGATGTGCCCACCTTGTACTGCTACCTTCAGATAATTCATCACGTTCTGCTGAGCTATTGTGACTTCTGTTGTGCTGTCCAGTATCATCACTGCCTATTCCCCATTCAGAAGCAGAGTCTTCAGAAGGCTGGGCATTTCTAATTTTAATCCTGGCTACCTTTTTCTTTTCAAATTGAATTTTAGAAGTCTTTTGTTAATCTTCTTGTTTAATGATGTAGTCCAAAGTGCGATGTGTCTCCCTCTTCGGTTTGACTCACTCTTCCAATCTTTGCTTTGACCATTTGTCTCTCTCTGAACATTTTTCATATGACTCCTATAAGGAACAAGAGGAACTTGTATCAGTATCCTGATACCTGTCAGGCTTCATAATATTGTCACGGTTTCTCAAATTGTATTTTCTGTTGGTGTGCTCCTGTTGAGGAGACCCACCCTGTGACTGGCTGTGTTTTGTTTATTTTTCTGTTTATCATCCCATTTCTTCTTTGAAGAGTCGGTGGTTGCTTGGAGTTATCCTTTTCAGAATTGTTCTTAACTATTGGTTTCTCAGGCCTGGCTCTCAGATTATCTCTACCAAGTGAATCATATGTATCTTCAATAATCTTAGGCAATTCTCGCTCCGGCCGTGCAGGAGTGAATTTCCTCAATTGTTGGCGTATAGCCACCATTGTTACCTCCCCTTTTATGTTACTCAACATAATGGATGATATCTGGGCATAATTGCCCATCAGTTTCATCCCCAGATCTAAGGGAAGTTCTGCCCCATACTCATTCTGAATCTGTTTCAGTAGATCTGGTATGACTGCTGTTGGGTGGGTACCATGGGTTCTTGTATATGCGACAGCAAAGATTGTACCCCAAGTGACACAATCTTCTATCTTGGGAGCCATCCAAATTGGTAAGCAAATTGTCATTATTCAGTGTTTATCCTGCGGGCCCATTTTGGGAAAAACTGCTTCAAGCTGTGCTGTTTTTTTTTTTGCTATCTAGAATGAGATTTGCTCCCGGCTGGTGGGAATCTTTTCAATATTGGCATTCAGTATTTGTGGGCTAATATCTATAGTAGCCATATGTGGTTGTGTAGCCTGAGCAGCTCTTGCATGTTGAACTGTTAATGTTCTCATTATGTATGGTGTAAGACTTCTGTAAATTCCTGATGCTGATAAAGCAACAATATTTGGATGCATTGTATATGAAGCTAATACCAGCCAGTTTGATCCTTCTCTGCTGAGCAGACTGAGTTTCACATATTCTCTGGTACTGGGTAGGGTACTCTTTAACCAATTAATGTGCTCTTGGTAAGTAAGCGGAACTTCCAAGTCCACGATTGGGAACTACTCATCAGGTGATTCAACTTCAATATATTCATGAAACAATTGTGTGTGTGCATTTGCAGGTGAGAATTTAGCCTAAGAATAGAACACCTTTCTTCTGAATGCTTCGTGTCCCTCACCCACGAATGTAACATCTCCACCCGTTGCCGGTAGACCATGTTGTAATAATTTCATGGTAACTGCCTATATGCACTTTTCTGAAATATTTAGTGCAACTACCTGTTTTTCAACATCATTAACCTACAGCCAATACATAGGATGTACCTACACAGCTGTGTCTAATTTGTTTTCCTTCCTACTACGGACATCTCTGGTTAAAATGTGAGTAGGGGTCCCAGAGAAAGCATGATTGAACTACTCAGATTTGACATTTAAATAAGAGCCTAGCCAATGGTGGCGGCACCATGTAGTGTAGTTCCTATTAATCCTTAGGATCTGCACATTGGTTGGACAACATAAACTATGGGATTGGTGTCAAAACTGAATTCTAGACACCCCGCACGATATGTTGACCTATACACCAGCTAGCTCATAGTGCCGCCGTAACCCCCCCTAACCTGTCGGGGAGCGAATGGTTTCTGGCAACCACTGAACATGACAAGGGATCATGGAAATAGTACAGAACCTTTCGCTCAATCACTCGTGCTCACTTATTGTGAGAGAAATATACAGATAATACAAAGTTGGATGTTTTCAATAATATTTTTTGAACCACTGTTATTCTTGCATAAAATACATGTGCTGAAATGGTTAGTAGACAGAAGCAGATAAACGTGATTACAAGAACCAAAAGCGTACATACTATAGTTCTACCATGGTGCTGAAACAATGTATATATGCTGGCATATAAAAGAAGGCAGTAACCAAGCGTACTTCTACAAGGTGAACCCTACTCTAAGTGTACCTAGAGTGTGTGTAGGTGTAAAGCCAAGAATCCCTCCAAGGGACGATCCAACCCCATTACCTGATGGAATAGAATGAAGGACCCCACCTTGGTCATGAACTGGACACTCCTCACAAGATGTCAGTCCACTGTATGGTGATTTCTCAGCATGCACGGCCCTCGGTATCAGTGGAAGTGCTTCCTCTGCTAATCTTTCGGGTTGCTCTTCTTTTATAATTGAAAGCTACCTTGTGATGTGCGTATAGATTAGTGATGTCATGTTTATGTAGGTAGACCTGTTGCCCCATGGATGAAGATAGTGATGACATTTGTACATAGTGCAAAATAAGACCTTGTACATTATGTTCAGGGCGTTGTGACAATGTTGTGCGAATCAGGATGTGTAAACAACATTGTCATGCACGCAAATATGTGCTAAAGGTCGCAGCTGAAAATGTTATATTGTTAGGACAATGTATGAAATAAGCTGCTTCGTTTTATGGGCCTAACTTGAGAATATAACAATGTTAGGTATTACAATGCACATATATGCAAAGAAGGAGTGCAGATGATGGGGTAAATGATGGGAAAGCTGGATTTTGGGGGCCTAAAACTTAGTTACAGATTCAGTTTCCTGAAATAACACTGAGAAAAACAGGGTATATTAGTAAGCATTGGACATCACATTGTGCATTGAACTGCATGATGTGCATTTTTAGCATTGCGCAATGTTAAAAATGCGGGATGCGCCCGCCAGTGTGGCAGGCGCATACTAATGTCCCCCACGGGACTCCCGCCCTTATGGCGGGCGGTCCCTTTTTGCGTCGGGATGGCAGACGGCAAATGGTTTGCAACATTTGATTGAAAAATGTGCACTTTTTATGACTGGAATGGACCTCAAAATAAATTTAACAAAAACTTTGTTATGACCTGTGGTAGAAACAAAAGAATGATTAAACAACATCATGTGGATGGTATTATGATTGAAAGGGTTTCGAGTTTTACTTATTTGGGTTTACTTTTTAATGAAATGGGACATGGGGATCACATATTAATCTAGCCTAATTAAAATTTACTCGAAGTATGGAAGGGATTTTTAGATTTTCAGAAAAAATAGGGATTAAACCCGTGAGGGAAATTCTCTCCCTGTATAGATCAAAAGCAGTCTCAACTGCAAGTTATGGCGCAGCATTATGGGGGAGAGCTAGTGTAGTAACCCTCCAAACACAGGAGAATACGTTTTTAAAACGTTTGCTAGCAGCTCCAAGCTCTACACCTAACTGCTTAGTTCATAGAGAATTGTCTGTCCCTTATATTAGCGACTTTATAAAAATAGCCAGTGTAACATTATGGCATGGCATTTGGTCACGTGAAGAAGCTAGGTTTACACAGAATATATTATTAGACTGTCTGGCCTTAGACAAGAGAAGAAAATAGTGTGGCTTGAATATATACAACTACTCCTAGAAAGCTGTAACATCAAGCTAGACCATAAAGAACCGATGTTAATAATAGAACACAGTAAGAAAGAACTGAAAAGAAGGTTTATTGCTGCTATGGACTTAGCGAGGGAAGGAGAGGAAATTTAAAAACCATGGGGCATATTACCAACAACTAGCGATAATTTTTGTCTCTAACTTGTTTAGAGACAAAAATTATCGCCGCACATCGGCGATTTTTATCGCAGATAAACCTTGCTATTAACAAGGTTTATCGCAAATGCGATAAAAAACGGCCGAAATGCATGAATATCGCTGAAAAGTCAGCGATATTCATGCATTATCGAGCAAATGCTCTTAGCCATGTTATCCACCTCCCATTGGATAACATGGCTAAGAACTGCTCAGGGCAGGTGTTAGCTTTTGGAGATATTCCCGCTTAGCGCGAATATCTCCAAAAGTTGGTAATAGGAGATAGCGATGTTAGCGACTGTTTTCAGTCTCTAACATCTTGGCACGCCCACTTTGCATCTCATTAGTGATAAATATCACTGACATGCAAAGTGGGGCCCAAGATGGTCGCTATCTCCTACTAGCTGTCGCTAACTGGTGTTAGCGACAGCTTGGTAATAGGGAGATAATTTTATCTCCGCTTTCTTGGCTTTTAAAGCCAAAAAAGCGGAGATAAACCCCCTTGATAATATGCCCCAAAGTGTTTCATCTTACTATGAACGTCCTTTCTTTATGTGTATACAACCTTACCTTGTTACTATAAGAAATGTTCAGCTAAGTTTCGATTTTACTAAATTAAGACTAGGCAGTCTACATTATTTGGTTGTATTCCCCGCAAAGAGGAAAATGTACCACTCATTACCAAACTGCCCATGCGACGGTAACTCGCCACAATCAATGTTGCACTTTTTATTATTTTGTGCTTTTTATAGGGACATTCGTAAGCTTATTTTGAAACCCCTCTTCAAAACAAATGTATATTATCATTATAAACAAGCTTTTAATATAATTTGTAGCTTGGAGAACGAAAATATTATGAATGCTGCTTGCAAATTTGTCCAAATGGCAATTAAGAAAAGAAAGACTTATTCGTATTTGGAGATTTTAATGTATGAAAATTATGAAAACTAATGACCCTTAGATACTTCATATCTATAATTTTAAAACGGAATGTATTTTATATAACATGCGATTACTCGTTTTTCCTAAATAATTGTGAATTCATGAGATTTTAAATAGTATTTATTGAATTATGTTTTGGTTTTGTTTAACACGGACTGTATTTATACATATTGATAATGATTGTAAATTATATATCTGATACTCTATTTTTTATAGTATGCTTTTATGGTCATGGAAAATGTACAGAATAAAGCTTTTTGAATTTGAATTTGGTCCTCCCTATATTTTTTTACACGCATAGAGCAGCCTTTCATGTGGCACTGTACCTCTTGGGCCAGGATTACAATTGTTCCTTGGTGTAACTTGCCACCTTGCTTATTCCCTTCAACTAGGTTCTATTGCACCTCCCAGAGCAGTCTCGTGCAGTTTGCTGCTAATCGAATATGGCTGAGATACCCGCCACCCCCTCTCAACACAATCCCCAAAAGGAGGGAAACCGGAAACAGTTCTTAAAGTTTTTGGATGTGGGAGGGAGTGACCCTCCCGGCCGTATTTATTAAAACAAAAAATTAAAACATTAAACGTTTCATGTTATGTACAATTTCATTATCACATTGCGATGTTTGGCTAACCTTAACATATTCTCTAATACAGAGGTTCTCCTAGCCGAACTAGCATCCTACAAAACATTCTCTAGAAACACTGAAATTGTACATCCTAACGTTTAAGGGCCAACGGCAAGGTCATAACCGGTGTCAAGATCCCTAACCAGACTTACCCCTCCCACTTGGGAGGGGCGACAGCACAGAGGCTTACCTCAAGTGCAACTACTAACAATTTCCCTTGACTTGACGGGGGCACTTAAGACTCGACGCCATTTAAAGGTCGTTCGAAGACTTGTGTGTGGTATCTGGAAGGTATCGTGGACCTCCCCCCACCCCACACAACTTACCGCATCTGCCGTCGCAGATGACACTGGCCCCGGGAAATTCCCCAGGAGGGGGCTGTAACCCCTCCTACAAAGGAAGGGGCCTTGACCGCCTTTCCTTTACTTCCGGCGACCCGCCCTTAGACGGGACCGCCTCCCCCTTGAGGGGCCAATGGCCACCTCTCCCGAGCGCTCCCATCCGTGTTGGGTGACGCCCACTCATAGGGATCTACCAATTAGTGCTCACCGATCATGACCTTACCGCCTACCAAAAATAAATACGACAATTCTTACTCAAACCCAGGAAAACATTGGTCGCTACGACCCAAAGAACATGCTTAAAATGCAACACTACATCAAATCATTTTAATCGTAACAACTTACACGATATTCACCATACTTTATTATGATCAATAACAAACTGATACTTTCACAGCCTGTAAACGAAACGGAAAACATACTTATAACATTCACTTTATTGCACGATGACTTGCTGTCCTCAGGGGCTGGTGGGTGGGTCAAAATTGGCTCTTCGTTCTGTCCCGAGCTCACGGGTAGCGAGGAGGTGCAGCTTCGGAGCACAAGAACAAGAGGACGTCTTCTGGTCTTGCGTCTCTCTTTATCCGTCTTCAGGGCGGGCGAGAACCCGCCCCTGCCTGCCCCTAGGGCGGGGCTGGCTACGTCGGTGTCTAGGCCAGCCCACTCTAGGGCGGGAAAAAGCGCGCCCTGGCTACGCCGCTTCGGGCATACCAGCCGAGACGCGCCTCCCGCCCAAAAAATGGCTTCCCGGGGGGATCGAGGCACTCCGCCATACGTTCGGGGGGACCGAGTGGTCGCCCCTTTTCATATGGCTGAGATACCCGCCACCCCCTCTCAACACAATCCCCAAAAGGAGGGAAACCGGAAACAGTTCTTAAAGTTTTTGGATGTGGGAGGGAGTGACCCTCCCGGCCGTATTTATTAAAACAAAAAATTAAAACATTAAACGTTTCATGTTATGTACAATTTCATTATCACATTGCGATGTTTGGCTAACCTTAACATATTCTCTAATACAGAGGTTCTCCTAGCCGAACTAGCATCCTACAAAACATTCTCTAGAAACACTGAAATTGTACATCCTAACGTTTAAGGGCCAACGGCAAGGTCATAACCGGTGTCAAGATCCCTAACCAGACTTACCCCTCCCACTTGGGAGGGGCGACAGCACAGAGGCTTACCTCAAGTGCAACTACTAACAATTTCCCTTGACTTGACGGGGGCACTTAAGACTCGACGCCATTTAAAGGTCGTTCGAAGACTTGTGTGTGGTATCTGGAAGGTATCGTGGACCTCCCCCCACCCCACACAACTTACCGCATCTGCCGTCGCAGATGACACTGGCCCCGGGAAATTCCCCAGGAGGGGGCTGTAACCCCTCCTACAAAGGAAGGGGCCTTGACCGCCTTTCCTTTACTTCCGGCGACCCGCCCTTAGACGGGACCGCCTCCCCCTTGAGGGGCCAATGGCCACCTCTCCCGAGCGCTCCCATCCGTGTTGGGTGACGCCCACTCATAGGGATCTACCAATTAGTGCTCACCGATCATGACCTTACCGCCACAGGTCCGGATAGTTGACCGGCTATCCGGACCCCCCACAAAACTCCTACCTAAAGGTCATGTTTTAACGACTTTAACCAAGCTAAGAAGTCTCCTATGAGTAACTCATTCCCCACCCTTGACAAATGCACACCATCCCCCAGATACATACTGTCATCATTAATACAACTATGCGAGATCGAATGCAATGTCTTGGCACGGAACAACCTACTCACTTTGTTATTCAATTTTCTAACAGAATGATTCAAAGCAGGGATCGAGATAGCCCCCCGCCACACTTTTCGTGGGATCATATGAGACCACGCAATTATGCACCCCGGAACTCTCCTCGCTAACCAACTTACCGTGGAAAGCATAGCCTCCAGGAGAAGTCGTCTACCGGTGGTGACCAAATCATTGCCCCCCAAATGCACTATGACTATGGACGGCGGTGACCTTATCCGCTCTAACAGACCCTCAAAGAATGCCTGAAACTGGTCAATACAGAGACCGCCCCTTCCGTAGAAGGACACTCTGTACCCGTATTCCCCAGGTACGTGAATCATGTCACCTGCTTTGAATACGTCTGCGGCCCGTCTCACGTATGAGTGGCCCACGACCCACACCTCCTTCTTCACAGCCGGTGACGTGCGACCGCTGGCCTGGTGTAGGGTCGACTGCACAGTCCGCCCTGCCGCGTAGGCTTGCGCAACTGAAAACAAACAAAAGACAAGAAGCGTGAGTACATGATTACCGCTTCACAACATGTGCAATCGCACGTACCTCTTATAACAATTGGAGGACCAGCGCCCCACACGTTTCACTTGTTCTACATTAAGACCCCTGGCTGTAGCTTCAGTGGCAGCCCCTATTCGAAAGGAATGGGTCCCAAATTCGCCCGGGTCCAAGCCCGCTGCGGCAATGGCCATTGCAAGCACCCGCTGAAACTGAAACCTCGTCAGCGGGGTGGCGTCTGCATGCCTCAACAATGTCCCCCCCCATGATGCCACCCTTCGTGCTAGGTAATCTTCTAAGCACTGTACCGGACACATGGATGACCCGGGGATCCTGCGAATGATCGTGCAGTCCCCCCTCCCATCTTGGTCGGTCTTGGACCTGAGAAAGGAGACAATCATCGCATCGCCCCTGATCTGAACATGTTCCCTGCACAAGCCCCCCGCCACATCCCGTTTGTTCCTTGCAACCAGCTCACTAACTCTCATAGCCCCGTGAAATGCTAGCGTAAATGCAGTCCGGAACAAACAGGTCTCGAAAGGAGACGAGCATGTGTTAGGGAGTGAGGCCAGTAACTGGAACAACCTATCCAGACCTATCGGTCGTCTTACGTCAACTCTGCGACCCTCTAGGCGTTGCCACCCACGCAGCGCCCTTTGTACTGTAAAAGACGCTGTCGGGTCCTGGATGCCATGGGCCCTGGCAACAAAGGAAATGGCGGCACGATGCCTTTGGGCCGTAGCCACCGATTTCCCAGCCCTCCGTAAAGACATCAGAAAAAGTACTACCCACTCTTCCTGACCCCAAAGTCCCCCTCTCTCTGCTCCCAAAAAGGCTAAATAGGCCTGAAACGCCCCTTCATATGCCTTCCTTGTCCTGGGTGCTAGACTCTCTCCCACGAGGTGACGAAGTTCGGGGCACCGAGAGACCAGAGAGCTTCGGGGAAGGGTGCCGGCTCTGGGTCCGCTGAAGGAAGGAAACCCGAGAAAGCCTGCATGTAAAAACGAGACAGTGCATCAGCCGCCTGATTCATCACCCCTGGGACATGTTGTGCTCTGAATATCACGTTCAGTTGCATACACAGTAAGACAATTTCTTTGAGCAGCCTCAAAATCAATTTACAACGGGCTGCCTGACTATTGATGCATTCTACCACGGTCATATTGTCGGACCAGAACACGACAGAATGATCTCTGAACCCTTCTGGCCAGGTTCTCAGGGCCACCAGAATGGGAAATAGTTCAAGGAAAGCAATATTACTCGTCAGCCCCTTCTCGTGCCACCATAGGGGCCACCTTTGTGCAGACCATTTTGTGCCGAAGATGGCGCCAAAGCCTATGCTTCCTGCTGAATCCGTCCATAGCCCGAGCTCTTCGGAGGACACGGCTGGCTTGTTCCAGACGACTCGGCCATTGAAGTCCGCCAGAAATGCTAACCAAATCCGCATGTCCTGGCGGACCTCAGCCGATAACCTTGTGCGATGATGACCCTCCTTTAGGCCGACCATCGATTGTGCAATTGAGCGGGAAAAGGGGCGAGCCATTGGGATCACCCTCAAGGCAAAGTTCAACTTTCCAACTAATTGTTGCAACTGATGCAGTGTAACCTTAGATGCCTCTAAACATACTTGGAGGGCTGTCCTGAATTTCAACACTTTGCTGGCTGGTAAACGGAAACACCCCTCCCTTGAGTCCAACTCGATCCCCAAAAACTCGAGGCAAGTCATGGGACCCATAGTTTTACCCGGTGCCAATGGCACGCCAAAATGACCCATCAACACACAAAATTCAGCTAAGGCCTGGGCACATTCGGGATTTCCGGCGGGGCCAAGGAACAAAAAATCGTCAAGGTAGTGCATTACATTTCGGAAACCCGTTTTCTTAGTAAACACCCATTGCAGGAAAGTACTGAATTGCTCAAAATAAGCACATGATATAGAGCATCCCATTGGCATGCACCTATCCATGTAAAATGACCCCTGGAACCCGAATCCCAGAAGACGCTGATCGTCTGGGTGTACCGGGAGCAACCGGAACGCTGACTCGATATCTGATTTCGCCATCAACGTCCCGGGCCCCAGGCGATTCAAGATGGCTACTGCCTCATCAAACGATGCGTATCGCACCGAACAAACTTCTGGATCAATTGCGTCGTTCACCGAAAGACCATGTGGAGCAGACAGATTATGGATCAAACGAAACTCACCTGGGTCCTTCTTGGGGACCACCCCTAACGGAGAACAAACAAAATCCGGTACCGGGGGTACACAAAACGGGCCGGCGACCCGTCCCCGGCTAACCTCTTTCTGAATTTTCTCTTGCACTACAGATGTATGTTGTAAAACGGAAAGTTGATTTTTGCGAATCCCTACACCCTGAAAGTCCCCCACCGGGATGCGGAAACCATGTGTAAAACCGTTCCGCAGCACCCCGGCAGAAGTACGATCCGGGTATTCATTGAGCCAGGGAATCATTGCCAAGGTATCAATCGGGGTTGGTAAAGGCGCCCCTCGGACTAGTTTAGACCTGTTTGGCGCCTCCCTTACCCCCATTCTCACCCGTTCTGGCTCTGCACGATGACTCAGGATGGGACGACCCACACGTACTACACTCGTGCTTGAATTTACACGATCCCGGAGGCCTGGTACATTTCCCTTTGTTGTAATTAAAGCAGAAACCCTTTCTCCCTGTATTGCCTGCGGGCCTCGACTGATCGTCGGTGCTCGTACTTGGTCGAAAGGGCGTCCCCACATTTTGGCGGGAGTAATCAACAACATTGCTCCCAACCAATGGCATTTTTAACATTCCCGATTCTTTCATTTTATCCCATGTTACAGAATCGTAACAATCCCAGGTCAAACTCTTGTTATGTTCCTTTTCTTTCCTGAACAAATTGTCATAACAAAACCAATGGTTACCTTGATACGCTGTCGAGTAACCCATAATTTGTGATTGATAAATGGGAAACTCAGGAAGCAACTCGGGCCTACGTTCCCCCAAAATCGATGTAAAAATACCCCACGCATTGCCCCAGTTGCCAATATTCTCATTTACCTTAAAGGCGGCCATTTTTGCGCGCCAAACACTCGGATGCATTAGGTCCTTCTGACTTCTAACATGCTCCACCTCATAATGATCAACAAGCAAGGAGAAAATATTCACGTACTCCCCAGCCCAGATCTTTTCCTTTATAGCTAAAGGTACATGTTGTCCCAATCTCTCTCTACGAGAGGGTGCTGACTCGTCCCTTGCAATCGGCAATGGCCGCTTACCTGCACCGGACGCAGCTTCTGCCGCTTGCGGCTTGTCTATTCCCGCCAACGGCGCAGTCACTTTAGCTGCATCTCTCTTCTCACGAAGCCCTCTTATCAGCGCCTGTGCCTCGGCAGCCGTGGCGCCATCACAACTATCCCCCAACCAAGCTGCTAGCTGTGCTGCCAGCTCGGGGGGCATGTCTTCCTTGGATGTCGGGGTGACGACAACGGGGATTGGATTCCCCTCCATCGGTACTGGTGTCGGTGCCTCGAGCGGGGCAGAGGGAACCGGGACATCTCCACCGGCTGGAACCCTTCTCGGCCTCTTAGGTCTCCCTCCAGCCGGCGCAGAGCCCGAACCCTCCTCCCCGTCTCGCTCCGCCAACCGTTTCTTTATGTCGGACACCTCTTTGCAAAGGGCCCGCACCATCTGTTCGGTCGTCATTCTCTTTGCGCCTTTCTTGGGCATCTCTCCGACGAGGTATCTAGAAGACAAAGAAAAAGATCAAAACGCTCAAAATTGGCTCTTCGTTCTGTCCCGAGCTCACGGGTAGCGAGGAGGTGCAGCTTCGGAGCACAAGAACAAGAGGACGTCTTCTGGTCTTGCGTCTCTCTTTATCCGTCTTCAGGGCGGGCGAGAACCCGCCCCTGCCTGCCCCTAGGGCGGGGCTGGCTACGTCGGTGTCTAGGCCAGCCCACTCTAGGGCGGGAAAAAGCGCGCCCTGGCTACGCCGCTTCGGGCATACCAGCCGAGACGCGCCTCCCGCCCAAAAAATGGCTTCCCGGGGGGATCGAGGCACTCCGCCATACGTTCGGGGGGACCGAGTGGTCGCCCCTTTTCAATAGTTTTGCTAGAACTGTCTTCTATGGTAGTGGTGCCCATAGAGTGTGTTGAGATGGATCTTTAACGATCACTATATGAGGTGCCCCACGAATTACACTTTATGATTTTGATTATTTTAGTTTCCAGTTGATTTCAGCTTTCATAAACATATTCAGAATCTTATTTTCCCCTTCTTTTTGAAAGAGTTCTCCTTGCTATCAATGCATTTGTAATGACTGCTTCTAGTGCCTCCATCAGTACAGCTGCTCTGCATGAGTGGATCATGCTGGATTCAACTGTGGGATCTCAGTGAGTGTGATTCTCTGGTGCAAGGAAGAGGCATTTCTCTAGGATGTTTGCATCTTAAGTGATTGTCAGGTGTCGACCATATCCATCAGGATTTATTCTAAGGTTCGGGTTTGCACTATGTTGTGAGGTGAGCATGTCATGACACTGCATAGCACGAGCGTATTGTGATTTACTTCAGATGTGATTTCTACTATGTCAGCTGCCACCACCTCCTACTTGTTCCAGACGTGCTGTGCTCCCACACATACAGGTAGGCATTTTTTTCTGAAAGGTGTCTTTATTCTCATACAACAAGTTGTTGGACTGAGTTCAGAGTTATGCCACTCGCATGCACAAAATGTGCTTTGTCATATTGAGCTTTTGTATTTTTTCATGAGCTGTTTTCAAGGGGGTCAACAGGCGGAGTCTTAATGTTGGTATGGCCAGGTAATGTGGGGGCATATTACCAAGCAATAGCGATAATTATCGCTATTGCTTGGTTAGAGACAAAAATTTACCGCATCGCTGCGGCGATTTTTACCGCAAATAAACCTTGGTATTACCAAGGTTTAACGCAAATGCGGTAAAAATCGCCGCAAAGCATGAATATCGCTGAAAAGTCAGCGATATTCATGCATTAGCGAGCTAATGCTCTTAGCCATGTTATCCACCTCCCATTGGATAACATGGCTAAGAACTGCTCAGGGCACGTGTTAGCTTTTGGAGATATTCCCGCTTAGCGCGAATATCTCCAAAAGTTGGTAATAGGAGATAGCGATGTTAGCGACTGTTTTCAGTCGCTAACATCTTGGCACGCCCACTTTGCATCTCATTAGTGATAAATATCACTGACATGCAAAGTGGGGCCCAAGATGGTCGCTATCTCCTACTAGCTGTCGCTAACTGGTGTTAGTGGCAGCTAGGTAATAGGGAGATAATTTTATCTCCGCTTTCTTGGCTTTTAAAGCCAAAAAAGCGGAGATAAACCCCCTTGATATTATACCCCCTAATGCTTATAATAAGTAGCTACTTAAGTTGTTTCCTTTTTATAGTTTGTAAAGGATTCAGTAGCATGAAAGTCTCAAGTTCTGGTTTCTTTATTCCTTTACTTGCTTTTTGCTCTGTGGCTGCTGTCGGTAGTACCAGTGTTTGGCGCATTCACACACAACTGAGCATTTGAAGGTGGGTGGGATTCGCATTGCTGGCACTTTTGTTTGGTTTGTGAGTTTACCTATATAATTCTTTGCTTCTACATTGACTTTGTTACTCTAAATTGTATATTACCATGTAGTTTAGTCGTGTGCCAGGTGTATGTTGGCTTTGCATCTGGCGTGCGATGTGTTGGCTTTGTGGGAATGTCCACATCAGCCATTTGGGAAGGGGCATATGTTTCTATTTCGTGCAGACACTGGGGTGTATTACTAGAGGCATCATCTTTAAAACTGGCTGTTCGTTCTTCCCGATTAAAGTATTCTGTTTTCTGTTTGTTGAACTTTGTTTCATGGTAGGTTCAGTCATTTTTGCGACTGATGCCAATAAATGTCTGTAGAGATAAGTGTGTGCGTGCGTGTCTAGTAGGGTGCTGACCTGAGCAGTGTGATATTGGATGATATATTCTGATTAATTTGCTTGTGGGTGCATCCTTGTCCCTTCTTTGCATGCAGTTTATTATGCATGATCATTGCCGGCCACCTGCTTCCTTAATTGACAGAAGTTTGTTTTTACGCTCTGTCAACCATCCATTTACCGAAAATTATGTTCAAGATTTCTGTACGGTCTTACGTTCTGTCACCCACAAAATAAAAAAAAAGATTTCAAGCAAAGCTTCACTGAAAGGTTTAATTATGCCTTATTTTCTTCCCTTTTGCCTTTAGTTGATTCATCTGCAAAGCTCACGAGATAGTACATTATTTCTATGTTGGATATGTATTTCTATTTAGATTCGAGAAGCAATTCAATTAATAGGTTTTCTTTAAAAGCAATCCCAGCAATAGTGTTTGTCACTTATAGATTTTTGAGAAATATAGACCTCACCTTGTTGGAAGCAATTTCTTATTGATTGAATATTCATGGGCGTGTAGGTAGCTTAATGTACTCTGTTCATTGAATACAAATATGAACATTAGCATGCCAATTACATTTCCGCTCCGCATATGAATTACTAACAAGAGTTTGATATGATGTGATTTAAAAAATGTAAAGAATACGAATAATGGTATTTTTGTATAATAGCAATATATAGCCATAATTGCTAAAGACTGAAATGATAAATTTTTCATTGATCATCAAAATTATAATTGTTTACCTAGTCCTTCCCTGACTCCAGTATTCCTTTATTCCTCCTATAATTGAAATAAGTGCTCCATATTTATTATTTGTTAAAGTACTCCCAAAAGGAAAACTAATAAGAAGATGCAACATTAAATAAACACAGTGCCTGCTATCCCCCACATATTGTGGAACAGATTAACCTGAAATAACACTACACTGTGGGTGGGCTCAGAAGCCGGGACTGGGAAGGCCTTCAAAGCTCTTCCATTTGCCATCCTCCACTATCAGGTTTGACTGTAGCCGAACACTACAGCGGTGCCCTCCCTGGCAATTCCATAATCCCTGCTCCAGCATTGTTAGTCCCAGGGAACTGCAACTTATTTTCTCCAGTCGAGAACTGTTGCATAAGTCTCTAGCACAACAGTATGCAGCAGAATGTCGGGACAGTGTCGGCTCTAGGGTGGTGCGGCCAGTGCGGCCGCACCTGGCGCTGTCCTCTGGGGGTGCTGTGTTTAGAAATAATGTGCCTGCTGCAAAGAACGTTTAACAAGCAGATCACAGAATTGTATTTTATGTGGATAGCTCAGTGGGTTACTGCTTTTCTCACAGAGATCCTTTTGTCACTTGTAGTTCATAAGTTACAATCCTAATATAGCACAGTGACCAATGAACTGTCATCAGAGTGCTGCAAGAAAACTACAAGGTATTGGTTGGAACATAATTTTTTTTTCTCAAGACTTTCATTATCCTAATGTTTCTAAAAAGGTTAGTTTTTGTAGAAATGTGTTCTTATTAGTAAAGATAGCCTAACCAAAGTGGTACATTTTGAAATCCTGAGTTTGTCCTTCTCCAGACTACTCACTCTTAAACATATTGCCTACTAGTATGGATGGTATGTGATTCCTAGACCATGTAATCCTCATTGTGTTATATAGCATTATCTGATTTACACACATTTGGGTAATTTCTTTTGTATGATGTGTGTGATGTATATTGATCCGACACTCTACACTGGTATGAGTAGCGCTTTAAAACAAATGAAGTGCATGTGAGAGACGAGTTATGGAGAGATAAGGGGCGCTGCTGGTAGTGAAGGAATCCATAAGGAAATAGGTCATGGGGGGCAAAAAGGGAAAAGGATTGTTGCTCAGGGTACACCAGCTCTAAATCCAGTCCTGGGCAGGGTCCCGTGGACTGCCCCACCGCTGGCTCTGTTGGCACCCCCACCAGCAAACTGTGTTCCGTCAGTGGCTGTAGGAGGACAGCAAACAGGAGCCTATTGCTGGTAGACATGCTGGAGTTCATCTCTAAAATAGGAGTAGAAACAAGGGTAGGGTGGAAGAAGAAAAACGTGGTGTGGCAAAGAGGGCAAGGAAGTGAGGAGGGCAAGGTGGAAAATAACATTAAAGAATGAGGTGGTGGTAAAGAGACAGGAGAGTGAGGTAGAGAGAGAAAGACAAGGTGTAGGAGGTGGCGGGAAAGAAACAGCGAGAGGTGGATGTAGAGAAAGGTGAGGTAGAGAGGAGTGTAACACAGTGAACAAGCAAAGAAGGAGAGAGGAGACAGAGGTGGAAGGAGTGAAGAAGGTAGTTTGCTAACTCTATGTATCAGTAGCTCACAAGGTTGTGAACCAGAGCTGTCAGAGTTTGAGACTTTTGCAATCAAAAATGTATCTGAAGAAGAGAAACAATATTGGTTTAAATGGCTGTTCCTGAAAGCTCACATCAAAATAAATGTGTAGTATTTTATATGTGCTTTGGAGATTTATACAAATCCTCTGAACTTATGTATTGTTTGCATTGCCACTGATCTAATTTTTCATTTTGTTAAATTAAATTGTTCATTGGAAGTGTTCTTAGTAAAGGTGGTGGATGGAAAGTGTATTCTGGATATTGAGGATTTTGACCTAGAAGAAAAGTAGCTAAAAACTCAGGATAGTCTGCACAGTTACGGGAAGTGTGTCGCATGAGTCGCAAGGTAATCTGATACCAATGCTAGTGTCTTTTAGGAGGACGTAGAGCATCAAATCCTTTGTCCAGAGAGAGTGTTCAAGTGCCACATATCTTCTGTCGATGACACTTAATCTCCAAGACCATTTAACAGCAACTAGGATAGAACATTATTAATAACTTAGATTAACTGTGCCATTCATTCATCACGAAGCAGATCCTCAGCTCACAGTGAAACATTAAAAGGTATACCTATATATTCAGTATGCTGATTGGTATTTATGTATATCCAATGCCACAACAACTGTGTTCCCATTTTTGAACTAGGAGCATTGCTTTGTGCCCAATTGGGCAAATTGTCAGTATTTCAAACCTCCATCAAGGTTTAAGTTTGACCCTCACACTTCTGTAATCAAAATTACACACTCTCGAGTCTTGGTTTACTACATAGACACAACACAATGCATTCACTTGCATTTCCTGAACAGGGTTTGCAGTTTAGAATCAAGCAATGCCTTTACAATCAGCTTTGGGAAACAAGCGTTGGCAGATACAAGGATCAAACACATTGGGGTTGATTCTGATTCGGGAAAAACCGCTCCGAATAGCCGTTCGGAGCGTTTTTCACGTTTTTCCCGTACGAATCTTACCCTGCAACGTCCCCTGTACGTACTACGAAGTACGATTCGTACCAGGAGCTAGACTCTGTACGAATCGTATAGAGACCGTATGAATCAAATCCCCGTACGAATCTCCCTCAGAACCCGCTGTACGCGACATCTGTACGGTTCGCGGATGCTTTTTCCAACCCGGCAAGTACAATTCGTGTCGGGTAAGCACCGTACGACCCTTTTTCTACGGAAGCTGAAAACAGCTGTAAAAGCAGAGTTTGCCCCGAAACAGGTACGGAACGCCCGCCTGGGTACGGTGCGTACACCCTATGATAGCAGGGGTATGGTGCATACCCCTGTGATCTTGGGGTGTAAGCACCGTACCCCATGTTTGCTGGGTGTACGGTGCGTACACCCTGCGATCGCGGGGCATGGTGTGTACACCCCAAGATTGCAGGGGTACGCACTGTACCCCTGCTATTATAAGGTGTACGCACCATACGGTGTGTAAGTGATTGTGTGCTTTTCGGTACGAATCGCCCTTACCTGATGTGGACCGTACGAATCGCGTCCTCATACCCCGGTCCAGATCGTGCTCGTCGGGTCGTACGACATGTGTACAAGTCGTACGGTTCTCTGTTTCAGCCTTGCAATACGTACGGATCACGGCGATTCAGACGGATTGACAGAATACAGATCGTACTACGCGACTCGGACGGATGGGTACGAATTGTACGGCGATGGCTCCGGATGAAAATCGTACAGATGTTTTTTTTCCAGGATCGGAATTGGCCCCTTTGTGTTTATTTATTGCTTTCCTATAGCTTTATCTTTTTGAATGACACTATGCAACGGTCCCCATTCCATTTATGCCTAAATAAACTATTCACACTATCCAAAATGGGGAGTGAGGGAGAAGAGCCTCAAGCAACAATGAAACTTCTGCATTGATTCCTAACAGCACATTTTGGGAATTAGCTCCAGAAATGAAAGTAACGCATGTACGTAACTTACATAAAATTAATGTTATCAAAATGTTGCCAAATGAGTCATAAGACCACTTGCAAGGAGGGTGGATCCTAGATATGATAAGATTTGTATTAACACATATAATTTTGGTAAAGTATGCAAGCAGCATTGGAGTAATAGTAATTTGTTAGACACCACAATTCAATATATAGAAATATTTAATGAAAGAATTAGTGTAAATGTTTTTCTTAAAGGCCTGAAACAAAATAGTAGGTCCACATGAGACTTGAAATCCATGGCTCCTATACAAAAGCTTTAAGGGAAAAGTGAGGAACATTAGAGAAGTAGAAACTGAGAATATTCAAGGAACATTCAGGTTAATCAATGATGATCTGAGGATGTGCTAAAAGAGAAAATATATCCAGCTGTCTTTAGATTTGTAAAGGACACATTATACCACTACATACTTGATGAAGAGAAGAGTAATATGAAGCCATATTGTATTCCAGCTTTCTGTACACGTGTTAAAATCACACGTAGTGCCTGGAACTCCTTAACTTCGGACTATACATATTAAATGTTAAGTAGAAGTGATTCAAAACGTATTGTTTAGTCTCAGCATAGGAGTTTGAAATGTCACTGTATGGAATTGAGCTGTTGGTTGAGAAGGGTGGAAGCTCCATTCAGGCAACTGACCATTGGAATCACTCTAGTTAGCCTGTAATGAAGGCAAGCAGGTCCAATGGTCCTACTTCAGAAGGCAGGGCCGTTTTTAAAGCAACAGGGCAGTCCATCTGAGAGCAGAGTAGTCCTTCTACCAAATCTCCCACTGGTCAAGAAGTGTTTGATGAATGGTTCTGAAGGGCCAATTTTTGTACCTGCCACCAGCCTTTGTTTGGGTAAATCTGCTGAGCCCCCCCCAAAACTGGTTCTGGTTAGTTATTTCCCTTACCCTAGGTTTGGCTCCAAACTGTCTATTGTGACAAAAGGCAGAGCTGCTCTGGTATCGAGTTCCTTTGTGTGTGCTATGGGCAAAGCCCTTTGAAATGTAAATACAGCAGGGTACGGCTCCTCCCCAGCCATCCTAAGAGGAAGACCTTCTCCTTGCTACACCCAAGCTCAATTGTAGACTTTCTGGGCCCATTTCACATTCTTGATGGCAGAACCATTAACAAGTTCAGGCAGAGAGAAATTCCAAGAAAGGCCTCAGAAACTTTGGGCAGGAAAATGCTAACTTTCTAAAAGTGCCATTTTCAAAATTATAATCGAAAACCAGACTTTACCATGAAAGGTGATTTTAAATTACAAGTTGTTTAAGTGTAAACATCATTTCTAGTTCTGCTCCCAATCTGAAGTTGGCACTTATTAAATGTAATAAGGTACCCCAGTGTTATGGGAAGGGTAGGTCTTAAAACAGTAAAAACACTTTAGGGGGTTTTCACTATCAAGACACTTAAAACTTAGACACACGTCCATTCTTGAAATACCATGCACCCTGCATTATAAGCATTCAGGGCCTACCTTAGTGCTGATGTGTACATGTTTAAAAGGAAGGGATAGGCCTGGCAAAAGGTTTATTTTGCCAGGTCGCAGTGGCAGTTGCAGTAGCAGTCCTGAGACATGTTTTAAAAGGCTACTTTAGTGGGTGGCACAATGAATGCTGCAGGCCCATTAGTACCATTTACAAAGGAGTTACAAATAAATTAATTGTGCCAATTGGGTGCACTCCAATTTTATGTTTTAAGGAGAGAATACAAGCACGTTATCAGTAATTCACAGGAAAGAAGTGCACAGTCAAAAAAGTAAAAGAAGGCAGAGGAAGGCAAAAATCCGGGATGACCCTCCAGAGAAGATCAAGTCCAACACATATGTTTCAATATCTTCTTGAAGTACTATAAAGAAGAGAGTCTGCGTAAAGAAAAAGTCAGCACATACCCCAAACAAAAGAACTGAGAGGAAATGTATGTGAAACCTTCCATGCAAATTTGGATCTGTGCATGTTCAGAAGGAATGTATCAGAGCAAGGGAACAGTTGGTTGTCCAATTTTTACATGCTTTAAGAAGAGAGCAGAAACACTTTAGCACTGGTCTGCAGTGGTAAAGTGCACAGAGTCCTACAGCCAACAAAAACAAATTTGGCAAACAAGAGGTAAAAATCTGGGGGTGGGGACTGTAAAAAGGGCTGGGTCCAACAATCATCATCATCGAAAACATTATTTGATTATAAAAATAGAGTCATGAAAGTAATCTTACACACATATATATATTAATTAATTTTAAAAAGTATAGAATTATGTTGCAGCTCAACGGATTTTAAAAAAGATCCAACAGCAAAACAAAAATCATGCACTTTTAACATCTTTGAAAAACACAGTGCAGATATATATCATTCAAAATTCTATTGAATAAGGAGGGGGATTAGTAATTTTAACATAAAAACCATAACATTTAGAAAACAATGCAAAGTTCAACAGTCTAATCACAAGGACAGGTTACTCCTCTTTTCTAATGTCCCGAGAGAGAGGATAATAAACTACATAATGAACCAAATTCAAATCTCGATAAAAGAGCTCTTGCCCAAGAACCAATTATAGACAGTTAATAAGGTTGGCAACCTTTGGTAGTTGTCTGCAGAATAATGTAAGTTGTCTTAGCATAGATTTAATAACTTAATTTCTCTCTGGAAAGATTCACATTTTCCAAGAATAATTGTATGAGCCAAGCTGTATTTGACTTGCTCACAATGTAGAGATTTGAAAATAGAGTTGGCCTATCCATACTTTTAAGTAACAAATGAAGGAGGCCCCCTTAACTGTCAGTTCTGGGACAGGGGAGAATAGGTGATCAAGCAAAGAAGTCCCACAGTTGACCCTGATTGGGTGGTATGACCTTGTAGGTGCCCAAACTTATGTTTTTACAAATACCAATCACACATTGTTGTATGCAAAGCCTAATCGTAGCTCTATTAGCTAGTGAGGCGGCCAACACCTAGATACAAACAATTCAGAAGATTTTTAGTGCTCTTACTTTCCTTTAGTTTTATCAAGTTCTAAAAAGGACAGGACGTGTAGGTTTTTAGAAAAATATAACAATGTATATTTATTTCAAAATCAAAAGTCATTCGCAAAACACAGGTGATTAAAAACAATTTATACAATAGCTAGATTAAAAACAAGATTAAAAATACAGTGGTGTGTACTTCAAAACAAAAAATTCATTCATAAGAAATATGAACACAACAATTTATTACAAGAACAGGGGTCGACGTGGCGTTTCGGTTTTTGGAGAAACGATTAAAAACCTTCTTCAGGACCAAGTTCTAAAAAGAAACATATAATTACTTTTTTTGCGTGTGACAGGTATCAAATACATATACAAAGCATTTTTTCTACTACTTTTTCGACCTAAAACACATCCTGACACTTATGGAGACAGAACACCTTGTTTCTATTCGTGGTTGGCCGTGACCTGTTTACAGAACTAAGTAAACATATTGGAATTTGTAAAAAGCATGTTGATACCAAGGCGGGGCATGTCACTAGTGGGTACAAGAGATAGGTATTATAATATCTCTCCGATAATGCTTGCAATGATTGCATTAAAAAAGTTAAAATAATTCTAGCATCTCATGGTGCTCTTAACTTTGGTTGCTAATTATTCACCAAGTTGTGGGTAGCTCATGTCTCTTACCCAAGATAAATAAGTATTTAGTAAGGTTAGATTACCTTAGTTATACAAAGCTCTCATCCCGATAGATCCAGGGAGACTGTCTGCCCAAGTACACTTTTGAGTTTCAACAGGGCTGCATGTTGCCAAGTCTGCAGGTAGTTGTGATTCCTGTAGAAGAATGGAGTTGAAAGGGCCTATGTTAGACTAGGCAAACTATCTAAAATGAAGGGCTTAATGGTGGGTTATAGCTACCTTATAGTTTCTTTAAGGAAGTTGTTGCGTTAGTAGTAGGAGCCACCGATATATATATTTCAAAGGGCTGAAAAATAGATTGGTAAGAGAATGTGCTCAATCTCTATTTTTTACAGGTTAACTCGATATTCCGAAAGTAGAGGGGGCTGTGTTGTATTTATATCGTATTTAACTTACCCAGATATTTAATTACTGGATCCCCAAGTCAACACCACCTTTTCATTTGGCGCTGTGTTGATAAGCGCTGCCTTATATTAATGCGCTGCTCCTTGCACTGTGGATGAACAAGAGGGAGGAGTAGTTTATAAATTACTGCTGAAAACCTGCTACTATTCTGCAGTTACATCTTTTAATGATGTAAAGTTGTCGTGTTTAGCTGTTATATTTATTTGTGTGATAGCTACAGCTATGTAAACACTATCTGCGAGTCTGTTATTAGTGGGTCCCGTTTTATAAAGCCCTGAACGTATAAGAAGCATGTTCTACGTCCTAAACTCATCAGTTCTGGTTTATTTAAACCTTGAGCGTGTTTGGTGTATTTCCTGAATCTTATATTCTCGTGTCCGAGCGTGCTTCTTTCATTTATTAGCACCACAATGCCCGGTGTGTTTCTAAAGACGTGAAATGTGAGAAACAAACAGCTCTTTATGTCGACCAACCGCTAAGCATGTTTGTTTATCTAGGGTGCTGGCGGCTGCTGAATGGGTTATACCCTGTGTGATCACGTATCACCCTTGATACGGGTGGGTTTTAGATAGCGAATCAAGTTTGCAGCAAAGGGATCGCGGGGGTTCTTGCTACGTTTCGAGACTCGCAGATAGTGTTTACATAGCTGTAGCTATCACACAAATAAATATAACAGCTAAACACGACAACTTTACATCATTAAAAGATGTAACTGCAGAATAGTAGCAGGTTTTCAGCAGTAATTTATAAACTACTCCTCCCTCTTGTTCATTCACAGTGCAAGGAGCAGCGCATTAATATAAGGCAGAGCTTATCAACACAGCGCCAAATGAAAAGGTGGTGTTGACTTGGGGATCCAGTAATTAAATATCTGGGTAAGTTAAATACGATATAAATACAACACAGCCCCCTCTACTTTCGGAATATCGAGTTAACCTGTAAAAAATAGAGATTGAGCACATTCTCTTACCAATCTATTTTTCAGCCCTTTGAAATATATATATCGGTGGCTCCTACTACTAACGCAACAACTTCCTTAAAGAAACTATAAGGTAGCTATAACCCACCATTAAGCCCTTCATTTTAGATAGTTTGCCTAGTCTAACATAGGCCCTTTCAACTCCATTCTTCTACAGGAATCACAACTACCTGCAGACCTGGCAACATGCAGCCCTGTTGAAACTCAAAAGTGTACTTGGGCAGACAGTCTCCCCGGATCTATCGGGATGAGAGCTTTGTATAACTAAGGTAATCTAACCTTACTAAATACTTATTTATCTTGGGTAAGAGACATGAGCTACCCACAACTTGGTGAATAATTAGCAACCAAAGTTAAGAGCACCATGAGATGCTAGAATTATTTTAACTTTTTTAATGCAATCATTGCTAGCATTATCGGAGAGATATTATAATACCTATCTCTTGTACCCACTAGTGACATGCCCCGCCTTGGTATCAACATGCTTTTTACAAATACCAATATGTTTACTTAGTTCTGTAAACAGGTCACGGCCAACCACGAATAGAAACAAGGTGTTCTGTCTCCATAAGTGTCAGGATGTGTTTTAGGTCGAAAAAGTAGTAGAAAAAAATGCTTTGTATATGTATTTGATACCTGTCACACGCAAAAAAAGTAATTATATGTTTCTTTTTAGAACTTGGTCCTGAAGAAGGTTTTTAATCGCTTCTCCAAAAACCGAAACGCCGCGTCGACCCCTGTTCTTGTAATAAATTGTTGTGTTCATATTTCTTATGAATGAATTTTTTGTTTTGAAGTACACACCACTGTATTTTTAATCTTGTTTTTAATCTAGCTATTGTATAAATTGTTTTTAATCACCTGTGTTTTGCGAATGACTTTTGATTTTGAAATAAATATACATTGTTATATTTTTCTAAAAACCTACACGTCCTGTCCTTTTTAGAACTTGATAAAACTAAAGGAAAGTAAGAGCACTAAAACTCTTCTGAATTGTTTGTATCTAGGTGTTGGCCGCCTCACTAGCTAATAGAGCTACGATTAGGCTTTGCATACAACAATGTGTGATTGGTATTTGTAAAAACATAAGTTTGGGCACCTACAAGGTCATACCACCCAATCAGGGTCAACTGTGGGACTTCTTTGCTTGATCACCTATCCATACTTTTCACAGTACATTTTATATAGTATAATCATGGGATGTTAGCTTCTATATCACATATAAGACAATCAACAATTATATTTTGATTGAGGATGGTATTAAGGTTATCCCAAACTGAAGCCCAAAGTAACACAGAAGCCTGCTTGATGAGATCTTCAATATATAGTCTCCTCAGCTCTTCATGATACAGAAAATGTGGACAGCTGAACAGGAGAGACAGAAAATGGTGACAAGATCGGTTCTCCTTCATTTACAGACTACTATTGTTAACAAAGCACCATATTATGACACCATAAAACTTGATCAGGGTACATGTTTTATAGATTTCAAGAAAGGATGTGGTATCATTGGCTCCTTAATTTGAAGCAAGATTACACCAATCGACAGGCAAACGTTTTGTCGTCTGACATTGAAGCTTTGATGCTGGAATTAATGGGATCAAACATCACTCCAAGATATGGAAATTGCTGCATTTTCTTAAGTACTTTACCCATGATGGCAAAGATTTGCAACCTGGTACATTCAGTTCATACAACATGACATGGGACTTGGTGAAGTTAGTCTCAAGGTCTAAATCCTCCATAAAAGAAGTAGAAGCATCAACCAACCTTTTTAATACTTCAGTTGTATGGGCCAAAAGAAGAACATTAATAACATATAAAAGCACTGGGATTGGCTTACAGTTGGCCATTGTCACGTCCTGGCCACAATTAACAAGAAACTAACTAAGATTGTTAAAGTAAAGAAAAAGAAATTGTAGCAAGGACGCAACCCTGATGGAAGCACCATTCAAGATTTAATGGGATTGTACACTCACCATTAGAGCTATATCTGACCCTATCAGACAAGTCAAAGTTTAACACAGATAAGAAATTCTCTAAGGGCACATACAGGACAATTTTTATTAGATGGCACCAAGGCTTGGACTTATTTACTTGGACAATTGCACTAATAAGATCTATAAAGACCAGGTACAAAGGGTAACACTTAGCAATTCTACATCTGCAAATAAGGAGCCGGTTCAAACATTGCTCCATTGTACCAAGATGTTAGACCTGAAATTCTTGGTGTTGTCTTCCTCTAAACTTTTTGCCTTCTCCCCTCCTGTTTTCAGAATTTTGGTATTTTGGTATTACTACCCTGTACACTTTGCCACTGCTAACCAATGCTACAGTGCCGGCGCTCTCTCTCTAAAACATAAAATTGTCCTACACATGATTGGCACATTTAATTTACTTATAAGTCCCTAGTGTATGGTACTACATGGACCCAGGGACTGTAACTTAAAGGCTAATAGTTTGCCTGACACTAGAGGGAGGCTTGGGTCCTTGCGCAAACTAGATAGGATCACTTGTATTTTTTATACATACAAAGTATCTAGTTGCCTTGTTTCTCAATTGTTCTAGACATAACTTATTTGACCAGTCCTTTACTGACATATACCACACTTGGCGGATAATTTACTTTTGGTAAAAGTTAATTTTCCAACAAGTGTGGTATATGCCAGTAAAGGACTGGTCAAATACGTCATGTATATAAATATGCCAGTAGGTATGTACATGTTATTTATGTAAACATAACTGTGATCTATGTATGTTCTATGTATGATTGTATTAAGTGTTTTCACAAATTAAGAGTTGCCTTTCTTGAAGACATGCTTTAAATGCAACAAACATTTTTCTGAAAAATATAAAGAAAAGTGAAATAAATCACAAGGGCTAATGAACTAAGGGCATTGGTTCATTTGAATATTTTTGAACAATTGAGAAACAAGGCAACTAGATTAGTTGGCCTGCAGCACTCATTGAGCCATCCACTTAAGCAGACCTTTAAAACATGTCTCGGGTCTGCCACTGCAGCCTGTATTGCAGTGTTAAAGCTGCCAGTTCTACCTGGCAAAATAAACCTTTTGCCAGGCCTAAAACTCCCTTTTTAATACATATCAGTCACTCCCAAGATAGGTCCTTAACAGCCCATAGGACCGGGTGCATTGTATTTTAAGGGTAGGACGTGTGTTGTTTTACATGTCCTAGTAGTGAACAAAATGCAAATACATGTTTCACTATTGTGAGGCTTACCTCTCCCAAAGGATAACATTAAATTACGCTATTACAATTAATAAGTGCTAACTTTTGATTGGGAACAGGTAGAAATTTCAAGTTTAGTCTCAAAAGAATTGTAATTCAAACTTCCTTTTCTAAGGGTAAAGCCAGATATTAAGTCGCAATTTTGGAAATTCCACTTTTAGAAAGTTGACATTTTACTGTCCTTACCAGTTGGTGCCTGCAGCCTGTTTCCTGGGTCACATGGACTGTGAATAGCTTCCAGTTGGCCTTTATGCATGCCTCTCAGACAGTGAGACAAAGGGGTGCTAATGTTGGCAGGAGTCCCATCCTGCCAGGATGGGTGAGGTGGAACTGTTCTCTGCCCCACTTACATTTGAAAGGGCTGACTTCAGCACATACGCAAGGGGCTTGATACCTGTTTTTTATTTACCCTAGACCACTTGGACAAAGGCGGGTGAAGGAAGAAACTTTCCAGAACCAGGTGTGACGGAAACCTAGACGTTTCCCCCACTTCAAAGGCTGGCACTAGGTATAAATATTGAACTCTCAGAACAACTCTTCAGTACACTCCTGGACCTGCAGAGGACCCCCAGAAGGACTGCCTTCTACTTCGGAGGACTGACCTGCTGTTTGAGATCTGATTTGTATCTCACAGGATTGCCCTGGTTCTTTTAGAGGATGGTCAGGCTGCTTGAAGCCAGCCTTGAAACTCAGAGGATTGCCTTGCTGCTTGAGGCCTGCTTTGGTGCTTGAAACTAGGACTACCAATGTGATTCCAAGGGTTAGTTGGCTGGCCTTCTGTGTGAGCTACAGGGACATACCAAGCTCCAGAGGCCTTGAACCCTGCACTTGAACTCTGCTGGAGTGAGCACTGACGATCCAAGTGGTGCCCATCCAGTTCTGGACCTTTTGTTTTGGTGTGAAAGGTGCTGCTCCTAACTAACCCTAAAAGTTGAAACTTCGAAAATTTCGAACGAAAACATGGCCTGATAAACAACAGAAGACTTGGACCTACCTGCTCACCCAGCCACCCAAGGTTTATCGCCCATTGACCCGACATCTTGGAAGCTCCCACTATGTTCTTTGTTGCAGCAGTATATCCTATTCAGCAGAACCTCCAAGCAATTATATCCGGCCTCGTAGAGCCCTCGTTGTCTTCAGTCTGGAGCTTCCTTCCCCTGGAGTTATTTGACTTCCAAAACAAACGACTAAGACTGAGGGCTTTATTCACCAAGGGCACAAATGTAACAATCTTCACCATAAGTTTGTCCAGTGGCTCCCCAACTAAGACACTTTCTCCTAGGCCACTGACAGCTGCCTTTCCCCTCAGAAGTTTCCCCTCTCAGGAACTTTCCTTCAAAATTTCTTCTAAGTGCTAAGGTATACCGAGACTGGGCCCAATCCACTTTGTGTATCCGAACCGTGCTCCATTGCCGGCGGCCATAACTTTTGATTTGCCCCCATCTCACACGACTAGACACCAGCGGTTGGCACTTTCATCTTTTAGGCACTAGTTTTCAGAAAAAATATTACAAATGTATAACTCTAGTTCCACTGTTTGAATTTTATTTGCTATGGTGTCATTTAGTTTACTCCATTTTTCTAAATTGGTGTAGGATTTTCTTGCGGTGTGTTTTATCTGTATTACTGTTTGTGTGCTACATAAATACTTAACACATTTGCCTCTAAGTCATGCCTGACTGCTTTTATGCCAAGCCACCAGGGGCTAAAGCACAGGCTAATTTATTGACTGTTATGGTTTATCTTGAGAAAGATTGAGGTTATTGTTCGAGAAGGACTTACACCCCCTCACCCAAAAACCCAATTTCTTACATCACACCTTTTCTGGAACTATACTGAGATTTGCACAAAAAAATAAGCTCTTTGTCCCAATCTATTGGACAGAATTCTGCTCACCGCTTTAACAACTGAGTCAGTCAAAGATATGGGCCGGTAACAGCGTGGCTGAAGTCAGCTTCCTTTCTAAAAACTGGAACAATTTTAAAGGTGAGCAAGGAATGAGGCACTACAGTTTTGCATGAACTATTTAAAACATTGCTGAGCAACGGTGACCAAAGATTGATGTTTGACCTAAAAAGCTCTATTAACATGGCCTCTGATCCGGGGACTTTGGCTGACAGACGTTTCAATAAAAATAGAAGCTACCTTGTGGAGTACAAAAAAGTCACCCATTCGCAACATATTAATGGTTTGAGTATTGGACATTCTCAACTACACCACCCACAGGGTTGAGATAGTAGATGTTCTGAAAATGGAACACCCATTGTTCAGCATTGATGTGTACCCCCAGGCTAAGGATAGAACCGCTGCTAACCTTAACAGAATTAATTATATGTCAGAATAAATTGGGGTCTTTCCATTTGTATGCAATCATTAACGTGCCCCAGTTCTTACGCTTAATTTAAACATGCCTTTTTTTAATGTAGCTTTCAAACAAGCTCTACATAAGACTACATCCTCATTATCCCTTAGCTTTTTAGACAAGGCATCACGAAGAAGCTTATTAGAGTGGGAATAGACTGCGAAACCACCTTGGGACATTACGCATCCACTGGCCTACAGGTTTGAGAGGTGAACATGTATTCAAATTAAGTAGGTCAACAAAAGGCGAGACAATATAACTGTGGTTAGCCACCAAGAAAGACAAATATTACAATGTGTCAGATGGTGCTTTGAAAATTTGCCCAAGAGCTCACTTGGGTTTGGAAGATTCCAGATTAACCTTCAGACACCGTCCTTTAACCTTGAGGCATCGAACTTTAGGAACTGAAGGCGCAAGTACCACAGTCAATGAATTAAAATCTCCAAAATCTGTGGGTAACACTTCGCCAGTTAAAAGATAATGAATCAGACTACAGGAAATAAAAATGTAATCAAGAACAGAGGAACACGCCTCTGCCCCAAAATATGCAGTGATGACCTCAGCATCTCTAATGTCAGTTTTGTTTATGTTAACCAGATGCTGCTCAACTGCATAACTGACAGGTGCAAAAACCTGGCGCCAGGGCAAGTTAAAATAACATCTTTACTCAGTCATGAATTTGGGCAACCAAACACATAGTATTCACACAAATTAACCTGATCTGCAAATGCTTTCCACAGCTGCTCAAATCGTCAATGCCATTAAACAAATCACGAAAATGATGTTATCCAAAAATGAAAAATCGTCATTCTAACAGCTTACTAAATGAAAACAAAAATCATTATTCCACTTCAAGAAAGCACCTGCATCCATCAAGGCTTAACATCAATTGAGGTAACATGTATGTTCAATTGAAACTTGAACCATACCGAAAGGCCACCCTTAGCCCCCCCCCCCCCTCCGCTCCCTCCCCGATCGGAAAGAAATACAGGGATAGAAAGACATAGGGACATATGACCAAGCAAAAGCGATAATTATCGCTATTGCTTGGTTAGAGACAAATATTTACCGCAGAGCTGCGGCGATTTTTATCGCAAATAATCCTTGGTATTACCAAGGTTTATCGCAAATGCAATAAAAATCGGCCGCAATGCATGAATATCGCTGAAAAGTCCGCGATATTCTTGCATTAGCGAGCTAATGCTCTTAGCCATGTTATCCACCTCCCATTGGATAACATGGCTAAGAACTGCTCAGGGCAGGTGTTAGCTTTTGGAGATATTTGCGCTTAGCCCGAATATCTCCAAAAGTTGGTAATAGGAGATAGCGATGTTAGCGACTGTTTCCAGTCGCTAACATCTTGGCACGCCCACTTTGCATGTCATTAGTGATAAATATCACTGACATGCAAAGTGGGGCCCAAGATGGTCGCTATCTCCTACTAGCTGTCGCTAACTGGTGTTAGCGACAGTTAGGTAATAGGGAGATAATTTTATCTCCGCTTTCTTGGCTTTTAAAGCCAAAAAAGCGGAGATAAACCCCCTTGATAATATGCCCCAAGATTTGGGAAGTTCGCGAGAATCAAGACATAGGGGCTGGAACTGGGGGCAAGCTCACCGTGGGCTGCACCTTCTTGGGAATGTGATTTGGACATATAAGCTGGACACCAATATTGTGGGATGCTGCTGAATCTCACAAGGCTAGATATTAAACAACTGGACTAGCAGCACAAATATCATCCCGGTCATGATTGGCCCGACACGGAGCTCGATGATGTCGGTAACAATGACTGAAGTTGAAGAGATACTGGAGCCCCAATCGGCATACAAGCAAGAAGCAGGATTGAAAAGAGGGGACAGATTGAGCAACAATATGAATTTGTACCTTGATTACACTGAATCGGTCAACCCAATCAAAAAGAAAGTTGAAAATATCTTTTAACCCTAGGTTGAGTTTAGAACAATAATATCATCCTCCATTGAAGTAGCAGATAACATTTCCAGGGGTTTGTTGGACCTGGACCTGGCTTTTCCTGCAGGGTCACCCTCAAACGTTTTGCCCTTACCTTTCACTTGTATTGCTGGGTTCGTTTTTATTGGCCCTAGGACTCTGTGCACCTTACCACTGCTAACCAATGTGCAAGTGTTTGTGCTTGCTTCTTTAAATATGGTAACCATGGTTACCACCTGATTGGCACATTTAATTTACTTGTAAGTCCCTTTTAGAGTGATATACCATTCATCTAGGACTTGTAAATTACGTACTATTAGAGGACCTGCAGCACCAATTATGTCACCACTTAAATAGCCTTGAAACCAAGCAGAGGTACTCTTTAGAGTCCCCAGGGACAGAGCACCTGATAACTGAGAAGTTAAGCACAAACTTTTCCTTTGGAACAACTTGAGTATTCTTATTAGGAACTTTTGTAGCTCTTTTTACCCAAATCAGTCCTACATCTTTATACTAAAACAACAACTCACATATACATACACAATTAAAGCGCTCTACTCAGAATATGAAAATACTTATGCACAAGTTTAATAATTCAAATAACAGTACATTCTTGTCAGGTTTGGCTCCACAGAATCCGGTTGTAATATATAACTGTCCACCTCCAAACGTCACAAACACTCTAGTTGTAAACACACAGAGTATTTGAGCCATTAGGCGAGGGAAAAAAGGAAGGGAAAGGAAGGAAAAGCAGGGAAAGGAAAACCTGAAACGACAAAGGATACACTTAGAAGCAAAGCATATAACATCAGGCTACTCTCATATGGTCTCACTAGACAATCTAATATACCTGCTAAATAGGGAAAAACACAACCTCTGTTGAAGGCCTCCTCAAACACCTCCAGTCTTGACTTTGTTTCGCCTAGGGAATCATAAACGATACTCAGAATACACACATAAACTCATATGACCCACACATGTGTAATATAGAGATCAACCCTCCAGCATACCATGAAAAGAGCAAGAGGATTGTGTTATAAACTGAATTCTGGTAATAGTTCCACAAAGTAAAGAAATGACAATTGATCCCTTCCGAGGAGAAGAAAGTAAAAATAAATAGTAGCACCCTGGCTTCACAGATACGGTGGTGTGTAGGAAGCAAGAACCACAACCCTCCGCTCTGATAAAGGTAGAGATAAGGAGTTTTCTTATCTTAATTTGCAAAAAGTCAAAGAATGTATATGAATAGAAAATATCAAAGTAAGTGTTGCACCTTCCTAGTGCAGAACATAAAAGTCCTTGAGTAAGGAACACGGTAGGGAGTAGACCTTCCCCACAGCACTCCGCTTCCTTCAATAATGCATATGCAAAGAATAGCCCACACGGTAGCGCGTAGTTGCGACCCCTACGGCGCTCCGCTGGTTTCCAAAGTACATTAAATGCCCAGGAATGTAAAACAACAAAGAAGCTCAAAGAAGTTTGTAATCACTTCTATACACACGAGCAGAACAGCAACGCGTAGCCTAGACTACCACGCTGCGCTCAATGTCAAGGGAAAAAAAGGGAAATGCTAACATCCAAAGAAGAGGCAGCGCAGCGGATGGCAGCGCACTCCTTTCAGAATATTTCAAGAGAAACCCCGATCCTACCTCGAGTCGGGGTAACTGTCAGAAGCTTCTCTTCCTCCGAAGCTGGGAACGAAGGCGGCGTGTAGGGAGCTTCCCCGCAGCAGGAAACGCTGGAAACGACTAAGAATTACACGCAACAGGAAGCGTGTCGCACAGTCTGACATACCTCCCCTCCTCCGAGGATTCTGGGAAATGTCGTTTTCTGGCATACATGCGTTCTCGCTATTACAGCGCGAGGACACACAAGATGTGTAAGTACAGCAATGTAGGCGCAACTCCTAAAATCCTGACAATTCTATTTAAAATACAATATTTAATATATAACATCAAAAAAATTACTTAAAAAACAATTAAAAACTCCTACCTATTTTGATCAGTACAAACCTATGAAGAGGCATAAAACCCTGGAAAGGAAAATTGCACAAGACAGAATGTTTTGTCTTTTAAATCGTTAATTTGAGTTTGGTCTCCACAACAACTCGCAGGGTAACAACTTCCCTGTCTTTCCGGCTGCTTCCTCACATCAAATTGAGCAAAAGCCTCTGCGTCGACGCGTTTCGGTGGTAAAATATTAATTAGGCCACCTTCTTCAGGACTACTATTTTTCTTTCCTCGTCCAAATCATTTCATGGTAAATTGTTTAACCTGGCATAGAGACACAAAAAACAATCAATAAATGCATGAGAAATAACATTCCTCCTTATCTTTAGCACATTTTTACTAATCAGTTTTCAAATTTGTTTATGCCCAAATAACATTATATTATTTATAAACACATTTTAGATAAAAACTCTTTATTGTCTTTTACTTATACACTAATATTTGTCTCAATTTTTTACATAGTTTCATGATTAAAAAGTACTCCCATTTCACATGGTAGTGCTTAACAATGGTGACCTCAATTAGTCCAATACCATTCTTCAAGGTTATATCCACATTCTCTCCACTCTCCCCTAAGAACTACAACTAAAACATCCACTCACCAGAGCACAGCACTCTGGTTAATGTCGCTCCCATATGATTGGGGAGATATATGCCAGTGTCTTCAATTTATGGCTGAAAAATATATAAATATAAAATGTATAACATGGGATACACACATTATTTTATTTTTATATAAGGGTATCTGTGGTTGCTTTAACATAGATCTCCTACGTTAATTCTATCCTTTTTAGGGTTCTTTCCAAATCTACTATGGTTGGATCAATCATTTTTTGATTGAAAGCCACCTTAAATTATTGAAAGGCTAATTGTTTAAACCATTCTAAATTAAATTGATGTAGTTATATTATTATCCTTTAAGATCTTTCTCTTACCACAATTTATTAATAGATATGAGGGGATGGCAGAAACTCCCTTAGTTCATAGGGAAAACCAGAGCATGTCTCGGTCGACCTAGAGGGAATAAATATCCTTAATTACACACACATGATTCCCATGCTGCATTACTAATTATTTTTTTATTATTTAACCAGGGAGGTAAGAGGGCGTCAAATACCTCCTAACATCTATTACCGGAGCACATAACATTAGTCTGCAAGCAAACACAAAACACTGTATCTGCGTGTGATTACAAAGGTCTCATGGTTTGGTATACTTTTCCTGCCCTACCACTGTCAGGGCTCGGCTATTTGTAAAATCCCAAACTGATTTTGTGTTGGGCATATTTCTGGAAGCAAACACACAACACTGTATCTGTGTATGATTAAAAAGGTCCCATGGCTTGATATACTTGTCCTGCCCCCCGCTATCAGGAATTGGCTAATTGTAAAATCCCAAGCTGATTTTGTGTTGGGCATATGTATTTTAAAATAATGACACCTATTTCATCTCTAGTGGACACTTGCTTTAATTGTTTTAGTTTAGTTTAGTTTTTTATGTAAGTTTTATGATGTCATATATCAATTATATTGAATTTACTGTGACCTGAATTATTATACTTGTGCATAAGTATTTTCATATCCTGAGTAGAGCGCTTTAATTGTGTATTTATATGTGAGTTGGTGTTTTAGTATGAAGGTGTATGACTGATTTGGGTATAAAGAGCCGCAACAGTTCCTAATAAGAATACGCAGGTTGTTCCAAAGGGAAATTTTGTGCTTAACCACTTAAATAACCCCTAAAACTTTCCCAAGCCTATAATTGCAGTCTAAATGAAGTTTTGCCAAACCTCAAACTCCCCTTTTATTGCATCTAAGTCACCCTATTGGTAGGCCTTAAGTAGCCTACAGGACAGGGTACATTGTAACTAAAAGAATGAACATGTACTTTTAAGTTTTACATGTCCTGGTAGTGAAAACCCCTAAGTTAATTTTTCACTACTGTGAGACATACCTATCTCATAGAATACCATTGGATTGCCTTACTACGTTTAATAAGTGCTAACTTTTGATTGGGGACAGATAGCATTTCACATTTGTTATCTATGAAATTGTAATTAAAACCCTCTTTAATTTTAAAGTTGGAACTTAAATTACAATTTTGAGAATGCCACTTTTATAAAGTTAAAGACACACAATTGATAGGAATGCAGAACAAACTAAAACATTCGCCCCAGTCAAGAGATCTGGGTTAATTCCATCATCACCCGAGTTTAGAAGTGGCCATATGCAAATCAGTCTTGACCCTGTGCCTCATGGGAACAGTCCAGCCTGAACTGCCAAGACAAGTCCTCCCTAGACCGGAAACAAGCATCCCAGGAGTGGTGTCGAGGTTTCACCCCTCATCAGCCTGGATAACTTGAATCCAGTGGCACAGTGAGCCCGGGACCCATGTCTGGGTATACCTTGCGCACTTAGGGCAAGAAAGCAAAAGACACACAATTGATGGATGAAATGCAGAACAAATCAAAACATTCAACACCATTCAAGAAATCTGGGTTAAATCCACCATTCTTTGGCTCACCATGCCACCCCAGTTTAAACCTGGCCATATGCAAATAAGTCTTGACCCTGTGCCTCATGGGAACAGTCCAGCCCGAACTGCCAAGACAAGTCCTCCCTAGACCGGAAACAAGCATCCTAGGAGTGGTGTCGAGGTTTCACCCCTAATCAGCCTGGATAACTTGAATTCAGTGGCACAGTGAGACCGGGACCCATGTCTGGGTATACCTTGCACACTTAGGGCAAGAAAGCAAAAGACACACAATTGATGGATGAAATGCAGAACAAATCAAAACATTCAACACCATTCAAGAAATCTGGGTTAAATCCACCATTCTTTGGCTCACCATGCCACCCCAGTTTAACCCTGGCCATATGCAAATAAGTCTTGACCCTGTGCCTCATGGGAACAGTCCAGGCTGTACTGCCAAGCCGGGTCCGCCCTGGACCGGAAACAAGCATCCTAGGACTGGTTTAGGGTTTTCACCCCTCATCAGCCAGGATAGCTTAAATCCAGTGGCACAGAGAGCCTGGGACCAACGTCTGGGGGTGAACGCTTTGATCTGTTCTGCATTTCGTCCATCAATTGTGTGTCTTTTACTTTTATAAAGTTGGCATTTTCATGCCCTTTGCATTTAGTGCCTGCAGCCTGCCTAACGTTACATGACTGGGTGTAGTTGGTAATTAGACTTTCTGAATTTCTCTCAGACAGTAACACAATAGAGGGATTAGGTGTGCCTGAATGGGCCATCTGCTGCCAGGATGGGGGCAGAGCTGGGCACAGCCATACTTGCCCTGAATAGGCTGTGCTCTGCCTTCACACAAAGGGCTTGTCACCACTGGATTGTCCCTACAGACAACCTGGAGACAGGGGAGTCAAGATATTCCAAGCACATCAACTAGAAACCTCTAGAAACTTCTCCTACTTCAAAGAAGGCACCAAGTACAGAAAAAGGGACTTCGGACCAACTCTTCCGTTGCTTTTCTGGACTTGCGGAAAGGACTCTCAGAGATCTGCCTGCTGCTGTGGCCTGCTGTGTACTCCACAAGACTGCTTTGGTGCACATGGAAGGACTGTTTTGCTGCCCCAGAGCTGGCCTTGTACCTTCAGAGGCCTGCACTGCTGCTTTGAACCCTGCTTCCTCAACTGAACCTAGGACTAATAGAATTTCCCACAGGGCTAGTTTGGTGGCCTCCTGTTTAGAGCCACAGGGTCCCATCATCTTGAACCCACACCAAACCCAGTCTGAGTGAGTCCTAACCCCTCAAGTGGTGCCTTTCCAGTCCTGGAGACCTGGTGCTAAAGGTTCCCAGATAGCCAAAATCCAAAACTTGGGACTGAGAACATTTTGGCTAAAACTTTCTCTGAGACCGAGGGAAGACCAGAACCAACCTGCTTATTTATCCACACAAGGTGCATTGCCAGTCGGCCTGATGTCATGGCTGCTCCCACTACGTTCTACTCCTCAGCATCAAATCCTTTTCAGCCGTCCTTTGCCAAAGGAGCATCTGGCCTCCTGGAAATCTCATCGGCTACAGCCTCCTCCTCATTTTGCTGGAGATTTTCAACTCTGAATGTTGAAATCTTTACTGTAACTTCATCCAGCAGCTCCCTGCTCAGGGACCACTTGCAGTCTTTCCCTGCTGAACTTTACCCTCTCAGAACTTTTTCTTCTGAATTTCTTTTAAGTCTAAAGGTAAGCACTGACAGGACCCAGTCCACTTCTTGTATCTGGCCCGCACTCATTCGCAGTGGACCATATTTTTTTACTTTGACCTGGGCTCACACAACTAGATGTCTGCGGTTGGTGCGTCGATCTCTTAGATGCTAATTTTTGCTAAAAATACCTAAACCCATCTCTACAGATTGCTTTTTTGGTATCAAACAATTTATTACAATTTACTCTATTTTTCTAAATGGGTGTGGAATTTTTCTTGTGTTGTGTTTTTCACTTTATTACTGCTTGTGCACAGCAAAAATACTTTACACATTGCCTCTAAGTTAAGCTTGACTGCTTTCTATGCCAAGAAACCAAGCTATAAGCACAGGTGAAATGTAGTGGCCTTTGAGATTCACCCTGACAGGGATTCAGGTTTTTTCTTAGGCGTATGTTGTTCCTCTATTAGGATATCCTTAAATTCTTAATAGTATTAATAGTGTATTTGTAGAAGACTTACCTGGGATGGTATCCTGGCACAGAAAAGCAGGCCGAGGGTGGCTGAGCTAGGGTCGAAACTATATTAAGTGTCTTCAATTTCTAATAAAATGAGGAGGAGGTTCTGATGTGCTGGAAAGGTCAGTCCATGCTTTGGGAACAAGGTAGGAGAAGATCTGGTTGTCAGATCTGTTTCTAGAGTGCTCGGAATGTGTGTGAGTAGTATGTGGAAGTTGATGCGATTGTTGAGGTAGGCGGGCCAAAGTTGTGCAAAGCTTTGAATGTATGCATGAGGATTTTGAAGAGTGTCTTTTTGTGGAGGGGGAGAAAGAGGAGTCTTTGAGGTGCAGGGGAAAATCTGAGTATGACTCTGGCAGTTGAATTGTGTATGGCTTGTAGTCTTTTAGCCAGTTCTGTGTTGATTTTTATGTAGAATGCTTTGCCATAGTCCAACTTGCTGATGACGAGGGCCTGGGTGATGGTTCTGCAGATGTTGAAAGGAAGCCACCTGAAAATCGTCTTTAGCATCTTGAGTGTGTGGACCAGGAAGCAAAGACTGTGTTTACCTTGCCTTTCATAGTGAATTGGTTGTTGACTATTATTCCAGGTTTTTTTTTGCATGGATGGTTGGGTTGGATACCATCCAAGATCAACAGACCACCAGGTGGAGTCCCATAGTGAGGTATCTTTACCGAAGATGACTGCCTCCATCTTGTCAGTGTTGAGCTTGAGGCAACTGTTTTTCATCTATCTGGAGACTTCAGACATTCAGATGGAGAAGTTGGTTGAGTTTTAGATGTTTTGCAAAAGAGGAGGAGGATCAGTTGGCTGTCATCTCTGTAGGATATTTACATTAATTCTGTGTGTGCCAGTAGCTGGTGGGATTACAAGGTGTTAAAGAGCATGGGACTGAGCAAGAATCCTTGTGGAACGTTGCACAGACGTTTGGCAGGGGCTGGGGTGAAAAGAGTCAGGCTGACCGACTGGCTGTGGCCTGTAAGAAAAGAACAGATCCAGTGTCATGCTGGTCCTTGAAGGCCAGCATTATATAGGGTTGTATTAAGGTGACAGATAAAGCCAAAAGGAAGAGTGTAGTGGGACTTCTGTGTCCTTGATTAGACGGATAACATTGGTTGCAGCAATGAGTGCTGTTTCAGTCCTGCGGTTGGGCTTGAAGCCAAATGTGGGTGCTGTTGAGAAGGTTGTTATTGAAGTGGGTGGCTAGATGTTTGTCCATGATATTCTCAATGACTTTCACTTGGAAGAGTAGCAGAGAGATAGGCTGGTAGTTGCCTAGTGCTTTAGATCATGCTGCTGTAAATCCTGGAATGGGAGGTGTTCTATGTGACATCTTCTTCGAGTACATATCAAGTGGAGCAACTGTTTGTTAGTAATACACCAGTGATCAAGTAGTTTACTCCTAAGTGCACTCCTCTGTTTTAACATGTGTGGCTTTGTTCACACTATTTCCTGGTAAAGTGTCTCAGAAGAGTGTTCTTCATTAGTTTTTGTGAGTGCATCAACAGGGAGCCCCGACACATTGCACCTTATATTAGCACGTTGCTGATCTGTTTTTTTTTCCTTCCAGGCTCTATTGTGCACTCTTCTGTTCCTGGTTCAGAAATTATCCAGAAACAGTCTATCCCTGTGTGTTTTTAAGAAATGATTTATGACAATCACATCCACAATGAAAAGGGTACATTGATGAACATGAGTGATGCTACACGAGAAAACTAACAAATCTGACACCTTGAAAAAGCAAAATCCTAATATAACCATCTAATAGCATTGGAGAGCTATCAAAGCTCTGGAGAATGTGATGTTAGGAAGTGTTATGAGAACTGTGATCACAGACTATGATGGTGTGGGTGCATTACAGGGGTGAGGGAATGCTCTGTATTATTGGGTTTGACGTGCTTGTTGTTCTCTTCTGAAGTAATTGTGTCCATTGAGGAGTAACTGGTGTTAAGAAAGCAGTCCTAGGAGGGAAGTGTTTGTAGAAGAGAGATCAGGAGCGTGGTTGAAGACCATCATCTCACACAGATTATCCAGCTCCATTTTGATGTCAAGCAGCTACTTGGATAAGAAATCTGTGTTGTAGTCAGTAGTATGTAGCTGTATTCGAGTATGACATGAGTAATCGCACCTCTTATGTGAACTATGCCCATGGGTGATCAATTCTTTCCTTAGAGAGTCAGTTTGTGTGTTGTTGGTTTGGTGTCTGGACTGGGATGATGATTCACAGAGGAAGGCTGCATGGATGAATGCTTACATCGAGGAGGCTAATTCTGACCTAAAAAGCAGTGACCTTGACTCCAGCTGACTTGCAACAATTCTGGCAGTTGAAGGTGGTAGCTGCTTACACTCAGAACACACTGCGCAAAATGCCCCTGCACAGGTGGCTGATTTTATAAAAACAAAACAATTATGAAAAAGCAATGCTACTGTAAGAAATGCTCTATTTAAACGATTTACCGAAAAGAAACACATTCCTGCAATCAGGTTGCCAAGATGAGCATGTTAATGTTTTCTTCCTTTTTCTTTTCACAAATTTAAAGTGCAATTGAATGTCCACCAGGAAGATGGACTTGATTAGTGCGAAAAAAAACACATTTGCAGGCACAAGGATCACTGGAAGAGCAGGGTTCCTGCTTCTACAAATGAAAATATAAGTGAAACATGACGAAAACATGAGCTAAAACGTGGACGAGGCTTTATCAGTGAGGCCCCAGTTGTTCTTTCATTAGCATGATGGAAATCACTCCTTTCCAAGGTCAACCTTGTGTCGTGTGAGTCATTGTATTTGTTTCAGCTGTTAGCTCTTCGTTTCTTTTATTTTTGATTTTCCCTAAGTAAAGCCAGTAACATATTCGCACTGTCAGTGAAATGGAACAAGTAGGCGTCAATAACTTTTTCCTGGTTATGTAACACAAAAAAACATGCTAGGAGCCATCTGGATTAGTGGGTATCTGAAAGTGTCTGCGCAATGATATAATCACAGTAAATAAGCGTGGTCTGACATTACAAGCCCACACAATTGTGTCTCGCTAGTTAAAAACAGGGAGAATGGCATCTGACTGTCGCCTCTCACTGAAAACAATTTAACCAAGAAGTACCTGTGCTGGTGAAACATGCGTGCCTTCTGAAACAATGCACTTTAAGTAGATAGGTCTATTAAACAGGTGGTCGAACATTTATAATTGTGTTTTTGATTACCAAGTAAAGCATTAGCATCAACTACACAAGTTTTAAAAATTCCAATAGCCAAAGTGCTAAAGCAAGTTGTTTCTCTCCCTCATAACAGCTCACAAATGCTCATGGGCAGTGCATTCAATTTTGGTAAAGGAGCAAGAACTTTTCAGCTGGATAAGCTCCACAACTGGATTCCTCTATAGAGCCTTATTGCTGGTATTGTGGCATTTGTATAGCGGCTACTGCTCCGTTGTCGATAGGTGCAGCACTTACCCACATGGATCACACGCTGCACCCTATTGGTGTGCGATAGGATGTGTGTTGCCTTTGCTTTGACTCTATGTGGGAAGTGCTTTCCATGTCCTGAGTGATGACCAGCAAGGTGTGGTTATCATGTTTTGGGATCCAGTGATTAGTGGTGAGACTGAGGAGGAAGTGTGAGAGATAAATACATATTTGTATAGTTTGTGGTATGCTGGTAACTCGGTTTAGCTTTGCAGGTCCCATTATTGTGTTAGCAATTTTCCATTCAAGTTCTCAATCTGATTTACTAAGCTGACTGTGGTAGGAGTTTGTCCACTCTGAGGTCTTATGTATTCGGGGGGAGGTAACTGATGGAGCGAAAGAGTGAGGGGAATAAGAGAAATATCCTGATAGACTGTGCTAGAGTCCCCCATTGCATGATTTCAATTATGAGATGTCAAGTAAACACATTTGCCAAGATTAATTGCATTATCGCTGATGCATTACAATCCTTTCATTGCAACATGGCATCAAGGACCAACCTGGTTAGACATTGGAATGTAGTTTGTATTCATTAAAATGTATAATGATTTTATCTGGTAGTAAAACAGAGAAAATATATTTGACTATTTGGAAGTCATTTGTAACTTAATGTATTTATTTAATTGGGTTGTTTGTTGAGGCGAGGTGTGAGCCCTTCTCAAGCAACTGCCACATTCCTTGTCAGGGTCAACCACACACAGTCACTAAATTAACCTGTGCAGCACACAAACAGCGAAAGTGAAGACACATCACAAGGAAAATCTCACAACAATGTAATAAAATAGAATAACATGTAATAAATAATATGAGACCAAAATGACAAAAATCCGATTAGTTGTACCGGAAATATGCAATTTAAAAGGTTTTAGGTAAGTATAGCAACTAAAAGCACAGAGCGCCACATGCTATTATCTGGTAGTGTGAGACCGAGCAGGATACAGGAAGCAGGTTATTCCTACTGAAAGAGTTACCATCTCAAAGTCCAGCATGCAGAGTAGAGAGAGCATTGCAAATGGTTGGCGCTATTGCGGGCATAGCAGGTCAGGCATCAAGCGTTGTCATTGCTGTAACTTGAAGATCTTGTTGGTTGTCAGGTGTCGAGGATGGTCGTTGCTAGAGCTTCGTATGGGCGGTCAACATGGACTGTAGATGCTGTAGCGTGAAGTGCAGACCTTGAGTTGCCGGTCGTCGCTGTGGCACAAACTGTCGGATTCACTGGAGCTTGATGTTGGCATTCGGCGAGTGCGGAAAGGTCCCGGCGAGAACAGGCCCCTCTGCGGTCACAAAGATTTCTTCTTTGCATTCAGAGGAGTGCACTCTGATTCCGACCGAGATCTCAGGACCTGGGGGAGGGGGGTGGTCTTGGGAATAGGAAGAAACTTCATTTTTGGTCTTTAAAGAATTGGAATTTTAAACCATCTCTAAAAGTACAGTTTGATTTAAAGTCACAATTCAGAAAATCCTATTTTTAGAAAGGAGCCATTTTTTAGGTCTCGCCTGATCCAGTGTATGCGCTGTCTGGCGAGACATTTAGTGAGTGGGCTTTAAAAATCAAGCCACAGCTTTATGGGTGGCATAGATTTTGTGGTTACAGGCACAGTGACGAGCACGCGTCATCTGGCTTTCCTCTCTCGTCATGATGCGCGCACATCGCACACCACTCGCCAGATGTGATGCTGCAGCTGCTTTCACTTTTGTGTGCTAGAAGGGATGGCAACAGAGCACGATCGCAATCTTGATCAGTTTCACTTTCAAGGCTGCTCGGCCAATGCTTGTTTTGTAAGTTGGCACGTATGAATACTATGGGGAATCGACAGGCGTTATGAGACGCAGTGCGCCTGATGAAGTGCTTCCCTCTTCGACACCCCACTGGTTTGCGCGGTCTTATGCACATCCCACTCACTATTACTGGAGGCAATGAGCAGGGCCAGTTCGGTGCCAATGGACACTAATGAATGCGCAAGGCACCCTGGTCCGAACGGCTACTGTGCCACCCAAGCATCTGTTTTACAATGTACTACTACTCCCAGGCTGAACCATTTCACAAAAGCTTTTTAATCAAGACCGGACCCCGCTGTTCTGTTGCACAGATTAGGCTACACACGGAAGGTGCTTACAGCTGTAGCACAGCAGCTTGTTACACTGCTTAACAAAAAGAAATGGCATTTCTCTTGAGAGCATCAAAGTCTATTAGTACGCACCTTCTCCAGCCTGCCTCACTCTCTCTCCCGAGCTCCTCAGCCTCCACCCCACACCCCCTCTGTCTCTTCTCTGAAAGAATGGCAGCACTGCTGGGCCCCGTCTCTCCATTTGTCAGCTGCAGCCTGCCATTGGCTCGGCCTCATCTGTCCGTGTGGTGGGGGAGCTTTCACTTAGCAACAGCTCAAAGCTGAGCAGCCGCACCTGGCTCCGGCTGTGCTGTATCTCGCGCCGGCTGCGTGCTTCCGCCCTTGTGGGGGAGGGGGAGACAGTGACCTCAGACCAATGCAAACTACACTGACTTGCAGCCGGTTTGTTTAACAGCACGCCATCCGGCTACAGAAAAGCAAGCTATTGTCCGAGCCCATACCAAACACCGGCGGTGCAAACAGAATGCAGACGTGCAGGTGTTTATGCCAATCAATTATTTACTGCGATAGGCTCTGCCTTTCACCCCGCAGTCGGATACAAGTGTGTATCTGTGTACGAGGGCTACACAGAATTTTACAAGTGCAGCCAAGCTATACCTGCATAACTACCCATATTACGAGTACACATATGTGAGCACACTAACCTATATTTTACCAGGACGGTATGCATGGGTGCAAACTCTGGTGAATCTTCTAGTTGAACAATTGCAAATGGTTTCCAATCGAGTCACTTGCGGAATGTGGTTTTTCTAAACTCGGAGCTCGATCGGCACTCCATTAACGGCTGCGGCTTCCTCCAGCGCCCTGGATACGTGTTTGATGATGCAGGGAGGTGATTATGTATTGCACAACCTCCGGGCTGGAGCTTGCATATTTATATATACACACACACAGTGTGAGTCACAGGAGGGCTGAGCCAGCACTGTGTAATCCCCAGTGAAGGCTGGTGTGGAAGCCTATGACGGGAAGAGCGAGAGGATCCAGCCTCCGCTGCACACACGCCGGCGCTCGCTCTCGCTGCATTCCGTGCACTCTCGCCGCTGCCAGCACTCTCCAGCGGTCTTCGCCGCAACAGTGTGCATCACCAGAGAAGCACAACACCTGGAGCTGGCCGCGCAAGGAGAATTGTTAAAACATGCCAGATGAAATACAAAGAGACCACCAGACACCAATACCATTGCAAGATTCAACGAGAATGGTCTTCGTGGAAGTTCAAAATGCACACAGAACTCAAATACTACCAACTGGATGGAATTGAAACTTATCTGTAACTTCACCTAGAGAAGTGCTCGGACCCTCTGCTTTTTAGGAAGCCACTTAAAACTGAGCTCTTTTGCAACTTAGTCCTTCTGGCCTGTGTTCATTCACAAGTAGCGCAGAGATTCCTCTTCGGGGGTTATTCAGGCACTTTATAAATGAAATGAAATCAAATCATATTTCCAAATGGACAAAAAAGGCATACCACCGCCTTTTACAAATATAATCAGATATGAAGATCAATGTGTGTGCGTCTATAAATACCAATTATTTACTGCACTAGATAATGCATCTTATAACTATAGTGTACATTTCATACGTACAACACTTTACTTGTGATTAATACAATTGCTAACCAACAGCGCAAGCCTTCACAAGGGCTTTGCTAGTGCATTTTCCAAATTTTTCATAATGCAGCAAAAGGGTCAACACTACAGAGAAGGTAAGCAGATGTAAGTATTGGGAAGGATAGAACAATTCATCTTAAAATTTTAAGCGCATAAAAATGATACAAAACATTACTCTTCTACATCAGTCAAATACAATTTTTTAGTTAATCGAAAAGCAGCTTTACACTGACGTCCGTAAGTTGTAATTAAAGCAAAAGGCACACTTTAAATTTAGGGCCATGAAGTACAGCTTCATGGTAATTTGCAAAAACTTTGAAAAATGCATTTTTGTGCATTTTTCAAAGTTTCATGTTGCGCACACACAAGCCCTAAGGGCATGTGTGTGCGCACCACATGTGCACAGATCAATTTCAGGGGTGCAACAGGATGTCCTTTGGACACACCTGCACCCTTAAAATCGCATTCTCAATTTGTGATTTGCTAATTGCGATTCGCAAATTGAGAATGTCTTCCCATTCATTCCTATGGGCCTCCAGGCCCATAGGAATGAATGGGGAGGTATTGCTTCATTGCGACTCGCAATTTGCGAGTCGCAATGAAGGAATTTTAAGAATTCGCTATTTTTTGAGTGAGTTCTTCTTGCATAGCATTTTACTATTCCTTATTAGCGATTCCTTATTTTTCTCTAATAAGGTATCGCAAAATGGATGCTTGATGCACCTGGGGGTCAGAGCCCATTCCTAAGGTAGGGTGCTGGAGTCATATTTTGAGCTGCGTGGCTTTCCAAGATCAGGAGTCAGACCGGTCCAGGTCCAGTAAAAGACAGAGCTCTTGAGAGATGCAACATGTTATTAGTGTATGTGCTTGGTTACTGAAAGGCTGGGATGTATGTATGTACCTATGAAGTATTTGTGAAGCGCAAACATAGCATGTGTCACTCATTTCACTTTCACTAGCAAAATGCTAGCAAGTCAAACCTATTTATTGGATGTACCATTGTTAGGAATGTTTGGCTTCAATGTCGCTCCAGTGCCATACATTAGGCATATGTTGTGCATACAAACAAACATACATCAGGCATTGGCAAAGTGTGGCCTTGTCAGATGTACAATTATTTTGATTTAATTATTTTTTACAAGAATAGGGAGTAAGCAAAAATATAAACTAAAATAAAAGGGGTGGTCCATCAGCACACACACGCTTGCCTTAGCACTGTATTGGATATCTTTTTCAGGAGATTGTTCACATGTGGGCAGGTAAAAGTCCTGCACTCACGATGCAAGACGGCCAATCCATGTGAGCTGACACATTGCCACATGCTCTATGCTGTGTGGATGGAAGAAGCAACATGTGAGTGACACCGGCATTGACAAATGGATGATCAAAAGTTCCTGTACGTATGCATGTGTATTGGTTTATATTTTTATTATAAACTATTTGTAAAATATATGAATGGAATGGCACTATAGCTCAATCCGTCTCCAGGCAAGACCAGACTACAATACAAAACTAAGTTTTGAGAGTGGTGCTTGATGAGAAAGAAAGCCTTGACGTGTGGGTATGAGCAATGATACAACAACATTCAATGTCCTCATTGTATGCGGGCTTTATGTTGAAAAGAGCCCGTCTTGCCAGTCTCCAGGATAGCTTCAGTGGTTTGCTGTCACCGCTTGCCCGAATTTGAGAGCATGCCTTACTGAAAGAACATCAGTGCTCTCCGCTTTTCACAAGCTACAGTCAAAGTTTTTGGTCTACGGTCTGCTTTTCTTGTTCTAGAGTCATTTGCGCTGTAATACTGACTTTCATCTCTCGCATCGCGTTAGCATGGTATGCAGTCACTTTTCACAATTAGATGACCACACAACAGGATAATAGAAAGGTTCTTTTTTTATGTGCACACTTATTTGTGTTTAGAATGGAAGGAGTAGTTGACCTGATTTTCACATCTGCTGTTGAAATGTGAAAAACAGAAAATAAATGAAATCCCTGGGAATCGTAATTGTCATCATCATAAAACTCAATAAATTCGTTTTTTATTTAATTCATACATTCAACCATCAATGCATCCACCCCAATGTATCCATATAAGCAACTACTTTAACTCAACCAAGCTTACAACTTAATTTATGCTTCCAGTGATCCGATCCACCCTCCCACGCGCGCAAGCCCAGATTCACCCCCATGCATGTCTCTGTGCTGTTCATGGGTACTTGTATGGATGAATGTGTGTGTGGATGATTATTGGTCTGTGGGCAAGTATGTCGGTAAATGAGTTTAGTCCAAGTACCACTTTGTTATGTCATGGCTGATTGATACTTCACAATCAAAATGGCCTGCACTGTTTAGGAGAGATAAACTCTATGCAGATGGGTAGTTTCAGGAAATGTAAAGCGAAATTAAGCTCCTCATTCATACTCCCTTTGTGATTGACTGACGAATATTGTTTTATCGAGTAGACCCAATAACATCTCGGAAAACTATTATAATAGACAAGGCACAATGTGATATGAGCATTAAACACATCTTAAAATATGACATGCTTGGGTTAACTCAAGAAGGAGTATCCGTCCACTCAAGTGGATGGAGCAACTCGGAAAGTACCAAAAATTCTGTTGTGCATATTCCTGGAAGTTCTCATTAAATATTAAATATTGCAGCTGGTAGTGCTCGTGGTCTACACAAGAATCAGGAATGGAGATGGACTTCTGTAACCTACAACCCATGCTTCTTCTTTGAAAACAATATGTATAAAATGCAGATCAAAGGCAGCATTTTTATTATCATATATTCATCGAGGATATCTAAACACAGCAGAAGCTGAGACCAGCTGTATCAAATGAATGGGCCCAACAGTAAAATGAATGCAGGGGAAACATATTGACATAATTTTTAAGAAAAATCACCCCCTTGAGGGACCGTCACCCGTCACCTGCACAGGGGGATACCGACACTATACTAACAAGGAACTGCCCTGACCTGCACTTCTTTTTCGAGAGGTTCACCAGGTTAGTGAAACAATCTGAACATCACTGACAAGGCATCAGTACAGTCAAGCCAAGCTCTGCCTGCAGTGGAAACAAAGATGGTCATTGCAGTCCTTGTATAGGGAGGGAGTCCGACCACAATTCTAATTGTGAACCGGCTCTGATTGGCCCCAAACAGGATATTCATACTTACTTGACTCACCCATCAGTTTGACCTAGGTCCAAAGACTTCAAGTCTGGAATCAAAGAGCATTAAGAAGTCTACTAATAAATACCTAGTTTTTTAAATCCATTTTTACTGAAGCCACTCGGATGTCATTCAACTTAAATAATATATATTTATAATTTGGTTGGTGAAACTCAAATTACCAACCACACAGCTTGTCTACACAGTATACAATATTCAATCATAGCATTAATGTTAGATGTCCCACACTGCCCCAGTTCAGGAAGGACCTCAAGGCTAGGTTCAGCGGATGACCCCAGCACTCAACGGAAGCGCCCTCCTCCTTCCAGCACCTAGAGACCCTCACGGGTGAGTATTTATTTTATTTTATTATATTTAGTGTTTTCTATAGCGCGAACATGACCCTACATAGGGTGTCAGAGCGCTTTACAGGAGCATTTCATCAATACAAAACTTATATATAGCAAGACATTACTGGTTTACGACATTTACACTTCAGGAAAGCATATAAACATGTATCATAGTCAACAGATAGATTACCATAAAGCCTCTTGAACCATAAAACTAAAAGAAAACTTATATACAAGTCCATAAATGGTTAATGAGCGGCTTGTGTGAACTTTGAAACAAACATGACAGGTTAATAGCCAGTCGTTCAGCTGTAAGGATTTAGGGGAGAAATGTCCTCATATAAAACTATTTTGCTTCCTTTTTGAACGCTGCGATGGATGGAATTCTTCTAATGTTGAGGGGGGTCATTCCAAATTCTCGGTGCTGCCCCGGAGAACGCTCGGTCCTAAGTTTTTTTCTTACAGAAACAAGCTGGTTTCAGAAGTAGTTCCGCTTTAGTCCTGGAAGACCATTTCCCTTCCGAAAGCTTGACTTTCTGAGCAAGGTAGACTGGTGTTTTGTTGTGTATTGCTTTATTAGTAATGCATGCCAGCTTGAAATGAATTCGTGCTTCGAACGGCAGCCAGTTGAGAGCTTTAAAGTGAGGGGAGATATGGTGGAATTTTTGGATCCTGCTATAAGTCTTGTGGCTGTATTAAGACATGCTTACAATGGGGCTGTTGAGATCTTGGGGAGCCCTGCCAAGGTAGTGCACCCATATTCGATCCGTGATATGACCAGTGCCTGAACTGCTGTTTTGAGGTCTGCTTTATTTAGAAATGGTTTTAGTTTTCTCAAGTAGCTTAAGTGGAACCTGGCATTTTTTGCCATTGTGTTGATATGTGCTGACATGTTCAGGTTTTTGTCCAGAGTAATACCCAGTGATTTAGTCGAGTCAACAATCTTCGGAGTGCATTTTAGAGCAGTGATATGGTTGGACCATTCTGCTATCATTATTTTGCTTTTCTGGGGAGTAATCAGTAGGAATTCAGTTTTCTGAGGATTTAGCTTCAGGTGGTTCTTGGTTAGCCATTGGAGGGTTCTCGTTAGTGCTTGGTTCATGGTCTTTATATCTTCAGTCAAAGGGACCTTGATGTACAGCTGAGTGTCATCAGCGTACATGTGGAAAGCAATGTTAGCTTTTTGTAATATTTCCGTGAGAGGTTCTACCTATAGATTGAAAAGTGCCGGAGATAGCATTGACCCTTGCGGAACGCCGATAGTTTTATTGCTTGGGCTTGAAAGGGTTTGGTTGACAATAAATGTTTGCGATCTATTCTCAAGAAAGGAGCTTAACCAATTTAGGACTGTACCCTCAATTCCCATTCTGTTTTTCAACCGATCAAGTATTTTGGCATGGTTCACCGTGTCCAATGCTGCCGACAGGTCCAACAAGATTAAGAGGCATGTTTCGTGTGGTCGAGAGCCAGCAATGCGTCATCTAATATGTGCAGAATTGCAGTTTCTGTACTGTGGTTTGGACGGAAACCAGATTGGCAATCATTTAACAGCTTGAAATCAGAGATGTGCAGACTCAGTTGTTGTTGGACACATTTTTCCAGAATTTTGGTTAACATGGGAATGTTAGTTACAGGTCTGAAATTGTTTGGATCTGAGAGGTTCTCTGTTGGCTTTTTATGGAGAGGAATGACTTGCCCTGTTTTTAAGCAGGTCGGTATTTGGCCTTGTGATAATGAGGCATTTATGACCTTATTCCAAGATGGGATTAGCAGGTGGTTTATGGAAGATCAGCACTTTGTCTGTAAGGGATTGTTATAGTGATAGTTAGGTTTAGTGGTCGACATGGTATTTGAAATGTCTAATTCACTGATCGGTTTAAATCCTGACCATCGGGCACTGTTTTTGTGTTTGCCTAATTCTTGTACATCCAGTACTTCATACCATGTACCCTTCTCATTTTCAGTGTCTTCAGCTGCTTTTTTGAGCTACCCCTCCAATGAGTTAACTTTGTCTGTAAAGAATACCGAGAAATCTTCACTATTTAAGCTTGTTTTGGTGATGACTGTGCCACTTTGGCCAATTTATTCGATTGTTCTTTAAGTAGATCGAATAATTTCCTAGGTCTATTTACTGCGTTATCTAATTCTTTCTTGAATAATTCTTTTTTGATTTAATAATGCTTTTATTATAAACTTTCCTGGATTGTCTCAGTAGGATTAGATGTGGCGAAAAAGGGTGTTGTCGCCATTTGCGTTCTGATAGTCGCAGTGATCTACTTTCTTCATTAAGGACAACTTTGAACCACAGGGTTTTGTCTTTGTCCAAGACCCTTTTCAGTTTTAGCGGGGCTATGTCCTCAATAATGCTGGACAATGGTTTGTTATAATGCAACATGAGTTCATTGACATCAACCATGCTCTTGGGTGGCTGCAAATCTATTTCGCAGCGTGCTGCTATTATTTCCATGTTAATTCCTTTAGTGTCCTTGGTCCATTTTTTGGGTTAATTAGCTTGTGAAGACGATTTTGTTTTTCTGAGGGGAATTTCGAATGTAATTATGTGGTGATCCGACCAATCGCAGGGTGTGATTACAATGTTCTCGATTGTTTTCTCTTTAGCTATGATCCAATCTAAGGTGGAGCCTTTGGAGTGAGTGGGGAGATGACATCCTTGAACTAATGATTGCTCTTCCAGGAAGGTTTTAAAAAGGGTGATTTGACTGTCATCCTGATCTCCCCAATGAATATTGAAGTCTCGTAAGAAGATATTGTTAGACATGCAGATTAGAGTTGGTATTAAGGATTTCAATCATCTGGTCGATGAAATTGGTCTTTGTACCCAGTGGGTGGTAGAGTGCATGGAGTTTACAGTTCTGATTATCTGCTGATCTTAAAGACATGCCTAGATATTCACAAGACTCTAAAGGGTCAGCCTGTATTTTTGTGATGGAAATGTCTGATCTGTCTATACAAGCGATGCCTCCACCCTTTCTATTGTTTCTGTCCTGCCTCAAAATCTGGTAGTTCAGAGGGACTAAAAGGTCTAAGCATGGCGAAGACAAATCAGAAAGCCATGTTTCAGTTAGAATGGTTACATCTTTTTCATGGTTAAGTATGAGGTCGGCTATGTCAGCCTCGTGTTTATTTGCTGAACGACAGTGGAGTAGTATGCAGCGAACATGTTTCTGCGCATTGATAAATGGCGGAACAGACTCTTCAGGCATTAATGACACTTTCTTTAGGTTGTTGGCATTGATCCTTCTATTGTTAGACTGAGAAGTTCTGCCAGCATTCGTTACGATAGTTTGGATATTGCTTTTGCCTATCTTAGTTTGAAAGGTAGGAGTGGGTTCATAAGTAGACAGGATGGATAATATCTCACTATCTGTCAGATAGTTGAGTTGCGTGCATGGGTGGTAAATTCTGTTTGAAGACGCCATTGGGGTGGAACAATGTTTGACTTCAGTTTCAAGGGAGGAGGACTGAAGAATCTCCATTTTTGCCAGCCATTTTTCAGACATGCACAGGAGGTTTTTCATATCTCTAATAGCGGCGAGCATGGCTTTGTAAGTCTTGCTAGATTAGGAGCTGAGATTTATAAAATCTCTATTTGTTTGTAGGGTTCTGTTCCTTTCCGAGTCTAATCTATGGGGTATGCTAGTGGGCTGTTGTGTGGGCGTCCCTCTTGGAAGGTTTGCTTTGATTATCTCAGCAGGATCTGTTTTATTGTGCTTAGAAACAGATCTGTGACTCCCTTTGAGGTTCACATGCGGACCACTCCAGATATCTTGTTCGACTTGTGTGTTTTCCAACCTGCTAACTGTTCCCATTAGCAGGTCGAGATCAGTGTTAGGGGTAGGATGGGAGCACAGGTCGAAAAGTAAGGAAACTAATGCTTGATGTATTTTGTTGACCCTGTCTTCTGCTTGATTGGAGTCATAAAACAAATGTTCAACATTGGGTGAAATGTCTTTAAATGCCAAAGCATGATCTGGCTGCTGGGATTCTATAGCCTTGGTGGTTTCAATTTCATTATCACTAGAATAATTGGCTTCCTGAAATAACAATTGGAGTTCAATATTGGTGTTTATGCCAACTAACGCACTTGCGCTATCATTTGCATTAGCCTGTGAATTAATAGTTTCCTGATACAATGTCTGAGGTTCTTCATTAGTGTTACTGCAATCAATCGCTATAACGTGAATAGGTTGTTGAGAGTCACTCTCCCTGCTAATTTCAACCATAGCCGGTTGGTTCCCATGTGCAGCTCAGCGGTACATTTTTGTCTCTAACCAAGCAATAGCGATAATTACCGCAATTGGGTTCCATAGAGAATGTTTTTTAATTCCTGTATTTTCAGAAAGTTATTTATTGTGTTTTTCCATTTGGGCGTTTTAGTAGTAAAGAAAATAAAGTTGTTAATAATCACGTCTTTTTTAAGTTGAAGGATAGGTCTAGTATTAGTATTTCTGGATTAGTTCTGAGAAGGCTTTGTTTAAAAGCTCTGGAGGCATTTTTAGTAATATTGGGAGGGTAAATTATAGAGTATGAGTTTGTTCCTCCGGTTTTAGATGCTGACCTGACATGTTTTAGATTAAAGAATTGGAATCTTAATTTACTGAGACGCTTCTGTATGTAGTGACACTTTCCCTAGATTTTTTGGCGGAAGTCTGTGCCAGAGATTGACAGTAATATAGTTTAAGACACGTGCTAGCAAGCTCATGAATTAAACACACCAATGTCTACCATTTAAACAAAAGATGTGAACAATAGCAGAGTTTTTCCCAGATTCTCAGCTTCACTAATAGGTGAAAAGACAAAGTTTCAATTATTAGCAGTGTTCTGCCCCTACCAGGATGGCTACCAGGTAGTATCAGCCTGGAGTGAAGTCCTATGTCTCTGTTAGCGAATCAGATTCCCTGAACGCATTGGTGCACTGCTTATTGCTATTCAACCTTCTCCGTGGTGTAGTCCTCTGTTAACTTCTATTCATGAGACACACTGTTGAAGACCTCTGATGATTTCTAGGTATAAAAGTCCTATCTCAATATTCTTTCTACTTAATTTTGCACAGCGTCAAAATTAATTACAAGCAAAGCAGATAAACAACTCTCCAAAATCAGTAAATTTACAGCATGAAAGTGGATCATGAATGTGGACCAGCCTGTGTGCAATTAGCCCAGCTGGGTGATAAAGTTGCTCAAAGTCCTGGGGATGATGTTTAACACAACCTAGAGACAGTACATACTAAGCAAGTTGAGAGGTCCATCAGAGCCTCCCTAGTTCACAGCCCGTCCTAATCCAAAACCTCAGAGTAACCCGGCCAGACTAGCCCCTCTTTATGGAAAAGTTATATTGCCTCTTTCTTGAATCAATCCCAACAAGCCAAGCTAAACCAAAGTGCCTCACCACTCCCAGGAGGGTACAGCAGACCGCCTCACCGTCTATCTTGTGTGTGGTGGCCATCTCTCATCAAGCTGTCTGCAATGTTCATGCTGCTGCCTCCTGCTCCTCAGCAATGCCCTTCCTCACTCCTGCAATGTCAGAGTTGCCCCGCATTAATAGCGAGGGACGCCTAAGGAGGAGGGGCGGGGCGTGCTCCTGTTCCTTCGAAGTCCCAGGCTCTTCGCATTTCCTTCCTCACCCCCATGGCCCTGCCTGCGTTGCCCTGCGTTCCCCTGTGTAGGGGTTAGTGGCGAACCAGCCCCGATGTGCTCCTGCACTTGCAACGACTGAGGCTTTCCCCCTGGCATAACCTGCTGCCATGTTTGAGCCTAGTAGCTAAAGCCGAGTGAAATCAGACTGCTGGCTTGCTGGGAGGCAGAGGGTAACGGACGGTCTCCTCTTGCGCCTCTCTTCCCGGTAGCGGAATCGGCCGCAGCCTTCCTGGATCTTTCTCTCCGCCGGATGAGCTCCACAGACTTCTTGAGATGCCGGGGGCTCTTGACTCTGCCCACCGCCTTACACCGCTGCGCCCTCCGCCACCTCTGCTGCATGACCCTGATGGAGGGGACAAGTGGAATGCGGGATGACTTCCTGATGTAGAGGCCGGAGGTTCTTGGCACTGCCCTCTGGCTCGCACCTCAACTGCCCTCATCTGATGACCGGAACCAATGCAGGGCACAAGCGGATTGTAGGGAGGCAGATTGGGCGCAGATTTGGCGATGGATGCACCCCCCCTTGAAGACACCCACACTCTGCTCTGTGCACAGTGCACTTGCCTCCGGTTCTAGTTTCCTCGGAGCCTCGGAACCTCCACTTCTTCTTCGCCTCAGTCGGAAGGATCTTGTCAGTCTATTGAGTTAAACCCGCTCAGCCTTGGGTAGACGTCTCTGCCTTCACCGCCATCTCCTCTTCAACTTCCCAAAACGTAAGTAAGATTATTCCAGTTACTTTTCATTCCCAGCTAAATTCCTGGGTTCTTCCAGTTTCTTTTCTGTACGTGATTCCTTCTGGCGTAATGGGGCTGAATTGGGATAAAACCAGTATTTAGACCCCAAGCCTGCGGAGCTCATCTTCCGAGCTCCCTTCCGGCCAACCCTAATTGATAGATACAATGTGTTGACAGTTCTAAGGTTTTCTATATTTCCATTCAGAACAATAATCTCCTTGTGGCATGTTTTTAAGGCCTTGCTTATTGTTCAACTAGGGGCTTTCTCTATTTGTCTTTAATCTTCCTCATGTAGATTGTAGAAGGCCATACATCTACTCCATGCTGTCTTAAATGTATGTGGTCATCCCTGCTATACCACCAATTTAACTTGTATACACCAACCCATTCCCCTTGCCATCTGCTTTTTGTTGTCTCACCCAACTTTTGATGTGTAATAAGCATCTCAAAGCATGCCACACAGCACCTGTACAATGCAAATGCCTCGCCACTCTACACTGCTGACAGAACCTCTGTTCATATATCTGGATAGTGTGCATTATAGAAGAATTAGGCTACGTACAGGATTTGACAGTGTGTGCTACTGCCATCAAGTGTTTATGCTATGCAGACTCCTCATTAGAGTGATCTGCTGACACGGGGCGCTCATGCTATGCACATTGCTCCCTAGTGGGCAACTCAAACAGCACAATTTTGTTATGTTGATGCTCATTGTGAGAATGCAATGCAAAAATCATACTTCTCTTCTCCCAAGGATTATGGTAATCCCAGCATTGTCAGTTCTTTGGGAAAATATATATTTTTCTAACAGCAATGAATTTAATGTTCAGCAATGTTTAAGCTATGGATAAAGAAAAACATATGTGTTCACCTAAAAGCCTTTACTCGTTTTATCAGGTTCTTACTACTTTAAAATTAGCCAATTGCCCTGTCCTGCTTCAAAACGGATATGCATGAAAGTATAAATATGAATGACAGATGATTGTGAGGCTCATGCATAGGGAAGGCCGCGTTCTCATTCCAGTCAGAAGTCCAGGCTGAATGAACTGGCACCAGAGGCGCTCAGCACTTGCATCGTGGTGGCATCATACTGGGACAGCGCACCATGTGGAGACATGTATGAAAAGAAATGGTATATGTAGGATGCTGGAGGAAAATCAGATACACGTTCTATGAAAATAATGACCAGATTAAACCTATACTCTAGAAGAACACTTACATTTTTATGCTATGCAGTTATTGCAAAGTTCATTGGCCTTTTGGTGCTTTAAATTCATATTGAGAAAACTCACACCTGCGCTAGTGGGATTGCATGATCGAAAGAACTCCTTAAGCGAAACAGGGATATTTTTCTAGCTCATGAAGCCAACAATGTTCACAAAAGTCAGACTGAAGATAGTTTTTACTTATACAGCACAAGAACCACCTCCAATGAATGCATTCAGAAATGCAAGTGAGTCTTCAATTTCAACAACTCTTACCTATTCAGAATGTATGGTATTTCTCAGAGCTGTGTATCCGTAATAAGGAATTTGGAGGGCAGGACAGTGCTGCTCAGTCCGTAACATGATACAATTGGTACATTTTCACATTTGCTAAACTTTCCACTCTTAAGCCACTGCTGTTGATGGGTACAATTGCAAATACAGTGCAGGCTTGTAAAACTACACCCATCAACAGTCATGCTCCATTGTCAAGATTGGAGAAGTGCTCCAGACACCCAAATGTTCTTGCAGTTTGCTTTAAAGATGATCACAGAAACAGGTAACTAATGTGACCTCATCCTGTTGCCTTATTAGGTCGCTTGCAAGATGTATTGTTTACAATGAAGAGCTTGTAGCCTGCCCTTTGCTTAGTATTCATTGGCTTTATTGTCACTCTTCTTTGCTGACTTCTAACTGGCCAGCGCATACCAAGCGTCACTTCATTTCCTTTCAGTGGAGCATGGACCAAGCACTTGTTGATTCAAATTAATTAGCGCCCATCCGCTGCTCGTGCTATGATTAAGGGACTACGTTTCTACCTCCCACTCTCCCTGTTCATAATGCTTCTTTACCCACCTACCTACTCAATCTTTTTTTTGCTCCCTACCTCCTTCTCTGCACCTCCCTCATTTTGCTTTCCCTATACCACCTCCTCCCGCTGTCCATTACTGCTGCTTCCTTCTTCTTCCCTATTGCTTTTCCTCTTTCCATTTGTTGCTGCTGTCCCACCCTCCTCTCCTGCGCCTCCCCTGTGTTGCTACCCCGCTTCTGCTGTCCGTTGTCGGCGCTCCCTCCTCCTCCACAACTCCGTCATAGAGCTTGCCCCCTTATGCTATTTTTTACCATATTCCTCAGCACCGCATGGCTATAAAGAAAAGCATGCTATGGCGCGGTCGACGCTGGTCACATAATAGTACTTTTTCCCCCTTGTCTTTAAACCTTGTTGCACAGAAGCTTATGCTGCTGTGCAACATGTCTAAACAAGCATTTGCAATGCAATAGATCTCACATTCATGCCAGTTTGAGCTATTGACATTATAAATGAAAATGCCTTTTATTTTAGTTTTCATTTGTAAAACATAAATAAAAGGCATTGTCATTTACAATGCCAATAGCTTAAACTTGCGTAAATGTGAGACCTATTGCATTGACAATGCTTGTTGTCCTAACCATTTGTTGCCTGCAGCCTGTATCCTAGGTCACATGACTAGGCATAGCTAGCAGTTGGCTTTTGTGTGTTGCTCCCAGACACTGAGACAAAGGAGAAATAGGTGTTGGCAGGATAAGCATCTTTAACTTGATAGGGGTGGAGCTGTCACCTATCACACTTATGCATTGCGAAAGCTCTGCCTCAACACACTCAAACACAGTTTCCCACAAGTCTGTTGTGCCCCAGGCAAGCTAGGACCAGGGCAGAGAGGCAGGAAATTCAAGACACCTCTGTAGGGGTGCGATACTTTAGAACCTTCTCTCACTTCAAAGTGGGCACCTGGTATAAATAGTGGACCATTTCAGACCCAACTCCTTAGAACACTTCTAGACCTGTGGAAGACTCAGAAGAAGAACTGCTGTCATGCACTGCTGCACGATAGAATGCCTTACTGCCCTGCTATTCTGCTACCCTGCTTCCTGAGTATGAAGTAGTGGACCTGCATCCTGAACCAAGGACAACCAGAGTGACTCAAAGGGCTAGTTGGCTAGCCTCCTAATCGAAGGCTGAGCTTCAGGGGCAGAAAAGGCTCCAACCATTCTTAACCCCTGCAACTGGACTCTGCCTGCCGTGAGGGCCTCAACCCTCAAAGTGGTGCCCTTCTAGTCCTTAACCCTTTGAAGTGGGGCTAAAGGTTCTTTGCCAGCTCAGCTGTGGTGTCTACCAGAACCAATGCAGCACAATGTGAACCTGCAGTGCCTCATCGGAACCGATTCAGCCCGATGTAGCCATGACGCAAGCCAGCATCCCAGCCCTCGCAGCTCACCAGGACCAGCACTGTGTGGCCATCCTTGATGCAAATCTCGCAGCTCCTCATCAGAACTGAAGCAGCGTGACACAGCCTCGACACAAGCCCACATCGCAGCTCTCACAATTCATCAGAACCAACGCTGTATGACGCATCCTCGAAATGGCCTGGCATTGGTCCGATGGACTGCTGCTGTGCGGCTCAATGCTATGCAACCAGAATTTAAGGAACATTTCCCTTCAGGATGTCTCTTTTACATTGCATTTCTCTGGTTATTCTAATTGAATTTTTATCACTTTAGTGTCAAATAATTTATTAAATTTCAGTCTATTTTTCTAAAATAGTGAAAGATGTTTCTTGTGTTTTGTTCTCACTTTACTACTGGTTAAGTGTTGTGTAACCATTTTAGAAATTGCCTCTATGTTGCCTGACTGCATTTGTGCCAGGCTAGCAGAGGGTTAATCCCTTCTGTGCTCATGACGAGCTCAGCTCGTCATGAGGCACGGTGCTCGTGTGCACATGACGAGCTGAGCTCGTCATGACCACACCCATTATCATTATGGCCCAGCACAGGAGGGGGATATCCTGCGCAGCCAAGGTGTTAAACACAAGTTCATTTGGGGTTTGCTTGTGTTTTACTCTGACAAAAATTGTAGTTGCTGCTTTAGTACCCCCCCCCCCCAATCAGCAACCCAATTTCTCACAGTGTTAGTTTGCCAAGTTGAATTGACCATTTAAATTGCACACAGGATGCAGAAGTAGGCCTCAGACATGTTTAAAACGGCTATTAAAGTGGGTTGTACAATAAGGGCTGAAGGCCCAGGAGTAGAATTTAATGTACAGCCCTGGGTATATGCAGAACCATTTTACTAGAGACTTATAAGTACATTAAATGTGCCAATTGGATGTAAGCCAATTTCCCCAGGTTTAGGGGAGGAAGCACAAGCACTTTAGCACCAGTTAGCAGTGGTGAAATGTGCAGAGCCCTAAGGCCAACAAAAACAGTTTCAGAATATAGGAAGCATGGAGGCACAATCGTTAGGGTTGACCTTGCAGAGAGGGCCAAGTCCAACACAACCCCCCCCCAGCCAGAATCCAGGGTAGACAACTTAATACCTTTTGCAGTATCCCTGCTTATGTCATAGAACACGGAGAATGGGCCTCTTCTACATTGGTACTTGCCAGTTCTATCCTGCTCTGAACTCAGTTGGATCCCTCTGTTACTACTCTCCCGAGCTGCTGAACTGACCCATGGGAAACATGTCTCCTCATGTGTTGACCCTATCTGTAAAGTACCTTACCTTAGCTTGCTCACAGATTCAGGAGTGTGGCTCAATGGTTAGAGTGGAGGAGTGTGGCTCAATGGTTAGAGTGGCAGACCTTGATGCAGAGTTCTGGCCAGAGACCAGGGTTCGATTCCCGCCTCGGCGGGTCTCAGGCTCCTAAAGTCCTCTGACCGGATATTCTCGCCTCAGTACCTATTCTAATCATGGGTCCCACGCTGCAACTCTGGGCAATAGCTTGCTTAATCTCCACAACGGCCCCAACAGCGCAAAGGATGCCTGGTTTCACCATGGAGGTGCCCAGGAGTGGACACTTCACAAGGAAAGCCAGGAAGGGTTCCTGAGCGGTATGAGTACAAGCGCCAGGAGACCCGGGTCCAGGGTAGCTGTGCGCTATACAAGTACAACACATTTACATTTACATTCAAGTTGCCCTGACACTAGTCCTATGATGCATTGTACATTCACTACCTCAAACTAATCTCTTCATCTACTCTCCCTTCCATGGCAGTTCCGTTTCATATCTAGCCTAGGATTTTCGATGCCTTGTATCCACCTGTACTCCAGACTCCTCATGTATAAAATTGTTGTTATTTATTTTGAGTGGCACTCTATGTAACACAATGTACTCCAGACTCCTCATGTATACAATTGTTGTTATTTATTTTTATTAGTACTCTATGTAACACCGGTTTATATGATACTATTTTGTTCCATATCCCATTGTATACTGTATGCATTTTTTTACCATTACTATATATATTTGTATATACCCATAATGTACCTCGTGTTATTATTGGTGTTGTAAGTAAAGTAAGTAAGTAATACGTTTATTTTATAGTAAATTAAAACCATAACAATTTAGAAGAAAATCAACATGATACACCAAATTTTCAAAATACTTAATTAACAATAAAGTTAGGAAAGTTCCAATACATTATTTAAAGTGCAGAGTGCATAGGTCTAATCAAGCCTAAAATATACAATTTCATTCTTAAGATAAAACATAATTACCTAACCACTAAAATTCATAGTCAATGTGTTAGACCTGGCACCATGATTTTTGCTGTTGTCTCATGTATTTTTGCTGGTGTTAGATGCTTTGGGCATGTGCCACTGCTGTCCAGTGCCACAGTGTGAGTGCTCCCTACTGTAATTTAATATATTAATCAGTGGTTCCATGTTTGGCTATTTGGCTTACTTGTCAGACCCTAGTACAGTGCGCTGAGTGTACCCAGTGCTTGTAAATCCAAATGCTGCTGGGGGGCGTGCAGCACTGGTTGTGCCACCCACAGAAGCAAACTTGTAAAATGTGTCTGAGGTCTGCCATTGCAGAGCCTGTGTGCAGTCTGGTACTGTCACATTGACTGGGCAAGTGCACCCACTTGCCAGTCCCTAAACCTTCCCTTTTCTTCATATCAGACACCCAGATGGTAGGCCCAAGGGGAGTGTGCATTGTAAGTATAAGGTAGGACAAGCCCTGATGTGTGTGGCATGTCCTAATAGTGAATTACAGCCATTTTCATTTTTCACTATTGCAAGGATATCTGTACTCCATACGCCAGAATGGGCAGTTAGATTATTACATTCTTATAATCCTAACTGACTCAGAGAACACAGTAGAAATTCGAGTTTAGTATGCCTGAACTCAAAATGATAAAATACATCTTTTAGTGAAGTTGGTTTTAACATTCTGTGTTTGAAAATACCACTTTTAGAAAGTAGGTATTTTCTTGTCTAACTATCCAAAGCCTGCCTCTGCTAGGTTGTGCATTCCTTGTCTGGAGTTTGAGTGACAGGGCTGGGAAATTCCAAGAGACAGGATGGGTCAGCCCAGTGGTGAATAGAGAGATCTGCAACTAGATGGGAGGGAGGAGTTGCACCTGAAACTTGAATAGGGCTGTGCCTGCCTCCCACAATGCTGGCTCCACATCCTGGGGTGCGGCTGATGTCTCTGCCCTGCACACTGAAAGAAGAGAAGGAATCCTGTCAACAAAGTGCTCGAGGGCTGTACTTGCCTTCCACAATGCTGGCTCCACCTCCTGTGGGGCTTCTGATTTTTCTGCCCAGCTTTGTGAAAGGAAAGGAGAAATCTGGTAAACAGAGTGCTTCAGAACTGGTTCGGACTGGGCAAAAGCCCCTCTCCCCTCAGAGAACAAAGGATTTTGAGGTATAAATATTGGGACCCTGATTACATGAAATTAGATCTCTTTTGGACTACAAGAAGAAACCTCGGCCGAGGAGAGGAACCTGAAGAAACTGAGGAGAGACTATTCCTAAGCTGAAGTGCTGCTTAGGGGATCGGCCTGCAGTGGTTGTCTGACTGCCAAAGAGAGGAGAAAGAACTTTGTGTGCTTTACTTTCAACTTGTGAAGGATCTACAAGGGCTTGGAAAAGAGCTTGCCTCCTGCTGAAGTCTCAGGGACAACAGACTTCAACCTCCAGCTCCTCAGCGTTCTTTTGGAAAGTGCCTGCTGCTGTTTTGGGCCTTCTGAGGGACTATGTGTCGCAAGGAGCTGGAAGCGCGACTCAATGAAGAAGAAGCGCGTCGCCATCGGTGATGCTGCCATCGCACTTCTGATCAAGGGTGTCGCCGCTGGAGTTGTCGCACTGCACCGCATCGAGAGAAGCATCCCGCAATGAAGAGGAAGCGTGTCGCCGTCGATGCTGCCTGCAGTCACACTTCTGAACAAGGGTGTCGCCGCTGGAGCTGTTGTATTGCACCGCATCGAGAGAAGAGTCTCGCAACAAGGAAGAAGTGTGTCGCCATCGCTGTTTCTGCCGTCGCACTTCTGAGCAAGGGTATCGCCGCTGGAACTGTCATATTGCACCGCATCGAGGAAAGCACCTCGCATCCCCCGAGAAGGGCGCCGCCGTCGGAGCTGCTGCCGTCGCATTTCTGAACAAGGATGGTGCTGCTGTAGTTGTTGCATCGTGCGGAAGCTTCACGTAAACGTGGGAAAAGAGTGTCACAGCTGAAGCTGTTGGTGTCGCAGCGCTGAACAAGGGTGTTGGTGCTGAAGTCCACGCATCGAACCGAGAACTTCTCGCATCCCCTGAGAAGCATTCCGCATCTGGAAGATCTTCACGTATTTATTTCTTTGCACCAGAACTTTGTCGCATTTCCATCGCTGCAACATTACTTGTTGTGGAACCGAAACGCATCGTAAGGTACATTGACGCAAATCTTTCAGTTTCTGTTCAGACAGAAGGGATATGATGAGTCAGAGGCCAGTTCATGTGTGAAAAGAAAGTTATGTTGGTGTGTGTGGCTTCCTGTTACTCTGTCTGCTCTCTTGCTTCCATTGTTGTTTGGAGGACATTGGGTTCCCATATGATATATGCTTGAGTATTGAAGAGAATTAAAGTTGTAGTGCTACCTTGGTGCCTGGAAACCAGAGAATGCTCTGTTTACTATGGAGGGGAGGTGTGCACCCATGTTCTCTGGTCCTGATATCATGGGATAGCTTTCCAATTCAGAAGACTTGCTTTGAGATATTATTGGTTGCCGTCCTGGAACACTCAATTCTGGGTGACCTAGTTTCTCGGGTGGGAGAGATGTGGTTCTTGGTCGAGGAGGTTCTTGGTCTTCATGGTATTGGCTTTCTATATTTTGGGAGGAAGGGTTGGTTTTGAGGTATTGTGGTATCCTTATATTCTCGGAGGTACCTCTATTGGTGGTACTGCCATATGTTGGCCTCTTTCCATGGGGTACTCATTTTCTAGAGCTGTGGTGACTAAAGATTGTGGTGGTTAAGCTCCTGTATTTGTCAGATTATCCCCTGTTATTGGCAGAGGACAGCGCATAATGTCTTCTGTGACTGATAGACCCCCATGCCTCACCTCCAAGTGCTTCTGTTTATCACATTGTAATCGGTTAACCACGGCCAGCTGCAGACAGTGCAGGTAGAATGCAAGAGTTTTCTTCTGTGTACTCCAGTGTGCTGCAATTGCTTACTGAATAGATCTACCATGGAATTGTTGTAGGGCTCGACTTCTTCCAAAAGGCTGCTTTCATAGTTTCTGTTTACCAGCCGTAAAATGCTGAATAATGGGTACCATAGTTTATATTGCTTGTTTGCTTCTGAAGGCTCACTGACTTGATTTGCTTGTTTGATTCATTCTAGATCCATATAAAAGTGTTGTATTTGACTTCTTTGCATAGATGCTGTACACATGTTTAGATCTGTCTCCTATTTATCTAGTGAATTCTCAATTTATTTCCGCTATGCACCTTCCAAAGCTATGAGCGGAACAAGTTTGTCACATGTGGATGTCTCATTGGAGCATTTTGGAGTACGTTTTTTTTATTGAAAATTATCTTTTTTATTAAGTATCAAACATGACCAAATACAAAAGCCAGCCATCTCTACAGTACAAAGGGCATGTAACTGCCCGGGTTGCAATATAGGTAGCTATGATGGGTTCAGCTTAGCATAGTCCCCAAGCCTGCCACCGCCCTGTACAAGGTGAATGATGCCTACTTCAAGAACCTAGAATCCCCCCCTAGAACCAACAACACACCCCTTCCCCCTCCCTCCCAATCCGGTGGTGACTAAACAAAAAATAAGATCAATACGAAAATAATATAACAGAGACAGAAATGAGCAGTGACCTAGACATTAGCGGAGATGTACAGACCAGACCATGGAACAATCAGGGAATCTTCAAAGATCCACAAGTTCAGCAGATGGCCATTATAGCTGAAATAGATGCATAGCCCTCACCGTTGGCGGGCAGACCGCAGAGGGCAACCCCGGGATAAGTAGGACACCAGAGGCCCCCAGAGTAGTGTGAAATCTTCATAATCAGTCTGGAAAATGTCCACCAGGCATTCGATGGATATTATCCTCCATAGTCAAGCATGCCACAATTAAATAGCTGGAACTTCAGTCTTTTTCCATGCAGCTGCTAAAGTAAGCTTGGCTTCCCCTAAACAAGTCTACATGATCGCTTTATCTTCCTTAGTTTGTCTGGTCAGGAGGGGGTCTCGGGGACCAAGTAGAGCAAAGTCTATGGAGGTTGGAATCGGATAGCCAAATATATCCTTCATATGTCAAAGAATCTCATCCCAAAAAGGACGAATTTTAGGACAGTCCCACCATATATGCCTAAAGTCCCCCTGAAGTCCACATCCCCACCAACACAAATCAGAGGTGTTTGGAAAGATACGTCGAAGCTTAGTAGGGTATAAGTACCAATCATGGAGGGGTTTATAGTGGGCTTCTCGGAGAGCCAACGACCGATTATGCTTGGAGATATCCCTCCAGGCATGAGACCATTCCCCATCCGCAATATCCCTCCCCAAGACCCGCTCCCAAAAATGCATATAGCGCGCCGGTGGGGGAAATGTAGTGGAAGGTAGAATCTCATAAATAGCCGAAATGGTTCCCTTCAGGGACCCCGCCCACAGGGTCACAAACTACTCCATCTCTGTACATTCCCTATGAGCCGCCTTTCGAATGGGAGGCGTCAAAATCCAATGTTTAAGCTGTTAGTAAGCATGGGCGAATTTTGCGAATTTGCGATCCGCGAATTTGCGGATTTGCGAATTCGCAATCCGCAAAATTTGCGAATTTGTGCGAATTTGCGGATTTTTGTTTTTTTGCGTGTTCGCGGGGTTTTTTGCGTGTTCGCTGAGTTTTTTGCGTGTTCGCGGGGCTTTTTGCGTCTTCGCGAGCCGCTTGCATAGCGAAGTTACCCATGCAGTCGTTTATGGGAGAGGGAGAGAGAGATAGATAGATAGATAGATAGATAGATAGATAGATAGATAGATAGATAGATAGATAGATAGATAGATAGATAGATAGAAAGAGAGAGGAAGAGAGGGAAAGAGAGAGGGAGAGAGAGAACGAGAGAAAGAAAGAGAGGCCAGATCTCTGAAGGGCCAGATTCCTGAGTTGCCCCTACAGAACATACAGCTTTTTATTTTTAGCAAAATGCATATGAAAATTGTGCTGTAAAGGTCTCTTTTAGTTTAACCCGTCCTGACAACTCAAAATGGGTGTATTTGCCATCCTCTCCCTTCTTCCTGTTTTTTATATCTGTAAGTACTTCCTGATGAGGTTTAATTCCTTGGACAGGTGCCTCGTTGCCTACTTGTAACTATTCTCTGACCCTGCTTCAAGGGTCAGAGCAGGGTCAGAGAATAGTTGCAAGTAGGCAACGAGTCGCCAGGAAGCAATTAGCAGCAGGTGTCCAAGTTGAAGTTAATTTGTTTGTAACCCTTTTGTAAAAGGTTACAAAGAAATTAGGTTCAACTTTTGCACCTGCTGCTGTAACCCTTGCTTGGCTGAAAATTCGTCCCCGCTGATTCGCGGATTTTACCGCGATTTCGTGAGATTCGCGGATCGCGAAATCGCGGAAAATCTGCAAATTCGCCCGCGGAACGGATTTTAGGCCCACCCTTAGCTGTAAGTAGTGGTACTGTTCACTCAGCCAGGGTGCGAATCCCTCCTGCATTCAGCAAACGTCAAAACCTTGCCATTGCGAAACATATCAGCTATTTTGAGGCAATCCCCTTTCCTCCAGCAATCAAACGGCCCCTCACGCAGCGCAGGAGGGAAATCTGGATTAAAATGAATGGGCGTGTACGGGGAAGGAAAAGACGTCCAACCTTCCCTTTTGGTAACCTTATCCCAGGTGATTAGAGTTGTACGAGTGGGAGTACTACGATGAGCATTGGCAGGACAATACCATTTGGGCTTCCAAAGTACATCCCAGATATACCTCCCCACAACGGCGCGGTCCATGTGGAGCCAATGTTTCTCGGACTCCCTGGCTGACCACTCAGTTGCCACCCATAGCTGAGCAGCCTGATAATATAAGGAGAAGTCAGGCAGAGCCAGACCTCCCTGAACACGAGGGCATCGGAGTACATGAAGAGGACCCTCCCCCCCTGCCAGATGAATTTGGTGATTAACGTACAGAGTGTCGGCAGCAAAGAGCTGTTTAGTTCTATGGGGAATGCTTGAAACAAATATAAAAACTTAGGCAATACCATAATTTTAATAGCGTTAATTCGTCCTAGCCATGAAATGTAAAGGGGAGACCACCGTTTGCAATCCTGTTGGAGCTGGGCCAGGAGAGGCGGGTAATTCACGTTATATAAATCGCCCAGTTTAGCCATGAGGCGTACCCCCAGATATAGTAGGGAGTGTTTAGCCCATTGGAAAGGCGTCGTAAGTTTCAAGTGAGATACCTTTGCAGTGGGAAGAGTAAGGTTAAGTATGAAAGATTTCGAGTAGTTTACCTTGAATCCTGCCACTTGCTCGAAACTTTGCAGTTCACCCTGCACCGCTCGCAGCGATTGTGCCGGATTCCCAAGGGAGAGGAGGATGTCATCTATGAATAGCGAAGCTTTATGTTCAGCCTCGCCAAAAAGGATGCCCTGGATTTCATCATTGGCTCAGAGTCAAAGCACCAGGGGTTCTATGCTCAGGCCAAACAAAAGGGGTGAGAGGGGACACCCCTGCCGCGTGCCTCTACTCAAAGCAAAGGGGGAGGAGGAACAGCCAGTAACCATCACACGCGAGGTGGGCTGGTGATAATTGGCCTTCACCATGTTAATAAAAAGGTCCCAGAATCCGAATTTCCACATGGTTAATAAAAGGAAGGGTAAGAGGTAGGGGAATACACCAGTCATTGGCCCATCTTAAAAACAAGCCCGCTCCCTATCCAGACAGATGCGAAACCCTCACCCAAATGTGGTGAAAAAAATGTGTGATAGCAAGACAAGGGCTCGAGGGATGAAAGAATGCCAAACACGCTCTAATTACCGATAAGGATTACGGAAGGAGTGGCTAGGTTACTCACAATTGGAGATAACCTAAATACCTTTACCTGAGACCGATTGGCTGGTATGAGAAACTGTTGCTGTTAAAGGTAATTTGAAACCCTGGTGTCCAATGCAGTGGCATAAAAAGTTGTTGCCCTGAAGAAATTGCCTGAATATCACCATGGCAATGAAACATGTTGGCAAGGAGAACATGGCTCTATAGGTAGTAGCCATCTTCACTTTTTTAATATTTGCAAATAGCATCATAGAACAAGAATAAAGTTACCTGTTCGTGCTTTTTGCGTTTTTTTGTATATGTTTGGTTTATGGTGTGTGAGATCACTGTTTTTGTATTTTTCCACTGCACTTATCACTGGTAACACAGTTGGTTTTCATTGGGACACCTTTTCTTTAAGCTTGACAACACCGATGATGATAACAGGGCCGTCCTGGTGAGTACCTACCAGGGGTCCCATTGGCGGTGCGCCTGTGAGGTGTTGTCTTGCTATCACACATTTTTTTCACTATTTGGGTGAGGGTTTCTCATCTGTCTGGATAGGGAGCGGGCTTGTTTTTAAGATGGGCCAATGACTGGTGTATTCCCCTACCACTTACTGTTGAGAAGGGGTGATGGATCTGTCGAAAAGAAAATTGTGATAAATTGTACGCCAGCTCTCTTAAAAATTGAATGCCCTAAACTGACCTAGGTCATTTTGTATATTGATGACTTTCTGAGTGGAGGGCGACCTAGGTTTGGTTTTCCCTCTTTGCTCCGTGTTTGATGCGCATAACAAAAGGAAGGCCCAATCAACCAGATCGAAGGCCTTTTCCGCTTCGAAACCCACCAACACTGCGGGGATCCGAAATCTCGAGGCCTTCTCAATCAGATGGATTGTGCGTCGTATATTATCGTGGGTTTGCCTGCCCTTTATAAATCCCGACTGGTTGGGATGAACCAGAGCAGGCATCAACGATTCCGGTTGCGCTGCTAAAACCGCAGAATAAAGCTTGGCGTCCAAATTGAGAAGTGCAATGGGCCTAAAAGAGCCGCACAATTGCGGATCCTTACCAGATTTGGGGATACGGAAATCACGACCTCAGCCATCGATCGAGAGACCTGCTCATCGGAAGTGACAGCCCGGAACAAGGTCGTAAGATTGGGAAGGAGCTCCGCCGAAAAGCATCTATAGAAATGGGCCGTAAGGCGATCAGGATCCGGGGCTTTATGCAATTTCTCGAGTCTCGAGATAGCCTCTCCAATCTTCTCTTGGGCGATGGGGTCATCCAACTCCGCAGCCGATGCCTTCGAGAGTTGTGGGAGGGCCAGGCCGTCCAAAAATTGTTGTTGCTGCAACGTGTCTGGAGTGCTGCCCCGATACAGCTCGCTATAGAACTCCCCAAACAAGTTGGCCTTTGCAGTGTCGGAGTGTGTACGATGTCCCTGACGGTCTAAAATACCCCCAAATAAGACATTTTCCCTTTGTACTCTAAGGTGGCGTGCTAAGTGCGGACCTACTTTATTGCCCTGTATGAAAGAGGATTGACAGATCTTCAGCAGGATGAACTCCGCCCAATTAGAATATGTAGATCTTAGTTTGCCCCGGAGAGCAGTAAGTTGCCTCTGCAGCATGCGTGTTGGGTTAGCTTTGTGAGCTTGATGTATGGCTCCCAATTTGTCCTCTAAAGCCTCCCTTTCCCTCGTCCTTTGTTTGTTGAGACTCAAATTAAGCTGGATACACTTCCCTCGAATCACTGCCTGAAAAGCATCCCAATTATTCTGGGGGGGGGTAGTATCTTGTGTGTCGTTATGCAAAAATAAGTTGTCAATGGCCGCTCGCAGCTCCTCTCTAGCCACTGAATCTCGGGTCAAAGCTAGCGGTGTTCGTGGGGAAGACCCTGTCCAATGAAGACCTAAAGTAATCAAGCTATGATCTGACACAGAGATCGGAAGAATCTGAGCAGCCTGGAGAGCCCCCAACAAGGCTTGGCTGACAAATATATAATCAATCCTGGCGTATGTCCTATGGACATGTGAAAAATGGGTATAATCCCTGGTCGTGGGGTGAAGTGAGCGCCAGGAAACGATGAGCCCCAAGCCAGTGATTTTCTGTTGCACCCTGAGTGGGAATGTATTGGCGGCCGCCCTGTTGGAGCTAGAGCTATCCAGGGACCCCTGCCAAGTGAGATTAAAATCTTCTAACAACACAATGACGCCTTACGTAAAACCTCCTATTAAGTCAAGAGCCTGTGAAAGGAAGGCAGATTGCCCTGAATTTGGTGCATATAGTGAGACAAAAGTACAGGGCGTGCCCCTCAAGCGGCCCTTGACTAATAGCAGCCTGCCCTCCTTATCAGATTTAGGAGTCTCGAAGTGGAAGTTCGCTGAGACATGGAACAGCAACGCCACCCCATCGTGCTTTGAAGCAGCAGAGGAGGTATAGATCATCAGGTAGGTCCTATGGCGTAACCTAGAAACTTCCGCCCTCTTAAGATGAGTTTCTTGTAAGGCTGCCACTTCAAATTTGCGATCATTCAAATACTTCCAAATCTTTTGGCGCTTCTGTGGGGAGTTTAGACCCTTCACAATAAAGATGCGGATTGCGCACTCCTCTGTTTATTCCCAAACTGAAAAAGTGTGGTGTGCTCCAGGGATATCACTCCCCGACATCAGAAGTGTGGTAATCAGATTAATGTCGGTGGCACTTAACGTAAGTGCCAACTCCTTGGGCACAACCTTTTAGAATATGTTCCTCTTTGTTATTCCAAAATAAAGAAATTTTTTCACATAAATTCTTGTTTCAGATTCATTCTTTTCATTTATTTCATGTTGTCTTCACATGAAAACGATTTTTTAAATGATTATAATCAACAAATTTCATGCTTTAAAGTTGATACAACACATATAGGTACATCACTACCCAATGCATTTCGAATGGTCTGTCCTTCGTCAGGGGTATTCTGTAAACAAAATGAACATTCTATGTATCAAATCCTCCAGAAAATGTCTAATTACATATATATGCAACATAAGTGCAGCGAATTTTAAAAGTGCTTTTAAATCGCTTTTCACATCCCAAGTTATGTTCAGTGGTTATTCAATGTGCTCTGTGTGGTGCCCGAGTATTTCTAAAAAGTGATAGACTCAGTTATGTGTCTAAAATAGAATGTAGCCCATAGACTCAGTAACCCAACCCTTCGGGTGATCATTCGGCGTGGTTCCGTGCAAAAAAATAACGACCATAGTATGAATCTCAAAAGGAAACCGTAACATGCATTCGTGCGCGTTCTTTCAAAAACTTACTTGTGAGGTAGTATAGACCCATGCGTCTACTTCGTTCGCCCCTCGCTACCGAGTGTAGAAAGTATCACAATATATGCGGAAGTGAAATCACCTGTGTGCTACCAACATAAAAAAAGGACTCTGTAAACGGCGGCCATCTTATAGTGGTGTAAATTCCGAAACGGATAAGAATATAAAAAGCGTGATGTGTGAGTGATATAACAGACGATTGATTTAGAGAAGAAGTGATTTAAATGAGTAAAGGATGTTAATCTTAATAAATTTGTATATGTTTTGAATAATTTCAGTATTTTATGTATCTTTTGTCACCTGGTTTGGATATTTATAAACATAATTGTGTAATTGAATTAGAAGGCCACTGCAGGAACGTCTTTACATTAGAATTGTTGCTTGTTCCCCTCTGTTCCTGGGCCACAACTTACCTTTCTGAGGGGGTCCCTTCTTACATGTTGCTAATCCTCGGTCCCTCCCACCACCACAACCCTGCGCCTAGTCGTCCCACCACTGGGGGTGTATAAACCTGGCTCACAAAAAAGAACCAACCAAATGCATAAATCCACCCCCCACAGTCACCACCGGAGTCCCCCCACTCCCCTGAACTACCCTCCAACATCCCCAAAACCCCGTTCCCAAATAACCAGAGGGTCCTCGGCGCAGACTTCCCCCCAACTCCAAGGGAGGAATTCTGGGTATCATGGACAAGACCCTGACCTCCCAATCGTAAAGCTCAGTAAACTAGGGAACAGAAGAATAGTGAATATGGAAGAAAATAAAAACCTCAGTGTCCTTAGAATGCCAATACAGATGAACCTCCGCTCTCCAACGAGCATGCCTTTCGGCGAGTTCAATCATGGCGCCTCTCAGAACCTAGATATTGCAAAGAAGCCTCAAAGGTGCAAGACGAGCAAGCATAGTTCACCTCAATGTCTGCAAAAGATGTAAAGATACCAGTCTGCACCACAGACGTGGGTCAAGAGCCGAAGGCGATCTGGAGGCCCAGTGACCACCAAAAGAGCGATCACCCAAGGAGTCCAGACAGTCTCAAGTAGAGAAAGAGGGACGTAAAAGACATGAAGAGCAGCAGCCGCAGGTCGCTTCAGCATAGGCCCCAACTGAGGAACCCACCAACCAGGAAACCGCCAACATCGAAGACCGTTTAGGAGGATCATTGAGCACTCAGCCGACCCCCCCCAAGGCCAGAAACAGGACAAGAGAGATCAACGGCGTCGTGAGACTGTGTGCCATGCACCCGAGCCACTCCGCGGCATCTCCGCCACCTCTGCAGAGCACCTGTCAGCTGGCTCCTCAGGGAGCGGAAGGCCCAAGACCTTCAGACCCTCTGTCAGGTCGAAAATTTGGTGAGTTTTGTTGCCGTGCTCAAAGATGAGCCAAGAGGGAAACGACCATCTGTAGTGAATGTTATCCTCCTGCAGTTTAGGGGTGATAGGACACAACGTTTGACGGCGGGCCAGGGTCGCAGCCACCAGGTCCTGGTAAAGAGAGCAGCCATGCCCCTTAAAGGATACTTCATTCAGCTTTGTGGATGCTGAGAGGATGGCTCTTTTACTTTGAAGGAATGGAGCTTGACCAGGTCATCCTGCGGGCGTCTGCGATTCCCCGTCTGCACCCGATGTACTCTGTCGATCTTGATCTTAAGCTGCTGGGGGCAAGGATCTCAGCAAAGAGACCCAGCACAAAGGCCTATAGATCCGGCCCGTCTGCCTCTTCTTCCAGATTCCGGATCCTAATATTCTCCCTGCGGGTCCTGTTCTCCAGTAGTCGGGACCCCATGACATCCACATCTTGCCGCAGGGCAGTAAGCTTCTCGGAGAGATCAGCTTTTAGTAGATCTACAGAGGTTTTCAGGTTCTGCCTAAATTCCCTACAGAGCTCCACCTTAAAATCACAGAGAGTATCCACGAGGTCCTCGCGAGTGAGCGCCATATCATGCGGCGGCACAGTATCCTCCCAGGAATACACCCTCTCAGAGGCCCTGAAATATATAGTGTTGGACCTGGCCCTTTTTGGCAGGTTCACCCCGAAACCTTTTGCTTTGGCCTAGCCTGTTTCTGCAACCTGGTGTTGGTGATTTTAGGTCTCTTCGCACTTTTTCACTGTGGTCCAGTGTAAAGTGCGTGCGATCTCTGTGTGTGTGGTGAGAGTGACCTACCCTCCCATAGGAATGCATGGGGAATATGTGTGACCATGGTAGTTCCTGATGTTTGGGGAGTGCAGGGTCGAGTTTGGTATGTGCTAACTCGTGAGATTGAATGCTGCGCAATGATGTATGCGGCATGATTGTGTCTAGTGTAGAAGTGTCACTTCTGGAAGTTAAGAACAACTAAGGGTTGGCTCTAATCAGTATGGCTGAGCCGTAATCATAAATAACAAACAGAGATTGCCAGTACTGATATCAATGGGTAATATATATAAGTTATAACACAGCACTTGAAAAAATATTCAAGACCGGGAGCTAGTCAATAGCTTTTATTGTTATCTGTGACTTTGTTCAAGAAAACACATATTTTATAAAAACTTCATACAAAATACATCTTCAAAGACGGACATATAATACATACTAGATAGGAGCTCAAATCAAAAGAATCATTCATCATATCAGACATATCACAGGCATCCAACAACTTACAACCAATCTCTGGGGGAGGGGGTACTATAACGACGAAAATTACAAACAGTGCAGAAAAGTGCAATATTTACAATGTAATAACAACCATGAAACAAAGGGAAATACAAGAAAAATCCTAGGGAAAAGCCAAAATCTGCAAAACAATTTAAAGGTAGTGTCACAAGAGATTATTCTAAACAAAGTACATTCCTATATCAAGTAAAAATATCCAGGAAACTTAGTTTAATCATTAAAGAAAGGTAATGTACACAAATCAGTGATAAGCAAAAAGGATCCTTTATAGAGCTTATCACTCTTGCAGACAGTAGAAATGGCTGTTATTACATTGTAAATATTGCACTTTTCTGCACTGTTTGTAATTTTCGTCGTTATAGTACCCCCTCCCCCAGAGATTGGTTGTAAGTTGTTGGATGCCTGTGATATGTCTGATATGATGAATGATTCTTTTGATTTGAGCTCCTATCTAGTATGTATTATATGTCCGTCTTTGAAGATGTATTTTGTATGAAGTTTTTATAAAATATGTGTTTTCTTGAACAAAGTCACAAATAACAATAAAAGCTATTGACTAGCTCCCGGTCTTGAATATTTTTTCAAGTGCTGTGTTATAACTTACATATATTACCCATTGATATCAGTACTGGCAATCTCTGTTTGTTATTTATGACTTCTGGAAGTTGGCATGTTTGTGCAGTGAGTGTGCTGGCACGTGATTGGCTTGAGCTGGCTGGTGAGCCTGGCTCCAGGAGTCTGGATGGTCTGCCCGGTGGTGAGTGGAGAGATTAACATGCTGATTTGAGGGAGGGGTGCACCTGGGACCTAAATAGGGCTCGTCTTTTCCCACACAATGCTGGCTCTGCCCCCTGTGGTGCGACTGATGACCCTAGCCTGACTAGTGAATGGGAGGGGTGGCTGAGCACATCAAGAGTGCTCCCAAACCAGCTGCGCCTGCTTTTCCCCCCACCCTGCAGACTCAGACAGAGGGAAATGCTGTATTAAAAGGGTGTTGTGACACCCTGAAGATGTTCTTTTCTTGCTACTTGAATCCTGCCAGGGGCGTGCTGCTGCTTGGGCACAGGGGAAGGCTTGCCTCACTGGGCCCTGCCCAGCCCCTGGATGCCTTGACTTACTGGAGGAATGCCTGGGAGCGCTTTATTCTTTTCTGGGACTTTGTTGCTGGTCTTTTGGGCCACTAGCGCCTGGGAGCGCTTTATTTCTCCACGAGCGCCTGGGAGCACTTTATTCTCTCTTCAGCGCCTGGCGGCGCTTGATTTGCCGGTTTTGTACCCCTGGCAGGTGCCCACCCCGCCAGGGACATGGTGCAGTTTTTATGCCCCCCCCCAAGCGAGTGCCCACCTCGCTTTATTATTGATTTCGAGGGTGCCCACCCCTCATGTTGTGCTGGAATTACCACGGCCGGCCCCGGGATCTCCTGTGAGGCGCTGTTCCCGCCGACCCTGAATGCAAACAGGAAGCGGACGGGAGCCCACCCCGCGCTCCTGTGCTGGGGAAGCCGGAAGCAGCCTGCCGTGTCCTGCCCCGGGGCCCCCGAGTGCAAGGGAGAGCCCCGGACTGCCTGCTGACCTGAAAGGAGGGCCCTGGTGAAGAGGCAGAGTACCGCAGCCGCCCGAGTGGAGGAGTCCCACATCAGCCCCGGTGAGTGAGGGCTGGGCGGGAGACAGAACTGGCGTTGATCTGCAGGGCAGCCCCGCTCGAGAGAGAGGGCTGCCCCAACACTTGTCCAGAAGTGCGGCGAAGAGCCGGTGAGTGAATCCCGCTTCGGAAGCCGGTGAGTGCGGGCAACGTGTGGGGACAGTGTTGATGCTTGTATGAGGACACTGGTGACGTCGAGCCTATCGAGGCTCTGCCGACAATGGGGGCATTTTCCTCTTCGAGTCCCCCGAGTGGGACCCCAGCGATTCTGGCCATTTTGATACTCGAGTCTGCAAGGTTCCAAAGGGGCATTTATTATTTAGCGCCCACGAGGCTCAAGGGGGCATTGGTGTATTTTGAGTCCCACAGAGAGGGCTCCAACGATGGGGCAAGCTATTTAAGGAGCCCTACGTTCCACAGTGCTCCAGGGGCCATGTGGGTCTTTTAGAGCCTAGGTGGCTCCAACGTGTAGCCCCATCATTTCCAGAGCCTAGAGGGCTCCCCTGTGTGCTACATGATTTCTAGAGCCTGTGTGGCCCCAGCATTGGCGCAGTGTTGTTCCAGGGCTAGTGAGAGCCCATGCCGCATTGGTAACTTTCACAGCTGCCCAGCAAGTAGTGGGCAGCTGCACCGTTTAGGCGCAATTTGAGAGCGCTTTGAGAGGGACAGAGATGGCACAGAGGTGCCAGGCCTTCTACAGCTGCGCAGCACTTAGTGCCAGCTACAACGTTTAGGCCCTGTTACTGTTCCCAGCTGCCCAGCACTTAGTGGGCAGCTGAAATGTTTAGGTTTGCTCCGGTGGCGCACCCCTGACTGGCGCTGCATTGGCAGCGTGCCCTGACATTCGGGACACAGGGCATTGGAGCCCTTTTTGAGATGGCCAGTAGGCCAGGGGGCTGGTATGTGGGTAGGGCGCAAGGCCCTAACGTGATTTCTGCGCAATGTGATTTTACTATGTTTATGATGGTAATTGCCTAATGTGATTTTTGCGCAATGTGATGTTACTATGATTATGAGGTTATTTTACCTATGTAGGTTTATGTTAGTGAGAGTTTACTTCACTGTGAGTTACGCCCCTAAATGTGATTTATTCTTTGGAGGCAGAGTCTAATTTGTTTAGACTAATGAGAGATTGCCTACTGTAGTTATACTGTTTAGGCCTAAATGTGATTATGCGTAATGTCCTTTGCCTTTATGCTTGTGTTAGACTTCTAAAGGTGCTCATGCTTAGAAGTTTGCTTTGCCTAGTATGTTATACTAGAGAGGTTATGTGTCCATGCGTGATCTAGGCCTATGGTTATTAGTATTGCGTAGTGTGTACCTACCTGTTGCCAGTGGTTACTGGTTGTGATCTATAATTGTTATTTGGTGTTACAGTTATTCTAAGTGCTAGTTCTACTAAGTGCTGATTCTGACAGTGGCCCACGTTGCCCTGTCCTGGAGTAAATAATCCCTTGTGAATATTGCCCATGCCAGTTGGCACCATGCATATTGTGTGATTACTATATGATGTGTTTTGACAATACAAAATTAATTTTTATATAACCTTGTGTGGAGTTCCTTTTGTGGTGTGCCTAGGATGTTGTTGCTGTTGTGTGCATGCGCAAATGCTTTACACATTGCCTCTGGGATAAGCCTGTCTGCTCGTGCCAAGCTACCAAGGGGGTGAGCAGGGGTTATCTTGGCGTGTGAATGGTGGTTTCTGCCTGGCTTTGGCGTAAGTCTTAGCCAACCAGAAATCCCAGTTCTAACATGTAAAAACTTTGTTGGTCTGTTTCTTAGGAGGCATATGGTCCCCCCTGGAATCAAGTGTTGTCTGGAGATTGCCCAAGTCCAACCAGAATCAAGAAGAGTCTAGGGCCACCCTGAGGGGGAGTTTCAGTGCCCAGTGCGCGGGGCTCCTCAACAACAATCCCCTCAAGCAGGTACTGCACCAGGCTCCCCCACGAGCGTCGTCCAGGATCTCCGCTACAGAGTGGAACTCCCTCCAGATCAGGCTGTGCCCCTACTGCTCTGTCCAATAACCAAATGCCTCAACACACCTCCTCCAGCGCGGTATCAGCGGCCCCACACGTCCCACCTGACTGCTTCCCTCCTCAGGACACCGATCGCTGCCATGTTAGAGTCAGGCTCACCCGCATGGGAGCTCACAGGCGTGGAGAAAGGGCGCCGGAGCCCGCTATCCGAAGGGCGGCAAAGGAGCGCGTAACGTAACCGCCGCGCACCCGGACTGAAGCGGTGCCAAAACAGGCTCCGTCTCTGCAGATACCGCCGCCACACACCGGCGGCTCCAAAGCCAGCTCCAGTCGCTCCTCACAGGGTTGGCACCATGAGGACCCCACTCAGCAGCTGCCCGGGGCCTCGCGCAGCCTACCAGCCCTTCGTTACCAGCGCTGGGCGCCTGGTGCAGATCTTCATAAAATGGCACCTATGGCCGCCCGCGACTACGGATCTCCACTCTGGCCGCCGCTACTGCTGAAATCCAGCTCCGCAAAGATCATCCGTCGGAGAGGGTGCTTCTAGAAGGCATCGGACACCTGAGGAGACACATCAGCCATCCCTAGAGCCCAGGTAAAGACCAGCAACGATCGGGCGAGTGCGAAGCTGAGTGATGTCACGACAGCTCCGCCATCTTACTTGGCCACGCCCCCTGGAGTACATTTTTCAAATTCTAGACGTCACAATCCTAGTTTCCCAATGATGGATTATGCAATTTGAGTAGCAGAATACATATATGTATATATATATATAGTACCGTCCTCAACTGTTCCAGATTGACCCTGTAGCAGGTGTACCCAAACAGACACAACAACCTAATACAAAGCGCATGTACTCTATTCCTCACTTAAAATGCAAGAATCTGTGTCAAGATAAGAGCACCACTCTGGTCATCCCACATTAGTCACATTCCAAAAAGAGTCAGGTTGCTCAGATACAAGCACAAGTAACCTGTGTGCATTCATACATGCCATTGTTTGCATACATTTTAGCACATTTAAAACAGAGCTTTTTTCTTAGCTAATGCTCCCTTGGCTTGGCTGTTCAATCTTGTTTGTTGTAATTGCACAGTAGCTGATATGTAACTCCCAGAAATCTCACTCCCTCTAATGCAGATCTGTGTTTTACAAAGAATCAGCATTACTTGTGACCTGGAGGGTACCTGAAGGAATGAATGAGGGTGATCCGGTCCCCATCCAGATACAGGGACTGATTAAGAGGACAGAAAGCATATCCTCATCTGTCAGGATGACTGAAGTAATTACCTCCGGACCCCTGGCTGGACTCCCGCCCACCATATTTAGAGATGTCTGCCACCCTGCCGAGATCTCTCTGCTTTCATAGGAACCGTTGCCTCAGCAGCTCCTCTGAAGGCACTAAAAGTCTGCTGAGCAACCACCATGTTTACGCGGCCTTGCAGCACACACTTTTATTTTTGAAAGACGGAGTTTGTTTTTGAAAAAACAATGACGCCAGCAGCGTTTTCATTTTGCCTGGATATTTGCCTGCTCTGTTCTGGAGAGTGCCACGCCAGCTTTGTTAAGAGCCCTTAGGGAATTACTGAAGCTTTAAGTTGTTTTAATTGTATTATTGTCCGATTTCCTAGGCCCGCTCAAATGATTGAAAGTCGGGCACTTTCTCATTATTTGTACTTACAGTCTGCGGTAAATTATGCTGTTTGCGGCTCGTTAACCCTTGGAAGGCACTGCTTCGTTTCCTGCTCGCATGTCTCTTAAGTGCCGGAAGGACGGGTTGCGATGCATCTTTGAAACCATGTTTCTTTTACTATGATTGAAATTATGTGTCCAGATGTTTTTAATATCTGTACTCCAAACGGAAGAGACGACACATCAACTTGGATGCAATTCATGTGTCCTTTGAGTCCCCCTATCGGGATCATTCAATACGTAAAGAGCAATTAAAGAACAAAAAGATTAGAACACGCATTGTAAACGTATATTGTCCTCACATCTATGACCCTTTTTTAAATCAGAAAATTCTGGTACATTCTCAGTCAAAATGAACGATATCGAAATACTAATGAATAACGTCCCCACTGCTCATTACAATAGGTTCTCTTCCAGATGTCATCATCAGTACTACAGTTTAACTTGTATATAATATACTTATGAAGCGGATCGAGCAGTCTGCAAATGATTTTCAGTCGATATTTCGTGAGTATGATTCTCTTGTTAATTACGGCGGTCATGGTTTACCTAATTAACACTCAATGACCCGTAGAATGCTGTGACATTAAACGGTGGTAACCTGGTCAATGACATCATAACAACCGTGACCTCCAACAAGAGGACGTGTTTTGACTGAAATAAATTGAGCATTAAAAGGACCAGTGCATAAGTCCTAAAAAAAGAAGTGGGGGGATGCTGTCCCCGGAAGTGATGTCATGACGGGAAGTGACGTCACAAAAGGTCCTGCGCTCCTTGTCCCAAAGGCCAAAGAGTGAAGTCCAGCTGTTTGGCAGGGGGGACGGCGTCCCCCCTGTAAAATAAGTGGGGGACGCCCTCCACCCGTGTGGTACCCCGACTTGAGCCCTGAAAAGGACCAGCCAATGAATGATGTCCTAGTACATCTCAAAACCCCAGCTGACTTCATCAAAGAAATGCCTAATGGTGGTGATTGTTAGCCATCAGAACAGAGGGCCAAATGTAATAACGTTTTTAGCTGACGCAAATGTGTTTAAGACCCGTTTGCGACTGCAAAAAACGTGTGGCCCATGTACTAATTCTATTTTGCGAGTTGCAAATCAATTTGTGACTTGCAAAATAGGATTAGCGACTCGCTATTAGGAAGGGGCGTCCCTTCCTGATAGCGACTCCTGAAGCTATGTATGACTGTTTTGCGACCACAATTGGGGTTGCAAAACAGTCGCAGTTTAACACCCTTCACAAATGTGGTAAACCACTCACAAACAGGAAGGGGTCCCCAGGGGACCCCTTTGTGAGTGGCTCTCAAAATATTTTTTTAAGGGCAGGCAGTGGCAGTGGTCCCAGGGACCACTGCCTGCCCTTAAAAAATTAAACTGAAAAGTTTAATATTTATTTTTTAAATGCATCCCGTTTTCCTTTAAGGAACACAGATTGCATTTAAAAAGAAAGAAAGTGCTTTATTTAAAAGCAGTCCCAGACAGGGTGGTCTGTTGACCCCAACAGGTCACCGTCCCTGGGAGTGCCAGACATTCCCTATGGGGTCACAAATTGCCTTATTATTATGCATGAGGCATGCAATTTGCGACCCCATTGGGAATCACAAACAGTGTCTCAGACACTGTTGTGCACCCCAATTTGCGAGTTGCAAATTGCGAGTCGCAAATGCGACGCAATTTGCGACTCACAAATTGGTGAGTCATACATATGGCCCAGAATTCTTGTTAGCAAGTTCTACAACAGAACTTGGTAAAAAAAATTATGTTTTTCCCTCTACAGTGAAAGAGCCCTTTGAAATATCCCCTTACGGCATGATGAGGCACTAAGCGCACTAGTGCTGATAATCTAGGGTAACACAATATAGCTCACCACCACTAGGTGGCCCTATATAACAAGGAAAGGCCACGAACAATAACTTGTTCTAGGGCATGGGTACTCACAAACTTTCTCTTGAGGGCCAAATTTACAGTGTGATTTTTGACTGAGGGCTGCACCGGTGCGGGTGGGGTCAGAGGGGGAGGGGGCGGGGCTAAAACAAAAATAAATTGTGGCCATGAGGTTGAACACAGGTCCCTGCAGCAGACGCCTTCATCCACTGAGCCACCAGACCACCACACATCTCTCTCTCTCTCTCTCTTCCTCTCTCCCCCTCTCTCTCTCTCTCCCTATCCCCCTCTCTGTCTTCCTCTCTTTCCCTCCCTGACTCCTTCTCCGTCTCCCTGTGTCTGTCTCCCTCCGTCTGTCTCCCTCCGTCTGTCTCCCTCCGTCTGTCTCCCTCTGTCTGCCTCCCTCTGTCACCCTCCCTCTGTTTCCCTTCCTCCATAGCCCTCCCTCCATCACCCTCCCTCTATCGCCCTCCTCGCTCTGTCTCGCTCTGTCTCCCTCCCTGTCTCCCTCTCTCTCTCTGTCTCCCTCTCTCTGTCCTTCTCTCTCTCTCGGTCTCCCTCTGTCTCCGCCCCTCTGTCTCTCTCCACTGTCTCCCTCCCTCCTCTGTCGCCCTCCTCCCTCTGTCGCCTTCCTCCCTGTCGCCCTCCTCCCTCTGTCTGTCTCCCTCTGTCACCCTCCTCCCTGCGTCTCCCTCTCTCTGTCTCCGTCCCCCTGTGTCTCTGTACCCCCCTGTCTCCCTCCCTCTCTGTATCCCTCCCTCTCTGTCTCCCTCCCTCTCTGTCTCCCACTCTCTCTCCCTCCCTCTGTCACTCTCCCTCTGTATCCCTCCCTCTGTCCCTCCCTCTGTCCCTCCCTTTGTCTCTTTCCCTCCCTCTCTCTCCCTCTCTCCCTCCCTCTCCCTCCCTCCCTATCTGGCTCCCTCACTCTCTGCCTCCCTATCTGCACCCCTCTCTGTCTCCCTTCCTCTTCCTCCCTCTGTCACCCCCTGTCTCCCTCCCTCCCTCTGTCACCCTCTGTCTCCCTTCCTCACTCTGTCACTCTCTGTCTCCCTCCCTCACTCTGTCACCCTCTGTCTCCCTCCCTCACTCTGTCATCCTCTGTCTCCCTTCAGCTCCCTCGCTCTGTCTCTCTCCCGCTCTGTCTCCCACTCTCTCGCCCTCCGTCTCCCTCCCTCTGTCTCCCTCCCTCTATCTCTCTCCCTGTCTCTCTTCCTCTCTCTGTCTCCATCCCTGTGTCTCTCTCCCTCCCTCTGTCTCCCTCCCTCTCTGCCTCCCTCTCTGCTTCCCTCTCTCTGTCTCCCTTCCTCTACCTCCCTCTGTCACCCTCTGTCTCCCTCCCTCTGTCACCCTCTGTCTCCCTCCCTCACTCTATCACCCTCTGTCTCCCTGCCTCTGTCTCCCCTGACTGCCTCTCTCTGTCTCCCTCTCTGTCTCCCTCTCTCTGTCACCCTCTGTCTCCCTCCCTCTGTCAACATCTGTCTCCCTCCCTCCCTCCCTCTCCTTCTCTCCCTCTCCCTCTGTCTCCCTCTCCCTCCCTCTGTCCCACTCCCTCTCCCTCCCTCTGTCTCCCCCTGATTGACTCTCTCGGTGTCCCTCTCTGTCTCCCTCCCTCTGTCTCCCTCTCTCTCGTTAATGAGGCTTTGTTGTATTTCACTTCTTAGTGCCCCTGCAGCCCCACTCCGACAATTACTGAAATCCCCCGGCCCCCACAGAGCAGAGCCTCTGAGAGTCCTGGCTGCTGCAAACGGCAGTGTTTGCTTTAAAACATTTTTTTTAACACAGGTACGATGTCTGCACGGTCCGTGGGCAGCCGAGGAAGGCTTGCCGGGCCGCTGACGGCCCGAGGGCCATACCATGAGTACCTGTGTTCTAGGGCTTGGGGCGCTCCTTTGCCAAACGCTATTTTGCCTGGAGGGCCAGACACCCTTAGCACTGATGTGCCAATTAGCAGGGGAGAGTAAAGTCGCCGGAGTCTGAAGTTGAATCTCTGAAGACCCATAAATCTAAAACAAGGGTTTCAGCTAGGTCAACTATCATACTTGCGATGAGGGACCGAGATAATTATCTTTTGACGCATCCAGAAAATTGATGGTGCAGACTGTGAGACAGAGAAAAAAAGTAAGTGTACTTGGTATGTTTATTCACTTACTCTTAAGCTACCTAACTGCTTCAACATGCTCAGGTTTTGGAAATGTCAGGTGCACAGGAATATGAAAGAGTCAGCAGACTGACTGCAATGGAGCGAGGGACGGGAGGAGATTGATGACGCTTTCTCTCGGCCTCGCTGCGCATTAATGGATGAAGTGTCGCAGCTGCTACAGAGTGTATGTCTGTGGGCTTGAGAAGGAAACAACATGGCATCGAATGCCAGATGAATCCAGTCAGGATCCCCAGGCTGCCCACCTCCCTCACTATTCTTTTTATTACAGCTCCCCACACTGTAAATGAGTATTAGCATTCATTTGCTTTTGGCCAAAAATAACACCCAAAATTACGGTCCTAGATGTTTTGATAATTACGATTATTATGAGTCTAATTAGTGTGATTATTTTTGGTTATTAGGGATTTTATTAATAGTAGCAGCAATAGTGATAGTAGTAGTAGTATTATGTAGTAGCAGTAGCACTATAGTAATAATACTACCATTAATAAGAAAAACAAGAAAGCAAAGAAAATTAATATTACCAATAAGGTAATACTATTAATATTAACCCATTAGCTCCTGGGTTTCCCCCACCCATAGACCCAAATGTCTCCTGGAGTATACATAGCTAATGAAAGCAGAAAATATTAAATACTTCTCAGAAAAAAATCAGGCTCGCTGCAAACTGCACTAGGGAACTTTTCAAAACGGTCAAAAACTTGTCCGATTGGAATAACAGTAATGTCTTCTTACCAGATATACCTTTTTGGAACAAGCTGGCGGAGTTCTTTCAATCTTAGGTCAACACTATCTTTCATGCATTCTCTCTAAATTCTTATAGATCTGACCTTTCTCTTCATCAGTCTGAGGCCGTGACCTCAGAGGCATCCTCAGGGGACGGACCTTCTCAGTTATTCGTGGAGTTTTCTCCTCTCTCAGGGAATAAAATTATCAGTCTTATGAGCTCCATCAAAATCTGGTGCCCCTTCGGACCCTGGTCCCCCCTTGATTTTCAACAAAGTGACCAGCATGGTGGTAGGACCACTTAGAATCCTATTGAATGGGGTGCTTAACTCCAGGCACTACCCAATCAGCTGGATAGAAGCTTCCATTCTTCCCTTGGTGAAGAAACCCTCCCTGGACCCTAAGCTTGTGGAAAGCTACAGACCAATTTCTTGACTTCCATTCCCTGCTGAGCTGCTAGAAAAGGCCAAGAACGAAGAAATTCAACGTTTCTGGAGACACATCAACTGCTAGATTCTACCCAATATGGGTTCAGAGATAACCATTGCACAGAATCATCTCTGGTAGCTGCAGCAGAGGAGGTAAGAATAAGGGTGGACAAAGGCGGCAGAGTGGCTCTAATCCTCCTGGATCACTCTGCCGCCTTTGATACGGTCCACCATGCATTACTTATTAAGTGTCTGTTTGCTTTAGTGTTGTATAGCATTTTAGGACCCTAGCGTAATTTTCCCGATTCATGCCCTTATATAGGTATAAATCACCTTGTCCTTATATAGGCATAGAAATCATAACAATATTTAGACAAGGCCCATGCAGTCCAAATACGGCATGGCTACTTCCACTAGTTCCGAAAAGCCACAGTGATCTCTTGTAAAAATCGTCTTCAGCAGTCAGGGACTTCCCCTTGCTTGAATATTGATTTGTCAAAGAACTCATGGAGTTTTCAAAGAACTGAGACTCTTTGATTATGTTATTATGTCCAACTGTACGTCAAACTCAGTACCTTCAAGGTATAAATATATGCCCACACTTACCATAGCAAATACACAGTGGTTTGGAGCAGTTCGACTATCTACCTGCCCGATCCAGCTCGCTACAGCAAGTGCCGAAGGGAGCTGACCCTCCAGCAGATGCACTGAGAGAGACGTTTTTTTTCTTGCCGAGCAATCCAGCTCCTGTGTTTTCGAGCTCTCCTTGCGGGGCGTTAGGAAATCAAGTCGTGAGACAGAGAGATACCAGACCTCCTTCATTCTAAACAAAGGTACGGAGCTGATTAGACCCTAAGAGAAATCTTGGAAAGAATCTTGGCAAAGGAATACTAAACTTATGCTACACCACTCTTACTTCTTCCCTCGTACTAGACTTAGGTTAGGTACATCTGGGTAGGCGTATTTTAGAAGCACCAGTTGAGTACTTTTAGTCTTTATTTATTTATGTATGTATTTTATGGCTTAGAAACTATACCATGCTTTTACAGTATTATTTTATAACACTCTTCTTGCTGTACGCATTACAGCCAGTATTATGATTGTAGCAGTTCATTTCATCTGCATGAGAAAGAAGACTGTTCAATAAACACCTTTTATTGAAAACGCCTGTCTCTCTATTTCTCTGCACCTCTGATGAAACTAAGCATGCACGATTGACTGAGTAAAATATCTATCTATTGTTTCCACGACTCTGAAGATACATTTCATCTTGGGGAAACAAAGTTGTCATGTTTATGAAGTTGTCAGAAACTAATCCCTTCTTGTTCATTCGAGAAAGTTTCTAGTGACCTCTGAGCTAGCTGGCACTCACAATTAAGTTTAATATATTTGATAGAGACCTAGTCGACCTAAGTCCTACGTCAATTTTATAGCATATATTATTCCAATGCGCAGAGCCTATTGGGAATATAGGAACTACACTACATTAGGTTTTAGAAAGTCTGCACTAACACTGCTGAGGTCCTGTCTGGCAGACAGAACTCAGTGGGTGGAGATGGGAGACACAATATCAAACCCTTTTTTGCTCCCCTGTGGGGTGCCGCAGGGCTTGGCACTCAGTCCCACTCTTTTTGACGTGTGTGTTACCTCCCTGGTGCAGTTGTTCCACAGTTTTGGTCTGACCATACTGTCCTATGCGGATGATACATAGATAGTGTTATCCAGTTCCATCCTGGGAGTCATTTTTGACACTAAACCGTGCTTATCTGCTCAAATCAATGCAATAATGTCAGGAGGATTTTTCATGCTGCACGTTCTCCCATACATTCCATTTGACTTGCAGAAGACGGTGATGATGGCCCTCTGCACATCTAAAACGAATTATTGCAACTCACTCTTTCTTGGGACTTCAAAATATCTGCAAAAAAATAGCAGTTTCTTCAGAACGCTGTAACACGGACACTACTGAAAATTCCCAAGTTTAAACCAGTGTCTCATTTACTGCATGATCTACACTGGTTGCCAGTGGAGAAGAGGGTGTCTTTTAAGGCACTGTGCCTTATGCGCAAGGCACTTCACAAGACAGGCCCGTCCTATTTTCAAGAACGGTTCACATGGTACGTGCCCAGCGGAAGTCTTAGATCTAGCTCTGCATTCATGGTCACGGTCCCAAGAAGGAAGCAATCAAACTGGGGTGGCAGAACGCTAGCCTATCAGGGGAGAGAGCTATTGAACTCTCTTTCCCTGGCTCTCTGCACTCAGCCGACACTGCAGGTGTTTAGAAAGCAGCTAAAGACTTGGCTGTTTCCACTTTAATTAGTGGGGTCACCCTGATTTTGCTTTCCTTTCCCCCCTAAACTTGCAACTTCTTCTCTCGGGCTGGATCTGCCTAATGCTAAGACACCCTCGGGTAATGCGCGCTTTATAAAACTATTTCATTTATTCATTCACCCCCAATGCTGAGCCCTTTTGTCTATTTGGAGTAGTTTGCGCTTAGGGCTCCAGGACTGTTTTTCCACATAAGGTATCCATGCCAAATTTGCATAATCTTTTCCTAAAGGTACCCAGGATTTGTGGATTACACTGGACGGGACTGAGAAAATAGGCAAAATATAGCAAAATTTTTAGTTTTTGAGAAAAATAGGTAAAAAGTGGCTGTTTTATTTTCTCCTAGAAATGGAAACCACAAATGGTTTGCTCTACTAAATTCACAATTTTTCCAGCTTTCAGCAACCTGCAGGGCTGTATCAAAAAACCTACTTTTGTATCACAGTTTTGACATTTTTCAAAGAGGTAGGTCATTTTCCCTATGTTTTCAGCCCTTAACCTACTTCCAGTTTGTGGTGGAAACCAGTGTGAAAGCCATCGATCTACCAGAAAAGCTATAGATTTCTGAAAAGTAGACACAATGGTAAATTCAACAAGAGGCCATACGTGTAGATCCCTCAAGGTTTCCCCAAGGAAAATAGCTGTTGAAATAAAGAAATATTGAAAATTAATCTGTAACTGTGAGAAAGTCATGCTTTCTGCCCTGATCACCCCTATTTTTCGATTGATACTTGTGGTAATGTAACTCTAATTGAGCCAGAGGCTCTGCTAACCAGACCCAATGCCAGTGCTCTGTGTAAAAGGTATGTGGTAATTAGGTTTAATTACAATTGGTATGACAACCTACCTCTAAGCCCCTAGTAAATGGTAGGGTATGTGGGTTTAGAGGCCCAGCAGATTTAGTGCACTGCTGTGTTGGCTGCTATAGTTTTGACGGCAGCCCTGCTTTGCATGCTGATTTTAAGTAAATGATATGCAATTTTGGCTTTGGAGTTAAAAGTACTTCAAAGTATCAAACTACTTAATTTTGAACATAAAAGTCACCCTCCAGATTTCCCTATGTGCCCCAAGGGTAGGATGCCTTACAACTAAAGTAGGGACATTATTAAATATGTTATATATGCCCTGGTGAGGTCAAAGCGGTAAACATTGGCTCCATAGGCTAACAAGGAATACTTTAATAGAGTATAAATATTGACAGGAGCCAACTCAAAATATACTTCAAAGTAATAAAATGATAGAATAAATCCAACAACTTACCAAGGTTAGATTTATTATAATTATTACAGAAAAGAAGTTATAGAACTTTCTTTTCTGATGAACTAAAATCCAGCCTTACAGCAGCCTCTCCTGATTGGCCAGCCTCTGGCAGGCTGAGCCAGATTTCTCTGATGAGGTGTGAATTGTTCTGTATAGAGAGTGAGACAAAGGACAACTGGTGAGAGGAGATCTGCAAGCGGCAGAGCAAAAGGCAGGAAGGGGACTAGGTATCCAGCCTGGTCTTCAAAGAGGGAATGATAGTTGGGATAGGACACAGGGTCACCCCCACTTCCTGCACCCCATCAGATAGGAGCCTTAGAAATTAAATTAGCAGAGGGCCTGGAAGAGGAGTGTTAGGGAAACTTAGCCATGCCAGTGGGTTGGCTTAGCTCGAATTTAACGTCCAGGAGAGAGTTTCTCCATTTTGGATTTTAAAGAAATAGTGCCTTTCAGGGACACACATATGCCACACTTTGGAGGAACCGGCCATACTTGAGGGTGGCACCCTGTACCTCATTGGTGAGGGGGCCCCCCTGCTTGTCACCCAAGAACACTGGATAAATATGGGAGACCTGCCCAGCACCTCAGATCCCTGCCTGAAATTACATGAAGAAGAAGGACTGCCCTGATGGAGCCCTGGTCTGCACCAAGAGGACTGCACTCTGAATGACTGCACCTGCTGCACACTTTGAGAACTACAGCCCTAAGGACTTTGCCTTGATTTGACTCCCTGAAAGCAACATGTTAAAATAGCTCTACTTGCATCATCTCAAGCAAGAAGAAACCAGCTGACCACCTTCAGCTGGACTTTAAAGGATTTGGACAGGTGCATTGTGGGAGACATCGTCCCAACATCCTAAGAAGCAACTCAGCGCTTCTGGAACCTTTCATTGGTGTTGAGGACACTTTGGAATCCCAAAAGGATCTTCTGGAAGAAGATCCAGTAGTTTGAAGAAGATTGCAGAATTTTTATTAAAAATCTCCATAATGTGACCGACTAGTCAAAGAGAGTCAAGCCAGCAATGTCAAACCGAGACTCGGTTTAAGATTCAAGCTTGCCCCACTAAACCGCTTGAGCTTTTTGTCCTTGATGAGACTTCCAGGAGTTGTCTGAGGCATCGGGCTGAGCCAAGCCGCCGCCATTAACTAGAAACTCAGCCTGACGAGGAGCCTCGCTCGATGTTAAAAGAAAAAGCTCCAAAAAAGTGATCACTAAAGTGGAATCAAGGAAACCTATGTATTTCTGAAATGGGCACAAGGCATGGAGTTTAGTAGTAGTGGTTATTTATACATCTTTAATTTTGTGGGTACTGGTACTAGGGTATGATGTAGAGGGTATTTTTCAAAATATCTTCTTTCATATAGGCTGGCTAACATTTGAAAGGCACAAATGCAGTGAAATCCAATCGGTAATAACAAATTTTCTACTATTCTATGCTTCCACAAGTATTCTGATAAAAAGGGTACTTTACTTGTGTGGGTAAGCATGGTGCCTGCTACAGGAAATGGGCCAAAACACAACCTGAACTCATCATATTTTTCCACTGAAAACTGACCTTTTTTTCCAGTGTCACTCACTAAGGTTGGCAACAATGTGTGCTATGTGTATATACAGGTGAATGGAAAATAGATTATAATACAACTGCAAAATGGCATTCAATCTTGAACAGTTATAGCCCTGTCAGTTTTTCTGAGTCGTGGGCTGGAATAAATAGGAGTCGGTGCCCCATGAGCCGGACTGGAAGAGGGGTACATGGAACTTCCATTAGTTCAAGAGCAGTCCTCGCATCCTCCCTCATCCGCAGCTTCCGTAGACACCACGGATGTATATACTCATAGCACACATTGTTGCCAACCTTAGTGAGTGACAGAGGGATCTGACCCCGTCCTGACGAAGAGGCAGTCAGCCTCGAAACATGTTGACAACACCAGGAGAACTAGTCCATTGTTAAGCTAGATTGTCTCCGCCACACTATTTTTAACGGTACCAGCCTATGACTAATAAATAATCTTTTGCTTTCATAAGGCCAGATATTGTTTTAAATCTCACTTTTCTATATCACTCCTGACCCTACTCACACTCACTCAATGCACTTCACATATCACTTACAATATCTAAGTGCTCCAGCGTAGTCGCTAGTCGTAGCATGCCCCGTCCCGCAGCGGGGCGGGAAGACCCCGATGATGAAGCGTGACACAAAGTGCCCTTTTGGTGTGTTAGGGGTATTTTAACAAATACTGTGTATGCCTGATATACTCTGGCTCACAGAATACCTTCTAGAGGTGGACCTTGTTGTTTACTTATACCATTAACTGGAGGAGGGTGCGCCCACCGAAGTGCGTTTTAGTACTACCTCTTCACTCCCCATTTTGATTCTTCGTTTATTATTCACATTTGGCATGACATCTGGGCTACTCATGCCCCCCTGCAGTGATGACCACTCGGAGGTCTAGGAATGAGGCGGGTCCTGCTGGGTGGCATTGTTGGAGTCGAGATGAGACTCAGATTGAGGGAAGTGGGACCCAGGCGACGGGTGAGGAAGTAGCACCTATGGCCATTGGCCCACTGCACTTTAGCACAGAGAACCAGTGGCGCGCTCCGAAGCAGATCACATCGGGACCTGCATTTCTTTTCCCAGGACTGCTTGTGCCGCCCACTGCATGATCCGACAAGAGAGAGCCGTGGGCCAGGCGGGTCTACGGCATCTCTGCACACTGTTTAATGTCACTCTTAATGCAGGTGGGTTGATTGTCTGATGTTGCAATAAGCTACTTGTGGAGACTGGCCATAGGGCGCAGGGGTGGAACAGGAACACAGTCGCAGAGGTGCCTGAGCAAAGGCACCACGGAACACTCTTACCTGAAGCCTCCATCATAAACTTCAATTATGGGGTGCACTGACATAAAACTAGACAAAATACTTGAGGCCATTGCAGACACTAGGCAAGACTTGCAAAATAGAGTTGACTCAATAGCAGTTGAGCTGGGCATGCTGCGGGATGATCAGGTCACACTATCAGACCACATTACACACCCCAAAAGCGCAATTGCCGAGCTACAACTATCTATAAAAGGCTTGGTGAGGCACTCACTATCCACTAAGGTCCAGAAATTGGAGGGTAGGGCAGAAGACTCAGAGGGATACTCATGCCGAAATAAACTCTGCATAGCAGGCTTCCCAGAAGGGGCCAAGGGTGCAGACCCAGCAAAATTCTTCGAAACCTGGCTGATGCAGGTGATGACTCCAGGTAAGCGGTGCCTCCCACTTCTTAGTGGAGTGAGCCCACCAGGTCCTGGCACAACAACCACCAGCAGGGGCCCCCACCTGACCTGTAGTGGCACAAATAATGAACTATAGGGACAAAGAGGCTCTGCTACAGGCAACTGCACTGCTTCACTATGAGAATGACCATATATTTGTTTTTTTCAGATTACACTCTATCAGTGCAGCATCACAGTCCCCCCTTCCTGGGAGTGAAACGCAGACTGCGTCAGGTTGAACTTAACTACTGGCTGCTCTTTAGGGGTAAGCTTAATGTCAGGGTCAGAAATAAAAGCTACTTTTTCACTGAACCAGCAGACGCATGAGATAGGGTCGAACAACATCGTTATGAATCCTCCACTCCACTGTTGTCTGCACGTCAGCCATGCACTGCCTGGGCCCAAAGCCGTAACAAGCGCAAAGCTAAAACTGCCAAAAGTGCTATGGACCAGGGGGCTCTCACCCCATAAAGATGAAAGACAACAGATTCGAGCACTGGCAAATGCGAACACATGGGTGGATCGGTGGTCTCCACCAGCTCATATGCAGGATGAAGGCACATCACACAATGAGTCCAGCCATTGCATAAACAGCCTGTCCTCTATGGTGCTCCCAGATGTGATGCCACAGATAGCAGAAGGTTATTGTGAAAAATCACAGCGAGTATGGGTATGATATTCTTCTGGAGGGCATGGCACGCGGCGGGGACCTAGGGCAGCCGATGTAGAGACTACCTACTGAGATGTACCTATTCTGACATGTACTGAGAAGAAATGAGTCCCCCAAATAGACCCACCACTAGCGATACATACAGACTGTCCACATGTGGTGGGGTCCCATGACAGTCTGGTTTGCTTGCTCCTGGGCGACCAAAGTGCTCGCTTGCACACAGTTGGGAGTAACCCATCTATGGGAACGTTTATTTAATGTTTGGGCAACCACAAGTTCTCGGGCCGCCCTGGGAGAGGAGTTGAGGATTCTAATTCAACAGTTCACAAAGTCATGTAGTGTACTATTATCTTACTATATGCAATATGTACCCTCTGAGTTTGAGCATGTGGAAGCAGCTGCACAATTCAATGTTCTCAGAAGCACATAGAAAAGGTCAAGGCATTGAAGACCTGCACCAGTCAATCTCATGTAATGGCTATAAAGATGAATTCAGATGTGGTGCAGTGAGCCAAAGACGTGACCCTTCTACGTCCCCAATGATGGGGAAAGAAATTAAGAGGATATTTAGCTCCCAAGCGTGAAGTCAGGAGATCCATTTCCCATTCACTCCTTATACCAATATTTCGCCACACTAAAGCCTGACTTGAAGAACTTGTGGAACAGGAACATGTCCCTGACATGTTAAGCCCTGAAGAAGTCCCAAGTGGGACGAAACGTGTTGGCTGTCAATTGTGTGCTGTGATTTTGAGAAACATCAATTGAATAAAAGAATAAAGAAAAAAAAGAAAACATTTTTCCCGAAAACACATCTGGTAATGTGCTTTATTTGAGAGATACTACTTTACCTCCATCTATGATGAACTATGGACACTAACATCCATTGATTAGCAATGTATTTATGCAGTTAAGTGCAGAGCCATTAGTTCACAATTCAATGTTACCCCTTGTGCCCACCCTGTGGTAGCTGTAGCACAATGGCAAGAGCTAGCATGGTAACGTGGAACGTCCATGAAATGGGCATGGCGCAAAAGAGTCATGCTGTGCAACCATATATTAGTAGGGGCATTGTTGCAGGAGATTCAATTTGCAGGAGGGGAGGATACCAGGTTGTAAAGCACTGGCTTGGCCAATGTTACTGCACTACATACTCAGGCTTTGCCAGGGGGAAAATGGTTTGGGTCCGGCCTGGAGTCTCTTTCTGTTATGCAATAGCAGAGATAGACGCAGAGGGGCACTATGCTTTAGCCGAAGGACAATTAGATGGTAGACCTGTCCTGTTGGGGAGCACATATACTCCCAATGTAGCCCAGCTGGCTTTCCCGTCCAACTTGTCGAATCTACATACTCCATGGGCGCATATCACATTGATAGTTGAATGGGACTTTAACTGTGTGATAAACCCGCAGTCAGAACATTTCCACCCACCTTTACCAAATTCCCTGGTAGTAACCACTGCTGCCCATCTGTCTCAAAGGCTCGCACACTGGTCCCTACTGAACTGCTGGCGATCACCCCAGCCAGACACTAGAGAGTACTACTATTACTCGACCTTATGATTTACACATGAAACCCTGCGACCCAGCAACATGACTCCTGGCCGGTGGGTGGAATATTTAGGAAAGACTTTATCTGATCATAACCCTCTGCAGTTGCAGTTAGGGTTGGGAGACCCAAGGCCACCAGTCCCCACCTAGTGACTCCATGCCTACCATGCTGGAACACCAGGTCTTCAGATATGCAAACAGCAAGACATTATCACATTACCTGATAGAGAAGTGGGGCACGGCCTCTTCAAACTAATAGACTGGAAGGCACTATAGGTGGTACTTGGGGTTCATTGCATCCATGCAGTGGTAGGGGTCAGGGTAGATCTGTAGAGGGACTTTGTGTGCATTGAAATGTCATAAGAGGCTTTGGAGACAGCCACCCAAGCTGAACATGCGCCAAACCCATCACACCGATCACTATGATTAGGAGAACCCCAACACAAGTAGCCATCAATCAGGTGGACATACACAAAGCATTCACAGCCCACTGCCAATCCCTTTATGAACCTCCTTTCATTGATCCTTAGCCGGCTATACAGCACTTTCTTGGTGCAATTACACTAACTTCCAGAGAGCCCTGGTACAGAGAGTAGCTTATTGTGCCCATCACACTGCAGGAAATCCAAGGGGCTGTACGAGGTGCTGCCACACACAAGACCAGAGGACTAGATGGGTTCCCCATTGAATTTTATGAGGCGTATGATTATCTGTTCAATCCCAAACTGTTGGAGCTGTACCAAACAGCTCTAACAGACAGTTGGTTCCCACCATCACTGAGGGAATCGTTAATGGTTTTCTCCCAAAACCTGAAATGGACCCTTAGGAGCAATCCTCATATCGCCCATTATCTATGCAGGTCAGATTACAAGATTTTGAGCAAAGTCATAGTAGGCGTGTAGCATTCTAATCTAGGATCCTGATCGATACTGTGACCTTATGCCCCTATTCGGCTATAAATCCATTTATTCCCTATACTGGCATAACCGTTCAAGTGCAATATTCAGAAACTCATCTCTGGCCTCACACGAACAGAGCCACATTCCAGGATAGATTTCTCTGCCACTTCCTTTGCAACCAATTAGTGCAATGACATAGCAGAAGTCACTATCTGAGATTCCTAGATTAACACTCTGAGTTCTTCAGCAAGATAAAAACTCAGCAAACCTGGAAATCCCCCTTGCTGTATTTTGATTAGTAATAGAACTCTAATGAGCAACTGATAAGCGATCACTTCCTAAGTGACATCTTTATTGACGTCTTAAGTCCAGCAAACTTATGTCAAACATGGCACCTTTCAGGTATAAATACTACCAACGTTGCCTTAAGCAAACGCTGCTGCTGTCTCGTTGCTGTTGGTGAAGCAACCCCCCTGTTGCCCGTCGCCTGAAGCTGCTGTTATGCTGAAGATATCATAGCTGCTATCGCTACTGCTATCGCTGCTAACTAGCGAACGATGGTGTGGTGAACCTAGGAGCTGAACAGCCATCCCCCTGCAAGAGCCCAGCAGATGCAAGCTGCCCGCGGATGCTGTCCCCCCTCCTTCTCCTCCTCGACGCGCTGAAGAAGAGACGCTGCCTTTCTCCTGCCGAGAAATCCAGCTCCAGCGTTTCTGGTCTACCCTTGCGGGTGACTGGGATATCGAGCCCTGAGGGAGATACCAGACCTCCATCATTCTATTCAGAGGAATGGTGTTGACTAAACCCTTAGTGAGAATTCTTGAAGCAAACCTTGGCAAAACCAACTTAACTTAAAGCTACTTACTTACTCCTCTCCCAAGTATTAGGCTTAGGTCAGGTACACTGGGGTAGGCGTAGTTAGAAGCACCAGTTGAGTATTTTAGCCTAATATATATATGAATGTATATATGTTTTATGGCTAAGAAACCATATCAATGCTTTTACAGTATTATTTCGCAATACTTATCTTACTGTACGTACTTTTTATAATAACAAGTCTTGCAATTGTGGCAATTCATTTCTCTTGTACGAGAAGAAAGACTGTTCAATAAATGTTAACCTTTTATTGACAAACGCCCGTCTCTCTGTTCTCTACATATTGTGAAAGTAAACTGCACCAACCTGACTGAGTAAAATAACTGTCTATTGTTTCACACGACCCTAGAGATTGACTCTTGATCTGAGGAGCAAAGTTGTCATGTTGCACGGTTGTTGGAAAACTGAATCCCTTCTTGTCTGTGCCAGGGAAGCTGATCACTTCCTATTTCAGTCAAGAAAGTTTCCTGTGACCTCTGAGCTAGTTGGTAACAAACCCAATTAAGTTTAGCATAGTCAGTAGAGGCCTGGAAGATCCGCACTTCTACGTCGATACTACTGTTTATGTTATTCCAATGCGCAGGGCCTATTGGGAAAATAGGAACTACACTACATGGCGCCCAACGTTTGGTAAGGCGATAAACTAACGCAAGACGTTAGAGTAACTCAGTCTGCATATTTCACACAGACCCCTTTCTCCCGTAAATACTCCAATAGACGTCTGGAGTGGGTGAAAGGTTAAAATCCGCCCGAACTCAGTAGGAAGAGATTCCTATGTAAAGCTCTGGTTTATTCAACGTTGAAGGATACAGTGTTCCAAAATATGGTGCACCTAATCTTTGTCTCCTTGGAGACCTACTCTGCAAAGCCTGCATTTATAAAATGTCAGACAGTGAAGAAGAAAGGGAAGCAGCTAGGCTGGCAACCCTACTAATAGAGGAAGACTCGAGTCTCCTACAGACTGACCCGGATGCTATCGACATTCCGGTCCACTTAAGAAAATCTATAACTTTAAAACTTATAGAAAACGGACTGACACCACAAGGTGGTACAGTAATTTTCGTGATAGAGGCTCACGAATAGCGGCAGACAGAGGTATTCTATTCATGGATAAACTTTCCAGCGGCAAACGCTAGAACAAAAGAGTTTCACTATTACAAAATAGAGAAACCTCCGGAAGAGTACGCTCCTTTCGAGGAGACTGAAATCCCACTAAAATTCCAAGAGCACCTGCTCTGGTTTAATGGCGCCCTAAAACATAATGATCATATTTCCAGGCTCGGTCCACTAGGTAGACCAGGAGCAACGTGGCCGGTTCTAGCCAGCTACACACCACATCCGGACATTGCAAAAATGTCTAGAGAAGAGCTGTTAGTACAGCTAAAAACCCTTATAAAAATACATAGGCAATTAGTGCAATATGTAATGCGGACTGCAACAGTCCAGCCAGCTGTTAATGTACCACAGCTGACCCCTCATCAGGGGAACACTAATAAAATTACACCACAGAACATACAGTCATGTCTTGGTAAAACACCCGTAAAAAGGGAACAAATTCCTTTCTGGTTAGCACAGAAAATCACTCAAATAGAGGCAGTATTTCCTGATACTACCCCTATAGAGAAACACAGAATCTTGACCATCTGCCTTCCTATGGGAATCGCACCACACATAGAGGACTGCGACACTTGGGGTACAGTCTTTGCTTCCATTTACACAAAAACACACGGTGTTCCGTCTATGGCGGTAATACCAGAAGTGCTAAAACAGATTCAAAATGAATACGGTCCAGAGCCAGCCTTAAATCTTGGTATGAAATTACTGAAAGACTTTAAGCAGGTCTCGGCTATATTATTAGCCAACATAAAAGTAGAAGCAGCATCTGTGGCGATCCGCCAGAAGTTGAAGGAAACAGATATAACAGAGCAGCCAGTTGAGCTTGCCAGAATCATAGAAAAATGCTATGAAGAATTAGGCAGAGACAGCTTGGGTGGAAAACCAGTAAAGCCCCAACTGCTCGAAAATCCAGAGAAATTATTTATTAAAAATAATTCAAACACTCCTAAAAAGAGCTGGGATGGAAATAAACAATCCACTCCCAAGGAAAAAGTTTTCCAGTCCAGAGGAAGGTCTCCTCGACGGAGGGAAAGAACTCCGACTCGAGAACACCAGTCTCCCCAGAGGGAGCCCTCTGAGAAAAGATATAACCTTAGAAATAGGGATAATCTGAAAAAACCTGATAGATATCAAAGTATTGATACACGTCCCTCTTGATCTTTTTCGCAGAAATCGGAAAGAAGAGGACGGTCAGACCCAGGAGAGCACACCAAGTCCAAAGACAAGGAACCTGCTCAGAGTAAAAAATCTCAATTTCCAAAAAAGAAGGTAGCCAGTATTAGAGTAATCAACCATGCCGAGAATACTGAGGACACAGTTGAAAAACGGGGAGTGGGCATTGACAATGTTGGACAGTGCAGCAGAAATCAGTATAGCCTGCAAGATCCTGATGAGTCATCTGGAGACAGTGGACACGAATGAATTCATTCAGGTTGAAAACTGCCGACACCAGACTTAGCGAGCCCCATAAATTATACGAAATAACATTGCGTATAGAGGGTGATAAGACTAGGAAAATAAGAGGTCTATTTTGGGATAAACTCTCAAAAGGCTATGATATTCTGTTAGCTGAAAAATATTGGCCCCCAGAGTTTGTCAGGGAGTGCCCTCGTGGCGAAGAAGTGATTATGCCTGCCTTCTCGAATCACATTCCGATTCACAAAAAATATACATATGCAAGGAAATGGGCAGTAGCCCAAGCACCGGCATTATATAAAAATCATGTAGGATGGAATGAGGACTCACCTCCTCACAAAATCCAATTAAAAAGTGAAACAACTGCCCATCGGCAGTATCCCATTAAGCAAGAAGCTAAAAAACAGGTCAGGGAGATCTTAGATCAACTTGAATACCAGGGGGTGATTGAAACATGCACCTCTCAAATGAACAATCCTTTGTTTCCTGTATCCAAGCCAGACAATTCATATCGTCTAGTTTTGGACTACAGGCATCTTAATGCATGTTGTAAAACATTTGCAGTACAAAACTCGCATAGTGCAGCCCTAATGAATAACATAGTTAGGAAAAAATATAAAACGACATTAGACATATCTAATGGTTTCTTTTGTCAAAACATTGCACCAGAAAGCAGATATTTCACCGCTTTCTCAGCATTTGGGTCGCAGAAAAATTCTGTCGACTCCCACAGGGGTTCAAGAACAGCCCAGGACTATTCTCAGCAAGGGTAACAGAGTTACTACAAATGTATGATGATGAGGCATTATCTTACGTAGATGATATTTATCTCACAGACGACGACTTGGATACTCACTTGAAAAGAGTGAACACCATTATACTTGGGTTCGCAGCAGAGGGTTACAAATTCAACTTTAAAAAGTCTCGAATTGCCCATCTGACAGTACTATTCTTAGGGTACGAATTATCAAGTGAAGGAAGAAGCCTAGCGGACAACTTCTTAGAGAAGTGCGCTGTACTCCAAGCACCAAAAACGCTGAAGAATTTACAATCCATACTAGGTTTTCTGAATTTTGGAAGAACATACATTCTAAATTACGCAGAGAGGGTTAAACCTCTCTACGAACTAATTAAACCTGATTTTAAACAAATCAATTGGACTCAAAAACACACAGAAATTTTGAGATCATTGCAAACAGACATGTTAGCTAAAACTAAATTAGATACACGTGACAATACACGCGGTCTTGTAATCCGAGTCATCCCAGGAAGATGCGGATTCATGTACCTAACCTCTAATGAGGGTGAAAAGGTACCAATTTCAATTAAATCTCACTTGTACACACAAGCAGAAAAAGCATTCAGTCTCACAGAAAGAACTGTGAAAGCAGTGCAAATTGCATTAGCAAATGAACGAGAACTAGCACACGGCAAAAGGATTAATATCCTGACAGCGGAATCCGCCTTTGAGGCGCTATTCAGCCCAGTAAACCTGCCTACAGTATCACTGGATCCGAAATGGATACAGTGTGTAGATTCTCTAGGAGCGGAAGATGTGAGATACTATTTCGCTCCACAATTTGAAGAACTGAATGATTTAGAATATGAAGAAGAATATCCTCTGCCAATCGAACTTCTGCCTCTCCCACAATACGCCTGTATAATCTATACAGATAGATTTGTACAGCATTTCAACATAGAGAGCAAATCCTACGATGCAGCATGTGCGATTATTAAAGGTCGTTGGCTGTGCGGTAAATTCAGACCGAAAGTAACAAAAACTGAATCATTGAGAAACTGTTCAGCTAAAAGAGCTGAAATCAGATGTTTAAAGATGGCGCTCGAAAATGCAGAACGTGAATTCCCGACACTTATCGTTTGCGATTCTCATTTTTGCGTCAACTCTTACAATAATAAACTGCAGAGCTGGATTGAAAACGACTACAAAGATGACACAGGTGCCACAATAAAGCATAAATTGCTCTGGAAACAGGTAGCTCTTTTACACAAAGAACTACAAAAGACGCACGTGGTACACGCACAGAGTCTTCAACTTGATGGCGTTCACGTTGCAGGGAATTCATTGGCTAATACAGCCACAGCGGAAGCAACTAAACCGGCTTCCGTAGCCACAAAAAAGCGTACAGAAAAATATATAGACGGGGAAACCATGCTGGCAGTAACAACGACCGTAAAAGGCGACTGTGCAGCACTACCCGTGAACTATCCACTCAATTATGCATACATAATCGATGCAAACTCCGTTCCTTTTGCTCGAATCCCTGGAGTGGGGGACAGAGTAATTCCAAACAGGAGCAGGAGGGGCTTCCTCTTACTGGAAGCACACATGGGGTTGGGTCTGAGACATCAAACAATTAAGGATTCTCTGAAAGTATTACAATCAGAGTACTGGTGGCCAGGAATGAGCATAGATATTCAATGTTTTGCTCAAAATTGTGAAAACTGCAACAGAGATCGCAGTAATGAACAGGCCAGTGTAGTTTCAGGAACCCTGCTAGACAGCATAAGGCGGTCTATCTGCGCAATCAAAGAAGAGAAGCGCGTCCCATTGTACATCCTTAAGGCTAAACAAACTTAAAAAATATGGCCCCAGCGCTTGGCTGACGCTAGAACGGTTATAAAAGATCTGCGAGTCTTTATCGGCACATACGCAATTACCACGTTCCATTCTGACCAGGGTCCTGCTTTCAGCTCTCAAGCTTATAAGGAGGCCATGGCCAGCATGGGAATTGGGTTGCGGTATTCTTGTCCGTCGCACCCCGAAGGGAATAGTGTGGTAGAAAGAAAAAAACGAGACATAAAGCGATCTATAACAGCGAAGGTATTAGGTTCAGGCGCTGGGTGGGTTAAACATTTAATAAGTGTCCAGACCAGTCTTAACAATTTGCCAAGAAATTCTCTAAAATGTTTCAGCCCATACGAACTATTGTTCGGAATTAGAATGAACATTCAGGACCTCGATAGTCAGATGTCAGTGGTACAAGAAAAAACAACAGACTTTGACATCAAAGATCGTTTGGCTGTTTTACAGGAACTGAATGAAACAAGAAAATCCTTAAGCAACATAAAGTTAAAGCAACAGCCAGATACCACTGACGAGGCACCACAAGCAACAGCCCCAGCAAGGCCTGTCTGGATTCCAAAGATTGGGGATCTAGTCAGAGAAAAAATCGCGGTGAAGAAGGAATTTGGGCCTTCTTACAGAAAAGCAGTACCTGTCTTGGCAGTCACCGGAACAAGATCAGTTGTACTACCGCCCCTTGCTGGTAAAAAGGAGAACAGAGTCGTGTCTATCGACCTGGTAAAACCACAACCATGTGGCCTATAATCAACAGTAGGCCCAGTGGATTCCCAAGAAACAACAGAATACCCAAACTTGCAACAATCCAAGAGGTTCAAACTGAAAGACTAATCACATTCGATCAGCCTGCAGTGCACAGAGAAGGACTATGCAATAATGCCATGGAACTCATGCCTCTTGAGACACAGATTGAAACAGTTCGTCATGAAACACCAGTCTACAATAATGTGGCATCAGAAAATGCTACCGAAAGACAGATTGAAAGAACAATCCCAACAGTTGACAGAACTGCCTCTGGTTATTTCATCAACTTCGACAACTTCTCTGAAGATCAAAACGACCCCGAAGTGATGCCAGAAACAAAAAAGACTTTTAAAGAAAAAGCAATGGAACTCTTTCATCAACTAAAGGAAATCTACCTTATTTCCCCTTGGTTAGAGTTCTGGTTCGGTCTAGGTGTATTTTTCCTCCTTCTTTGGCTCATCATGGTACTTTGTTTGGGAAAATTCATTGAGGGAAAATATAGTACAATGGACACAGCAAGTCAGAACATCAACCTAGTCCTCAAACCACACAGATCATCCCACGTGAAGAAAAGAGAACTGTCAACAATAAATGTCACAGCAATTCCAATACCTGGTGGGGTAGTATGGGAGAAAACTGACTATGAGATCTATGGTCCGGTCGAGAACCTGAAGTATCCTCCTCAACTGAAGGTTTCCTTAAGTGACTTTGTAAAACCTAGTACATTCTCTGATGATTGGGACTTTAACAGTATAAATGACATGATGTCTGATTTAGTAATGTCAGCTAGATTCACAGAACATGATTATTTACAAGGTTCGTCAAGTTATGAACAGTTATTCTGCTACACACATTATGGCGATCATTATTTGCATAAATCTGCACAGCCTAGAAATGTTTTTAAGTATAATCAATGGGAACATTGTGCTACACCACCTAAAAGCAGTTCTAAAGCATTTTTTGAGAAATTCAAATTCTTCTCAGGGTTTAACACCAGTGATGCAGAAACGTTTTATTACAAAATGTTAGATAAAACAGGAATGAAAACAATGCTGACAAATTCTAAATTGATATATTCAGAAGCATTTTATGACAAAATGATGACATTTGGTTTTGATTATTGGAAAAATAACATTGAAACAAAAACAATTTGGGGTACAAAAGATTGGCAGGTACAAGGCCTTGAAGCACTATTCAGAACCTGCATGATACCAGAACAAATGATGTTTTTAAATGACACAATACACCAAACATCCTGTCTTGGCCTAGCTAAGATCAAAGACCTTAACAAACCGTCTATTCCAAAGCCAATACCTGAAAATACAACTACAGATATTGAGTTAGACGTTTCACAAATTTTACATTTTAACAGAACACATCCTGATTGGAAAAAGTGGTTAATCTGGCCTACTGACACAAACAACTGTCAAGATAGATTCCTGAACAAAACACAGGGGTTAAAAATGACCAGACAAGACCCTAGATACTCCCAGAGACAACATCCAGGGATAGTAACAACATACAGTGTAGGAAAACTCTGCCTTGAATGGCTAGGAACATCCACACTGGCTGAAATTAAGCAACACTTGTCTTTACTAAAAGATGGTGCTGATTTGCGCGATTTCATTCTTGGACCACGCAAACAGCGTCAAAAGTGTTTCATAGCGACCAGTATCTATGCTGCGTACAACGAGGCTTGGAAAGTCACACAAATTGAAACAGCTGAAAAAATACGAGAAATTGATCGTATTCATTTGGAAAAATCACTTTCTGTAGTGGACAATGGGTTAATGACTCTGTCCTCCAGAATATATTCGTTGGACAATATTGTATCTTCTGCCTTTGACATAATAGACAGAGACTTGCTAATGTTACAGCATGGCCAATCTCAATTACGTTCTATTGTACAATTATGCTGGACGCTGCAAAATCTTCGTTCAGGCTATGTGCCTTGGCGTTTAGTCAACACAACGTCATAATTTTCCATTTTTAACCTTACTGATAAACAAATCAGTTTGGCACAGAAAGGAGCAGACTATACAATCCTGAGCATCGAAAAACTTGAGAGATTACCATTGACAATGTCCGAGAGTCCTGTCATTGAATGGATAATACACGGAATTATCACTATTCCGATAACAACTTTCCAATTTAAAAAGTGCCTTGAATACATACCTACTGGCCAGTATGAACGATTGGGTAAAGGTTATGTAAAATCAGAATGGAAATTACCATACACACATTCATGCTATAGTCACAGCGTCAAAAATGTATTTCTTAGTGGTGAAAATTGTAAACATTCACTAAGCGGTATACTTTTGTGCCAGGGTATTAATTTACACGGAGCCTGTGAAGGTAATTCTAACAACCTTTCATGCCACCAGCTAGTCACACCTGCAACTCAGATAGAGCCCTTCTTTATGCAACTTGCAAACAGGAGTTACATTCTTAGAACGGATCACAGATGTTGTGGCCTTGTTCCAGGGAAAAGTTATCTTGTAAGAGTAACATTCATGGTCAAATGCTGTATGCAGGCATTGTTTCCGAGCGGGCCTGTAGACACAGAGACTCCCATCTGGCCTCGTCTCAATCTCTTTTTTTTTATTTTTATTTTTTTTATTGGAGTTCATGGTGCAATGAAAAAGTACATAATTGACCGCAAGCAAGGTATGATAACATCTGATACAATTACATGATCACTCGAATAAAGCATCCAAAAACACATTATTTCTCGTGGGGAAAAAAAAAGAATGAAGATCTATCAATAAATATAACAATATAACAATACAATACTTTTCAAGTTCTTATTCTGTCCTCCAGCCATTTCTTAACCGGGGCCCATAATCGTCTTCCCATCTCTCGTTTTTTAACACCTTTAAATTTATAGAGACACGACTCAATATTATAAATACCCAAAAATCTGGACACCCACATTTGAAAAGAGGGGGCTGTAACATCCTTCCATCTGGCCGAGATTAAGATTCTAAGCTCAGCGACCGACATAAAAACCAAAGCAGCCTCATCCTCTGTTAAAACCAGTTTTGCATCTGAGCCAAATAACATCAGTGTTGGGGATAAATCAATCTTATGACCTAGCAGCCCCTCCCAGAATTTTGTTATTCCATCCAGGACAGGGGCCAATCGCACACAAGTAAAAAACATATGTAATAAATCTGCTTGCCCCTTATTGCATCTCGGGCAGCAATCATCATTCCTAACACCCCAGGCAAATAGTTTGGCTGGTGTATGAATCTCTATTCTATACGAATTGATACTTTAAGCAAAATGAAGTCTGTGCTATTGCAGACAACAGTGCCCATAACGTCATCAAAAGAGACGTATGATCTTCTAGTTGCAAGGACAGCTACGCAGGTTCATGACCTTTTATCAACAAATTGCCCCGTGCATTTCGTAGAAATGCTTAGCCAACTCCTTAACATGTCTAGTGCCACAGGCATCCCAGGCATACTTAAGACGATTTTTACGGGACTGCTAACACCGTTTCAAGCAATTCTGGGAATCGTTCCTAATTTTGTCCACTCTGTTTTTGACGGCATACCCTTATTTTTGGGACTTGTAGCAGGGATTTTATTTTTGACCGTCCTGCTTCGTTATGGCAAGCCAAAGCTCAGACATAGCTCCCATGGTAATGGAAGAGACAATCCTAGCAATGCGCTACCGGGACAGGATAACTAACGTCCTTGGATTGGCCAGGCTGAGAGATCTAAACATGACCTGGTTCCTTTCATTCAGACCTATATGGCAGAACTGTATCTTACCGGTACTATGATGTATGCTATGCGGAGATGAGTGCGTGTTGGACATCTGCCTTTCACTTCCATCGGCAGTACCAATGGACGTCGATACTTTGCTAAGTCCGATAACGGCTCACGCATTGTGTTGTCCCCAGCGGCTACCAATCCTGATGACGGCATTCGTTGAGACTCCTGTGCTACTACTAGGTGGTAACAGTGGAGCGAGTGACAAAAGCAGCATCACCCAGGTACGACCTTCTGTGAGCATTGCTGATCCCGACTATGATGACAGCAATCATTCTCACACTTGCCAAGTTACAGCACTATCGAATTTGGTCGAACTGTCACCTTATTTTGTAGACCAATTCTTTGAGAGCCTGTCTGATATGATGTTCTCACCCGAACAGAAATAATAACTTTGGAGAAGCTTTCCGACACACAGCGTTCCCATGAACTCTGAATTCGGCCTTCAGTTTTGAACAACAAAAACTGCTAAAAGCGTTGGAACTCTAATTTCCCCGTTCAAGCATTAATTCTTTTGAATTGAACACTTTTTAATAATCACCCTTTTTGGCATGAAAGATTCTTTGCTTAAAGTAAAAACTATTCATAGAGAACAGAAGCTTCAACTTCTATTTCTTCATACATCTAGAGACAAAATAGCTTTAAACCGGCCTCTAGCACATTTATTGCAATGCATTTATATGTGATGATTTATCTCGCCCTTCTTCTGTTTCAGAGATATTTCATGTGTAATTCTTTTTGCATAATCGTTCATTGATTTCATATGCTATAATTTTTGAATGATTTCTATGCTTCAAAAACGTACAGTACCTAAATTTTCACGTATTACAATATACGCCTATTTCAAATGCATATATGTATTGTGAGGTGGGCAATGTTACACATGCATCTTATTGCTCTAGTTTTAGTAATTTGATGGACATGAATTCGTGGAGTGGGTGTAGCGTTCTAATCTAGGATCCTGATCGATACTGTGACCTTATGCCCCTATTCGGCTATAAATCCATTTATTCCTTATATTGGCATAACCGTTCAAGTGCAATATTCAGAAACTCATCTCTGGCCTCACACGAACAGAGCCACATTCCAGGATAGCTTTCTCTGCCACTTCCTTTGCAACCAATTAGTGCAATGACATAGCAGAAGTCCCTATCTGAGATTCCTAGATTAACACTCTGAGTTCTTCAACAAGATAAAAACTCAGCAAACCTGGAAATCCCCCTTGCTGTGTTTTCATTAGTAATAGAACTCTAATGAGCAACTCATAAGCGATCACTTCCTAAGTGACATCTTTATTGACGTCTTATGTCCAGCAAACTTACGTCAAACATGGTACCTTTCAGGTATAAATACTACCAACGTTGCCTTAAGCAAACGCTGCTGCTGTCTCGTTGCTGTTGGTGAAGCAACCCCCCTGTTGCCCGTCGCCTGAAGCTGCTGTTATGCTGAAGATATCATAGCTGCTATCGCTACTGCTATCGCTGCTAACTAGCGAACGATGGTGTGGTGAACCTAGGAGCTGAACAGCCGTCCCCCTGCAAGAGCCCAGCAGATGCAAGCTGCCCGCAGACGCTGTCCCCCTCCTTCTGCTCCTCGACGCGCTGAAGAAGAGACGCTGCCTTTCTTCTGCAGAGAAATCCAGCTCCAGCGTTTCTGGTCTACCCTTGCGGGTGACTGGGATATCGAGCCCTGAGGGAGATACCAGACCTCCATCATTCTATTCAGAGGTATGGTGTTGACTAAACCCTTAGTGAGAATTCTTGAAACAAACCTTGGCAAAACCAACTTAACTTAAAGCTACTTACTTACTACCCTCCCAAGTATTAGGCTTAGGTCAGGTACACTGGGGTAGGCGTAGTTAGAAGCACCAGTTGAGTATTTTAGCCTAATGTATATATGAATGTATATATGTTTTATTACCTTTAAACCATTGTATGGCTAAGAAACCATATCAATGCTTTTACAGTATTATTTCGCAATACTTATCTTACTGTACGTACTTTTTATAATAAGAAGTCTTGCAATTGTGGCAATTCATTTCTCTTGTACGAGAAGAAAGACTGTTCAATAAATGTTAACCTTTTATTGAAAAACGCCCGTCTCTCTGTTCTCTACATATTGTGAAAGTAAACTGCACCAACCTGACTGAGTAAAATAACTGTCTATTGTTTCACACGACCCTAGAGATTGACTCTTGATCTGAGGAGCAAAGTTGTCATGTTGCACGGTTGTTGGAAAACTGAATCCCTTCTTGTCTGTGCCAGGGAAGGTGATCACTTCCTATTTCAGTCAAGAAAGTTTCCAGTGACCTCTGAGCTAGTTGGTAACAAGCCCAATTAAGTTTAGCATAGTCAGTAGAGGCCTGGAAGATCCGCACTTCTACGTCGATACTACTGTTTATGTTATTCCAATGCGCAGGGCCTATTGGGAAAATAGGAACTACGCTACAGGCGGAGTGTATGAACATATGCCAATGTTGGTACACCCTGACCAGAATGGTATTGTGCCAGGAAGATCTATCACCCTCAATACCATGTGCTTACACAGAATGATGCAGTTCTCTCCAGTCCAGTGGCCCTATGGTGCTTGCATCGTGCTGGACTTGGAGAATGCTTTGGATACAGTGGATTCGGATTATCTATTCTCAACTCTGATCTCATTTGCCATTATGGGAAGGCTGCACAGGCTCATTCATTTGCTATACTCCAAGTCCACTGCCAGACTGAAGATTGGCCAATGCATTTCTCCACTGTTTCAAGTGAGCAGATGCACTGGCAGAGGCATGGATGTCCGCTGTCCCCACTGCTCTTTGCCCTGGCAATGGAGCCCTTCGCACAAATGGGGCAGGCTTGGGGCATCCCACTTAATTGGGAGATACATGTTGTCTCGCTGTATGCAGACGACTTGTTAATGAATAAATATGTGACATCCGAAGGGCATAGCCGATATTCAGGACATCTCAGAAGAATTCCGTGATGCCTCAGATTTAGGAGTGAGTTGCGGCAAATTCTGCTTGTACCCACTGCATCTAAATTGTCCACAACAGCAGCTGATGGTGGAACTACAGCCCTTATGTTGGAGCCCCACACATTCCGATAGCTGAGTATACATATTTCCCAGGAGACACAGGACCTCATTGATGACAGTCTAACCAGAGCCATCACATCTCTCCATCCACAAATGGCATTCTGGAGCACATTGCCACTTACAGGGCAAGGCAGAGTGTCCTTGTCGAAAATGTGATGCTTCCAGCGTATTCTACTAATTCCACAACCATACAATACATATCCCTAGATCAACATTTCACACATTTCATTCAGCCCTGGGGAGCTTCATTTGGAACAAAGGGAGATGTGTTAGACAGTTTTATCTAAAAGATCCAGGGAAACCCCGTCCAGTAGGAGGGCATTTGAGGGGGGGCGACTGTTAGGGTTTGTGCACAGCAAAGAGCATGTCCCATCTCATTGCACTTGTGGTCTCTGTAATAGCTCTCTTTAAACATACTACTGAAAGCCTTTCTTGTTATCTCAGCCCCTCCCTAAGACTTCTGTGTATGTTGCTCAATGTATTCACAAGTTTGGACATTGCTGTCTTGTTTGCACATTGGACCTTGCTTTTACCAAGGCTTATTTAGACAACATTGGACCTTGCTTTTACCAAGGCTTATTCAGAACACTCCTCCCTAGGCCATGTGTTACTTCACCTCATTAGCATAATAACTGAAACTCTGGACACCTGCTTGTGAGAACCACACCCAGTTCTTCGAACCACACCTAGCTCTTCGAACCACACCCAGCCCTGTCTATAAAAGGCAGCCCCTGAGCCTCACCCAGTGCGTGTGCTCGTCTACCTCCCACTTACCTGAGAACAGATCCTTCGGCGCTGGCACTCCTGCTCTCTCCAGACCTTCATTAACTTCAACGGGCGCGGCTTCTGGCTCTTCCTTCTTCTGGTTTCCGGCTACTTCTTGCCTCAGCCCCACTCTGTCCACTGCAATCGACCTGCAAAAGAGAAAGAGGTCAAGGTTAGACTGATCAGTATCCCTTTTCAGCAACAAGTAAGTGCAAAACTTTTTATTACCTGAAAGAACTTTATCAGTGATTTCTGGATTCATGTAAAGACAATTTGGAACAAGATATCTCCCACAAACCTTGTGGTTCAAACACTTTGTTACAAGAATACTTTGTGGAACTTTGTGAAATAAACATTGTTTTTTAAGAATCGAACAGAGGAAACCATTGACAGCAAGGCAAACAGTAAATCAAGGACTTGCACAAATAACCCGCTGTATTTTGATGTAAAAGTACAGTATTTGTTTTATAAAAAGTCTGGAAATGTGTGAAAAGTGAGTTTGCTATTAAAAATTTAGGCTTTAGTTATATTAAGGTGAATGTTAGACGTTGGTAATTCTGATAAATATATTCGTTTTGATTTTACAGAAGGTTTACAGTAATAGAAAGCACATCCCAGAACAGTAATACATTCCAAACCTGGAAGCTAGAGACCAGGATCCAAGAGGTACTTTTAGAAGAGAATTTTTAATAAGATTAAGGTTTAGTCAGGAACACATTTAGGGATAGGTTGCACTTATCTGTTCTTTGTTTATGTTTCATTAGGCACCAGTTTCTACAGAAGTCAGAGAGGGCCGCAGATTTTAGCAGCTCTTTTTCAGTGGAAACGCAAGAACGGTGTTGTCTCTCTTTTTTTATGTTATTCACTTCCCCCCTTCCCTTGAGCTTCTTGTTCTTAGCGCACTGTTTTAAAACTAGTGTGCTGGAACAAGCAGTTTCAGGGTGGGGTCGGACTGTCTTCAACCTCCATCAGAACTGAACAGAAACTCAGGTAAGCTGGGCTTTGACAAAAGCACAAGCCTTTAAAATATTCAGTTCTGTTGGACGATGAATGCCAGGGAAGAAACAGAGGGCATTGACGCCACGGATATGGCGCAGGCCCTAACCGAGGACTTGGCCCATAATGAATCAGAGTCTGGCATCTTGCAACATATGAAAGAGGAAATAGAGAAATTAAAGTTGGAAAACACCTTTTTAAAACAGGATTTAAGCAGGTATAAACCTAGGGAATCTCAGTGGAACACAGGTTTTACGCCTTTGTTTAAAACCTCCTCAGAGACAGGGGCGCGAGCAAAACATGCAACTTTCCCCTCCCCCAGTTGAGGTTACTGTTAATGTTCCTAATGCTGTGCCTTTAGCAGCACCTGAACATTTTCATGGAGATAGTAACAAATTCCATGTTTTTATCAATCAATGTCAATTACACTTCGTTTGTAAACCACAACAGTTCCCTACTTATGCTACGAAAGTGGCATTTGTCTTTGTCTTATTTGGGCGGTACAGCAGCCAATTGGCCATCCTCCATAATTGGAATCAATTTAAACGTACTATGACCAGCCTTTTTGCAAAACACACTTTTATGCAGGCAAGTGATGATGAGCTTTTAAATCTTAAACAAGGTAACAATGATTTATTGACCTATCTCACTAGTTTTAATCGCTTACTCACCGAGACACGTTGGCCAGAAGAAAAGCGTGTCTCCCTTTTTTATAAAGGTTTGAGAGACGAGTTAAAAGACGCGCTGGCTCATATCGTTGATTTACCAGAAGACTATTCTGACTTTGTAGATTTAGTTGTGAAATTGGAACACAGATTATGAGAAAGAAAGGGAGATAAATCCAAATTGGAATTGCGGTTAACTGTTATTAGACATGAGAAGAAAGACACAGATAATAAACTCCCTGAACCTGAGCCTATGCAAATAGGGACACTCAGAGGTCCACTCACGTCAGAGGAAAAAGAAAGAAGTAGAAAACTTCAATTATGTTTATATTGTGCTTAATTCAGAAACTCTGTCCATCACCACCCCTTGTTGTTAAATATTTTGTCCACCCTAAGCGTGGAAGGGTATACTCAGATGTGAGTCCCTTGCTCATTGCACCATCAGGATTCAAGCAAGCCGGGCCGACGACGGCTGAAATGCCAGAAACCGGTCCCCAGAAGCTTGTTTCCTTCCCAGTGTAAGAATTGACTTGGTAGTTTGGTTTGCCCTGTTCCCATCATGCACTGGGACAGGAACGGACTAATTTGCATATAGCCAGGTTCTGAGCTGGGATGGTGCAGTGAGCTAAAAAACGGTGTTGGATCTAGCCCTGATCTCTTGACTGGGTGAGAGTATTCTGCTTAATTCGAAACTCTGTCCATCACCACCCCTTGTTGTTAAATATTTTGTCCACCCTAAGCGTGGAAGGGTATACTCAGATGTGAGTCCCTTGCTCATTGCACCATCAGGATTCAAGCAAGCCGGGCCGACGACGGCTGAAATGCCAGAAACCGGTCCCCGGAAGCTTGTTTCCTTCCCAGTGTAAGAATTGGCTTGGTAGTTTGGTTTGCCCTGTTCCCATCATGCACTGGGACAGGAACGGACTAATTTGCATATAGCCAGGTTCTGAGCTGGGATGGTGCAGTGAGCTAAAAAACGGTGTTGGATCTAGCCCTGATCTCTTGACTGGGTGAGAGTATTCTGCTTAATTCGAAACTCTGTCCATCACCACCCCTTGTTGTTAAATATTTTGTCCACCCTAAGCGTGTAAGGGTATACTAAGATGTGAGTCCCTTGCTCATTGCACCATCAGGATTCAAGCAAGCCGGGCCGACGACGGCTGAAATGCCAGAAGCCGGTCCCCGGAAGCTTGTTTCCTTCCCAGTGTAAGAATTGGCTTGGTTGTTTGGTTTGCCCTGTTCCCATCATGCACTGGGACAGGAACGGACTAATTTGCATATAGCCAGGTTCTGAGCTGGGATGGTGCAGTGAGCTAAAAAACCGTGTTGGATCTAGCCCTGATCTCTTGACTGGGTGAGAGTATTCTACTTAATTCAGAAACTCTGTCCATCACCACCCCTTGTTGTTAAATATTTTGTCCACCCTAAGCGTGGAAGGGTATACTCAGATGTGAGTCCCTTGCTCATTGCACCATCAGGATTCACGCAAGCCGGGCCGACGACGGCTGAAATGCCAGAAACCGGTCCCCGGAAGCTTGTTTCCTTCCCAGTGTAAGAATTGGCTTGGTAGTTTGGTTTGCCCTGTTCCCATCATGCACTGGGACAGGAACGGACTAATTTGCATATAGCCAGGTTCTGAGCTGGGATGGTGCAGTGAGCTAAAAAACGGTGTTGGATCTAGCCCTGATCTCTTGACTGGGTGAGAGTATTCTGCTTAATTCGAAACTCTGTCCATCACCACCCCTTGTTGTTAAATATTTTGTCCACCCTAAGCGTGGAAGGGTATACTAAGATGTGAGTCCCTTGCTCATTGCACCATCAGGATTCAAGCAAGCCGGGCCGACGACGGCTGAAATGCCAGAATCCGGTCCCCGGAAGCTTCTTTCCTTCCCAGTGTAAGAATTGGCTTGGTAGTTTGGTTTGCCCTGTTCCCATCATGCACTGGGACAGGAACGGACTAATTTGCATATAGCCAGGTTCTGAGCTGGGATGGTGCAGTGAGCTAAAAAACGGTGTTGGATCTAGCCCTGATCTCTTGACTGGGTGAGAGTATTCTGCTTAATTCAGAAACTCTGTCCATCACCACCCCTTGTTGTTAAATATTTTGTCCACCCTAAGCGTGGAAGGGTATACTCAGATGTGAGTCCCTTGCTCATTGCACCATCAGGATTCAAGCAAGCCGGGCCGACGACGGCTGAAATGCCAGAAACCGGTCCCCGGAAGCTTGTTTCCTTCCCAGTGTAAGAATTGGCTTGGTAGTTTGGTTTGCCCTGTTCCCATCATGCACTGGGACAGGAACGGACTAATTTGCATATAGCCAGGTTCTGAGATGGGATGGTGCAGTGAGCTAAAAAACGGTGTTGGGTCTAGCCCTGATCTCTTGACTGGGTGAGAGTATTCTGCTTAATTCAGAAACTCTGTCCATCACCACCCCTTGTTGTTAAATATTTTGTCCACCCTATGCGTGGAAGGGTATACTCAGATGTGAGTCCCTTGCTCATTGCACCATCAGGATTCAAGCTAGCCGGGGCGACGGCGGCTGAAATGCCAGAAACCGGTCCCCGGAAGCTTGTTTCCTTCCCAGTGCAAGAATTGGCTTGGTGGTTTGGTTTGCCCTGTTCCCATCATGCACTGGGACAGGAACGGACTAATTTGCATATAGCCAGGTTCTGAGCTGGGATGGTGCAGTGAGCTAAAAAACGGTGTTGGATCTAGCCCTGATCTCTTGACTGGGTGAGAGTATTCTGCTTAATTCAGAAACTCTGTCCATCACCACCCCTTGTAGTTAAATATTTTGTCCACCCTAAGCGTGGAAGGGTATACTCAGATGTGAGTCCCTTGCTCATTGCACCATCAGGATTCAAGCAAGCCGGGCCGACGACGGCTGAAATGCCAGAAACCAGTCCCCGGAAGCTTGTTTCCTTCCCAGTGTAAGAATTGGTTTGGTAGTTTGGTTTGCCCTGTTCCCATCATGCACTGGGACAGGAACGGACTAATTTGCATATAGCCAGGTTCTGAGCTGGGATGGTGCAGTGAGCTAAAAAACGGTGTTGGATCTAGCCCTGATCTCTTGACTGGGTGAGAGTATTCTGCTTCATTCAGAAACTCTGTCCATCACCACCCCTTGTTGTTAAATATTTTGTCCACCCTAAGCGTGGAAGGGTATACTCAGATGTGAGTCCCTTGCTCATTGCACCATCAGGATTCAAGCAAGCCGGGCCGACGATGGTTGAAATGCCAGAAACCGGTCCCCGGAAGCTTGTTTCCTTCCCAGTGTAAGAATTGGCTTGGTAGTTTGGTTTGCCCTTTTCCCATCATGCACTGGGACAGGAACGGACTCATTTGCATATAGCCAGGTTCTGAGCTGGGATGGTGCAGTGAGCTAAAAAACGGTGTTGGATCTAGCCCTGATCTCTTGACTGGGTGAGAGTATTCTGCTTAATTCAGAAACTCTGTCCATCACCACCCCTTGTTGTTAAATATTTTGTCCACCCTAAGCGTGGAAGGGTATACTCAGATGTGAGTCCCTTGCTCATTGCACCATCAGGATTCAAGCAAGCCGGGCCGACGACGGCTGAAATGCCAGAAACCGGTCCCCGGAAGCTTGTTTCCTTCCCAGTGTAAGAATTGGCTTGGTAGTTTGGTTTGCCCTGTTCCCATCATGCACTGGGACAGGAACGGACTAATTTGCATATAGCCAGGTTCTGAGCTGGTATGGTGCAGTGAGCTAAAAAACGGTGTTGGATCTAGCCCTGATCTCTTGACTGGGTGAGAGTATTCTGCTTAATTCGAAACTCTGTCCATCACCACCCCTTGTTGTTAAATATTTTGTCCACCCTAAGCGTGTAAGGGTATACTAAGATGTGAGTCCCTTGCTCATTGCACCATCAGGATTCAAGCAAGCCGGGCCGACGACGGCTGAAATGCCAGAAGCCGGTCCCCGGAAGCTTGTTTCCTTCCCAGTGTAAGAATTGGCTTGGTAGTTTGGTTTGCCCTGTTCCCATCATGCACTGGGACAGGAACGGACTAATTTGCATATAGCCAGGTTCTGAGCTGGGATGGTGCGGTGAGCTAAAAAACCGTGTTGGATCTAGCCCTGATCTCTTGACTGGGTGAGAGTATTCTGCTTAATTCAGAAACTCTGTCCATCACCACCCCTTGTTGTTAAATATTTTGTCCACCCTAAGCGTGGAAGGGTATACTCAGATGTGAGTCCCTTGCTCATTGCACCATCAGGATTCACGCAAGCCGGGCCGACGACGGCTGAAATGCCAGAAACCGGTCCCCGGAAGCTTGTTTCCTTCCCAGTGTAAGAATTGGCTTGGTAGTTTGGTTTGCCCTGTTCCCATCATGCACTGGGACAGGAACGGACTAATTTGCATATAGCCAGGTTCTGAGCTGGGATGGTGCAGTGAGCTAAAAAACGGTGTTGGATCTAGCCCTGATCTCTTGACTGGGTGAGAGTATTCTGCTTAATTCGAAACTCTGTCCATCACCACCCCTTGTTGTTAAATATTTTGTCCACCCTAAGCTCGGAAGGGTATACTAAGATGTGAGTCCCTTGCTCATTGCACCATCAGGATTCAAGCAAGCCGGGCCGACGACGGCTGAAATGCCAGAATCCAGTCCCCGGAAGCTTGTTTCCTTCCCAGTGTAAGAATTGGCTTGGTAGTTTGGTTTGCCCTGTTCCCATCATGCACTGGGACAGGAACGGACTAATTGGCATATAGCCAGGTTCTGAGCTGGGATGGTGCAGTGAGCTAAAAAACGGTGTTGGATCTAGCCCTGATCTCTTGACTGGGTGAGAGTATTCTGCTTAATTCGAAACTCTGTCCATCACCACCCCTTGTTGTTAAATATTTTGTCCACCCTAAGCGTGTAAGGGTATACTAAGATGTGAGTCCCTTGCTCATTGCACCATCAGGATTCAAGCAAGCCGGGCCGACGACGGCTGAAATGCCAGAAGCCGGTCCCCAGAAGCTTGTTTCCTTCCCAGTGTAAGAATTGGCTTGGTTGTTTGGTTTGCCCTGTTCCCATCATGCACTGGGACAGGAACGGACTAATTTGCATATAGCCAGGTTCTGAGCTGGGATGGTGCAGTGAGCTAAAAAACCGTGTTGGATCTAGCCCTGATCTCTTGACTGGGTGAGAGTATTCTGCTTAATTCAGAAACTCTGTCCATCACCACCCCTTGTTGTTAAATATTTTGTCCACCCTAAGCGTGGAAGGGTATACTCAGATGTGAGTCCCTTGCTCATTGCACCATCAGGATTCACGCAAGCCGGGCCGACGACGGCTGAAATGCCAGAAACCGGTCCCCGGAAGCTTGTTTCCTTCCCAGTGTAAGAATTGGCTTGGTAGTTTGGTTTGCCCTGTTCCCATCATGCACTGGGACAGGAACGGACTAATTTGCATATAGCCAGGTTCTGAGCTGGGATGGTGCAGTGAGCTAAAAAACGGTGTTGGATCTAGCCCTGATCTCTTGACTGGGTGAGAGTATTCTGCTTAATTCGAAACTCTGTCCATCACCACCCCTTGTTGTTAAATATTTTGTCCACCCTAAGCGTGGAAGGGTATACTAAGATGTGAGTCCCTTGCTCATTGCACCATCAGGATTCAAGCAAGCCGGGCCGACGACGGCTGAAAGGCCAGAAACCGGTCCCCGGAAGCTTGTTTCCTTCCCAGTGTAAGAATAGGCTTGGTAGTTTGGTTTGCCCTGTTCCCATCATGCACTGGGACAGGAACGGACTAATTTGCATATAGCCAGGTTCTGAGATGGGATGGTGCAGTGAGCTAAAAAACGGTGTTGGGTCTAGCCCTGATCTCTTGACTGGGTGAGAGTATTCTGCTTAATTCAGAAACTCTGTCCATCACCACCCCTTGTTGTTAAATATTTTGTCCACCCTATGCGTGGAAGGGTATACTCAGATGTGAGTCCCTTGCTCATTGCACCATCAGGATTCAAGCTAGCCGGGGCGACGGCGGCTGAAATGCCAGAAACCGGTCCCCGGAAGCTTGTTTCCTTCCCAGTGCAAGAATTGGCTTGGTGGTTTGGTTTGCCCTGTTCCCATCATGCACTGGGACAGGAACGGACTAATTTGCATATAGCCAGGTTCTGAGCTGGGATGGTGCAGTGAGCTAAAAAACGGTGTTGGATCTAGCCCTGATCTCTTGACTGGGTGAGAGTATTCTGCTTAATTCAGAAACTCTGTCCATCACCACCCCTTGTAGTTAAATATTTTGTCCACCCTAAGCGTGGAAGGGTATACTCAGATGTGAGTCCCTTGCTCATTGCACCATCAGGATTCAAGCAAGCCGGGCCGACGACGGCTGAAATGCCAGAAACCAGTCCCCGGAAGCTTGTTTCCTTCCCAGTGTAAGAATTGGTTTGGTAGTTTGGTTTGCCCTGTTCCCATCATGCACTGGGACAGGAACGGACTAATTTGCATATAGCCAGGTTCTGAGCTGGGATGGTGCAGTGAGCTAAAAAACGGTGTTGGATCTAGCCCTGATCTCTTGACTGGGTGAGAGTATTCTGCTTCATTCAGAAACTCTGTCCATCACCACCCCTTTTTGTTAAATATTTTGTCCACCCTAAGCGTGGAAGGGTATACTCAGATGTGAGTCCCTTGCTCATTGCACCATCAGGATTCAAGCAAGCCGGGCCGACGATGGTTGAAATGCCAGAAACCGGTCCCCGGAAGCTTGTTTCCTTCCCAGTGTAAGAATTGGCTTGGTAGTTTGGTTTGCCCTTTTCCCATCATGCACTGGGACAGGAACGGACTCATTTGCATATAGCCAGGTTCTGAGCTGGGATGGTGCAGTGAGCTAAAAAACGGTGTTGGATCTAGCCCTGATCTCTTGACTGGGTGAGAGTATTCTGCTTAATTCAGAAACTCTGTCCATCACCACCCCTTGTTGTTAAATATTTTGTCCACCCTAAGCGTGGAAGGGTATACTCAGATGTGAGTCCCTTGCTCATTGCACCATCAGGATTCAAGCAAGCCGGGCCGACGACGGCTGAAATGCCAGAAACCGGTCCCCGGAAGCTTGTTTCCTTCCCAGTGTAAGAATTGGCTTGGTAGTTTGGTTTGCCCTGTTCCCATCATGCACTGGGACAGGAACGGACTAATTTGCATATAGCCAGGTTCTGAGCTGGAATGGTGCAGTGAGCTAAAAAACGGTGTTGGATCTAGCCCTGATCTCTTGACTGGGTGAGAGTATTCTGCTTAATTCGAAACTCTGTCCATCACCACCCCTTGTTGTTAAATACTTTGTCCACCCTAAGCGTGTAAGGGTATACTAAGATGTGAGTCCCTTGCTCATTGCACCATCAGGATTCAAGCAAGCCGGGCCGACGACGGCTGAAATGCCAGAAGCCGGTCCCCGGAAGCTTGTTTCCTTCCCAGTGTAAGAATTGGCTTGGTAGTTTGGTTTGCCCTGTTCCCATCATGCACTGGGACAGGAACGGACTAATTTGCATATAGCCAGGTTCTGAGCTGGGATGGTGCAGTGAGCTAAAAAACCGTGTTGGATCTAGCCCTGATCTCTTGACTGGGTGAGAGTATTCTGCTTAATTCAGAAACTCTGTCCATCACCACCCCTTGTTGTTAAATATTTTGTCCACCCTAAGCGTGGAAGGGTATACTCAGATGTGAGTCCCTTGCTCATTGCACCATCAGGATTCACGCAAGCCAGGCCGACGACGGCTGAAATGCCAGAAACCGGTCCCCGGAAGCTTGTTTCCTTCCCAGTGTAAGAATTGGCTTGGTAGTTTGGTTTGCCCTGTTCCCATCATGCACTGGGACAGGAACGGACTAATTTGCATATAGCCAGGTTCTGAGCTGGGATGGTGCAGTGAGCTAAAAAACGGTGTTGGATCTAGCCCTGATCTCTTGACTGGGTGAGAGTATTCTGCTTAATTCGAAACTCTGTCCATCACCACCCCTTGTTGTTAAATATTTTGTCCACCCTAAGCTCGGAAGGGTATACTAAGATGTGAGTCCCTTGCTCATTGCACCATCAGGATTCAAGCAAGCCGGGCCGACGACGGCTGAAATGCCAGAATCCAGTCCCCGGAAGCTTGTTTCCTTCCCAGTGTAAGAATTGGCTTGGTAGTTTGGTTTGCCCTGTTCCCATCATGCACTGGGACAGGAACGGACTAATTGGCATATAGCCAGGTTCTGAGCTGGGATGGTGCAGTGAGCTAAAAAACGGTGTTGGACCTAGCCCTGATCTCTTGACTGGGTGAGAGTATTCTGCTTAATTCAGAAACTCTGTCCATCACCACCCCTTGTTGTTAAATATTTTGTCCACCCTAAGCGTGGAAGGGTATACTCAGATGTGAGTCCCTTGCTCATTGCACCATCAGGATTCAAGCAAGCCGGGCCGACGACGGCTGAAATGCCAGAAACCGGTCCCCGGAAGCTTGTTTCCTTCCCAGTGTAAGAATTGGCTTGGTAGTTTGGTTTGCCCTGTTCCCATCATGCACTGGGACAGGAACGGACTAATTTGCATATAGCCAGGTTCTGAGATGGGATGGTGCAGTGAGCTAAAAAACGGTGTTGGGTCTAGCCCTGATCTCTTGACTGGGTGAGAGTATTCTGCTTAATTCAGAAACTCTGTCCATCACCACCCCTTGTTGTTAAATATTTTGTCCACCCTAAGCGTGGAAGGGTATACTCAGATGTGAGTCCCTTGCTCATTGCACCATCAGGATTCAAGCTAGCCGGGGCGACGGCGGCTGAAATGCCAGAAACCGGTCCCCGGAAGCTTGTTTCCTTCCCAGTACAAGAATTGGCTTGGTGGTTTGGTTTGCCCTGTTCCCATCATGCACTGGGACAGGAACGGATTAATTTGCATATAGCCAGGTTCTGAGCTGGGGTGGTGCAGTGAGCTAAAAAACGGTGTTGGATCTAGCCCTGATCTCTTGACTGGGTGAGAGTATTCTGCTTAATTCAGAAACTCTGTCCATCACCACCCCTTGTAGTTAAATATTTTGTCCACCCTAAGCATGGAAGGGTATACTCAGATGTGAGTCCCTTGCTCATTGCACCATCAGGATTCAAGCAAGCCGGGCCGACGACGGCTGAAATGCCAGAAACCAGTCCCCGGAAGCTTGTTTCCTTCCCAGTGTAAGAATTGGTTTGGTAGTTTGGTTTGCCCTGTTCCCATCATGCACTGGGACAGGAACGAACTAATTTGCATATAGCCAGGTTCTGAGCTGGGATGGTGCAGTGAGCTAAAAAACGGTGTTGGATCTAGCCCTGATCTCTTGACTGGGTGAGAGTATTCTGCTTCATTCAGAAACTCTGTCCATCACCACCCCTTGTTGTTAAATATTTTGTCCACCCTAAGCGTGGAAGGGTATACTCAGATGTGAGTCCCTTGCTCATTGCACCATCAGGATTCAAGCAAGCCGGGCCGACGATGGCTGAAATGCCAGAAACCGGTCCCCGGAAGCTTGTTTCCTTCCCAGTGTAAGAATTGGCTTGGTAGTTTGGTTGGCCCTTTTCCCATCATGCACTGGGACAGGAACGGACTAATTTGCATATAGCCAGGTTCTGAGCTGGGATGGTGCAGTGAGCTAAAAAACGGTGTTGGATCTAGCCCTGATCTCTTGACTGGGTGAGAGTATTCTGCTTAATTCAGAAACTCTGTCCATCACCACCCCTTGTTGTTAAATATTTTGTCCACCCTAAGCGTGGAAGGGTATACTCAGATGTGAGTCCCTTGCTCATTGCACCATCAGGATTCAAGCAAGCCGGGCCGATGACGGCTGAAATGCCAGAAACCGTTCCCCGGAAGCTGGTTTCCTTCCCAGTGTAAGAATTGGCTTGGTAGTTTGGTTTGCCCTGTTCCCATAATGCACTGGGACAGGAACGGACTAATTTGCATATAGCCAGGTTCTGAGCTGAGATGGTGCAGTGAGCTAAAAAACGGTGTTGGATCTAGCCCTGATCTCTTGACTGGGTGAGAGTATTCTGCTTAATTCAGAAACTCTGTCAATCACCACCCCTTGTTGTTAAATATTTTGTCCACCCAAAGCATGGAAGGGTATACTCAGATGTGAGTCCCTTGCTCATTGCACCATCAGGATTCAAGCAAGCCGGGCCGACGACGGCTGAAATGCCACAAACCGGTCCCCGGAAGCTTGTTTCCTTCCCAGTGTAAGAATTGGCTTGGTAGTTTGGTTTGCCCTGTTCCCATCATGCACTGGGACAGGAACGGACTAATTTGCATATAGCCAGGTTCTGAGCTGGGATGGTGCAGTGAGCTAAAAAACGGTGTTGGATCTAGCCCTGATCTCTTGACTGGGTGAGAGTATTCTGCTTAATTCAGAAACTCTGTCCATCACCACCCCTTGTTGTTAAATATTTTGTCCACCCTAAGCGTGGAAGGGTATACTCAGATGTGAGTCCCTTGCTCATTGCACCATCAGGATTCAAGCAAGCCAGGCCGACGACGGCTGAAATGCCAGAAACCGGTCCCCGGAAGCTTGTTTCCTTCCCAGTGTAAGAATTGGCTTGGTAGTTTGATTTGCCCTGTTCCCATCATGCACTGGGACAGGAACGGACTAATTTGCATATAGCCAGGTTCTGAGCTGGGATGGTGCAGTGAGCTAAAAAACGGTGTTGGATCTAGCCCTGATCTCTTGACTGGGTGAGAGTATTCTGCTTAATTCAGAAACTCTGTCCATCACCACCCCTTGTTGTTAAATATTTTGTCCACCCTAAGCATGGAAGGGTATACTCAGATGTGAGTCCCTTGCTCATTGCACCATCAGGATTCAAGCAAGTCGGGCCGACGATGGCTGAAATGCCATAAACCGGACCCCGGAAGCTTGTTTCCTTCCCAGTATAAGAATTGGCTTGGTAGTTTGGTTTGCCCTGTTCCCATCATGCACTGGGACAGGAACGGACTAATTTGCATATAGCCAGGTTCTGAGCTGGGATGGTGCAGTGAGCTAAGAAACGGTGTTGGATCTAGCCATGATCTCTTGACTGGGTGAGAGTATTCTGCTTAATTCAGAAACTCTGTCCATCACCACCCCTTGTTGTTAAATATTTTGTCCACCTTAAGCGTGGAAGGGTATACTCAGATGTGAGTCCCTTGCTCATTGCACCATCAGAATTCAAGCAAGCCGGGCCGACGACGGCTGAAAAGCCAGAAACCGGTCCCCGGAAGCTTGTTTCCTTCCCAGTGTAAGAATGTATTTATTTATTTATTTATTTTTGACACTTGTAAAGCGCTACTTATACCCTTAGGCGTCAAGGCGCTAAAACCATTATTGAAAGGGAGGGAGGTAAGAATAGGCAGGAGAAAAGAATGAACAGGGTGACAGTTAAGCATGATTAATGGGAAAACAGCCAGGTTTTCAGGAGTTTACGAAACTGAAACAGCGTAGCACTCCGTCTGATGTTGAGAGGCAAGGTGTTCCAAAATCTGGGGGCAGCCACAAGAAAGCGACGGTCTCCCCAGGACACTGTTTTGGTGCGTGGAACAGACAATTGATTGAGAGTGGCAGAGCGTAAAGCTCTTGTCGGTTTGTAAAATTGAAGTTTGTCTCTCAAGAAATGTGGTCCTTGGTTGTTAACTGATTTAAAGACTATACAGAAAGCCTTGAAGAGGATCCTTTTTTGTACAGTCAGCCAGTGCAGGTCTTTTATGTTTTGGGCAATAGGTTCAAACTTTGTTTTGCCGGTGATGAGACGAGCTGCTGCATTCTGTATAGTTTGAAGTTTTGTGGTGACTCGAGATTGCGCATTAAGAAATAAGCCATTACAGTAGTCCAGAGATGAAAGGACAAGAGCCGAGACCAGAGTCTTAATCGCCTGTTCGGGTAGAAATGGACGAATTTTGCGAATCATTTTTAATTTTAAGTGCGCTGTGGATGCTGTCTTATTAGCGTGATCCATAAAGTTCAAACCATCGTCGAAGATAACCCCCAGATTCCTGACCTTCGAGATCGGTGTGGGAGGGGTACCAAAGGTCTCTGGCCACCAACTGGTGGACCAGGCTGGAGACAAAGGGCCGAAGACAAGCACCTCAGTTTTCTCTGAGTTCAGCTTTAAACAATTGGTTTCCATCCAGTCTCCTATGTCTAGGAGCCCTTTCTTAAATTTTTCGGCTACTTGCTCTCCGTCCCCCTTGATCGCCAGCACTAGTTGGGTGTCATCAGCGTACGAGGTAAGGCTCATCCCGTGAGCTTTGATGGTCTTAGCTAGGTCCGACACATAGATGTTAAAAAGTGTCGGACTAAGGGATGAGCCTTGAGGGACACCACAGGGGGCGGAGAGTTGTGCTGATTGAAAGGGTCCTAGGATGACCGCCTGCGTTCTATTGGCAAGGAAGGAGGCTATTAAGTTTTTGGCAGAGTGACAGATGCCAAATCCTTGGACACGGCCGACCAAGATGTTGTGGTCGACCGTGTCAAAAGCCGCTGAAAGGTCTAACAGAACCAATATGGCAGTGCCACCTTGGTCCCTAATCTCCCTGATGTCATCCGCGGCTTTAATCAGGGCGGTCTCAGTCCCGTGAAATTTACGGAACCCGAACTGTGTATCGTCCAGGAGCTGGTTATACTCGATGAACTCAGAGATCTGGATGTTCATAATCTTTTCGATGGTCTTAGCAATGAACGGTAAGCTGGCAATTGGTCGATAATTTTTCAGCTCATTTTTATCGAGCGAAGGTTTTTTTTAGCAGGGGCTTTAGTAGCGTGTTTTTGAGTGAATTAGGGTATTGGCCTGACCCCAGTATCAGATTACAGACATGTGTGAGAGCCGGCAGGATGACTTCTAAAGCTGGTCTGAGTACCGATAGGGGACAAGGGTCGAGGGGGGAGCCTGATTTAATGGTCAGCAGTGTGTTTTTTATTTGTTCCTGGCTAACTGATTGGAAGCACGGGAAAACATTCGCCAAGGAGGAGATGACGGGAGATGTGGCGACAGAATTGGCTTGATAGTTTGGTTTAACCTGTTCCCATCATGCACTGGGACAGGAACGGACTAATTTGCATATAGCCAGGTTCTGAGCTGGGATGGTGCAGTGAGCTAAAAAACGGTGTTGGATCTAGCCCTGATCTCTTGACTGGGTGAGAGTATTCTGCTTCATTCAGAAACTTTGTCCATCACCACCCCTTGTTGTTAAATATTTTGTCCACCCAAAGCATGGAAGGGTATACTCAGATGTGAGTCCCTTGCTCATTGCACCATCAGGATTCAAGCAAGCCGGGCCGACGACGGCTGAAATGTCACAAACCAGTCCCCGGAAGCTTGTTTCCTTCCCAGTGTAAGAATTGGCTTGGTAGTTTGGTTTGACCTGTTCCCATCATGCACTGGGACAGGAACGGACTAATTTGCATATAGCCAGGTTCTGAGCTGTGATGGTGCAGTGAGCTAAAAAACGGTGTTGGATCTAGCCCTGATCTCTTGACTGGGTGAGAGTATTCTGCTTAATTCAGAAACTCTGTCAATCACCACCCCTTGTTGTTAAATATTTTGTCCACCCAAAGCATGGAAGGGTATTCTCAGATGTGAATCCCTTGCTCATTGCACCATCAGGATTCAAGCAAGCCGGGCCGACGACGGCTGAAATGCCACAAACCGGTACCCGGAAGCTTGTTTCCTTCCCAGTGTAAGAATTGGCTTGGTAGTTTGGTTTGCCCTGTTCCCATCATGCACTGGGACAGGAACGGACTAATTTGCATATAGGCAGGTTCTTAGCTGGGATGGTGCAGTGAGCTAAAAAATGGTGTTGGATCTAGCCCTGATCTCTTGACTGGGTGAGAGTATTCTGCTTAATTCAGAAACTCTGTCCATCACCACCCCTTGTTGTTAAATATTTTGTCCACCCTAAGTGTGGAAGGGTATACTCAGATGTGAGTCCCTTGCTCATTGCACCATCAGGATTCAAGCAAGCCAGGCCGACGACGGCTGAAATGCCAAAAACCGGTCCCCGGAAGCTTGTTTCCTTCCCAGTGTAAGAATTGGCTTGGTAGTTTGGTTTGCCCTGTTCCCATCATGCACTGGGACAGGAACGGACTAATTTGCATATAGCCAGGTTCTGAGCCGGGATGGTGCAGTGAGCTAAAAAACGGTGTTGGATCTAGCCCTGATCTCTTGACTGGGTGAGAGTATTCTGCTTAATTCAGAAACTCTGTCCATCACCACCCCTTGTTGTTAAATATTTTGTCCACCCTAAGCATGGAAGGGTATACTCAGATGTGAGTCCCTTGCTCATTGCACCATCAGGATTCAAGCAAGCCGGGCCGACGACGGCTGAAATGCCATAAACCGGTCCCCGGAAGCTTGTTTCCTTCCCAGTGTAAGAATTGGCTTGGTAGTTTGGTTTGCCCTGTTCCCATCATGCACTGGGACAGGAACGGACTAATTTGCATACAGCCAGGTTCTGAGCTGGGATGGTGCAGTGAGCTAAAAAACGGTGTTGGATCTAGCCCTGATCTCTTGACTGGGTGAGAGTATTCTGCTTAATTCAGAAACTCTGTCCATCACTACCCCTTGTTGTTAAATATTTTGTCCACCCTAAGCGTGGAAGGGTATACTCAGATGTGAGTCCCTTGCTCATTGCACCATCAGGATTCAAGCGAGCCGGGCCGACGACGGCTGAAATGCCAAAAACCGGTCCCCGGAAGCTTGTTTCCTTCCCAGTGTAAGAATTGGCTTGGTAGTTTGGTTTGCCCTGTTCCCATCATGCACTGGGACAGGAACGGACTAATTTGCATATAGGCAGGTTCTTAGCTGGGATGGTGCAGTGAGCTAAAAAATGGTGTTGGATCTATCCCTGATCTCTTGACTGGGTGAGAGTATTCTGCTTAATTCAGAAACTCTGTCCATCACCACCCCTTGTTGTTAAATATTTTGTCCACCCTAAGCGTGGAAGGGTATACTCAGATGTGAGTCCCTTGCTCATTGCACCATCAGGATTCAAGCAAGCCAGGCCGACGACGGCTGAAATGCCAGAAACCGGTCCCCGGAAGCTTGTTTCCTTCCCAGTGTAAGAATTGGCTTGGTAGTTTGGTTTACCCTGTTCCCATCATGCACTGGGACAGGAACGGACTAATTTGCATATAGCCAGGTTCTGAGCTGGGATGGTGCAGTGAGTTAAAAAACGGTGTTGGATCTAGCGCTGATCTCTTGACTGGGTGAGAGTATTCTGCTTAATTCAGAAACTCTGTCCATCACCACCCCTTGTTGTTAAATATTTTGTCCACCCTAAGCATGGAAGGGTATACTCAGATGTGAGTCCCTTGCTCATTGCACCATCAGGATTCTTCAAGCAAGCCGGGCCGACGACGGCTGAAATGCCATAAACTGGTCCCCGGAAGCTTGTTTCCTTCCCAGTGTAAGAATTGGCTTGGTAGTTTGGTTTGCCCTGTTCCCATCATGCACTGGGACAGGAACGGACTAATTTGCATACAGCCAGGTTCTGAGCTGGGATGGTGCAGTGAGCTAAAAAACAGTGTTGGATCTAGCCCTGATCTCTTGACTGGGTGAGAGTATTCTGCTTAATTCAGAAACTCTGTCCATCACCACCCCTTGTTGTTAAATATTTTGTCCACCCTAAGCGTGGAAGGGTATACTCAGATGTGAGTCCCTTGCTCATTGCACCATCAGAATTCAAGCAAGCCGGGCCGACGACGGCTGAAATGCCAGAAACTGGTCCCCGGAAGCTTGTTTCCTTCCCAGTGTAAGAATTGGCTTGGTTGTTCGGTTTACTCTGTTCCCATCATGCACTGGGACAGGAACGGACTAATTTGCATATAGCCTGATTCTGAGCTGGGATGGTGCAGTGAGCTAAAAAACGGTGTTGGATCTAGCCCTGATCTCTTGACTGGGTGAGAGTATTCTTCTTAATTCAGAAACTCTGTCAATCACCACCCCTTGTTGGTAAATATTTTGTCCACCCAAATCATGGAAGGGTATACTCAGATGTGAGTCCCTTGCTCATTGCACCATCAGGATTCAAGCAAGCCGGGCCGACGACGGCTGAAATGCCACAAACTGGTCCCCGGAAGCTTGTTTCCTTGCCAGTGTAAGAATTGGCTTGGTAGTTTGGTTTGCCCTGTTCCCATCATACACTGGGACAGGAACGGACTACTTTGCATATAGCCAGGTTCTGAGCTGGGATGGTGCAGTGAGCTAAAAAACGGTGTTGGATCTAGCCCTCATCTCTTGACTGGGTGAGAGTATTCTGCTTAATTCAGAAACTCTGTCCATCACCACCCCTTGTTGTTAAATATTTTGTCCACCCTAAGCGTGGAAGGGTATACTCAGATGTGAGTCCCTTGCTCAATGCACCATCAGGATTCAAGCAAGCCGGGCCGACGATGGCTGAAATGCCAAAAACCGGTCCCCGGAAGCTTGTTTCCTTCCCAGTGTAAGAATTGGCTTGGTAGTTTGGTTTGCCCTGTTCCCATCATGCACTGGGACAGGAACAGACTAATTTGCATATAGCCAGGTTCTGAGCTGGGATGGTGCAGTGAGCTAAAAAACAGTGTTGGATCTAGCCCTGATCTCTTGACTGGGTGAGAGTATTCTGCTTAATTCAGAAACTCTGTCCATCACCACCCCTTGTTGTTAAATATTTTGTCCACCCTAAGCGTGGAAGGGTATACTCAGATGTGAGTCCCTTGCTCATTGCACCATCAGGATTCAAGAAAGCCAGGCCGACGACGGCTGAAATGCCAGAAACCGGTCCCCGGAAGCTTGTTTCCTTCCCAGTGTAAGAATTGGCTTGGTAGTTTGGTTTGCCCTGTTCTTATCATGCACTGGGTCAGGAACGGACTAATTTGCATATAGGCAGGTTCTTAGCTGGGATGGTGCAGTGAGCTAAAAAACGGTGTTAGATCTAGCCCTGATCTCTTGACTGGGTGAGAGCATTCTGCTTAATTCAGAAACTCTGTCCATCACCACCCCTTGTTGTTAAATATTTTGTCCACCCTTAGCGTGGAAGGGTATACACAGATGTGAGTCCCTTGCTCATTGCACCATCAGGATTCAAGCAAGCCAGGCCGACGACGGCTGAAATGCCAGAAACCGGTCCCCGGAAGCTTGTTTCCTTCCCAGTGTAAGAATTGGCTTGGTAGTTTGGTTTGCCCTGTTCCCATCATGCACTGAGACAGGAACGGACTAATTTGCATATAGCCAGGTTGTGAGCTGGGATGGTCAGTGAGCTAAAAAACGGTGTTGGATCTAGCCCTGATCTCTTGACTGGGTGAGAGTATTCTGCTTCATTCAGAAACTCTGTCCATCACCACCCCTTGTTGTTAAATATTTTGTCCACCCAAAGCATGGAAGGGTATACTCAGATGTGAGTCCCTTGCTCATTGCACCATCAGGATTCAAGCAAGCTGGGCCGACGACGGCTGGAATGCCACAAACCGGACCCCGGAAGCTTGTTTCCTTCCCAGTGTAAGAATTGGCTTGGTAGTTTGGTTTGCCCTGTTCCCATCATGCACTGGGACAGGAACAGACTAATTTGCATATAGCCAGGTTCTGAGCTGGGATGGTGCAGTGAGCTAAAAAACGGTTTTGGATTTAGCCCTGATCTCTTGACTGGGTGAGAGTATTCTGCTTAATTCAGAAACTCTGTCCATCACCACCCCTTGTTGTTAAATATTTTGTCCACCCTAAGCGTGGAAGGGTATACTCAGATGTAAGTCCCTTGCTCATTGCACCATCAGGATTCAAGCAAGCCGGGCCGACGACGGCTGAAATGCCAGAAACCGTTCCCCGGAAGCTTGTTTCCTTCCCAGTGTAAGAATTGGCTTGGTAGTTTGGTTTGCCCTGTTCCCATCATGCACTGGGACAGGAACTGACTAATTTGCATATAGCCAGGTTCTGAGCTGGGATGGTGCAGTGAGCTAAAAAACGGTGTTGGATCTAGCCCTGATCTCTTGACTGGGTGAGAGTATTCTGCTTAATTCAGAAACTCTGTCCATCACCACCCCTTGTTGTTAAATATTTTGTCCACCCTAAGCGTGGAAGGGTATACTCAGATGTGAGTCCCTTGCTCATTGCACCATCAGGATTCAAGCAAGCCGGGCCGACGACGGCTGAAATGCCAGAAACCGGTCCCCGGAAGCTTGTTTCCTTCCCAGTGTAAGAATTGGCTTGGTAGTTTGGTTTGCCCTGTTCCCATCATGCACTGGGACAGGAACGGACTAATTTGCATATAGCCAGGTTCTGAGCTGGGATGGTGCAGTGAGCTAAAAAACGGTGTTGGATCTAGCCCTGATCTCTTGACTGGGTGAGAGTATTCTGCTTAATTCAGAAACTCTGTCCATCACCACCCCTTGTTGTTAAATATTTTGTCCACCCTAAGCGTGGAAGGGTATACTCAGATGTGAGTCCCTTGCTCATTCCACCATCAGAATTCAAGCAAGCCGGGCCGACGACGGCTGAAATGCCAGAAACCGGTCCCCGGAAGCTTGTTTCCTTCCCAGTGTAAGAATTGGCTTGGTAGTTTGGTTTACCCTGTTCCCATCATGCACTGGGACAGGAACGGACTAATTTGCATATAGCCAGGTTCTGAGCTGGGATGGTTTAGTGAGCTAAAAAACGGTGTTGGATCTAGCCCTGATCTCTTGACTGGGTGAGAGTATTCTGCTTCATTCAGAAACTTTGTCCATCACCACCCCTTGTTGTTAAATATTTTGTCCACCCAAAGCATGGAAGGGTATACTCAGATGTGAGTCCCTTGCTCATTGCACCATCAGGATTCAAGCAAGCCGGGCCGACGACGGCTGAAATGTCACAAACCGGTCCCCGGAAGCTTGTTTCCTTCCCAGTGTAAGAATTGGCTTGGTAGTTTGGTTTGCCCTGTTCCCATCATGCACTGGGACAGGAACGGACTAATTTGCATATAGCCAGGTTCTGAGCTGAGATGGTGCAGTGAGCTAAAAAACGGTGTTGGATCTAGCCCTGATCTCTTGACTGGGTGAGAGTATTCTGCTTAATTCAGAAACTCTGTCAATCACCACCCCTTGTTGTTAAATATTTTGTCCACCCAAAGCATGGAAGGGTATACTCAGATGTGAGTCCCTTGCTCATTGCACCATCAGGATTCAAGCAAGCCGGGCCGACGACGGCTGAAATGCCAAAAACCGGTCCCCGGAAGCTTGTTTCCTTCCCAGTGTAAGAATTGGCTTGGTAGTTTGGTTTGCCCTGTTCCCATCATGCACTGGGACAGGAACAGACTAATTTGCATATATCCAGGTTCTGAGCTGGGATGGTGCAGTGAGCTAAAAAACGGTGTTGGATCTAGCCCTGATCTCTTGACTGGGTGAGAGTATTCTGCTTAATTCAGAAACTCTGTCCATCACCACCCCTTGTTGTTACATATTTTGTCCACCCTAAGCGTGGAAGGGTATACTCAGATGTGAGTCCCTTGCTCAATGCACCATCAGGATTCAAGCAAGCCGGGCCGACGACGGCTGAAATGCCAAAAACCGGTCCCCGGAAGCTTGTTTCCTTCCCAGTGTAAGAATTGGCTTGGTAGTTTGGTTTGCCCTGTTCCCATCATGCACTGGGACAGGAACGGACTAATTTGCATATAGGCAGGTTCTTAGCTGGGATGGTGCAGTGAGCTAAAAAATGGTGTTGGATCTAGCCCTGATCTCTTGACTGGGTGAGAGTATTCTGCTTAATTCAGAAACTCTGTCCATCACCACCCCTTGTTGTTAAATATTTTGTCCACCCTAAGCATGGAAGGGTATACCCAGATGTGAGTCCCTTGCTCATTGCACCATCAGGATTCAAGCAAGCCGGGCCGACGACGGCTGAAATGCCATAAACCGGTCCCCGGAGGCTTGTTTCCTTCCCAGTGTAAGAATTGGCTTGGTAGTTTGGTTTGCCCTGTTCCCATCATGCACTGGGACAGGAACGGACTAATTTGCATACAGCCAGGTTCTGAGCTGGGATGGTGCAGTGAGCTAAAAAACGGTGTTGGATCTAGCCCTGATCTCTTGACTGGGTGAGAGTATTCTGCTTAATTCAGAAACTCTGTCCATCACCACCCCTTGTTGTTAAATATTTTGTCCACCCTAAGCGTGGAAGGGTATACTCAGATGTGAGTCCCTTGCTCATTGCACCATCAGAATTCAAGCAAGCCGGGCCGACGACGGCTGAAATGCCAGAAACTGGTCCCCGGAAGCTTGTTTCCTTCCCAGTGTAAGAATTGGCTTGGTAGTTTGGTTTACCCTGTTCCCATCATGCACTGGGACAGGAACGGACTAATTTGCATATAGCCAGGTTCTGAACTGGGATGGTGCAGTGAGCTAAAAAACGGTGTTGGATCTAGCCCTGATCTCTTGACTGGGTGAGAGTATTCTGCTTCATTCAGAAACTTTGTCCATCACCACCCCTTGTTGTTAAATATTTTGTCCACCCAAAGCATGGAAGGGTATACTCAGATGTGAGTCCCTTGCTCATTGCACCATCAGGATTCAAGCAAGCCGGGCCGACGACGGCTGAAATGTCACAAACCGGTCCCCGGAAGCTTGTTTCCTTCCCAGTGTAAGAATTGGCTTGGTAGTTTGGTTTGCCCTGTTCCCATCATGCACTGGGACAGGAACGGACTAATTTGCATATAGCCAGGTTCTGAGCTGAGATGGTGCAGTGAGCTAAAAAACGGTGTTGGATCTAGCCCTGATCTCTTGACTGGGTGAGAGTATTCTGCTTAATTCAGAAACTCTGTCAATCACCACCCCTTGTTGTTAAATATTTTGTCCACCCAAAGCATGGAAGGGTATACTCAGATGTGAGTCCCTTGCTCATTGCACCATCAGGATTCAAGCAAGCCGGGCCGAGGACGGCTGAAATGCCAAAAACCGGTCCCCGGAAGCTTGTTTCCTTCCCAGTGTAAGAATTGGCTTGGTAGTTTGGTTTGCCCTGTTCCCATCATGCACTGGGACAGGAACAGACTAATTTGCATATAGCCAGGTTCTGAGCTGGGATGGTGCAGTGAGCTAAAAAACGGTGTTGGATCTAGCCCTGATCTCTTGACTGGGTGAGAGTATTCTGCTTAATTCAGAAACTCTGTCCATCACCACCCCTTGTTGTTAAATATTTTGTCTACCCTAAGCGTGGAAGGGTATACTCAGATGTGAGTCCCTTGCTCAATGCACCATCAGGATTCAAGCAAGCCGGGCCGACGACGGCTGAAATGCCAAAAACCGGTCTCTGGAAGCTTGTTTCCTTCCCAGTGTAAGAATTGGCTTGGTAGTTTGGTTTACTCTGTTCCCATCATGCACTGGGACAGGAACGGACTAATTTGCATATAGCCAGATTCTGAGCTGGGATGGTGCAGTGAGCTAAAAAACGGTGTTGGATCTAGCCCTGATCTCTTGACTGGGTGAGAGTATTCTGCTTCATTCAGAAACTCTGTCCATCACCAACCCTTGTTGTTAAATATTTTGTCCACCCAAAGCATGGAAGGGTATACTCAGATGTGAGTCCCTTGCTCATTGCACCATCAGGATTCAAGCAAGCCGGGCCGACGACGGCTGAAATGCCACAAACCGGTCCCCGGAAGCTTGTTTCCTTCCCAGTGTAAGAATTGGCTTGGTAGTTTGGTTTGCCCTGTTCCCATCATGCACTGGGACAGGAACGGACTAATTTGCATATAGCCAGGTTCTGAGCTGGGATGGTGCAGTGAGCTAAAAAACGGTGTTGGATTTAGCCCTGATCTCTTGACTGGGTGAGAGTATTCTGCTTAATTCAGAAACTCTGTCCATCTCAACCCCTTGTTGTTAAATATTTTGTCCACCCTAAGCGTGGAAGGGTATACTCAGATGTGAGTCCCTTGCTCATTGCACCATCAGGATTCAAGCAAGCCGGGCCGACGACGGCTGAAATGCCAGAAACCACTCCCCGGAAGCTTGTTTCCTTCCCAGTATAAGAATTGGCTTGGTAGTTTGGTTTGCCCTGTTCCCATAATGCACTGGGACAGGAACGGACTAATTTGCATATAGCCAGGTTCTGAGCTGAGATGGTGCAGTGAGCTAAAAAACGGTGTTGGATCTAGCCCTGATCTCTTGACTGGGTGAGAGTATTCTTCTTAATTCAGAAACTCTGTCAATCACCACCCCTTGTTGTTAAATATTTTGTCCACCCAAAGCATGGAAGGGTATACTCAGATGTGAGTCCCTTGCTCATTGCACCATCAGGATTCAAGCAAGCCGGGCCGACGACGGCTGAAATGCCACAAACCGATCCCCGGAAGCTTGTTTCCTTCCCAGTGTAAGAATTGGCTTGGTAGTTTGGTTTGCCCTGTTCCCATCATGCACTGGGACAGGAACGGACTAATTTGCATATAGCCAGGTTCTGAGCTGGGATGGTGCAGTGAGCTAAAAAACGGTGTTGGATCTAGCCCTCATCTCTTGACTGGGTGAGAGTATTCTGCTTAATTCAGAAACTCTGTCCATCACCACCCCTTGTTGTTAAATATTTTGTCCACCCTAAGCGTGGAAGGGTATACTCAGATGTGAGTCCCTTGCTCAATGCACCATCAGGATTCAAGCAAGCCGGGCCGACGACGGCTGAAATGCCAAAAACCGGTCCCCGGAAGCTTGTTTCCTTCCCAGTGTAAGAATTGGCTTGGTAGTTTGGTTTGCCCTGTTCCCATCATGCACTGGGACAGGAACGGACTAATTTGCATATAGCCAGGTTCTGAGCTGGGATGGTGCAGTGAGCTAAAAAACGGTGTTGGATCTAGCCCTGATCTCTTGACTGGGTGAGAGTATTCTGCTTAATTCAGAAACTCTGTCCATCACCACCCCTTGTTGTTAAATATTTTGTCCACCCTAAGCGTGGAAGGGTATACTCAGATGTGAGTCCCTTGCTCATTGCACCATCAGGATTCAAGCAAGCCGGGCCGACGACGGCTGAAATGCGAGAAACCGGTCCCCGGAAGCTTGTTTCCTTCCCAGTGTAAGAATGGGCTTGGTAGTTTGGTTTGCCCTGTTCCCATCATGCACTGGGACAGGAACGGACTAATTTGCATATAGGCAGGTTCTTAGCTGGGATGGTGCAGTGAGCTAAAAAACGGTGTTGGATCTAGCCCTGATCTCTTGACTGGGTGAGAGCATTCTGCCTAATTCAGAAACTCTGTCCATCACCACCCCTTGTTGTTAAATATTTTGTCCACCCTAAGCGTGGAAGGGTATACTCAGATGTGAGTCCCTTGCTCATTGCACCATCAGGATTCAAGCAAGCCAGGCCGACGACGGCTGAAATGCCAGAAACCGGTCCCCGGAAGCTTGTTTCCTTCCCAGTGTAAGAATTTGCTTGGTAGTTTGGTTTGCCCTGTTCCCATCATGCACTGGGACAGGAACGGACTAATTTGCATATAGCCAGGTTGTGAGCTGGGATGGTGCAGTGAACTAAAAAACGGTGTTGGATCTAGCCCTGATCTCTTGACTGGGTGAGAGTATTCTGCTTAATTCAGAAACTCTGTCCATCACCACCCCTTGTTGTTAAATATTTTGTCCACCCTAACATGGAAAAGTATACTCAGATGTGAGTCCCTTGCTCATTGCACCATCAGGATTCAAGCAAGCCGGGCCGACGATGGCTGAAATCATAAACCGGTCCCCGGAAGCTTGTGTCCTTCCCAGTGTAAGAATTGGCTTGGTAGTTTGGTTTACCCTGTTCCCGTCATGCACTGGGACAGGAACGGACTAATTTACATATAGCCAGGTTCTGAGCTGGGATGGTGCAGTGAGCTAAAAAACGGTGTTGGATCTAGCCCTGATCTCTTGACTGGGTGAGAGTATTCTGCTTCATTCAGAAACTCTGTCCATCACCACCCCTTGTTGTTAAATATTTTGTCCACCCAAAGCATGGAAGGGTATACTCAGATGTGAGTCCCTTGCTCATTGCACCATCAGGATTCAAGCAAGCTGGGCCGACGACGGCTGGAATGCCACAAACCGGACCCCGGAAGCTTGTTTCCTTCCCAGTGTAAGAATTGGCTTGGTAGTTTGGTTTGCCCTGTTCCCATCATGCACTGGGACAGGAACGGACTAATTTGCATATAGCCAGGTTCTGAGCTGGGATGGTGCAGTGAGCTAAAAAACGGTGTTGGATTTAGCCCTGATCTCTTGACTGGGTGAGAGTATTCTGCTTAATTCAGAAACTCTGTCCATCACCACCCCTTGTTGTTAAATATTTTGTCCACCCTAAGCGTGGAAGGGTATACTCAGATGTGAGTCCCTTGCTCATTGCACCATCAGGATTCAAGCAAGCCGGGCCGACGATGGCTGAAATGCCAGAAACCGGTCCCCGGAAGCTTGTTTCCTTCCCAGTGTAAGAATTGGCTTGGTAGTTTGGTTTGCCCTTTTCCCATCATGCACTGGGACAGGAACGGACTAATTTGCATATAGCGAGGTTCTGAGCTGGGATGGTGCAGTGAGCTAAAAAACGGTGTTGGATCTAGCCCTGATCTCTTGACTGGGTGAGAGTATTCTGCTTAATTCAGAAACTCTGTCCATCACCACCCCTTGTTGTTAAATATTTTGTCCACCCTAAGCGTGGAAGGGTATACTCAGATGTGAGTCCCTTGCTCATTGCACCATCAGGATTCAAGCAAGCCGGGCCGATGACGGCTGAAATGCCAGAAACCGTTCCCCGGAAGCTGGTTTCCTTCCCAGTGTAAGAATTGGCTTGGTAGTTTGGTTTGCCCTGTTCCCATAATGCACTGGGACAGGAACGGACTAATTTGCATATAGCCAGGTTCTGAGCTGAGATGGTGCAGTGAGCTAAAAAACGGTGTTGGATCTAGCCCTGATCTCTTGACTGGGTGAGAGTATTCTGCTTAATTCAGAAACTCTGTCAATCACCACCCCTTGTTGTTAAATATTTTGTCCACCCAAAGCATGGAAGGGTATACTCAGATGTGAGTCCCTTGCTCATTGCACCATCAGGATTCAAGCAAGCCGGGCCGACGACGGCTGAAATGCCACAAACTGGTCCCCGGAAGCTTGTTTCCTTCCCAGTGTAAGAATTGGCTTGGTAGTTTGGTTTGCCCTGTTCCCATCATGCACTGGGACAGGAACGGACTAATTTGCATATAGCCAGGTTCTGAGCTGGGATGGTGCAGTGAGCTAAAAAACGGTGTTGGATCTAGCCCTGATCTCTTGACTGGGTGAGAGTATTCTGCTTCATTCAGAAACTTTGTCCATCACCACCCCTTGTTGTTAAATATTTTGTCCACCCAAAGCATGGAAGGGTATACTCAGATGTGAGTCCCTTGCTCATTGCACCATCAGGATTCAAGCAAGCCGGGCCGACGACGGCTGAAATGTCACAAACCGGTCCCTGGAAGCTTGTTTCCTTCCCAGTGTAAGAATTGGCTTGGTAGTTTGGTTTGCCCTGTTCCCATCATGCACTGGGACAGGAACGGACTAATTTGCATATAGCCAGGTTCTGAGCTGAGATGGTGCAGTGAGCTAAAAAACGGTGTTGGATCCAGCCCTGATCTCTTGACTGGGTGAGAGTATTCTGCTTAATTCAGAAACTCTGTCAATCACCACCCCTTGTTGTTAAATATTTTGTCCACCCTAAGCGTGGAAGGGTATACTCAGATGTGAGTCCCTTGCTCAATGCACCATCAGGATTCAAGCAAGCCGGGCCGACGACGGCTGAAATGCCAAAAACCGGTCCCCGGAAGCTTGTTTCCTTCCCAGTGTAAGAATTGGCTTGGTAGTTTGGTTTGCCCTGTTCCCATCATGCACTGGGACAGGAACGGACTAATTTGCATATAGCCAGGTTCTGAGCTGGGATGGTGCAGTGAGCTAAAAAACGGTGTTGGATCTAGCCCTGATCTCTTGACTGGGTGAGAGTATTCTGCTTAATTCAGAAACTCTGTCCATCACCACCCCTTGTTGTTAAATATTTTGTCCACCCTAAGCGTGGAAGGGTATACTCAGATGTGAGTCCCTTGCTCATTGCACCATCAGGATTCAAGCAAGCCGGGCCGACGACGGCTGAAATGCCAGAAACCGGTCCCCGGAAGCTTGTTTCCTTCCCAGTGTAAGAATTGGCTTGGTAGTTTGGTTTGCCCTGTTCCCATCATGCACTGGGACAGGAACGGACTAATTTGCATATAGGCAGGTTCTTAGCTGGGATGGTGCAGTGAGATAAAAAACGGTGTTGGATCTAGCCCTGATCTCTTGACTGGGTGAGAGCATTCTGCCTAATTCAGAAACTCTGTCCATCACCACCCCTTGTTGTTAAATATTTTGTCCACCCTAAGCGTGGAAGGGTATACTCAGATGTGAGTCCCTTGCTCATTGCACCATCAGGATTCAAGCAAGCCAGGCCGACGACGGCTGAAATGCCAGAAACCGGTCCCCGGAAGCTTGTTTCCTTCCCAGTGTAAGAATTTGCTTGGTAGTTTGGTTTGCCCTGTTCCCATCATGCACTGGGACAGGAACGGACTAATTTGCATATAGCCAGGTTGTGAGCTGGGATGGTGCAGTGAACTAAAAAACGGTGTTGGATCTAGCCCTGATCTCTTGACTGGGTGAGAGTATTCTGCTTAATTCAGAAACTCTGTCCATCACCACCCCTTGTTGTTAAATATTTTGTCCACCCTAACATGGAAGGGTATACTCAGATGTGAGTCCCTTGCTCATTGCACCATCAGGATTCAAGCAAGCCGGGCCGACGACGGCTGAAATGCCATAAACCGGTCCCCGGAAGCTTGTGTCCTTCCCAGTGTAAGAATTGGCTTGGTAGTTTGGTTTACCCTGTTCCCGTCATGCACTGGGACAGGAACGGACTAATTTACATATAGCCAGGTTCTGAGCTGGGATGGTGCAGTGAGCTAAAAAACGGTGTTGGATCTAGCCCTGATCTCTTGACTGGGTGAGAGTATTCTGCTTCATTCAGAAACTCTGTCCATCACCACCCCTTGTTGTTAAATATTTTGTCCACCCAAAGCATGGAAGGGTATACTCAGATGTGAGTCCCTTGCTCATTGCACCATCAGGATTCAAGCAAGCTGGGCCGACGACGGCTGGAATGCCACAAACCGGACCCCGGAAGCTTGTTTCCTTCCCAGTGTAAGAATTGGCTTGGTAGTTTGGTTTGCCCTGTTCCCATCATGCACTGGGACAGGAACGGACTAATTTGCATATAGCCAGGTTCTGAGCTGGGATGGTGCAGTGAGCTAAAAAACGGTGTTGGATTTAGCCCTGATCTCTTGACTGGGTGAGAGTATTCTGCTTAATTCAGAAACTCTGTCCATCACCACCCCTTGTTGTTAAATATTTTGTCCACCCTAAGCGTGGAAGGGTATACTCAGATGTGAGTCCCTTGCTCATTGCACCATCAGGATTCAAGCAAGCCAGGCCGACGATGGCTGAAATGCCAGAAACCGGTCCCCGGAAGCTTGTTTCCTTCCCAGTGTAAGAATTGGCTTGGTAGTTTGGTTTGCCCTTTTCCCATCATGCACTGGGACAGGAACGGAGGACTAATTTGCATATAGCCAGGTTCTGAGCTGGGATGGTACAGTGAGCTAAAAAACGGTGTTGGATCTAGCCCTGATCTCTTGACTGGGTGAGAGTATTCTGCTTAATTCAGAAACTCTGTCCATCACCACCCCTTGTTGTTAAATATTTTGTCCACCCTAAGCGTGGAAGGGTATACTCAGATGTGAGTCCCTTGCTCATTGCACCATCAGGATTCAAGCAAGTCGGGCCGATGACGGCTGAAATGCCAGAAACCGTTCCCCGGAAGCTGGTTTCCTTCCCAGTGTAAGAATTGGCTTGGTAGTTTGGTTTGCCCTGTTCCCATAGTGCACTGGGACAGGAACGGACTAATTTGCATATAGCCAGGTTCTGAGCTGAGATGGTGCAGTGAGCTAAAAAACGGTGTTGGATCTAGCCCTGATCTCTTGACTGGGTGAGAGTATTCTGCTTAATTCAGAAACTCTGTCAATCACCACCCCTTGTTGTTAAATATTTTGTCCACCCAAAGCATGGAAGGGTATACTCAGATGTGAGTCCCTTGCTCATTGCACCATCAGGATTCAAGCAAGCCGGGCCGACGACGGCTGAAATGCCACAAACCGGTCCCCGGAAGCTTGTTTCCTTCCCAGTGTAAGAATTGGCTTGGTAGTTTGGTTTGCCCTGTTCCCATCATGCACTGGGACAGGAACGGACTAATTTGCATATAGCCAGGTTCTGAGCTGGGATGGTGCAGTGAGCTAAAAAAACGGTGTTGGATCTAGCCCTGATCTCTTGACTGGGTGAGAGTATTCTGCTTCATTCAGAAACTTTGTCCATCACCACCCCTTGTTGTTAAATATTTTGTCCACCCAAAGCATGGAAGGGTATACTCAGATGTGAGTACCTTGCTCATTGCACCATCAGGATTCAAGCAAGCCGGGCCGACGACGGCTGAAATGTCACAAACCGGTCCCCGGAAGCTTGTTTCCTTCCCAGTGTAAGAATTGGCTTGGTAGTTTGGTTTGCCCTGTTCCCATCATGCACTGGGACAGGAACGGACTAATTTGCATATAGCCAGGTTCTGACCTGAGATGGTGCAGTGAGCTAAAAAACGGTGTTGGATCCAGCCCTGATCTCTTGACTGGGTGAGAGTATTCTGCTTAATTCAGAAACTCTGTCAATCACCACCCCTTGTTGTTAAATATTTTGTCCACCCAAAGCATGGAAGGGTATACTCAGATGTGAGTCCCTTGCTCATTGCACCATCAGGATTCAAGCAAGCCGGGCCGACGACGGATGAAATGCCACAAACCGGTCCCCGGAAGCTTGTTTCCTTCCCAGTGTAAGAATTGGCTTGGTAGTTTGGTTTGCCCTGTTCCCATCATGCACTGGGACAGGAACAGACTAATTTGCATATAGCCAGGTTCTGAGCTGGGATGGTGCAGTGAGCTAAAAAACGGTGTTGGATCTAGCCCTGATCTCTTGACTGGGTGAGAGTATTCTGCTTAATTCAGAAACTCTGTCCATCACCACCCCTTGTTGTTAAATATTTTGTCCACCCTAAGCGTGGAAGGGTATACTCAGATGTGAGTCCCTTGCTCAATGCACCATCAGGATTCAAGCAAGCCGGGCCGACGACGGCTGAAATGCCATAAACCGGTCCCCGGAAGCTTGTTTCCTTCCCAGTGTAAGAATTGGCTTGGTAGTTTGGTTTGCCCTGTTCCCATCATGCACTGGGACAGGAACGGACTAATTTGCATACAGCCAGGTTCTGAGCTGGGATGGTGCAGTGAGCTAAAAAACGGTGTTGGATCTAGCCCTGATCTCTTGACTGGGTGAGAGTATTCTGCCTAATTCAGAAACTCTGTCCATCACCACCCCTTGTTGTTAAATATTTTGTCCACCCTAAGCGTGGAAGGGTATACTCAGATGTGAGTCCCTTGCTCATTGCACCATCAGGATTCAAGCAAGCCGGGCCGACGACGGCTGAAATGCCACAAACCGGTCCCCGGAAGCTTGTTTCCTTCCCAGTGTAAGAATTGGCTTGGTAGTTTGGTTTGCCCTGTTCCCATCATGCACTGGGACAGGAACAGACTAATTTGCATATAGCCAGGTTCTGAGCTGGGATGGGTCAGTGAGCTAAAAAACGGTGTTGGATCTAGCCCTGATCTCTTGACTGGGTGAGAGTATTCTGCTTAATTCAGAAACTCTGTCCATCACCACCCCTTGTTGTTAAATATTTTGTCCACCCTAAGCGTGGAAGGGTATACTCAGATGTGAGTCCCTTGCTCAATACACCATCAGGATTCAAGCAAGCCGGGCCGACGACGGCTGAAATGCCAAAAACCGGTCCCCGGAAGCTTGTTTCCTTCCCAGTGTAAGAATTGGCTTGATAGTTTGGTTTGCCCTGTTCCCATCATGCACTGGGACAGGAACGGACTAATTTGCATATAGGCAGGTTCTTAGCTGGGATGGTGCAGTGAGCTAAAAAATAGTGTTGGATCTAGCCCTGATCTCTTGACTGGGTGAGAGTATTCTGCTTAATTCAGAAACTCTGTCCATCACCACCCCTTGTTGTTAAATATTTTGTCCACCCTAAGCGTGGAAGGGTATACTCAGATGTGAGTCCCTTGCTCATTGCACCATCAGGATTCAAGCAAGCCAGGCCGACGACGGCTGAAATGCCAGAAACCGGTCCCCGGAAGCTTGTTTCCTTCCCAGTGTAAGAATTGGCTTGGTAGTTTGGTTTGCCCTGTTCCCATCATGCACTGGGACAGGAACGGACTAATTTGCATATAGCCAGGTTTTGAGCTGGGATGGTGCAGTGAGCTAAAAAACGGTGTTGGATCTAGCCCTGATCTCTTGACTGGGTGAGAGTATTCTGCTTAATTCAGAAACTCTGTCCATCACCACCCCTTGTTGTTAAATATTTTGTCCACCCTAAGCATGGAAGGGTATACTCAGATGTGAGTCCCTTGCTCATTGCACCATCAGGATTCTTCAAGCAAGCCGGGCCGACGACGGCTGAAATGCCACAAACCGGTACCCGGAAGCTTGTTTCCTTCCCAGTGTAAGAATTGGCTTGGTAGTTTGGTTTGCCCTGTTCCCATCATGCACTGGGACAGGAACGGACTAATTTGCATATAGGCAGGTTCTTAGCTGGGATGGTGCAGTGAGCTAAAAAATGGTGTTGGATCTAGCCCTGATCTCTTGACTGGGTGAGAGTATTCTGCTTAATTCAGAAACTCTGTCCATCACCACCCCTTGTTGTTAAATATTTTGTCCACCCTAAGTGTGGAAGGGTATACTCAGATGTGAGTCCCTTGCTCATTGCACCATCAGGATTCAAGCAAGCCAGGCCGACGACGGCTGAAATGCCAAAAACCGGTCCCCGGAAGCTTGTTTCCTTCCCAGTGTAAGAATTGGCTTGGTAGTTTGGTTTGCCCTGTTCCCATCATGCACTGGGACAGGAACGGACTAATTTGCATATAGCCAGGTTCTGAGCCGGGATGGTGCAGTGAGCTAAAAAACGGTGTTGGATCTAGCCCTGATCTCTTGACTGGGTGAGAGTATTCTGCTTAATTCAGAAACTCTGTCCATCACCACCCCTTGTTGTTAAATATTTTGTCCACCCTAAGCATGGAAGGGTATACTCAGATGTGAGTCCCTTGCTCATTGCACCATCAGGATTCAAGCAAGCCGGGCCGACGACGGCTGAAATGCCATAAACCGGTCCCCGGAAGCTTGTTTCCTTCCCAGTGTAAGAATTGGCTTGGTAGTTTGGTTTGCCCTGTTCCCATCATGCACTGGGACAGGAACGGACTAATTTGCATACAGCCAGGTTCTGAGCTGGGATGGTGCAGTGAGCTAAAAAACGGTGTTGGATCTAGCCCTGATCTCTTGACTGGGTGAGAGTATTCTGCTTAATTCAGAAACTCTGTCCATCACTACCCCTTGTTGTTAAATATTTTGTCCACCCTAAGCGTGGAAGGGTATACTCAGATGTGAGTCCCTTGCTCATTGCACCATCAGGATTCAAGCGAGCCGGGCCGACGACGGCTGAAATGCCAAAAACCGGTCCCCGGAAGCTTGTTTCCTTCCCAGTGTAAGAATTGGCTTGGTAGTTTGGTTTGCCCTGTTCCCATCATGCACTGGGACAGGAACGGACTAATTTGCATATAGGCAGGTTCTTAGCTGGGATGGTGCAGTGAGCTAAAAAATGGTGTTGGATCTATCCCTGATCTCTTGACTGGGTGAGAGTATTCTGCTTAATTCAGAAACTCTGTCCATCACCACCCCTTGTTGTTAAATATTTTGTCCACCCTAAGCGTGGAAGGGTATACTCAGATGTGAGTCCCTTGCTCATTGCACCATCAGGATTCAAGCAAGCCAGGCCGACGACGGCTGAAATGCCAGAAACCGGTCCCCGGAAGCTTGTTTCCTTCCCAGTGTAAGAATTGGCTTGGTAGTTTGGTTTACCCTGTTCCCATCATGCACTGGGACAGGAACGGACTAATTTGCATATAGCCAGGTTCTGAGCTGGGATGGTGCAGTGAGTTAAAAAACGGTGTTGGATCTAGCGCTGATCTCTTGACTGGGTGAGAGTATTCTGCTTAATTCAGAAACTCTGTCCATCACCACCCCTTGTTGTTAAATATTTTGTCCACCCTAAGCATGGAAGGGTATACTCAGATGTGAGTCCCTTGCTCATTGCACCATCAGGATTCTTCAAGCAAGCCGGGCCGACGACGGCTGAAATGCCATAAACTGGTCCCCGGAAGCTTGTTTCCTTCCCAGTGTAAGAATTGGCTTGGTAGTTTGGTTTGCCCTGTTCCCATCATGCACTGGGACAGGAACGGACTAATTTGCATACAGCCAGGTTCTGAGCTGGGATGGTGCAGTGAGCTAAAAAACAGTGTTGGATCTAGCCCTGATCTCTTGACTGGGTGAGAGTATTCTGCTTAATTCAGAAACTCTGTCCATCACCACCCCTTGTTGTTAAATATTTTGTCCACCCTAAGCGTGGAAGGGTATACTCAGATGTGAGTCCCTTGCTCATTGCACCATCAGAATTCAAGCAAGCCGGGCCGACGACGGCTGAAATGCCAGAAACTGGTCCCCGGAAGCTTGTTTCCTTCCCAGTGTAAGAATTGGCTTGGTTGTTCGGTTTACTCTGTTCCCATCATGCACTGGGACAGGAACGGACTAATTTGCATATAGCCTGATTCTGAGCTGGGATGGTGCAGTGAGCTAAAAAACGGTGTTGGATCTAGCCCTGATCTCTTGACTGGGTGAGAGTATTCTTCTTAATTCAGAAACTCTGTCAATCACCACCCCTTGTTGGTAAATATTTTGTCCACCCAAATCATGGAAGGGTATACTCAGATGTGAGTCCCTTGCTCATTGCACCATCAGGATTCAAGCAAGCCGGGCCGACGACGGCTGAAATGCCACAAACTGGTCCCCGGAAGCTTGTTTCCTTGCCAGTGTAAGAATTGGCTTGGTAGTTTGGTTTGCCCTGTTCCCATCATGCACTGGGACAGGAACGGACTACTTTGCATATAGCCAGGTTCTGAGCTGGGATGGTGCAGTGAGCTAAAAAACGGTGTTGGATCTAGCCCTCATCTCTTGACTGGGTGAGAGTATTCTGCTTAATTCAGAAACTCTGTCCATCACCACCCCTTGTTGTTAAATATTTTGTCCACCCTAAGCGTGGAAGGGTATACTCAGATGTGAGTCCCTTGCTCAATGCACCATCAGGATTCAAGCAAGCCGGGCCGACGATGGCTGAAATGCCAAAAACCGGTCCCCGGAAGCTTGTTTCCTTCCCAGTGTAAGAATTGGCTTGGTAGTTTGGTTTGCCCTGTTCCCATCATGCACTGGGACAGGAACAGACTAATTTGCATATAGCCAGGTTCTGAGCTGGGATGGTGCAGTGAGCTAAAAAACAGTGTTGGATCTAGCCCTGATCTCTTGACTGGGTGAGAGTATTCTGCTTAATTCAGAAACTCTGTCCATCACCACCCCTTGTTGTTAAATATTTTGTCCACCCTAAGCGTGGAAGGGTATACTCAGATGTGAGTCCCTTGCTCATTGCACCATCAGGATTCAAGAAAGCCAGGCCGACGACGGCTGAAATGCCAGAAACCGGTCCCCGGAAGCTTGTTTCCTTCCCAGTGTAAGAATTGGCTTGGTAGTTTGGTTTGCCCTGTTCCCATCATGCACTGGGTCAGGAACGGACTAATTTGCATATAGGCAGGTTCTTAGCTGGGATGGTGCAGTGAGCTAAAAAACGGTGTTAGATCTAGCCCTGATCTCTTGACTGGGTGAGAGCATTCTGCTTAATTCAGAAACTCTGTCCATCACCACCCCTTGTTGTTAAATATTTTGTCCACCCTTAGCGTGGAAGGGTATACACAGATGTGAGTCCCTTGCTCATTGCACCATCAGGATTCAAGCAAGCCAGGCCGACGACGGCTGAAATGCCAGAAACCGGTCCCCGGAAGCTTGTTTCCTTCCCAGTGTAAGAATTGGCTTGGTAGTTTGGTTTGCCCTGTTCCCATCATGCACTGAGACAGGAACGGACTAATTTGCATATAGCCAGGTTGTGAGCTGGGATGGTCAGTGAGCTAAAAAACGGTGTTGGATCTAGCCCTGATCTCTTGACTGGGTGAGAGTATTCTGCTTCATTCAGAAACTCTGTCCATCACCACCCCTTGTTGTTAAATATTTTGTCCACCCAAAGCATGGAAGGGTATACTCAGATGTGAGTCCCTTGCTCATTGCACCATCAGGATTCAAGCAAGCTGGGCCGACGACGGCTGGAATGCCACAAACCGGACCCCGGAAGCTTGTTTCCTTCCCAGTGTAAGAATTGGCTTGGTAGTTTGGTTTGCCCTGTTCCCATCATGCACTGGGACAGGAACAGACTAATTTGCATATAGCCAGGTTCTGAGCTGGGATGGTGCAGTGAGCTAAAAAACGGTTTTGGATTTAGCCCTGATCTCTTGACTGGGTGAGAGTATTCTGCTTAATTCAGAAACTCTGTCCATCACCACCCCTTGTTGTTAAATATTTTGTCCACCCTAAGCGTGGAAGGGTATACTCAGATGTAAGTCCCTTGCTCATTGCACCATCAGGATTCAAGCAAGCCGGGCCGACGACGGCTGAAATGCCAGAAACCGTTCCCCGGAAGCTTGTTTCCTTCCCAGTGTAAGAATTGGCTTGGTAGTTTGGTTTGCCCTGTTCCCATCATGCACTGGGACAGGAACTGACTAATTTGCATATAGCCAGGTTCTGAGCTGGGATGGTGCAGTGAGCTAAAAAACGGTGTTGGATCTAGCCCTGATCTCTTGACTGGGTGAGAGTATTCTGCTTAATTCAGAAACTCTGTCCATCACCACCCCTTGTTGTTAAATATTTTGTCCACCCTAAGCGTGGAAGGGTATACTCAGATGTGAGTCCCTTGCTCATTGCACCATCAGGATTCAAGCAAGCCGGGCCGACGACGGCTGAAATGCCAGAAACCGGTCCCCGGAAGCTTGTTTCCTTCCCAGTGTAAGAATTGGCTTGGTAGTTTGGTTTGCCCTGTTCCCATCATGCACTGGGACAGGAACGGACTAATTTGCATATAGCCAGGTTCTGAGCTGGGATGGTGCAGTGAGCTAAAAAACGGTGTTGGATCTAGCCCTGATCTCTTGACTGGGTGAGAGTATTCTGCTTAATTCAGAAACTCTGTCCATCACCACCCCTTGTTGTTAAATATTTTGTCCACCCTAAGCGTGGAAGGGTATACTCAGATGTGAGTCCCTTGCTCATTCCACCATCAGAATTCAAGCAAGCCGGGCCGACGACGGCTGAAATGCCAGAAACCGGTCCCCGGAAGCTTGTTTCCTTCCCAGTGTAAGAATTGGCTTGGTAGTTTGGTTTACCCTGTTCCCATCATGCACTGGGACAGGAACGGACTAATTTGCATATAGCCAGGTTCTGAGCTGGGATGGTTTAGTGAGCTAAAAAACGGTGTTGGATCTAGCCCTGATCTCTTGACTGGGTGAGAGTATTCTGCTTCATTCAGAAACTTTGTCCATCACCACCCCTTGTTGTTAAATATTTTGTCCACCCAAAGCATGGAAGGGTATACTCAGATGTGAGTCCCTTGCTCATTGCACCATCAGGATTCAAGCAAGCCGGGCCGACGACGGCTGAAATGTCACAAACCGGTCCCCGGAAGCTTGTTTCCTTCCCAGTGTAAGAATTGGCTTGGTAGTTTGGTTTGCCCTGTTCCCATCATGCACTGGGACAGGAACGGACTAATTTGCATATAGCCAGGTTCTGAGCTGAGATGGTGCAGTGAGCTAAAAAACGGTGTTGGATCTAGCCCTGATCTCTTGACTGGGTGAGAGTATTCTGCTTAATTCAGAAACTCTGTCAATCACCACCCCTTGTTGTTAAATATTTTGTCCACCCAAAGCATGGAAGGGTATACTCAGATGTGAGTCCCTTGCTCATTGCACCATCAGGATTCAAGCAAGCCGGGCCGACGACGGCTGAAATGCCAAAAACCGGTCCCCGGAAGCTTGTTTCCTTCCCAGTGTAAGAATTGGCTTGGTAGTTTGGTTTGCCCTGTTCCCATCATGCACTGGGACAGGAACAGACTAATTTGCATATATCCAGGTTCTGAGCTGGGATGGTGCAGTGAGCTAAAAAACGGTGTTGGATCTAGCCCTGATCTCTTGACTGGGTGAGAGTATTCTGCTTAATTCAGAAACTCTGTCCATCACCACCCCTTGTTGTTACATATTTTGTCCACCCTAAGCGTGGAAGGGTATACTCAGATGTGAGTCCCTTGCTCAATGCACCATCAGGATTCAAGCAAGCCGGGCCGACGACGGCTGAAATGCCAAAAACCGGTCCCCGGAAGCTTGTTTCCTTCCCAGTGTAAGAATTGGCTTGGTAGTTTGGTTTGCCCTGTTCCCATCATGCACTGGGACAGGAACGGACTAATTTGCATATAGGCAGGTTCTTAGCTGGGATGGTGCAGTGAGCTAAAAAATGGTGTTGGATCTAGCCCTGATCTCTTGACTGGGTGAGAGTATTCTGCTTAATTCAGAAACTCTGTCCATCACCACCCCTTGTTGTTAAATATTTTGTCCACCCTAAGCATGGAAGGGTATACCCAGATGTGAGTCCCTTGCTCATTGCACCATCAGGATTCAAGCAAGCCGGGCCGACGACGGCTGAAATGCCATAAACCGGTCCCCGGAGGCTTGTTTCCTTCCCAGTGTAAGAATTGGCTTGGTAGTTTGGTTTGCCCTGTTCCCATCATGCACTGGGACAGGAACGGACTAATTTGCATACAGCCAGGTTCTGAGCTGGGATGGTGCAGTGAGCTAAAAAACGGTGTTGGATCTAGCCCTGATCTCTTGACTGGGTGAGAGTATTCTGCTTAATTCAGAAACTCTGTCCATCACCACCCCTTGTTGTTAAATATTTTGTCCACCCTAAGCGTGGAAGGGTATACTCAGATGTGAGTCCCTTGCTCATTGCACCATCAGAATTCAAGCAAGCCGGGCCGACGACGGCTGAAATGCCAGAAACTGGTCCCCGGAAGCTTGTTTCCTTCCCAGTGTAAGAATTGGCTTGGTAGTTTGGTTTACCCTGTTCCCATCATGCACTGGGACAGGAACGGACTAATTTGCATATAGCCAGGTTCTGAACTGGGATGGTGCAGTGAGCTAAAAAACGGTGTTGGATCTAGCCCTGATCTCTTGACTGGGTGAGAGTATTCTGCTTCATTCAGAAACTTTGTCCATCACCACCCCTTGTTGTTAAATATTTTGTCCACCCAAAGCATGGAAGGGTATACTCAGATGTGAGTCCCTTGCTCATTGCACCATCAGGATTCAAGCAAGCCGGGCCGACGACGGCTGAAATGTCACAAACCGGTCCCCGGAAGTTTGTTTCCTTCCCAGTGTAAGAATTGGCTTGGTAGTTTGGTTTGCCCTGTTCCCATCATGCACTGGGACAGGAACGGACTAATTTGCATATAGCCAGGTTCTGAGCTGAGATGGTGCAGTGAGCTAAAAAACGGTGTTGGATCTAGCCCTGATCTCTTGACTGGGTGAGAGTATTCTGCTTAATTCAGAAACTCTGTCAATCACCACCCCTTGTTGTTAAATATTTTGTCCACCCAAAGCATGGAAGGGTATACTCAGATGTGAGTCCCTTGCTCATTGCACCATCAGGATTCAAGCAAGCCGGGCCGAGGACGGCTGAAATGCCAAAAACCGGTCCCCGGAAGCTTGTTTCCTTCCCAGTGTAAGAATTGGCTTGGTAGTTTGGTTTGCCCTGTTCCCATCATGCACTGGGACAGGAACAGACTAATTTGCATATAGCCAGGTTCTGAGCTGGGATGGTGCAGTGAGCTAAAAAACGGTGTTGGATCTAGCCCTGATCTCTTGACTGGGTGAGAGTATTCTGCTTAATTCAGAAACTCTGTCCATCACCACCCCTTGTTGTTAAATATTTTGTCTACCCTAAGCGTGGAAGGGTATACTCAGATGTGAGTCCCTTGCTCAATGCACCATCAGGATTCAAGCAAGCCGGGCCGACGACGGCTGAAATGCCAAAAACCGGTCTCCGGAAGCTTGTTTCCTTCCCAGTGTAAGAATTGGCTTGGTAGTTTGGTTTACTCTGTTCCCATCATGCACTGGGACAGGAACGGACTAATTTGCATATAGCCAGATTCTGAGCTGGGATGGTGCAGTGAGCTAAAAAACGGTGTTGGATCTAGCCCTGATCTCTTGACTGGGTGAGAGTATTCTGCTTCATTCAGAAACTCTGTCCATCACCAACCCTTGTTGTTAAATATTTTGTCCACCCAAAGCATGGAAGGGTATACTCAGATGTGAGTCCCTTGCTCATTGCACCATCAGGATTCAAGCAAGCCGGGCCGACGACGGCTGAAATGCCACAAACCGGTCCCCGGAAGCTTGTTTCCTTCCCAGTGTAAGAATTGGCTTGGTAGTTTGGTTTGCCCTGTTCCCATCATGCACTGGGACAGGAACGGACTAATTTGCATATAGCCAGGTTCTGAGCTGGGATGGTGCAGTGAGCTAAAAAACGGTGTTGGATTTAGCCCTGATCTCTTGACTGGGTGAGAGTATTCTGCTTAATTCAGAAACTCTGTCCATCTCAACCCCTTGTTGTTAAATATTTTGTCCACCCTAAGCGTGGAAGGGTATACTCAGATGTGAGTCCCTTGCTCATTGCACCATCAGGATTCAAGCAAGCCGGGCCGACGACGGCTGAAATGCCAGAAACCACTCCCCGGAAGCTTGTTTCCTTCCCAGTATAAGAATTGGCTTGGTAGTTTGGTTTGCCCTGTTCCCATAATGCACTGGGACAGGAACGGACTAATTTGCATATAGCCAGGTTCTGAGCTGAGATGGTGCAGTGAGCTAAAAAACGGTGTTGGATCTAGCCCTGATCTCTTGACTGGGTGAGAGTATTCTTCTTAATTCAGAAACTCTGTCAATCACCACCCCTTGTTGTTAAATATTTTGTCCACCCAAAGCATGGAAGGGTATACTCAGATGTGAGTCCCTTGCTCATTGCACCATCAGGATTCAAGCAAGCCGGGCCGACGACGGCTGAAATGCCACAAACCGATCCCCGGAAGCTTGTTTCCTTCCCAGTGTAAGAATTGGCTTGGTAGTTTGGTTTGCCCTGTTCCCATCATGCACTGGGACAGGAACGGACTAATTTGCATATAGCCAGGTTCTGAGCTGGGATGGTGCAGTGAGCTAAAAAACGGTGTTGGATCTAGCCCTCATCTCTTGACTGGGTGAGAGTATTCTGCTTAATTCAGAAACTCTGTCCATCACCACCCCTTGTTGTTAAATATTTTGTCCACCCTAAGCGTGGAAGGGTATACTCAGATGTGAGTCCCTTGCTCAATGCACCATCAGGATTCAAGCAAGCCGGGCCGACGACGGCTGAAATGCCAAAAACCGGTCCCCGGAAGCTTGTTTCCTTCCCAGTGTAAGAATTGGCTTGGTAGTTTGGTTTGCCCTGTTCCCATCATGCACTGGGACAGGAACGGACTAATTTGCATATAGCCAGGTTCTGAGCTGGGATGGTGCAGTGAGCTAAAAAACGGTGTTGGATCTAGCCCTGATCTCTTGACTGGGTGAGAGTATTCTGCTTAATTCAGAAACTCTGTCCATCACCACCCCTTGTTGTTAAATATTTTGTCCACCCTAAGCGTGGAAGGGTATACTCAGATGTGAGTCCCTTGCTCATTGCACCATCAGGATTCAAGCAAGCCGGGCCGACGACGGCTGAAATGCGAGAAACCGGTCCCCGGAAGCTTGTTTCCTTCCCAGTGTAAGAATGGGCTTGGTAGTTTGGTTTGCCCTGTTCCCATCATGCACTGGGACAGGAACGGACTAATTTGCATATAGGCAGGTTCTTAGCTGGGATGGTGCAGTGAGCTAAAAAACGGTGTTGGATCTAGCCCTGATCTCTTGACTGGGTGAGAGCATTCTGCCTAATTCAGAAACTCTGTCCATCACCACCCCTTGTTGTTAAATATTTTGTCCACCCTAAGCGTGGAAGGGTATACTCAGATGTGAGTCCCTTGCTCATTGCACCATCAGGATTCAAGCAAGCCAGGCCGACGACGGCTGAAATGCCAGAAACCGGTCCCCGGAAGCTTGTTTCCTTCCCAGTGTAAGAATTTGCTTGGTAGTTTGGTTTGCCCTGTTCCCATCATGCACTGGGACAGGAACGGACTAATTTGCATATAGCCAGGTTGTGAGCTGGGATGGTGCAGTGAACTAAAAAACGGTGTTGGATCTAGCCCTGATCTCTTGACTGGGTGAGAGTATTCTGCTTAATTCAGAAACTCTGTCCATCACCACCCCTTGTTGTTAAATATTTTGTCCACCCTAACATGGAAAAGTATACTCAGATGTGAGTCCCTTGCTCATTGCACCATCAGGATTCAAGCAAGCCGGGCCGACGATGGCTGAAATCATAAACCGGTCCCCGGAAGCTTGTGTCCTTCCCAGTGTAAGAATTGGCTTGGTAGTTTGGTTTACCCTGTTCCCGTCATGCACTGGGACAGGAACGGACTAATTTACATATAGCCAGGTTCTGAGCTGGGATGGTGCAGTGAGCTAAAAAACGGTGTTGGATCTAGCCCTGATCTCTTGACTGGGTGAGAGTATTCTGCTTCATTCAGAAACTCTGTCCATCACCACCCCTTGTTGTTAAATATTTTGTCCACCCAAAGCATGGAAGGGTATACTCAGATGTGAGTCCCTTGCTCATTGCACCATCAGGATTCAAGCAAGCTGGGCCGACGACGGCTGGAATGCCACAAACCGGACCCCGGAAGCTTGTTTCCTTCCCAGTGTAAGAATTGGCTTGGTAGTTTGGTTTGCCCTGTTCCCATCATGCACTGGGACAGGAACGGACTAATTTGCATATAGCCAGGTTCTGAGCTGGGATGGTGCAGTGAGCTAAAAAACGGTGTTGGATTTAGCCCTGATCTCTTGACTGGGTGAGAGTATTCTGCTTAATTCAGAAACTCTGTCCATCACCACCCCTTGTTGTTAAATATTTTGTCCACCCTAAGCGTGGAAGGGTATACTCAGATGTGAGTCCCTTGCTCATTGCACCATCAGGATTCAAGCAAGCCGGGCCGACGATGGCTGAAATGCCAGAAACCGGTCCCCGGAAGCTTGTTTCCTTCCCAGTGTAAGAATTGGCTTGGTAGTTTGGTTTGCCCTTTTCCCATCATGCACTGGGACAGGAACGGACTAATTTGCATATAGCGAGGTTCTGAGCTGGGATGGTGCAGTGAGCTAAAAAACGGTGTTGGATCTAGCCCTGATCTCTTGACTGGGTGAGAGTATTCTGCTTAATTCAGAAACTCTGTCCATCACCACCCCTTGTTGTTAAATATTTTGTCCACCCTAAGCGTGGAAGGGTATACTCAGATGTGAGTCCCTTGCTCATTGCACCATCAGGATTCAAGCAAGCCGGGCCGATGACGGCTGAAATGCCAGAAACCGTTCCCCGGAAGCTGGTTTCCTTCCCAGTGTAAGAATTGGCTTGGTAGTTTGGTTTGCCCTGTTCCCATAATGCACTGGGACAGGAACGGACTAATTTGCATATAGCCAGGTTCTGAGCTGAGATGGTGCAGTGAGCTAAAAAACGGTGTTGGATCTAGCCCTGATCTCTTGACTGGGTGAGAGTATTCTGCTTAATTCAGAAACTCTGTCAATCACCACCCCTTGTTGTTAAATATTTTGTCCACCCAAAGCATGGAAGGGTATACTCAGATGTGAGTCCCTTGCTCATTGCACCATCAGGATTCAAGCAAGCCGGGCCGACGACGGCTGAAATGCCACAAACTGGTCCCCGGAAGCTTGTTTCCTTCCCAGTGTAAGAATTGGCTTGGTAGTTTGGTTTGCCCTGTTCCCATCATGCACTGGGACAGGAACGGACTAATTTGCATATAGCCAGGTTCTGAGCTGGGATGGTGCAGTGAGCTAAAAAACGGTGTTGGATCTAGCCCTGATCTCTTGACTGGGTGAGAGTATTCTGCTTCATTCAGAAACTTTGTCCATCACCACCCCTTGTTGTTAAATATTTTGTCCACCCAAAGCATGGAAGGGTATACTCAGATGTGAGTCCCTTGCTCATTGCACCATCAGGATTCAAGCAAGCCGGGCCGACGACGGCTGAAATGTCACAAACCGGTCCCTGGAAGCTTGTTTCCTTCCCAGTGTAAGAATTGGCTTGGTAGTTTGGTTTGCCCTGTTCCCATCATGCACTGGGACAGGAACGGACTAATTTGCATATAGCCAGGTTCTGAGCTGAGATGGTGCAGTGAGCTAAAAAACGGTGTTGGATCCAGCCCTGATCTCTTGACTGGGTGAGAGTATTCTGCTTAATTCAGAAACTCTGTCAATCACCACCCCTTGTTGTTAAATATTTTGTCCACCCTAAGCGTGGAAGGGTATACTCAGATGTGAGTCCCTTGCTCAATGCACCATCAGGATTCAAGCAAGCCGGGCCGACGACGGCTGAAATGCCAAAAACCGGTCCCCGGAAGCTTGTTTCCTTCCCAGTGTAAGAATTGGCTTGGTAGTTTGGTTTGCCCTGTTCCCATCATGCACTGGGACAGGAACGGACTAATTTGCATATAGCCAGGTTCTGAGCTGGGATGGTGCAGTGAGCTAAAAAACGGTGTTGGATCTAGCCCTGATCTCTTGACTGGGTGAGAGTATTCTGCTTAATTCAGAAACTCTGTCCATCACCACCCCTTGTTGTTAAATATTTTGTCCACCCTAAGCGTGGAAGGGTATACTCAGATGTGAGTCCCTTGCTCATTGCACCATCAGGATTCAAGCAAGCCGGGCCGACGACGGCTGAAATGCCAGAAACCGGTCCCCGGAAGCTTGTTTCCTTCCCAGTGTAAGAATTGGCTTGGTAGTTTGGTTTGCCCTGTTCCCATCATGCACTGGGACAGGAACGGACTAATTTGCATATAGGCAGGTTCTTAGCTGGGATGGTGCAGTGAGATAAAAAACGGTGTTGGATCTAGCCCTGATCTCTTGACTGGGTGAGAGCATTCTGCCTAATTCAGAAACTCTGTCCATCACCACCCCTTGTTGTTAAATATTTTGTCCACCCTAAGCGTGGAAGGGTATACTCAGATGTGAGTCCCTTGCTCATTGCACCATCAGGATTCAAGCAAGCCAGGCCGACGACGGCTGAAATGCCAGAAACCGGTCCCCGGAAGCTTGTTTCCTTCCCAGTGTAAGAATTTGCTTGGTAGTTTGGTTTGCCCTGTTCCCATCATGCACTGGGACAGGAACGGACTAATTTGCATATAGCCAGGTTGTGAGCTGGGATGGTGCAGTGAACTAAAAAACGGTGTTGGATCTAGCCCTGATCTCTTGACTGGGTGAGAGTATTCTGCTTAATTCAGAAACTCTGTCCATCACCACCCCTTGTTGTTAAATATTTTGTCCACCCTAACATGGAAGGGTATACTCAGATGTGAGTCCCTTGCTCATTGCACCATCAGGATTCAAGCAAGCCGGGCCGACGACGGCTGAAATGCCATAAACCGGTCCCCGGAAGCTTGTGTCCTTCCCAGTGTAAGAATTGGCTTGGTAGTTTGGTTTACCCTGTTCCCGTCATGCACTGGGACAGGAACGGACTAATTTACATATAGCCAGGTTCTGAGCTGGGATGGTGCAGTGAGCTAAAAAACGGTGTTGGATCTAGCCCTGATCTCTTGACTGGGTGAGAGTATTCTGCTTCATTCAGAAACTCTGTCCATCACCACCCCTTGTTGTTAAATATTTTGTCCACCCAAAGCATGGAAGGGTATACTCAGATGTGAGTCCCTTGCTCATTGCACCATCAGGATTCAAGCAAGCTGGGCCGACGACGGCTGGAATGCCACAAACCGGACCCCGGAAGCTTGTTTCCTTCCCAGTGTAAGAATTGGCTTGGTAGTTTGGTTTGCCCTGTTCCCATCATGCACTGGGACAGGAACGGACTAATTTGCATATAGCCAGGTTCTGAGCTGGGATGGTGCAGTGAGCTAAAAAACGGTGTTGGATTTAGCCCTGATCTCTTGACTGGGTGAGAGTATTCTGCTTAATTCAGAAACTCTGTCCATCACCACCCCTTGTTGTTAAATATTTTGTCCACCCTAAGCGTGGAAGGGTATACTCAGATGTGAGTCCCTTGCTCATTGCACCATCAGGATTCAAGCAAGCCAGGCCGACGATGGCTGAAATGCCAGAAACCGGTCCCCGGAAGCTTGTTTCCTTCCCAGTGTAAGAATTGGCTTGGTAGTTTGGTTTGCCCTTTTCCCATCATGCACTGGGACAGGAACGGAGGACTAATTTGCATATAGCCAGGTTCTGAGCTGGGATGGTACAGTGAGCTAAAAAACGGTGTTGGATCTAGCCCTGATCTCTTGACTGGGTGAGAGTATTCTGCTTAATTCAGAAACTCTGTCCATCACCACCCCTTGTTGTTAAATATTTTGTCCACCCTAAGCGTGGAAGGGTATACTCAGATGTGAGTCCCTTGCTCATTGCACCATCAGGATTCAAGCAAGTCGGGCCGATGACGGCTGAAATGCCAGAAACCGTTCCCCGGAAGCTGGTTTCCTTCCCAGTGTAAGAATTGGCTTGGTAGTTTGGTTTGCCCTGTTCCCATAGTGCACTGGGACAGGAACGGACTAATTTGCATATAGCCAGGTTCTGAGCTGAGATGGTGCAGTGAGCTAAAAAACGGTGTTGGATCTAGCCCTGATCTCTTGACTGGGTGAGAGTATTCTGCTTAATTCAGAAACTCTGTCAATCACCACCCCTTGTTGTTAAATATTTTGTCCACCCAAAGCATGGAAGGGTATACTCAGATGTGAGTCCCTTGCTCATTGCACCATCAGGATTCAAGCAAGCCGGGCCGACGACGGCTGAAATGCCACAAACCGGTCCCCGGAAGCTTGTTTCCTTCCCAGTGTAAGAATTGGCTTGGTAGTTTGGTTTGCCCTGTTCCCATCATGCACTGGGACAGGAACGGACTAATTTGCATATAGCCAGGTTCTGAGCTGGGATGGTGCAGTGAGCTAAAAAAACGGTGTTGGATCTAGCCCTGATCTCTTGACTGGGTGAGAGTATTCTGCTTCATTCAGAAACTTTGTCCATCACCACCCCTTGTTGTTAAATATTTTGTCCACCCAAAGCATGGAAGGGTATACTCAGATGTGAGTACCTTGCTCATTGCACCATCAGGATTCAAGCAAGCCGGGCCGACGACGGCTGAAATGTCACAAACCGGTCCCCGGAAGCTTGTTTCCTTCCCAGTGTAAGAATTGGCTTGGTAGTTTGGTTTGCCCTGTTCCCATCATGCACTGGGACAGGAACGGACTAATTTGCATATAGCCAGGTTCTGACCTGAGATGGTGCAGTGAGCTAAAAAACGGTGTTGGATCCAGCCCTGATCTCTTGACTGGGTGAGAGTATTCTGCTTAATTCAGAAACTCTGTCAATCACCACCCCTTGTTGTTAAATATTTTGTCCACCCAAAGCATGGAAGGGTATACTCAGATGTGAGTCCCTTGCTCATTGCACCATCAGGATTCAAGCAAGCCGGGCCGACGACGGATGAAATGCCACAAACCGGTCCCCGGAAGCTTGTTTCCTTCCCAGTGTAAGAATTGGCTTGGTAGTTTGGTTTGCCCTGTTCCCATCATGCACTGGGACAGGAACAGACTAATTTGCATATAGCCAGGTTCTGAGCTGGGATGGTGCAGTGAGCTAAAAAACGGTGTTGGATCTAGCCCTGATCTCTTGACTGGGTGAGAGTATTCTGCTTAATTCAGAAACTCTGTCCATCACCACCCCTTGTTGTTAAATATTTTGTCCACCCTAAGCGTGGAAGGGTATACTCAGATGTGAGTCCCTTGCTCAATGCACCATCAGGATTCAAGCAAGCCGGGCCGACGACGGCTGAAATGCCATAAACCGGTCCCCGGAAGCTTGTTTCCTTCCCAGTGTAAGAATTGGCTTGGTAGTTTGGTTTGCCCTGTTCCCATCATGCACTGGGACAGGAACGGACTAATTTGCATACAGCCAGGTTCTGAGCTGGGATGGTGCAGTGAGCTAAAAAACGGTGTTGGATCTAGCCCTGATCTCTTGACTGGGTGAGAGTATTCTGCCTAATTCAGAAACTCTGTCCATCACCACCCCTTGTTGTTAAATATTTTGTCCACCCTAAGCGTGGAAGGGTATACTCAGATGTGAGTCCCTTGCTCATTGCACCATCAGGATTCAAGCAAGCCGGGCCGACGACGGCTGAAATGCCACAAACCGGTCCCCGGAAGCTTGTTTCCTTCCCAGTGTAAGAATTGGCTTGGTAGTTTGGTTTGCCCTGTTCCCATCATGCACTGGGACAGGAACAGACTAATTTGCATATAGCCAGGTTCTGAGCTGGGATGGGTCAGTGAGCTAAAAAACGGTGTTGGATCTAGCCCTGATCTCTTGACTGGGTGAGAGTATTCTGCTTAATTCAGAAACTCTGTCCATCACCACCCCTTGTTGTTAAATATTTTGTCCACCCTAAGCGTGGAAGGGTATACTCAGATGTGAGTCCCTTGCTCAATACACCATCAGGATTCAAGCAAGCCGGGCCGACGACGGCTGAAATGCCAAAAACCGGTCCCCGGAAGCTTGTTTCCTTCCCAGTGTAAGAATTGGCTTGATAGTTTGGTTTGCCCTGTTCCCATCATGCACTGGGACAGGAACGGACTAATTTGCATATAGGCAGGTTCTTAGCTGGGATGGTGCAGTGAGCTAAAAAATAGTGTTGGATCTAGCCCTGATCTCTTGACTGGGTGAGAGTATTCTGCTTAATTCAGAAACTCTGTCCATCACCACCCCTTGTTGTTAAATATTTTGTCCACCCTAAGCGTGGAAGGGTATACTCAGATGTGAGTCCCTTGCTCATTGCACCATCAGGATTCAAGCAAGCCAGGCCGACGACGGCTGAAATGCCAGAAACCGGTCCCCGGAAGCTTGTTTCCTTCCCAGTGTAAGAATTGGCTTGGTAGTTTGGTTTGCCCTGTTCCCATCATGCACTGGGACAGGAACGGACTAATTTGCATATAGCCAGGTTTTGAGCTGGGATGGTGCAGTGAGCTAAAAAACGGTGTTGGATCTAGCCCTGATCTCTTGACTGGGTGAGAGTATTCTGCTTAATTCAGAAACTCTGTCCATCACCACCCCTTGTTGTTAAATATTTTGTCCACCCTAAGCATGGAAGGGTATACTCAGATGTGAGTCCCTTGCTCATTGCACCATCAGGATTCTTCAAGCAAGCCGGGCCGACGACGGCTGAAATGCCATAAACTGGTCCCCGGAAGCTTGTTTCCTTCCCAGTGTAAGAATTGGCTTGGTAGTTTGGTTTGCCCTGTTCCCATCATGCACTGGGACAGGAACGGACTAATTTGCATACAGCCAGGTTCTGAGCTGGGATGGTGCAGTGAGCTAAAAAACTGTGTTGGATCTAGCCCTGATCTCTTGACTGGGTGAGAGTATTCTGCTTAATTCAGAAACTCTGTCCATCACCACCCCTTGTTGTTAAATATTTTGTCCACCCTAAGCGTGGAAGGGTATACTCAGATGTGAGTCCCTTGCTCATTGCACCATCAGAATTCAAGCAAGCCAGGCCGACGACGGCTGAAATGCCAGAAACTGGTCCCCGGAAGCTTTTTTCCTTCCCAGTGTAAGAATTGGCTTGGTAGTTTGGTTTACTCTGTTCCCATCATGCACTGGGACAGGAACGGACTAATTTGCATATAGCCTGATTCTGAACTGGGATGGTGCAGTGAGCTAAAAAACGGTGTTGGATCTAGCCCTGATCTCTTGACTGGGTGAGAGTATTCTTCTTAATTCAGAAACTCTGTCAATCACCACCCCTTGTTGTTAAATATTTTGTCCACCCAAAGCATGGAAGGGTATACTCAGATGTGAGTCCCTTGCTCATTGCACCATCAGGATTCAAGCAAGCCGGGCCGACGATGGCTGAAATGCCATAAACCGGTCCCCGGAAGATTGTTTCCTTCCCAGTGTAAGAATTGGCTTGGTAGTTTGGTTTGCCCTGTTCCCATCATGCACTGGGACAGGAACGGACTACTTTCCATATAGCCAGGTTCTGAGCTGGGATGGTGCAGTGAGCTAAAAAACGGTGTTGGATCTAGCCCTCATCTCTTGACTGGGTGAGAGTATTCTGCTTAATTCAGAAACTCTGTCCATCACCACCCCTTGTTGTTAAATATTTTGTCCACCCTAAGCGTGGAAGGGTATACTCAGATGTGAGCCCCTTGCTCAATGCACCATCAGGATTCAAGCAAGCCGGGCCGACGACGGCTGAAATGCCAAAAACCGGTCCCCGGAAGCTTGTTTCCTTCCCAGTGTAAGAATTGGCTTGGTAGTTTGGTTTGCCCTGTTCCCATCATGCACTGGGACAGGAACGGACTAATTTGCATATAGCCAGGTTCTGAGCTGGGATGGTGCAGTGAGCTAAAAAACGGTGTTGGATCTAGCCCTGATCTCTTGACTGGGTGAGAGTATTCTGCTTAATTCAGAAACTCTGTCCATCACCACCCCTTGTTGTTAAATATTTTGTCCACCCTAAGCGTGGAAGGGTATACTCAGATGTGAGTCCCTTGCTCATTGCACCATCAGGATTCAAGCAAGCCGGGCCGACGACGGCTGAAATGCCAGAAACCGGTCCCCGGAAGCTTGTTTCCTTCCCAGTGTAAGAATTGGCTTGGTAGTTTGGTTTGCCCTGTTCCCATCATGCACTGGGTCAGGAACGGACTAATTTGCATATAGGCAGGTTCTTAGCTGGGATGGTGCAGTGAGCTAAAAAACGGTGTTGGATCTAGCCCTGATCTCTTGACTGGGTGAGAGCATTCTGCTTAATTCAGAAACTCTGTCCATCACCACCCCTTGTTGTTAAATATTTTGTCCACCCTTAGCGTGGAAGGGTATACTCAGATGTGAGTCCCTTGCTCATTGCACCATCAGGATTCAAGCAAGCCAGGCCGACGACGGCTGAAATGCCAGAAACCGGTCCCCGGAAGCTTGTTTCCTTCCCAGTGTAAGAATTGGCTTGGTAGTTTGGTTTGCCCTGTTCCCATCATGCACTGGGACAGGAACGGACTAATTTGCATATAGCCAGGTTGTGAGCTGGGATGGTCAGTGAGCTAAAAAACGGTGTTGGATCTAGCCCTGATCTCTTGACTGGGTGAGAGTATTCTGCTTCATTCAGAAACTCTGTCCATCACCACCCCTTGTTGTTAAATATTTTGTCCACCCAAAGCATGGAAGGGTATACTCAGATGTGAGTCCCTTGCTCATTGCACCATCAGGATTCAAGCAAGCTGGGCCGACGACGGCTGAAATGCCACAAACCGGTCCCCGGAAGCTTGTTTCCTTCCCAGTGTAAGAATTGGCTTGGTAGTTTGGTTTGCCCTGTTCCCATCATGCACTGGGACAGGAACAGACTAATTTGCATATAGCCAGGTTCTGAGCTGGGATGGTGCAGTGAGCTAAAAAACGGTGTTGGATTTAGCCCTGATCTCTTGACTGGGTGAGAGTATTCTGCTTAATTCAGAAACTCTGTCCATCACCACCCCTTGTTGTTAAATATTTTGTCCACCCTAAGCGTGGAAGGGTATACTCAGATGTGAGTCCCTTGCTCATTGCACCATCAGGATTCAAGCAAGCCGGGCCGACAACGGCTGAAATGCCAGAAACCGTTCCCCGGAAGCTTGTTTCCTTCCCAGTGTAAGAATTGGCTTGGTAGTTTGGTTTGCCCTGTTCCCATCATGCACTGGGACAGGAACTGACTAATTTGCATATAGCCAGGTTCTGAGCTGGGATGGTGCAGTGAGCTAAAAAACGGTGTTGGATCTAGCCCTGATCTCTTGACTGGGTGAGAGTATTCTGCTTAATTCAGAAACTCTGTCCATCACCACCCCTTGTTGTTAAATATTTTGTCCACCCTAAGCGTGGAAGGGTATACTCAGATGTGAGTCCCTTGCTCATTGCACCATCAGGATTCAAGCAAGCCGGGCCGACGACGGCTGAAATGCCACAAACCGGTCCCCGGAAGCTTGTTTCCTTCCCAGTGTAAGAATTGGCTTGGTAGTTTGGTTTGCCCTGTTCCCATCATGCACTGGGACAGGAACGGACTAATTTGCATATAGCCAGGTTCTGAGCTGGGATGGTGCAGTGAGCTAAAAAACGGTGTTGGATCTAGCCCTGATCTCTTGACTGGGTGAGAGTATTCTGCTTAATTCAGAAACTCTGTCCATCACCACCCCTTGTTGTTAAATATTTTGTCCACCCTAAGCGTGGAAGGGTATACTCAGATATGAGTCCCTTGCTCATTGCACCATCAGAATTCAAGCAAGCCGGGCCGACGACGGCTGAAATGCCAGAAACCGGTCCCCGGAAGCTTGTTTCCTTCCCAGTGTAAGAATTGGCTTGGTAGTTTGGTTTACCCTGTTCCCATCATGCACTGGGACAGGAACGGACTAATTTGCATATAGCCAGGTTCTGAGCTGGGATGGTGCAGTGAGCTAAAAAACGGTGTTGGATCTAGCCCTGATCTCTTGACTGGGTGAGAGTATTCTGCTTCATTCAGAAACTTTGTCCATCACCACCCCTTGTTGTTAAATATTTTGTCCACCCAAAGCATGGAAGGGTATACTCAGATGTGAGTCCCTTTCTCATTGCACCATCAGGATTCAAGCAAGCCGGGCCGACGGCGGCTGAAATGTCACAAACCGGTCCCCGGAAGCTTGTTTCCTTCCCAGTGTAAGAATTGGCTTGGTAGTTTGGTTTGCCCTGTTCCCATCATGCACTGGGACAGGAACGGACTAATTTGCATGTAGCCAGGTTCTGAGCTGAGATGGTGCAGTGAGCTAAAAAACGGTGTTGGATCTAGCCCTGATCTCTTGACTGGGTGAGAGTATTCTGCTTAATTCAGAAACTCTGTCAATCACCACCCCTTGTTGTTAAATATTTTGTCCACCCAAAGCATGGAAGGGTATACTTAGATGTGAGTCCCTTGCTCATTGCACCATCAGGATTCAAGCAAGCCGGGCCGACGACGGCTGAAATGCCACAAACCGGTCCCCGGAAGCTTGTTTCCTTCCCAGTGTAAGAATTGGCTTGGTAGTTTGGTTTGCCCTGTTCCCATCATGCACTGGGACAGGAACAGACTAATTTGCATATAGCCAGGTTCTGAGCTGGGATGGTGCAGTGAGCTAAAAAAACGGTGTTGGATCTAGCCCTGATCTCTTGACTGGGTGAGAGTATTCTGCTTAATTCAGAAACTCTGTCCATCACCACCCCTTGTTGTTAAATATTTTGTCCACCCTAAGCGTGGAAGGGTATACTCAGATGTGAGTCCCTTGCTCAATGCACCATCAGGATTCAAGCAAGCCGGGCCGACGACGGCTGAAATGCCAAAAACTGGTCCCCGGAAGCTTGTTTCCTTCCCAGTGTAAGAATTGGCTTGGTAGTTTGGTTTGCCCTGTTCCCATCATGCACTGGGACAGGAACGGACTAATTTGCATATAGGCAGGTTCTTAGCTGGGATGGTGCAGTGAGCTAAAAAATGGTGTTGGATCTAGCCCTGATCTCTTGACTGGGTGAGAGTATTCTGCTTAATTCAGAAACTCTGTCCATCACCACCCTTTGTTGTTAAATATTTTGTCCACCCTAAGCATGGAAGGGTATACCCAGATATGAGTCCCTTGCTCATTGCACCATCAGGATTCAAGCAAGCCGGGCCGACGACGGCTGAAATGCCATAAACCGGTCCCCGGAGGCTTGTTTCCTTCCCAGTGTAAGAATTGGCTTGGTAGTTTGGTTTGCCCTGTTCCCATCATGCACTGGGACAGGAACGGACTAATTTGCATACAGCCAGGTTCTGAGCTGGGATGGTGCAGTGAGCTAAAAAACGGTGTTGGATCTAGCCCTGATCTCTTGACTGGGTGAGAGTATTCTGCTTAATTCAGAAACTCTGTCCATCACCACCCCTTGTTGTTAAATATTTTGTCCACCCTAAGCGTGGAAGGGTATACTCAGATGTGAGTCCCTTGCTCATTGCACCATCAGAATTCAAGCAAGCCGGGCCGACGACGGCTGAAATGCCAGAAACTGGTCCCCAGAAGCTTGTTTCCTTCCCAGTGTAAGAATTGGCTTGGTAGTTTGGTTTACTCTGTTCCCATCATGCACTGGGACAGGAACGGACTAATTTGCATATAGCCAGATTCTGAGCTGGGATGGTGCAGTGAGCTAAAAAACGGTGTTGGATCTAGCCCTGATCTCTTGACTGGGTGAGAGTATTCTGCTTCATTCAGAAACTCTGTCCATCACCACCCCTTGTTGTTAAATATTTTGTCCACCCAAAGCATGGAAGGGTATACTCAGTTGTGAGTCCCTTGCTCATTGCACCATCAGGATTCAAGCAAGCCGGGCCGACGACGGCTGAAATGCCACAAACCGGTCCCCGGAAGCTTGTTTCCTTCCCAGTGTAAGAATTGGCTTGGTAGTTTGGTTTGCCCTGTTCCCATCATGCACTGGGACAGGAACGGACTAATTTGCATATAGCCAGGTTCTGAGCTGGGATGGTGCAGTGAGCTAAAAAACGGTGTTGGATTTAGCCCTGATCTCTTGACTGGGTGAGAGTATTCTGCTTAATTCAGAAACTCTGTCCATCTCCACCCCTTGTTGTTAAATATTTTGTCCACCCTAAGCGTGGAAGGGTATACTCAGATGTGAGTCCCTTGCTCATTGCACCATCAGAATTCAAGCAAGCCGGGCCGACGACGGCTGAAATGCCAGAAACCACTCCCCGGAAGCTTGTTTCCTTCCCAGTGTAAGAATTGGCTTGGTAGTTTGGTTTGCCCTGTTCCCATAATGCACTGGGACAGGAACGGACTAATTTGCATATAGCCAGGTTCTGAGCTGAGATGGTGCAGTGAGCTAAAAAACGGTGTTGGATCTAGCCCTGATCTCTTGACTGGGTGAGAGTATTCTGCTTAATTCAGAAACTCTGTCAATCACCACCCCTTGTTGTTAAATATTTTGTCCACCCAAAGCATGGAAGGGTATACTCAGATGTGAGTCCCTTGCTCATTGCACCATCAGGATTCAAGCAAGCCGGGCCGACGACGGCTGAAATGCCACAAACCGATCCCCGGAAGCTTGTTTCCTTCCCAGTGTAAGAATTGGCTTGGTAGTTTGGTTTGCCCTGTTCCCATCATGCACTGGGACAGGAACGGACTAATTTGCATATAGCCAGGTTCTGAGCTGGGATGGTGCAGTGAGCTAAAAAACGGTGTTGGATCTAGCCCTCATCTCTTGACTGGGTGAGAGTATTCTGCTTAATTCAGAAACTCTGTCCATCACCACCCCTTGTTGTTAAATATTTTGTCCACCCTAAGCGTGTAAGGGTATACTCAGATGTGAGTCACTTGCTCAATGCACCATCAGGATTCAAGCAAGCCGGGCCGACGGCGGCTGAAATGCCAAAAACCGGTCCCCGGAAGCTTGTTTCCTTCCCAGTGTAGGAATTGGCTTGGTAGTTTGGTTTGCCCTGTTCCCATCATGCACTGGGACAGGAACGGACTAATTTGCATATAGCCAGGTTCTGAGCTGGGATGGTGCAGTGAGCTAAAAAACGGTGTTGGATCTAGCCCTGATCTCTTGACTGGGTGAGAGTATTCTGCTTAATTCAGAAACTCTGTCCATCACCACCCCTTGTTGTTAAATATTTTGTCCACCCTAAGCGTGGAAGGGTATACTCAGATGTGAGTCCCTTGCTCATTGCACCATCAGGATTCAAGCAAGCCGGGCCGACGACGGCTGAAATGCCAGAAACCGGTCCCCGGAAGCTTGTTTCCTTCCCAGTGTAAGAATTGGCTTGGTAGTTTGGTTTGCCCTGTTCCCATCATGCACTGGGACAGGAACGGACTAATTTGCATATAGGCAGGTTCTTAGCTGGGATGGTGCAGTGAGCTAAAAAACGGTGTTGGATCTAGCCCTGATCTCTTGACTGGGTGAGAGCATTCTGCCTAATTCAGAAACTCTGTCCATCACCACCCCTTGTTGTTAAATATTTTGTCCACCCTAAGCGTGGAAGGGTATACTCAGATGTGAGTCCCTTGCTCATTGCACCATCAGGATTCAAGCAAGCCAGGCCGACGACGGCTGAAATGCCAGAAACCGGTCCCCGGAAGCTTGTTTCCTTCCCAGTGTAAGAATTTGCTTGGTAGTTTGGTTTGCCCTGTTCCCATCATGCACTGGGACAGGAACGGACTAATTTGCATATAGCCAGGTTGTGAGCTGGGATGGTGCAGTGAACTAAAAAACGGTGTTGGATCTAGCCCTGATCTCTTGACTGGGTGAGAGTATTCTGCTTAATTCAGAAACTCTGTCCATCACCACCCCTTGTTGTTAAATATTTTGTCCACCCTAACATGGAAGGGTATACTCAGATGTGAGTCCCTTGCTCATTGCACCATCAGGATTCAAGCAAGCCGGGCCGACGACGGCTGAAATGCCATAAACCGGTCCCCGGAAGCTTGTGTCCTTCCCAGTGTAAGAATTGGCTTGGTAGTTTGGTTTACCCTGTTCCCGTCATGCACTGGGACAGGAACGGACTAATTTACATATAGCCAGGTTCTGAGCTGGGATGGTGCAGTGAGCTAAAAAACGGTGTTGGATCTAGCCCTGATCTCTTGACTGGGTGAGAGTATTCTGCTTCATTCAGAAACTCTGTCCATCACCACCCCTTGTTGTTAAATATTTTGTCCACCCAAAGCATGGAAGGGTATACTCAGATGTGAGTCCCTTGCTCATTGCACCATCAGGATTCAAGCAAGCTGGGCCGACGACGGCTGGAATGCCACAAACCGGACCCCGGAAGCTTGTTTCCTTCCCAGTGTAAGAATTGGCTTGGTAGTTTGGTTTGCCCTGTTCCCATCATGCACTGGGACAGGAACGGACTAATTTGCATATAGCCAGGTTCTGAGCTGGGATGGTGCAGTGAGCTAAAAAACGGTGTTGGATTTAGCCCTGATCTCTTGACTGGGTGAGAGTATTCTGCTTAATTCAGAAACTCTGTCCATCACCACCCCTTGTTGTTAAATATTTTGTCTACCCTAAGCGTGGAAGGGTATACTCAGATGTGAGTCCCTTGCTCATTGCACCATCAGGATTCAAGCAAGCCGGGCTGACGATGGCTGAAATGCCAGAAACCGGTCCCCGGAAGCTTGTTTCCTTCCCAGTGTAAGAATTGGCTTGGTAGTTTGGTTTGCCCTTTTCCCATCATGCACTGGGACAGGAACGGGCTAATTTGCATATAGCCAGGTTCTGAGCTGGGATGGTGCAGTGAGCTAAAAAACGGTGTTGGATCTAGCCCTGATCTCTTGACTGGGTGAGAGTATTCTGCTTAATTCAGAAACTCTGTCCATCACCACCCCTTGTTGTTAAATATTTTGTCCACCCTAAGCGTGGAAGGGTATACTCAGATGTGAGTCCCTTGCTCATTGCACCATCAGGATTCAAGCAAGCCGGGCCGATGACGGCTGAAATGCCAGAAACCGTTCCCCGGAAGCTGGTTTCCTTCCCAGTGTAAGAATTGGCTTGGTAGTTTGGTTTGCCCTGTTCCCATAATGCACTGGGACAGGAACGGACTAATTTGCATATAGCCAGGTTCTGAGCTGAGATGGTGCAGTGAGCTAAAAAACGGTGTTGGATCTAGCCCTGATCTCTTGACTGGGTGAGAGTATTCTGCTTAATTCAGAAACTCTGTCCATCACCACCCCTTGTTGTTAAATATTTTGTCCACCCTAAGCGTGGAAGGGTATACTCAGATGTGAGTCCCTTGCTCATTGCACCATCAGGATTCAAGCAAGCCAGGCCGACGACGGCTGAAATGCCAGAAACCGGTCCCCGGAAGCATGTTTCCTTCCCAGTGTAAGAATTGGCTTGGTAGTTTGGTTTGCCCTGTTCCCATCATGCACTGGGTCAGGAACGGACTAATTTGCATATAGGCAGGTTCTTAGCTGGGATGGTGCAGTGAGCTAAAAAACGGTGTTGGATCTAGCCCTGATCTCTTGACTGGGTGAGAGCATTCTGCTTAATTCAGAAACTCTGTCCATCACCACCCCTTGTTGTTAAATATTTTGTCCACCCTTAGCGTGGAAGGGTATACTCAGATGTGAGTCCCTTGCTCATTGCACCATCAGGATTCAAGCAAGCCAGGCCGACGACGGCTGAAATGCCAGAAACCGGTCCCCGGAAGCTTGTTTCCTTCCCAGTGTAAGAATTGGCTTGGTAGTTTGGTTTGCCCTGTTCCCATCATGCACTGGGACAGGAACGGACTAATTTGCATATAGCCAGGTTGTGAGCTGGGATGGTCAGTGAGCTAAAAAACGGTGTTGGATCTAGCCCTGATCTCTTGACTGGGTGAGAGTATTCTGCTTCATTCAGAAACTCTGTCCATCACCACCCCTTGTTGTTAAATATTTTGTCCACCCAAAGCATGGAAGGGTATACTCAGATGTGAGTCCCTTGCTCATTGCACCATCAGGATTCAAGCAAGCTGGGCCGACGACGGCTGAAATGCCACAAACCGGTCCCCGGAAGCTTGTTTCCTTCCCAGTGTAAGAATTGGCTTGGTAGTTTGGTTTGCCCTGTTCCCATCATGCACTGGGACAGGAACAGACTAATTTGCATATAGCCAGGTTCTGAGCTGGGATGGTGCAGTGAGCTAAAAAACGGTGTTGGATTTAGCCCTGATCTCTTGACTGGGTGAGAGTATTCTGCTTAATTCAGAAACTCTGTCCATCACCACCCCTTGTTGTTAAATATTTTGTCCACCCTAAGCGTGGAAGGGTATACTCAGATGTGAGTCCCTTGCTCATTGGACCATCAGGATTCAAGCAAGCCGGGCCGACGACGGCTGAAATGCCAGAAACCGTTCCCCGGAAGCTTGTTTCCTTCCCAGTGTAAGAATTGGCTTGGTAGTTTGGTTTGCCCTGTTCCCATCATGCACTGGGACAGGAACTGACTAATTTGCATATAGCCAGGTTCTGAGCTGGGATGGTGCAGTGAGCTAAAAAACGGTGTTGGATCTAGCCCTGATCTCTTGACTGGGTGAGAGTATTCTGCTTAATTCAGAAGCTCTGTCCATCACCACCCCTTGTTGTTAAATATTTTGTCCACCCTAAGCGTGGAAGGGTATACTCAGATGTGAGTCCCTTGCTCATTGCACCATCAGGATTCAAGCAAGCCGGGCCGACGACGGCTGAAATGCCAGAAACCGGTCCCCGGAAGCTTGTTTCCTTCCCAGTGTAAGAATTGGCTTGGTAGTTTGGTTTGCCCTGTTCCCATCATGCACTGGGACAGGAACGGACTAATTTGCATATAGCCAGGTTCTGAGCAGGGATGGTGCAGTGAGCTAAAAAACGGTGTTGGATCTAGCCCTGATCTCTTGACTGGGTGAGAGTATTCTGCTTAATTCAGAAACTCTGTCCATCACCACCCCTTGTTGTTAAATATTTTGTCCACCCTAAGCGTGGAAGGGTATACTCAGATATGAGTCCCTTGCTCATTGCACCATCAGAATTCAAGCAAGCCGGGCCGACGATGGCTGAAATGCCAGAAACCGGTCCCCGGAAGCTTGTTTCCTTCCCAGTGTAAGAATTGGCTTGGTAGTTTGGTTTACCCTGTTCCCATCATGCACTGGGACAGGAACGGACTAATTTGCATATAGCCAGGTTCTGAGCTGGGATGGTGCCGTGAGCTAAAAAACGGTGTTGGATCTAGCCCTGATCTCTTGACTGGGTGAGAGTATTCTGCTTCATTCAGAAACTTTGTCCATCACCACCCCTTGTTGTTAAATATTTTGTCCACCCAAAGCATGGAAGGGTATACTCAGATGTGAGTCCCTTTCTCATTGCACCATCAGGATTCAAGCAAGCCGGGCCGACGACGGCTGAAATGTCACAAACCGGTCCCCAGAAGCTTGTTTCCTTCCCAGTGTAAGAATTGGCTTGGTAGTTTGGTTTGCCCTGTTCCCATCATGCACTGGGACAGGAACGGACTAATTTGCATATAGCCAGGTTCTGAGCTGAGATGGTGCAGTGAGCTAAAAAACGGTGTTGGATCTAGCCCTGATCTCTTGACTGGGTGAGAGTATTCTGCTTAATTCAGAAACTCTGTCAATCACCACCCCTTGTTGTTAAATATTTTGTCCACCCAAAGCATGGAAGGGTATACTCAGATGTGAGTCCCTTGCTCATTGCACCATCAGGATTCAAGCAAGCCGGGCCGACGACGGCTGAAATGCCACAAACCGGTCCCCGGAAGCTTGTTTCCTTCCCAGTGTAAGAATTGGCTTGGTAGTTTGGTTTGCCCTGTTCCCATCATGCACTGGGACAGGAACAGACTAATTTGCATATAGCCAGGTTCTGAGCTGGGATGGTGCAGTGAGCTAAAAAACGGTGTTGGATCTAGCCCTGATCTCTTGACTGGGTGAGAGTATTCTGCTTAATTCAGAAACTCTGTCCATCACCACCCCTTGTTGTTAAATATTTTGTCCACCCTAAGCGTGGAAGGGTATACTCAGATGTGAGTCCCTTGCTCAATGCACCATCAGGATTCAAGCAAGCCGGGCCGACGACGGCTGAAATGCCAAAAACTGGTCCCCGGAAGCTTGTTTCCTTCCCAGTGTAAGAATTGGCTTGGTAGTTTGGTTTGCCCTGTTCCCATCATGCACTGGGACAGGAACGGACTAATTTGCATATAGGCAGGTTCTTAGCTGGGATGGTGCAGTGAGCTAAAAAATGGTGTTCGATCTAGCCCTGATCTCTTGACTGGGTGAGAGTATTCTGCTTAATTCAGAAACTCTGTCCATCACCACCCCTTGTTGTTAAATATTTTGTCCACCCTAAGCATGGAAGGGTATACCCAGATATGAGTCCCTTGCTCATTGCACCATCAGGATTCAAGCAAGCCGGGCCGACGACGGCTGAAATGCCATAAACCGGTCCCCGGAGGCTTGTTTCCTTCCCAGTGTAAGAATTGGCTTGGTAGTTTGGTTTGCCCTGTTCCCATCATGCACTGGGACAGGAACGGACTAATTTGCATACAGCCAGGTTCTGAGCTGGGATGGTGCAGTGAGTTAAAAAACGGTGTTGGATCTAGCCCTGATCTCTTGACTGGGTGAGAGTATTCTGCTTAATTCAGAAACTCTGTCCATCACCACCCCTTGTTGTTAAATATTTTGTCCACCCTAAGCGTGGAAGGGTATACTCAGATGTGAGTCCCTTGCTCATTGCACCATCAGAATTCAAGTAAGCCGGGCCGACGACGGCTGAAATGCCAGAAACTGGTCCCCGGAACCTTGTTTCCTTCCCAGTGTAAGAATTGGCTTGGTAGTTTGGTTTACTCTGTTCCCATCATGCACTGGGACAGGAACGGACTAATTTGCATATAGCCAGATTCTGAGCTGGGATGGTGCAGTGAGCTAAAAAACGGTGTTGGATCTAGCCCTGATCTCTTGACTGGGTGAGAGTATTCTGCTTCATTCAGAAACTCTGTCCATCACCACCCCTTGTTGTTAAATATTTTGTCCACCCAAAGCATGGAAGGGTATACTCAGATGTGAGTCCCTTGCTCATTGCACCATCAGGATTCAAGCAAGCCGGGCCGACGACGGCTGAAATGCCACAAACCGGTCCCCGGAAGCTTGTTTCCTTCCCAGTGTAAGAATTGGCTTGGTAGTTTGGTTTGCCCTGTTCCCATCATGGCACTGGGACAGGAACGACTAATTTGCATATAGCCAGGTTCTGAGCTGAGATGGTGCAGTGAGCTAAAAAACGGTGTTGGATCTAGCCCTGATCTCTTGACTGGGTGGGAGTATTCTGCTTAATTCAGAAACTCTGTCAATCCACCACCCCTTGTTGTTAAATATTTTGTCCACCCAAAGCATGGAAGGGTATACTCAGATGTGAGTCCCTTGCTCATTGCACCATCAGGATTCAAGCAAGCCGGGCCGACGACGGCTGAAATGCCACAAACCGGTCCCCGGAAGCTTGTTTCCTTCCCAGTGTAAGAATTGGCTTGGTAGTTTGGTTTGCCCTGTTCCCATCATGCACTGGGACAGGAACAGACTAATTTGCATATAGCCAGGTTCTGAGCTGGGATGGTGCAGTGAGCTAAAAACGGTGTTGGATCTAGCCCTGATCTCTTGACTGGGTGAGAGTATTCTGCTTAATTTCAGAAACTCTGTCCATCACCACCCCTTGTTGTTAAATATTTTGTCCACCCTAAGCGTGGAAGGGTATACTCAGATGTGAGTCCCTTGCTCAATGCACCATCAGGATTCAAGCAAGCCGGGCCGACGACAGCTGAAATGCCAAAAACTGGTCCCCGGAAGCTTGTTTCCTTCCCAATGTAAGAATTGGCTTGGTAGTTTGGTTTGCCCTGTTCCCATCATGCACTGGGACAGGAACGGACTAATTTGCATATAGGCAGGTTCTTAGCTGGGATGGTGCAGTGAGCTAAAAAATGGTGTTGGATCTAGCCCTGATCTCTTGACTGGGTGAGAGTATTCTGCTTAATTCAGAAACTCTGTCCATCACCACCCCTTGTTGTTAAATATTTTGTCCACCCTAAGCATGGAAGGGTATACTCAGATATGAGTCCTTGCTCATTGCACCATCAGGATTCAAGCAAGCCGGGCCGACGACGGCTGAAATGCCATAAACCGGTCCCCGGAGGCTTGTTTCCTTCCCAGTGTAAGAATTGGCTTGGTAGTTTGGTTTGCCCTGTTCCCATCATGCACTGGGACAGGAACGGACTAATTTGCATACAGCCAGGTTCTGAGCTGGGATGGTGCAGTGAGCTAAAAAACGGTGTTGGATCTAGCCCTGATCTCTTGACTGGGTGAGAGTATTCTGCTTAATTCAGAAACTCTGTCCATCACCACCCCTTGTTGTTAAATATTTTGTCCACCCTAAGCGTGGGAAGGGTATACTCAGATGTGAGTCCCTTGCTCATTGCACCATCAGAATTCAAGTAAGCCGGGCCGACGACGGCTGAAATGCCAGAAACTGGTCCCCGGAAGCTTGTTTCCTTCCCAGTGTAAGAATTGGCTTGGTAGTTTGGTTTACTCTGTTCCCATCATGCACTGGGACAGGAACGGACTAATTTGCATATAGCCAGATTCTGAGCTGGGATGGTGCAGTGAGCTAAAAACGGTGTTGGATCTAGCCCGATCTCTTGACTGGGTGAGAGTATTCTGCTTCATTCAGAAACTCTGTCCATCACCACCCCTTGTTGTTAAATATTTTGTCCACCCAAAGCATGGAAGGGTATACTCAGATGTGAGTCCCTTGCTCATTGCACCATCAGGATTCAAGCAAGCCGGGCCGACGATGGCTGAAATGCCACAAACCGGTCCCCGGAAGCTTGTTTCCTTCCCAGTGTAAGAATTGGCTTGGTAGTTTGGTTTGCCCTGTTCCCATCATGCACTGGGACAGGAACGGACTAATTTGCATATAGCCAGGTTCTGAGCTGGGATGGTGCAGTGAGCTAAAAAACGGTGTTGGATTTAGCCCTGATCTCTTGACTGGGTGAAAGTATTCTGCTTAATTCAGAAACTCTGTCCATCTCCACCCCTTGTTGTTAAATATTTTGTCCACCCTAAGCGTGGAAGGGTATACTCAGATGTGAGTCCCTTGCTCATTGCACCATCAGGATTCAAGCAAGCCGGGCCGACGACGGCTGAAATGCCAGAAACCACTCCCCGGAAGCTTGTTTCCTTCCCAGTGTAAGAATTGGCTTGGTAGTTTGGTTTGCCCTGTTCCCATAATGCACTGGGACAGGAACGGACTAATTTGATATAGCCAGGTTCTGAGCTGAGATGGTGCAGTGAGCTAAAAAACGGTGTTGGATCTAGCCCTGATCTCTTGACTGGGTGAGAGTATTCTGCTTAATTCAGAAACTCTGTCAATCACCACCCCTTGTTGTTAAATATTTTGTCCACCCAAAGCATGGAAGGGTATACTCAGATGTGAGTCCCTTGCTCATTGCACCATCAGGATTCAAGCAAGCCGGGCCGACGACGGCTGAAATGCCACAAACCGATCCCCGGAAGCTTGTTTCCTTCCCAGTGTAAGAATTGGCTTGGTAGTTTGGTTTGCCCTGTTCCCATCATGCACTGGGACAGGAACGGACTAATTTGCATATAGCCAGGTTCTGAGCTGGGATGGTGCAGTGAGCTAAAAAACGGTGTTGGATCTAGCCCTCATCTCTTGACTGGGTGAGAGTATTCTGCTTAATTCAGAAACTCTGTCCATCACCACCCCTTGTTGTTAAATATTTTGTCCACCCTAAGCGTGGAAGGGTATACTCAGATGTGAGTCACTTGCTCAATGCACCATCAGGATTCAAGCAAGCCGGGCCGACGGCGGCTGAAATGCCAAAAACCGGTCCCCGGAAGCTTGTTTCCTTCCCAGTGTAGGAATTGGCTTGGTAGTTTGGTTTGCCCTGTTCCCATCATGCACTGGGACAGGAACGGACTAATTTGCATATAGCCAGGTTCTGAGCTGGGATGGTGCAGTGAGCTAAAAAACGGTGTTGGATCTAGCCCTGATCTCTTGACTGGGTGAGAGTATTCTGCTTAATTCAGAAACTCTGTCCATCACCACCCCTTGTTGTTAAATATTTTGTCCACCCTAAGCGTGGAAGGGTATACTCAGATGTGAGTCCCTTGCTCATTGCACCATCAGGATTCAAGCAAGCCGGGCCGACGACGGCTGAAATGCCAGAAACCGGTCCCCGGAAGCTTGTTTCCTTCCCAGTGTAAGAATTGGCTTGGTAGTTTGGTTTGCCCTGTTCCCATCATGCACTGGGACAGGAACGGACTAATTTGCATATAGGCAGGTTCTTAGCTGGGATGGTGCAGTGAGCTAAAAAACGGTGTTGGATCTAGCCCTGATCTCTTGACTGGGTGAGAGCATTCTGCCTAATTCAGAAACTCTGTCCATCACCACCCCTTGTTGTTAAATATTTTGTCCACCCTAAGCGTGGAAGGGTATACTCAGATGTGAGTCCCTTGCTCATTGCACCATCAGGATTCAAGCAAGCCAGGCCGACGACGGCTGAAATGCCAGAAACCGGTCCCCGGAAGCTTGTTTCCTTCCCAGTGTAAGAATTTGCTTGGTAGTTTGGTTTGCCCTGTTCCCATCATGCACTGGGACAGGAACAGACTAATTTGCATATAGCCAGGTTGTGAGCTGGGATGGTGCAGTGAACTAAAAAACGGTGTTGGATCTAGCCCTGATCTCTTGACTGGGTGAGAGTATTCTGCTTAATTCAGAAACTCTGTCCATCACCACCCCTTGTTGTTAAATATTTTGTCCACCCTAACATGGAAGGGTATACTCAGATGTGAGTCCCTTGCTCATTGCACCATCAGGATTCAAGCAAGCCGGGCCGACGACGGCTGAAATGCCATAAACCGGTCCCCGGAAGCTTGTGTCCTTCCCAGTGTAAGAATTGGCTTGGTAGTTTGGTTTACCCTGTTCCCGTCATGCACTGGGACAGGAACGGACTAATTTACATATAGCCAGGTGCTGGGATGGTGCAGTGAGCTAAAAAACGGTGTTGGATCTAGCCCTGATCTCTTGACTGGGTGAGAGTATTCTGCTTCATTCAGAAACTCTGTCCATCACCACCCCTTTTTGTTAAATATTTTGTCCACCCAAAGCATGGAAGGGTATACTCAGATGTGAGTCCCTTGCTCATTGCATCATCAGGATTCAAGCAAGCTGGGCCGACGACGGCTGGAATGCCACAAACCGGACCCCGGAAGCTTGTTTCCTTCCCAGTGTAAGAATTGGCTTGGTAGTTTGGTTTGCCCTGTTCCCATCATGCACTGGGACAGGAACGGACTAATTTGCATATAGCCAGGTTCTGAGCTGGGATGGTGCAGTGAGCTAAAAAACGGTGTTGGATTTAGCCCTGATCTCTTGACTGGGTGAGAGTATTCTGCTTAATTCAGAAACTCTGTCCATCACCACCCCTTGTTGTTAAATATTTTGTCCACCCTAAGCGTGGAAGGGTATACTCAGATGTGAGTCCCTTGCTCATTGCACCATCAGGATTCAAGCAAGCCGGGCTGACGATGGCTGAAATGCCAGAAACCGGTCCCCGGAAGCTTGTTTCCTTCCCAGTGTAAGAATTGGCTTGGTAGTTTGGTTTGCCCTTTTCCCATCATGCACTGGGACGGGAACGGGCTAATTTGCATATAGCCAGGTTCTGAGCTGGGATGGTGCAGTGAGCTAAAAAACGGTGTTGGATCTAGCCCTGATCTCTTGACTGGGTGAGAGTATTCTGCTTAATTCAGAAACTCTGTCCATCACCACCCCTTGTTGTTAAATATTTTGTCCACCCTAAGCGTGGAAGGGTGTACTCAGATGTGAGTCCCTTGCTCATTGCACCATCAGGATTCAAGCAAGCCGGGCCGATGACGGCTGAAATGCCAGAAACCGTTCCCCGGAAGCTGGTTTCCTTCCCAGTGTAAGAATTGGCTTGGTAGTTTGGTTTGCCCTGTTCCCATAATGCACTGGGACAGGAACGGACTAATTTGCATATAGCCAGGTTCTGAGCTGAGATGGTGCAGTGAGCTAAAAAACGGTGTTGGATCTAGCCCTGATCTCTTGACTGGGTGAGAGTATTCTGCTTAATTCAGAAACTCTGTCAATCACCACCCCTTGTTGTTAAATATTTTGTCCACCCAAAGCATGGAAGGGTATACTCAGATGTGAGTCCCTTGCTCATTGCACCATCAGGATTCAAGCAAGCCGGGCCGACGACGGCTGAAATGCCACAAACCGGTCCCCGGAAGCTTGTTTCCTTCCCAGTGTAAGAATTGGCTTGGTAGTTTGGTTTGCCCTGTTCCCATCATGCACTGGGACAGGAACGGACTAATTTGCATATAGCCAGGTTCTGAGCTGGGATGGTGCAGTGAGCTAAAAAACGGTGTTGGATTTAGCCCTGATCTCTTGACTGGGTGAGAGTATTCTGCTTAATTCAGAAACTCTGTCCATCTCCACCCCTTGTTGTTAAATATTTTGTCCACCCTAAGCGTGGAAGGGTATACTCAGATGTGAGTCCCTTGCTCATTGCACCATCAGGATTCAAGCAAGCCGGGCCGACGACGGCTGAAATGCCAGAAACCACTCCCCGGAAGCTTGTTTCCTTCCCAGTGTAAGAATTGGCTTGGTAGTTTGGTTTGCCCTGTTCCCATAATGCACTGGGACAGGAACGGACTAATTTGCATATAGCCAGGTTCTGAGCTGAGATGGTGCAGTGAGCTAAAAAACGGTGTTGGATCTAGCCCTGATCTCTTGACTGGGTGAGAGTATTCTGCTTAATTCAGAAACTCTGTCAATCACCACCCCTTGTTGTTAAATATTTTGTCCACCCAAAGCATGGAAGGGTATACTCAGATGTGAGTCCCTTGCTCATTGCACCATCAGGATTCAAGCAAGCCGGGCCGACGACGGCTGAAATGCCACAAACCGATCCCCGGAAGCTTGTTTCCTTCCCAGTGTAAGAATTGGCTTGGTAGTTTGGTTTGCCCTGTTCCCATCATGCACTGGGACAGGAACGGACTAATTTGCATATAGCCAGGTTCTGAGCTGGGATGGTGCAGTGAGCTAAAAAACGGTGTTGGATCTAGCCCTCATCTCTTGACTGGGTGAGAGTATTCTGCTTAATTCAGAAACTCTGTCCATCACCACCCCTTGTTGTTAAATATTTTGTCCACCCTAAGCGTGTAAGGGTATACTCAGATGTGAGTCACTTGCTCAATGCACCATCAGGATTCAAGCAAGCCGGGCCGACGGCGGCTGAAATGCCAAAAACCGGTCCCCGGAAGCTTGTTTCCTTCCCAGTGTAGGAATTGGCTTGGTAGTTTGGTTTGCCCTGTTCCCATCATGCACTGGGACAGGAACGGACTAATTTGCATATAGCCAGGTTCTGAGCTGGGATGGTGCAGTGAGCTAAAAAACGGTGTTGGATCTAGCCCTGATCTCTTGACTGGGTGAGAGTATTCTGCTTAATTCAGAAACTCTGTCCATCACCACCCCTTGTTGTTAAATATTTTGTCCACCCTAAGCGTGGAAGGGTATACTCAGATGTGAGTCCCTTGCTCATTGCACCATCAGGATTCAAGCAAGCCGGGCCGACGACGGCTGAAATGCCAGAAACCGGTCCCCGGAAGCTTGTTTCCTTCCCAGTGTAAGAATTGGCTTGGTAGTTTGGTTTGCCCTGTTCCCATCATGCACTGGGACAGGAACGGACTAATTTGCATATAGGCAGGTTCTTAGCTGGGATGGTGCAGTGAGCTAAAAAACGGTGTTGGATCTAGCCCTGATCTCTTGACTGGGTGAGAGCATTCTGCCTAATTCAGAAACTCTGTCCATCACCACCCCTTGTTGTTAAATATTTTGTCCACCCTAAGCGTGGAAGGGTATACTCAGATGTGAGTCCCTTGCTCATTGCACCATCAGGATTCAAGCAAGCCAGGCCGACGACGGCTGAAATGCCAGAAACCGGTCCCCGGAAGCTTGTTTCCTTCCCAGTGTAAGAATTTGCTTGGTAGTTTGGTTTGCCCTGTTCCCATCATGCACTGGGACAGGAACGGACTAATTTGCATATAGCCAGGTTGTGAGCTGGGATGGTGCAGTGAACTAAAAAACGGTGTTGGATCTAGCCCTGATCTCTTGACTGGGTGAGAGTATTCTGCTTAATTCAGAAACTCTGTCCATCACCACCCCTTGTTGTTAAATATTTTGTCCACCCTAACATGGAAGGGTATACTCAGATGTGAGTCCCTTGCTCATTGCACCATCAGGATTCAAGCAAGCCGGGCCGACGACGGCTGAAATGCCATAAACCGGTCCCCGGAAGCTTGTGTCCTTCCCAGTGTAAGAATTGGCTTGGTAGTTTGGTTTACCCTGTTCCCGTCATGCACTGGGACAGGAACGGACTAATTTACATATAGCCAGGTTCTGAGCTGGGATGGTGCAGTGAGCTAAAAAACGGTGTTGGATCTAGCCCTGATCTCTTGACTGGGTGAGAGTATTCTGCTTCATTCAGAAACTCTGTCCATCACCACCCCTTGTTGTTAAATATTTTGTCCACCCAAAGCATGGAAGGGTATACTCAGATGTGAGTCCCTTGCTCATTGCACCATCAGGATTCAAGCAAGCTGGGCCGACGACGGCTGGAATGCCACAAACCGGACCCCGGAAGCTTGTTTCCTTCCCAGTGTAAGAATTGGCTTGGTAGTTTGGTTTGCCCTGTTCCCATCATGCACTGGGACAGGAACGGACTAATTTGCATATAGCCAGGTTCTGAGCTGGGATGGTGCAGTGAGCTAAAAAACGGTGTTGGATTTAGCCCTGATCTCTTGACTGGGTGAGAGTATTCTGCTTAATTCAGAAACTCTGTCCATCACCACCCCTTGTTGTTAAATATTTTGTCTACCCTAAGCGTGGAAGGGTATACTCAGATGTGAGTCCCTTGCTCATTGCACCATCAGGATTCAAGCAAGCCGGGCTGACGATGGCTGAAATGCCAGAAACCGGTCCCCGGAAGCTTGTTTCCTTCCCAGTGTAAGAATTGGCTTGGTAGTTTGGTTTGCCCTTTTCCCATCATGCACTGGGACAGGAACGGGCTAATTTGCATATAGCCAGGTTCTGAGCTGGGATGGTGCAGTGAGCTAAAAAACGGTGTTGGATCTAGCCCTGATCTCTTGACTGGGTGAGAGTATTCTGCTTAATTCAGAAACTCTGTCCATCACCACCCCTTGTTGTTAAATATTTTGTCCACCCTAAGCGTGGAAGGGTATACTCAGATGTGAGTCCCTTGCTCATTGCACCATCAGGATTCAAGCAAGCCGGGCCGATGACGGCTGAAATGCCAGAAACCGTTCCCCGGAAGCTGGTTTCCTTCCCAGTGTAAGAATTGGCTTGGTAGTTTGGTTTGCCCTGTTCCCATAATGCACTGGGACAGGAACGGACTAATTTGCATATAGCCAGGTTCTGAGCTGAGATGGTGCAGTGAGCTAAAAAACGGTGTTGGATCTAGCCCTGATCTCTTGACTGGGTGAGAGTATTCTGCTTAATTCAGAAACTCTGTCCATCACCACCCCTTGTTGTTAAATATTTTGTCCACCCTAAGCGTGGAAGGGTATACTCAGATGTGAGTCCCTTGCTCATTGCACCATCAGGATTCAAGCAAGCCAGGCCGACGACGGCTGAAATGCCAGAAACCGGTCCCCGGAAGCATGTTTCCTTCCCAGTGTAAGAATTGGCTTGGTAGTTTGGTTTGCCCTGTTCCCATCATGCACTGGGTCAGGAACGGACTAATTTGCATATAGGCAGGTTCTTAGCTGGGATGGTGCAGTGAGCTAAAAAACGGTGTTGGATCTAGCCCTGATCTCTTGACTGGGTGAGAGCATTCTGCTTAATTCAGAAACTCTGTCCATCACCACCCCTTGTTGTTAAATATTTTGTCCACCCTTAGCGTGGAAGGGTATACTCAGATGTGAGTCCCTTGCTCATTGCACCATCAGGATTCAAGCAAGCCAGGCCGACGACGGCTGAAATGCCAGAAACCGGTCCCCGGAAGCTTGTTTCCTTCCCAGTGTAAGAATTGGCTTGGTAGTTTGGTTTGCCCTGTTCCCATCATGCACTGGGACAGGAACGGACTAATTTGCATATAGCCAGGTTGTGAGCTGGGATGGTCAGTGAGCTAAAAAACGGTGTTGGATCTAGCCCTGATCTCTTGACTGGGTGAGAGTATTCTGCTTCATTCAGAAACTCTGTCCATCACCACCCCTTGTTGTTAAATATTTTGTCCACCCAAAGCATGGAAGGGTATACTCAGATGTGAGTCCCTTGCTCATTGCACCATCAGGATTCAAGCAAGCTGGGCCGACGACGGCTGAAATGCCACAAACCGGTCCCCGGAAGCTTGTTTCCTTCCCAGTGTAAGAATTGGCTTGGTAGTTTGGTTTGCCCTGTTCCCATCATGCACTGGGACAGGAACAGACTAATTTGCATATAGCCAGGTTCTGAGCTGGGATGGTGCAGTGAGCTAAAAAACGGTGTTGGATTTAGCCCTGATCTCTTGACTGGGTGAGAGTATTCTGCTTAATTCAGAAACTCTGTCCATCACCACCCCTTGTTGTTAAATATTTTGTCCACCCTAAGCGTGGAAGGGTATACTCAGATGTGAGTCCCTTGCTCATTGGACCATCAGGATTCAAGCAAGCCGGGCCGACGACGGCTGAAATGCCAGAAACCGTTCCCCGGAAGCTTGTTTCCTTCCCAGTGTAAGAATTGGCTTGGTAGTTTGGTTTGCCCTGTTCCCATCATGCACTGGGACAGGAACTGACTAATTTGCATATAGCCAGGTTCTGAGCTGGGATGGTGCAGTGAGCTAAAAAACGGTGTTGGATCTAGCCCTGATCTCTTGACTGGGTGAGAGTATTCTGCTTAATTCAGAAGCTCTGTCCATCACCACCCCTTGTTGTTAAATATTTTGTCCACCCTAAGCGTGGAAGGGTATACTCAGATGTGAGTCCCTTGCTCATTGCACCATCAGGATTCAAGCAAGCCGGGCCGACGACGGCTGAAATGCCAGAAACCGGTCCCCGGAAGCTTGTTTCCTTCCCAGTGTAAGAATTGGCTTGGTAGTTTGGTTTGCCCTGTTCCCATCATGCACTGGGACAGGAACGGACTAATTTGCATATAGCCAGGTTCTGAGCAGGGATGGTGCAGTGAGCTAAAAAACGGTGTTGGATCTAGCCCTGATCTCTTGACTGGGTGAGAGTATTCTGCTTAATTCAGAAACTCTGTCCATCACCACCCCTTGTTGTTAAATATTTTGTCCACCCTAAGCGTGGAAGGGTATACTCAGATATGAGTCCCTTGCTCATTGCACCATCAGAATTCAAGCAAGCCGGGCCGACGATGGCTGAAATGCCAGAAACCGGTCCCCGGAAGCTTGTTTCCTTCCCAGTGTAAGAATTGGCTTGGTAGTTTGGTTTACCCTGTTCCCATCATGCACTGGGACAGGAACGGACTAATTTGCATATAGCCAGGTTCTGAGCTGGGATGGTGCCGTGAGCTAAAAAACGGTGTTGGATCTAGCCCTGATCTCTTGACTGGGTGAGAGTATTCTGCTTCATTCAGAAACTTTGTCCATCACCACCCCTTGTTGTTAAATATTTTGTCCACCCAAAGCATGGAAGGGTATACTCAGATGTGAGTCCCTTTCTCATTGCACCATCAGGATTCAAGCAAGCCGGGCCGACGACGGCTGAAATGTCACAAACCGGTCCCCAGAAGCTTGTTTCCTTCCCAGTGTAAGAATTGGCTTGGTAGTTTGGTTTGCCCTGTTCCCATCATGCACTGGGACAGGAACGGACTAATTTGCATATAGCCAGGTTCTGAGCTGAGATGGTGCAGTGAGCTAAAAAACGGTGTTGGATCTAGCCCTGATCTCTTGACTGGGTGAGAGTATTCTGCTTAATTCAGAAACTCTGTCAATCACCACCCCTTGTTGTTAAATATTTTGTCCACCCAAAGCATGGAAGGGTATACTCAGATGTGAGTCCCTTGCTCATTGCACCATCAGGATTCAAGCAAGCCGGGCCGACGACGGCTGAAATGCCACAAACCGGTCCCCGGAAGCTTGTTTCCTTCCCAGTGTAAGAATTGGCTTGGTAGTTTGGTTTGCCCTGTTCCCATCATGCACTGGGACAGGAACAGACTAATTTGCATATAGCCAGGTTCTGAGCTGGGATGGTGCAGTGAGCTAAAAAACGGTGTTGGATCTAGCCCTGATCTCTTGACTGGGTGAGAGTATTCTGCTTAATTCAGAAACTCTGTCCATCACCACCCCTTGTTGTTAAATATTTTGTCCACCCTAAGCGTGGAAGGGTATACTCAGATGTGAGTCCCTTGCTCAATGCACCATCAGGATTCAAGCAAGCCGGGCCGACGACGGCTGAAATGCCAAAAACTGGTCCCCGGAAGCTTGTTTCCTTCCCAGTGTAAGAATTGGCTTGGTAGTTTGGTTTGCCCTGTTCCCATCATGCACTGGGACAGGAACGGACTAATTTGCATATAGGCAGGTTCTTAGCTGGGATGGTGCAGTGAGCTAAAAAATGGTGTTCGATCTAGCCCTGATCTCTTGACTGGGTGAGAGTATTCTGCTTAATTCAGAAACTCTGTCCATCACCACCCCTTGTTGTTAAATATTTTGTCCACCCTAAGCATGGAAGGGTATACCCAGATATGAGTCCCTTGCTCATTGCACCATCAGGATTCAAGCAAGCCGGGCCGACGACGGCTGAAATGCCATAAACCGGTCCCCGGAGGCTTGTTTCCTTCCCAGTGTAAGAATTGGCTTGGTAGTTTGGTTTGCCCTGTTCCCATCATGCACTGGGACAGGAACGGACTAATTTGCATACAGCCAGGTTCTGAGCTGGGATGGTGCAGTGAGCTAAAAAACGGTGTTGGATCTAGCCCTGATCTCTTGACTGGGTGAGAGTATTCTGCTTAATTCAGAAACTCTGTCCATCACCACCCCTTGTTGTTAAATATTTTGTCCACCCTAAGCGTGGAAGGGTATACTCAGATGTGAGTCCCTTGCTCATTGCACCATCAGAATTCAAGTAAGCCGGGCCGACGACGGCTGAAATGCCAGAAACTGGTCCCCGGAACCTTGTTTCCTTCCCAGTGTAAGAATTGGCTTGGTAGTTTGGTTTACTCTGTTCCCATCATGCACTGGGACAGGAACGGACTAATTTGCATATAGCCAGATTCTGAGCTGGGATGGTGCAGTGAGCTAAAAAACGGTGTTGGATCTAGCCCTGATCTCTTGACTGGGTGAGAGTATTCTGCTTCATTCAGAAACTCTGTCCATCACCACCCCTTGTTGTTAAATATTTTGTCCACCCAAAGCATGGAAGGGTATACTCAGATGTGAGTCCCTTGCTCATTGCACCATCAGGATTCAAGCAAGCCGGGCCGACGACGGCTGAAATGCCACAAACCGGTCCCCGGAAGCTTGTTTCCTTCCCAGTGTAAGAATTGGCTTGGTAGTTTGGTTTGCCCTGTTCCCATCATGCACTGGGACAGGAACGGACTAATTTGCATATAGCCAGGTTCTGAGCTGAGATGGTGCAGTGAGCTAAAAAACGGTGTTGGATCTAGCCCTGATCTCTTGACTGGGTGGGAGTATTCTGCTTAATTCAGAAACTCTGTCAATCACCACCCCTTGTTGTTAAATATTTTGTCCACCCAAAGCATGGAAGGGTATACTCAGATGTGAGTCCCTTGCTCATTGCACCATCAGGATTCAAGCAAGCCGGGCCGACGACGGCTGAAATGCCACAAACCGGTCCCCGGAAGCTTGTTTCCTTCCCAGTGTAAGAATTGGCTTGGTAGTTTGGTTTGCCCTGTTCCCATCATGCACTGGGACAGGAACAGACTAATTTGCATATAGCCAGGTTCTGAGCTGGGATGGTGCAGTGAGCTAAAAAACGGTGTTGGATCTAGCCCTGATCTCTTGACTGGGTGAGAGTATTCTGCTTAATTCAGAAACTCTGTCCATCACCACCCCTTGTTGTTAAATATTTTGTCCACCCTAAGCGTGGAAGGGTATACTCAGATGTGAGTCCCTTGCTCAATGCACCATCAGGATTCAAGCAAGCCGGGCCGACGACAGCTGAAATGCCAAAAACTGGTCCCCGGAAGCTTGTTTCCTTCCCAATGTAAGAATTGGCTTGGTAGTTTGGTTTGCCCTGTTCCCATCATGCACTGGGACAGGAACGGACTAATTTGCATATAGGCAGGTTCTTAGCTGGGATGGTGCAGTGAGCTAAAAAATGGTGTTGGATCTAGCCCTGATCTCTTGACTGGGTGAGAGTATTCTGCTTAATTCAGAAACTCTGTCCATCACCACCCCTTGTTGTTAAATATTTTGTCCACCCTAAGCATGGAAGGGTATACTCAGATATGAGTCCCTTGCTCATTGCACCATCAGGATTCAAGCAAGCCGGGCCGACGACGGCTGAAATGCCATAAACCGGTCCCCGGAGGCTTGTTTCCTTCCCAGTGTAAGAATTGGCTTGGTAGTTTGGTTTGCCCTGTTCCCATCATGCACTGGGACAGGAACGGACTAATTTGCATACAGCCAGGTTCTGAGCTGGGATGGTGCAGTGAGCTAAAAAACGGTGTTGGATCTAGCCCTGATCTCTTGACTGGGTGAGAGTATTCTGCTTAATTCAGAAACTCTGTCCATCACCACCCCTTGTTGTTAAATATTTTGTCCACCCTAAGCGTGGAAGGGTATACTCAGATGTGAGTCCCTTGCTCATTGCACCATCAGAATTCAAGTAAGCCGGGCCGACGACGGCTGAAATGCCAGAAACTGGTCCCCGGAAGCTTGTTTCCTTCCCAGTGTAAGAATTGGCTTGGTAGTTTGGTTTACTCTGTTCCCATCATGCACTGGGACAGGAACGGACTAATTTGCATATAGCCAGATTCTGAGCTGGGATGGTGCAGTGAGCTAAAAAACGGTGTTGGATCTAGCCCCGATCTCTTGACTGGGTGAGAGTATTCTGCTTCATTCAGAAACTCTGTCCATCACCACCCCTTGTTGTTAAATATTTTGTCCACCCAAAGCATGGAAGGGTATACTCAGATGTGAGTCCCTTGCTCATTGCACCATCAGGATTCAAGCAAGCCGGGCCGACGATGGCTGAAATGCCACAAACCGGTCCCCGGAAGCTTGTTTCCTTCCCAGTGTAAGAATTGGCTTGGTAGTTTGGTTTGCCCTGTTCCCATCATGCACTGGGACAGGAACGGACTAATTTGCATATAGCCAGGTTCTGAGCTGGGATGGTGCAGTGAGCTAAAAAACGGTGTTGGATTTAGCCCTGATCTCTTGACTGGGTGAAAGTATTCTGCTTAATTCAGAAACTCTGTCCATCTCCACCCCTTGTTGTTAAATATTTTGTCCACCCTAAGCGTGGAAGGGTATACTCAGATGTGAGTCCCTTGCTCATTGCACCATCAGGATTCAAGCAAGCCGGGCCGACGACGGCTGAAATGCCAGAAACCACTCCCCGGAAGCTTGTTTCCTTCCCAGTGTAAGAATTGGCTTGGTAGTTTGGTTTGCCCTGTTCCCATAATGCACTGGGACAGGAACGGACTAATTTGCATATAGCCAGGTTCTGAGCTGAGATGGTGCAGTGAGCTAAAAAACGGTGTTGGATCTAGCCCTGATCTCTTGACTGGGTGAGAGTATTCTGCTTAATTCAGAAACTCTGTCAATCACCACCCCTTGTTGTTAAATATTTTGTCCACCCAAAGCATGGAAGGGTATACTCAGATGTGAGTCCCTTGCTCATTGCACCATCAGGATTCAAGCAAGCCGGGCCGACGACGGCTGAAATGCCACAAACCGATCCCCGGAAGCTTGTTTCCTTCCCAGTGTAAGAATTGGCTTGGTAGTTTGGTTTGCCCTGTTCCCATCATGCACTGGGACAGGAACGGACTAATTTGCATATAGCCAGGTTCTGAGCTGGGATGGTGCAGTGAGCTAAAAAACGGTGTTGGATCTAGCCCTCATCTCTTGACTGGGTGAGAGTATTCTGCTTAATTCAGAAACTCTGTCCATCACCACCCCTTGTTGTTAAATATTTTGTCCACCCTAAGCGTGGAAGGGTATACTCAGATGTGAGTCACTTGCTCAATGCACCATCAGGATTCAAGCAAGCCGGGCCGACGGCGGCTGAAATGCCAAAAACCGGTCCCCGGAAGCTTGTTTCCTTCCCAGTGTAGGAATTGGCTTGGTAGTTTGGTTTGCCCTGTTCCCATCATGCACTGGGACAGGAACGGACTAATTTGCATATAGCCAGGTTCTGAGCTGGGATGGTGCAGTGAGCTAAAAAACGGTGTTGGATCTAGCCCTGATCTCTTGACTGGGTGAGAGTATTCTGCTTAATTCAGAAACTCTGTCCATCACCACCCCTTGTTGTTAAATATTTTGTCCACCCTAAGCGTGGAAGGGTATACTCAGATGTGAGTCCCTTGCTCATTGCACCATCAGGATTCAAGCAAGCCGGGCCGACGACGGCTGAAATGCCAGAAACCGGTCCCCGGAAGCTTGTTTCCTTCCCAGTGTAAGAATTGGCTTGGTAGTTTGGTTTGCCCTGTTCCCATCATGCACTGGGACAGGAACGGACTAATTTGCATATAGGCAGGTTCTTAGCTGGGATGGTGCAGTGAGCTAAAAAACGGTGTTGGATCTAGCCCTGATCTCTTGACTGGGTGAGAGCATTCTGCCTAATTCAGAAACTCTGTCCATCACCACCCCTTGTTGTTAAATATTTTGTCCACCCTAAGCGTGGAAGGGTATACTCAGATGTGAGTCCCTTGCTCATTGCACCATCAGGATTCAAGCAAGCCAGGCCGACGACGGCTGAAATGCCAGAAACCGGTCCCCGGAAGCTTGTTTCCTTCCCAGTGTAAGAATTTGCTTGGTAGTTTGGTTTGCCCTGTTCCCATCATGCACTGGGACAGGAACAGACTAATTTGCATATAGCCAGGTTGTGAGCTGGGATGGTGCAGTGAACTAAAAAACGGTGTTGGATCTAGCCCTGATCTCTTGACTGGGTGAGAGTATTCTGCTTAATTCAGAAACTCTGTCCATCACCACCCCTTGTTGTTAAATATTTTGTCCACCCTAACATGGAAGGGTATACTCAGATGTGAGTCCCTTGCTCATTGCACCATCAGGATTCAAGCAAGCCGGGCCGACGACGGCTGAAATGCCATAAACCGGTCCCCGGAAGCTTGTGTCCTTCCCAGTGTAAGAATTGGCTTGGTAGTTTGGTTTACCCTGTTCCCGTCATGCACTGGGACAGGAACGGACTAATTTACATATAGCCAGGTGCTGGGATGGTGCAGTGAGCTAAAAAACGGTGTTGGATCTAGCCCTGATCTCTTGACTGGGTGAGAGTATTCTGCTTCATTCAGAAACTCTGTCCATCACCACCCCTTTTTGTTAAATATTTTGTCCACCCAAAGCATGGAAGGGTATACTCAGATGTGAGTCCCTTGCTCATTGCATCATCAGGATTCAAGCAAGCTGGGCCGACGACGGCTGGAATGCCACAAACCGGACCCCGGAAGCTTGTTTCCTTCCCAGTGTAAGAATTGGCTTGGTAGTTTGGTTTGCCCTGTTCCCATCATGCACTGGGACAGGAACGGACTAATTTGCATATAGCCAGGTTCTGAGCTGGGATGGTGCAGTGAGCTAAAAAACGGTGTTGGATTTAGCCCTGATCTCTTGACTGGGTGAGAGTATTCTGCTTAATTCAGAAACTCTGTCCATCACCACCCCTTGTTGTTAAATATTTTGTCCACCCTAAGCGTGGAAGGGTATACTCAGATGTGAGTCCCTTGCTCATTGCACCATCAGGATTCAAGCAAGCCGGGCTGACGATGGCTGAAATGCCAGAAACCGGTCCCCGGAAGCTTGTTTCCTTCCCAGTGTAAGAATTGGCTTGGTAGTTTGGTTTGCCCTTTTCCCATCATGCACTGGGACGGGAACGGGCTAATTTGCATATAGCCAGGTTCTGAGCTGGGATGGTGCAGTGAGCTAAAAAACGGTGTTGGATCTAGCCCTGATCTCTTGACTGGGTGAGAGTATTCTGCTTAATTCAGAAACTCTGTCCATCACCACCCCTTGTTGTTAAATATTTTGTCCACCCTAAGCGTGGAAGGGTGTACTCAGATGTGAGTCCCTTGCTCATTGCACCATCAGGATTCAAGCAAGCCGGGCCGATGACGGCTGAAATGCCAGAAACCGTTCCCCGGAAGCTGGTTTCCTTCCCAGTGTAAGAATTGGCTTGGTAGTTTGGTTTGCCCTGTTCCCATAATGCACTGGGACAGGAACGGACTAATTTGCATATAGCCAGGTTCTGAGCTGAGATGGTGCAGTGAGCTAAAAAACGGTGTTGGATCTAGCCCTGATCTCTTGACTGGGTGAGAGTATTCTGCTTAATTCAGAAACTCTGTCAATCACCACCCCTTGTTGTTAAATATTTTGTCCACCCAAAGCATGGAAGGGTATACTCAGATGTGAGTCCCTTGCTCATTGCACCATCAGGATTCAAGCAAGCCGGGCCGACGACGGCTGAAATGCCACAAACCGGTCCCCGGAAGCTTGTTTCCTTCCCAGTGTAAGAATTGGCTTGGTAGTTTGGTTTGCCCTGTTCCCATCATGCACTGGGACAGGAACGGACTAATTTGCATATAGCCAGGTTCTGAGCTGGGATGGTGCAGTTAGCTAAAAAACGGTGTTGGATCTAGCCCTGATCTCTTGACTGGGTGAGAGTATTCTGCTTAATTCAGAAACTCTGTCCATCACCACCCCTTGTTGTTAAATATTTTGTCCACCCTAAGCGTGGAAGGGTATACTCAGATGCGAGTCCCTTGCTCAATGCACCATCAGGATTCAAGCAAGCCGGGCCGACGACGGCTGAAATGCCAAAAACCGGTCCCCGGAAGCTTGTTTCCTTCCCAGTGTAAGAATTGGCTTGGTAGTTTGGTTTGCCCTGTTCCCATCATGCACTGGGACAGGAACGGACTAATTTGCATATAGGCAGGTTCTTAGCTGGGATGGTGCAGTGAGCTAAAAAACGGTGTTGGATCTAGCCCTGATCTCTTGACTGGGTGAGAGTATTCTGCTTAATTCAGAAACTCTGTCCATCACCACCCCTTGTTGTTAAATATTTTGTCCACCCTAAGCGTGGAAGGGTATACTCAGATGTGAGTCCCTTGCTCATTGCACCATCAGGATTCAAGCAAGCCGGGCCGATGACGGCTGAAATGCCAGAAACCGTTCCCCGGAAGCTGGTTTCCTTCCCAGTATAAGAATTGGCTTGGTAGTTTGGTTTGCCCTGTTCCCATAATGCACTGGGACAGGAACGGACTAATTTGCATATAGCCAGGTTCTGAGCTGAGATGGTGCAGTGAGCTAAAAAACGGTGTTGGATCTAGCCCTGATCTCTTGACTGGGTGAGAGTATTCTGCTTAATTCAGAAACTCTGTCCATCACCACCCCTTGTTGTTAAATATTTTGTCCACCCTAAGCGTGGAAGGGTATACTCAGATGTGAGTCCCTTGCTCATTGCACCATCAGGATTCAAGCAAGCCAGGCCGACGACGGCTGAAATGCCAGAAACCGGTCCCCGGAAGCTTGTTTCCTTCCCAGTGTAAGAATTGGCTTGGTAGTTTGGTTTGCCCTGTTCCCATCATGCACTGGGTCAGGAACGGACTAATTTGCATATAGGCAGGTTCTTAGCTGGGATGGTGCAGTGAGCTAAAAAACGGTGTTGGATCTAGCCCTGATCTCTTGACTGGGTGAGAGCATTCTGCTTAATTCAGAAACTCTGTCCATCACCACCCCTTGTTGTTAAATATTTTGTCCACCCTTAGCGTGGAAGGGTATACTCAGATGTGAGTCCCTTGCTCATTGCACCATCAGGATTCAAGCAAGCCAGGCCGACGACGGCTGAAATGCCAGAAACCGGTCCCCGGAAGCTTGTTTCCTTCCCAGTGTAAGAATTGGCTTGGTAGTTTGGTTTGCCCTGTTCCCATCATGCACTGGGACAGGAACGGACTAATTTGCATATAGCCAGGTTGTGAGCTGGGATGGTCAGTGAGCTAAAAAACGGTGTTGGATCTAGCCCTGATCTCTTGACTGGGTGAGAGTATTCTGCTTCATTCAGAAACTCTGTCCATCACCACCCCTTGTTGTTAAATATTTTGTCCACCCAAAGCATGGAAGGGTATACTCAGATGTGAGTCCCTTGCTCATTGCACCATCAGGATTCAAGCAAGCTGGGCCGACGACGGCTGAAATGCCACAAACCGGTCCCCGGAAGCTTGTTTCCTTCCCAGTGTAAGAATTGGCTTGGTAGTTTGGTTTGCCCTGTTCCCATCATGCACTGGGACAGGAACAGACTAATTTGCATATAGCCAGGTTCTGAGCTGGGATGGTGCAGTGAGCTAAAAAACGGTGTTGGATTTAGCCCTGATCTCTTGACTGGGTGAGAGTATTCTGCTTAATTCAGAAACTCTGTCCATCACCACCCCTTGTTGTTAAATATTTTGTCCACCCTAAGCGTGGAAGGGTATACTCAGATGTGAGTCCCTTGCTCATTGGACCATCAGGATTCAAGCAAGCCGGGCCGACGACGGCTGAAATGCCAGAAACCGTTCCCCGGAAGCTTGTTTCCTTCCCAGTGTAAGAATTGGCTTGGTAGTTTGGTTTGCCCTGTTCCCATCATGCACTGGGACAGGAACTGACTAATTTGCATATAGCCAGGTTCTGAGCTGGGATGGTGCAGTGAGCTAAAAAACGGTGTTGGATCTAGCCCTGATCTCTTGACTGGGTGAGAGTATTCTGCTTAATTCAGAAACTCTGTCCATCACCACCCCTTGTTGTTAAATATTTTGTCCACCCTAAGCGTGGAAGGGTATACTCAGATGTGAGTCCCTTGCTCATTGCACCATCAGGATTCAAGCAAGCCGGGCCGACGACGGCTGAAATGCCAGAAACCGGTCCCCGGAAGCTTGTTTCCTTCCCAGTGTAAGAATTGGCTTGGTAGTTTGGTTTGCCCTGTTCCCATCATGCACTGGGACAGGAACGGACTAATTTGCATATAGCCAGGTTCTGAGCAGGGATGGTGCAGTGAGCTAAAAAACGGTGTTGGATCTAGCCCTGATCTCTTGACTGGGTGAGAGTATTCTGCTTAATTCAGAAACTCTGTCCATCACCACCCCTTGTTGTTAAATATTTTGTCCACCCTAAGCGTGGAAGGGTATACTCAGATATGAGTCCCTTGCTCATTGCACCATCAGAATTCAAGCAAGCCGGGCCGACGACGGCTGAAATGCCAGAAACCGGTCCCCGGAAGCTTGTTTCCTTCCCAGTGTAAGAATTGGCTTGGTAGTTTGGTTTACCCTGTTCCCATCATGCACTGGGACAGGAACGGACTAATTTGCATATAGCCAGGTTCTGAGCTGGGATGGTGCCGTGAGCTAAAAAACGGTGTTGGATCTAGCCCTGATCTCTTGACTGGGTGAGAGTATTCTGCTTCATTCAGAAACTTTGTCCATCACCACCCCTTGTTGTTAAATATTTTGTCCACCCAAAGCATGGAAGGGTATACTCAGATGTGAGTCCCTTTCTCATTGCACCATCAGGATTCAAGCAAGCCGGGCCGACGACGGCTGAAATGTCACAAACCGGTCCCCAGAAGCTTGTTTCCTTCCCAGTGTAAGAATTGGCTTGGTAGTTTGGTTTGCCCTGTTCCCATCATGCACTGGGACAGGAACGGACTAATTTGCATATAGCCAGGTTCTGAGCTGAGATGGTGCAGTGAGCTAAAAAACGGTGTTGGATCTAGCCCTGATCTCTTGACTGGGTGAGAGTATTCTGCTTAATTCAGAAACTCTGTCAATCACCACCCCTTGTTGTTAAATATTTTGTCCACCCAAAGCATGGAAGGGTATACTCAGATGTGAGTCCCTTGCTCATTGCACCATCAGGATTCAAGCAAGCCGGGCCGACGACGGCTGAAATGCCACAAACCGGTCCCCGGAAGCTTGTTTCCTTCCCAGTGTAAGAATTGGCTTGGTAGTTTGGTTTGCCCTGTTCCCATCATGCACTGGGACAGGAACAGACTAATTTGCATATAGCCAGGTTCTGAGCTGGGATGGTGCAGTGAGCTAAAAAACGGTGTTGGATCTAGCCCTGATCTCTTGACTGGGTGAGAGTATTCTGCTTAATTCAGAAACTCTGTCCATCACCACCCCTTGTTGTTAAATATTTTGTCCACCCTAAGCATGGAAGGGTATACCCAGATATGAGTCCCTTGCTCATTGCACCATCAGGATTCAAGCAAGCCGGGCCGACGACGGCTGAAATGCCATAAACCGGTCCCCGGAGGCTTGTTTCCTTCCCAGTGTAAGAATTGGCTTGGTAGTTTGGTTTGCCCTGTTCCCATCATGCACTGGGACAGGAACGGACTAATTTGCATACAGCCAGGTTCTGAGCTGGGATGGTGCAGTGAGCTAAAAAACGGTGTTGGATCTAGCCCTGATCTCTTGACTGGGTGAGAGTATTCTGCTTAATTCAGAAACTCTGTCCATCACCACCCCTTGTTGTTAAATATTTTGTCCACCCTAAGCGTGGAAGGGTATACTCAGATGTGAGTCCCTTGCTCATTGCACCATCAGAATTCAAGTAAGCCGGGCCGACGACGGCTGAAATGCCAGAAACTGGTCCCCGGAAGCTTGTTTCCTTCCCAGTGTAAGAATTGGCTTGGTAGTTTGGTTTACTCTGTTCCCATCATGCACTGGGACAGGAACGGACTAATTTGCATATAGCCAGATTCTGAGCTGGGATGGTGCAGTGAGCTAAAAAACGGTGTTGGATCTAGCCCTGATCTCTTGACTGGGTGAGAGTATTCTGCTTCATTCAGAAACTCTGTCCATCACCACCCCTTGTTGTTAAATATTTTGTCCACCCAAAGCATGGAAGGGTATACTCAGATGTGAGTCCCTTGCTCATTGCACCATCAGGATTCAAGCAAGCCGGGCCGACGACGGCTGAAATGCCACAAACCGGTCCCCGGAAGCTTGTTTCCTTCCCAGTGTAAGAATTGGCTTGGTAGTTTGGTTTGCCCTGTTCCCATCATGCACTGGGACAGGAACGGACTAATTTGCATATAGCCAGGTTCTGAGCTGAGATGGTGCAGTGAGCTAAAAAACGGTGTTGGATCTAGCCCTGATCTCTTGACTGGGTGGGAGTATTCTGCTTAATTCAGAAACTCTGTCAATCACCACCCCTTGTTGTTAAATATTTTGTCCACCCAAAGCATGGAAGGGTATACTCAGATGTGAGTCCCTTGCTCATTGCACCATCAGGATTCAAGCAAGCCGGGCCGACGACGGCTGAAATGCCACAAACCGGTCCCCGGAAGCTTGTTTCCTTCCCAGTGTAAGAATTGGCTTGGTAGTTTGGTTTGCCCTGTTCCCATCATGCACTGGGACAGGAACAGACTAATTTGCATATAGCCAGGTTCTGAGCTGGGATGGTGCAGTGAGCTAAAAAACGGTGTTGGATCTAGCCCTGATCTCTTGACTGGGTGAGAGTATTCTGCTTAATTCAGAAACTCTGTCCATCACCACCCCTTGTTGTTAAATATTTTGTCCACCCTAAGCGTGGAAGGGTATACTCAGATGTGAGTCCCTTGCTCAATGCACCATCAGGATTCAAGCAAGCCGGGCCGACGACGGCTGAAATGCCAAAAACTGGTCCCCGGAAGCTTGTTTCCTTCCCAGTGTAAGAATTGGCTTGGTAGTTTGGTTTGCCCTGTTCCCATCATGCACTGGGACAGGAACGGACTAATTTGCATATAGGCAGGTTCTTAGCTGGGATGGTGCAGTGAGCTAAAAAATGGTGTTGGATCTAGCCCTGATCTCTTGACTGGGTGAGAGTATTCTGCTTAATTCAGAAACTCTGTCCATCACCACCCCTTGTTGTTAAATATTTTGTCCACCCTAAGCATGGAAGGGTATACCCAGATATGAGTCCCTTGCTCATTGCACCATCAGGATTCAAGCAAGCCGGGCCGACGACGGCTGAAATGCCATAAACCGGTCCCCGGAGGCTTGTTTCCTTCCCAGTGTAAGAATTGGCTTGGTAGTTTGGTTTGCCCTGTTCCCATCATGCACTGGGACAGGAACGGACTAATTTGCATATAGGCAGGTTCTTAGCTGGGATGGTGCAGTGAGCTAAAAAATGGTGTTGGATCTAGCCCTGATCTCTTGACTGGGTGAGAGTATTCTGCTTAATTCAGAAACTCTGTCCATCACCACCCCTTGTTGTTAAATATTTTGTCCACCCTTAGCGTGGAAGGGTATACTCAGATGTGAGTCCCTTGCTCATTGCACCATCAGGATTCAAGCAAGCCAGGCCGACGACGGCTGAAATGCCAGAAACCGGTCCCCGGAAGCTTGTTTCCTTCCCAGTGTAAGAATTGGCTTGGTAGTTTGGTTTGCCCTGTTCCCATCATGCACTGGGACAGGAACGGACTAATTTGCATATAGCCAGGTTGTGAGCTGGGATGGTCAGTGAGCTAAAAAACGGTGTTGGATCTAGCCCTGATCTCTTGACTGGGTGAGAGTATTCTGCTTCATTCAGAAACTCTGTCCATCACCACCCCTTGTTGTTAAATATTTTGTCCACCCAAAGCATGGAAGGGTATACTCAGATGTGAGTCCCTTGCTCATTGCACCATCAGGATTCAAGCAAGCTGGGCCGACGACGGCTGAAATGCCACAAACCGGTCCCCGGAAGCTTGTTTCCTTCCCAGTGTAAGAATTGGCTTGGTAGTTTGGTTTGCCCTGTTCCCATCATGCACTGGGACAGGAACAGACTAATTTGCATATAGCCAGGTTCTGAGCTGGGATGGTGCAGTGAGCTAAAAAACGGTGTTGGATTTAGCCCTGATCTCTTGACTGGGTGAGAGTATTCTGCTTAATTCAGAAACTCTGTCCATCACCACCCCTTGTTGTTAAATATTTTGTCCACCCTAAGCGTGGAAGGGTATACTCAGATGTGAGTCCCTTGCTCATTGGACCATCAGGATTCAAGCAAGCCGGGCCGACGACGGCTGAAATGCCAGAAACCGTTCCCCGGAAGCTTGTTTCCTTCCCAGTGTAAGAATTGGCTTGGTAGTTTGGTTTGCCCTGTTCCCATCATGCACTGGGACAGGAACTGACTAATTTGCATATAGCCAGGTTCTGAGCTGGGATGGTGCAGTGAGCTAAAAAACGGTGTTGGATCTAGCCCTGATCTCTTGACTGGGTGAGAGTATTCTGCTTAATTCAGAAACTCTGTCCATCACCACCCCTTGTTGTTAAATATTTTGTCCACCCTAAGCGTGGAAGGGTATACTCAGATGTGAGTCCCTTGCTCATTGCACCATCAGGATTCAAGCAAGCCGGGCCGACGACGGCTGAAATGCCAGAAACCGGTCCCCGGAAGCTTGTTTCCTTCCCAGTGTAAGAATTGGCTTGGTAGTTTGGTTTGCCCTGTTCCCATCATGCACTGGGACAGGAACGGACTAATTTGCATATAGCCAGGTTCTGAGCAGGGATGGTGCAGTGAGCTAAAAAACGGTGTTGGATCTAGCCCTGATCTCTTGACTGGGTGAGAGTATTCTGCTTAATTCAGAAACTCTGTCCATCACCACCCCTTGTTGTTAAATATTTTGTCCACCCTAAGCGTGGAAGGGTATACTCAGATATGAGTCCCTTGCTCATTGCACCATCAGAATTCAAGCAAGCCGGGCCGACGACGGCTGAAATGCCAGAAACCGTTCCCCGGAAGCTTGTTTCCTTCCCAGTGTAAGAATTGGCTTGGTAGTTTGGTTTGCCCTGTTCCCATCATGCACTGGGACAGGAACGGACTAATTTGCATATAGCCAGGTTCTGAGCAGGGATGGTGCAGTGAGCTAAAAAACGGTGTTGGATCTAGCCCTGATCTCTTGACTGGGTGAGAGTATTCTGCTTCATTCAGAAACTTTGTCCATCACCACCCCTTGTTGTTAAATATTTTGTCCACCCAAAGCATGGAAGGGTATACTCAGATGTGAGTCCCTTTCTCATTGCACCATCAGGATTCAAGCAAGCCGGGCCGACGACGGCTGAAATGTCACAAACCGGTCCCCAGAAGCTTGTTTCCTTCCCAGTGTAAGAATTGGCTTGGTAGTTTGGTTTGCCCTGTTCCCATCATGCACTGGGACAGGAACGGACTAATTTGCATATAGCCAGGTTCTGAGCTGAGATGGTGCAGTGAGCTAAAAAACGGTGTTGGATCTAGCCCTGATCTCTTGACTGGGTGAGAGTATTCTGCTTAATTCAGAAACTCTGTCAATCACCACCCCTTGTTGTTAAATATTTTGTCCACCCAAAGCATGGAAGGGTATACTCAGATGTGAGTCCCTTGCTCATTGCACCATCAGGATTCAAGCAAGCCGGGCCGACGACGGCTGAAATGCCACAAACCGGTCCCCGGAAGCTTGTTTCCTTCCCAGTGTAAGAATTGGCTTGGTAGTTTGGTTTGCCCTGTTCCCATCATGCACTGGGACAGGAACAGACTAATTTGCATATAGCCAGGTTCTGAGCTGGGATGGTGCAGTGAGCTAAAAAACGGTGTTGGATCTAGCCCTGATCTCTTGACTGGGTGAGAGTATTCTGCTTAATTCAGAAACTCTGTCCATCACCACCCCTTGTTGTTAAATATTTTGTCCACCCTAAGCATGGAAGGGTATACCCAGATATGAGTCCCTTGCTCATTGCACCATCAGGATTCAAGCAAGCCGGGCCGACGACGGCTGAAATGCCATAAACCGGTCCCCGGAGGCTTGTTTCCTTCCCAGTGTAAGAATTGGCTTGGTAGATTGGTTTGCCCTGTTCCCATCATGCACTGGGACAGGAACGGACTAATTTGCATACAGCCAGGTTCTGAGCTGGGATGGTGCAGTGAGCTAAAAAACGGTGTTGGATCTAGCCCTGATCTCTTGACTGGGTGAGAGTATTCTGCTTAATTCAGAAACTCTGTCCATCACCACCCCTTGTTGTTAAATATTTTGTCCACCCTAAGCGTGGAAGGGTATACTCAGATGTGAGTCCCTTGCTCATTGCACCATCAGAATTCAAGTAAGCCGGGCCGACGACGGCTGAAATGCCAGAAACTGGTCCCCGGAAGCTTGTTTCCTTCCCAGTGTAAGAATTGGCTTGGTAGTTTGGTTTACTCTGTTCCCATCATGCACTGGGACAGGAACGGACTAATTTGCATATAGCCAGATTCTGAGCTGGGATGGTGCAGTGAGCTAAAAAACGGTGTTGGATCTAGCCCTGATCTCTTGACTGGGTGAGAGTATTCTGCTTCATTCAGAAACTCTGTCCATCACCACCCCTTGTTGTTAAATATTTTGTCCACCCAAAGCATGGAAGGGTATACTCAGATGTGAGTCCCTTGCTCATTGCACCATCAGGATTCAAGCAAGCCGGGCCGACGACGGCTGAAATGCCACAAACCGGTCCCCGGAAGCTTGTTTCCTTCCCAGTGTAAGAATTGGCTTGGTAGTTTGGTTTGCCCTGTTCCCATCATGCACTGGGACAGGAACGGACTAATTTGCATATAGCCAGGTTCTGAGCTGAGATGGTGCAGTGAGCTAAAAAACGGTGTTGGATCTAGCCCTGATCTCTTGACTGGGTGGGAGTATTCTGCTTAATTCAGAAACTCTGTCAATCACCACCCCTTGTTGTTAAATATTTTGTCCACCCAAAGCATGGAAGGGTATACTCAGATGTGAGTCCCTTGCTCATTGCACCATCAGGATTCAAGCAAGCCGGGCCGACGACGGCTGAAATGCCACAAACCGGTCCCCGGAAGCTTGTTTCCTTCCCAGTGTAAGAATTGGCTTGGTAGTTTGGTTTGCCCTGTTCCCATCATGCACTGGGACAGGAACAGACTAATTTGCATATAGCCAGGTTCTGAGCTGGGATGGTGCAGTGAGCTAAAAAACGGTGTTGGATCTAGCCCTGATCTCTTGACTGGGTGAGAGTATTCTGCTTAATTCAGAAACTCTGTCCATCACCACCCCTTGTTGTTAAATATTTTGTCCACCCTAAGCGTGGAAGGGTATACTCAGATGTGAGTCCCTTGCTCAATGCACCATCAGGATTCAAGCAAGCCGGGCCGACGACGGCTGAAATGCCAAAAACTGGTCCCCGGAAGCTTGTTTCCTTCCCAGTGTAAGAATTGGCTTGGTAGTTTGGTTTGCCCTGTTCCCATCATGCACTGGGACAGGAACGGACTAATTTGCATATAGGCAGGTTCTTAGCTGGGATGGTGCAGTGAGCTAAAAAATGGTGTTGGATCTAGCCCTGATCTCTTGACTGGGTGAGAGTATTCTGCTTAATTCAGAAACTCTGTCCATCACCACCCCTTGTTGTTAAATATTTTGTCCACCCTAAGCATGGAAGGGTATACCCAGATATGAGTCCCTTGCTCATTGCACCATCAGGATTCAAGCAAGCCGGGCCGACGACGGCTGAAATGCCATAAACCGGTCCCCGGAGGCTTGTTTCCTTCCCAGTGTAAGAATTGGCTTGGTAGTTTGGTTTGCCCTGTTCCCATCATGCACTGGGACAGGAACGGACTAATTTGCATACAGCCAGGTTCTGAGCTGGGATGGTGCAGTGAGCTAAAAAACGGTGTTGGATCTAGCCCTGATCTCTTGACTGGGTGAGAGTATTCTGCTTAATTCAGAAACTCTGTCCATCACCACCCCTTGTTGTTAAATATTTTGTCCACCCTAAGCGTGGAAGGGTATACTCAGATGTGAGTCCCTTGCTCATTGCACCATCAGAATTCAAGTAAGCCGGGCCGACGACGGCTGAAATGCCAGAAACTGGTCCCCGGAAGCTTGTTTCCTTCCCAGTGTAAGAATTGGCTTGGTAGTTTGGTTTACTCTGTTCCCATCATGCACTGGGACAGGAACGGACTAATTTGCATATAGCCAGATTCTGAGCTGGGATGGTGCAGTGAGCTAAAAAACGGTGTTGGATCTAGCCCTGATCTCTTGACTGGGTGAGAGTATTCTGCTTCATTCAGAAACTCTGTCCATCACCACCCCTTGTTGTTAAATATTTTGTCCACCCAAAGCATGGAAGGGTATACTCAGATGTGAGTCCCTTGCTCATTGCACCATCAGGATTCAAGCAAGCCGGGCCGACGATGGCTGAAATGCCACAAACCGGTCCCCGGAAGCTTGTTTCCTTCCCAGTGTAAGAATTGGCTTGGTAGTTTGGTTTGCCCTGTTCCCATCATGCACTGGGACAGGAACGGACTAATTTGCATATAGCCAGGTTCTGAGCTGGGATGGTGCAGTGAGCTAAAAAACGGTGTTGGATTTAGCCCTGATCTCTTGACTGGGTGAGAGTATTCTGCTTAATTCAGAAACTCTGTCCATCTCCACCCCTTGTTGTTAAATATTTTGTCCACCCTAAGCGTGGAAGGGTATACTCAGATGTGAGTCCCTTGCTCATTGCACCATCAGGATTCAAGCAAGCCGGGCCGACGACGGCTGAAATGCCAGAAACCACTCCCCGGAAGCTTGTTTCCTTCCCAGTGTAAGAATTGGCTTGGTAGTTTGGTTTGCCCTGTTCCCATAATGCACTGGGACAGGAACGGACTAATTTGCATATAGCCAGGTTCTGAGCTGAGATGGTGCAGTGAGCTAAAAAACGGTGTTGGATCTAGCCCTGATCTGTTGACTGGGTGAGAGTATTCTGCTTAATTCAGAAACTCTGTCCATCACCACCCCTTGTTGTTAAATATTTTGTCCACCCTAAGCGTGGAAGGGTATACTCAGATGTGAGTCACTTGCTCAATGCACCATCAGGATTCAAGCAAGCCGGGCCGACGGCGGCTGAAATGCCAAAAACCGGTCCCCGGAAGCTTGTTTCCTTCCCAGTGTAGGAATTGGCTTGGTAGTTTGGTTTGCCCTGTTCCCATCATGCACTGGGACAGGAACGGACTAATTTGCATATAGCCAGGTTCTGAGCTGGGATGGTGCAGTGAGCTAAAAAACGGTGTTGGATCTAGCCCTGATCTCTTGACTGGGTGAGAGTATTCTGCTTAATTCAGAAACTCTGTCCATCACCACCCCTTGTTGTTAAATATTTTGTCCACCCTAAGCGTGGAAGGGTATACTCAGATGTGAGTCCCTTGCTCATTGCACCATCAGGATTCAAGCAAGCCGGGCCGACGACGGCTGAAATGCCAGAAACCGGTCCCCGGAAGCTTGTTTCCTTCCCAGTGTAAGAATTGGCTTGGTAGTTTGGTTTGCCCTGTTCCCATCATGCACTGGGACAGGAACGGACTAATTTGCATATAGGCAGGTTCTTAGCTGGGATGGTGCAGTGAGCTAAAAAACGGTGTTGGATCTAGCCCTGATCTCTTGACTGGGTGAGAGCATTCTGCCTAATTCAGAAACTCTGTCCATCACCACCCCTTGTTGTTAAATATTTTGTCCACCCTAAGCGTGGAAGGGTATACTCAGATGTGAGTCCCTTGCTCATTGCACCATCAGGATTCAAGCAAGCCAGGCCGACGACGGCTGAAATGCCAGAAACCGGTCCCCGGAAGCTTGTTTCCTTCCCAGTGTAAGAATTTGCTTGGTAGTTTGGTTTGCCCTGTTCCCATCATGCACTGGGACAGGAACGGACTAATTTGCATATAGCCAGGTTGTGAGCTGGGATGGTGCAGTGAACTAAAAAACGGTGTTGGATCTAGCCCTGATCTCTTGACTGGGTGAGAGTATTCTGCTTAATTCAGAAACTCTGTCCATCACCACCCCTTGTTGTTAAATATTTTGTCCACCCTAACATGGAAGGGTATACTCAGATGTGAGTCCCTTGCTCATTGCACCATCAGGATTCAAGCAAGCCGGGCCGACGACGGCTGAAATGCCATAAACCGGTCCCCGGAAGCTTGTGTCCTTCCCAGTGTAAGAATTGGCTTGGTAGTTTGGTTTACCCTGTTCCCGTCATGCACTGGGACAGGAACGGACTAATTTACATATAGCCAGGTGCTGGGATGGTGCAGTGAGCTAAAAAACGGTGTTGGATCTAGCCCTGATCTCTTGACTGGGTGAGAGTATTCTGCTTCATTCAGAAACTCTGTCCATCACCACCCCTTGTTGTTAAATATTTTGTCCACCCAAAGCATGGAAGGGTATACTCAGATGTGAGTCCCTTGCTCATTGCATCATCAGGATTCAAGCAAGCTGGGCCGACGACGGCTGGAATGCCACAAACCGGACCCCGGAAGCTTGTTTCCTTCCCAGTGTAAGAATTGGCTTGGTAGTTTGGTTTGCCCTGTTCCCATCATGCACTGGGACAGGAACGGACTAATTTGCATATAGCCAGGTTCTGAGCTGGGATGGTGCAGTGAGCTAAAAAACGGTGTTGGATTTAGCCCTGATCTCTTGACTGGGTGAGAGTATTCTGCTTAATTCAGAAACTCTGTCCATCACCACCCCTTGTTGTTAAATATTTTGTCCACCCTAAGCGTGGAAGGGTATACTCAGATGTGAGTCCCTTGCTCATTGCACCATCAGGATTCAAGCAAGCCGGGCTGACGATGGCTGAAATGCCAGAAACCGGTCCCCGGAAGCTTGTTTCCTTCCCAGTGTAAGAATTGGCTTGGTAGTTTGGTTTGCCCTTTTCCCATCATGCACTGGGACAGGAACGGGCTAATTTGCATATAGCCAGGTTCTGAGCTGGGATGGTGCAGTGAGCTAAAAAACGGTGTTGGATCTAGCCCTGATCTCTTGACTGGGTGAGAGTATTCTGCTTAATTCAGAAACTCTGTCCATCACCACCCCTTGTTGTTAAATATTTTGTCCACCCTAAGCGTGGAAGGGTGTACTCAGATGTGAGTCCCTTGCTCATTGCACCATCAGGATTCAAGCAAGCCGGGCCGATGACGGCTGAAATGCCAGAAACCGTTCCCCGGAAGCTGGTTTCCTTCCCAGTGTAAGAATTGGCTTGGTAGTTTGGTTTGCCCTGTTCCCATAATGCACTGGGACAGGAACGGACTAATTTGCATATAGCCAGGTTCTGAGCTGAGATGGTGCAGTGAGCTAAAAAACGGTGTTGGATCTAGCCCTGATCTCTTGACTGGGTGAGAGTATTCTGCTTAATTCAGAAACTCTGTCAATCACCACCCCTTGTTGTTAAATATTTTGTCCACCCAAAGCATGGAAGGGTATACTCAGATGTGAGTCCCTTGCTCATTGCACCATCAGGATTCAAGCAAGCCGGGCCGACGACGGCTGAAATGCCACAAACCGGTCCCCGGAAGCTTGTTTCCTTCCCAGTGTAAGAATTGGCTTGGTAGTTTGGTTTGCCCTGTTCCCATCATGCACTGGGACAGGAACGGACTAATTTGCATATAGCCAGGTTCTGAGCTGGGATGGTGCAGTGAGCTAAAAAACGGTGTTGGATCTAGCCCTGATCTCTTGACTGGGTGAGAGTATTCTGCTTAATTCAGAAACTCTGTCCATCACCACCCCTTGTTGTTAAATATTTTGTCCACCCTAAGCGTGGAAGGGTATACTCAGATGTGAGTCCCTTGCTCATTGCACCATCAGGATTCAAGCAAGCCAGGCCGACGATGGCTGAAATGCCAGAAACCGGTCCCCGGAAGCTTGTTTCCTTCCCAGTGTAAGAATTGGCTTGGTAGTTTGGTTTGCCCTGTTCCCATCATGCACTGGGACAGGAACGGACTAATTTGCATATAGCCAGGTTCTGAGCTGGGATGGTGCAGTGAGCTAAAAAACGGTGTTGGATCTAGCCCTGATCTCTTGACTGGGTGAGAGTATTCTGCTTAATTCAGAAACTCTGTCCATCACCACCCCTTGTTGTTAAATATTTTGTCCACCCTCAGCATGGAAGGGTATACTCAGATGTGAGTCCCTTGCTCATTGCACCATCAGGATTCAAGCAAGCCGGGCCGACGACGGCTGAAATGCCATAAACCGGACCCCGGAAGCTTGTTTCCTTCCCAGTGTAAGAATTGGCTTGGTAGTTTGGTTTGCCCTGTTCCCATCATGCACTGGGACAGGAACGGACTAATTTGCATACAGCCAGGTTCTGAGCTGGGATGGTGCAGTGAGCTAAGAAACGGTGTTGGATCTAGCCATGATCTCTTGACTGGGTGAGAATATTCTGCTTAATTCAGAAACTCTGTCCATCACCACCCCTTGTTGTTAAATATTTTGTCCACCCTAAGCGTGGAAGGGTATGCTCAGATGTGAGTCCCTTGCTCATTGCACCATCAGAATTCAAGCAAGCCGGGCCGACGACGGCTGAAAAGCCAGAAACCGGTACCCGGAAGCTTGTTTCCTTCCCAGTGTAAGAATTGGCTTGGTAGTTTGGTTTGCCCTGTTCCCATCATGCACTGGGACAGGAACGGACTAATTTGCATATAGCCAGGTTCTGAGCTGGGATGGTGCAGTGAGCTAAAAAACGGTGTTGGATCTAGCCCTGATCTCTTGACTGGGTGAGAGTATTCTGCTTAATTCAGAAACTCTGTCCATCACCACCCCTTGTTGTTAAATATTTTGTCCACCCTAAGCATGGAAGGGTATACTCAGATGTGAGTCCCTTGCTCATTGCACCATCAGGATTCAAGCAAGCCGGGCCGACGACGGCTGAATTGCCATAAACCGGTCCCCGGAAGCTTGTTTCCTTCCCAGTGTAAGAATTGGCTTGGTATTTTGGTTTGCCCTGTTCCCATCATGCACTGGGACAGGAACGGACTAATTTGCATACAGCCAGGTTCTGAGCTGAAATGGTGCAGTGAGCTAAAAAACGGTGTTGGATCTAGCCCTGATCTCTTGACTGGGTGAGAGTATTCTGCTTAATTCAGAAACTCTGTCCATCACCACCCCTTGTTGTTAAATATTTTGTCCACCCTAAGCGTGGAAGGGTATACTCAGATGTGAGTCCCTTGCTCATTGCACCATCAGGATTCAAGCAAGCCGGGCCGACGACGGCTGAAATGCCAGAAACCGGTCCCCGGAAGCTTGTTTCCTTCCCAGTGTAAGAATTGGCTTGGTAGTTTGGTTTGCCCTGTTCCCATCATGCACTGGGACAGGAACAGACTAATTTGCATATAGCCAGGTTCTGAGCTGGGATGGTGCAGTGAGCTAAAAAACGGTGTTGGATCTAGCCCTGATCTCTTGACTGGGTGAGAGTATTCTGCTTAATTCAGAAACTCTGTCCATCACCACCCCTTGTTGTTAAATATTTTGTCCACCCTAAGCGTGGAAGGGTATACTCAGATGTGAGTCCCTTGCTCAATGCACCATCAGGATTCAAGCAAGCCGGGCCGACGACGGCTGAAATGCCAAAAACCGGTCCCCGGAAGCTTGTTTCCTTCCCAGTGTAAGAATTGGCTTGGTAGTTTGGTTTGCCCTGTTCCCATCATGCACTGGGACAGGAACGGACTAATTTGCATATAGGCAGGTTCTTAGCTGGGATGGTGCAGTGAGCTAAAAAATGGTGTTGGATCTAGCCCTGATCTCTTGACTGGGCGAGAGTATTCTGCTTCATTCAGAAACTCTGTCCATCACCACCCCTTGTTGTTAAATACTTTGTCCACCCTAAGCGTGGAAGGGTATACTCAGATGTGAGTCCCTTGCTCATTGCACCATCAGGATTCAAGCAAGCCAGGCCGACGACGGCTGAAATGCCAGAAACCGGTCCCCGGAAGCTTGTTTCCTTCCCAGTGTAAGAATTGGCTTGGTAGTTTGGTTTGCCCTGTTCCCATCATGCACTGGGACAGGAACGGACTAATTTGCATATAGCCAGGTTCTGAGCTGGGATGGTGCAGTGAGCTAAAAAACGGTGTTGGATCTAGCCCTGATCTCTTGACTGGGTGAGAGTATTCTGCTTAATTCAGAAACTCTGTCCATCACCACCCCTTGTTGTTAAATATTTTGTCCACCCTAAGCATGGAAGGGTATACTCAGATGTGAGTCCCTTGCTCATTGCACCATCAGGATTCAAGCAAGCCGGGCCGACGACGGCTGAAATGCCATAAACTGGTCCCCGGAAGCTTGTTTCCTTCCCAGTGTAAGAATTGGCTTGGTAGTTTGGTTTGCCCTGTTCCCATCATGCACTGGGACAGGAACAAACTAATTTGCATACAGCCAGGTTCTGAGCTGGGATGGTGCAGTGAGCTAAAAAACGGTGTTGGATCTAGCCCTGATCTCTTGACTGGGTGAGAGTATTCTGCTTAATTCAGAAACTCTGTCCATCACCACCCCTTGTTGTTAAATATTTTGTCCACCCTAAGCGTGGAAGGGTATACTCAGATGTGAGTCCCTTGCTCATTGCACCATCAGAATTCAAGCAAGCCGGGCCGACGACGGCTGAAATGCCAGAAACTGGTCCCCGGAAGCTTGTTTCCTTCCCAGTGTAAGAATTGGCTTGGTAGTTTGGTTTACTCTGTTCCCATCATGCACTGGGACAGGAGCGGAATAATTTGCATATAGCCTGATTCTGAGCTGGGATGGTGCAGTGAGCTAAAAAACGGTGTTGGATCTAGCCCTGATCTCTTGACTGGGTGAGAGTATTCTGCTTCATTCAGAAACTCTGTCCATCACCACCCCTTGTTGTTAAATATTTTGTCCACCCAAAGCATGGAAGGGTATACTCAGATGTGAGTCCCTTGCTCATTGCACCATCAGGATTCAAGCAAGCCGGGCCGACGACGGCTGAAATGCCACAAACCGGTCCCCGGAAGCTTGTTTCCTTCCCAGTGTAAGAATTGGCTTGGTAGTTTGGTTTGCCCTGTTCCCATAATGCACTGGGACAGGAACGGACTAATTTGCATATAGCCAGGTTCTGAGCTGAGATGGTGCAGTGAGCTAAAAAACGGTGTCGGATCTAGCCCTGATCTCTTGACTGGGTGAGAGTATTCTTCTTAATTCAGAAACTCTGTCAATCACCACCCCTTGTTGTTAAATATTTTGTCCACCCAAAGCATGGAAGGGTATACTCAGATGTGAGTCCCTTGCTCATTGCACCATCAGGATTCAAGCAAGCCGGGCCGAGGACGGCTGAAATGCCACAAACCGGTCCCCGGAAGCTTGTTTCCTTCCCAGTGTAAGAATTGGCTTGGTAGTTTGGTTTGCCCTGTTCCCATCATGCACTGGGACAGGAACGGACTACTTTGCATATAGCCAGGTTCTGAGCTGGGATGGTGCAGTGAGCTAAAAAACGGTGTTGGATCTAGCCCTCATTTCTTGACTGGGTGAGAGTATTCTGCTTAATTCAGAAACTCTGTCCATCACCACCCCTTGTTGTTAAATATTTTGTCCACCCTAAGCGTGGAAGGGTATACTCAGATGTGAGTCCCTTGCTCAATGCACCATCAGGATTCAAGCAAGCCGGGCCGTCGACGGCTGAAATGCCAAAAACCGGTCCCCGGAAGCTTGTTTCCTTCCCAGTGTAAGAATTGGCTTGGTAGTTTGGTTTGCCCTGTTCCCATCATGCACTGGGACAGGAACGGACTAATTTGCATATAGCCAGGTTCTGAGCTGGGATGGTGCAGTGAGCTAAAAAACGGTGTTGGATCTAGCCCTGATCTCTTGACTGGGTGAGAGTATTCTGCTTCATTCAGAAACTTTGTCCATCACCACCCCTTGTTGTTAAATATTTTGTCCACCCAAAGCATGGAAGGGTATACTCAGATGTGAGTCCCTTGCTCATTGCACCATCAGGATTCAAGCAAGCCGGGCCGACGACGGCTGAAATGTCACAAACCGGTCCCCGGAAGCTTGTTTCCTTCCCAGTGTAAGAATTGGCTTGGTAGTTTGGTTTGCCCTGTTCCCATCATGCACTGGGACAGGAACGGACTAATTTGCATATAGCCAGGTTCTGAGCTGAGATGGTGCAGTGAGCTAAAAAACGGTGTTGGATCCAGCCCTGATCTCTTGACTGGGTGAGAGTATTCTGCTTAATTCAGAAACTCTGTCAATCACCACCCCTTGTTGTTAAATATTTTGTCCACCCTAAGCGTGGAAGGGTATACTCAGATGTGAGTCCCTTGCTCAATGAACCATCAGGATTCAAGCAAGCCGGGCCGACGACAGCTGAAATGCCAAAAACCGGTCCCCGGAAGCTTGTTTCCTTCCCAATGTAAGAATTGGCTTGGTAGTTTGGTTTGCCCTGTTCCCATCATGCACTGGGACAGGAACGGACTAATTTGCATATAGCCAGGTTCTGAGCTGGGATGGTGCAGTGAGCTAAAAAACGGTGTTGGATCTAGCCCTGATCTCTTGACTGGGTGAGAGTATTCTGCTTAATTCAGAAACTCTGTCCATCACCACCCCTTGTTGTTAAATATTTTGTCCACCCTAAGCGTGGAAGGGTATACTCAGATGTGAGTCCCTTGCTCATTGCACCATCAGGATTCAAGCAAGCCGGGCCGACGACGGCTGAAATGCCAGAAACCGGTCCCCGGAAGCTTGTTTCCTTCCCAGTGTAAGAATTGGCTTGGTAGTTTGGTTTGCCCTGTTCCCATCATGCACTGGGACAGGAACGGACTAATTTGCATATAGGCAGGTTCTTAGCTGGGATGGTGCAGTGAGCTAAAAAACGGTGTTGGATCTAGCCCTGATCTCTTGACTGGGTGAGAGCATTCTGCCTAATTCAGAAACTCTGTCCATCACCACCCCTTGTTGTTAAATATTTTGTCCACCCTAAGCGTGGAAGGGTATACTCAGATGTGAGTCCCTTGCTCATTGCACCATCAGGATTCAAGCAAGCCAGGCCGACGATGGCTGAAATGCCAGAAACCGGTCCCCGGAAGCTTGTTTCCTTCCCAGTGTAAGAATTTGCTTGGTAGTTTGGTTTGCCCTGTTCCCATCATGCACTGGGACAGGAACGGACTAATTTGCATATAGCCAGGTTGTGAGCTGGGATGGTGCAGTGAACTAAAAAACGGTGTTGGATCTAGCCCTGATCTCTTGACTGGGTGAGAGTATTCTGCTTAATTCAGAAACTCTGTCCATCACCACCCCTTGTTGTTAAATATTTTGTCCACCCTAACATGGAAGGGTATACTCAGATGTGAGTCCCTTGCTCATTGCACCATCAGGATTCAAGCAAGCCGGGCCGACGACGGCTGAAATGCCATAAACCGGTCCCCGGAAGCTTGTGTCCTTCCCAGTGTAAGAATTGGCTTGGTAGTTTGGTTTACCCTGTTTCCGTCATGCACTGGGACAGGAACGGACTAATTTACATATAGCCAGGTTCTGAGCTGGGATGGTGCAGTGAGCTAAAAAACGGTGTTGGATCTAGCCCTGATCTCTTGACTGGGTGAGAGTATTCTGCTTCATTCAGAAACTCTGTCCATCACCACCCCTTGTTGTTAAATATTTTGTCCACCCAAAGCATGGAAGGGTATACTCAGATGTGAGTCCCTTGCTCATTGCACCATCAGGATTCAAGCAAGCTGGGCCGACGACGGCTGGAATGCCACAAACCGGACCCCGGAAGCTTGTTTCCTTCCCAGTGTAAGAATTGGCTTGGTAGTTTGGTTTGCCCTGTTCCCATCATGCACTGGGACAGGAACGGACTAATTTGCATATAGCCAGGTTCTGAGCTGGGATGGTGCAGTGAGCTAAAAAACGGTGTTGGATTTAGCCCTGATCTCTTGACTGGGTGAGAGTATTCTGCTTAATTCAGAAACTCTGTCCATCACCACCCCTTGTTGTTAAATATTTTGTCCACCCTAAGCGTGGAAGGGTATACTCAGATGTGAGTCCCTTGCTCATTGCACCATCAGGATTCAAGCAAGCCGGGCCGACGATGGCTGAAATGCCAGAAACCGGTCCCCGGAAGCTTGTTTCCTTCCCAGTGTAAGAATTGGCTTGGTAGTTTGGTTTGCCTTTTTCCCATCATGCACTGGGACAGGAACGGACTAATTTGCATATAGCCAGGTTCTGAGCTGGGATGGTGCAGTGAGCTAAAAAACGGTGTTGGATCTAGCCCTGATCTCTTGACTGGGTGAGAGTATTCTGCTTAATTCAGAAACTCTGTCAATCACCACCCCTTGTTGTTAAATATTTTGTCCACCCAAAGCATGGAAGGGTATACTCAGATGTGAGTCCCTTGCTCATTGCACCATCAGGATTCAAGCAAGCCGGGCCGAGGACGGCTGAAATGCCACAAACCGGTCCCCGGAAGCTTGTTTCCTTCCCAGTGTAAGAATTGGCTTGGTAGTTTGGTTTGCCCTGTTCCCATCATGCACTGGGACAGGAACGGACTACTTTGCATATAGCCAGGTTCTGAGCTGGGATGGTGCAGTGAGCTAAAAAACGGTGTTGGATCTAGCCCTCATTTCTTGACTGGGTGAGAGTATTCTGCTTAATTCAGAAACTCTGTCCATCACCACCCCTTGTTGTTAAATATTTTGTCCACCCTAAGCGTGGAAGGGTATACTCAGATGTGAGTCCCTTGCTCAATGCACCATCAGGATTCAAGCAAGCCGGGCCGTCGACGGCTGAAATGCCAAAAACCGGTCCCCGGAAGCTTGTTTCCTTCCCAGTGTAAGAATTGGCTTGGTAGTTTGGTTTGCCCTGTTCCCATCATGCACTGGGACAGGAACGGACTAATTTGCATATAGCCAGGTTCTGAGCTGGGATGGAGCAGTGAGCTAAAAAACGGTGTTGGATCTAGCCCTGATCTCTTGACTGGGTGAGAGTATTCTGCTTCATTCAGAAACTTTGTCCATCACCACCCCTTGTTGTTAAATATTTTGTCCACCCAAAGCATGGAAGGGTATACTCAGATGTGAGTCCCTTGCTCATTGCACCATCAGGATTCAAGCAAGCCGGGCCGACGACGGCTGAAATGTCACAAACCGGTCCCCGGAAGCTTGTTTCCTTCCCAGTGTAAGAATTGGCTTGGTAGTTTGGTTTGCCCTGTTCCCATCATGCACTGGGACAGGAACGGACTAATTTGCATATAGCCAGGTTCTGAGCTGAGATGGTGCAGTGAGCTAAAAAACGGTGTTGGATCCAGCCCTGATCTCTTGACTGGGTGAGAGTATTCTGCTTAATTCAGAAACTCTGTCAATCACCACCCCTTGTTGTTAAATATTTTGTCCACCCTAAGCGTGGAAGGGTATACTCAGATGTGAGTCCCTTGCTCAATGCACCATCAGGATTCAAGCAAGCCGGGCCGACGACGGCTGAAATGCCAAAAACCGGTCCCCGGAAGCTTGTTTCCTTCCCAGTGTAAGAATTGGCTTGGTAGTTTGGTTTGCCCTGTTCCCATCATGCACTGGGACAGGAACGGACTAATTTGCATATAGCCAGGTTCTGAGCTGGGATGGTGCAGTGAGCTAAAAAACGGTGTTGGATCTAGCCCTGATCTCTTGACTGGGTGAGAGTATTCTGCTTAATTCAGAAACTCTGTCCATCACCACCCCTTGTTGTTAAATATTTTGTCCACCCTAAGCGTGGAAGGGTATACTCAGATGTGAGTCCCTTGCTCATTGCACCATCAGGATTCAAGCAAGCCGGGCCGACGACGGCTGAAATGCCAGAAACCGGTCCCCGGAAGCTTGTTTCCTTCCCAGTGTAAGAATTGGCTTGGTAGTTTGGTTTGCCCTGTTCCCATCATGCACTGGGACAGGAACGGACTAATTTGCATATAGGCAGGTTCTTAGCTGGGATGGTGCAGTGAGCTAAAAAACGGTGTTGGATCTAGCCCTGATCTCTTGACTGGGTGAGAGCATTCTGCCTAATTCAGAAACTCTGTCCATCACCACCCCTTGTTGTTAAATATTTTGTCCACCCTAAGCGTGGAAGGGTATACTCAGATGTGAGTCCCTTGCTCATTGCACCATCAGGATTCAAGCAAGCCAGGCCGACGACGGCTGAAATGCCAGAAACCGGTCCCCGGAAGCTTGTTTCCTTCCCAGTGTAAGAATTTGCTTGGTAGTTTGGTTTGCCCTGTTCCCATCATGCACTGGGACAGGAACGGACTAATTTGCATATAGCCAGGTTGTGAGCTGGGATGGTGCAGTGAACTAAAAAACGGTGTTGGATCTAGCCCTGATCTCTTGACTGGGTGAGAGTATTCTGCTTAATTCAGAAACTCTGTCCATCACCACCCCTTGTTGTTAAATATTTTGTCCACCCTAACATGGAAGGGTATACTCAGATGTGAGTCCCTTGCTCATTGCACCATCAGGATTCAAGCAAGCCGGGCCGACGACGGCTGAAATGCCATAAACCGGTCCCCGGAAGCTTGTGTCCTTCCCAGTGTAAGAATTGGCTTGGTAGTTTGGTTTACCCTGTTCCCGTCATGCACTGGGACAGGAATGGACTAATTTACATATAGCCAGGTTCTGAGCTGGGATGGTGCAGTGAGCTAAAAAACGGTGTTGGATCTAGCCCTGATCTCTTGACTGGGTGAGAGTATTCTGCTTCATTCAGAAACTCTGTCCATCACCACCCCTTGTTGTTAAATATTTTGTCCACCCAAAGCATGGAAGGGTATACTCAGATGTGAGTCCCTTGCTCATTGCACCATCAGGATTCAAGCAAGCTGGGCCGACGACGGCTGGAATGCCACAAACCGGACCCCGGAAGCTTGTTTCCTTCCCAGTGTAAGAATTGGCTTGGTAGTTTGGTTTGCCCTGTTCCCATCATGCACTGGGACAGGAACGGACTAATTTGCATATAGCCAGGTTCTGAGCTGGGATGGTGCAGTGAGCTAAAAAACGGTGTTGGATTTAGCCCTGATCTCTTGACTGGGTGAGAGTATTCTGCTTAATTCAGAAACTCTGTCCATCACCACCACTTGTTGTTAAATATTTTGTCCACCCTAAGCGTGGAAGGGTATACTCAGATGTGAGTCCCTTGCTCATTGCACCATCAGGATTCAAGCAAGCCGGGCCGACGATGGCTGAAATGCCAGAAACCGGTCCCCGGAAGCTTGTTTCCTTCCCGGTGTAAGAATTGGCTTGGTAGTTTGGTTTGCCCTTTTCCCATCATGCACTGGGACAGGAACGGACTAATTTGCATATAGCCAGGTTCTGAGCTGGGATGGTGCAGTGAGCTAAAAAACGGTGTTGGATCTAGCCCTGATCTCTTGACTGGGTGAGAGTATTCTGCTTAATTCAGAAACTCTGTCCATCACCACCCCTTGTTGTTAAATATTTTGTCCACCCTAAGCGTGGAAGGGTATACTCAGATGTGAGTCCCTTGCTCATTGCACCATCAGGATTCAAGCAAGCCGGGCCGATGACGGCTGAAATGCCAGAAACCGTTCCCCGGAAGCTGGTTTCCTTCCCAGTGTAAGAATTGGCTTGGTAGTTTGGTTTGCCCTGTTCCCATAATGCACTGGGACAGGAACGGACTAATTTGCATATAGCCAGGTTCTGAGCTGAGATGGTGCAGTGAGCTAAAAAACGGTGTTGGATCTAGCCCTGATCTCTTGACTGGGTGAGAGTATTCTGCTTCATTCAGAAACTTTTTCCATCACCACCCCTTGTTGTTAAATATTTTGTCCACCCAAAGCATGGAAGGGTATACTCAGATGTGAGTACCTTGCTCATTGCACCATCAGGATTCAAGCAAGCCGGGCCGACGACGGCTGAAATGTCACAAACCGGTCCCCGGAAGCTTGTTTCCTTCCCAGTGTAAGAATTGGCTTGGTAGTTTGGTTTGCCCTGTTCCCATCATGCACTGGGACAGGAACGGACTAATTTGCATATAGCCAGGTTCTGAGCTGAGATGGTGCAGTGAGCTAAAAAACGGTGTTGGATCCAGCCCTGATCTCTTGACTGGGTGAGAGTATTCTGCTTAATTCAGAAACTCTGTCAATCACCACCCCTTGTTGTTAAATATTTTGTCCACCCAAAGCATGGAAGGGTATACTCAGATGTGAGTCCCTTGCTCATTGCACCATCAGGATTCAAGCAAGCCGGGCCGACGACGGATGAAATGCCACAAACCGGTCCCCGGAAGCTTGTTTCCTTCCCAGTGTAAGAATTGGCTTGGTAGTTTGGTTTGCCCTGTTCCCATCATGCACTGGGACAGGAACAGACTAATTTGCATATAGCCAGGTTCTGAGCTGGGATGGTGCAGTGAGCTAAAAAACGGTGTTGGATCTAGCCCTGATCTCTTGACTGGGTGAGAGTATTCTGCTTAATTCAGAAACTCTGTCCATCACCACCCCTTGTTGTTAAATATTTTGTCCACCCTAAGCGTGGAAGGGTATACTCAGATGTGAGTCCCTTGCTCAATGCACCATCAGGATTCAAGCAAGCCGGGCCGACGATGGCTGAAATGCCAAAAACCGGTCCCCGGAAGCTTGTTTCCTTCCCAGTGTAAGAATTGGCTTGGTAGTTTGGTTTGCCCTGTTCCCATCATGCACTGGGACAGGAACGGACTAATTTGCATATAGGCAGGTTCTTAGCTGGGATGGTGCAGTGAGCTAAAAAATGGTGTTGGATCTAGCCCTGATCTCTTGACTGGGTGAGAGTATTCTGCTTAATTCAGAAACTCTGTCCATCACCACCCCTTGTTGTTAAATATTTTGTCCACCCTAAGCGTGGAAGGGTATACTCAGATGTGAGTCCCTTGCTCATCGCACCATCAGGATTCAAGCAAGCCAGGCCGACGACGGCTGAAATGCCAGAAACCGGTCCCCGGAAGCTTGTTTCCTTCCCAGTGTAAGAATTGGCTTGGTAGTTTGGTTTGCCCTGTTCCCATCATGCACTGGGACAGGAACGGACTAATTTGCATATAGCCAGGTTCTGAGCTGGGATGGTGCAGTGAGCTAAAAACGGTGTTGGATCTAGCCCTGATCTCTTGACTGGGTGAGAGTATTCTGCTTAATTCAGAAACTCTGTCCATCACCACCCCTTGTTGTTAAATATTTTGTCCACCCTAAGCATGGAAGGGTATACTCAGATGTGAGTCCCTTGCTCATTGCACCATCAGGATTCAAGCAAGCCGGGCCGACGACGGCTGAAATGCCATAAACCGGTCCCCGGAAGCTTGTTTCCTTCCTAGTGTAAGAATTGGCTTGGTAGTTTGGTTTGCCCTGTTCCCATCATGCACTGGGACAGGAACGGACTAATTTGCATACAGCCAGGTTCTGAGCTGGGATGGTGCAGTGAGCTAAAAAACGGTGTTGGATCTAGCCCTGATCTCTTGACTGGGTGAGAGTATTCTGCTTAATTCAGAAACTCTGTCCATCACCACCCCTTGTTGTTAAATATTTTGTCCACCCTAAGCGTGGAAGGGTATACTCAGATGTGAGTCCCTTGCTCATTGCACCATCAGGATTCAAGCAAGCCGGGCCGACGACGGCTGAAATGCCACAAACCGGTCCCCGGAAGCTTGTTTCCTTCCCAGTGTAAGAATTGGCTTGGTAGTTTGGTTTGCCCTGTTCCCATCATGCACTGGGACAGGAACGGACTAATTTGCATATAGCCAGGTTCTGAGCTGGGATGGTGCAGTGAGCTAAAAAACGGTGTTGGATCTAGCCCTGATCTCTTGACTGGGTGAGAGTATTCTGCTTAATTCAGAAACTCTGTCCATCACCACCCCTTGTTGTTAAATATTTTGTCCACCCTCAGCATGGAAGGGTATACTCAGATGTGAGTCCCTTGCTCATTGCACCATCAGGATTCAAGCAAGCCGGGCCGACGACGGCTGAAATGCCATAAACCGGACCCCGGAAGCTTGTTTCCTTCCCAGTGTAAGAATTGGCTTGGTAGTTTGGTTTGCCCTGTTCCCATCATGCACTGGGACAGGAACGGACTAATTTGCATACAGCCAGGTTCTGAGCTGGGATGGTGCAGTGAGCTAAGAAACGGTGTTGGATCTAGCCATGATCTCTTGACTGGGTGAGAATATTCTGCTTAATTCAGAAACTCTGTCCATCACCACCCCTTGTTGTTAAATATTTTGTCCACCCTAAGCGTGGAAGGGTATGCTCAGATGTGAGTCCCTTGCTCATTGCACCATCAGAATTCAAGCAAGCCGGGCCGACGACGGCTGAAAAGCCAGAAACCGGTACCCGGAAGCTTGTTTCCTTCCCAGTGTAAGAATTGGCTTGGTAGTTTGGTTTACCCTGTTCCCATCATGCACTGGGACAGGAACGGACTAATTTGCATATAGCCAGGTTCTGAGCTGGGATGGTGCAGTGAGCTAAAAAACGGTGTTGGATCTAGCCCTGATCTCTTGACTGGGTGAGAGTATTCTGCTTCATTCAGAAACTTTGTCCATCACCACCCCTTGTTGTTAAATATTTTGTCCACCCAAAGCATGGAAGGGTATACTCAGATGTGAGTCCCTTGCTCATTGCACCATCAGGATTCAAGCAAGCCGGGCCGACGACGGCTGAAATGTCACCAACCGGTCCCCGGAAGCTTGTTTCCTTCCCAGTGTAAGAATTGGCTTGGTAGTTTGGTTTGCCCTGTTCCCATCATGCACTGGGACAGAAACGGACTAATTTGCATATAGCCAGGTTCTGAGCTGAGATGGTGCAGTGAGCTAAAAAACGGTGTTGGATCTAGCCCTGATCTCTTGACTGGGTGAGAGTATTCTGCTTAATTCAGAAACTCTGTCAATCACTACCCCTTGTTGTTAAATATATTGTCCACCCAAAGCATGGAAGGGTATACTCAGATGTGAGTCCCTTGCTCATTGCACCATCAGGATTCAAGCAAGCCGGGCCGACGACGGCTGAAATGCCACAAACCGGTCCCCGGAAGCTTGTTTCCTTCCCAGTGTAAGAATTGGCTTGGTAGTTTGGTTTGCCCTGTTCCCATCATGCACTGGGACAGGAACAGACTAATTTGCATATAGCCAGGTTCTGAGCTGGGATGGTGCAGTGAGCTAAAAAACGGTGTTGGATCTAGCCCTGATCTCTTGACTGGGTGAGAGCATTCTGCCTAATTCAGAAACTCTGTCCATCACCACCCCTTGTTGTTAAATATTTTGTCCACCCTAAGCGTGGAAGGGTATACTCAGATGTGAGTCCCTTGCTCATTGCACCATCAGGATTCAAGCAAGCCAGGCCGACGACGGCTGAAATGCCAGAAACCGGTCCCCGGAAGCTTGTTTCCTTCCCAGTGTAAGAATTTGCTTGGTAGTTTGGTTTGCCCTGTTCCCATCATGCACTGGGACAGGAACGGACTAATTTGCATATAGCCAGGTTCTGAGCTGGGATGGTGCAGTGAGCTAAAAAACGGTGTTGGATCTAGCCCTGATCTCTTGACTGGGTGAGAGTATTCTGCTTAATTCAGAAACTCTGTCCATCACCACCCCTTGTTGTTAAATATTTTGTCCACCCTAAGCGTGGAAGGGTATACTCAGATGTGAGTCCCTTGCTCATTGCACCATCAGGATTCAAGCAAGCCGGGCCGATGACGGCTGAAATGCCAGAAACCGTTCCCCGGAAGCTGGTTTCCTTCCCAGTGTAAGAATTGGCTTGGTAGTTTGGTTTGCCCTGTTCCCATAATGCACTGGGACAGGAACGGACTAATTTGCATATAGCCAGGTTCTGAGCTGAGATGGTGCAGTGAGCTAAAAAACGGTGTTGGATCTAGCCCTGATCTCTTGACTGGGTGAGAGTATTCTGCTTCATTCAGAAACTTTTTCCATCACCACCCCTTGTTGTTAAATATTTTGTCCACCCAAAGCATGGAAGGGTATACTCAGATGTGAGTACCTTGCTCATTGCACCATCAGGATTCAAGCAAGCCGGGCCGACGACGGCTGAAATGTCACAAACCGGTCCCCGGAAGCTTGTTTCCTTCCCAGTGTAAGAATTGGCTTGGTAGTTTGGTTTGCCCTGTTCCCATCATGCACTGGGACAGGAACGGACTAATTTGCATATAGCCAGGTTCTGAGCTGAGATGGTGCAGTGAGCTAAAAAACGGTGTTGGATCCAGCCCTGATCTCTTGACTGGGTGAGAGTATTCTGCTTAATTCAGAAACTCTGTCAATCACCACCCCTTGTTGTTAAATATTTTGTCCACCCAAAGCATGGAAGGGTATACTCAGATGTGAGTCCCTTGCTCATTGCACCATCAGGATTCAAGCAAGCCGGGCCGACGACGGATGAAATGCCACAAACCGGTCCCCGGAAGCTTGTTTCCTTCCCAGTGTAAGAATTGGCTTGGTAGTTTGGTTTGCCCTGTTCCCATCATGCACTGGGACAGGAACAGACTAATTTGCATATAGCCAGGTTCTGAGCTGGGATGGTGCAGTGAGCTAAAAAACGGTGTTGGATCTAGCCCTGATCTCTTGACTGGGTGAGAGTATTCTGCTTAATTCAGAAACTCTGTCCATCACCACCCCTTGTTGTTAAATATTTTGTCCACCCTAAGCGTGGAAGGGTATACTCAGATGTGAGTCCCTTGCTCATTGCACCATCAGGATTCAAGCAAGCCAGGCCGACGACGGCTGAAATGCCAGAAACCGGTCCCCGGAAGCTTGTTTCCTTCCCAGTGTAAGAATTGGCTTGGTAGTTTGGTTTGCCCTGTTCCCATCATGCACTGGGACAGGAACGGACTAATTTGCATATAGCCAGGTTCTGAGCTGGGATGGTGCAGTGAGCTAAAAACGGTGTTGGATCTAGCCCTGATCTCTTGACTGGGTGAGAGTATTCTGCTTAATTCAGAAACTCTGTCCATCACCACCCCTTGTTGTTAAATATTTTGTCCACCCTAAGCATGGAAGGGTATACTCAGATGTGAGTCCCTTGCTCATTGCACCATCAGGATTCAAGCAAGCCGGGCCGACGACGGCTGAAATGCCATAAACCGGTCCCCGGAAGCTTGTTTCCTTCCCAGTGTAAGAATTGGCTTGGTAGTTTGGTTTGCCCTGTTCCCATCATGCACTGGGACAGGAACGGACTAATTTGCATACAGCCAGGTTCTGAGCTGGGATGGTGCAGTGAGCTAAAAAACGGTGTTGGATCTAGCCCTGATCTCTTGACTGGGTGAGAGTATTCTGCTTAATTCAGAAACTCTGTCCATCACCACCCCTTGTTGTTAAATATTTTGTCCACCCTAAGCGTGGAAGGGTATACTCAGATGTGAGTCCCTTGCTCATTGCACCATCAGGATTCAAGCAAGCCGGGCCGACGACGGCTGAAATGCCACAAACCGGTCCCCGGAAGCTTGTTTCCTTCCCAGTGTAAGAATTGGCTTGGTAGTTTGGTTTGCCCTGTTCCCATCATGCACTGGGACAGGAACTGACTAATTTGCATATAGCCAGGTTCTGAGCTGGGATGGTGCAGTGAGCTAAAAAACGGTGTTGGATCTAGCCCTGATCTCTTGACTGGGTGAGAGTATTCTGCTTAATTCAGAAACTCTGTCCATCACCACCCCTTGTTGTTAAATATTTTGTCCACCCTCAGCATGGAAGGGTATACTCAGATGTGAGTCCCTTGCTCATTGCACCATCAGGATTCAAGCAAGCCAGGCCGACGACGGCTGAAATGCCATAAACCGGACCCCGGAAGCTTGTTTCCTTCCCAGTGTAAGAATTGGCTTGGTAGTTTGGTTTGCCCTGTTCCCATCATGCACTGGGACAGGAACGGACTAATTTGCATACAGCCAGGTTCTGAGCTGGGATGGTGCAGTGAGCTAAGAAACGGTGTTGGATCTAGCCATGATCTCTTGACTGGGTGAGAATATTCTGCTTAATTCAGAAACTCTGTCCATCACCACCCCTTGTTGTTAAATATTTTGTCCACCCTAAGCGTGGAAGGGTATGCTCAGATGTGAGTCCCTTGCTCATTGCACCATCAGAATTCAAGCAAGCCGGGCCGACGACGGCTGAAAAGCCAGAAACCGGTACCCGGAAGCTTGTTTCCTTCCCAGTGTAAGAATTGGCTTGGTAGTTTGGTTTACCCTGTTCCCATCATGCACTGGGACAGGAACGGACTAATTTGCATATAGCCAGGTTCTGAGCTGGGATGGTGCAGTGAGCTAAAAAACGGTGTTGGATCTAGCCCTGATCTCTTGACTGGGTGAGAGTATTCTGCTTCATTCAGAAACTTTGTCCATCACCACCCCTTGTTGTTAAATATTTTGTCCACCCAAAGCATGGAAGGGTATACTCAGATGTGAGTCCCTTGCTCATTGCACCATCAGGATTCAAGCAAGCCGGGCCGACGACGGCTGAAATGTCACAAACCGGTCCCCGGAAGCTTGTTTCCTTCCCAGTGTAAGAATTGGCTTGGTAGTTTGGTTTGCCCTGTTCCCATCATGCACTGGGACAGGAACGGACTAATTTGCATATAGCCAGGTTCTGAGCTGAGATGGTGCAGTGAGCTAAAAAACGGTGTTGGATCTAGCCCTGATCTCTTGACTGGGTGAGAGTATTCTGCTTAATTCAGAAACTCTGTCAATCACTACCCCTTGTTGTTAAATATATTGTCCACCCAAAGCATGGAAGGGTATACTCAGATGTGAGTCCCTTGCTCATTGCACCATCAGGATTCAAGCAAGCCGGGCCGACGACGGCTGAAATGCCACAAACCGGTCCCCGGAAGCTTGTTTCCTTCCCAGTGTAAGAATTGGCTTGGTAGTTTGGTTTGCCCTGTTCCCATCATGCACTGGGACAGGAACAGACTAATTTGCATATAGCCAGGTTCTGAGCTGGGATGGTGCAGTGAGCTAAAAAACGGTGTTGGATCTAGCCCTGATCTCTTGACTGGGTGAGAGTATTCTGCTTAATTCAGAAACTCTGTCCATCACCACCCCTTGTTGTTAAATATTTTGTCCACCCTAAGCGTGGAAGGGTATACTCAGATGTGAGTCCCTTGCTCAATGCACCATCAGGATTCAAGCAAGCCGGGCCGACGACGGCTGAAATGCCATAAACCGGTCCCCGGAAGCTTGTTTCCTTCCCAGTGTAAGAATTGGCTTGGTAGTTTGGTTTGCCCTGTTCCCATAATGCACTGGGACAGGAACGGACTAATTTGCATATAGCCAGGTTCTGAGCTGAGATGGTGCAGTGAGCTAAAAAACGGTGTTGGATCTAGCCCTGATCTCTTGACTGGGTGAGAGTATTCTGCTTCATTCAGAAACTTTTTCCATCACCACCCCTTGTTGTTAAATATTTTGTCCACCCAAAGCATGGAAGGGTATACTCAGATGTGAGTACCTTGCTCATTGCACCATCAGGATTCAAGCAAGCCGGGCCGACGACGGCTGAAATGTCACAAACCGGTCCCCGGAAGCTTGTTTCCTTCCCAGTGTAAGAATTGGCTTGGTAGTTTGGTTTGCCCTGTTCCCATCATGCACTGGGACAGGAACGGACTAATTTGCATATAGCCAGGTTCTGAGCTGAGATGGTGCAGTGAGCTAAAAAACGGTGTTGGATCCAGCCCTGATCTCTTGACTGGGTGAGAGTATTCTGCTTAATTCAGAAACTCTGTCAATCACCACCCCTTGTTGTTAAATATTTTGTCCACCCAAAGCATGGAAGGGTATACTCAGATGTGAGTCCCTTGCTCATTGCACCATCAGGATTCAAGCAAGCCGGGCCGACGACGGATGAAATGCCACAAACCGGTCCCCGGAAGCTTGTTTCCTTCCCAGTGTAAGAATTGGCTTGGTAGTTTGGTTTGCCCTGTTCCCATCATGCACTGGGACAGGAACAGACTAATTTGCATATAGCCAGGTTCTGAGCTGGGATGGTGCAGTGAGCTAAAAAACGGTGTTGGATCTAGCCCTGATCTCTTGACTGGGTGAGAGTATTCTGCTTAATTCAGAAACTCTGTCCATCACCACCCCTTGTTGTTAAATATTTTGTCCACCCTAAGCGTGGAAGGGTATACTCAGATGTGAGTCCCTTGCTCATTGCACCATCAGGATTCAAGCAAGCCAGGCCGACGACGGCTGAAATGCCAGAAACCGGTCCCCGGAAGCTTGTTTCCTTCCCAGTGTAAGAATTGGCTTGGTAGTTTGGTTTGTCCTGTTCCCATCATGCACTGGGACAGGAACGGACTAATTTGCATATAGCCAGGTTCTGAGCTGGGATGGTGCAGTGAGCTAAAAACGGTGTTGGATCTAGCCCTGATCTCTTGACTGGGTGAGAGTATTCTGCTTAATTCAGAAACTCTGTCCATCACCACCCCTTGTTGTTAAATATTTTGTCCACCCTAAGCATGGAAGGGTATACTCAGATGTGAGTCCCTTGCTCATTGCACCATCAGGATTCAAGCAAGCCGGGCCGACGACGGCTGAAATGCCATAAACCGGTCCCCGGAAGCTTGTTTCCTTCCCAGTGTAAGAATTGGCTTGGTAGTTTGGTTTGCCCTGTTCCCATCATGCACTGGGACAGGAACGGACTAATTTGCATACAGCCAGGTTCTGAGCTGGGATGGTGCAGTGAGCTAAAAAACGGTGTTGGATCTAGCCCTGATCTCTTGACTGGGTGAGAGTATTCTGCTTAATTCAGAAACTCTGTCCATCACCACCCCTTGTTGTTAAATATTTTGTCCACCCTAAGCGTGGAAGGGTATACTCAGATGTGAGTCCCTTGCTCATTGCACCATCAGGATTCAAGCAAGCCGGGCCGACGACGGCTGAAATGCCACAAACCGGTCCCCGGAAGCTTGTTTCCTTCCCAGTGTAAGAATTGGCTTGGTAGTTTGGTTTGCCCTGTTCCCATCATGCACTGGGACAGGAACGGACTAATTTGCATATAGCCAGGTTCTGAGCTGGGATGGTGCAGTGAGCTAAAAAACGGTGTTGGATCTAGCCCTGATCTCTTGACTGGGTGAGAGTATTCTGCTTAATTCAGAAACTCTGTCCATCACCACCCCTTGTTGTTAAATATTTTGTCCACCCTCAGCATGGAAGGGTATACTCAGATGTGAGTCCCTTGCTCATTGCACCATCAGGATTCAAGCAAGCCAGGCCGACGACGGCTGAAATGCCATAAACCGGACCCCGGAAGCTTGTTTCCTTCCCAGTGTAAGAATTGGCTTGGTAGTTTGGTTTGCCCTGTTCCCATCATGCACTGGGACAGGAACGGACTAATTTGCATACAGCCAGGTTCTGAGCTGGGATGGTGCAGTGAGCTAAGAAACGGTGTTGGATCTAGCCATGATCTCTTGACTGGGTGAGAATATTCTGCTTAATTCAGAAACTCTGTCCATCACCACCCCTTGTTGTTAAATATTTTGTCCACCCTAAGCGTGGAAGGGTATGCTCAGATGTGAGTCCCTTGCTCATTGCACCATCAGAATTCAAGCAAGCCGGGCCGACGACGGCTGAAAAGCCAGAAACCGGTACCCGGAAGCTTGTTTCCTTCCCAGTTTAAGAATTGGCTTGGTAGTTTGGTTTACCCTGTTCCCATCATGCACTGGGACAGGAACGGACTAATTTGCATATAGCCAGGTTCTGAGCTGGGATGGTGCAGTGAGCTAAAAAACGGTGTTGGATCTAGCCCTGATCTCTTGACTGGGTGAGAGTATTCTGCTTCATTCAGAAACTTTGTCCATCACCACCCCTTGTTGTTAAATATTTTGTCCACCCAAAGCATGGAAGGGTATACTCAGATGTGAGTCCCTTGCTCATTGCACCATCAGGATTCAAGCAAGCCGGGCCGACGACGGCTGAAATGTCACAAACCGGTCCCCGGAAGCTTGTTTCCTTCCCAGTGTAAGAATTGGCTTGGTAGTTTGGTTTGCCCTGTTCCCATCATGCACTGGGACAGGAACGGACTAATTTGCATATAGCCAGGTTCTGAGCTGAGATGGTGCAGTGAGCTAAAAAACGGTGTTGGATCTAGCCCTGATCTCTTGACTGGGTGAGAGTATTCTGCTTAATTCAGAAACTCTGTCAATCACTACCCCTTGTTGTTAAATATATTGTCCACCCAAAGCATGGAAGGGTATACTCAGATGTGAGTCCCTTGCTCATTGCACCATCAGGATTCAAGCAAGCCGGGCCGACGACGGCTGAAATGCCACAAACCGGTCCCCGGAAGCTTGTTTCCTTCCCAGTGTAAGAATTGGCTTGGTAGTTTGGTTTGCCCTGTTCCCATCATGCACTGGGACAGGAACAGACTAATTTGCATATAGCCAGGTTCTGAGCTGGGATGGTGCAGTGAGCTAAAAAACGGTGTTGGATCTAGCCCTGATCTCTTGACTGGGTGAGAGTATTCTGCTTAATTCAGAAACTCTGTCCATCACCACCCCTTGTTGTTAAATATTTTGTCCACCCTAAGCGTGGAAGGGTATACTCAGATGTGAGTCCCTTGCTCAATGCACCATCAGGATTCAAGCAAGCCGGGCCGACGACGGCTGAAATGCCATAAACCGGTCCCCGGAAGCTTGTTTCCTTCCCAGTGTAAGAATTGGCTTGGTAGTTTGGTTTGCCCTGTTCCCATCATGCACTGGGACAGGAACGGACTTATTTGCATATAGGCAGGTTCTTAGCTGGGATGGTGCAGTGAGCTAAAAATGGTGTTGGATCTAGCCCTGATCTCTTGACTGGGTGAGAGTATTCTGCTTAATTCAGAAACTCTGTCCATCACCACCCCTTGTTGTTAAATATTTTGTCCACCCTAAGCGTGGAAGGGTATACTTAGATGTGAGTCCCTTGCTCATTGCACCATCAGGATTCAAGCAAGCCAGGCCGACGACGGCTGAAATGCCAGAAACCGGTCCCCAGAAGCTTGTTTCCTTCCCAGTGTAAGAATTGGCTTGGTAGTTTGGTTTGCCCTGTTCCCATCATGCACTGGGACAGGAACGGACTAATTTGCATATAGCCAGGTTCTGAGCTGGGATGGTGCAGTGAGCTAAAAAACGGTGTTGGATCTAGCCCTGATCTCTTGACTGGGTGAGAGTATTCTGCTTAATTCAGAAACTCTGTCCATCACCACCCCTTGTTGTTAAATATTTTGTCCACCCTAAGCATGGAAGGGTATACTCAGATGTGAGTCCCTTGCTCATTGCACCATCAGGATTCAAGCAAGCCGGGCCGACGACGGCTGAATTGCCATAAACCGGTCCCCGGAAGCTTGTTTCCTTCCCAGTGTAAGAATTGGCTTGGTATTTTGGTTTGCCCTGTTCCCATCATGCACTGGGACAGGAACGGACTAATTTGCATACAGCCAGGTTCTGAGCTGGGATGGTGCAGTGAGCTAAAAAACGGTGTTGGATCTAGCCCTGATCTCTTGACTGGGTGAGAGTATTCTGCTTAATTCAGAAACTCTGTCCATCACCACCCCTTGTTGTTAAATATTTTGTCCACCCTAAGCGTGGAAGGGTATACTCAGATGTGAGTCCCTTGCTCATTGCACCATCAGGATTCAAGCAAGCCGGGCCGACGATGGCTGAAATGCCACAAACCGGTCCCCGGAAGCTTGTTTCCTTCCCAGTGTAAGAATTGGCTTGGTAGTTTGGTTTGCCCTGTTCCCATCATGCACTGGGACAGGAACAGACTAATTTGCATATAGCCAGGTTCTGAGCTGGGATGGTGCAGTGAGCTAAAAAACGGTGTTGGATCTAGCCCTGATCTCTTGACTGGGTGAGAGTATTCTGCTTAATTCAGAAACTCTGTCCATCACCACCCCTTGTTGTTAAATATTTTGTCCACCCTAAGCGTGGAAGGGTATACTCAGATGTGAGTCCCTTGCTCAATGCACCATCAGGATTCAAGCAAGCCGGGCCGACGACGGCTGAAATGCCAAAAACCGGTCCCCGGAAGCTTGTTTCCTTCCCAGTGTAAGAATTGGCTTGGTAGTTTGGTTTGCCCTGTTCCCATCATGCACTGGGACAGGAACGGACTAATTTGCATATAGGCAGGTTCTTAGCTGGGATGGTGCAGTGAGCTAAAAAATGGTGTTGGATCTAGCCCTGATCTCTTGACTGGGCGAGAGTATTCTGCTTAATTCAGAAACTCTGTCCATCACCACCCCTTGTTGTTAAATACTTTGTCCACCCTAAGCGTGGAAGGGTATACTCAGATGTGAGTCCCTTGCTCATTGCACCATCAGGATTCAAGCAAGCCAGGCCGACGACGGCTGAAATGCCAGAAACCGGTCCCCGGAAGCTTGTTTCCTTCCCAGTGTAAGAATTGGCTTGGTAGTTTGGTTTGCCCTGTTCCCATCATGCACTGGGACAGGAACGGACTAATTTGCATACAGCCAGGTTCTGAGCTGGGATGGTGCAGTGAGCTAAAAAACGGTGTTGGATCTAGCCCTGATCTCTTGACTGGGTGAGAGTATTCTGCTTAATTCAGAAACTCTGTCCATCACCACCCCTTGTTGTTAAATATTTTGTCCACCCTAAGCGTGGAAGGGTATACTCAGATGTGAGTCCCTTGCTCATTGCACCATCAGAATTCAAGCAAGCCGGGCCGACGACGGCTGAAATGCCAGAAACTGGTCCCCGGAAGCTTGTTTCCTTCCCAGTGTAAGAATTGGCTTGGTAGTTTGGTTTACTCTGTTCCCATCATGCACTGGGACAGGAGCGGAATAATTTGCATATAGCCTGATTCTGAGCTGGGATGGTGCAGTGAGCTAAAAAACGGTGTTGGATCTAGCCCTGATCTCTTGACTGGGTGAGAGTATTCTGCTTCATTCAGAAACTCTGTCCATCACCACCCCTTGTTGTTAAATATTTTGTCCACCCAAAGCATGGAAGGGTATACTCAGATGTGAGTCCCTTGCTCATTGCACCATCAGGATTCAAGCAAGCCGGGCCGACGACGGCTGAAATGCCACAAACCGGTCCCCGGAAGCTTGTTTCCTTCCCAGTGTAAGAATTGGCTTGGTAGTTTGGTTTGCCCTGTTCCCATAATGCACTGGGACAGGAACGGACTAATTTGCATATAGCCAGGTTCTGAGCTGAGATGGTGCAGTGAGCTAAAAAACGGTGTTGGATCTAGCCCTGATCTCTTGACTGGGTGAGAGTATTCTTCTTAATTCAGAAACTCTGTCAATCACCACCCCTTGTTGTTAAATATTTTGTCCACCCAAAGCATGGAAGGGTATACTCAGATGTGAGTCCCTTGCTCATTGCACCATCAGGATTCAAGCAAGCCGGGCCGAGGACGGCTGAAATGCCACAAACCGGTCCCCGGAAGCTTGTTTCCTTCCCAGTGTAAGAATTGGCTTGGTAGTTTGGTTTGCCCTGTTCCCATCATGCACTGGGACAGGAACGGACTACTTTGCATATAGCCAGGTTCTGAGCTGGGATGGTGCAGTGAGCTAAAAAACGGTGTTGGATCTAGCCCTCATTTCTTGACTGGGTGAGAGTATTCTGCTTAATTCAGAAACTCTGTCCATCACCACCCCTTGTTGTTAAATATTTTGTCCACCCTAAGCGTGGAAGGGTATACTCAGATGTGAGTCCCTTGCTCAATGCACCATCAGGATTCAAGCAAGCCGGGCCGTCGACGGCTGAAATGCCAAAAACCGGTCCCCGGAAGCTTGTTTCCTTCTCAGTGTAAGAATTGGCTTGGTAGTTTGGTTTGCCCTGTTCCCATCATGCACTGGGACAGGAACGGACTAATTTGCATATAGCCAGGTTCTGAGCTGGGATGGTGCAGTGAGCTAAAAAACGGTGTTGGATCTAGCCCTGATCTCTTGACTGGGTGAGAGTATTCTGCTTCATTCAGAAACTTTGTCCATCACCACCCCTTGTTGTTAAATATTTTGTCCACCCAAAGCATGGAAGGGTATACTCAGATGTGAGTCCCTTGCTCATTGCACCATCAGGATTCAAGCAAGCCGGGCCGACGACGGCTGAAATGTCACAAACCGGTCCCCGGAAGCTTGTTTCCTTCCCAGTGTAAGAATTGGCTTGGTAGTTTGGTTTGCCCTGTTCCCATCATGCACTGGGACAGGAACGGACTAATTTGCATATAGCCAGGTTCTGAGCTGAGATGGTGCAGTGAGCTAAAAAACGGTGTTGGATCCAGCCCTGATCTCTTGACTGGGTGAGAGTATTCTGCTTAATTCAGAAACTCTGTCAATCACCACCCCTTGTTGTTAAATATTTTGTCCACCCTAAGCGTGGAAGGGTATACTCAGATGTGAGTCCCTTGCTCAATGCACCATCAGGATTCAAGCAAGCCGGGCCGACGACGGCTGAAATGCCAAAAACCGGTCCCCGGAAGCTTGTTTCCTTCCCAGTGTAAGAATTGGCTTGGTAGTTTGGTTTGCCCTGTTCCCATCATGCACTGGGACAGGAACGGACTAATTTGCATATAGCCAGGTTCTGAGCTGGGATGGTGCAGTGAGCTAAAAAACGGTGTTGGATCTAGCCCTGATCTCTTGACTGGGTGAGAGCATTCTGCCTAATTCAGAAACTCTGTCCATCACCACCCCTTGTTGTTAAATATTTTGTCCACCCTAAGCGTGGAAGGGTATACTCAGATGTGAGTCCCTTGCTCATTGCACCATCAGGATTCAAGCAAGCCAGGCCGACGACGGCTGAAATGCCAGAAACCGGTCCCCGGAAGCTTGTTTCCTTCCCAGTGTAAGAATTTGCTTGGTAGTTTGGTTTGCCCTGTTCCCATCATGCACTGGGACAGGAATGGACTAATTTGCATATAGCCAGGTTGTGAGCTGGGATGGTGCAGTGAACTAAAAAACGGTGTTGGATCTAGCCCTGATCTCTTGACTGGGTGAGAGTATTCTGCTTAATTCAGAAACTCTGTCCATCACCACCCCTTGTTGTTAAATATTTTGTCCACCCTAACATGGAAGGGTATACTCAGATGTGAGTCCCTTGCTCATTGCACCATCAGGATTCAAGCAAGCCGGGCCGACGACGGCTGAAATGCCATAAACCGGTCCCCGGAAGCTTGTGTCCTTCCCAGTGTAAGAATTGGCTTGGTCGTTTGGTTTACCCTGTTCCCGTCATGCACTGGGACAGGAACGGACTAATTTACATATAGCCAGGTTCTGAGCTGGGATGGTGCAGTGAGCTAAAAAACGGTGTTGGATCTAGCCCTGATCTCTTGACTGGGTGAGAGTATTCTGCTTCATTCAGAAACTCTGTCCATCACCACCCCTTGTTGTTAAATATTTTGTCCACCCTAAGCGTGGAAGGGTATACTCAGATGTGAGTCCCTTGCTCATTGCACCATCAGGATTCAAGCAAGCCGGGCCGACGATGGCTGAAATGCCAGAAACCGGTCCCCGGAAGCTTGTTTCCTTCCCAGTGTAAGAATTGGCTTGGTAGTTTGGTTTGCCCTTTTCCCATCATGCACTGGGACAGGAACGGACTAATTTGCATATAGCCAGGTTCTGAGCTGGGATGGTGCAGTGAGCTAAAAAACGGTGTTGGATCTAGCCCTGATCTCTTGACTGGGTGAGAGTATTCTGCTTAATTCAGAAACTCTGTCCATCACCACCCCTTGTTGTTAAATATTTTGTCCACCCTAAGCGTGGAAGGGTATACTCAGATGTGAGTCCCTTGCTCATTGCACCATCAGGATTCAAGCAAGCCGGGCCGATGACGGCTGAAATGCCAGAAACCGTTCCCCGGAAGCTGGTTTCCTTCCCAGTGTAAGAATTGGCTTGGTAGTTTGGTTTGCCCTGTTCCCATAATGCACTGGGACAGGAACGGACTAATTTGCATATAGCCAGGTTCTGAGCTGAGATGGTGCAGTGAGCTAAAAAACGGTGTTGGATCTAGCCCTGATCTCTTGACTGGGTGAGAGTATTCTGCTTAATTCAGAAACTCTGTCAATCACCACCCCTTGTTGTTAAATATTTTGTCCACCCAAAGCATGGAAGGGTATACTCAGATGTGAGTCCCTTGCTCATTGCACCATCAGGATTCAAGCAAGCCGGGCCGACGACGGCTGAAATGCCACAAACCGGTCCCCGGAAGCTTGTTTCCTTCCCAGTGTAAGAATTGGCTTGGTAGTTTGGTTTGCCCTGTTCCCATCATGCACTGGGACAGGAACGGACTAATTTGCATATAGCCAGGTTCTGAGCTGGGATGGTGCAGTGAGCTAAAAAACGGTGTTGGATCTAGCCCTGATCTCTTGACTGGGTGAGAGTATTCTGCTTCATTCAGAAACTTTTTCCATCACCACCCCTTGTTGTTAAATATTTTGTCCACCCAAAGCATGGAAGGGTATACTCAGATGTGAGTACCTTGCTCATTGCACCATCAGGATTCAAGCAAGCCGGGCCGACGACGGCTGAAATGTCACAAACCGGTCCCCGGAAGCTTGTTTCCTTCCCAGTGTAAGAATTGGCTTGGTAGTTTGGTTTGCCCTGTTCCCATCATGCACTGGGACAGGAACGGACTAATTTGCATATAGCCAGGTTCTGAGCTGAGATGGTGCAGTGAGCTAAAAAACGGTGTTGGATCCAGCCCTGATCTCTTGACTGGGTGAGAGTATTCTGCTTAATTCAGAAACTCTGTCAATCACCACCCCTTGTTGTTAAATATTTTGTCCACCCAAAGCATGGAAGGGTATACTCAGATGTGAGTCCCTTGCTCATTGCACCATCAGGATTCAAGCAAGCCGGGCCGACGACGGATGAAATGCCACAAACCGGTCCCCAGAAGCTTGTTTCCTTCCCAGTGTAAGAATTGGCTTGGTAGTTTGGTTTGCCCTGTTCCCATCATGCACTGGGACAGGAACAGACTAATTTGCATATAGCCAGGTTCTGAGCTGGGATGGTGCAGTGAGCTAAAAAATGGTGTTGGATCTAGCCCTGATCTCTTGACTGGGTGAGAGTATTCTGCTTAATTCAGAAACTCTGTCCATCACCACCCCTTGTTGTTAAATATTTTGTCCACCCTAAGCGTGGAAGGGTATACTCAGATGTGAGTCCCTTGCTCAATGCACCATCAGGATTCAAGCAAGCCGGGCCGACGATGGCTGAAATGCCAAAAACCGGTCCCCGGAAGCTTGTTTCCTTCCCAGTGTAAGAATTGGCTTGGTAGTTTGGTTTGCCCTGTTCCCATCATGCACTGGGACAGGAACAGACTAATTTGCATATAGGCAGGTTCTTAGCTGGGATGGTGCAGTGAGCTAAAAAATGGTGTTGGATCTAGCCCTGATCTCTTGACTGGGTGAGAGTATTCTGCTTAATTCAGAAACTCTGTCCATCACCACCCCTTGTTGTTAAATATTTTGTCCACCCTAAGCGTGGAAGGGTATACTCAGATGTGAGTCCCTTGCTCATTGCACCATCAGGATTCAAGCAAGCCAGGCCGACGACGGCTGAAATGCCAGAAACCGGTCCCCGGAAGCTTGTTTCCTTCCCAGTGTAAGAATTGGCTTGGTAGTTTGGTTTGCCCTGTTCCCATCATGCACTGGGACAGGAACGGACTAATTTGCATATAGCCAGGTTCTGAGCTGGGATGGTGCAGTGAGCTAAAAAACGGTGTTGGATCTAGCCCTGATCTCTTGACTGGGTGAGAGTATTCTGCTTAATTCAGAAACTCTGTCCATCACCACCCCTTGTTGTTAAATATTTTGTCCACCCTAAGCATGGAAGGGTATACTCAGATGTGAGTCCCTTGCTCATTGCACCATCAGGATTCAAGCAAGCCGGGCCGACGACGGCTGAAATGCCATAAACCGGTCCCCAGAAGCTTGTTTCCTTCCCAGTGTAAGAATTGGCTTGGTAGTTTGGTTTGCCCTGTTCCCATCATGCACTGGGACAGGAACGGACTAATTTGCATACAGCCAGGTTCTGAGCTGGGATGGTGCAGTGAGCTAAAAAACGGTGTTGGATCTAGTCCTGATCTCTTGACTGGGTGAGAGTATTCTGCTTAATTCAGAAACTCTGTCCATCACCACCCCTTGTTGTTAAATATTTTTTCCACCCTAAGCGTGGAAGGGTATACTCAGATGTGAGTCCCTTGCTCATTGCACCATCAGGATTCAAGCAAGCCGGGCCGACGACGGCTGAAATGCCACAAACCGGTCCCCGGAAGCTTGTTTCCTTCCCAGTGTAAGAATTGGCTTGGTAGTTTGGTTTGCCCTGTTCCCATCATGCACTGGGACAGGAACAGACTAATTTGCATATAGCAAGGTTCTGAGCTGGGATGGGTCAGTGAGCTAAAAAACGGTGTTGGATCTAGCCCTGATCTCTTGACTGGGTGAGAGTATTCTGCTTAATTCAGAAACTCTGTCCATCACCACCCCTTGTTGTTAAATATTTTGTCCACCCTAAGCGTGGAAGGGTATACTCAGATGTGAGTCCCTTGCTCATTGCACCATCAGAATTCAAGCAAGCCAGGCCGACGACGGCTGAAATGCCAGAAACTGGTCCCCGGAAGCTTGTTTCCTTCCCAGTGTAAGAATTGGCTTGGTAGTTTGGTTTACTCTGTTCCCATCATGCACTGGGACAGGAACGGACTAATTTGCATATAGCCTGATTCTGAGCTGGGATGGTGCAGTGAGCTAAAAAACGGTGTTGGATCTAGCCCTGATCTCTTGACTGGGTGAGAGTATTCTTCTTAATTCAGAAACTCTGTCAATCACCACCCCTTGTTGTTAAATATTTTGTCCACCCAAAGCATGGAAGGGTATACTCAGATGTGAGTCCCTTGCTCATTGCACCATCAGGATTCAAGCAAGCCGGGCCGACGACGGCTGAAATGCCACAAACCGGTCCCCGGAAGCTTGTTTCCTTCCCAGTGTAAGAATTGGCTTGGTAGTTTGGTTTGCCCTGTTCCCATCATGCACTGGGACAGGAACGGACTACTTTGCATATAGCCAGGTTCTGAGCTGGGATGGTGCAGTGAGCTAAAAAACGGTGTTGGATCTAGCCCTCATCTCTTGACTGGGTGAGAGTATTCTGCTTAATTCAGAAACTCTGTCCATCACCACCCCTTGTTGTTAAATATTTTGTCCACCCTAAGCGTGGAAGGGTATACTCAGAAGTGAGTCCCTTGCTCAATGCACCATCAGGATTCAAGCAAGCCGGGCCGACGACGGCTGAAATGCCAAAAACCGGTCCCCGGAAGCTTGTTTCCTTCCCAGTGTAAGAATTGGCTTGGTAGTTTGGTTTGCCCTGTTCCCATCATGCACTGGGACAGGAACGGACTAATTTGCATATAGCCAGGTTCTGAGCTGGGATGGTGCAGTGAGCTAAAAAACGGTGTTGGATCTAGCCCTGATCTCTTGACTGGGTGAGAGTATTCTGCTTAATTCAGAAACTCTGTCCATCACCATCCCTTGTTGTTAAATATTTTGTCCACCCTAAGCGTGGAAGGGTATACTCAGATGTGAGTCCCTTGCTCATTGCACCATCAGGATTCAAGCAAGCCGGGCCGACGACGGCTGAAATGCCAGAAACCGGTCCCCGGAAGCTTGTTTCCTTAACAGTGTAAGAATTGGCTTGGTAGTTTGGTTTGCCCTGTTCCCATCATGCACTGGGTCAGGAACGGACTAATTTGCAAATAGGCAGGTTCTTAGCTGGGATGGTGCAGTGAGCTAAAAAACGGTGTTGGATCTAGCCCTGATCTCTTGACTGGGTGAGAGCATTCTGCTTAATTCAGAAACTCTGTCCATCACCACCCCTTGTTGTTAAATATTTTGTCCACCCTTAGCATGGAAGGGTATACTCAGATGTGAGTCCCTTGCTCATTGCACCATCAGGATTCAAGCAAGCCAGGCCGACGACGGCTGAAATGCCAGAAACCGGTCCCCGGAAGCTTGTTTCCTTCCCAGTGTAAGAATTGGCTTGGTAGTTTGGTATGCCCTGTTCCCATCATGCACTGGGACAGGAACGGACTAATTTGCATATAGCCAGGTTGTGAGCTGGGATGGTCAGTGAGCTAAAAAACGGTGTTGGATCTAGCCCTGATCTCTTGACTGGGTGAGAGTATTCTGCTTCATTCAGAAACTCTGTCCATCACCACCCCTTGTTGTTAAATATTTTGTCCACCCAAAGCATGGAAGGGTATACTCAGATGTGAGTCCCTTGCTCATTGCACCATCAGGATTCAAGCAAGCTGGGCCGACGACGGCTGAAATGCCACAAACCGGTCCCCGGAAGCTTGTTTCCTTCCCAGTGTAAGAATTGGCTTGGTAGTTTGGTTTGCCCTGTTCCCATCATGCACTGGGACAGGAACAGACTAATTTGCATATAGCCAGGTTCTGAGCTGGGATGGTGCAGTGAGCTAAAAAACGGTGTTGGATTTAGCCCTGATCTCTTGACTGGGTGAGAGTATTCTGCTTAATTCAGAAACTCTGTCCATCACCACCCCTTGTTGTTAAATATTTTGTCCACCCTAAGCGTGGAAGGGTATACTCAGATGTGAGTCCCTTGCTCATTGCACCATCAGGATTCAAGCAAGCCGGGCCGACGACGGCTGAAATGCCAGAAACCGTTCCCCGGAAGCTTGTTTCCTTCCCAGTGTAAGAATTGGCTTGGTAGTTTGGTTTGCCCTGTTCCCATCATGCACTGGGACAGGAACTGACTAATTTGCATGTAGCCAGGTTCTGAGCTGGGATGGTGCAGTGAGCTAAAAAACGGTGTTGGATCTAGCCCTGATCTCTTGACTGGGTGAGAGTATTCTGCTTAATTCAGAAACTCTGTCCATCACCACCCCTTGTTGTTAAATATTTTGTCCACCCTAAGCGTGGAAGGGTATACTCAGATGTGAGTCCCTTGCTCATTGCACCATCAGGATTCAAGCAAGCCGGGCCGACGACGGCTGAAATGCCAGAAACCGGTCCCCGGAAGCTTGTTTCCTTCCCAGTGTAAGAATTGGCTCGGTAGTTTGGTTTGCCCTGTTCCCATCATGCACTGGGACAGGAACGGACTAATTTGCATATAGCCAGGTTCTGAGCTGGGATGGTGCAGTGAGCTAAAAAACGGTGTTGGATCTAGCCCTGATCTCTTGACTGGGTGAGAGTATTCTGCTTAATTCAGAAACTCTGTCCATCACCACCCCTTGTTGTTAAATATTTTGTCCACCCTAAGCGTGGAAGGGTATACTCAGATATGAGTCCCTTGGTCATTGCACCATCAGAATTCAAGCAAGCCGGGCCGACGACGGCTGAAATGCCAGAAACCGGTCCCCGGAAGCTTGTTTCTTCCTTCCCAGTGTAAGAATTGGCTTGGTAGTTTGGTTTACCCTGTTCCCATCATGCACTGGGACAGGAACGGACTAATTTGCATATAGCCAGGTTCTGAGCTGGGATGGTGCAGTGAGCTAAAAAACGGTGTTGGATCTAGCCCTGATCTCTTGACTGGGTGAGAGTATTCTGCTTCATTCAGAAACTTTGTCCATCACCACCCCTTGTTGTTAAATATTTTGTCCACCCAAAGCATGGAAGGGTATACTCAGATGTGAGTCCCTTGCTCATTGCACCATCAGGATTCAAGCAAGCCGGGCCGACGACGGCTGAAATGTCACAAACCGGTCCCCGGAAGCTTGTTTCCTTCCCAGTGTAAGAATTGGCTTGGTAGTTTGGTTTGCCCTGTTCCCATCATGCACTGGGACAGGAACGGACTAATTTGCATATAGCCAGGTTCTGAGCTGAGATGGTGCAGTGAGCTAAAAAACGGTGTTGGATCTAGCCCTGATCTCTTGACTGGGTGAGAGTATTCTGCTTAATTCAGAAACTCTGTCAATCACCACCCCTTGTTGTTAAATATTTTGTCCACCCAAAGCATGGAAGGGTATACTCAGATGTGAGTCCCTTGCTCATTGCACCATCAGGATTCAAGCAAGCCGGGCCGACGACGGCTGAAATGCCACAAACCGGTCCCCGGAAGCTTGTTTCCTTCCCAGTGTAAGAATTGGCTTGGTAGTTTGGTTTGCCCTGTTCCCATCATGCACTGGGACAGGAACAGACTAATTTGCATATAGCCAGGTTCTGAGCTGGGATGGTGCAGTGAGCTAAAAAACGGTGTTGGATTTAGCCCTGATCTCTTGACTGGGTGAGAGTATTCTGCTTAATTCAGAAACTCTGTCCATCACCACCCCTTGTTGTTAAATATTTTGTCCACCCTAAGCGTGGAAGGGTATACTCAGATGTGAGTCCCTTGCTCATTGCACCATCAGGATTCAAGCAAGCCGGGCCGACGACGGCTGAAATGCCAGAAACCGTTCCCCGGAAGCTTGTTTCCTTCCCAGTGTAAGAATTGGCTTGGTAGTTTGGTTTGCCCTGTTCCCATCATGCACTGGGACAGGAACTGACTAATTTGCATGTAGCCAGGTTCTGAGCTGGGATGGTGCAGTGAGCTAAAAAACGGTGTTGGATCTAGCCCTGATCTCTTGACTGGGTGAGAGTATTCTGCTTAATTCAGAAACTCTGTCCATCACCACCCCTTGTTGTTAAATATTTTGTCCACCCTAAGCGTGGAAGGGTATACTCAGATGTGAGTCCCTTGCTCATTGCACCATCAGGATTCAAGCAAGCCGGGCCGACGACGGCTGAAATGCCAGAAACCGGTCCCCGGAAGCTTGTTTCCTTCCCAGTGTAAGAATTGGCTCGGTAGTTTGGTTTGCCCTGTTCCCATCATGCACTGGGACAGGAACGGACTAATTTGCATATAGCCAGGTTCTGAGCTGGGATGGTGCAGTGAGCTAAAAAACGGTGTTGGATCTAGCCCTGATCTCTTGACTGGGTGAGAGTATTCTGCTTAATTCAGAAACTCTGTCCATCACCACCCCTTGTTGTTAAATATTTTGTCCACCCTAAGCGTGGAAGGGTATACTCAGATATGAGTCCCTTGGTCATTGCACCATCAGAATTCAAGCAAGCCGGGCCGACGACGGCTGAAATGCCAGAAACCGGTCCCCGGAAGCTTGTTTCTTCCTTCCCAGTGTAAGAATTGGCTTGGTAGTTTGGTTTACCCTGTTCCCATCATGCACTGGGACAGGAACGGACTAATTTGCATATAGCCAGGTTCTGAGCTGGGATGGTGCAGTGAGCTAAAAAACGGTGTTGGATCTAGCCCTGATCTCTTGACTGGGTGAGAGTATTCTGCTTCATTCAGAAACTTTGTCCATCACCACCCCTTGTTGTTAAATATTTTGTCCACCCAAAGCATGGAAGGGTATACTCAGATGTGAGTCCCTTGCTCATTGCACCATCAGGATTCAAGCAAGCCGGGCCGACGACGGCTGAAATGTCACAAACCGGTCCCCGGAAGCTTGTTTCCTTCCCAGTGTAAGAATTGGCTTGGTAGTTTGGTTTGCCCTGTTCCCATCATGCACTGGGACAGGAACGGACTAATTTGCATATAGCCAGGTTCTGAGCTGAGATGGTGCAGTGAGCTAAAAAACGGTGTTGGATCTAGCCCTGATCTCTTGACTGGGTGAGAGTATTCTGCTTAATTCAGAAACTCTGTCAATCACCACCCCTTGTTGTTAAATATTTTGTCCACCCAAAGCATGGAAGGGTATACTCAGATGTGAGTCCCTTGCTCATTGCACCATCAGGATTCAAGCAAGCCGGGCCGACGACGGCTGAAATGCCACAAACCGGTCCCCGGAAGCTTGTTTCCTTCCCAGTGTAAGAATTGGCTTGGTAGTTTGGTTTGCCCTGTTCCCATCATGCACTGGGACAGGAACAGACTAATTTGCATATAGCCAGGTTCTGAGCTGGGATGGTGCAGTGAGCTAAAAAACGGTGTTGGATCTAGCCCTGATCTCTTGACTGGGTGAGAGTATTCTGCTTAATTCAGAAACTCTGTCCATCACCACCCCTTGTTGTTAAATATTTTGTCCACCCTAAGCGTGGAAGGGTATACTCAGATGTGAGTCCCTCGCTCATTGCACCATCAGAATTCAAGCAAGCCGGGCCGACGACGGCTGAAATGCCAGAAACTGGTCCCCGGAAGCTTGTTTCCTTCCCAGTGTAAGAATTGGCTTGGTAGTTTGGTTTACTCTGTTCCCATCATGCACTGGGACAGGAACGGACTAATTTGCATATAGCCAGATTCTGAGCTGGGATGGTGCAGTGAGCTAAAAAACGGTGTTGGATCTAGCCCTGATCTCTTGACTGGGTGAGAGTATTCTGCTTCATTCAGAAACTCTGTCCATCACCACCCCTTGTTGTTAAATATTTTGTCCACCCAAAGCATGGAAGGGTATACTCAGATGTGAGTCCCTTGCTCATTGCACCATCAGGATTCAAGCAAGCCGGGCCGACGACGGCTGAAATGCCACAAACCGGTCCCCGGAAGCTTGTTTCCTTCCCAGTGTAAGAATTGGCTTGGTAATTTGGTTTGCCCTGTTCCCATCATGCACTGGGACAGGAACGGACTAATTTGCATATAGCCAGGTTCTGAGCTGGGATGGTGCAGTGAGCTAAAAAACGGTGTTGGATTTAGCCCTGATCTCTTGACTGGGTGAGAGTATTCTGCTTAATTCAGAAACTCTGTCCATCTCCACCCCTTGTTGTTAAATATTTTGTCCACCCTAAGCGTGGAAGGGTATACTCAGATGTGAGTCCCTTGCTCATTGCACCATCAGGATTCAAGCAAGCCGGGCCGACGACGGCTGAAATGCCAGAAACCACTCCCCGGAAGCTTGTTTCCTTCCCAGTGTAAGAATTGGCTTGGTAGTTTGGTTTGCCCTGTTCCCATAATGCACTGGGACAGGAACGGACTAATTTCCATATAGCCAGGTTCTGAGCTGAGATGGTGCAGTGAGCTAAAATACGGTGTTGGATCTAGCCCTGATCTCTTGACTGGGTGAGAGTATTCTTCTTAATTCAGAAACTCTGTCAATCACCACCCCTTGTTGTTAAATATTTTGTCCACCCAAATCATGGAAGGGTATACTCAGATGTGAGTCCCTTGCTCATTGCACCATCAGGATTCAAGCAAGCCGGGCCGACGACGGCTGAAATGCCACAAACCGATCCCCGGAAGCTTGTTTCCTTCCCAGTGTAAGAATTGGCTTGGTAGTTTGGTTTGCCCTGTTCCCATCATGCACTGGGACAGGAACGGACTAATTTGCATATAGCCAGGTTCTGAGCTGGGATGGTGCAGTGAGCTAAAAAACGGTGTTGGATCTAGCCCTCATCTCTTGACTGGGTGAGAGTATTCTGCTTAATTCAGAAACTCTGTCCATCACCACCCCTTGTTGTTAAATATTTTGTCCACCCTAAGCGTGGAAGGGTATACTCAGATGTGAGTCACTTGCTCAATGCACCATCAGGATTCAAGCAAGCCGGGCCGACGACAGCTGAAATGCCAAAAACCGGTCCCCGGAAGCTTGTTTCCTTCCCAGTGTAGGAATTGGCTTGGTAGTTTGGTTTGCCCTGTTCCCATCATGCACTGGGACAGGAACGGACTAATTTGCATATAGGCAGGTTCTTAGCTGGGATGGTGCAGTGAGCTAAAAAACGGTGTTGGATCTAGCCCTGATCTCTTGACTGGGTGAGAGCATTCTGCCTAATTCAGAAACTCTGTCCATCACCACCCCTTGTTGTTAAATATTTTGTCCACCCTAAGCGTGGAAGGGTATACTCAGATGTGAGTCCCTTGCTCATTGCACCATCAGGATTCAAGCAAGCCAGGCCGACGACGGCTGAAATGCCAGAAACCGGTCCCCGGAAGCTTGTTTCCTTCCCAGTGTAAGAATTTGCTTGGTAGTTTGGTTTGCCCTGTTCCCATCATGCACTGGGACAGGAACGGACTAATTTGCATATAGCCAGGTTGTGAGCTGGGATGGTGCAGTGAACTAAAAAACGGTGTTGGATCTAGCCCTGATCTCTTGACTGGGTGAGAGTATTCTGCTTAATTCAGAAACTCTGTCCATCACCACCCCTTGTTGTTAAATATTTTGTCCACCCTAACATGGAAGGGTATACTCAGATGTGAGTCCCTTGCTCATTGCACCCTCAGGATTCAAGCAAGCCGGGCCGACGACGGCTGAAATGCCATAAACCGGTCCCCGGAAGCTTGTGTCCTTCCCAGTGTAAGAATTGGCTTGGTAGTTTGGTTTACCCTGTTCCTGTCATGCACTGGGACAGGAACGGACTAATTTACATATAGCCAGGTTCTGAGCTGGGATGGTGCAGTGAGCTAAAAAACGGTGTTGGATCTAGCCCTGATCTCTTGACTGGGTGAGAGTATTCTGCTTCATTCAGAAACTCTGTCCATCACCACCCCTTGTTGTTAAATATTTTGTCCACCCAAAGCATGGAAGGGTATACTCAGATGTGAGTCCCTTGCTCATTGCACCATCAGGATTCAAGCAAGCTGGGCCGACGACGGCTGGAATGCCACAAACCGGACCCCGGAAGCTTGTTTCCTTCCCAGTGTAAGAATTGGCTTGGTAGTTTGGTTTGCCCTGTTCCCATCATGCACTGGGACAGGAACGGACTAATTTGCATATAGCCAGGTTCTGAGCTGGGATGGTGCTGTGAGCTAAAAAACGGTGTTGGATTTAGCCCTGATCTCTTGACTGGGTGAGAGTATTCTGCTTATTTCAGAAACTCTGTCCATCACCACCCCTTGTTGTTAAATATTTTGTCCACCCTAAGCGTGGAAGGGTATACTCAGATGTGAGTCCCTTGCTCATTGCACCATCAGGATTCAAGCAAGCCGGGCCGACGATGGCTGAAATGCCAGAAACCGGTCCCCGGAAGCTTGTTTCCTTCCCAGTGTAAGAATTGGCTTGGTAGTTTGGTTTGCCCTTTTCCCATCATGCACTGGGACAGGAACGGACTAATTTGCATATAGCCAGGTTCTGAGCTGGGATGGTGCAGTGAGCTAAAAAACGGTGTTGGATCTAGCCCTGATCTCTTGACTGGGTGAGAGTATTCTGCTTAATTCAGAAACTCTGTCCATCACCACCCCTTGTTGTTAAATATTTTGTCCACCCTAAGCGTGGAAGGGTATACTCAGATGTGAGTCCCTTGCTCATTGCACCATCAGGATTCAAGCAAGCCGGGCCGATGACGGCTGAAATGCCAGAAACCGTTCCCCGGAAGCTGGTTTCCTTCCCAGTGTAAGAATTGGCTTGGTAGTTTGGTTTGCCCTGTTCCCATAATGCACTGGGACAGGAACGGACTAATTTGCATATAGCCAGGTTCTGAGCTGAGATGGTGCAGTGAGCTAAAAAACGGTGTTGGATCTAGCCCTGATCTCTTGACTGGGTGAGAGTATTCTGCTTAATTCAGAAACTCTGTCCATCACCACCCCTTGTTGTTAAATATTTTGTCCACCCTAAGCGTGGAAGGGTATACTCAGATGTGAGTCCCTTGCTCAATGCACCATCAGGATTCAAGCAAGCCGGGCCGACGACGGCTGAAATGCCAAAAACCGGTCCCCGGAAGCTTGTTTCCTTCCCAGTGTAAGAATTGGCTTGGTAGTTTGGTTTGCCCTGTTCCCATCATGCACTGGGACAGGAACGGACTAATTTGCATATAGGCAGGTTCTTAGCTGGGATGGTGCAGTGAGCTAAAAAACGGTGTTGGATCTAGCCCTGATCTCTTGACTGGGTGAGAGTATTCTGCTTAATTCAGAAACTCTGTCCATCACCACCCCTTGTTGTTAAATATTTTGTCCACCCTAAGCGTGGAAGGGTATACTCAGATGTGAGTCCCTTGCTCATTGCACCATCAGGATTCAAGCAAGCCAGGCCGACGACGGCTGAAATGCCAGAAACCGGTCCCCGGAAGCTTGTTTCCTTCCCAGTGTAAGAATTGGCTTGGTAGTTTGGTTTGCCCTGTTCCCATCATGCACTGGGACAGGAACGGACTAATTTGCATATAGCCAGGTTCTGAGCTGGGATGGTGCAGTGAGCTAAAAAACGGTGTTGGATCTAGCCCTGATCTCTTGACTGGGTGAGAGTATTCTGCTTAATTCAGAAACTCTGTCCATCACCACCCCTTGTTGTTAAATATTTTGTCCACCCTCAGCATGGAAGGGTATACTCAGATGTGAGTCCCTTGCTCATTGCACCATCAGGATTCAAGCAAGCCGGGCCGACGACGGCTGAAATGCCATAAACCGGACCCCGGAAGCTTGTTTCCTTCCCAGTGTAAGAATTGGCTTGGTAGTTTGGTTTGCCCTGTTCCCATCATGCACTGGGACAGGAACGGACTAATTTGCATACAGCCAGGTTCTGAGCTGGGATGGTGCAGTGAGCTAAGAAACGGTGTTGGATCTAGCCATGATCTCTTGACTGGGTGAGAGTATTCAGCTTAATTCAGAAACTCTGTCCATCACCACCCCTTGTTGTTAAATATTTTGTCCACCCTAAGCGTGGAAGGGTATGCTCAGATGTGAGTCCCTTGCTCATTGCACCATCAGAATTCAAGCAAGCCGAGCCGACGACGGCTGAAAAGCCAGAAACCGGTACCCGGAAGCTTGTTTCCTTCCCAGTGTAAGAATTGGCTTGGTAGTTTGGTTTACCCTGTTCCCATCATGCACTGGGACAGGAACGGACTAATTTGCATATAGCCAGGTTCTGAGCTGGGATGGTGCAGTGAGCTAAAAAACGGTGTTGGATCTAGCCCTGATCTCTTGACTGGGTGAGAGTATTCTGCTTCATTCAGAAACTTTGTCCATCACCACCCCTTGTTGTTAAATATTTTGTCCACCCAAAGCATGGAAGGGTATACTCAGATGTGAGTCCCTTGCTCATTGCACCATCAGGATTCAAGCAAGCCGGGTCGACGACGGCTGAAATGTCACAAACCGGTCCCCGGAAGCTTGTTTCCTTCCCAGTGTAAGAATTGGCTTGGTAGTTTGGTTTGCCCTGTTCCCATCATGCACTGGGACAGGAACGGACTAATTTGCATATAGCCAGGTTCTGAGCTGAGATGGTGCAGTGAGCTAAAAAACGGTGTTGGATCTAGCCCTGATCTCTTGACTGGGTGAGAGTATTCTGCTTAATTCAGAAACTCTGTCAATCACCACCCCTTGTTGTTAAATATATTGTCCACCCAAAGCATGGAAGGGTATACTCAGATGTGAGTCCCTTGCTCATTGCACCATCAGGATTCAAGCAAGCCGGGCCGACGACGGCTGAAATGCCACAAACCGGTCCCCGGAAGCTTGTTTCCTTCCCAGTGTAAGAATTGGCTTGGTAGTTTGGTTTGCCCTGTTCCCATCATGCACTGGGACAGGAACAGACTAATTTGCATATAGCCAGGTTCTGAGCTGGGATGGTGCAGTGAGCTAAAAAACGGTGTTGGATCTAGCCCTGATCTCTTGACTGGGTGAGAGTATTCTGCTTAATTCAGAAACTCTGTCCATCACCACCCCTTGTTGTTAAATATTTTGTCCACCCTAAGCGTGGAAGGGTATACTCAGATGTGAGTCCCTTGCTCAATGCACCATCAGGATTCAAGCAAGCCGGGCCGACGACGGCTGAAATGCCAAAAACCGGTCCCCGGAAGCTTGTTTCCTTCCCAGTGTAAGAATTGGCTTAGTAGTTTGGTTTGCCCTGTTCCCATCATGCACTGGGACAGGAACGGACTAATTTGCATATAGGCAGGTTCTTAGCTGGGATGGTGCAGTGAGCTAAAAAATGGTGTTGGATCTAGCCCTGATCTCTTGACTGGGTGAGAGTATTCTGCTTAATTCAGAAACTCTGTCCATCACCACCCCTTGTTGTTAAATATTTTGTCCACCCTAAGCGTGGAAGGGTATACTCAGATGTGAGTCCCTTGCTCATTGCACCATCTGGATTCAAGCAAGCCAGGCCGACGACGGCTGAAATGCCAGAAACCGGTCCCCGGAAGCTTGTTTCCTTCCCAGTGTAAGAATTGGCTTGGTAGTTTGGTTTGCCCTGTTCCCATCATGCACTGGGACAGGAACGGACTAATTTGCATATAGCCAGGTTCTGAGCTGGGATGGTGCAGTGAGCTAAAAAACGGTGTTGGATCTAGCCCTGATCTCTTGACTGGGTGAGAGTATTCTGCTTAATTCAGAAACTCTGTCCATCACCACCCCTTGTTGTTAAATATTTTGTCCACCCAAAGCATGGAAGGGTATACTCAGATGTGAGTCCCTTGCTCATTGCACCATCAGGATTCAAGCAAGCCGGGCCGACGACGGCTGAAATGCCATAAACCGGTCCCCGGAAGCTTGTTTCCTTCCCAGTGTAAGAATTGGCTTGGTATTTTGGTTTGCCCTGTTCCCATCATGCACTGGGACAGGAACGGACTAATTTGCATACAGCCAGGTTCTGAGCTGGGATGATGCAGTGAGCTAAAAAACGGTGTTGGATCTAGCCCTGATCTCTTGACTGGGTGAGAGTATTCTGCTTAATTCAGAAACTCTGTCCATCACCACCCCTTGTTGTTAAATATTTTGTCCACCCTAAGCGTGGAAGGGTATACTCAGATGTGAGTCCCTTGCTCATTGCACCATCAGGATTCAAGCAAGCCGGGCCGACGACGGCTGAAATGCCACAAACCGGTCCCCGGAAGCTTGTTTCCTTCCCAGTGTAAGAATTGGCTTGGTAGTTTGGTTTGCCCTGTTCCCATCATGCACTGGGACAGGAACAGACTAATTTGCATATAGCCAGGTTCTGAGCTGGGATGGTGCAGTGAGCTAAAAAACGGTGTTGGATCTAGCCCTGATCTCTTGACTGGGTGAGAGTATTCTGCTTAATTCAGAAACTCTGTCCATCACCACCCCTTGTTGTTAAATATTTTGTCCACCCTAAGCGTGGAAGGGTATACTCAGATGTGAGTCCCTTGCTCAATGCACCATCAGGATTCAAGCAAGCCGGGCCGACGACGGCTGAAATGCCAAAAACTGGTCCCCGGAAGCTTGTTTCCTTCCCAGTGTAAGAATTGGCTTGGTAGTTTGGTTTGCCCTGTTCCCATCATGCACTGGGACAGGAACGGACTAATTTGCATATAGGCAGGTTCTTAGCTGGGATGGTGCAGTGAGCTAAAAAATGGTGTTGGATCTAGCCCTGATCTCTTGACTGGGTGAGAGTATTCTGCTTAATTCAGAAACTCTGTCCATCACCACCCCTTGTTGTTAAATATTTTGTCCACCCTAAGCGTGGAAGGGTATACTCAGATGTGAGTCCCTTGCTCATTGCACCATCAGAATTCAAGCAAGCCGGGCCGACGACGGCTGAAATGCCAGAAACCGGTCCCCGGAAGCTTGTTTCATTCCCAGTGTAAGAATTGGCTTGGTAGTTTGGTTTGCCCTGTTCCCATCATGCACTGGGTCAGGAACGGACTAATTTGCATATAGGCAGGTTCTTAGCTGGGATGGTGCAGTGAGCTAAAAAACGGTGTTGGATCTAGCCCTGATCTCTTGACTGGGTGAGAGCATTCTGCTTAATTCAGAAACTCTGTCCATCACCACCCCTTCGTGTTAAATATTTTGTCCACCCTTAGCGTGGAAGGGTATACTCAGATGTGAGTCCCTTGCTCATTGCACCATCAGGATTCAAGCAAGCCAGGCCGACGACGGCTGAAATGCCAGAAACCGGTCCCCGGAAGCTTGTTTCCTTCCCAGTGTAAGAATTGGCTTGGTAGTTTGGTTTGCCCTGTTCCCATCATGCACTGGGACAGGAACGGACTAATTTGCATATAGCCAGGTTGTCAGCTGGTATGGTGCAGTGAGCTAAAAAACGGTGTTGGATCTAGCCCTGATCTCTTGACTGGGTGAGAGTATTCTGCTTAATTCAGAAACTCTGTCCATCACCACCCCTTGTTGTTAGATATTTTGTCCACCCTAACATGGAAGGGTATACTCAGATGTGAGTCCCTTGCTCATTGCACCATCAGGATTCAAGCAAGCCGGGCCGACGACGGCTGAAATGCCATAAACCGGTCCCCGGAAGCTTGTTTCCTTCCCAGTGTAAGAATTGGCTTGGTAGTTTGGTTTACCCTGTTCCCGTCATGCACTGGGACAGGAACGGACTAATTTACATATAGCCAGGTTCTGAGCTGGGATGGTGCAGTGAGCTAAAAAACGGTGTTGGATCTAGCCCTGATCTCTTGACTGGGTGAGAGTATTCTGCTTCATTCAGAAACTCTGTCCATCACCACCCCTTGTTGTTAAATATTTTGTCCACCCAAAGCATGGAAGGGTATACTCAGATGTGAGTCCCTTGCTCATTGCACCATCAGGATTCAAGCAAGCTGGGCCGACGACGGCTGGAATGCCACAAACCGGACCCCGGAAGCTTGTTTCCTTCCCAGTGTAAGAATTGGCTTGGTAGTTTGGTTTGCCCTGTTCCCATCATGCACTGGGACAGGAACGGACTAATTTGCATATAGCCAGGTTCTGAGCTGGGATGGTGCAGTGAGCTAAAAAACGGTGTTGGATTTAGCCCTGATCTCTTGACTGGGTGAGAGTATTCTGCCTAATTCAGAAACTCTGTCCATCACCACCCCTTGTTGTTAAATATTTTGTCCACCCTAAGCGTGGAAGGGTATACTCAGATGTGAGTCCCTTGCTCATTGCACCATCAGGATTCAAGCAAGCCGGGCCGACGACGGCTGAAATGCCAGAAACCGTTCCCCGGAAGCTTGTTTCCTTCCCAGTGTAAGAATTGGCTTGGTAGTTTGGTTTGCCCTGTTCCCATCATGCACTGGGACAGGAACTGACTAATTTGCATATAGCCAGGTTCTGAGCTGGGATGGTGCAGTGAGCTAAAAAACGGTGTTGGATCTAGCCCTGATCTCTTGACTGGGTGAGAGTATTCTGCTTAATTCAGAAACTCTGTCCATCACCACCCCTTGTTGTTAAATATTTTGTCCACCCTAAGCGTGGAAGGGTATACTCAGATGTGAGTCCCTTGCTCATTGCACCATCAGGATTCAAGCATGCCGGGCAGACGACGGCTGAAATGCCAGAAACCGGTCCCCGGAAGCTTGTTTCCTTCCCAGTGTAAGAATTGGCTTGGTAGTTTGGTTTGCCCTGTTCCCATCATGCACTGGGACAGGAACGGACTAATTTGCATATAGCCAGGTTCTGAGCTGGGATGGTGCAGTGAGCTAAAAAACGGTGTTGGATCTAGCCCTGATCTCTTGACTGGGTGAGAGTATTCTGCTTAATTCAGAAACTCTGTCCATCACCACCGCTTGTTGTTAAATATTTTGTCCACCCTAAGCGTGGAAGGGTATACTCAGATGTGAGTCCCTTGCTCATTGCACCATCAGAATTCAAGCAAGCCGGGCCGACGACGGCTGAAATGCCCGAAACCGGTCCCGGGAAGCTTGTTTCCTTCCCAGTGTAAGAATTGGCTTGGTAGTTTGGTTTACCCTGTTCCCATCATGCACTGGGACAGGAACGGACTAATTTGCATATAGCCAGGTTCTGAGCTGGGATGGTGCAGTGAGCTAAAAAACGGTGTTGGATCTAGCCCTGATATCTTGACTGGGTGAGAGTATTCTGCTTCATTCAGAAACTTTGTCCATCACCACCCCTTGTTGTTAAATATTTTGTCCACCCAAAGCATGGAAGGGTAAACTCAGATGTGAGTCCCTTGCTCATTGCACCATCAGGATTCAAGCAAGCCGGGCCGACGACGGCTGAAATGTCACAAACCGGTCCCCGGAAGCTTGTTTCCTTCCCAGTGTAAGAATTGGCTTGGTAGTTTGGTTTGCCCTGTTCCCATCATGCACTGGGACAGGAACGGACTAATTTGCATATAGCCAGGTTCTGAGCTGAGATGGTGCAGTGAGCTAAAAAACGGTGTTGGATCTAGCCCTGATCTCTTGACTGGGTGAGAGTATTCTGCTTAATTCAGAAACTCTGTCAATCACCACCCCTTGTTGTTAAATATTTTGTCCACCCAAAGCATGGAAGGGTATACTCAGATGTGAGTCCCTTGCTCATTGCACCATCAGGATTCAAGCAAGCCGGGCCGACGACGGCTGAAATGCCACAAACCGGTCCCCGGAACCTTGTTTCCTTCCCAGTGTAAGAATTGGCTTGGTAGTTTGGTTTGCCCTGTTCCCATCATGCACTGGGACAGGAACAGACTAATTTGCATATAGCCAGGTTCTGAGCTGGGATGGTGCAGTGAGCTAAAAAACGGTGTTGGATCTAGCCCTGATCTCTTGACTGGGTGAGAGTATTCTGCTTAATTCAGAAACTCTGTCCATCACCACCCCTTGTTGTTAAATATTTTGTCCACCCTAAGCATGGAAGGGTATACCCAGATGTGAGTCCCTTGCTCATTGCACCATCAGGATTCAAGCAAGCCGGGCCGACGACGGCTGAAATGCCATAAACCGGTCCCCGGAAGCTTGTTTCCTTCCCAGTGTAAGAATTGGCTTGGTAGTTTGGTTTGCCCTGTTCCCATCATGCACTGGGACAGGAACGGACTAATTTGCATACAGCCAGGTTCTGAGCTGGGATGGTGCAGTGAGCTAAAAAACGGTGTTGGATCTAGCCCTGATCTCTTGACTGGGTGAGAGTATTCTGCTTAATTCAGAAACTCTGTCCATCACCACCCCTTGTTGTTAAATATTTTGTCCACCCTAAGCGTGGAAGGGTATACTCAGATGTGAGTCCCTTGCTCATTGCACCATCAGAATTCAAGCAAGCCGGGCCGACGACGGCTGAAATGCCAGAAACTGGTCCCCGGAAGCTTGTTTCCTTCCCAGTGTAAGAATTGGCTTGGTAGTTTGGTTTACTCTGTTCCCATCATGCACTGGGACAGGAACGGACTAATTTGCATATAGCCAGATTCTGAGCTGGGATGGTGCAGTGAGCTAAAAAACGGTGTTGGATCTAGCCCTGATCTCTTGACTGGGTGAGAGTATTCTGCTTCATTCAGAAACTCTGTCCATCACCACCCCTTGTTGTTAAATATTTTGTCCACCCAAAGCATGGAAGGGTATACTCAGATGTGAGTCCCTTGCTCATTGCACCATCAGGATTCAAGCAAGCCGGGCCGACGACGGCTGAAATGCCACAAACCGGTCCCCGGAAGCTTGTTTCCTTCCCAGTGTAAGAATTGGCTTGGTAGTTTGGTTTGCCCTGTTCCCATCATGCACTGGGACAGGAACAGACTAATTTGCATATAGCCAGGTTCTGAGCTGGGATGGTGCAGTGAGCTAAAAAACGGTGTTGGATTTAGCCCTGATCTCTTGACTGGGTGAGAGTATTCTGCTTAATTCAGAAACTCTGTCCATCTCCACACCTTGTTGTTAAATATTTTGTCCACCCTAAGCGTGGAAGGGTATACTCAGATGTGAGTCCCTTGCTCATTGCACCATCAGGATTCAAGCAAGCCGGGCCGACGACGGCTGAAATGCCAGAAACCGTTCCCCGGAAGCTTGTTTCCTTCCCAGTGTAAGAATTGGCTTGGTAGTTTGGTTTGCCCTGTTCCCATAATGCACTGGGACAGGAACGGACTAATTTGCATATAGCCAGGTTCTGAGCTGAGATGGTGCAGTGAGCTAAAAAACGGTGTTGGATCTAGCCCTGATCTCTTGACTGGGTGAGAGTATTCTTCTTAATTCAGAAACTCTGTCAATCACCACCCCTTGTTGTTAAATATTTTGTCCACCCAAAGCATGGAAGGGTATACTCAGATGTGAGTCCCTTGCTCATTGCACCATCAGGATTCAAGCAAGCCGGGCCGACGACGGCTGAAATGCCACAAACCGGTCCCCGGAAGCTTGTTTCCTTCCCAGTGTAAGAATTGGCTTGGTAGTTTGGTTTGCCCTGTTCCCATCATGCACTGGGACAGGAACGGACTAATTTGCATATAGCCAGGTTCTGAGCTGGGATGGTGCAGTGAGCTAAAAAACGGTGTTGGATCTAGCCCTCATCTCTTGACTGGGTGAGAGTATTCTGCTTAATTCAGAAACTCTGTCCATCACCACCCCTTGTTGTTAAATATTTTGTCCACCCTAAGCGTGGAAGGGTATACTCAGATGTGAGTCCCTTGCTCATTGCACCATCAGGATTCAAGCAAGCCGGGCCGACGACGGCTGAAATGCCAGAAACCGGTCCCCGGAAGCTTGTTTCCTTCCCAGTGTAAGAATTGGCTTGGTAGTTTGGTTTGCCCTGTTCCCATCATGCACTGGGACAGGAACGGACTAATTTACATATAGGCAGGTTCTTAGCTGGGATGGTGCAGTGAGCTAAAAAACGGTGTTGGATCTAGCCCTGATCTCTTGACTGGGTGAGAGCATTCTGCCTAATTCAGAAACTCTGTCCATCACCACCCCTTGTTGTTAAATATTTTGTCCACCCTAAGCGTGGAAGGGTATACTCAGATGTGAGTCCCTTGCTCATTGCACCATCAGGATTCAAGCAAGCCGGGCCGACGACGGCTGAAATGCCATAAACCGGTCCCCGGAAGCTTGTTTCCTTCCCAGTGTAAGAATTGGCTTGGTAGTTTGGTTTGCCCTGTTCCCATCATGCACTGGGACAGGAACGGACTAATTTGCATACAGCCAGGTTCTGAGCTGGGATGGTGCAGTGAGCTAAAAAACGGTGTTGGATCTAGCCCTGATCTCTTGACTGGGTGAGAGTATTCTGCTTAATTCAGAAACTCTGTCCATCACCACCCCTTGTTGTTAAATATTTTGTCCACCCTAAGCGTGGAAGGGTATACTCAGATGTGAGTCCCTTGCTCATTGCACCATCAGAATTCAAGCAAGCCGGGCCGACGACGGCTGAAATGCCAGAAACTGGTCCCCGGAAGCTTGTTTCCTTCCCAGTGTAAGAATTGGCTTGGTAGTTTGGTTTACTCTGTTCCCATCATGCACTGGGACAGGAACGGACTAATTTGCATATAGCCAGATTCTGAGCTGGGATGGTGCAGTGAGCTAAAAAACGGTGTTGGATCTAGCCCTGATCTCTTGACTGGGTGAGAGTATTCTGCTTCATTCAGAAACTCTGTCCATCACCACCCCTTGTTGTTAAATATTTTGTCCACCCAAAGCATGGAAGGGTATACTCAGATGTGAGTCCCTTGCTCATTGCACCATCAGGATTCAAGCAAGCCGGGCCGACGACGGCTGAAATGCCACAAACCGGTCCCCGGAAGCTTGTTTCCTTCCCAGTGTAAGAATTGGCTTGGTAGTTTGGTTTACCCTGTTCCCATCATGCACTGGGACAGGAACAGACTAATTTGCATATAGCCAGGTTCTGAGCTGGGATGGTGCAGTGAGCTAAAAAACGGTGTTGGATTTAGCCCTGATCTCTTGACTGGGTGAGAGTATTCTGCTTAATTCAGAAACTCTGTCCATCTCCACCCCTTGTTGTTAAATATTTTGTCCACCCTAAGCGTGGAAGGGTATACTCAGATGTGAGTCCCTTGCTCATTGCACCATCAGGATTCAAGCAAGCCGGGCCGACGACGGCTGAAATGCCAGAAACCGTTCCCCGGAAGCTTGTTTCCTTCCCAGTGTAAGAATTGGCTTGGTAGTTTGGTTTGCCATGTTCCCATAATGCACTGGGACAGGAACGGACTAATTTGCATATAGCCAGGTTCTGAGCTGAGATGGTGCAGTGAGCTAAAAAACGGTGTTGGATCTAGCCCTGATCTCTTGACTGGGTGAGAGTATTCTTCTTAATTCAGAAACTCTGTCAATCACCACCCCTTGTTGTTAAATATTTTGTCCACCCAAAGCATGGAAGGGTATACTCAGATGTGAGTCCCTTGCTCATTGCACCATCAGGATTCAAGCAAGCCGGGCCGACGACGGCTGAAATGCCACAAACCGGTCCCCGGAAGCTTGTTTCCTTCCCAGTGTAAGAATTGGCTTGGTAGTTTGGTTTGCCCTGTTCCCATCATGCACTGGGACAGGAACGGACTAATTTGCATATAGCCAGGTTCTGAGCTGGGATGGTGCAGTGAGCTAAAAAACGGTGTTGGATCTAGCCCTCATCTCTTGACTGGGTGAGAGTATTCTGCTTAATTCAGAAACTCTGTCCATCACCACCCCTTGTTGTTAAATATTTTGTCCACCCTAAGCGTGGAAGGGTATACTCAGATGTGAGTCCCTTGCTCATTGCACCATCAGGATTCAAGCAAGCCGGGCCGACGACGGCTGAAATGCCAGAAACCGGTCCCCGGAAGCTTGTTTCCTTCCCAGTGTAAGAATTGGCTTGGTAGTTTGGTTTGCCCTGTTCCCATCATGCACTGGGACAGGAACGGACTAATTTACATATAGGCAGGTTCTTAGCTGGGATGGTGCAGTGAGCTAAAAAACGGTGTTGGATCTAGCCCTGATCTCTTGACTGGGTGAGAGCATTCTGCCTAATTCAGAAACTCTGTCCATCACCACCCCTTGTTGTTAAATATTTTGTCCACCCTAAGCGTGGAAGGGTATACTCAGATGTGAGTCCCTTGCTCATTGCACCATCAGGATTCAAGCAAGCCAGGCCGACGACGGCTGAAATGCCAGAAACCGGTCCCCGGAAGCTTGTTTCCTTCCCAGTGTAAGAATTTGCTTGGTAGTTTGGTTTGCCCTGTTCCCATCATGCACTGGGACAGGAACGGTCTAATTTGCATATAGCCAGGTTGTGAGCTGGGATGGTGCAGTGAACTAAAAAACGGTGTTGGATCTAGCCCTGATCTCTTGACTGGGTGAGAGTATTCTGCTTAATTCAGAAACTCTGTCCATCACCACCCCTTGTTGTTAAATATTTTGTCCACCCTAACATGGAAGGGTATACTCAGATGTGAGTCCCTTGCTCATTGCACCATCAGGATTCAAGCAAGCCGTGCCGACGACGGCTGAAATGCCATAAACCGGTCCCCGGAAGCTTGTTTCCTTCCCAGTGTAAGAATTGGCTTGGTAGTTTCATTTACCCTGTTCCCGTCATGCACTGGGACAGGAACGGACTAATTTACATATAGCCAGGTTCTGAGCTGGGATGGTGCAGTGAGCTAAAAAACGGTGTTGGATCTAGCCCTGATCTCTTGACTGGGTGAGAGTATTCTGCTTCATTCAGAAACTCTGTCCATCACCACCCCTTGTTGTTAAATATTTTGTCCACCCAAAGCATGGAAGGGTATACTCAGATGTGAGTCCCTTGCTCATTGCACCATCAGGATTCAAGCAAGCCGGGCCGACGACGGCTGAAATGCCAGAAACCGTTCCCCGGAAGCTTGTTTCCTTCCCAGTGTAAGAATTGGCTTGGTAGTTTGGTTTGCCCTGTTACCATCATGCACTGGGACAGGAACTGACTAATTTGCATATAGCCAGGTTCTGAGCTGGGATGGTGCAGTGAGCTAAAAAACGGTGTTGGATCTAGCCCTGATCTCTTGACTGGGTGAGAGTATTCTGCTTAATTCAGAAACTCTGTCCATCACCACCCCTTGTTGTTAAATATTTTGTCCACCCTAAGCGTGGAAGGGTATACTCAGATGTGAGTCCCTTGCTCATTGCACCATCAGGATTCAAGCAAGCCGGGCCGACGACGGCTGAAATGCCAGAAACCGGTCCCCGGAAGCTTGTTTCCTTCCCAGTGTAAGAATTGGCTTGGTAGTTTGGTTTGCCCTGTTCCCATCATGCACTGGGACAGGAACGGACTAATTTGCATATAGCCAGGTTCTGAGCTGGGATGGTGCAGTGAGCTAAAAAACGGTGTTGGATCTAGCCCTGATCTCTTGACTGGGTGAGAGTATTCTGCTTAATTCAGAAACTCTGTCCATCACCACCCCTTGTTGTTAAATATTTTGTCCACCCTAAGCGTGGAAGGGTATACTCAGATGTGAGTCCCTTGCTCATTGCACCATCAGGATTCAAGCAAGCCGGGCCGACGACGGCTGAAATGCCAGAAACCGGTCCCCGGAAGCTTGTTTCCTTCCCAGTGTAAGAATTGGCTTGGTAGTTTGGTTTGCCCTGTTCCCATCATGCACTGGGACAGGAACGGACTAATTTGCATATAGCCAGGTTCTGAGCTGGGATGGTGCAGTGAGCTAAAAAACGGTGTTGGATCTAGCCCTGATCTCTTGACTGGGTGAGAGTATTCTGCTTAATTCAGAAACTCTGTCCATCACCACCCCTTGTTGTTAAATATATTGTGGCAAGGCAGGACATTTTGCCAGAGAATGTCCAGTAAAACCTAAAACTTCACGAAAGGCTACTGTTTCCTCTACCTCCTCAACTGAATCGGGAAACAATTAAGCTCGACAAGGGGGGGAGGTTACTTGCTCGAGAAAACATCTTAATCAAACCTCTAATTCTGCAGCCTTCATGGTACCGCACATATCTAGACATTTCATAATTCAGATCTTTTTAATTGTTACTACCCAAGTTAGACATTCTCTCCCTGTCCTACTGGACTCAGGAGCAACAGGAAATGTTGTGAATAATAAGTTGGCTAACACATTAGGTCTTCCTATTTGCCTAAAGCCTTGTACAGAAGCAGTATGTGCAGTGGATGGGTCAGAATTGACCTCTGGATTAATCACAAAACAAACAAGTTCCCTTGTCATGGTCTGTCAAAACGGGCACACATAGATGATTAGCTTTGATCTGATAGATACCCCTAATTTTGGCTTGATTCTCGGGGTACCCTGGTTAACAACTCATAACCCAAAAATTGATTGGGTGAACAGAACAGTTACTTTGGATTCCTCATTCTGTAGAACCAATTGCTATCAAGAAGCAGGTAGAGAACAGAGCTCAGTAATACACTGTGCTAGTGTTACACAAGACAAACCAAGTCTCCCCCCTGAATATTCTGACTTTAAAGACGTTTTTGATCCAGTGAAGGCGAGTGTGTTACCCCACATCGGTCATATGACTGCCATATAGATCTCATCCCAGGGGCCCCTTTACCTAATAACAAAGTATATGCTTTGACTGACGAAGAGACCAATTATTTAAGAACCTACCTAGACAACCTGCTACAGTCTGGGTTCATCCGACATTCCACATCTCCGGTGCCATCTCCACTTTTTTTTATCCCGAAGCCGGATAAATCTCTGCGAGTGTGTATCAACTATAGAGGACTAAATAAGGCTACAATAAAACATTAATATCCTCTTCCTCTAATACCTGTGTTGTTGGATCAATTAAGACATTCTACTGTATACACTAAACTAGATCTGCGGCGAGCTTACCACCTGGTCCGAATAAAAGAGAGGGGTGAGTGGAAGACAGCTTTCAAGACAAAGTTTGGTCTATTTGAGTACACAGTAATGCCCTTTGGGTTGTGTAATCCCCCAACGGCCTTTCAATTCTTTATAAATGAGGTCCTACACGAATTCCTGGACGTTTTTGTCATAGTATACATAGACAACATCCTCATTTACTCTAAGAACCCGGAAGAACATACCCAACATGTTCGTGCAGTATTATCAAAGTTAAAAGAAAATGATCTCTTTGCTAAATTAGAAAAATGTACTTTTAATGTCAGCAAAATGAGCTTTTTAGGATACTGCCTGTCACCTCAAGGATTAATTATGGATAAAAAGAAAATTAGTGCTGTTACTGATTGGCCAGAACCATCATCTGTGAAGGATGTTCAGAAATTTCTGGGTTTCGCCAATTTTTATAGGAGGTTTATTTCTAATTTTGCAGACATTGCGGCCCCAATAACCACCTTGGTGCGGAAAGGGCAACGATTTCATCGGTCTGATGAGGCGGCTCACGCCTTTCAACTCCTGAAACAAAAGTTCACTTCAGCCCCAATTCTGAAACATCCTGATCCTGACTTGCCAATTTTTGTCGAAGCGGATGCTTCACAAGTAGCTTTAGGAGGAGTTCTCTCTCAACGAGAGGCAGTAGATGGCCAATTAAATCCTTTAGCCTTCTATTCAAAAACGTAATTACCAGCTGAACAAAATTACACTGTGGCTGAAAGAGAACTATTAGCTATCAAAGTAGCCTTTTCTGAATGGAGGCACCATTTAATGGGAGCCAAGTACCCTGTTACCATCTTTTCTGACCATAAGAACCTACAGTTCTTTGGATCAATAAAAGCATTAACTCCACTTCAGATGCGCTGGTTACATTTTTTTAGTACATTTGACTTTGTTATAACCTATAGACCAGGTGCACAACAAATTCAATCTGATGTGTTATCTAGATACGGACATACCTCAGACATGAAACAAGACAAAATAGGAGAACCCATTATTCCTGCCCAAAAACCTTTGACACCAGTACAACAGAAGGATTTCATCACAGATCTATATAATGCACACATGCAAATGGAACCTCAAGATTGGGTAATGGATTTCCATAACTCAATACAACGAGGTTTATTGTATCACGACAACATGCTGTTAGTGCCCACCACAGAATTACAAACACAGGTGATAATTTTGCATCACGCCTCTCCGTTGGCAGGTCATCCTGGTGGGTAAAAACCCTGGAAAATGTGCGAAAACACTTTTGGTGGGACAATATGAGTAAGGACATTAAGCAATTTGTCACTACCTGTCTAGTTTGTGCAAGACATAAATCTTCTCATAAGGCCCCTGACGGTTTGTTAATACCAATGTCAACACCCAAACAACCTTGGCACACTGTGAGTGTAGACTTTATTGTAAGTTTACCACCAGTAAAATCTTTCACAACAGTATTAATGATAGTGGATTTTTTGTCTAAAATGGCACATTTTGTACCATGACGGAAATTGCTAACTACGGCAGAATTTGCAGATATTTTTATAAGAGAAATTGTGCGTTTACATGGTTTGCCAAGTAAAGTGGTGTCAGACCGAGGTAGCCAGTTCAACTCTAGATTTTGAAAAAAACTATGCAAAAAACTGAAAATAGATGTGGCATTATCCACTGCTTTCCATCCAGAAACAGATGGACAAACTGAACGACGGAACCAAACCTTACTTCAAACGCTACGTTGTTTATTGGCTGATTATTCTAGTGATTGGTTGGAAGCTCACCCTATAGCGGAGTTTGTTTATATTAATACTGAGCATGCAGCTCTACTTTCCTCACCATTCTATTTCATGCAGGGGTATCATCCAAGAGCTATACCCATTTTATTAGAAGATTCCCTGTTGCCTACACTAACAGATAGACTAACGAGATTAGGTGACATACAAGAAAAGGTCAGGAAACATTTATTGAAGTACAAAGAAAGCATGAAAAGACAAGCAGACAAATACAGATCTGAGACCCCAATGTATAAAATCGGTGACAAAGTATGGCTCTCCACAAAGAACCTAAATATAGAGGGATCCCGAAAGCTGCAACCACGTTTCATTGGACCCTTTAGTATAACAGCCATAGTAAACCCAGTAACAGTAAAATTGGACTTACCAAAAGAATACCCAGTACATGCTACATTCCACGTGTCCTTGCTTAAGCCGTACAACCCAAATACCCGACCCGAACCACCACCTCCACCCATACCAATTAAGGGAAATCTAGAAGATGAAGTGAAAAGCATAAAAGACGCAAAAAGAATTCATGGACGTCTGTTTTATTTAGTAGAATGGAAAGGATATGACGAAACTGAGAATTAATGGGAACCAGTGTCCTATGTACATGCCCCACGGTTGATTAGACAGTTTTATCTAAAAGATCCAGGGAAACCCCGTCCAGTAGGAGGGCCTTTGAGGGGGGGCGACTGTTAGGGTTTGTGCACAGCAAAGAGCATGTCCCGTCTCATTGCACTAGTGGTCTCTGTAATAGCTCTCTTTAAACATACTACTGAAAGCCGTTCTTGTTATCTCAGCCCCTCCCTAAGACTTCTGTGTATGTTGCTCAATGTATTAACAAGTTTGGACATTGCTGTCTTGTTTGCACATTGGACCTTGCTTTTACCAAGGCTTATTTAGAAAACATTGGACCTTGCTTTTACCAAGGCTTATTTAGAACACTCCTCCCTAGGCCATGTGTTACTTCAACTCATTAGGATAATAACTGAAGCTCTGCACACCTGCTTGTGAGAACCACACCCAATTCTTCGAATCACACCCAGCTCTTTCAACCACACCCAGCCCTGTCTATAAAAGGCAGCCCCTGAGACTAACCCAGTGCTTGTGCTCGTCTACCTCCCACTTACCTGAGAACAGATCCTTCGGCGCTGGCACTCCTGCTCTCTCCAGACCTTCATTGACTTCAACGGGCGCGGCTTCTGGCTCTTCCTTCTTCTGGTTTCCGGCTACTTCTTGCTTCAGCCCCTCTTCTGTCCACTGCCATTGACCTGCAAAAGAGAAGAGGTCAAGGTTAGACTGATCAGCATCCCTATTCAGCAACAAGTAAGTGCAAAACTTTTTATTACCTGAAAGAACTTTATCAGCGATTTCTGGATTCATGTAAAGACAATTTGGAACAAGATATCTCCCACAAACTTTGTGGTTCAAACCCTTTGTTACAAGAATACTTTGTGGAACTTTGTGAAATCAACATTGTTTTTTAAGAATTGAACAGAGGAAACCATTGACAGCAAGGCAAACAGTAAATCAAGGACTTGCACAAATTACCTGCTGTATTTTGATGTAAAAGCACAGTATTTGTTTTATAAAAAGTCTGGAAATGTGTGAAAAGTGAGTTTGCTATTAAGAATTTAGGCTTTAGTTATATTAAGGTGAATGTTAGACGTTGGTAATTCTGATACTGATATTCGTTTAATTTTACCGAAGTTTTACAGTAATAGAAAGCACATCTCAGAACAGTAACACATTCCAAACCTGGAAGCTAGAGACCAGGATCCAAGAGGTACTTTTAGAGAATTTCTAATAAGATTAAGGTTTAGTCAGGAACACATTTAGGGATAGGTTGCACTTATCTGTTCTTTGTTTATTTTTCATTAGGCACCAGTTTCTACAGAAGTCAGAGAGGGCCGCAGATTTTAGAAGCTCTTCTACAGTGGAAACGCAAGAACGGTGTTGTCTCTTTTTTTTTATTTTATCCACTTCCACCCTTCCCTTGAGCTTCTGGTCCTTAGTTCACTGTTTTAAAACTAGTGTGCTGGAACAAGCAGTTTCAGGGTGGGGTCGGACTGTCTTCAACCTCCATCAGAACTGAACAGAAACTCAGGTGAGCTGGGCTTTGACAAGATGTGGGGTTGCACTCTGTAAGTTACAATTACCAGTAGACAGAGGGGACCTGGGCGCACCAAACTTTTAGCACTATTGCTTAGTGGCACAGGTACAATGTCCATCACACTGATTAGCGGGTGCCTAGGTGCTCCCCACTTCTACACATGGCCAAGGTGTGGTCCAGCAGACCTTTCGTCCATGTGTGCGGCCACCTCTAGATTCCAACAGACTGCTACGGGTAGCTTGTTACAGCTTTCATCGCAGCCTGCGACTTAGGCTACAAATCCCCCAATATTCTCCCAAGATCTCAATAGGCTCCATCAAATCATTCAGCAACATGATAGGGAAGGAAGGCATGGTGACATCGGAAACTGTAGGACTGGGTACATTAGGGGCCTTGTTTCTTGATGATGCACTCCTGCCCCTGGACAGGCTGCAGGAAGAGAAAAACTCCTGGTGGGTCACTTCCTAGCCATGGCAGCTTGGTAGCCAAATTACTTTGACTATGGAACACCCCAGACACAGAGCTGGAACAGCACCTATCGAGACATGAACTCCACATCATAGGGCAGTGGTTGCCAACTCACATGGATTGTTCATGTCCTAGCATACACCACGCATGACCCATTATTTGTGACTCATAGGGGTTGGGAGGGTGACATAGGCCAGGCACTAAAGAGGAAAGAAGGGAAGAGGGTGCTTTTTTACCCTAGGAAACTGTCACAAAATGATAAGTTTCAGTTCATGCAGCATAACATCCTACACACAGCCTATTTCTCGTTATCTACTCTCCACCAAATAATAGGGGTTTCCGCCCATTGTCCTTGGTGCCTTCGAGCAGGGCCGAACAAGGGTACATATGTTCTGTATTTGTCCAAAGGCTGTGGCAATATGGAGGAAGCTCTCAAATGCATTAGCAGGAGTGACCAGTCGCACAAATGTATGCACCATAGAGGATTCCTTATTGGAGCTCTTTAAGAACTCAAAAACTGCAAAAGCCACGAAATGTTTCATTAACTTTCTGCGGCTTATTGTCCATAGGCTTATTGCCATGCACTGGAAAGCCCAGATATTACCAGCTGTTGCTCACTCGTGTGTGGTGACACTAAAGTGAAGAAGAACAGAAGCAGTGGCAAGAGAATTGTAGAAGACTGGGAGGTGCTGTTACTGGACTTACAAACGTATAAAGTGGGGTTAAATTACTGAGCCCCTGCTCAGGCCCGCATCTGATCTCAGCCTCGGAGTGCCCTGAGCAGTATGACCCATTTCTTCCTTCTCTCTTCCCCTGCTCATTCCCCCACTTCTCTTTCTATTCCCTCCCACCATCACCCTTGTCTCTGACCCCGCCCTACCCTTTCCCTGAGATTGTCTTGCACCCCCTCATGAATCTATGCAGACCCCAATTGTTGTTATGGGCATCCTAATACTGGATTGAATGCTTCTCTTGCATTGTACATTATAACACTATAGAGTAAAATAGCAATGTCATGGGAAGATGAAAAACATGCCAAACACTCCAGTAAACGTAAAATGTGCTGACACCACTGCATGACCTGTTGTTATTTACTGTTTACATGTTCAGAAAAAAAAAGTAGGACCAGTTACTCCTGTCAGTGATTTTGTGTTGTAACGCAAATATAGGCTATGGGGGTGTACTTTGCCCCGAGTAATTGTTACAAAGATGCTGATGTGATATCCTTGTCAATCTCACTCCTCCCGGCTGTGGCGAAGGTATGTGAGAAGGCAGTCTGCAAACAGTCTACAAACAGCTGTTTGCATTTGTCGAAACGTCTGACACTCTCCACCCGGCCCAGTCTGGCTTCAGGGCCTCTTACAGTACAGAGACAGCATTGGTCGAGATGACGGGGGCTATTAGGGAATGCCTTGATTCAGGCGGCAGAGCAGCCCAGGTTTTATTCGACCTCTCTGCCACATTCTACACGGTACCACATCATGAGTTGCTAGCCCGTCTGTCCAATATTGGAATCTCGGGCCGTGTGTGGGATTGCATTGAATCCTTTTTGGCTAATAGAACACAGCAAGTGTAGCTACCGCCTTCTTCATCCACACCGAGAAGTATTACTATGGGCGTCCCTCAGGGCTCAACTTTGAGCCCATTACTTTTCAATGTCTATGTGACGCCACTAATTTATCTGGCGGAAAGGCTGGGCGCTAAAATCATAGCATACGCTGATGATACCCAGCTGCTTTTCACGTGGAAAAAAATGATGTATCCTCGGACTCAGCTAAAAACTGCCTGAGTGAATGTTTTTAAATGGTTAGCTCAGGCCCAACTTAAATGCAACAAGGATAAGTCTGAGGTTCTCCTCTACTGGTCCTTCCTGCAGATTTTTAGGGATGACCTGCGGCCCAAGGGTTACCCCATGCCAAAAACCATGGGTAGCCCAGTAAAAAACCTGGGGGTCTGGTTTAGTGAGGGCCTCAGATTTCTATCACAGATCAATAAACTGGCGGGGGTGTTTCGGCACACATTGAAACTCCTTAAGAAATTTCTGCCGCTATTGCCTAAAGCGGCAAAAGAATGGTGACCCGCGCGCTCATTATTTTGAGGCTAGACTATGCCTATGCCCTCTACATCGGCCTTCCCCTCTACCAGCTAAAAAAGTTACAGATCTTACAGAATGCGGCCGCTAGAATGCTACTGGGTATGCCGGGTAGTTCCCGTATTAAGCGTCTTCTTCGTGATTTGCACTGGCCTCCGGTTGACCAGCGCATTCTGTTTAAGGCATTGACCGTTGCCCATGGTGCCCTCTACAAATCAGGACATTTGTATCTCAGGAGGCGCTTTGATTTCTTTGTGCCATCTAGACATCTCCGCTCCATGGGACAATGTCTTGCTGTTATTCCACACCACCTCCTCACCAGAATGGGAGGTAGCTCCCTCTGTTAGAGCGGCTATGGCCTGGAGCAGCCTGCCCTTCGAGCTTAGGAACAACCATAACCTTTGGCCTTTTTAAAAAGCAGTTAAAAACGTTGCTTTTTAATTAGTCTTCTTGCCGCGGCATTCACCTCCGCTCTCCTCTGAATAGGCTTTCGTGCCGGGACACTCCAGAGTATCTGTGCGCATTACAAATGGCGGATAACATGACATAACATTCAGCGAACAGAACTCCAACCAAGTTCTGACGGCAGATAAAGATGTTGAGCAGGCCATAAGGAAGTTTGTGCTTTCCTGAAGTAGAGGAACTGAAATTTTGCTGCTGCTTGCCTAAAGAAGTAGGGGTCCATAGAAGGTAGGTATTCATGCATAGCCATCGAAATGTTTACCAAGCCGCAGCTCCACCTCAGTCAATTTCCCAGTACTTCACTTTTGTATGATACAACATTCAGCAAGTATGAAAACACAGGCCTGGCTGAGGTGGTCTTTGGGACAGTAAACTTAACTCTCCTGCCTCTTTCCATGCTTAGAGCACACTTTACAATGACATGGACAAGTCTTTTTAGCTGTTGTAAGAATGTGACTAGCAAAGTGTTGATCCTGCAGCCTAGCCATGTTCTCCAGAGCATATGAAGTGCTGCTTCTGTACAGTCAGACTTTCAAAGACAGACAACAGAAAGTCACAGAAAGACATGAGTCTTCCTGTGGCTGTCTGACGATAAACAACATGTGCATTGTATGTTGCCATCTGGATCAGATGGGTAAACAGTTTCTTGTACCAAGTGTGAGTTTTATGACACATTGTTTGGCTGAAGAACCTGGTTTTTCTAATCTACTTCGCCCATGAATTTGTAATCAAGTATGCATGTGAATTTTGGCCATGTGACCCCAAACCGTGAAGGGGAAGTGTTCTCATCGTGAATTGTAATGAACTGCTGGAATTCTCTTCACATCATGCCTATCCAAGAACTTGATTGCAAGAAGTTCGTTGGAACGCAACGCAACACAGTGCACTGGGATTTCTGGAGCTTCTTACAAACAAGCTCCTGTGGTAATGCTTTGCAGCGACAACAAACTGTACCGCAGGCTCAAGGCCAGCTTTGTTCAGCTCACTGAACAGCTCCATTTGCATATAAAAATTGACCACATAAAGGTCATAACCTTTGTGAAAGAGTGGCTGGACAAGCTCACTTACAATTTTTCCTGTGACTCCTAGCATAGGAAGCCAAAAAACAAACAGGGTTTAGAGTGGAGTCCTTCCCTGTATACACTTGCAAGCTGTACACATAACCAGTAAAGCTCTCAGACAGCATGTGTAGCTTGACGCCATAGCCAGCTCCTTTGTTCTCAATGTACTGCCTGAACAGAAGCCGCCCTTTGTACTGGATAAAGGAATCAATGATGGCTACTATCTTTCCAGGTGTATAAATCTCTGGAAACCTGGCACACAAATGTTCCACGACAGCCCAAAGTTTGGACAACCTGTCATGGTCTAGATGGTCACAGGGCAATGCCACAGAATAGTTGCTGTCATTGTCATCGAAATGCAGCATGTGCATCAATTACAAAAAACGATCTCTGCTCATGTTCGGTGCGAAGATGGGGGTTACCCAAAATGTGAGTGGATCAGCAGGACTGCAAGGTTGGTTTTTGCACTTACCCTATTTTGAGCATAAGTCCCCAAAATATCTTCAACTCCTTCAATGAAGTGTGAGGTAACCTGTAAGCCCTAGAATGAGGCCCAAGAGCCCCTCCATGTTCCCTAAGAAAATGTTTGGCACCCAAATTTGTTTGCTCCACAATTTGCTCAAGAAAGGCAACATTAAAAAAGAGACAGGCGCAGTCAAATGGAAAAAAATGGTTGTATCGAATTTACATCCACCAAGTCACCAGTGAAAGGTGGAATTTAGGGCTGATCTAAATTGGGATGCTGCAAAGAGAACCATCCATCTGTGCTTGCTGCCACATGTGCTTGCTCTCTGGGTTGTTCTAACCTGCTACAGTCCCCACGCTGCAGACTGTGCGTGCGAAGGGACAGCACGACTGCCATCATCATGTCCCGCAGATCGCTGAAACACTGTGAGACTCTGCTGACTGAAAAATCACTTCCAGATTCTGCTCCATTTTCCTCTCCCTCAGATGCTGTTTCAGTATCTGCGACTCCGTCTCTGATCTTGCCACAGAGCTGTCCTCCTTAACCCGAGTTAGGCTTGGGCAGCAGTCATCGACTGAAACGCATCTCTGCTCCTGGCTAATATCATCCTTCTAAACATTGTCCTAAGTAGAAAGCAGATTTGTTGTTCCGGAACAGTCAGTGGGTATGTGCATGAGAGACATGTGCAACAGTAAATAAAGATGAAGTCACCTTACCTTGTCTTCTTTCCTAAATCTGCTGGTTCTGACAAGACACTAAAAAAAGACAAAAAAGTCACAGTATTACTTCACCTTACCACGTACCCATCACAGGCTTTAGCTCTGGTGGTGCCCAGTGCGGCAATCATTTTTGGTATCACCCCCCTCATGACCTCCTCCTGAGTTTCCCTCACTCCTACCGGGCAAAACTGTCCCTCATGTGTCCATAGACCCTCACTCACTCACATATTGTTTTAAAGCAATGGTACACACTGGCTTTGCCAACAAGAATGTATATTCACCCGAACAAACTCTTTTTAGCAACATTAGGAATATATAATTGTGGACTGGGGAAATCAAATTAACATACTAACCTATTTTATGCAGCTTTCATGCAGCTTTTGATGACAGTTCATAACATTTGGATTATGGATGACCTATTGTGCCTTTGTTACTGAGAGCGCAATTTACTTTTGGAACTTTGTGTGGATTTATTCACCGGCAAGCTCGGCCATAGTTGACGCCACCTCCCACAGGGCCACAAGCAGTTTCGTGGAGTGACTGTCTGGGAAATATATATATATATATATATATATATATATATATATATATATATATATATATATATATATATATATATATATATATATATATATATATATATATATATATATATATATATATATATATATATATTACCTACTGGCGGTCACCAGTAGGTAGTTATAGTTAGGATTTTTTCAATGTTAAATCTCAAAATTCTATTTGGAATAACTTTGGCACCGGTTGACGAATCTGCCTGAAAATTTCCTGAAAATGGCCTCATCGAGCTCCGGTTCTTCCTTGAAAGTTTGGGGGGGATACGCCAAGCGGGGCCCGAGATAAAAGGGGGGTCCCAAAACGCGTTTTCCCCATGTTAATTTCCATAGGGCGGTCGATTTCACTTTTAGCCCAAACGGCTGAATGGATTTCCACCAAACTTGGCAAAATTGTAGGGACTGGTAGCCCGATGTGCCTTTGCTATGTCTCAAGATATGTGCTGCAGTGGATTTTGAGTAATTTAGGTTCAAAAAAATATACATATCTATAGGCGCTCTCCGGTGCGCGCACCGGAGAGCGCTCCAGGCGCGCCACGCGACTTGCGCGCAGAAAGCTGATTGGCTCTCAGTTGTCTGTAAACATTCTAAACAGTCCGGAGAGGCCGCCATCTTGTGTCTCGGTAGGATCGAGACACGAGAGGTGGCCAAAACAAAGGGGGAAATGACCATAAGGGGGCAGAGTAGACACCCCCTGTACCCCTAGGTTTGATGTGGGGGCCATTAAAGGGCCCCGCGGGGTCTCACCCCTTTTTTTTTTTTTTCGATTTTCGCGGGGGAAGCGCCTGGTACGCGCACCGGGAGCGTATCAAGGAGGGTACTATGGAAAAATAATCACTTCAAAAAATTGTATGTTTATTAATTGTTTTTTTTAATTTTTTTATTTTATGTAAGTACCTACATGTAGGTACCAATGAAGAGACTTAAATTTAATGTACACCATCTTCTTTGTAGACATCTTGCATGTTGTTATTGTATTTTTTGTGGTATATGGAATTCATAACATAGTCTGTCTGGAAAGCAGAAACAGATCTTTTAAGTAGTCCCTGAGAATTTCTAGGGGATCATGAGTAGTCTATCCTGCTCCCTTATGAAAATGAGGTGTAAAATATTCATATGAGATAATATAGTGGGAGAAAGGTAGTAACTATGAGTAAACTTACTATGTAACAGAAAAATAGTTGAACAGTATACTATAAGTCTCACTTTATATTTTAAACATTTTTGGTAATACTTTATGAATTACATATAAAAATGAATATTGTCTCAAACAATTTGAAATTATTAAATATACATTTATTCCTCTGATTCTTTTTCATAATTTAATAAAATTTCTAACATAATATTGTCCGGAATTTCCTCATAATTATAAGTACATGATTCCATTTCTTCCAAACATTCTATTAACTGTTCATCCAAAGAGTCATCCATGAAATCTACTTCATCTTTTTGCTCTTCTGGTTTTTCCACCTTTATTTTGATAGAAGTAACATTTGCTTGATTTTCTCCTTCCATTTTCTTTCTGAAAATTGCATACAAATTAACTATATTAGTAGAGTTAGGGTACTGTATACCAGAGAAGCCTAACTCAATCCATAACTATTACAGAGAAGTCTATCTCAATCTATAACTATTACAGAGGGATAGTATATAACTAACAGAATATTTTTTCAGAAATTAACTTAAAGTGTACAATATACTTCCATAATAACAATTTACCTTGGAGAAATCAATTGAAGTTGTCAGTGTAATTTGTTCTCAAATGTACTTCTGGAAGCAGTAGTCAAAATGGCTGTGTTTCCCTCTCTTCTTTTATATATATTCTTGTACTTAACCAATGAAACGTCAGGAAATAATCGCAGAAAATGAAAGAAACTTTTTAATTGGTTGTAAATTCTAACATTTCTTATGTGTTTTTGTCATGTAATTTACCTCAGGATATTTAGTCAGGCCTACAGCATAATTTTCTCAATGGAATTCCATCAAATTTGGGTAAATGGTAGGGACTGCTATGTAGTAGGGCCTATTCTATATTTGATGAAAGTGTCTCCAGTGGTTTTTTTGTAAATTGCTTTCCCACCTTTTTTTATCGAGCGCTTACCGGTGCGTGCTCCTTTACGCGCACCGGCAGCGTTACGGGAGTCCTCCATTTTGTGTTTCGGTAGAATCGAGACACAAGATGGAGGGTAAACAATGTTCGGTATGGGTAGAAGGGGGCACGGTAGAGACTTCTTGACCCTCTAGGTTTTCTGAGGGGGGCTTAGGAGGCTCATAAACGTTAAAAAAAAAAAATCTTTAATTTTCCACGTGGGGAGCGCCTGGTACGCGCACCGTTAAGCGTACCGGAAAGCGTACTATGGTGAAAAATAGTGAAAAAAGTTAGAAAAAGATAAACGTTTTGAATGATCAGAGGTAGGGTAGCTCTGAAAAGAGCTTTTGGGTTTTGTGGTTGATTTAGGTACCTACAAGTAGGTTCCAATGCACATTCTTAAATTCAGGAGGAATATTCTATTCCCTTCATCTGAGAAGTGCACACCATCTCCTCTGTAGATGTCTTGCATGTTGTAACGCAAGTTATTATTGTATATTGAACCCATTCCATAGTCTCTCATGTAAGCAGAAACAGATTTATTCACATGTTTACGTGCTTTCTCAAATTGTGGACAAAATTGGTTGGACCAGTTCCATTTCTGTCTTTGGCATATATTGGAATATACCAAGGCAGTTTGTGGAAAAAGTGTCATTAATTGATCAAAGGTGTCCTTTAAAAGCATTTCCAGACCAACCCCAGTCATAGTGCCTAAATCATTTCCACCACAGTGCACTATTAAGAGGTCAGGTTTTGGCAAATGCATAAAGGTTTTCACCAATGGTATCAATTGGTGACATTTTAATCCTCTCTGGCCAATCCACTTGATTTCCACATTTGATAAATCAAGGTTGTGAAAATGTCTGCTATCTGCATACCTTTGAGCCCAGTGGATGTAGCTGTGTCCAAGGATCCAGACAGAAAACATGATGAGAGAAGGTTCTGATGCAGTCAGATGATGTGTGGGAATGAAATGGCAGTTGGAACAGTAGGAGTTTACAAAAAAATAATTGTGGAGTTTCACTGCTTTTGAATCAGAAGCAATGATTGGTGGATTCAGATGGTTGAAAACTTAAAGTTAGGGTGCATGGTTGTGTTGTGTTAAAGAAGCAATTTGAATGGTTAAAAAAAGTCACTAAAAGCTAAAATACTCTGGATAGGCTGGTGTATTGAGAGGTCAAACATCCTTGCTGAGTTAATTTGCAACATTGTACAATAAACTTTTGAACCTGAGAGTTCAGTTAGGAGGGAGTTGCTATGGAAACAGATAGAAAGATCTGAGAGGGGGAAGGGTGTTGGTTTGAAAATAGTGAGGGAAAACTTTTGATTGGTTGAATTAAGGCATATGTGTACAAAGTTAGAGATTTTCTATGCCAGTCTTGGTTTCAGTGTATTGAGTGCACACTTTTTGCTCTGCTAAAGAGAAATTGATGTGTGTGTCTGACACTGTTTTCAATCTCCCAAAGCTTTTGTAAAGGTAAGTAATGATTTATTTAATTTAGATAGAGACTTGTTTGCTCTATGGAGAATATTTAGAAGCAGATAGTTATGTTTTAGAAGTCAAATGGTATGCTAGTATATAAGTCCTGTGTTGTGTTTCTTATATGTTATTGAAAAATCGATTTTTGGGTGCAATTGATTGGTATTTGCATTTGGCCGTTTTTTATGATTGCCTTGTGCAGCTGATGCATCACTTTAAACATGGGTAATAAGTGATGCACTGGTGGCGCAAGGCCTTCATAAATAAGGCTCTGACTTTGTTTGCTGTTGATTTGATTTTGGATTTTTGATAATGCTTGATATCAACATTTGAAAGATAAAGGATTTGTATTTGGGGAAACAGTGATGTTTCAAAAGTGATATTCTGCGCTTGTACATAGGTTGTGCGCAGTATTTTTTAAATGTTATTCAAAAATCGATTTTTGGGTGCAATTGATTGGTATTTGCATTTGGCCCTTTTTTATGATTGCCTTATGCAACTGGTGCATCACTTTATACATGGGAAATAAGTGACACTCTTGTGGCGCAAGACCTTCATAAATAAGGCCCTGACTTTGTTTGCTGATATTGAGTGGTTGTACATAGGTTCTGCGCAGTGTTTCTTACATGTTATTCAAAAATCGATTTTTGGGTGCAATTGATTGGTATTTGCATTTGGCCCTTTTTATGATTGCCTTGTGCAGCTGATAGATCACTTTAAACATGGGTAATAAGTGACGCACTGGTGGCGCAAGGCTTTCTTAAATAAGGCTCTGACTTTGTTTGCTGTTGATTTGTTTTTGGATTTTTGATAATGCTTGATATGAACATTTGAAAGATAAAGGATTTGTATTTGGGGAAACAGTGACGTTTCAAAAGTGATATTCTGTGCTTGTACATAGGTTGTGCGCAGTATTTTTTAAATGTTATTCAAAAATCGATTTTTGGGTGCAATTGATTGGTACTTGCATTTGGCCCTTTTTTATGATTGCCTTGTGCAACTGGTGCACCACTTTATACATGGGAAATAAGTGACACTCTTGTGGCGCAAGACCTTCATAAATAAGGCCCTGACTTTGTTTGCTGATATTGAGTGGTTGTACATAGGTTCTGCGCAGTGTTTCTTACATGTTATTGAAAAATCGTTTTTTGGGTGCAATTGATTGGTATTTGCATTTGGCCCTTTTTTATGATTGCCTTGTGCAGCTGATGCATCACTTTAAACATGGGTAATAAGTGACGCACTGGTGGCGCAAGGCCTTTATAAATAAGGGCCTGACTTTGTTTGCTGATATTGAGTGGTTGTACATAGGTTCTGCGCAGTGTTTGTTACATGTTATTCAAAAATCGATTTTTGGGTGCAATTGATTGGTATTTGCATTTGGCCCTTTTTTATGATTGCCTTATGCAACTGGTGCATCACTTTATACATGGGAAATAAGTGACACTCTTGTGGCGCAAGACCTTCATAAATAAGGCCCTGACTTTGTTTGCTGATATTGAGTGGTTGTACATAGGTTCTGCGCAGTGTTTCTTACATGTTATTCAAAAATCGATTTGTGGGTGCAATTGATTGGTATTTGCATTTGGCCCTTTTTTATGATTGCCTTGTGCAGCTGATGCATCACTTTAAACATGGGTAATAAGTGACGCACTGGTGGCGCAAGGCCTTTATAAATAAGGCCCTGACTTTGTTTGATGATATTGAGTGGTTGTACATAGGTTCTGCGCAGTGTTTCTTACATGTTATTCAAAAATCGATTTTTGGGTGCAATTGATTGGTATTTGCATTTGGCCCTTTTTTATGATTGCCTTGTGCAGCTGATGCATCACTTTAAACATGGGTAATAAGTGACGCACTGGTGGCGCAAGGCCTTTATAAATAAGGCCCTGACTTTGTTTGCTGATATTGAGTGGTTGTACATAGGTTCTGCGCAGTGTTTCTTACATGTTATTCAAAAATCGATTTTTGGGTGCAATTGATTGGTATTTGCATTTGGCCCTTTTTTATGATTGCCTTGTGCAACTGGTGCATCACTTTATACATGGGTAATAAGTGACGCACTGGTGGCGCAAGGCCTTTATAAATAAGGCCCTGACTTTGTTTGATGATGTTGAGTGGTTGTACATAGGTTCTGCGCAGTGTTTCTTACATGTTATTCAAAAATCGATTTTTGGGTGCAATTGATTGGTATTTGCATTTGGCCCTTTTTTATGATTGCCTTGTGCAGCTGATGCATCACTTTAAACATGGGTAATAAGTGACGCACTGGTGGCGCAAGGCCTTTATAAATAAGGCCCTGACTTTGTTTGCTGATATTGAGTGGTTGTACATAGGTTCGGCGCAGTGTTTCTTACATGTTATTCAAAAATCGATTTTTGGGTGCAATTGATTGGTATTTGCATTTGGCCCTTTTTTATGATTGCCTTGGGCAGCTGATGCATCACTTTAAACATGGGTAATAAGTGACGCACTGGTGGCGCAAGGCCTTTATAAATAAGGCCCTGACTTTGTTTGCTGATATTGAGTGGTTGTACATAGGTTCTGCGCAGTGTTTCTTACATGTTATTCAAAAATCGATTTTTGGGTGCAATTGATTGGTATTTGCATTTGGCCCTTTTTTATGATTGCCTTATGCAACTGGTGCATCACTTTATACATGGGTAATAAGTGACGCACTGGTGGCGCAAGGCCTTTATAAATAAGGCCCTGACTTTGTTTGCTGATATTGAGTGGTTGTACATAGGTTCTGCGCAGTGTTTCTTACATGTTATTCAAAAATCGATTTTTGGGTGCAATTGATTGGTATTTGCATTTGGCCCTTTTTTATGATTGTCTTATGCAGCTGATGCATCACTTTAAACATGGGTAATAAGTGACGCACTGGTGGCGCAAGGCCTTTATAAATAAGGCCCTGACTTTGTTTGCTGATATTGAGTGGTTGTACATAGGTTCTGCGCAGTGTTTCTTACATGTTATTCAAAAATCGATTTTTGGGTGCAATTGATTGGTATTTGCATTTGGCCCTTTTTTATGATTGCCTTGTGCAGCTGATGCATCACTTTAAACATGGGTAATAAGTGACGCACTGGTGGCGCAAGACCTTCATAAATAAGGCCCTGACTTTGTTTGCTGATATTGAGTGGTTGTACATAGGTTCTGCGCAGTGTTTCTTACATGTTATTCAAAAATCGATTTTTGGGTGCAATTGATTGGTATTTTCATTTGGCCCTTTTTTATGATTGCCTTGTGCAGCTGATGCATCACTTTAAACATGGGTAATAAGTGACGCACTGGTGGCGCAAGGCCTTTATAAATAAGGCCCTGACTTTGTTTGCTGATATTGAGTGGTTGTACATAGGTTCTGCGCAGTGTTTCTTACATGTTATTCAAAAATCGATTTTTGGGTGCAATTGATTGGTATTTGCATTTGGCCCTTTTTTATGATTGCCTTGTGCAGCTGATGCATCACTTTAAACATGGGTAATAAGTGACGCACTGGTGGCGCAAGACCTTCATAAATAAGGCCCTGACTTTGTTTGCTGATATTGAGTGGTTGTACATAGGTTCTGCGCAGTGTTTCTTACATGTTATTCAAAAATCGATTTTTGGGTGCAATTGATTGGTATTTTCATTTGGCCCTTTTTTATGATTGCCTTGTGCAGCTGATGCATCACTTTAAACATGGGTAATAAGTGACGCACTGGTGGCGCAAGGCCTTTATAAATAAAGCCCTGAGTTGCTATTGTATAAACTTAAATATGTTGCAATTTATTGTTTATATTGTTTGCTTTTTAACATTACTTTGTTGTTTGCTAATAGTGGTCTTTCATGTGTTTTTTTAACAGAACAACAGATTCAAATCAACTTCTGAAAAGCAAGCAAAAATGCCTTCAAGGCAAAGAATTATCAAAAATACCATACGGAAAAGGAGAACATCAACAACAGAGTTTATGGAATCCTCTTCAACAACTACTTCAAAAAACACCAGAAAAGCTTCTGGTAAGCCAATTAAGTCTTTTCTTCGCAACATATGTCGTAGAAAAAAAAATGATATTGCTAATGTGAATATACAGAAAAAGTCAACAAATCTAAAAAGGAAGGAGAGGCCCACAAAAAATGTCTCCATTGGAGCAGGAGAGAAGAGAATGGATAGCAATAGAAGGGTAAATCTTTTTAGGGACATTCGTAGGCGAATGTTTCGCAATAGGGTAGTTTTAAATTTGCTAAAAAATGATAAGAAAAGTAAACTGAGAGCTGCTTTTTACAAGAAAAAGAAAAGTGTAGAAAAGATTGTTGATCAGGCTTTTGAAGTTAAGAAAAAATTATTTATTTTAATAATCAATAGAATTAGGATACTTAATAAGGCCATTGACGTTTTCAAATCGAACAGTAGATGGAAAAGAATTATTAATCGGAGTAATTTTTGTGAAGTATTTTCTGGTGAATGGATGCATAGTTCAAGTTCTGAGCCTTTTTTCAATGAGGAGAGTTACTTTCAGGAAAATGATTTGGTGCATGCAGTTGACACCAGTGGTCGAGCATATGAGGTGAAAGATGGTTGTGTGATGGAAAAAGAGAAACTTGTATCTAGAGATGCAGAAGAGGTGTTAGCTGATGAAGTTTTAGGGAGACGTACTAAGGGTCCAGTGTACACATGGAAATGCAGTAGTATTTGTAGTGTGCGACAGGAATCAATCGATTTGCTTCGAAATTTCTTACGTACATATAGTAAGAAAAGTCTCAAACAAAAAATGAAGATCCTGCAAGAGTTAGATCCTTGCAGAGTGAGAGAAAGCACAGGTTTGCATGGGCATTCACTAGCTTGTCTTTCTAGAAAAGTTTGTCGGAGTGTTTTTCATCATTTTAGGATGTTAGCAGTGCATCATAATAACGTGAGGAAATTAGTGAGAAAGTTGTATTATGCAAAAAGTCCCGCACTTAAGCTTAAACAGTTAAACAGTGCTCTTTTGCATGGATCTGAAGTGGATGTGAAGACTATTGGTGAAGAAATTGAGTTTTGTTATTTTGGGAACAAAGAGGACAGTGTAGAAATAGATATAGTAATGGATGGTAATGCAGAAGATAATTGACAGATTTCAAGTATTGAAAAGTTTGATGAGGAAATTATCAAGTTTAAGGTGAAATCAAGTGAAAGGCCTAATTTAACTTGTGTGTGTTGTCGACGGACTCATTATAAGATTCAGACTAGGTTAGTTGATTTATATGCAAAAAGTGAATTGGAAAATAATAGTGAATGGAAGGATTTTGTAAGTTATTTGTTGGTGGAGAATTCTTTTGATTTGAGTTTGGATCAGCGTATTTGTAATTATTGTTTAAATAAATTAAATGAAAATAAAATGCCTGCTAGAGCAGTTTATAATAATCTTCAGTTGATAGATATTCCTTCTGAATTGATGGATCTAAATACTTATGAATCTATTTTGATTCAATGTGTCCATCCTTTTCAGGCTATTGTACGCATGGAACCTAAGACAGGGAAATTGCCTGCATCAGATTTACTGAGAGGATTAAAGGGAAGAGTTGTTTATTTGCCTCTAGATGTAAAGAAAAATATTGATACAATTGGTGTAGAAAGAGTAGAAGAAGATCCTTTAGTTATTCTAGTTAATGGGGTTCCAACAAAGAATAAGAAAATCTGGCAAGATTTAGTGGATGTTAAAAAAGTCAAAAAGGCAACGTTGTATTTGGTCAAAAACAATGAGTACTACAAAGATGTAAGTGTTGGAGCAGAGGAAACAGCTATAAAAGAAGATAGTGATTCTTCAGTTGGTCAAATTGAAAAAGTTGATGTGTCTAGAACTGAAGAAATATATGAACATTATACTGTTCATCCTTTGCATTCAAAAGAAGTAATGGGAAATGCAATTGACTTGTTTCAAATGAAAGCAGCAAAAGGAAGTCCCATTAGTGTATGGGAAGAAAGTTTGGAAGCTCGTTGTTTTCCACAATTATTTCCAACAGGTTGTGGTGGACGATATAATGATCAACCAGTTCAAATTCCTGCAGCTGAATACCGGACTCTAAGATTATATGCTGAAGATCCAAGGTTTCGTCAATGCATTCCATATTTATTTCATCTACTGTTTGAAAGTGATTTGTCTGGGCTTTCTTATGCAGTTAATCATATATTAAAAAGTGGAGCTCATTTTCAAAATGTTTGTGCAAGGGACTTTATGGAGAAAGTTAATCTGCAAGACAGTATTTTGGAATCTCAGCTAATCAATCTCATGGCATGTCAACGTGGAACCAACGAGTATGGGTTTCGTCGTCATGGAGAATTGAAATGTATGCTAAGAAACTTAGGAACTCCTACATGGTTCCTCACTCTTAGCTGTGCTGAGTATGCATGGGACGATTTACTTCAATTTCTACGGGAGGCAAATGAAAACATACGAAATATAGAATTGAAAACACCAGGAGAACTGTGTTCTTTAGATCCAGTGAATGTTTGCAGATATTTTAATCATAGATTTGAAGCTATGATGTCTTTTATTACCAACAAAAAAAATCCTCCCCTTGGAGAGGTTTTGGATTTCTTTTGGAGGAAGGAATATCAAGCGAGAGGTGCTCCTCATATACATATGTTGTTGTGGATTAAAGATGCACCCAAATTTGGATCAGATTCAGATGAAACAGTGATGAGTTTCATTGAAGAGTATTCAACATGTGCTGTTCCAAAATCTACTGAAGAAAACAATTTAAGGCAACACGTTTTACGTTTTCAATCTCATCGTTGTGGAAAGTACTGTCGTCGAAAATTTTAAAACAAGGAAAAGTACTACACGAAATGTCGTTTTGCATTTCCTCGACCAGTGATTTCTAAGGGAAGAGTAAATAATTTAATGTCATCTCTACGACATACTGTGACGAGGAAATCTCCCAAAAATACATACAATTTGAAAAGAAATGAAGAATCTAAGTACATCAACGATTACAACCCAGTGATTTTGTCCATGTGGAATGCTAACATGGATATTCAGTTCGTTGCTGACAACTCTATTGCTGTGGCTCGATATGTGACATCTTACATCACAAAAAAAGAAAAGACAGAACTGAAGGAAATGTGGGAGGATATTTCACATGAGAAGAGTCTAAGCAAGAAATTATACACTTTCAGTCTGAAGATGTTGTCGCATCGAGAAATTGGAGCATATGAATGTTCTGATCGGTTATCATCAGCAAGTCTCTATGCCAAATCAAGAACAATCATTTGGGTGAGTCTTGGTCTTGCTGCAACACGAAACCGAGTTTTGAAATCTGTACAAGAAATTGAATATTTGGCGGAGAAAGAACCAAACAGTACAGATATTTTGAAGACAAATATGTTGGATACATACTATCCAAATAGAAGTACTCACCTTGAGAACACTTGTTTGTATGAAGTTATTCAAAACTACAGTTATAAGAGGAACATCACAGAAGATATCAATAATGGAAAATATGCACTCATTGGCTATGAAGGATGTCTAGTGAAGCAGAAAAAAGGCCATTTGATTAATCATCGAAAATTGAGTTGTGAAGTTCCAGACAAAAGAGAATTTTACTATTTAGCTCTTTTGCAACTCTTTAAGCCATGGCGTACAGAAGAGGAACTACTTGGAGATTTTCTCTGTTATGAAGACTCTTTTAATGCAACTAAGGATACCATAGAATGTCCTATTTTTCTAAATTATCTGCAAATGTTGAATGAAGAAATGGAGCAAGAAACCACAATTGCTGAAGAGATAGCTAGAAACAGTTCTCAAGATAGTCAGAGTTCTACTTCATTGAGCCAGGATCCACTAGGAGGACCAATTATCCAAAATGAAGCTGCCACTGCCATGGATGAGGTGGAAAGAGCTATGGAACAAGCTCAAGAGGATGGAGTTAACTTAGAAGATTTGGTAAAGCAACTAAACATTGAGCAGAAAAAGATATATGATGAAGTCACAGAGCAGATTGAACATGGATTCAGACATGAGAAAAAAGAGTGCTCATGTATATCATTTGACCCTGTCCGACTGTACGTAAGTGGAGAAGCGGGGACAGAAAAAAGTTTTCTAATTAAAGCCATTGCAAGTTATCTGCAGAAAAGGACTGATTCACCACTGTCTTGTGTTGTAACTGCTCCAACTGGTCTGGCAGCACATAACATTAAAGGGATTACTCTACATCGTTTATTGATGCTGCCAGTTGAACATGATAATAAATTGCATTACAACAAGTTATCTGGAGATGCGTGTTCTGAAGTTTCAAGAGTCTTGAAGAAAATGAAACTTCTTATCATTGATGAAGTAAGCATGGTCTCAAATCTAATGCTTGCTTTTGTGCATTTGAGAATGCAAGAAATTCTTAAAACAGAGTATGATGTGTTATTTGGAGGAAAACACATTATTGTTTTTGGAGATCTATTGCAGTTGACTCCAGTAAAAGGACAACCAGTGTTTAAAATGCTCACACATGAAGATACCAGGAAGTCCCTTGGAAGCATTGGAAACGTTAATATATGGCTAAATTTTAAATATGCTGAACTGCTTCAAAATATGCGACAGGCCAAGGATGAAGATTATAAAAATATTCTACAAGATGTAAGAATTGGAAAAGTGACTGAGCTTGGGAAAAAAGCTTTGCATAGTCGATTAATTTCAAATTTGTATCCAAATGAAAACATTCTTCCAGAGAATATTTTTTAAAAAATGACTGAGAAGAAATCTGGGATATGTTTGATGCCAACTCTGCAAGAATGTTCCATCTTCAACAACAAAATATTAGAGTTAGAAAATGAAGAGATTGTGAAACTGGAAGCAATAGATAAAATAGAGCATATGAGTGCAACAATTGTTTTGTCTGAAAATTTGAAAACTAAATTGGATTCATTGGAGAAAAGTATTTCAAAAACAGCTGGTTTTGAAAAGACTCTGAATGTGTGTTTAAATTGTCGTATCATTTTGAGAAGGAATTTAAATGTTGAAAGAGGTCTGGTAAATGGAGCAATGGGTTATGTTGTTGATTTTGTGAATTACAGAAGTAGAGATGGAATTGAATTTTTAAAAATAAAATTTGATGGCATTGAACAAGTACAACAAATAAGTCGTGGTTCTGCTAGATTTTTACTTGTAAAAGACTTATATGTTCGCCGAAAACAGTTTCCTGTTTGTTTGGCGTATGCGGTGACAATTCATAAATCTCAAGGTTTAAGTGTAGATGGTGCTTTGGTGAACATTGGAAGATCTGTGTTTAAAGAGGGTATGGCATATGTGGCATTATCACGAGTCAGAACTTTATCAGGATTGTACTTGATTGCGTGTGATGAGACAAAGATTTCTGCAGATCTAGATTGTGTTAAAGAATACAATAGATTAAGAAGAGAGTATGCTCCACATTTGCCTCAATATCCTCTGTTTGAAAAACGTGTGGTAGGCCGAAAAAGAAGAAATGAGGATAATTGTAGTGAGGTAGTTGCAAAAAGACAAAAAGTAGAGAAAACTGTAATTGAAAACAGGAAGAAAAAGAATTGTGGAGAAAATGTTGTTGGATTTCAGTTTGAAAATAGTTCTGGTGTCAACTGCTATGCTAATGTAGTGATTAATGTTGTTTTTTTTCTTAAAAGTTTACAAGAACAGATTGTTGAAAATCGGGATCAAAGATTGTGTGGTTTATTGAATTCTGTGTTTGAGAAATGTAGCAGTTTTACAGCACAAATAGAAAGTGTAACAGAAATTCGAAATATTTTAGATATGTGTTCTGGTCAAGATAAATTTTCACAGAACATTCAGCAGGATTGTCAGGAATTTTTATTGTATATGTTTGGTGTTTTGGAAGATGAAGGTGTAGATGTAGATAATCTTTTCAGCCTTTCTTATCAATGGCAGCATGACTGCCACAATTGTAGTTCATCAAGTACTACTAGAATAGACACTGAAAGATTTATATATTTGACTTTACCAGACTGTAAATCAGTGTCATTTAAAAATCTAGTTAAAGCAGCAGATCATAATATGGTGTGTACCCAATGTAACTATCCAATGGTATCCACATTATTTATACAAAGTTATGGTCAGTATATCATTTTAGTTTTCCAACGATGTAGACCTGATGGAACTAAATTGACAACTTCTATCAAAAATTTTGTAGCTTCTCAGTTATCAATTTCAGGAAGAACCTTTACAACTGAAGCTATTATTTATCATGATGGATCTTCGACAACCTCAGGACATTATACATGCTACTTAAAATCTGAAAATGGATGGAGTTACTGCAATGATTCTCATTTAACTTATAAACAACGTTTGCCTTATGACTCTACAAATTCTTATCTAGTGTTTTTAAAACCAAAGTTTTAGTAAAGGGAATTGGCCTTTGAAGACGAGAATAGATAATAAAAGTTAGTTAGTTAGTTAGTTAATCTAATATTTTAATTTATTTATCTCATGTAGATACTTTAAGTGGATCTCAAAGTAAAAAATACTGAAATATCTGACACAAATTGGCCGTGAGGAAAGTGTAAGATATGATGTTCTTAGATCTTTTTTCATAGGAAGTCGATGAAATGGAAGTTATAGAGCACAGCAGACTTTTTTTTCCACCAAAAGGACCTTCACTATCTTCTATTTGGCCTCACGGAAAAGTAAGTGAATCAAAGATTAGTGTACATATATGAGATGTATGTTTGAATGGGTTTTTTTAAACGCAATCTTTTAGATTGTGTTTTTTTTTCCCCGCTGTTATATGATGAAGACTTTGAACTCACTAATTTAAGTGAAATTCAATATATTCTGAGAACAGCAAAAATAAATAATGTAACATATTGTAGAAGTTATTGTGTAGTTTGCATTGTGTAATTTATATTGTGTTCACATTGTCTTACACTCATTTTCTTTTTCATCCTTATTTACCTCTATTTACTAATTTACACTCTTTTTTCATCGCTGTTTCTTTAGTGCACTTCATTCACAACTTCTCAATCTAATAGGAACTGTCGGCATTTCCTCTGTTCCTTCCACCACTTTTTATCTTTTTCATATTCTCTCAGTACCACTGCTTTAGTTTCCTAACCCTCTCTTTCTTTTTCTCCATTTTTTTTTCTTTCGCACTCATTGTACTGTAGTTCACTTAGTTCTTCCTTTTGTCTTTCTGTGTACTTACTCTCTCACTCCTGTTTTATCCATCGTTCTATACTAACTTCATTCCTTTCATCCCTTCACTCTGTGACTTCACTTCACTCACTCTCAATCATCTTCTATTCCTCTTTTTTATTTATAGTTTCTCAATCAGACTTCTCTCCTTTTCACTCATTTTTCTTTTACTTTCTTATCTTTACTGATTTTGTTTTGATATCTTACATTCTTTTAGTATCTTATTTATCTTTAGGAATTTGTTCTCTTTCTATTTCTTTTTCCTTTTTTTTCTCTTTCTACATTACTTTCTTTCTGTTTTTGTATCCTTCACTATTGCTTAATTTCTTAGTAAACTTTTGTAGATTTTTAAACCTCATGAACTGTTTCTTCTATTTTATTATATATTTTTAAGTAATTATAACGTGTTTTTTCTTTTATCTTTCACAGATACAAGTTTGCATTGATTATATGGTAAGTGTGTTTACAAAATCTTTTTTGTTATCACCTTTGGTTTTATTTTCACTATTTTTCTCTCACCCTACCTCACCCCTGTTTCCTTACTTTGCTTCCCTCACTTATTCTTTTCTTCCATGTTTACTTCCTACCACATTCAACTTCTTTCAGTACCTCTGTCTATGCACACTCCTTCACTTACCTTTTTTACTGGTTCACTTAGTCCCTTTGTGACACTCCTTCTTTTACTCTCTCTCTTCTTTCGCTCTATTATTCCCCATGTCTTACCCTTATTCACTTACATGTACCCTGTTTCACCCCTCTTTACTTATATTCACTGCTATTTACTTTCCCTCCGTCACTACTATTCCTTTCCTCTGATTCCGTCACTACCTGTCATTCCCATACTTAACTGTCCTTGCTTTTACTTTCATCATCCATTTACATTCTCCCAGAACCTCTGCTTTAGTCTTCTTCCTATTTCTTCTCTTCTTTTGCTCCCTTATTCATTTTTCTTTTCTCAGTTACTTCCTCTTACACTTTTTATCTGTCTTACTATCTATTACACAGTCCCTCTGTGTTCCTCCCTTTAGCTCTCTTTCTCTTAACACCACTCTCTCTGTCCCCATTCCTTATGGTCACTCCTTCATTAATTTTTTTTTTCTTTTTTTTGTTGGTGCGCTGACGGTACGCGCACCGAAGCGTTCATCGGTGCGCGCACCGGGAGCGCTCCAGAGTCAAATATAAAATAAGTAAAATATTCTTTTAAAATAAAAATAGTATCTTAATATACATTATAGTGTTCATTTTTAGAAAAACATACCTTTCTCAGCTAAAGACATTTGTGAAAAAATAAGCTTAGAAATTCACTAAAAAGTACATAGGTATGAAGCCCTACAAAAAGTTAAAAATTAGCATTAAAAAAACCTATGAAATTCACTGAAAAAACCATAGGTTTCACACCAGTTATAGTTAGGAATTAGCATTTAAAAAACCTATGAAATTCACTGAAAAAAACCATAGGTTTCACACCAGTTATAGTTAGGAATTAGCATTTAAAAAACCTATGAAATTCACTGAAAAAACCATAGGTTTCACACCGGTTATAGTTAGGAATTAGCATTTAAAAAACCTATTAAATTCACTGAACAAACCATAGGTTTCACACCAGTTATAGTTAGCTGGAAATTTTACTGATATAAAACCATTGAAATTCCCACGTTATAGTTAGTCAGACTCACTATAACTTGCGCGTGCAATGCACTGCTGATGACATCACATATTACATCACTCATGACATGGTCAGTGACATCACTCATGACATCACTGATGACACCATCCTTGTAACACAGTGACAGACCTCCTTTCACTGTAAAGTAACCTTTGAAACACATATTCAAAAATAGAAACTAACATTAACAAAAAAGTGGATATACCCATACCAGTTACAACAACCAATTCAGTAATTTCACCATCTATATACAAATTCACACATTCACCAACAGTTTTATGTATTCACTCATACATATACTCACTCATCATATGTAGTGATACCCCTATTCATTCTGTTACACACCGACAGTCATCAAAAACTTACTCATACATATACTCACACATGAAAATAAACTAATAAACATCCATTTATTTGCATATACAACTATACACACATTAGCACATTACTTCTAAGGAAACTTACACATACTTACTCTCTTAAACAATCACTTATAGAAACACATACTTATTTAAACAGGAACTCTTTCAATCTCTCACTCTCACATGTACTTACTTATATACATCAATTCTCATATATACAAGATTAAAACATATGTAGTTACTCATAAAGACACTAGTGAGAGAGGCATTCACTCTCTAACACACACATATACACACTCATCCACCCATACAATCCTACATAAATGCTGTCTTCAAAACACATACAAACAGTGAGTCAGTCATTGATGCATCTATGTGCTAAGTAACAGCCCCACCAAACCATACAGACACTCATACTGATACTAAAAAAACATCTAATAACCCATATACACACACATACCCATGCAGCCACTTATACATAAAGTAAAACACTGATACATATATTTAAATATTTAAACATTACTCGCTAATATATGTATTCACTAAGATACACTTAATAAGCCAGTTAACCAATCAATTTTGTTTAAAAAAACAAACATTTAGACACTTATTTAAACATTTATTCTTCCATCGACCTTAACATATACATATATAAAACATATTTATTTTTCAGAAAGGCACATATTCATTGAATGTTAGTTTCTATTTTTGAATATGTGTTTCAAAGGTTACTTTACAGTGAAAGGAGGTCTGTCACTGTGTTACAAGGATGGTGTCATCAGTGATGTCATGAGTGATTTGATTGATTTAATTTGATTTATCTATTTCTAAAGCGCGCGAATGCCCGGAGGCGTCTTGGCGCTATGATATGTCCATAGTCCTGAACTGACCATGTCATGAGTGATGTAATATGTGATGTCATCAGCAGTGCATTGCACGCGCAAGTTATAGTGAGTCCGACTAACTATAACGTGGGAATTTCAATGGTTTTATATCAGTAAAATTTCCAGCTAACTATAACTGGTGTGAAACCTATGGTTTTTTCAGTGAATATATATATATATATATATATATATATATATATATATATATATATATATATATATATATATATAGGTTGCCCAAAGTGGAAATCCACATGTGAGGGGGTATTACACACGTACTGCCGGTGGTCATACGCAGCCTGTCATGCACTCTTTCTCAATCCTGCCAAATGCGTTTCGGGTGTCATCCCGCCCTTGATCACTGGCTGCACAAAGTAGGACAGAAGACAAGGCTTGATTTCACACACCTGATTTATTGAAATGCGAAGTCCCACCCATGTGGGCTGTGGCAAGGCATTATGGTTCTTTCAGTTTCATGCCACCAACTCCTGATGCAAAAACCCCAGTGGGTGCATCAGTGCCAATGTTGTTTAAAATATCAACCCCAGTGGGTGAGGAGAGATGGTAACGGGGCGGACGTAGTCCCAATATCTACCGGTAGCTCAAGCACCCCTCGTTCCAGTCACCACTTTCATTGGCGAGCAGTGTAGATCCGCCAGAAGCAGCGGCGGGGCTTATCCGCGACCAGCAGGCCGCTAAATGTTCAAAACAGAAGGTTGCCCAAAGTGGAAAGCCACACACGAGGGGGTATTACACACGTACTGCCGGTGGTCGTACGAAGCCTGTCATGCACCCTTCCTCAATCTTACCAAACGCGTTTTGGGCGTCATCCCACCTTTGAACACTGGCTGCCCAACGTTGGACAGAAGACAAGGCTTGATTAAACACATCTGATTTATTGAAATGCGAACTCCCGCCCATGTGGGCTGTGGCTAGCATTATGGTTCTTGCAGTTTTGTGCAAAGAACTCCCGGTGCAAAAACCCCAGTGGGTGCCTCTATGCGAACGTTGTGTAAAATATCAATCCCAGTGGGTGAGGAGAGATAGTAACAGCACCGACATACTCCCAATATCTACCGGCAGCTCAGGCCCCCCTTGTTCCAGTCACCACTCTCATTGGCGAGCAATGTAGACCCGCCAGAAGCAGCGACGGGGCTTATCAGCGACCAGGCTGGCCACTAAATGTTCAAAACAGAAGGTTTCCCAAAGAGGAAAGCCGCACACGAGGGGGTATAACACACGTACTGCTGGTGGTCATATGCAGCCTGTCACAAACCCTTCCTTAATATTGCCAAACATGTTTCAGGCGTCATCCCGCCCTTGATCACTGACTGCACAATGTAGGACAGGAGACAAGGCTTGATTAAACACACCTGATTTATTGAAATGCGAAGTCCCGCCCATGTGGTCTACGGCAAGGCATTATGGTTCTTGCAGATTCATGGCACGGATTCCCGGTGCAAAAACCCCGATGGGTGCATCAGTGCCAATGTTGTTTAAAATTTCAACTCCAGTGGGTGAGAAGAGATGGTAGCAGTGCCGACGTAGTCCCAATATCTACCGGCAGGTAAGGCCCCCCTCGTTTGAGTCACCACTCTCATTGGTGAGCAGTGTAGATCCGCAAGAAGCAGCGGCTGGGCTTATCCGTGACCAGGCAGGCCGCTAAATAGTTTTTGGCACCACCTCCCACATGACCTCCTCCTGAGTTTCCCTCACTCCCACCGGGCAAAAGTGTCCCTCATCCGTCCATATACCCTCATTCATTCACATACATGTCATTTGTTTTAAAGCAATGGTACAGGCTGGCTTTGCCATCAAGAATGTATATCTACCCGAACAAACTCTTTTTAGCAACATTAGGAATATATAATTGTGGACTGGGGAAATCAAATTACCGTACTAACCTATTTTATGCAGTTTGCATGCAGCTTTTGATGACAGTTCATAACAGTCACTGTTCTATGTTACAGTTTTATCTTATGAACTGTGGCAAAAAAACTCTGTTTTATGGTGAGTCAAAAATGCCACTAGATAAGCTCCATCTCTCTCTCTCTAGCAGGAACCAATCACAAGAGATATCATGACATTTTTATTGCTGCCTGAAAGCTGGACATACAAGGAACTTTAAAATCGTGATGCTGTTATGTTTGCCAAAAGACTTGAATAATTGTATATGCAGCGCTACACGGCGTGCTGTTTCTCGTTGACGCATACGGAGGATACTATATATATATATATATATATATTTATATATATATATATATATATTACCTACTGGCTATCGCCAGTAGGTATATATAGTTAGGATTTATTCCCTATGGGATTTTTGAAAATTCTATGTCTAATAACTTTGGTGTTTGTGGACGGAATCGGCTGAAATTTTCAGGAAAATGGCACATCTTGTTTCTGAGCAGCCCTTGAAAATTTGGGGGGGTTTCATCAAGGGGGGGCCGAGAAAAAAGGGGGGTCCCAAAACGCGTTTTTCCCATGTTAATTTCCATAGGGCGGTTGGACTCACTTTTAGCTCGAACGGCTGAATGGATTTGCACGAAACTTGGCAAAATTGTAGGGACTGTTAGCCCGATGTGCCTTTGCTAGGTCTCAATATATGTGCTCCAGTAGTTTTTGAGAAATTAACGTTCAAAACAAGATATATATCTGTAACAGCGCTCCAGGCTGCGCACCGGTTCGCTTACTTTTCGCGAAACGGAACTTTGCGTGCAGAAAGCTGATTGGCTCTCCGGTGTCTGTCAACATTCTAAACAGTCCGGAGCGGCCGCCATCTTATATCTCGGTAGGATCGAGAGAGAAGAAGAGGTGAAAAACGAAGGGGGAATTTAATGAAAGGGGGCAAGGTATACCCCTCTTGACCCCCTAGGAATGTTGTTGGGGTTATTAAAGGGTCCCGTGGGGAAAATAAAAAAAAATGATTTTTCACGGTAGAAGCGCTTCACGGGCCGCGAACTGGGCCGCAAACTGGTAGCGAAACGGGAATTCGCCATTTTGTGCTTCGTTAATTAAATTACTAGGTATAAGGGGGTGCGGGAGACGTATCCTAATCCCCTATGTTTCCTGAGGGTGGCTGAGGAGGCTCATATATGTTGATACATCTCTTCCAGCGGCTGTGCGTGAGCTTTTTTTTTTTTTGCTGCGTGACAGTCCGGAGCGGCCGCCATCTTATCTCTCGGTAGGATCGAGAGAGAAGAAGAGGTGAAAAACGAAGGGGGAATTTAATGAAAGGGGGCAAGGTATACCCCTCTTGACCCCCTAGGAATGTTGTTGGGGTTATTAAAGGGTCCCGTGGGGAAAATAAAAAAAAAATGATTTTTCACGGTAGAAGCGCTTCACGGGCCGCGAACTGGGCCGCAAACTGGTAGCGAAACGGGAATTCGCCATTTTGTGCTTCGTTAATTAAATTACTAGGTATAAGGGGGTGCGGGAGACGTATCCTAATCCCCTATGTTTCCTGAGGGTGGCTGAGGAGGCTCATATATGTTGATACATGTCTTCCAGCGGCTGCGCCATCTTGCCTTTTTTCCAATGCCACAATTTTGTCGTGCACGGCAGCCATTTTAGATGCCAGGCTGGTCCCAGGCTATCACCTACCCCTGCGGATGTAGTTTATGGCCCCAGCTGTAGAGAATCCAGACATGCCAACCGTCCCGATTCAGGCGTGAGACTACTGATTTCAGTGCTAGTCTCCCGCCTCCCGATTTCTGCAAGCAAAAACCCGGGGGCATATTACGAACAACTAGCGATAATTTTTGTCTCTAACTTGTTTAGAGACAAAAATTATCGCCGCACATCGGCGATTTTTATCGCAGATAAACCTTGCTATTATCGCAGAAAAGTCAGCGATATTCATGTATTATCGAGCAAATGCTCTTAGCCATGTTATCCACCTCCCATTGGATAACATGGCTAAGAACTGCTCAGGGCAGGTGTTAGCTTTTGGAGATATTTGCGCTTAGCGCGAATATCTCCAAAAGTTGGTAATAGGAGATAGCGATGTTAGGGACTGTTTCCAGTCGCTAACATCTTGGCACGCCCACTTTGCATGTCATTAGTGATAAGTATCACAGACATGCAAAGCGGGGCCCAAGATGGTCGCTATCTCCTTTTAGCTGTCACTAACTGGTGTTAGCGACAGCTTGGTAATAGGGAGATCATTTTATCTCCGCTTTCATGGCTTTTAAAGCCCAAAAAGCGGAGATAAACCCCCTTGATAATATGCCCCACGATTCCTCAGGGGTTTCAGCTGACAGGGCTTGGTATTGTGTTACGTGGTAATTTTTCCAGGAAACGTCAGAGGGTCGATGCAGGGGTTCTAGAAGAGGTGATAAACCATTTAAGCCTCATGAACAAGCGCATGGTCTTTTAAAGATTTGTGAAGTACTCGGGGCGGCGGTGTGTGTGTGCTCTCTTTCAGGAGCGGGCGGGGGGGCACTGCCAGCAACTTGCCAGGTCAGGTAGTGTTCAACACGTGCATCACCCTTTCTCTGCCTGCTATTGCGCTCCATGCTTCGGAAAGGTAAGAAAAAGAACGTGCATTTGAGTTTGAAATGTCCGATCCTGCAGCAGTACACTTCCAAAGCCCACACATGACAATAACCCGATTCAAGGCCCCATTCACCCGTTTAAAAAAAATATATATAACACTCCAACAAAGTAAGATTATAAAACTTTATTAACTTTTAAATATAATGAACGGAACAAAAACTGTAAAAACATTCAAACATTTTTCACCCAAAAAAGCAACAATGGTCAGAAGCTGTCTTTTGTGCGAATAGTCCCAAGGCAGCACAACGTGCAGAGTTCTGGACGGCACCCAGGTGATGTCGCCTGGGTGCTGCACTGGTTTTGGGATCCTACAATGCTGCTCCGAAAATTGGCGTGGGGCGGCCCGGGTGGTGCGGGGGGAGGCCTCGTCAGTAGCGGTCTGTTGTGCGAATAGTCCCAAGGCAGCAGAACGCGCTGAGATGTTGATGGCACCCAGGTGATGTCCAGTAAACTGCCGCACTGGTTTTGGTATCCTACAATGCTGCTCCGAAAATTGGCGTGGGGCGGCCCGGGGGGGATGGGGGGGCGTGGGGGAGGCGGCGTGAACGGGCCTCCCCAGGTGGCGGCCATCCAGCTGAGTTGCGCCCGCTCTTGCGGCTACAGCGTCTCGCTCACCATGTTGTTGAGTTGCTCCCACTCTTGCAGTGCAGCGATAGGCGGCTGCCACATGACTCTTAAAATGGCGGACGGCTCTTCGGTTTTGGGCCTGGTCCACTGAAATGGCCCTGGGACACCTTGGAACTCGGACGCTTGCCTGCTAGGGCTTGGGCTCCATTCTCGAAAAGCGTCCCCTCAGCCGTGAAGATTCTACAAAAGTCTTGGGGGCCCCCGACTCCCGCAGGCTTCCCGTGGGGAGCGGCTGCCATGATTGCTCGCGGAATGACCACGACGGAGCCACGAGATGGTGGTGCTCTCATGCTGACGCCAGCTTCAGTCTGAATGATCCAGAAACAAGGTGGGGCTTTCATCGTTTGGGAAAAAAAAATGTTCTAAACCAATGAAAAGTGTTATTTTTAGGTCATATGACCAAGCCTTCCATCTTTAGGAAACGAAAAGTAAAATGAACCAATGAAAAGTTTTATAAACAAGTCACATGACCTGTTATGCGGCATAGGGCTACAAAAAGCGTAGAAAATCCGTTGGCACGTGAGGCGGCGTCAGTAGCGGACCGATGTGCGAATAGGCCGAAGGCAGCACAACGCGTCGAGATCCGGATGGCACCGAGGTGATGTCCAGCAAATTGCCGCACTGGTGTGGCCATCCTACAATGCTGCGCCGAAAGACGGCGTGTCCAGCTGAGTTGCGGTCACTCTTGCGGTACAGTGAACCGAACGCGCCGAGATCCGGATGGCACCGAGGTGGTGTCCAGCAAGTTGCCGCACTGGTATGGCCATCCTACAATGCTGCGCCGAAAGACGGCGTGTCCAGCTGAGTTCCGGTCAGTTTTGCGGTACAGTGACTCGAACGCGCCGAGATCCGAATGGCACCGAGGTGGTGTCCAGCAAGTTGCCGCACTGGTGTGGCCATCCTACAATGCTGCGCCGAAAGTCGGCGTGGGGTGCCCCGTTGGCTTATGAGGTGATGTCAGTAGTGGACCGATGTGTGAATAGGTCGGAACCAGCACAAGGCGCCCTGCACTGTTGAGCTTTTTTCAATGCCTGTTTTTTGTTGTTTCCCCTCCATCGAAAAAAAAAATATATATAAAACTGTGCAAAAATACAAAAAAATGTTTAGAAAAGCAGTGCTTGTAAGACTGTCTGAAGCTCTTTTGCACCTGCTGCAGCTTCACTATTGCCCTGGTGTGGCCAAAGATCGCCCATGACATAGGCGGCCGGCTTCCGAGGTCCGGCGGAACTTTTTTCCTTTTCATTTCTGCTTCTTGTCCCACAATCCGTTTCACCTGAAGACACGACCAGGTTCCTGAATGTGTGCAGGGGGACGCTATTGATTGAATGAAAATGGCGGCTTGACACAAAGCTGACTCAAGCGTTGCTGTTGATGCTATACAGACAAAAATTGGTTTTCAGTTTGTACATTCTTCAGGATTTTTTTTTCCATCCAAGGCTGATTGAGAGTTTGTAGAAAAATGGCTTCAGATTTTCCACATATTACTCTTCAACATTCTTCCTAAATGTAACAATGTGAGACTCACTAGGAGAACGGCTGTTTATCTTTCCTTTCAAAATGCTGCCAACAATATTTTCTGAATGGAAGACACCATCTTGTAGCATAAAGGGCCGAAAGGGGTTCTGGTCTGGCCGATTGTTGGTGGAGACATTTTGACTATATCTTGGACCTGCCCGGCGTCGCCCAAAATGGCGCCGGTATAAATGGGACTCGTAACTCCTTGCCCGCAAATGTATATCTAGAAAATTTTATTGTAAGTGGTCCTGTCTTATTTTAATTACAAAATGTACGTCCACCGATTCCGCAACTGTTAGTATGGCTGAGATACCCGCCACCCCCTCTCAACACAATTCCCCAAGGATGGGAAACCGGAAACAGTTCTGAACTTTTGGAAGACGGGAGGGAGTGACCCTCCCGGCCGTATTTATTAAAATATGAAACAAAATTAAAACATTAAAATAACAGTTTCATATTATGTACAATTTCATTACCACATTGCGATGTTTGGCTAACCTTAACATATTCTCTAATACAAAGGTTCTCCTAGCCGAACTAACATCCTACAAAACATTAACTTGAAATCTTGAAATTGTACATCCTAACGTTTAAGGGCCAACGGCAAGGTCGTAACCGGTGTCAAGATCCCTAAACCAGAAATATCCCCCTCACTTGTGAGGGGCGACCGCACAGAGGTGTACCTCAAGTGCAACTACCAATTTCCCTTGACTTGACGGGGGCCCCAATAAACTCGACGCCACTTAAAGGTCGTCCGAGGACTCGTGTGAGGTATCTAGAAGGTAGCGTAGACCCCCCCCCAAACCCCACACAACTTACCACATCTGCCGTCGCAGATGTCCTGGCCCCGGGAAATTCCCCAGGAGGGGGCTGTAGCCCCTCCTACCCAGGAAGGGGCCTTGACCGCCTTTCCTTTCCTTTCGGCGGCCCATCCTTAGAAGGGACCGCCTCCCCGTTGAGGGGCCAATGGCCACCTCCCTCGAGCGCTCCCATCCGTAATGGGTGACGCCCACTCATAGGGATCTTCCAATTAGTGCTCACCGATCATGACCTTACCACCCGACCAAAATAAATACGACAATTCTAAACTAAATGCCTAAATTACTTAAAAGACAGTAACAAAACCACTTTATTAAAAGCATGCTTACTGATCAAATACTAGAGCAGGATTACTTTATTTACAAAACATACCACACATTGACCATTCTTTATTGCATATTCGAAGTTATCACGATAATAATCCCAACCTGCAAACAAAATTAGAGTTACCACATCAAACTTTATTCAAAACCACTTGCTGTCCTCAAGGGCTGGTGGGTGGGTCAAAATTGGCTCTTCGTTCCGTCTCGAGCTCACGTGCAGCGAGGAGGTGCAGCTTCAGAGCACAGGAACAAGAGGATGCTTTCTTGGCTTGTTGCTCCTTTTATCCGTCTTCAGGGCGGGCGTAAACCCGCCCCTGCCTGCCCCAAGGGCGTGGTCGGCCGCGTCAGTGTCTAGGCCAGCCCACTCTAGGGCGGGAAAAGGCGCGCCCCGGCTACGCCGCTTCGGGCATACCAGCCGAGACTCGCCTCCCGCCCAAGATGGCTTCCCGGGGGGATCGTGGCACTCCGCCATACGTTCGGGGGGACCGAATGGTCGCCCCTTTCCATATGGCTGAGATACCCGCCACCCCCTCTCAACACAATTCCCCAAGGATGGGAAACCGGAAACAGTTCTGAACTTTTGGAAGACGGGAGGGAGTGACCCTCCCGGCCGTATTTATTAAAATATGAAACAAAATTAAAACATTAAAATAACAGTTTCATATTATGTACAATTTCATTACCACATTGCGATGTTTGGCTAACCTTAACATATTCTCTAATACAAAGGTTCTCCTAGCCGAACTAACATCCTACAAAACATTAACTTGAAATCTTGAAATTGTACATCCTAACGTTTAAGGGCCAACGGCAAGGTCGTAACCGGTGTCAAGATCCCTAAACCAGAAATATCCCCCTCACTTGTGAGGGGCGACCGCACAGAGGTGTACCTCAAGTGCAACTACCAATTTCCCTTGACTTGACGGGGGCCCCAATAAACTCGACGCCACTTAAAGGTCGTCCGAGGACTCGTGTGAGGTATCTAGAAGGTAGCGTAGACCCCCCCCCAAACCCCACACAACTTACCACATCTGCCGTCGCAGATGTCCTGGCCCCGGGAAATTCCCCAGGAGGGGGCTGTAGCCCCTCCTACCCAGGAAGGGGCCTTGACCGCCTTTCCTTTCCTTTTGGCGGCCCATCCTTAGAAGGGACCGCCTCCCCGTTGAGGGGCCAATGGCCACCTCCCTCGAGCGCTCCCATCCGTAATGGGTGACGCCCACTCATAGGGATCTTCCAATTAGTGCTCACCGATCATGACCTTACCGCCACAGGCCGGATAGTTGACCGGCTATCCGGACCCCCCACAACACTCCTACCTAAAGGTCATGTCTTAAAGTCTTTAGCCAAGCTATCAAGTCTCCTATGAGTAACTCGTTCCCCACCCGGGACAAATGAACACCATCCCCCAAATACATACTGTCACCAGTAATACAACCATGCGAAATAGAATGCAGTGTATTGGAACGGAACAATCTACTCACTTTGTTATTAATTTTCCTTACTGAATGATTCAGAGCAGAAACAGAAATAGCCCCCCGCCATACTTTTCGCTGGATCATATGAGACCATGCAATTGTGCACCCTGGAACTCTCCTCGCTAACCAACTTACAGTGGAAAGCATCGCCTCAAGAAGAAGTCGTCTACCAGTGGTGACCAAATCATTGCCCCCGAGATGTACTATGACTATAGACGGCGGTGACCTCGTCCGCCCTAGCAAACCCTCGAAAAATGATTGAAACTGGTCAATACAGAGTCCGCCCCTTCCGTAGAAGGACACACTGTACCCGTATTCCCCAGCCACGTGAATCATGTCACCTGCTTTGCATACGTCCGCGGCACGCCTCACGTATGAGTGGCCCACGACTCACACCTCCTTTTTCACAGCCGGTGATGTCTGACCGCTGGCCCGGTGTTGGGTCGACTGCATAGTCCGCCCCGCCTCGTAGGCTTGCGCAACTGAAATAAAAAAAAACAAGAAGCGTGAGTACATCATTACAGCTTCATAACATGTGCAACCGCACGTACCTTTTATAACAATTGGAGGACCAACGCCCCACACGTTTAACTTGTTCGACATTCAGACCCCTGGCTGTAGCCTCTGTAGCAGCCCCTATCTGAAAGGAATGGGTCCCAAACTCGCCCGGGTTCAAGCCCGCAGCGGCAATCGACATCGCAAGCACCCGCTGAAACTGAAACCTCGTCAGTGGGGTGGCGTCAGCGTGTCTCAACAAGGTCCCCCCCCATGATGCCACCCTTTGTGCTAAATATTCCTCTACACAACTCACAGGGCACATGGAGGACCCGGGAATCCTTTGTATGATTATGCAATCACCCATCGCACCCTGATCGGTCTTGGACCCGATAAACGACACAGTCATTGTCCCCCCTCTGACCTGAACGTGCTCTCGGCACAGTCCCCCCATCACATCCTGCTTGTTCCTTGCCACTAGTTCGCTTACCCGCATAGCCCCATGGAATGCCAGCGTAAAAGCGGCTCGGAATAACACTGTTTCATACTGGGATGAACACGTTGCAGGGAGTATGGATAATAATATCGGGCGCCTTTCATCTACTCTGCGACCCTCTAGGCGTTGCCACCCACGTAGCGCTTTTTGCACAACGAAAGACGCTGTCGGGTCCTGGATCCCATGAGCCCTAGCCACAAAGGAAATGGCGGCCCGATGCCTCTGGGCCGTAGCCACTGATTTGCCTGCCTGATGTAAAGACAGCAGGAATTTCACTACCAACTCCTCCTGGCCCCAAAGCTCCCCTCTAGCCGCCCCCAAAAAGGCCCAATAGGAACGGAACGCCCCTTCATATGCCTTCCTCGTCCTGGGTGCTAAACTCTCTCCCACGAGGTTACGAAGTTCGGGGCACCGAGAGACCAGAGAGCTTCGGGAAAGGGGGCCGCCACCGGGTCCGCTGTGGGCAGAAAACCCCAGAAGGCCTGCATACGAAAACGAGAAAGCGCATCAGCCGCCTGGTTCATCACTCCTGGCACATGTCTTGCCTTAAATAGTACATTCAATTGCATACATAGTAATACAATTTCCTTGAGCAATTGCAGAATCCATTTGCATCGTGCTGCCTGGCTATTGATACACTCAACCACGGTCATGTTATCAGACCAGAATACCACAGAGTGATCTCTGAACCCCTCGGGCCAAGTTCTCAGGGCCACCAGAATAGGGAAAAGTTCCAGAAAAGCAATGTTACTTGTCAATCCACTATCATGCCACCATGACGGCCATTTTTGTGCCGACCACTGAGTGCCGAATATGGCACCAAAACCAATGCTCCCTGCCGAATCTGTCCACAGCCCCAGCTCCTCAGAGGACACCGCCGGTTTGTTCCAGACAATTCGACCATTGAAATCCGCCAGAAATGCCAACCAAATGCGCATGTCCTGGCGAACCTCTGCCGAGAGCCTTGTGCGATGATGACCCTCCTTCAGGCCGACTATGGTTTGAGCGATCGAGCGGGAAAAGGGGCGGGCCATCGGTATTACTCTTAGGGCAAAATTCAACTGTCCCACCAATTGTTGTAATTGATGTAGCTTAACCTTAGACTCACTTATACACGTTTGCAGGCATGCCCTGAATCTCAACACTTTGTCTCCTGGTAAACGAAAACAACCTCCTTCAGAGTCGAGCTCGATCCCCAGAAATTCTAGGCAAGTCGAGGGACCCACCGTCTTACCTGGTGCCAATGGCACGCCAAACTGATTCATCAAGACACAAAATTCAGCCAAAGCCTGTCCACATTCCGGATCCCCGGCTGCCCCCAGAAACAAAAAGTCATCGAGATAATGCATAACATATTGAAACCCCGTCTTTTTTGTGAAGACCCATTGCAGGAAACAACTGAACTTTTCAAAATAGGCACAAGATATAGAGCACCCCATTGGCATACACCTATCCATGTAATAGTGACCCTGAAACATGAAACCAAGGAGACGCTGATCGTCTGGATGTACCGGGAGCAACCGGAACGCTGACTCGATATCAGATTTTCCCATCAGCGCACCGGGCCCCAGGCGATTCAATATGGCTACGGCCTCATCGAAGGATGCGTACCGCACCGAACACACTTCCGGGTCTATCGCATCGTTTACGGAAAGACCACGTGGGGCTGATAAATTATGTATCAGCCGAAACTCACCCGGGTCCTTCTTGGGGACCACCCCTAGGGGGGAACAAACAAAGTTAGCAACTGGTGGCACATTAAATGGACCGGCGACTCGACCTCGAGTAACCTCTTTCCCGATCTTCTCCTGTACCACGTTCGTATGTTGCAAGACCGATATTTGGTTTTTACATTTCGCTATACCCTGAAACTCCCCCACTGGGATGCGGAAACCATATGAAAACCCGTTCCGCAACACCCCAGCGGAAGCGTGATCCGGGTATTCACTGAGCCAGGGAATCATTGCCATGGTATCAATCGGAGTAGGTAAAGGCGCCCCTCGGACTATATCAGACCTGTTTGGCGCCTCCTCTACCCCCGTTATCACCCGTTTTGGCTATGCACATGGACTCAGGATGGGATGATTGCCCACACCCACCACATTCGTGCCTAAATTTGCATGACCCCTGGGGCCTCGTACATTTACCCCTGTTAAAGGTCCAACAAATCCCCCTTCTACCTGCGTTGCCGATCGGCCTCGAGTGGTTCTCGTTACTCGTACCTGATCGAAAGGGCGTCCCAGCATATTGGCGGGAAGATTCACCCACGCTACTCCCTACCAATGGCAACTTCAACATACCAGTATCTTCCATTTTGGACCAAGACACAGAATCGTAACAATCCCAAGTTAAGTTTTTATCATGTTCTTTTGCTTTTCTGAAAATATTATCGTAACAGAACCATTGATTGCCCTCGTGTGATACAGAATACCCCATGATTCGTGACTGATAAATCGGCAATTCGGACAGCAATTCGGGCCTACGTTCACCCATGATGGATGTAAAAATCCCCCACGCTCTGCCCCAAGTGCCAATGTTTTCATTTACCTTAAAGGCGGCCATCTTTGCGCGCCAAACACTCGGATGCATGAGCTCCTTCTGGCTCTTAACATGCTCCATCTCATAATGATCGGTAAGCAACGAGAAGATGTTTATATACTCCTCTGCCCAAATCTTCTCTTTAATAGCCAGAGGGACATGTTGACCCAACTTTTCCCTTCGTGAGGGTGCAGACTCATCCCTCGCAATCGGCAATGGCCGCTTACCTGAACCGGAAGCTGTATCTGCGACTGGACCTGTCCCAGGTGGCTTCTCTAGTGCCTTCGCCGCTTCCCTTGTTTCACGCAGTTGCTTCATCAACACCTGCGCGTCGTCAGCCGTGGCGCCCTTGCTACCTTTTCCCAACCACGCTGCTAATTGTGCTGCCAGCTCGGGCGGCATATCCTCCCCGGACATGGGGGTGACCACCACGGGAATCGGATTCCCCTCTTCCGGCACGGGAGTTGGTTCTTCAAGTGGGGTACAGGGAACCGGGATGTCTCCCCCAGCTGCTCCCCTTCTGGGCCTCTTGCCTTTTCCCCCCGGAGCTGCTCCTGCCAAAGGACGTTTCGGTCCCCCTTCCTCGTCTTTATCTGCCATTCGCCTCTTTAGGTCGGTCACCTCTTTCATAAGAACACGCAGCATCTGGTCGGTAGTCATTCGCTTTCCCGCGTTCTTGGGCATTCTCCAACAGAGTATCTGTAAAACAAACCAGAAAGATTACAACCCTCAAAATTGGCTCTTCGTTCCGTCTCGAGCTCACGTGCAGCGAGGAGGTGCAGCTTCAGAGCACAGGAACAAGAGGATGCTTTCTTGGCTTGTTGCTCCTTTTATCCGTCTTCAGGGCGGGCGTAAACCCGCCCCTGCCTGCCCCAAGGGCGTGGCCGGCCGCGTCAGTGTCTAGGCCAGCCCACTCTAGGGCGGGAAAAGGCGCGCCCCGGCTACGCCGCTTCGGGCATACCAGCCGAGACTCGCCTCCCGCCCAAGATGGCTTCCCGGGGGGATCGTGGCACTCCGCCATACGTTCGGGGGGACCGAATGGTCGCCCCTTTCCAACACCTTAGTTCTTGCAACCTAATGGCCCGCTCGTTACGTTCCTCTACAGTGTAAATGTCTCCTCATCATATACGATTTCAGTTTGCTCCGTGGCCGGCCCACGTGGTTATAGGCCCGTATTTGTATACTGACATTTTCACAATAAAGGTTTTTAAAACAAAACACGGTAGTAGTATTTACATTGGTAAAGTTTTTACTTTTAGTCACTGTTTTCGAATCAGTAAAAGGCAAGTGAAATAAAGCAGTCCAATTACATGACGGATAAAAGGTATAATATGTAGGAACGCAGTAAAGATAAATGGTCAAGGGCAGTTGTGTTTTCCACTCCTGCAACATAAAGTGATCGATAAGAATCTGATAATCAGGCGTATCGGCGACTAAGACAGCAGGCCGAGTCTCTTTTACTCAACGGCTCCGTCATGGAACGAAGAAACGCCCTTTTTCTCGAAAAAGGAATATATTTTACTTGCAGGACAGTTGTACATTTTCCGGGAAAGTACATTAGCCTGGAATATTATAACATATGTTTTAAAAAAAATAATGTTCGAAAACAATAAAAAGCGTAATTTGTAGGTCATATGACCAAGCTTTTCATCATTAAAATAACAAAAGTAAAATGAACCAATGAAAAGTTTTATTAACAAGTCACATGACCTGTTATGCTTACGTTACGCGCTGCGCGCCGCGCCTCGGATCACTTCCGGGTGCGCTAACGCGGCGTGTCATATAACGCATTACGCGACAACGTAGGTCAAGAATATAGTCAAAATGTCTCCACCAACCAGCGTTCGGAACACAACCCCTTTCAGCAGTCCAAAAAGTTCTGTTAAATGACAACAGAGGGGACAGGCAACAAGAACCATCAGTCAAAGAGGGGAGGGCAAGTTCTTCTCTTCCGGGTCATGTTGGGGCGCTACCGGAACTGATCGAATTGGTAGTCTACAGTGTTTCTGGATGTTTCAGACTAAAGCTGGCGTCAGCATGAGAGCACTACCATCTCGTAGCTCCGTCGTGGCCATTCCACGAGCAGACATGGCAGCCGCTCCCCACCAGAAGCCTGCGGGAGTCGGGGGCCCCCAAGACTTTTGTAGAATCTTCACGGCTGAGGGGACGCTTTCGAGAATGGGACCCAAGCCCTATCAGGGAAGCGTCCGAGTTCAAAGGTGTCCCAGGGCCATTTTAGTGGACCAGGCCCAAAACCAAAGAGCCGGCCGCCATTTTGAGAGTCCTGTGGCAGCCGCCTATCGCTGCACCGCAAGAGCGGGAGCAACTCAACTACATGATGAGCGAGACGCTGTAGTCGCAAGAGCGGGCGGTAAACAGCTGAATGGCAGAAGAGGCACAGTGTAGCAAAAGCGGGCGAAATGGCAACTGAAACGGTAAAGGGGCGCCCCACTACAGCGTGTCTTCAGGTCAAACGGATTGTGGGACAAAGTCCAGAATTGAAGAGTCATCAATAGGCAAAAAGTTCCGCCGGACCCCGGGAGCCGGCCGCCTATGTCGGGGGCGATCTCAGGCTACACCAGTGCTATAAGACTTGGGGAGGGTGTCAGAGCCAAGCGTCTTCTTCGAGTCCATGGCCATCACACCGCCCCTCAGGGGCCTCCGTCAAGCTGTTTAGGAAGGTAACATATCACATTGTTTTCAAATGCAGTCAGGTCCACAAACGACACTCACTTACTTTGAGAATAGTGGAGCTGCAGTAGGTGGAAATAAGCTTCAGACAGTGTTACAAGCACTGCTCAGAACTCTGAACTATGGCACCCAACATCCAGAACTTATGCCATTTGAGAATGGCAGTGACATTGAAGCAACTCAGGGACTAAAACCATTAACGTACTTTCACGTATGAAAATCTTACTTGGGGAGGGGGCAGGAGCGAAGCGCCCCCTCCCAGTCCGCGCCACCACACCGTATGTTGAAAATCTGAAGCCATCGTTCTACAAAGTCAACCAACCTTGGATGGAAAAATCTAGAAAAATGTACAAACTGAAAACCAGTTTTGGTCTGCATAGCATCAGTAGCAACGCTTGCTATCAGAGTGCATGAGTTTCATGCTCGATCGATTGAGCTAGCCGGATCGGGCAATAAAAAGTATAAAATAGTTATGTAAATAGTTATTTAATAAAATGTTTTACCCTGTTTCTTTGCTGGTGTGTTGTCTATATTTTTAACATTTGCATAGGATTTGTCGTTATTTTGGGCGGGTGGGTGACGGAGTCGAGCTGTCTTGCAGCCCTCATGGTGTGGAGCTCAGTTCATCTCACTATTTTCGTATTTCTCATGAAGGGTTGTTCCTAATATTTCTATTTTAGCGAGGTCAAAAAGAGATCCAATTAGTGGCCTACTGATTTTGCTCGATTACTTTTATTTTTTTACACAATTTTTCACTATCTGCAAAGACTAAACAGAGTATTGCGACTTTGTGCTTGTTTGTAAATAGAGAATGATCCAAAGAGAACCAATTCTAAAACAGTAAATGCTTGGATAACAATCAATCAAATGGAGAGACAAGCAGGCACGACGGATTACAACGGGGGTAAAGGTCTGCGTTAACTACCGTTCACTATCTGCAAAGAGAGAGTACTACTAAGAGAAAAGAGGGGAGGGGGGGGTGCAGCGTTCAAAGCACATCAGCGTGCATAAATACGAAAATGTTTTTATCTATCACGTACTTGACATTTTAAAGCTTTTCATATTTGCTATTAAAAACCATTGAAATTCACTCAAAAAACCATAGGTTATAGTGGATATATAGTTAGGAATTTGCATTTACAAAACCTTGAAAATTCAATGAAAAAACCATTGGTTTTAGGCCATATATAGTTAGGGATTTGCATTTACAAAACCTTATTTTACTCGCATAAAACCATTGAAATTCCATATATAGTTAGATGCGCTAACTATATATCGCGCACCCGCAATCCACTGCTGATGATGTCACATATTACATCATTCATGACATGGTCAGTGACATCACTGATGACAACTCAAATGACATCACTGATGACATCTCAAATGACATCACTGATGACATCACTGATGACAACTCAAATGACATCACTGATGACATCTCAAATGACATCACTGAGGACATCACTGATGACAACTCAAATGACATCACTGACAACATCACAGATGACATCATTCATGTGTTAATACGATGAACCTCTACAGACTCTGATATATCCATAGATACACTCAGTGAAAACAGACACTCACAGACTGTCACTCATCCATGGAGTTACTCATACACCTAGACAGTCATGCAAAGAATCAAACACACCTCCAATTCCTCAACTATACAGTTATACACACCTTACTTATTGAAACATATTCTAACACATATTTACTCTCTTATACAATCCTTGATACATGTTCACAATGATCCATACAGCCACTCACACATTCACTGGCTCTTATGCACAGTTATTTATATATGTTAACTCTCACATGTACTGTGTTTTACATATGTACTTACTTTGACATGTAGCACTGAGATATCCATTCACTCACCAATACACTCATGCACACAGTGAACCGCCCATATAGCTGTTTCCACATGCACTCTTGAACTCATACACCTAGTGAATCAACTGCTCACACATCTATGCACAGAGTCACACACCTCCCAGCCACCCACACACACACTCAGTCTCCCACACAAATACTTGGGCAACCAATCAATAACCCATATAGTTACTCATATAGCTACTGATCAACACATGCAGCAGTTTACAGAACAACAGATATAATGATGCACAAATTAATACAGTTTAATCACTAACCCATGCACTCAGTGAGACACATTTAATCACTCCCTCATACAATCAGTCATGCACCTACTAAATCCTTCATTCAGACACTTATACATCCACTCATTCTTCAATATGTAAGACATATTTTAACTTTACAGAAACATACAGTCACTGGATGTTGTCATCAGTGATGTCATTTGAGTTGTCATCAGTGATGTCATCAGTGATGTCATTTGAGATGTCATCAGTGATGTCATTTGAGTTGTCATCAGTGATGTCATCAGTGATGTCACTGACCATGTCATGAATGATGTAATATGTGACATCATCAGCAGTGGATTGCGGGTGCGCGATCTATAGTTAGCGCATCTAACTATATATGGAATTTCAATGGTTTTATGCGAGTAAAATAAGGTTTTGTAAATGCAAATCCCTAACTATATATGGCCTAAAACCAATGGTTTTTTCATTGAATTTTCAAGGTTTTGTAAATGCAAATTCCTAACTATATATCCACTATAACCTATGGTTTTTTCAGTGAATATATATATATATAGACGAAAAACTCGTCCCAAAACTCCAACACTGCCAGATACCACGCAGTCTCGAAAAGACGAAGAGAGAAACCCAAGAATGGTGCCAAACAAAGTGCGTATTTTTTTAAGCTCAATTTTGCTCAGCATGCCCGCCATTACGCGTTTCGACAGTATCCACTGTCTTGATCACATGATGTGATCGCAAAGCTACATGGGAATTTATTCACAGCATCAGTGACACAAAAGGTGGACTAAAGTTAACCACCAATTCAAACACATGATGTTTAAAAAGGGTTCAAAGAAACAAACAGGGGACTAAACAAATAATATATAGTCCTTCCTGGTCTTGGATACAACCCAAGTGGGTGATTGAAATGAAGTATATACATTTGTGCAATATCACGCAAATAAATACATATATACATATAAATTCATGAATATATACATATAAATATATAAATCATACAAACATGGTGTTAAATTCATTTCTGTTAAAGACTATGTCTCAAGACTCTTAAAAAACATTTTGAAAATTAATCCCAAGTGGGAATTTCCACTAAAGTGTCAAGTGCTTCATGTAAACAAAATATTTTGTAAACATACACAGTTATAGCTGTTAATTCCCATAATGTGGCAAGGAGCAGCCATCTTCGCAAAGTGCAAATCAGAATAATCAAAGTGCTAGGTGCAAGTAAATTATAACAAAAATATTTAAAAAGGGAGGAGCCCCTCCCTTTGAAATTCATTTTGCTGACTGATATTAATACACAGCTCTAACCTGAAATGCCAAAAATTCTGTGAGAATCCCTCTTGTTTAACATGCGGTGGCACACAATTGTTGTAAAATATGTCATGTATTCATAATAGGACGAAACCACAAGTAATAAGGAATCTGGAATCATAAACAGGTGTACAGATCCTCACTGGCGTTAAGACCTCCAGGAGTACGGCTATTTAATTCCAAAATATATCGAGTCTCAAGGACCCTGAGTAGCCCATCCCTATTCCCACCTCTTTTGAGGGGTAGAACGTAATCGATGACAAAATAGGTGAGGTGCTTAGGATCACTCTCATGAACAGCCTGAAAGTGGCGTGCCACCGGATAGGATTGCTCATTATTGGAGATTGCTCTTAAGTGCTGCAGTATTCTCCTGTGAACCGGAAGTCGGGTACTCCCTACATACCTGAGATCACAGGGCCACTGCAGCACATAAACAGCAAATTCTGTCTTGCAGAACAGCTGTTTGGTTATGAGTACAGGTTCATCCTTGAATGGAGTATTATAATGTGTTTTATTACATCCATTCTTGCAGGCCTTGCAAATGGAACACTTCAAAAAACCTTTTCTCAAATTCATAAAGGTTTTAGATGCAGGGGGTTCCAAATGGTTCTTAACCAGCCTGTCTGACATGGAGGTAGATTTTCTAAAAGAAAATTCTGGTCTTTTACCCACTGAACCACCGATGACGGGGTCCCCCGTCACCAGGTTCCAGTTACGGCTGAAAATCCGCCGGATCTCATTGTGCTGTTGGTTATATGTTACTATTACCCTAGAGCATTCTATGGAAGTTTCAGAATGAATAGCTTCAGATTTTGGTTTAGGTGCCAAAATCTGTGCTCTCGACATGTTATTCGTGCGCTCAATGGCCCTGGAGATTGTTTTCGCAGAGTATCCGCGTGCCAGGAAGCGCAATTTACTTTCCTCCATTGCTCTTGCACATTCTCTTTCATCACTACAGATTCTTTTGATACAAAGCATCTCACCAAAGGGGATACTCTGTATCAAGTGATGGGGATGTTGACTAGCCGCATGCAGGATAGTGTTACCTGCAGTCGGCTTTCTATATAACCTTGTGGCGAGATTTCCTGCATCAATGTATACCTCTACGTCTATGAAGCTTAGCTGTGATTTGCTTATAGTAGATGTAAATTCCAAATTGAGATCATTACAATTGAGTTTCTCTACAAATTCCTGGGCCTTCAGCATAGTACCCTGCCAAATAAGAAAGAGGTCGTCTATATATCTGAAATAGACTGGGACATGACTCCTCATGATGGCCTGATGCTGTACCATGAGGACCTGCTCCTCCCACCAGCCCATGTGCAAGCACGCTAGGCTGGGAGAAAAGCAGGCCCCCATAGCTACCCCTCTGATCTGTTGATAAACTTGGTTGTTAAAAAAAAATAATTTTGTTCTAGACAGATCCTAATCATGGCAGTAAGCATGGAGTTATGAGCAGAGAAATTAATTGACCTCCTATTTAGAAAGTAGTTAACTGCTCTAATACCGTCCATATGTCGTATAGACGTGTATAAAGACGTTACATCCAAACTTATAAGTACACAGTCTGCATTCCAATTAAAGTCACTCAATTTTCTGACAAAGTCAGATGAATCCTGCACATAGGAATCTAAGTTTTTGACACTGTCCTGCAAAAAGTAGTCAATGTATGTTGACATTTTTTCAGTGGAACTGTTCATCGCTGAGATTATGGGCCTCCCGGGAAGGATTTGTGTGTTCTTATGGACCTTCGGAAGCGGTTTCCACACTTCCACGCAACTAGCTTGGCATTTTTCTCTTGCCATGCCAACCTTACCGCTCCCAAATTGCTCTTTCTATAACAGGAATGGTCTTGTAGTTGCCTTTCGCTTCCTGAATATACATTTGATGAGGCCACAGTACTATGTTTCCACCCTTATCCGCTTAGCGGATCAAAATGTTGTTGTCTGATTCAAGTTTTTTCACAAGGGTATTGTAACTCTGCTTCAAATTGTTAATCACTCTATGCCTTTTGTTGGTGGTGATATAGAGCTGCTTTAAATCCTTGGTAATCAGATCTTGGTAGACATCAATGTTATCGTGAGGCATTATAGGGAGAAACACAGATTTTGGTTTAAAAGGAGTGACACCCGATACCTGATCAATTCTCGACCTCACCAAAGGTATCATTGTTGAGGGGTTCGTCTCCTCATGTAATCCCCATATCTCGTCAAAATCAGCTCTGTCTCCAGCTTCCAAAGAGACCGAATCAGTTTCAATTGCCCCCAATTTCTTCTTCCTCATGGGTTGCATTTTGAAATATTTTTGGAGCTTGAGTTTTCTCACAAAGCGGAAAGCATCCATTCTTGTGTCCGCATAATTAAAGTTACATGGAGGGCAGTAGGAAAGGCCCATACTTAAAATATTGGATTCTTTCCCAGTTAGTGTTATTGAGGTCAAATTCATTATTGAGCCGGGGCTGCCGCCTGTGTTTTTGCTGCTTTTTTGTTGTTTCAACGGTTTTTCTTTTGACCGTTGTTTGATTTTGCTTTTGTTGCACTTTCTCCTTTCGCCTCGTTTCCTGTTGGCCCTTTGGCGTTTTGACCGCCAGTCTGTCCTCTGGATCTCAATGTGTCTCGACGGTCCTGACACATGCAGCTCATTTCCTGGGCCTTGGAGAGTGCGGTAAACCCCAACGGCATACTTCTCGCCCCCTCATTCTCTGATTCACTGCCAACTGAACTTGCATCTGAAGAGGAAGGGACACTGGGGACACTATTCGGTGCAACAACACGAGTCTTCCTGGCTCTCGCTTTGATGTTTTCGTAGCGCTTAGCATAAGAGAAGATTTGGCCATGTAGATAGTCCAAGCGATCCCGCTCGAATTTGTAGGCCTTTTGTTTTTTTATTATCTCTTCCTCCTTAATTAGCCTTATATTCATTTCTGCTCGCATTTTATCCGTCGCCTCACTCGTTCCCATACCTCCTATTTCCTCTTCCAGTTCTTCAATCTGTGTCTGTAAATTGCAGCGATCAGATTCTGCATATTTAACCAATATTTTCATCAGTTTTGCTGATGACTCCAAGTTAGCTTCCGCCCACTCAGTGAGCATGTCCGGATCGGGTGTTTCATAGCTAGGGGCAAGGCTGATTCGTAACCCTCTAGGCACCCGTCCCTCCTGTAGGTACATAGTCAACGATTTATTTTCCCACCATTCAGACTGTTCTTTGATTTTTAGCTTCTCCAATTTTCTGTATAAATCCCGGATTGTTGGGTTTGCATTTCCAGTGGTTGTTGGCCATGTTGAGTCAGATCCCCCAGCCGGGGGTTGTACAAATACGAGGCCAGCAGCCTCCTCTCTGCTCCGCAATACATCCGCGGACATGCTTATGCTGTAACTTGTCAATTAGAGCTACACTTTGTCGGATTAGGAACCGCGGTCACAAAAGGCAAATTACGTTCTTGCTAGATTGTGAACACAGTCCTCAGGTTTTTTAAATGCTAATTCCTAACTATAACGTGTGTGAAACCTACGGTTTCTTCAGTGAATAGACACTCGTGTGTATCTGTGTATATATATATATATATATATATATATATATATATATATATATATATTCACTGAAAAAAACATAGGTTATAGTGGATATATAGTTAGGAATTTGCATTTACAAAACCTTGAAAATTCAATGAAAAAACCATTGGTTTTAGGCCATATATAGTTAGGGATTTGCATTTACAAAACCTTATTTTACTCGCATAAAACCATTGAAATTCCATATATAGTTAGATGCGCTAACTATATATCGCGCACCCGCAATCCACTGCTGATGATGTCACATATTACATCATTCATGACATGGTCAGTGACATCACTGATGACATCACTGATGACAACTCAAATGACATCACTGATGACATCTCAAATGACATCACTGATGACATCACTGATGACAACTCAAATGACATCACTGATGACAACATCCAGTGACTGTATGTTTCTGTAAAGATAAAATATGTCTTACATATTGAAGAATGAGTGGATGTATAAGTGTCTGGATGAAGGATTTAGTAGGTGCATGACTGATTGTATGAGGGAGTGATTAAATGTGTCTCACTGAGTGCATGGGTTAGTGATTAAACTGTATTAATTTATGCATCATTATATCTGTTGTTCTGTAAACTGCTGCATGTGTTGATCAGTAGCTATATGAGTAACTATATGGTTTATTGATTGGTTGCCCAAGTATTTGTGTGAGAGACTGAGTGTGTGTGTGGGTGGCTGGGAGGTGTGTGACTCTGTGCATAGATGTGTGAGCAGTTGATTCACTAGGTGTATGAGTTCAAGAGTGCATGTGGAAACAGCTATATGGGCGGTTGACTGTGTGCATGAGTGTATTGGTGAGTGAATGGATATCTCAGTGCTACATGTCAAAGTAAGTACATATGTAAAACACAGTACATGTGAGAGTTAACATATATAAATAACTGTGCATAAGAGCCAGTGATTGTGTGAGTGGCTGTATGGATCATTGTGAACATGTATCAAGGATTGTATAAGAGAGTAAATATGTGTTAGAATATGTTTCAATAAGTAAGGTGTGTATAACTGTATAGGTGAGGAATTGGAGGTGTGTTTGATTCTTTGCATGACTGTCTAGGTGTATGAGTAACTCCATGGATGAGTGACAGTCTGTGAGTGTCTGTTTTCACTGAGTGTATCTATGGATATATCAGAGTCTGTAGAGGTTCATCGTATTAACACATGAATGATGTCATCTGTGATGTTGTCAGTGATGTCATTTGAGTTGTCATCAGTGATGTCATCAGTGATGTCATTTGAGATGTCATCAGTGATGTCATTTGAGTTGTCATCAGTGATGTCATCAGTGATGTCATTTGAGATGTCATCAGTGATGTCATTTGAGTTGTCATCAGTGATGTCATCAGTGATGTCACTGACCATGTCATGAATGATGTAATATGTGACATCATCAGCAGTGGATTGCGGGTGCGCGATATAGTTAGCGCATCTAACTATATATGGAATTTCAATGGTTTTATGCCAGTAAAATAAGGTTTTGTAAATGCAAATCCCTAACTATATATGGCCTAAAACCAATGGTTTTTTCATTGAATTTTCAAGGTTTTGTAAATGCAAATTCCTAACTATATATCCACTATAACCTATGGTTTTTTCAGTGAATTTCAATGGTTTTTTAATAGCAAATATGAAAAGTTTTAAAATGTCAAGTACGTGATAGATAAAAACATTTTCGTATTTATGCACGCTGATGTGCTTTGAACGCTGCACCCCCCCCCCCTCCCCTCTTTTCTCTTAGTGGTACTCTCTCTTTGCAGATAGTGAACGGTAGTTAACGCAGACCTTTACCCCCGTTGTAATCCGTCGTGCCTGCTTGTCTCTCCATTTGATTGATTGTTATCCAAGCATTTACTGTTTTAGAATTAGTTCTCTTTGGATCATTCTCTATTTACAAACAAGCACAAAGTCGCAATACTCTGTTTAGTCTTTGCAGATAGTGAAAAATCGTGTAAAAAAATAAAAGTAATCAAGCAAAATCAGTAGGCCACTAATTGGATCTCTTTTTGACCTCGCTAAAATAGAAATATTAGGAACAACCCTTCATGAGAAATACGAAAATAGTGAACTGAACTGAGCTCCGCACCATGAGGGCTGCAAGACAGCTCGACTCCGTCACCCACCCCGCCCAAAATAACGACAAATCCTATGCAAATATTGAAAATATAGACAACACACCAGCAAAGAAACAGGGTAAAACATTTTATTAAATAACTATTTACATAACTATTTTATACTTTTTATTGCCTGATCCGGCTAGCTCAATCGATCGAGCATGAAACTCATGCACTCTGATAGCAAGCGTTGCTACTGATGCTATGCAGACCAAAACTGGTTTTCAGTTTGTACATTTTTCTAGATTTTTCCATCCAAGGTTGGTTGACTTTGTAGAACGATGGCTTCAGATTTTCAACATACGGTGTGGTGGCGCGGACTGGGAGGGGGCGCTTCGCTCCTGCCCCCTCCCCAAGTAAGATTTTCATACGTGAAAGTACGTTAATGGTTTGAGTCCCTGAGTTGCTTCAATGTCACTGCCATTCTCAAATGGCATAAGTTCTGGATGTTGGGTGCCATAGTTCAGAGTTCTGAGCAGTGCTTGTAACACTGTCTGAAGCTTATTTCCACCTACTGCAGCTCCACTATTCTCAAAGTAAGTGAGTGTCGTTTGTGGACATGACTGCATTTGAAAACAATGTGATATGTTACCTTCCTAAACAGCTTGACGGAGGCCCCTGAGGGGCGGTGTGATGGCCATGGACTCGGAGAAGACGCTTGGCTCCGACACCCTCCCCAAGTCTTATAGCACTGGTGTAGCCTGAGATCGCCCCCGACATAGGCGGCCGGCTCCCGGGGTCCGGCGGAACTTTTTGCCTTTTGATGACTCTTCAATTCTGGACTTTGTCCCACAATCCGTTTGACCTGAAGACACGCTGTAGTGGGGCGCCCCTTTACCGTTTCAGTTGCCATTTCGCCCGCTTTTGCTACACTGTGCCTCTTCCGCCATTCAGCTGTTTACCGCCCGCTCTTGCGACTACAGCGTCTCGCTCATCATGTAGTTGAGTTGCTCCCGCTCTTGCGGTGCAGCGATAGGCGGCTGCCACAGGACTCTCAAAATGGCGGCCGGCTCTTCGGTTTTGGGCCTGGTCCACTAAAATGGCCCTGGGACACCTTTGAACTCGGACGCTTCCCTGATAGGGCTTGGGTCCCATTCTCGAAAGCGTCCCCTCAGCCGTGAAGATTCTACAAAAGTCTTGGGGGCCCCCGACTCCCGCAGGCTTCTGGTGGGGAGCGGCTGCCATGTCTGCTCGTGGAATGGCCACGACGGAGCTACGAGATGGTAGTGCTCTCATGCTGACGCCAGCTTTAGTCTGAAACATCCAGAAACACTGTAGACTACCAATTCGATCAGTTCCGGTAGCGCCCCAACATGACCCGGAAGAGAAGAACTTGCCCTCCCCTCTTTGACTGATGGTTCTTGTTGCCTGTCCCCTCTGTTGTCATTTAACAGAACTTTTTGGACTGCTGAAAGGGGTTGTGTTCCGAACGCTGGTTGGTGGAGACATTTTGACTATATTCTTGACCTACGTTGTCGCGTAATGCGTTATATGACACGCCGCGTTAGCGCACCCGGAAGTGATCCGAGGCGCGGCGCGCAGCGCGTAACGTAAGCATAACAGGTCATGTGACTTGTTAATAAAACTTTTCATTGGTTCATTTTACTTTTGTTATTTTAATGATGAAAAGCTTGGTCATATGACCTACAAATTACGCTTTTTATTGTTTTCGAACATTATTTTTTTTAAAACATATGTTATAATATTCCAGGCTAATGTACTTTCCCGGAAAATGTACAACTGTCCTGCAAGTAAAATATATTCCTTTTTCGAGAAAAAGGGCGTTTCTTCGTTCCATGACGGAGCCGTTGAGTAAAAGAGACTCGGCCTGCTGTCTTAGTCGCCGATACGCCTGATTATCAGATTCTTATCGATCACTTTATGTTGCAGGAGTGGAAAACACAACTGCCCTTGACCATTTATCTTTACTGCGTTCCAACATATTATACCTTTTATCCGTCATGTAATTGGACTGCTTTATTTCACTTGCCTTTTACTGATTCGAAAACAGTGACTAAAAGTAAAAACTTTACCAATGTAAATACTACTACCGTGTTTTGTTTTAAAAACCTTTATTGTGAAAATGTCAGTATACAAATACGGGCCTATAACCACGTGGGCCGGCCACGGAGCAAACTGAAATCGTATATGATGAGGAGACATTTACACTGTAGAGGAACGTAACGAGCGGGCCATTAGGTTGCAAGAACTAAGGTGTCTAACAGTTGCGGAATCGGTGGACGTACATTTTGTAATTAAAATAAGAGAGGACCACTTACAATAAAATTTTCTAGATATACATTTGCGGGCAAGGAGTTACGAGTCCCATTTATACCGGCGCCATTTTGGGCGACGCCGGGCAGGTCCAAGATATAGTCAAAATGTCTCCACCAACAATCGGCCAGACCAGAACCCCTTTCGGCCCTTTATGCTACAAGATGGTGTCTTCCATTCAGAAAATATTGTTGGCAGCATTTTGAAAGGAAAGATAAACAGCCGTTCACCTAGTGAGTCTCACATTGTTACATTTAGGAAGAATGTTGAAGAGTAATATGTGGAAAATCTGAAGCCATTTTTCTACAAACTCTCAATCAGCCTTGGATGGAAAAAAAAATCCTGAAGAATGTACAAACTGAAAACCAATTTTTTTCTGTATAGCATCAACAGCAACGCTTGAGTCAGCTTTGTGTCAAGCCGCCATTTTCATTCAATCAATAGCGTCCCCCTGCACACATTCAGGAACCTGGTCGTGTCTTCAGGTGAAACGGATTGTGGGACAAGAAGCAGAAATGTAAAGGAAAAAAGTTCCGCCGGACCTCGGAAGCCGGCCGCCTATGTCATGGGCGATCTTTGGCCACACCAGGGCAATAGTGAAGCTGCAGCAGGTGCAAAAGAGCTTTTCTAAACATTTTTTTGTATTTTTGCACAGTTTTATATTTTTTTTTTGTTTTCGATGGAGGGGAAACAACAAAAAACAGGCATTGAAAAAAGCTCAACAGTGCAGGGCGCCTTGTGCTGGTTCCGACCTATTCACACATCGGTCCACTACTGACATCACCTCATAAGCCAACGGGGCACCCCACGCCGACTTTCGGCGCAGCATTGTAGGATGGCCACACCAGTGCGGCAACTTGCTGGACACCACCTCGGTGCCATCCGGATCTCGGCGCGTTCGAGTCACTGTACCGCAAAACTGACCGGAACTCAGCTGGACACGCCGTCTTTCGGCGCAGCATTGTAGGATGGCCATACCAGTGCGGCAACTTGCTGGACACCACCTCGGTGCCATCCGGATCTCGGCGCGTTCGAGTCACTGTACCGCAAGAGTGACCGCAACTCAGCTGGACACGCCGTCTTTCGGCGCAGCATTGTAGGATGGCCACACCAGTGCGGCAATTTGCTGGACATCACCTCGGTGCCATCCGGATCTCGACGCGTTGTGCTGCCTTCGGCCTATTCGCACATCGGTCCGCTACTGACGCCGCCTCACGTGCCAACGGATTTTCTACGCTTTTTGTAGCCCTATGCCGCATAACAGGTCATGTGACTTGTTTATAAAACTTTTCATTGGTTCATTTTACTTTTCGTTTCCTAAAGATGGAAGGCTTGGTCATATGACCTAAAAATAACACTTTTCATTGGTTTAGAACATTTTTTTTTCCCAAACGATGAAAGCCCCACCTTGTTTCTGGATCATTCAGACTGAAGCTGGCGTCAGCATGAGAGCACCACCATCTCGTGGCTCCGTCGTGGTCATTCCGCGAGCAATCATGGCAGCCGCTCCCCACCGGAAGCCTGCGGGAGTCGGGGGCCCCCAAGACTTTTGTAGAATCTTCACGGCTGAGGGGACGCTTTTCGAGAATGGAGCCCAAGCCCTAGCAGGCAAGCGTCCGAGTTCCAAGGTGTCCCAGGGCCATTTCAGTGGACCAGGCCCAAAACCGAAGAGCCGTCCGCCATTTTAAGAGTCATGTGGCGGCCGCCTATCGCTGCACTGCAAGAGTGGGAGCAACTCAACAACATGGTGAGCGAGACGCTGTAGCCGCAAGAGCGGGCGCAACTCAGCTGGATGGCCGCCACCTGGGGAGGCCCGTTCACGCCGCCTCCCCCACGCCCCCCCCCCCCCGGGCCGCCCCACGCCAATTTTCGGAGCAGCATTGTAGGATACCAAAACCAGTGCGGCAGTTTACTGGACATCACCTGGGTGCCATCAACATCTCAGCGCGTTCTGCTGCCTTGGGACTATTCGCACAACAGACCGCTACTGACGAGGCCTCCCCCCGCACCACCCGGGACGCCCCACGCCAATTTTTGGAGCAGCATTGTAGGATCCCAAAACCAGCGCGGCACCCAGGCGACATCGCCTGGGTGCCGTCCAGAACTCTGCACGTTGTGCTGCCTTGGGACTATTCGCACAAAAGACAGCTTCTGACCATTGTTGCTTTTTTGGGTGAATTTTTTTTTAATGTTTTTACAGTTTTTGTTCCGTTCATTATATTTAAAAGTTAATAAAGTTTTATAATCTTACTTTGTTGGAGTGTTATATATATTTTTTTTAAACGGGTGAATGGGGCCTTGAATCGGGTTATTGTCATGTGTGGGCTTTGGAAGTGTACTGCTGCAGGATCGGACATTTCAAACTCAAATGCACGTTCTTTTTCTTACCTTTCCGAAGCATGGAGCGCAATAGCAGGCAGAGAAAGGGTGATGCACGTGTTGAACACTACCTGACCTGGCAAGTTGCTGGCAGTGCCCCCCCGCCCGCTCCTGAAAGAGAGCACACACACACCACCGCCCCGAGTACTTCACAAATCTTTAAAAGACCATGCGCTTGTTCATGAGGCTTAAATGGTTTATCACCTCTTCTAGAACCCCTGCATCGACCCTCTGACGTTTCCTGGAAAAATTACCACGTAACACAATACCAAGCCCTGTCAGCTGAAACCCCCGAGGAATCGTGGGGCATATTATCAAGGGGGTTTATCTCCGCTTTTTGGGCTTTAAAAGCCATGAAAGCGGAGATAAAATTATCTCCCTATTACCAAGCTGTCGCTAACACCAGTTAGTGACAGCTAAAAGGAGATAGCGACCATCTTGGGCCCCGCTTTGCATGTCAGTGATACTTATCACTAATGACATGCAAAGTGGGCGTGCCAAGATGTTAGCGACTGGAAACAGTCCCTAACATCGCTATCTCCTATTACCAACTTTTGGAGATATTCGCGCTAAGCGCGAATATCTCCAAAAGCTAACACCTGCCCTGAGCAGTTCTTAGCCATGTTATCCAATGGGAGGTGGATAACATGGCTAAGAGCATTTGCACGATAATACATGAATATCGCTGACTTTTCTGCGATAATAGCAAGGTTTATCTGCGATAAAAATCGCCGATGTGCGGCGATAATTTTTGTCTCTAAACAAGTTAGAGACAAAAATTATCGCTAGTTGTTCGTAATATGCCCCCGGGTTTTTGCTTGCAGAAATCGGGAGGCGGGAGACTAGCACTGAAATCAGTAGTCTCACGCCTGAATCGGGAGGGTTGGCATGTCTGGATTCTCTACAGCTGGGGCCATAAACTACATCCGCAGGGGTAGGTGATAGCCTGGGACCAGCCTGGCATCTAAAATGGCTGCCGTGCACGACAAAATTGTGGCATTGGAAAAAAGGCAAGATGGCGCAGCCGCTGGAAGACATGTATCAACATATATGAGCCTCCTCAGCCACCCTCAGGAAACATAGGGGATTAGGATACGTCTCCCGCACCCCCTTATACCTAGTAATTTAATTAACGAAGCACAAAATGGCGAATTCCCGTTTCGCTACCAGTTTGCGGCCCAGTTCGCGGCCCGTGAAGCGCTTCTACCGTGAAAAATCATTTTTTTTTTTATTTTCCCCACGGGACCCTTTAATAACCCCAACAACATTCCTAGGGGGTCAAGAGGGGTATACCTTGCCCCCTTTCATTAAATTCCCCCTTCGTTTTTCACCTCTTCTTCTTTCTCGATCCTACCGAGAGATAAGATGGCGGCCGCTCCGGACGTTTAGAATGTTGACAGACACCGGAAAGCCAATCAGCTTTCTGCACGCAAAGTTCCGTTTCGCGAAAAGTAAGCGAACCGGTGCGCAGCCTGGAGCGCTGTTACAGATATATATCTTGTTTTGAACGTTAATTTCTCAAAAACTACTGAAGCACATATATTGAGACCTAGCAAAGGCACATCGGGCTAACAGTCCCTACAATTTTGCCAAGTTTCGTGCAAATCCATTCAGCCGTTCGAGCAAAAAGTGAGTCCAACCGCCCTATGGAAATTAACATGGGAAAAACGCGTTTTGGGACCCCCCTTTTTTCTCGGCCCCCCCTTGATGAAACCCCCCCATATTTTCAAGGGCTGCTCAGAAACAAAATGTGCCATTTTCCTGAAAATTTCAGCCGATTCCGTCCACAAACGCCAAAGTTATTAGACATAGAATTTTCAAAAATCCCATAGGGAATAAATCCTAACTATATATACCTACTGGCGATAGCCAGTAGGTAATATATATATATATATATATATATATATATATATATATATAAACACACACAGGTTTGGCGTGCTTAAGCCGTCTTCCACGGCGGGCTCTCGACGGGGAACGCCAACCCCTATAAATCAGCACACTCCTGGTTACAGCACTTCATAAATTGAAAAACCAGAGTCGGAGCCCAAATCAGATGCGGTGTTGTCAAGGTTTATTCGGCAAAGGTGTTTCCTTTGCCGAATAAACCTTGACAACACCGCATCTGATTTGGGCTCCGACTCTGGTTTTTCAATTTATGAAGTGCTGTAACCAGGAGTGTGCTGATATATATATATATATATATATATATACACATATACACACGAGTGTCTATTCACTGAAGAAACCATAGGTTTCACACACGTTATAGTTAGGAATTAGCATTTAAAAAACCTTAGAAATTCACTGAAAAAATAATAGGTATCCCCCATGTTATAGTTAGCTGGACATTTCTCTCATACAAAACCATTGAAATTCCACTGTTATAGTTAGTTCAGCTAACTATAACTCAGGCCCCCGCAATGCACTGCTGATTACGTCACATATTACATCACTCATCACATGGTCAGTGACATCACTGATGACATCACTGACGACATCATCCACTGAATGTGTGTCTTTCTGAAAAATAAATATTTTTATATATGTATATCTAAAGGTCGATGGAAGAATAAATGGGTAAATAAGTATCTAAATGGATGGTTTTTTTGTAAATTTTGATTGTATAACTGACTTATTAAGTGTATCTTAGTGAATACATGTATAAGCGAGTAATGTTTAAATATGTAAATATCTGTATCAGTGTCTCACTTTCTGTATAAGTGGCTGCGTGGGTTGGTGAGTAGCTATATGGGTTACTAGTCGTTTTTTTGAGTATCAGAATGAGTGTCTGTATGGTTTGGTGGAGGGTATTACTTATGGCACAGATGCATGAATGACTGACTCACTGTTTGTATATGTTTTGAAGACAGCATGTGTGCAGGACTGTAAAGGTGGATGAATGTCTGTATGGGTGTGTTACTAACTGAATGGCTGCCTCAAAAGTGTCTTTATGAGAATGTACATATGTTTTAAACTAGTATATGTGAGTATTGATGTATATAAGTAAGGATATATGACAGTGACAGATTGAAAATGTTCCTGTGTAAATAAGTATGTGTTTCTATAACTGATTGTTTAAGAGAGTAAGTATGTGTACGTTTCGGTAAAACTAAGTGTATTGGTGTGTGTATAGCTGTATATGCATGTGTGAGTATGTGTGTGAGTAACTGTATGGATGTGTATCGGTGTGTAACAGGATGTACAGATGTATGAATACATATGATGAGTGAGTACATGTTTAAGTGACTATATAGAACTGTTGGTGGATGAGTGGATGTGTATGTGGATGTTGGAACTACTGAAGGTTGTTGTAACTGGTATTGGTATCTCCATTTTTTTGAAAATATTAGTATCTATTTTTGAATGTGTATATTATAGGTTATATTAGGGTGAGAGGAGGTCTGCCACTCTTTCACATGGTTGATTTAATTAGTGATGTCATCAATGATGTAATTTGAGATATCATCAGTGATGTCATTTGAGATGTCATCACTGAAGTAACTGACCATGTGATGAGTGATGTAATATGTGAGGTCATCAGCAGTGAATTTCGGGCACGCGTTATAGTTTGCTGAACTAACTATAACGGTGGAATTTCAATGGTTTTGTATGAGAGAAATGTCCAGCTAACTATAACATGGGTGAAACCTATGGTTTTTTCAGTGAATTTCTAAGGTTTTTTTTAAATGCTAATTCCTAAATATAATGTGTGTGAAACCTATGGATTTTTCAGTGAATTTCAAAGGTTTTGTAAATGATAATTTTGAAATATACTAATTATTATATTTCTTTCTTTTTATAGTAATTTCCTACATTTTTATTATAAATACTTATATTTATTTTGTTTTTAAAGTTACATTTCATATTTTTAATCTAAATTAATACCAAAAGTAAATTCAAAAAGAATGCAGTGCTAGTGAAACTGCCTCAGTAAATTTGTAAGTGTTTGTTAGAGGCAGATTTACAACACCCTTGTGCCGTTTTTACACCACTGTTGCATCACTTTTCTGACAAAGCACGATATGTGCTATTTAGAATGTGACGTATCTGGGGCGTACGTCACATTGTAAATCCCTGTATCAGAAGGACACATTCCTACATGGGGGGCGTTCCTGCGCAGAAACACCTCCTAAAAGTGGCTGACTACAATATTCAAGATTTGACTTTGTCACTTTTGGGCTCATGTTGTGTCAAAACCCTGCACTACCTTGAAGCAGGTGTAAGGATTTACACAGCAGTCTGAGCATAGGGGCCCAGACCATTGCAGGAGATACGTTGCACTTCCAACATAACTCAAACAATGCACCACCTTTACAGCACAGATACATTACATATATGTGCCATTTTTATCCCATGGTACACCACATTGTAAATATGGCGCATCCATGGTGATGGTGTCACGGAGCACAATAACTGACATATTCCTGGGTGTACATACCATTTATTGTATATGTGCCCATTAGTGTTTTAATGTAGTGATAGGATTACTACATACCAATGAATGAGTCACTACAAAACTAAAACAACAGTGACAGAGTGTTTGCTGGAAGTGTAACGATACAAACTAGTAAATTGAACGTATAAAACACAAATTTGCAAGTACATAGAAGACTGCATACATCTTCTATAAGGATTTTGAAACAGTCTATGCCCTAAGGCTTATTTTAATGCATGAGTACTTAGATAGTGAGTGGATGATCACAAGACTGCAAGGAAAGAACGTGATTGAATTTATAACAACCTCAGTTGTTCCACAGTACACAGATAAACACATACTGCTGAATGGCTCACTACAATATTGAAACAGTAGTGTGAGAATGTTTGCTAGAAGTATTAGCATACACATTGAGGAATCGAACGTATAAAACATAAGTTTGCTGGTGCATGGAACCGTGCATCCACAGTCCTTAGAGGTTTGTAACAGCACATGCACTAGGTCCTCTTTTAATCCATGAGTATCTAGATAGTGACTGGATCATTACACTTCTGCAAAGAAAGTTCCTCACTAAATTTATTACAGCTTCAGTTTTACCACCGTACAATTAAAAAGAACATACTGCTGAGTGGCTCACTACAATACTAAAATAGCAGTGGCAGGGTGTTTGGTGGAAGTCTAAGGATACAGACTGGGAATTGATGGCATAAAACACAAGTTTGCACCTGCATACAAGACAGCATGCATACTCCATACGGATTTTAAAGAAATCAATACCCTCAAACCCACTTTGCATATTTTAAATCAATACAAACATTTAAAGAATATATAACTGAATCTATAACTGCTTCACCTTTAGTACAATAAATACATTAGTAGATAGTGCTCAAACCTTTATTATTTTGCAACAATAAATTTATTCTTGTAACATCTCATAATGTAAAAGACATTACAATGCAACTTTATCAGATATGTCATTCAGATCAATTTCCTCGTCCGCAGGTTCTGATTTAATGTGTTCTAAAATTTCAAAATAATTTAAAACTTCAACAAAATCTGCATCAAAGCTTTCATCTTCAAAATTACAATTCATGTCTGCAGCACTAATTTCCCCTTCTTCACTCTCATTGCCTGTGACAGATACGATTACTTCTTCAAGGTAATATCCAAAATCTCCTGAGTATGAGGTTGTTCTCTTTCCATAATTTTTCCTTTATGTTCTTGCTCCTTGTATAAAAGTATAAATAGTTAATTTTATCACTTTTCGTAATATATAATACAAAACTACCGTTTTCACCTATTTTGGCCTACAAAAAATACTATATAAATACCATTATCTAATAACATTCCATTAGTACAGTTTTAATCCTTTGCAAAACTATACAACTATAATTACTGTTAAGGATATCCTGTTCTTAGCTTTTCTTAAATGTGTAAATGAATCACTCCTTATGACTATAGGAAAAGACCCAGGCTGTTATAGTAATATACACTATTAAAAAATTGTAGAATATGTCTATTTACCTTACCCTTTCCAAAACAGTAAATGTGTTTTACTATAATGGCATATATACTGTTCATTGTCCTGAACAACACTGTGTATCTGTGTATATTTAGACATCATTATCACACTACTTTTAAAATACTTCATTTGTTTACTCTATCTCTATTCCTCATCTATAACTTAGTCTAATCCTACTAATTACCTACCCCTTCCAATTTCGAACTAGCCTCTCCTCTAGTATTTATCTGCAACCTTGTAGCTTACGGTTCTTTATTTTTCTCACTGCTTTTCATCTATAATTACGTAACATTCATTAACCTCATCAAAGCTTTGAACGTTCAGCGCCCAGTGCTGAACGTTCGAAGAACGAATGCTGGCTCGACGGCCAACGGTCGTGCGCAGCACTGGGGAGGTAGTGCTTGTGACGACCGTTGGCCGTCGGCAGCAGTTAAGGGGTTAACCTAAGCCTCTCAGTTTTTTGTCTAATTTTCATGTTATTAATTTCCTTGTGTTCATCTACTAACTTTTCTTTATGCAGTTACTAGTTACCTATTCTGTCAATCCTTCAATATCTTGTGCTTTTCATTAATGTTCCTTCTTAATTCAAAAGTCTTTCTACTATTCCTAACTCAATGTGTTCTTTTCCCTTAAGACCTTGCTTAACACGAATTTTATCGTTTCTTCTTTTAAGTTAGAGAAAATACATCGACTGAGTACATTCAATATTGTCTATAATGTCAGGTAATTTTACTTACTCACTAACTTGTCAAACAACGTTCTTAACTCTCACAGAAATATTTCCACTTTCGCTTCACGAATGTCTAAAGAGCAACTGAAAACGGGTCTGAACTCCGAAACGTCTTCGGTGAAGTGCGCAGTCGTTAGTGAGCGCGCGCCTCACCAAGGATTCCCCACAACTCCCGCCGCGGCCCGTGCATAGACTTGCTATGGGGCAGGCAGGACGGGTGTGGGAGGGGCAGGGTGAGGGGTGATAAACAACGGAATCTGCATAATTGCAGGTAACTAAACAATTACATTAATAAAACGAATTTCGGGCCATATTATCAACAAAACGCAATATCAACAAAAGGTGACACATTTTCCCTATTTTATCAGCAGGAAAGTGCTGATAAAGCGACAATAATCCATCTCGTTTTGTTGATAAGATGACCCGAAATGCATGCTAATGGCTTCGTGGTGACGATCACACGTGGTTAGGGGGTCGTACATGCATGTTTAGGCTCTATTTTTTATTTTTTTTAAATCGCAGCATACGCGTACAGAAATATGTACAATTACGAGCAGTAGCTGCATACTGATTGGCTGTCAATACTCCAAACCAGGAAGTGTTGCAAGCCATCTTATTTGTCACAGCAGCCGAGTCACAAGGAAACAGTAAAACAAAGTAGACAAATAAGGAAAGGGGGCACGATAGAAACATTCTGAACCTATAGTGTTGCTTAGGGGGTGGTAGATTTATTGTACGCGTACCAACCACGTATGGACGACGTACAGCTGTAATGTTGAATGTTGTCACGTAAGCGTACGTAAGCAAGAAAACAAAAAATTATTTTAGATATTTATGAAGTGTATTTGTTTATGTGTTGTGTGGCTCTGAAAAGAGCCATTGTGTTTATTGCGAGATTTTAGTACCTACAAGTAAGTACCGACGCAGAGTCTTAAGTTTAAGAAGAACACTCTGCTCCCCTCATCTGTAAAATGTACACCGAAGGTGCGCCAAAGGTAAGCCCGTCTACGCCCGTCCGTGCCTGGACCGCGCCCAGCGCCATACCCCCTTGCCCTCGCATTTCCCAGCCCTCCCGCATTACCTACGATGCCTCCACCCTCCTAGCCCTTAACCCCGGCCGTCCCCCCAACTGCATCCAAGACGCTCCTGGACACACCCATGGACCTTTCTCATGCTACTCCTGCAAATTCTTCTGCACCGTCAACCACTCCGCTACGATCAGATTCCCGACACCAACCACCTACAATGCATCTTGCTCAACACCCGATCGGTCCACAGGCACACCATTGACCTATGGAATCTACTAGACACCATCTCTCCGAACGTTGCCTTCCTTACTGAAACATGGATGAACGCCTCCTCCGCCCCAGACATCACCATTGCCATCCCAGAAGATTATAAGATCATACGCAAGGATCGTACCGGCCACACAGGAGGAGGAATCGCTATCGTCCATAAGAAATCCATCCAAATCTCAACCAGCTCTGACGTCTACCTCGCCAACTCTGAACACCTTCACTTCCAGATCCACATCGACCCCAAGACCACACTCAGAGGCACCCTCCTTTACAGGCCTCCAGGACCCCGCGCTCAATTTAGTGAGGACATCACGGACTTCATCACTCCACACGCGCTCCCCTCCAAAGATTACATCCTTCTGGGAGACCTCAACTTTCACCTTGAAAAGAACAACGACCGCAACTCCACCACCCTGCTGGACAACCTCGCCAACCTCGGACTTAAACAACTGGTCACTTCCCCCACCCACATCGCAGGTCACACTCTCGACCCTATCTTTACCTCCAGCAATCCTGTCTCCTTCAGCCACACCACGAATCTCCTTTGGACTGACCACAGCTGCGTTCACTTTACCTACAACAAGCCCAAACCCAACAACCACCCCCAACCAACTCTGCAAAGAAACTGGAACAAAATCACCATCGACCAGATCTCCTCATCGCTTCTTCTAAACCCCCCAGCCCACTCCTCAAACCCCGACCAAGCCGCCACCAACCTCACCCTATGGCTATCCAACAGCGCCGACATCCTAGCACCACTGAAAAAACGACAAAGCAAACTTGGCAGCAAGAAGGCCTCATGGTTCAACGATGATCTTAAGAAATCCAAGAAACTCTGCCGCTCCCTTGAGAAGGTCTGGAAAAAAGACCCAACCACCAGCACCAAGGACGCCTTCAAAAACGCCACCCGCATACACCATCAACTGATCCGAAAGGCCAAGAAAACCGCCTTCAAGGAACGACTAGATAACAACGCCCACAACAGCAAGGAACTTTTCAACATCGTCAAGGAATTTACCAATCCCTCGGCCAACTCTAACGACATCACCCCCTCTCAAGCCCTCTGCGACTCCCTAGCCTCATTCTTCCACAACAAAATTGCAGACATCCACAACAGCTTCGACAAACAACCCGGAGACCAACCCACCCAACCATCTGCTGGACCTTCAGCCCCCTCAAACATCCTTAATGACTGGAACACAATCTCCACTGAGGACACCATCCGCCTGATGAACTCCATCCACTCAGGATCCCCCACAGACCCATGCCCTCACCACATCTTCAACAAAGCAGACTCCATCATAGCACCGCTCCTCCGAGACATCATCAACTGCTCCTTCAAATCCGCCACCTTCCCGGAAAGCTGGAAACACGCTGAACTCAGCGCCCTTCTGAAAAAACCCACAGCGGACCCCACCGAACTCAAAAATTACCGCCCCATCTCGCTCCTTCCATTCCCGGCCAAAGTCATCGAGAAAGCTGTCAACAACCAGCTCGCCGCCTTCCTCGAAGCCAACAAATCCCTCGACTCCTCACAGTCCGGCTTCCGAGCAAAACACAGCACTGAGACCGCCCTCATCGCAGCAACAGACGACATTCGAACTCTACTGGACAATGGAGACACAGTCGCCCTCATCCTCCTCGACCTCTCCGCAGCCTTTGACACAGTCTGCCATAGCACCCTTCTACAGCGCCTCAGAAACATTGGAATCCAAGGAAAAGCACTGGAATGGATCACCTCGTTCCTCACCGGAAGAACCCAGAAAGTCCGCTCCCACCATTCAAGTCAGAGGCCACTGAAGTCATCTGCGGCGTACCACAGGATCTTCACTCAGCCCCACCCTTTTCAACGTATACATGAGCCCCCTCGCGGCCATTGCCCGCCAACACAACCTCAACATCATCTCCTACGCGGATGACACTCAACTGATCCTATCACTCACCAATGACCCTAGCACCGCCAAAACTAACCTACACGAAGGAATGAAAGAAGTAGCCGAATGGATGAAACACAGCCGTCTGAAACTGAACTCTGATAAAACAGAAGTCCTCATCTTAGGTACCTCCCCCTCCGCATGGGACGACTCTTGGTGGCCAGAAGCCCATGGAAAAGCACCCATCCCGACAGACCACGCACGGAACCTGGGCGTCATCCTGGATTCCTCACTTTCAATGAACAGACAAGTCAACGCCGTCTCCTCATCCTGCTTCAACATTCTTCGCATGCTCAAAAAAACATTTCGTTGGATCCCCACCGAAACTAGGAAAACGGTCACCCACGCTCTGGTCACGAGCCGACTGGACTATGGAAACACCCTCTACTCCGGGACTACCGCTAAACTCCAGAAAAAAACTCCAACGAATCCAAAACGCCTCAGCCAGGCTCATATTAGACATCCCGCGTAAAGAACATATCTCTGGTCACCTGAAAAACCTCCACTGGCTTTCCGTCAATAAGAGGATCACTTTCCGGCTCCTAACCCACGCACACAAAGCACTCTACGAAATCGGACCAGAATACCTCAACACATGACTGTCCTTCTACACCCCCTCCCGCCAGCTTCGTTCTTCCAACCAAGCCCTTGCCACTGTACCTCGCATCAACAAGACCACCATGGGAGGTAGATCCTTCTCCTACCTGGCAGCTAAAACTTGGAACTCACTTCCCACTTACCTTCGCCTTACCCAGAACCACCTAGCATTCAGAAAGCAACTTAAAACGTGGATATTTGACAAGTAATTCCCCACCCCTCCTTAAGCGCCTTGAGACCCTCTGGGTATGTAGTGCGCTATATAAATCCTTTGACTTTGACTTTAGATGCCATGCATATTGAAACGCATATTATTGTTGTAAATGGACCCCATTCGGTAGGTTCGGAGAAAGGCAGAAACAGATTTATTCACATGTTTCCTAGCTTTTTCAAACTGTGGACAATAGTGGTTGGAGCGCTTCCTTCTCTGCCTTTGGCATATATTAGAACATACAAAGACAGTTTTCGGGAACAGTGTCATCAATTGGGCAAAGGTTTCCTTCATGAGCATTTCCAGAGCTACCCCAGTCAAAGTGCCTAGGTCATTGCCACCACAGTGCACAATTATGAGATCAGGGTGTTGGAGATGCATAAAGGATTTCACAAATGGCATCAATTGGTACAACTTTAATCCTCTCTGTCCAATCCATTTAATGTCTACATTTGGTAAACCTAGGTCCTTGTGAATTCTTTTCTGCTGTGCGTACCTTTGACTCCAGAAAATATAGCTGTGTCCCACAATTCACACTGTAAGCATTTTGAAGAGAGGCCTGGATGCACTCTGATGGAGTCTGTAAATGAAATGCTAGTTTCAAAAGTAAGATTTTTCTAAAATGGTGGACAACATGCAGTTTTCAGAAAAAGAAAAGAAATGATTGGTTGTTTGACAACATTTTACAAAAAACTATGTTCCATGTTTCTGTTTTTTAAAGGCCTTATTTTTATTGGTTAAGAAAAAGTGATAAAAAAGAACGTTACATAAGATAAGCTGGTATATTCTCCAGTCAAGCACACTTGCTGTTTTAATTTGCAACAATGTATGATGAACTTTTCAGCTGTGTGCTGAGTTAGGTGTTCCCTGAAGTGTTTCTATGGTAACAGGCAGATTCTGGAACGGGGGAAGGGTTGAAAGTTCTTTTAGTTCGAAAGCTCTGGAATGTTAAACCAAAAGAAATGTGTGTTTTCTTTTGAATTAATGTGAACAGGATTTTAATTGGTTATTTATATGTATGTATGTGTAAAATGAGAGGGAAAATGTTCAATTTGACGGTTGTGCTGCAAGCACTGAACTCCAGAGATTTTGTAGAAGAATATCCACTTTGTGAGTGGTATTCTTGTTAATCTAGAAATCAATTTGAAAGGTGAGTTGAAAAGTTGTATGGGAGTATCTTTGTACATTACCAAATTATGGGGTATATTATCAAGACTCTGCAATACAATTATCTTTATCGGCAGGAAACTGCTGATAAAGTGTTGATAATGTTATCGCCTGAATTGATAATATGCTTCTATATTCATCCGTTGTTAAACGTTTTATAGTAGTAAATGTGTTTTGCTATAATGCATGCTGTTATGTTTTTTTTCTTTAATATCATTTTGTGCCTCTGTACATTAAGGGATTATGGGCCATATTATCAATAAAGGATGATACATTATCGCCGCTTTTATCAACAGGAAACTGCTGGTAAAGCGATCCGGGATACACTTACTTTTCGTACCCTCATAGGAAATATGTACGTATAGATTATATATTTACAACCATGGATATTGCCCTGAATGCTCTTATTTTTAAAGCCCCTAAGACAATATCAGATCATAATTCCCTCCATATTACATTCGAGGCTCCTGGATATAACCAAGTTTATCCACAATGGACATTCGATCCAAAACTACTGGTTAATCAAGATTAAATAGCACATATCACACAATGGACCAAAGAGTTTTTCGATATAAACCAATACAGTGCTTCACGTATGATTGTTTGGGATACTTTCAAGGCTGCATTAAGGGGGGAGAGAGCCACTTTTGTTGCCAGTTATAAAAAACAACGAAAAAAGATATATACGCAGCTAACTAACAAACTAATAAATTTAGAACACATACATGCCAACCAATTACATTAAGGGATACAGGCTGATGATACTCTGAGAAAGATCTTAATACTTAAAGCCGAGATAAATAATGATTTAAGTCAAAAAGCTGCGGAAACTCTCCAAGCCAATCGAGATAAAATCTATGAGACAGGGGAAAATGTAGGGAGACACCTTGCTTTAAGAACTCGACAAAATCAATCTAGCAACTTCATACAAGGCATTGATTATGGTAACCAGAGATACATCACCCAGAAAGATATAGCTATATGTTTTCAGGATTACTACCAAAAACTATATCAGAATGAAGATAAACGATTGATTGATGAAACTAAAGAATTCCTTGGTAATTGGCTAAGAGAGACAAATATGATAGAAATCCTAGATGAAGACACAAAGAAAGAGCTAGATAAGGAAATAACCAGAATAGAGGTAGAGCTGGCAATAGCTGAATTAGCTGCAGGGAAAGCAGCAGGACCAGACAAGATACCCCTAGATCTATATAAAATATTGGGCAAAGTAATTATCCCATTCCTGTATGACCTTTTTTTAGGGATTCAGTGGCACGGAAAACCCCCTGAATCGTGGAAACAAACCAATATAGCTATTTTTAGGAAAAAGGATAAACCACCTGAATTAACAACATCATATCGACCAATTTCACTGATTAACTCAGATTCAAAAACATATGCCAAAATTTTCGCCAACCGCCTAGGGAAGATTATTGAACGTCTAGTGTCTCCCTGGCAACACAGGTTTATACCAGGTAAAAGCACTACAGATCATACGCGCAGAGTAATTTCTCTTTTCGATATCATGAAAGTAGAGCGGGGTCAGATGTCGATGATTTTATTGGATGCCGAAAAGGCTTTTGACCGGGTTTCCTGGCAGTATCTTTGGGAAATAGTAGCCATTAATAACATCGGCCCGGTATTTATAAAATCAATAAAAGCCCTTTACGTCGATCCAAAGGCAAGAGTTCTGACTGGTGGTTGTGAATCAGAGAATATAAACATTCAGAGAGGCACGCGACAGGGATGTCCGTGCTCCCCACTGTTATTCGCGCTTTATATCAATCCCTTAATCATTAAACTACTAACTTCGTCAGTGATCGTACCAATTAAAATTGGCAGCTACAACACTAAAGTACTTGCATATGCCGATGACGTAGCCGTTGTAACAGCTAACCCTACAGAGGCCCTGCTCGAAATAGAAGAAACCACCAGATCTTTCGGGCACTATTCAGGATACTCTTTAAACCAAGATAAAACTATGGTTATATGCACCAAGAATACACCATTTATAAGTCCATACAGAGTAACAAATGCAAAATACCTGGGAGTAAATATCTCTTCAAATACTAATGATATTAATACTTTAAATTACGATCCACTAATAAAAAAAATAAAAACTGATCTACTTAGAGTAAACAATCTTCACCTGTCCATAATTGGTATGAGCAATTATGTCAAAATGACAATATTCCCAAAGATATTATATTTATTTCGAGCAATTCCTCTTTTAATCGATAATACTTCTATGAAGAAGTTAAACCAAGCAATATCCTCGTTTATCTGGAATTACGGGAATAAAAGAAGAGCCCTACCTAAGTTAACATTACCAGTTTCCAGAGGTGGACTTGCGGTCCCAAATTTAACATACTATTTATGGGCAACCATCTTACAGCAAATGACATTCCTGCTTACATCTAGTCGCAACGACCGTAACGAATTACCACAAGACATACCATCCATCTATGAATTAACTCTGGGAAGTACAGCTAGAGGTCTACTACTAAGACAAACTGAACCGTCCTATTTCAAAAAGATAAAATTCAAAATTATTACAGATGCCTTTAAAACCTGGACTAGACTCACTAAATCAATGACAATTCCTAAATACACCAAATATACACCACTATGGCACAGCTCAGTAATAACCCAATATCTTAAAGACAACATAACTAAACGTTGGGAGAACTTAGGCCTGATCACTATCGGCGACTTCTTAAATCTAGATGGCAGAATAACATTTGACGAACTACATGCTAAATATCATATTTACTCTACAGACTACCTAAAGTTTATTCAAGTCTACACATCACTGAGACAAAACATCTTAAATATAGACTTAAAATCCATATCACTTATGGATCTCCTACAGAAACAAACAACCAGGATAAGTGATATATATGATATTCTCTCGAGTAATCACCCTGACGATCTAGAAACTATAGAAACTAGCTGGGCCAATAAATTAAATAATCCTAATGTCGACATAGATATGTCCTTACAATTATCCTCTAAAGTCATATTAGCAAGCAATTTAAAGGCCCAAATTTATAAAACTATATGTAATTTATATTATAAACCCTCCAAACTGTTTAAATGGGGTAAAATCACTCGAGACAAATGCCCTAGATGTACACATGGACTTGCAAAGTTGATACACATGTTCTCTGACTGTCCCAAACTAGATCAAATTAAGAAAAGCATCACAAAATATTGGGCTGAGATTTTTGGCCATGAAATTAGAACATCATCAACTTTATTTCTGCTAGGATATGATAGCTCTTTAGATTTAAGCAACCCAGAAATTTTCACCACTTATATAGGTACCGCTATCTATAGGATCATCCTAGCAGCCAGATGGAAGGACTCTGAAACCCCAGCATTTCAGGGATGGCTTAATAGACTTCTAGCTATATATAACAAGAAGTGGCCATCTACAGAACCAGAGGGAAAAAATCTCGATCAACTGGGGAACTAGTTTGGTCACCAATAGCCAACTGGTATGAACAACTGAGGGATTAAAATCAAAATTCATTTTACATTAGTATAATGCATGTAAATGTTATTATTTTTATAATGTGTTATGGCTTTCAAGATTCGAAAAATGAGGATGCCTTACACTGATCATTAACCGTTATTATGAACTTTGTTATCTTTTGCCTTTAGTTATGTATAGTACAATATTATCTTTTTTTTGATCATGTATTTAATTATGTATTTCCCGAACCTGCTCAATAAAAATTTATAAAAAAAAAAAAAAAAAGGATTGTGCATTAACAAGGCCGAGCTTTAACATGGCATTATTATTAAGGGGTAGAAGTCCTATGTTAGAGGGGGATACCATAAGAGGTGGTCTTAGAAAAATTTCCTTGCAGTGCGGGCAGGACAACCTGACATAAGGAACTGCCAAGGGTAGACAAAGTTTTAGGCAATCACAGCTGCATGAGGGATGTAAAGCATATAGTTCCGTACCTAATTATTTGATGAGTGCCTCTTCTTCTCCTAAGAAAGATCCTGGGACCCCAGCCCTGGACCAGGACCAGACACGTACAGGCGCTTTCCTTTTGCATGCATTTGGCGCACGAGTTGCGCACATCTGCAGCACGGACGCTATGGCTGAGATACCCGCCACCCCCTCTCAACACAATCCCCAAGGATGGGAAACCGGAAACAGTTCTGAACTTTTGGAAGACGGGAGGGAGTGACCCTCCCGGCCGTATTTATTAAAATATGAAACAAAATTAAAACATTAAAATAACAGTTTCATATTATGTACAATTTCATTACCACATTGCGATGTTTGGCTAACCTTAACATATTCTCTAATACAAAGGTTCTCCTAGCCGAACTAACATCCTACAAAACATTTAACTTGAAATTTTGAAATTGTACATCCTAACGTTTAAGGGCCAACGGCAAGGTCGTAACCGGTGTCAAGATCCCTAAACCAGAAATATCCCCCTCACTTGTGAGGGGCGACCGCACAGAGGTGTACCTCGAGTGCAACTACCAATTTCCCTTGACTTGACGGGGGCCCCAATAAACTCGATGCCACTTAAAGGTCGTCCGAGGACTCGTGTGAGGTATCTAGAAGGTAGCGTAGACCCCCCCCAAACCCCACACAACTTACCGCATCTGCCGTCGTAGATGACCTGGCCCCGGGAAATTCTCCAGGAGGGAGCTGTAGCCCCTCCTACCCAGGAAGGGGCCTTGACCGCCTTTCCTTTCCTTTCGGCGGCCCATCCTTAGAAGGGACCGCCTACCCCGTTGAGGGGCCAATGGCCACCTCCCTCGAGCGCTCCCATCCGTAATGGGTGACGCCCACTCATAGGGATCTTCCAATTAGTGCTCACCGATCATGACCTTACCGCCCGACCAAAATAAATACGACAGTTCTAAACTAAATGACTAAATTACTTAAAAGACAGTTAAAAGCAACCACTTTATTAAAAGCATGCTACTGATCAACCCTAGAGCAGGATTACTTTATTTGCAAAACATACCACAATTGACCATTTCTTTATTGCATATTCAAAGTTATTACGATAATAATCCGGTACCTGCAAACAAAAAGAGTTGTCCCATCAAACTTTATTCAAAACCACTTGCTGTCCTCAGGGGCTGGTGGGTGGGTCAAAATTTGGCTCTTCGTTCCGTCTCGAGTTCACGTGCAGCGAGGTGGTGCAGCTTCAGAGCACAGGAACAAGAGGATGCTTCCTTGGCTTGTTGCTCCTTTTATCCGTCTTCAGGGCGGGCGTAAACCCGCCCGGCCTGCCCCGAGGGCGTGGCCCGGCCGCGTCCGTGTCTAGGCCAGCCCACTCCAGGGCGGGAAAAGGCGCGCCCCGGCTACGCCGCTTCGGGCATACCAGCCGAGACTCGCCTCCCGCCCAAGATGGCTTGCCGGGGGGATCGTGGTACTCTGCCATACGTTCGGGGGGACCGAATGGTCGCCCCTTTCCATATGGCTGAGATACCCGCCACCCCCTCTCAACACAATCCCCAAGGATGGGAAACCGGAAACAGTTCTGAACTTTTGGAAGACGGGAGGGAGTGACCCTCCCGGCCGTATTTATTAAAATATGAAACAAAATTAAAACATTAAAATAACAGTTTCATATTATGTACAATTTCATTGCCACATTGCGATGTTTGGCTAACCTTAACATATTCTCTAATACAAAGGTTCTCCTAGCCGAATTAACATCCTACAAAACATTTAACTTGAAATTTTGAAATTGTACATCCTAACGTTTAAGGGCCAACGGCAAGGTCGTAACCGGTGTCAAGATCCCTAAACCAGAAATATCCCCCTCACTTGTGAGGGGCGACCGCACAGAGGTGTACCTCGAGTGCAACTACCAATTTCCCTTGACTTGACGGGGGCCCCAATAAACTCGACGCCACTTAAAGGTCATCCGAGGACTCGTGTGAGGTATCTAGAAGGTAGCGTAGACCCCCCCCCAAACCCCACACAACTTACCGCATCAACACTCGGATGCATGAGCTCCTTCTGACTCTTAACATGCTCCATCTCATAATGATCGGTAAGCAACGAGAAGATGTTTATATACTCCCCTGCCCATATCTTCTCCTTGATAGCCAGAGGGACATGTTGACCCAACTTTTCCCTTCGAGAGGGTGCCGACTCATCCCGCGCAATCGGCAATGGCCGCTTACCTGAACCGGAAGCTGTATCTGCGACTGGACCTGACCCAGGTGGTTTCTCTACTGCCGCAGCCGGCGATGGTGCCTTCGTCGCTTCCCTTGTTTCCCGCAGCTGCTTCATCAACACCTGCGCGTCGTCAGCCGTGGCGCCCTTGCTACCTTTACCCAACCACGCTGCTAATTGTGCTGCCAGCTCGGGCGGCATATCCTCCCCGGACACGGGGGTGACCACTACGGGAATCGGATTCCCTTCCTCCGGGACCGGAGTGGGTGCTTCGAGTGGGGTACAGGGAACTGGGACGTCTCCCCCAGCTGTTCCCCTCCTGGGCCTCTTGCCTTTTCCTCCTGGAGCTGCTCCCGCCAGAGGACGTTTCGGCCCCCCTTCCTCGTCTTTCTCCGCCATTCGCTTCTTTAGGTCGGTCACCTCCTTCATGAGAACACGCAGCATCTGCTCGGTAGTCATTCGCTTTCCCGCCTTCTTAGGCATTCTCCGACAGAGTATCTGCAAAACAAACAAGAAGATTACAACGCTCAAAATTTGGCTCTTCGTTCCGTCTCGAGTTCACGTGCAGCGAGGTGGTGCAGCTTCAGAGCACAGGAACAAGAGGATGCTTCCTTGGCTTGTTGCTCCTTTTATCCGTCTTCAGGGCGGGCGTAAACCCGCCCCGGCCTGCCCCGAGGGCGTGGCCCGGCCGCGTCCGTGTCTAGGCCAGCCCACTCCAGGGCGGGAAAAGGCGCGCCCCGGCTACGCCGCTTCGGGCATACCAGCCGAGACTCGCCTCCCGCCCAAGATGGCTTCCCGGGGGGATCGTGGTACTCTGCCATACGTTCGGGGGGACCGAATGGTCGCCCCTTTCCAAAAGTGTCCATGACTGAGTACCTTCTAAAGGACAGGGGCGTGTCCAGCCTCGGGTCGGAGTGTGAAAGATTGAAGTAAGTGGGGAAAGTTGATGGGGCTTTTAACCGGGGCCCAGAAACCCCTGCAGCACCCACAGGCTCCTCTGTGGGATGTTGCTGTTGGTAACTTAAAAGTAAAGACTAATTAAAATTGTGTGTAGATGCATTAATTCAATAAAAGCAGGTTGGTGGTTTCATGCAGTAATGCCAGCCACCCTATTGGGAGCCAGATACCTCCCCGAACAGAAGCAGCGTGGATCCAAAGTGTCCATGACTAAGTACCCTCTAAAGGAGGGGGGCGTGTCAAGCCTCAGCGTGTGAGCGGGAAAGATTGAAGTAAACGGGTAAAGTAAATGGGGTTTTTAACTGGAGCCCAGCAACCGCTGCATCACCCACAGGCTCACCTGTGGGATGTTGCTACTGGTAACTTAAAAGTAAAAACAAATTAAAATTGTGAAAAAAGCATAAAAATTATAAAAGCAGGTTGGTGGTACCATGCAGTAATGCCAGCCACACAATCAAGAGCCAGGCACCTGCCCAACCAGGAAGTACAAGAAAACTAAAACACATTCGCTTTTTCACTCTAGCATGCTCAGGAGGAGCAGCACGGATGCAAAGTGTCCATGACTAAGTACCCTCTAAAGGAGGGGGGCCTGTAAAGCCTTAGCGCATGAGCGGGAAAGATTTAATTAAACGGGGAAAGTAAATGGGGTTTTAACTGGGGCTCAGCAACCACTGCAGCACTCACAGGCTCACCTGTGAGATGTTGCTACTGGTAACTAAAAAGTCAAAACAAATTAAAATTGTGAAAAAACACATAAAATCAATAAAGCAGGTTGGTGGTACCATGCAGTAATACCAGCTACCCTATCAGGAGCCAGGCACCTCCCCAAACAGGAAGTACAAGGAAACTAAAACGCAGTTGTGTCTGCACTCTAGCATGGCCAAAAAGAGTGTCCATGACTAAGTACCCTCTAAAGAAGGGGAACGTGTCCAGCCTCAGTGTGGGAGCATAAAAGATTGAAGAAAATGAGGAAAGTAAATGGGGCTTTTAATTGGGGCCCAGCAACTCCTGCAGCACACACAGGCTACCCTGTGGGATGTTGCTATTGGTAACTTAAAAGTAAAAACAAATTATTTTTTGTGAAAGAATGCGTAAAATCAATCAAAGCAGTTTGGTGGTACCATGCAGTAATGCCAGCCACCCTATCGGGAGCCAGGCATCTCCCCAAACAGGAAGTACAAGGAAAGTAAAAGGCAGTCACGTCTGCACTCTAGCATGTTCAGGAGGAGCTGTGCGGATGCGAAGTGTCCATGACTAAGTACCCTCTAAAGGAGGGTAGGGGAGTGTCCAGCCTCGCCACGGGAGCATGGAAGATCGAAGTAAGCGGGGATAGTAAATGGGACTTTTAACTGGGGCCCAGCAACCCCTGCAGCACCCACAGGCTCCCCTATGGATTGTTGCTACTGGTAACTTAAAAGTAAAGCAAGGGTCAGTATGTGTGGTTTTCCTGGGAGAGTGAATGCGGCTTCATAGGGGAACTACACATGTATATATTTTTTAAATCAGCCCACAGGGGGTAGGCCGAGATCAGACCCTGGGTGGGGGCGATTGCGCCCCAAATGGGAAAAACTACCTTTTTAAAAGGAAATGTGCCACCCAGGGTGGCCCATTACCGCGAGTGCTGAACACCAGAGCAATCTCTCCGGAGGCCTAGTGGGTTTCATAAAGCAAACACAAGGAGATGATGGACGGAGAACTGAAACTTTTCAGACGCTCACCCTCAGTCATTTATCTGGGTTGAATCCATCATCGTTCTTTAGCTCACTTCACCACCCCAGTTCAGACCCAGCCATATTCAAATCAGTCTTGACCTTGTTCCTCATAGGAACAGTCCAGATGGATAGAGGTCTTCCCTGGACTGGAAACTAGCATCCTGGGGACGGTTTCGGGGTGACACCCCTCATCAGCCAGGCTAGCTTGAATCCAGTGGCAAAGTGAGCAAGGGATCCACGCCTGGGCATACCTTGGGTCAACAAAGCAAACACAAGGAGATGATTGACAGAGCGCTCTAGTGGGTTTCCTGGCAGTGGATCCTGCGTGCCCACGATCAAGTGCCAGGAAACAGTTTCAGAGAGGGAGACTCTCTTCTTTCCAATGAGGCTTCCCTGAAACGTGGGGAGAACATTTTGGGCCTCCTTTCCCCAACGGAGTGGAGAGAGCGCTTACCTGCTGCTTTGTCTGGCTCCGATGAAGAAAACTGTGATCTAGGCATGCCTCGCAGCACACTGATGTCACACATGTGTGGGGAGAGACACAGATGTGATTTTGCGACTCCCCCAACTTTTTAATCTACAACGAATCCTCCGGTGCTAGCACCGGAGGATCCTTTTAAACCTCCCTGTTGTCAGCCAATGGCCGACTGACGCACTTGGGAGGGTGTACGACTCATGCACTTAAGAGGTGAATTATTATTATTAGTAGTAGTAGTATCAGTGCCTGGATACGCTCACAGGTGACAAGCAGAGCTATACAAATCCACCTTGTATTACTATTATTATTATTCAGCATGTCCTCTCCTTTTACGAAGCCATTGACTTGAGGTGTGCAGGACGCTAAATTATAAAGTCTAATACAGTGTTTCAAGCTAAAAACGTTGCAAAAACTACCCACCAAAAAAAAAGGTTTGTGAGATTTTTCCGAAAAGAACATTTTGCGAAGTGAATTCTTTTGCAAAACACCGGTGACAAGATTTTGAAAAAAAATACATTTTCAGGAGAAAATCCACATGTGTACGATTGCCAATGTAAAGCATGTCATCGTTTGCAGCATAATGCCAGCACCGGATAAGTCGTATATCTCCATTCAAATATAGGTGGTGTAATATTTCAAAAGGAGACATCAGGAAATCAACCATATCTGATTCCAGCCATACTCCCCAAATTCCCTCATGCTGCACTCCCCGGTGAGTGCCCAGCCCTCCTAGCTAACTCATCATCCATAAAGATCCTTGATTCATTAGTGACCAGGAGGCCCTGAGGAGCCACTTCACCCTCTGTGTAATAGTCATAGCGTTTGATTTGATTATGTTTGAGGGTGGACAGATTTTCCTATTCCTTCTCGTCCCCATATGTAATTGATTAACTTATGTTCCTCTGATCCAAAAGTGAGGGAGTAGTGAGTATAAATTGTATAATAAATTCTAGACCTGTGGTTTTAGCTATTTTCAAAGGACAAATCGACATCACCGTCTGTGTGGGTCCTCTTTAGTGTTTAACCATCGCAATCATTCTTCCTTTCATTGTGCTTGCTTCCAGGGCCTCCTTTGGCCCTTTTAATATGGTTTCATTTATAGTTCCCTGTCTTGTCCATACACTGTGGAGAATGGTGCCTTGTTTCAGGGTTTATCAAAGCTTCTCTCTGTAGTATTATTGTGTACAACATTTGGATACATTTAGAGAATACATAGCGTTTCTGATATTGATTTAGTGACCCTGTCCATTCAATTGAAATCTTGTTCTCGATCCTCTAATATTTGTATATATTGTGTTTGTTCTGCCTAAAGGTGTTCACATTGCAGTTCACACTGATGTTTGAGGGCTGAGGATACCCAGTACAACGGGAGTGGCAGAGTGGTGAAATCAATGTAGTTCTGATACTTGTGTGGGGGGGGGGGGGGCGGGGCGGGGGGGGGGGGGGAGGGCAGTCATTAGGCTGCAAGCTCAGGACTTTTTTTCGTCGTTTTTCAAAGGACATGACCTCTATCTTACATGCCCTACTAAGCTGCGCGAACATTGTGACTGCAAACCTATTTCACACATTTGATATTTACAGGAGGCTTTCTTTTTGTCAGATTCGTCCACCTCGAGCTTTGCATTCCTGAAACATCTGCGTCCTTTCCACTTGAACAGACTCCCAGCGGATCCTCACTGAAGCTACTGTTGTAGCCATAATATTTTTGTCCTTTGACAGCCATCCTTTTGCTCAGAGCTTCATGCGAGGGTTTTATATCCTCCCTGCCCCTTTCTCTCGAGCGCCAGCATTTTATTTTCTGTCAAGTCAAACAGCCTCATTTTATTTGATCTCTTGACATTCTTTCAAACTGTCGAGAATTCACAAGGAGTTTGTTTTGCAAGCCAGCTGGAATTGTGACTTGTAACAAATCTCTGTGACATTTTCACTGATTCTTCTCAAGTTTACAGATTTATTTTCTAATATTGCCTTACACTTCTAAGCTATACCTGACCATGTGAGGCACAATTTTCCTACTACTTGGGTAGTCAAGTGCAAACATAGTGCCATCAGAGTGCCTACTCATCACTTTCTCAATCCTGTTTTAAACAAGCCTCCTTTTTAGGTCTTGCCTGCACTGCTTGTGAAATCTATTGTATTTAATATAAATCTTAAAAGCGCTTACATACTGCCTTTGCTTTAGATTGGTTGGTGTGCTTGCCATTTACTTTTACTTCTATTGGCTGTAGCACACTATTTCTTGTTGTTCCTCTTGTGTGTTTCTCTTATCAGTGTCCATGGCCCAAGTACTGTTTTCATCTGCTTTTGTGGAAGTCTTTTGTTTAGGTTTTGCCTTTGTTCCCATAATCTTGTTCATGTCTGCACGTATTTCAAGCATGTTTGTTTTCATTTTTTGTTTCTCCTCCTTCCTTTACCTAATCTCCCTGTGACTGCATTCATTTCAAGCGTTCTTGTCAGCTGCGTTATGGGTCACATGTCCATCAATGGTGGGGCTCCTTCTGCAGCAGCTGCTACATGACCGCCAGAAGACAGAGCTGTCTTTTTTAATTGTTTTTGCAATTTTGTCACAAACTCGACACAAAGGTATTGGAGCGCTACCATTTCATTTGCATGACAGCCGCAAACAGCACATCAATCAATCAATCAATCAAGGAATTTGTAAAGTGCGCTACTCACCTGTTAGGGTCTCAAGGTGCTGGGGGGGGTCGCTACTGCTCGAACAGCCAGGTCTTGAGTTGTTTCCTGAAGTGAGATGGTCCTGGGTCAGCCGGAGGTGGGTGGGGAGGGAATTCCATGCTTGGCTGCCAGATAGAAGAAGGATTTTCCTCCGGCGGCAGCTTTGCGAATTCGTGGGACGGTAGCGAGGGCGGGACTGGCGGAGCGGAGCTGGCGGGTTGGTGTGTAGAATGCGAGGCGGTTGTTGAGGTACATGGGGCCCACTTCGTGGAGAGCCTTGTGTGCGTGGGTGAGGAGTCGGAATGTGATTCTCTTGCTGACGGGGAGCCAGTGCAGATCTTTCAGATGGACAGAGATGTGGCTGTGGCGGGGAATGTCCAGGATGAGTCTTGCTGAGGCGTTCTGTATGCGCAGTAGTCGTTTCTGGAGCTTGGCTGTGGTTCCGGCATAGAGGGTGTTTCCGTAGTCCAGGCGGCTGGTGACAAGGGCCTGGATGACTGTCTTCCTGGTTGCGGTGAGGATACATCGGAAGATTTTCCGAAGCATGCGCAGGGTGTTGAAGCAGGATGACGAGACGGTGTTGACTTGCTTGGTCATCGTGAGGGAGGAGTCCAGGATGAAGCCCAGGTTGCGTGTGTGGTCTGTGGGTTTGGGGGCGGTGCCCAGGCAGGTGGCCTCCAGGAGTCGTCCCAGGCAGAGGGGGATGGTCCCAGAATGAGGACTTCCGTCTTGTCTGAGTTCAGTTTCAGACGGCTGAGCTTCATCCTTTCCGCAACGTCCTTCATTCCTTCCTGGAGGCTGGCTTTGGCGATGTGCGGGTCGTTGGTGAGGGAGAGGATCAGCTGGGTGTCGTCGGCGTAGGAGATGATGTTGAGGCTGTGTTTGCGTGTGATGGCTGCGAGGGAGCTCATGTAGCCGTTGAAGAGGGTGGGGCTAAGCGAGGATCCTTGTGGGACGCCGCAGATGACTTCGGTAGCTGCCGACCGGAACGGGGGGAGGCGGACTCGCTGTGTTCTTCCGGCGAGGAACGGGATGATCCACTCCAAGGCCGCGCCTTGGATTCTGGTGTCGCTGAGGCGTTGTATCAGGGTGTGGTGGCATACCGTGTCGAAGGCTGCAGAGAGATCCAGGAGAATGTGGGCGGTGGTTTCCCCGTTGTCGAGCATAGACCTGATGTCGTCCGTGGCTGCAATGAGGGCGGTCTCCGTGCTGTGGTTTGCTCGGAAACCGGACTGAGACTGGTCGAGGGATCCGTTTGTCTCGAAGAAGGCAGAGAGTTGTTTGTTGACCGTCTTCTCGATGACTTTGGCAGGAAAAGGGAGGAGCGAGATGGGAAGCAGAGTGGTCTACCAGAACGGAGCAGCAGTGTCTGAACAGAAGCAGTGCTTGGAGTGCCTTCCACTGCAGATGCTCCTTCATGTTCTAGGCTCGTGATCTGAAGTTAAACGGTAAAACGTTAATTGGTAGGTTCTTCTTCCATAGATGGAGCAGTTGTGTGATGAGCTGGGGTTGTGATGAGGTGCTGCACAACCTTCTGAAGGCCTAGTGCGAAGATGGACACAGAAAGAGACAGGTTTGTCTATAAGGTTAGTGTGGTTTTCGGGTTTATTATTTATGTGCCCTCAGATATTTCTAAGGGCCTTCCTACTAAAGTCTTGCTGCAGGAAGAGAATATAGCTTGCTACAATGCTTGCAATTACATTGCGTTCTGTAACAACTCGGTCGTTACAACAGCCGCAATGTTACAATGCGATGCCATTACTACGCAAGACATTGCAGTAGATGGTGCTGTAACATTAGGAATGTATAATTTACTATTCCAACTCCAGCCTACGCAGCAGTATGGAAGGTGTTGGAATAGTAAATTATACTATTCCTTATGTTAGAGAGCCATCTACTGCAAGTCGATGTAATGACTTCCGGAGTAATAGCATCGCGTTGTAAAGGCATTGCTGTCTAATTACTGCAATGTAAAGGTTGTTTCCCCAGGAAGACTGCAGTTACTTGCTGCTGCAGGCGGCATACAAAATGACATCTTTTCTGTCTGTGCAAGCACAATAGGATCTCCCCTCCCCTCTTGCCCCTAACTCAGCTCCACACCCCTCCCCCGGGAGCTCATGGGTTCCTCGCACACACATTTAATATCACCCCTGTCCGGTGACCGCACGTCCATAATTCTGGTGCAATGTCCATTTTCCATAATGAATCTTCTCACAGACAGCTTTTATCTGTAATTTGAAAGAGACTAAATGACAGCAAATTATGTGGCAACATTTGTCACCAAGCACCGCCCTGAGCTGTGGTCACTGTGCGCAAGCTGACCTGGGGTTGACTTATGTCAGTCAGCTAATCCTAATACTCAACATACTGCACTTTGTGCTAACTCCTTCTATTTGTTTGGCTTTAGGGTGTCTGTGCTCACATTTGTCTTTTAACTTCCTGCTTTTATTTATTTAATGCAGTTTTATATAGAGCAAACACAATCCAAAGGGTAAAAATCCTTCACAACAAATTTTTTATAACGAATACTATTACCCCGCATTCAATTATGACGCATGTTGTATTACAACTCTGTCTTTTACCCCGCATACCATTAGAACTAATCGCCGATTACCACGCATCTTTGACCATGCATAAGATACGTTTTTCATTACTTTTTTTAGAGATTAATTTATTAAAATATATATATTTAATGTAATGATTAATGTATTATTATTAATTTACATTTTGCAAATAAAACTTTCCCACGCTTTCGCATTGTAACTAATATGAAAAATTAACCTTTTTAATGTTTAAATATGAAAATGAAGGAAGCACTAACACGTTTAATACATTAGTTTACAGAGCATCTCAGGCCAGACCGGCTGCTAGAGAGATCTGTGTAGAGTTAAAAATGTATTTAGATAGTAACAGAGTAAAAAATTAAGGAGTATACGAAAGGAAATAAAGTGTATTGAATTTTAAAAATATATTTTTTGAAGATTTTTAAAAAGCATTAAATATTTAAAAATAAATGCAATTTTTACATTTAAAAAAATATATGCCATTTTGACATTAAATATTTTACAAAGACACATTAAAAAAACAGAGAGTCTGTATGTTTATTTGATGAAACTATTATACATGTCAAAATAGTTTCGTATATCTGCAAATGTCAGTTGGCAAAGACGTAAGCGTTTGTGTGAATCTTCGTTCAATTCAGAGACCGTCACAAGCAAGTTTAGACGGCATCCTGTAATTAAGTGAATAATATTTAAATGTTATCATATTTTCTGATGAATTTTTCAGTGTAGTATCATTCGTTGGTTTAATTTACGTGGTAAATGTACTTTTAATATTTTACATACGAATGTCGTTGTATTTAATTTGTTGTAATAACTTGCGGGATCATTGAATTTGTGTGGCGAAAAATGTTTTGTAATGGTATGCGGGGTGTTTGTTTGCGGGTAAAATAATATATTCGATCCAAAGGCATTGGAGCGCTTTAATGAGCGCCAGTTACAATACACAGGCCTGCTTGTTCAGGCCTAAACCGGCATATGAGGCAACTACTGGACCCAAAGGATGGGACCAGAATGGCTAAACCAGTTCTGCCTGACCATTGGAATGGCTTGTCAGTGACTCAAACAAGAGTCTTGGCCTCGGTCCCTCCCATCCTCCACAAATAACTTTGTCTTCTCTGTATTGTGCCTCTCTGTAAGGCCTTTCGTGTTTCTTCATTAGAGTTGGAAAATATTGACCTGCTCCCTGGAATTTGAATGGGTGTAGATTAATACTCACACACATTAATGGATGTGCAGTTAAGGCAAATACATATCATGCATGCAATGTGCCCTCTGTTAGCTGCAGACTGGATTAAATCGTTTTTAGTCAAAGGCCCACTGGACTCAATCATTATTATTTGCCAAATTAGTTCACAAGGGCATAGATGCATCAAGGTAAAATCCACTCGCAAAGGGGAAGATTCTCAGAATCTGCCCCTTTGCAACCAGTATTTTTGCATTTGGAATGCATCATCCCAAATGCAAAAATCGCAAATTAAGAAATCGCAATATTGCGAATACTTGCATTTAAGGAATCTCAAATTGAGATTCCTTAAATGCAATGCATTAAAGTTTAAAAAATAGCGATTTCGCTAATAGGGCTCGCAAATTACCATGAAGTTGAACTTCATGGTAATTTGCAAAAACGTTGAAAAATGCACTAAAGTGCATTTTTCAAAGTTTCATGTTGCGCACATACATGCCCTAAGGGCATGTGTGTGTGCAACATATGTGTACAGATCAATTTCAGGGGTGCACAGGGTGTCCTTTGGACACCTCTGCACCCTTGAAATCGCATTCTCAATTTGAGATTCGCTAGTTGCGATTCGCAAATTGAGAATGTCTTCCTATTCATTCCCATGGGCCTCTAGGCCCATAGGAATGAATAGGGAGGTATTACTTAATTGCGACTCGCAATTTGCGAGTCACAATTGAGGAATTTTAAGAAATCGCTATTTTTTTAGTGATTTCTTCATGCATTGCATTTTGCTATTCCTTAATAGCGAATCATTATTTTTCGCTATTAAGGAATAGCAAAATGGGTTCTTGATGCATCTGGGGGTAGAAGAAGAAAGGGATGTTACCGGGAGATACTGCTGTGGAAACATATTAAGAGAGAGAGGTAGAAAGAGTATATGTTTAAAGCAGATTTCCACCTAAATTAATTATTTTATGTTTTCTATAGCACCCACTAGGACATTTGAAATTCTGAGCCCTGTACACTGTTAAAAAGGGCAATTCATAACTCACTAAAAAATGTATTACAGGAAGGAAATAACATTGTCTGTGGGGTATGTTAGTAAGCAGCAAACTTTTCCACTGTCTGCTTCCTGTATCGCTTAGGTTTTGCCTGCACAGCGCTTACACTGGCTCGGCTTGTTTCGTTTGCCCTCCACCCTTCACCTAATCTACCCGGAGCTGCACCCATTTCGAGCGTGCTTGTCGGCTGCATGTTTTTAGTTCTTTGTCCTACATCCTTTACTGAACCTCTCCGCTTTATAGCACCACCAGTAAAATAAGCAATATATCGCCTCCCTCATCAAACAAGTCATAACACTTTTACGGAGTTTCAGTAATTTATATTGCACAAATGTTCACCAAGCTAAAACTTACAACAAAACAACGTATTATTATTCACATAGGCGACACCTAATGCATTTACAAATGTTTGATAGTCTGTATGTTCACTATAGCAGATACTGTTGGCAATGATTCCCTGCGGGGTCTCAATTATAGGTGTTTGTTTCATGCATGGCAGCCTTTTGCTGCACTCCGAATGTAATCCGAGCGTGCCTGTGTTGCCTCCCACTTGGGCTCAGGTTTTTTTAGATTGATGAATCACAAAGTAATTGAAGGGATTATTGGCGTATTAAGCGGCGTAGAGTCAGAGGCTCTCTTCTAAAGGCACAGGTTGATGGTCAAGCCCACCAAAAGGGAGTCAGTGGGCGCGAGGGGGTCGTTGGGAGACGTGTCTTTATTTCCTAGGACCCGCTCTTTGCGAAGGCCAGGCGCTTGGTACTACAACACGCATTTATAAATTTTGAAACCGAGCTACAATATATATTATAGATGGGGCATCTAACATGACTATTACCACCAGATGGCGCTAGATATGCTGCAATAGCCATGTTTTCTCTTCCTATTTGGGCCATTCATTGTAAACATTTTACGAGGTCCTCGTCCTATGAAGAGATTGAATAATAACTACCCTGTCATAGTGATGCTAGTTTCAATCCTATTTATATATGTGCAAGTAGGGCATGTCTACACTGAACTACAGTAGTAGGAGCTGCAGTGAGAAAATGTGTGATTTTGACTCACTTCTGGGTCTGCACTGCAGAGCCCTAAAGTAACCTATAGGAACACGAAGGCCAATTAGAAGTAGCCAGCAGTAGCTCGTGCACCTACCTGGCTCTTCCCTTGCTGGCCCCGGTCTCCAAGAACATGAAGCCATCAGCAGGATCAGTAACAGGTACAAAAAGTAAACAAAAAAGCCATGTTTACATTTTCCAATTTTCCACTCTTAGATTTCCCACTAGTCCTCCATCAGCAAGTGGGAGGTTACAGATTGACCCGGGGTGAGCCAAGTAAATGTAAATGCGTTGTATTTTGAATGGACATCTTAGTACATGCAGTGTTACACAACACTCACTAACATCCTCACAGGTCACAGCCCAACAATGCACTACAATTTAGGCAACTAGTGCTGGAAGTAAGGGTGGGAGTGGGGGAGGGGTGCTCCAGCACTGCCATAAATCCTTGATGCATTTTCGATGGAGACTTGTTAATGAACAGGCCTTTATTTAGTAGCCCTGAAGCATTCCCTGTGCGTTCAAGTACAAATTGTCACTTTACAAAGTGCAGCTAGTTATTTTATTTTAACTCGTGACATTCTTGCTGGGGTACAGTGAAATGAAAAGGCCATTGTAAACACATACATAAACAGACAAGTGCTTGATGTACAAAGTAACATGCACGTGTCCTAATACATATCGTCAGGTGATGTCTATGAGCACCACCCCCACTCTTTGGAACATTGTTCCAGCTTCACTCACTTGTATTTCCTCATGTTCCTTTTATGCTTAAATGGACTTTCCTTAGGACCTTTTCTAGTACATTAGCTCCTGCAGGTACAGATATAACATGAGACTTTGCACTAGAGACGATCTAATGATAGAAAAAGCAATTGGGTCGAAAAGCCCAAATCCTAGAGGTTTCACAATTCTGCACATTAACACACTATGAAAAGAGTAAAATAAATGCAATTGGACACTGTTATACCCGCTGCTCAGCCTGTGTGTCTGTGGAGTGGAATGTTGGTGTGAGAGCTAATTGTGGAATGTTGGATGCGAGAGAATGTCATTTGGAGGAAGGGCTGAGCAGCAGGGAGGCTGCTCCTGGTGGGCTCTGCATCGGAAGGGAGCATGGATTTTGTTTTTTTGTATGGTAAAGGGACAAGTGGTGAGCGTTAGAGTTGCTGGATTGCGTGACCTGTTTCCTTCTCCCAAATATTTATATTTTGCTATTTTGTATACATGTTTATCGCCATCTACACGTATTGCTTATTGTCCCTCTCTTGCATGCAATTAATATTGTCACCTTATGCATGCACCTATTTTATTATGTTTCTTTTGCAGTTTATTTTCATTTATATTAAGAAAGAGAGATGTGTTATACCTGCTGCTCAGCCTGTGTGTCTGTGGAGTCGAATGTTAGTATGAGAGCTGGTTGTGGAATGTTGGATGAAAGAGAGTGTAGGTTGGAGCAGTGCTTAATTTGAGCAGGTGCTTTCAGGTGTTCAGCGCCTGCACTTCTTTCGCACGGCTACAATTTCTGAACCTACAGGTGGCGCTCTCAATATTAATTGTTCAATTCAAAATAAAAAGAATACCATACATTGCATGGTGACTGGCTGGTAAATATTCATAGGCAGGCAGGCATGATTGTGTATCACCACATTAGTGATGATGTCCTCACGCTGATCACAAATTCAAGAAGTCATTGACAAACTATGGCATGCATTCTATTCCCCTAGTCTTCTGCACCCTGCCACTGCCTGAGCCTAAACCTCCCATTGGATAATTGTAGCTGGGGGCTGGCTCATGACAGAGTTGAGGCAAGAAAGCTGCAAGAGCACATTTGGAACTTGGGAGTGAGGGCTCTTGAGGAAGAATAAATGAAAGTAAGTGTGGATTTTCCACTTGTTGCATAGCCAAAGTATCATATCCGGCAGCCCTGCATTGCTGCTATCCTCAATTTGCTCGATGTGGCTGTGGCCCAACACAACTTTTGTGCACCATGGCATCACCAGTAGAATCTGTGCACTGCACCCCAGCATGGTAATTGCTGAGCGTGAGTGAGTCCAGTAGGCACCACAGCCATACTTACCGGCATTGGCAGCATTACTGCTGGAGACAATGCCTGTGCTGTAGCAGGCAGGATCACCGCAAGCTGAGCAGTGGATGCTGATGCCGTCGTCATCCCTAGACCTACTAATTACAGGCAGCACTGCAGTGACATGACCTGCTGTGCTAAAGCAGCCTCCTGTTCTGCAATAAACCCAGTCATACCACACTGATTAATATATGCAAAAAAGCATTTTCATTTGGTGAACATTTTGATTTTGCACTCTGTGTAGGTAAGAAAGTAAAACACGTCATCTTCCGCTTCTTTAGGAATGACAATAGGAAAACGCAGAGTTCAAAATAGCAGGGACATGTATAGGCTGACGACAGGGGTCACAGGCAGCAGCAGTGTTAGAGATGAGAGACAGAAAGAGTACAGAGGAGTAGAAACAAGAGAGGAGAGAGATAAAACGGAGCAAAGTAGAAAAAAAGGATAGTGATAGTGATTGGAATTTCTATAGCGCACTATCACACCGAGGAGCATCTTGGTGCTTTTTTGGCTTGTGTATTCCAGGTGGTGGGAGATGTAATACCCACAGAGACATTTGGATCTTAAAGCAGGGTTTTGCAGGTTGTGTCTGCTAAATTGTAAATCCAAGTTTTAAGGGATTTCCTGAATTTACTCTCACAGGAAATTTCACGAATTTGGTGAGGGAGTTTATTCCAGGCTTTAGCTCCTCTAACCGCTAGGGATTTTCCTCCTCTCGTGACAAGCCGGAACTTTGGGATGACCATCAGATTGGCCGTTGCTGATCTCAGTTGTCAGCGGGGGTGATAGCGATTGAAGTTTTTAGACAGATATGTTGAACCTCGATTATGGAATACTATAAAGGTAATTATCAGGACCTTGAACAGGATCCGCTTTAGTATGGGGAGCCAGTGAAGTGTATTGAGAGCTGCAGAGGCTGAGGACTTTCTTGGCATTTTAAGCACTAATCTTGCCGCAGCATGTTGAACCATTTGCAGCTTATGTAGGGCTGCTTTGTTTACCCCGGCATACAAACTGTTGCAATAATCCAACTTGGATGTAACTAATGCCACCGCTACCGTTTGTCTGGCCGATAGAGGAGAGCAAATCAGATACAAAGAGAAAGCAGTCATGGTGTGAAGAAAAGAGCATTAGGAAGAGAGAAAATAGAATGAAAGAATGTGAAGGATAGGACAGAGGAAAAAAAGCAGACACATTTTAAAATGGAGACACAGCTAATCACTGCTAGAGAGTGATAGTAAAGAGCCAAGATCGAGGGGAGAGAGAGCAGAGCATGGATAAAAGTGAAGAGAAAAAAGGGCAGGGCTAAAATGAATAGAGGGCAAATTAGAAATACAGGGTGTGACAAAGGTGACAGAAAACAATTAGAGAGGTGAGAGGATAGACTCTTAGAGCAAAGACTTAGAGGACAGACAACAGATCAAGGTTAGAAGATAGAGACTGAGGCAGTGAGAGTGTTGAAAGTGGGGCTCACCGGAGGAAGACGTGAGCGGTGGCCTCCTTGACAAAATTTTCAGCACCTGCACTTCTTTATTTACAAATTAAGCACTGGGTTGGAGGAAGGGCTGAGCAGCAGGGCGTCTGCTCCTGCTGTGGCTCTGCATTACATCTTAACTTGGAATAAATGTACATAAAGAAACTACTTGGACTGGACCTACTTATTTTCAACAAACACCCTTAGGGTCAGCGTACAACAGTGCTTTAAGCTTCATAATTTTTTTAGCTTTTTGGATGTTTAAGATTTTTATATGGACTGGCTAGGTGTAAACATACCCTACAAAGGCATAGAGGGTGTTTTAGAGCCTAAGCCATTTCTAAGTCCACACTAGGAATATGCTTACATGTGTAAAATCTATAGTGGTACTAAATGTTTCTGGACCGTACTTACATGTGTAAAAGCTAAAGTGCTAATAAATGTTTCTCTGTCCAAAACATGCTGTGTCCATATTGGCGAACCATTATGATCATCAAGAAAACATATTGAGTACTACAAACTCAAGGGTTTACGAGTATTCCGTGGGGTTAGTCTTGAAGAAAATCAGTAATTATTTGATGCCCATCTTAAAGGGTAGATACGGCTCCATCAAACAAAATTATGTTTTTTAATGACACTGTTAGAAATGGGGTCTATAGTTGGCAATGGTTTGCACCTTTGTCCAAGTAGGGACCCTTCTTCCAAAGGCAACTCTGTCCACCAGGACAGGAATCCACAGTGGCCACTGACAGTTGTCAGTTACGAGACCCAGGCCTTATGTCTCTCAGGGCTCTCTTTCTGATGTGGCGTCAGAGAGTGAGGGCGATAGCCCCTCGTGCCTGGCACCCCTTGCCCACTCTCCATCCTGTCAGGTCAGGGACAGTATCCTGACACTGGCCCACAAGCCCAGGGTCTGTACCCGACGGCTGGACAGGAGACTGGGGTAGACTCTCCTACACCCGGTCCTTCTTCCTGGGACTCTACACCCTCCGACCAGGAGTAGTATCCCCAGTCACCAGACTTGTCAGGGCTGGATTGTACACAAGGAGAAAGTTCTAGAGTATCTATCTGAATTAAGAATCTGCAATGCAATTGTGGTTATTAATGTTCAACATTTGATTCAATGCCTTTTAGACTCCCCATTTGACTCTTGTTTCGATTATTGTTTTGGGTTCTGGTTATTATTCCTGTATATGATTATTGCATGTACTCCCCTTATCGCTCTATGTTCCATCGCATAGCCCATTCCTACTCGTGCACTGAGGTTATATTGAGCTGTTATTTTTGTACTAGTTGATTCAATGTCCATGAGATTCCCCATTTTAGACTAATGTTCTGATTTGTTACCTTTGCCTCCAATTGTAAAGCGCTCTGATATCCTTGTGGATCAAGTCTGCGCTATATAAAACTTTATAAATAAATAAATAAATAAATCTGTGGCAGGTGTTCTGCACAATGTTCCCACCAGTTCAGGGGTGCTATCCTGCAACTGGGATACCAGCCTAGCGTTGTTACCCTGAGGCTGAACAAAGGACTAGGATAGGCTCTCCCACACTCTGTCCTCCTCCTGCCTGGGGCTGTGCACCATCCCAGCAGGAGAAGTACCGCCAGATTCCAGAATTGCCAGGGCACTTGTGGCAGGTGTCCTGCACAATACTCCCACCAGTTCAGTTGTGCTATCCTGACTCTGGTGTCCCAGCCTAGGGTCTGTACTCTTAGGCTGGGCAGAGGTCAGGGGTGAGGCTGCCCTGGGGACCTACACCCTCCTACCTGGAGCGATGCCCCCCAGAAGACAAACCGGTAGGGGACACACTGAACCTGGCCTTCCAACCCAGGGTCTGTACCCTTAGGCTGGACATGTACTTGGCAATACAGGACTTCCGGGGTAGTACACCAACCCCCCCACCCAAAGGAAACACCCACCTTGCAGGTCTCCAATGCAAAAAGAAAAATTGATGAACAGAATGCAGAAAAATGCCATACATTCACCCAAGTACAGAGATCTGGGCTTAAAGCCATCGTTTTTTGTCACCATGCCATTCAAGTTTGGACCCAGCTATATGCAAATCAGTCTTGACCATGTAGCCAATGGGAACAGTGCAGCCTGAACTGCCAGGCTAGGTCCTCCCTGGACTGGAAACAAGCATCCTAGGACAGGTTTCGGGCTTTCAGCCCTCATCTGCCAGGATAGCTTGACTCCAGTAGCATGTAGAGCAAGGGACCCACGTCTGGTCATACCTGCCCCACTCGGGGTGACAAATGCAAAAAGAACAATTGATGAACAGAATGCAGAACAATGTCATACATTCACCCCAGTACAGAGATCTGGGCCTAAAGCCATCGTTTTTTTGCTCACCAACCATTCCATTCAAGTTTGGACCCAGCCATATGCAAATCACTCTTGACCCTGTACCCAATGGGAACAGCCCAGCCCGAACTGGCAGGCTAAGTCCTCCCTGGACTGGAAACAAGCATCCTAGGACTGGTTGTTTCAGGCTTTCAGCCCTCCTAAGCCAGGATAGCTTGACTCCAGTGGCAAGGAGAGCACTGGACCCACGTCTGGGCATACCCGTCCCACTAGGGGGGAAAAATGCAAAAAGAGCAATTGATGGACAGCATAAAGAACAATGTCATACATTCACCCCAGTACAGAGATCTGGGCCTAAATCCATCATTTTTTTGCTCACCATGCCATTCAAGTTTGGACCCAGCCATATGCTAATCAGTCTTGACCCTGTGCCCAGTGGTAACAGTCCAGCCCGAACTGCCAGGCTAGGTCCTGCCTGGACTGGAAACAAGCATCCTAGGACCGGTTTTGGGCTTTCAGCCCTCATCAGCCAGGATAGCTTGACTCTAGTGGCATGGAGAGGACGAGACCAACGTCTGGGCATACCCTTCCCACTCGAGGTGGCAAATGCAAAAAGAACCATTGATGGAAAGAATTCAGAACAATTTCATACATTCACCCCAGTACAGAGATCTGGGCCTAAATCCATAGTTTTTTTGCTCACCATGCCATTTGAGTTTGGACCCAGCCATATGCAAATCAGTTTTGATCCTGTACCCAATGGGATCAGTCCAGCCAGAACTGCCAGGCTAGGTCCTCCCTGGACTGGAAACAAGCATCCTAGGACCGGTTTCAGGCTTTCAGCCCTCATCAGCCAGGATAGCTTGACTCCAGTGGCATGTAGAGCAAGGGACCCACATCTGAGCATTCCCGCCCCACTCGGGGTGACAAATGCAAAAATATCCATTGATGGACAGAATGCAGAACAATGTCATACATTCACCCCAGTACAGAGATCTGGGCCTAAATCCATTGTTTTTTGCTCACCATGCCATTCAAGGTTGGACCCAGCTGTAACACTATTGCAGGTCTCCCGTCTCCTGTCGACTTGACAGAACCTGAAGACCACCCAGGCCAGAAATGGTCAGCCCTGGGGTGCTCTGACTTCAGAGCAGGTAACCCCTGACCCACTGGTCCTTCCACTGCAGACTGCATCCCCCCTCACTCCTCTCTCTGGACTCATGCACCCTCTCAACTGGAGAGGGGCCACCAGACACCAGAACTGGTGTGACACTTATTACAGCTGCCACCACCAGCTCACCTGACACCTTGGGACCACCCTCAGGAAATGGCCCCCCGGTACAGACCTGGCCCCCCTCCTGGTGTTCCCTCATGGAACCAACCAAGCCTTGAGACTGGGTTTCTGGCACCTGTGGACACAGCCCACTCCCACTCCTTCTCCTCTAAGACAGGACATGGGACCCTACACCCCTCCCACAACTCTGGGACCTATGTGGGCTACCACAACCCTCCCCTTCCTCACTTGGTCGGGGAAAACCTGAGCCACCACCACAGGATCAAACCCAGATGCTTCTTCAGACCCTGAGGAATCAATCTAAAGGTCTGCCTCCAGTGCGAGCTCCCTGGGGTCAGAGAACTCACACTCCACCAGGTCTTGGCATATCTCTGGAAAACAGGGACTTGAAAAATGCTCTCCAACACATTAATCAAACAACCCCACACAGGTGTTAACCAAGCTACTCTTTACCTCACCATCCAGAGCCTCACACAAGTACCCCACATCACTCTCTAATGAGATTGGCAAGGCAGTGTCTGAATGTCTCTGTCACTCAAGCCATACTCTTCTGGGTGGTCTCCACACTGTATCATAGTGGAACCCCTCTCCCTGCACCTCTCATCTATAGTCAGTAGAGTGTCCCTCCCATCACTAGGAATATGATCCCCTGGGCCTGTTCCCCGATCCAATTCAGGGACACTGCACACCACTAGAGCTACCTCATAAACCTGAACCCCCTGGTGTATGTCAACCGCCTCCTTCAAGTTAGTTGCCACATCTCTGGGTGTGTGTAATTTTCTCTCAGCACTAAATAACACCTTTTTGCTGCTACCATCTGGGCTGGACTCCAACTCCAGCCCAGCCAAGCTCAATTCATGAGCTACATATATTTCTTGTTCAGCTAAGGCTCACTTGATCTCCTCACCCTCCCGGTCTATCTGCCTCAGCCTACGGTCTAGAGCACAAATCCAGTTCCTCTTCTCACAAACCAATCTTTCCCATAATGTTTCTTCCTCAGGGCCACTGCCCTCTTGCTATTCTGGTTGGGTATCCTCCCCCTCAGATTCCTCCTTAGAGTCATCTGATAATGTTGCCCCCCATAGTTATGCAGGGCTGCCTCAAGATCCTGCCTTGTGGATCTCCCCTTCACAGGTAGCCCCCTTTCTTGCAAAAAACTTTCAGTTCCCTCATCTTGTAGATGTGCAGGTGCCAAAAGTTAGTTTCCATTTTGAAAAGGCCAAACAGATGCAAGAACTAATCAGCGTTCCAACAACCAAATTCCAAAGGGAAATGGGGAAAAATAGTATGCGTTGCGTAATGGTCCGCACATACTAGTAGTGTACACCAATCACTGTATATTAGGCACAAATGCAAGTCCTAATCCTCAATGCAGACCATCAATGTTGGAAATGGTGGTCTCTAGTTGGCAATAGTTTGCATCTTTGTCCACGTAGGGACCCAAAAATGGGTGCAGATACATCGCGCTTCTAATAGTCGATCCTCTTTTCCAGCTCCCAACAAAAGGAATAGCCTCCAGAGGCCCAACTCAGCAGCAGGCACCTCTTGGCAGGTCAGAACTCCCGACAAGGAAGTTCAGGGGAGCCGGTGGTGAAGTCTTTGTGTCCCTGAGACTTCAGAACAGGAGGCAAGCTCTACTTCAAGCCCTTGTAGATCTTCTTCAAGCAGGAAACACAGCGCACAGCAACGTCTTTATCCTCTCCTTGGCAGAAACAGCCACTGTAGGCCAACCCCAGACAGCACACAACAGAGGGCAGTACTTCTCCTTCCGTTTTCCCAGCCCTTCTCCTTGGCAGAAGTTCCTCTGCCAAGAACTAATCTAAAGTTCTGGGATCTGGGCCCCAAAATTTATATTGGAGTTTTCTCTGATCTCTGGTGGCAGAGAGTTCCTGTGCTTAGTCCAAACCAGTTCTGTCCTCTCAGGAGGTGGAGACATCATTGTATAAGGCAGACCAACCCCATTCAGGTGCAAGGAAATCTCCTCTCCCTACTCTAAATGTAGCCCAGGTCTATTCAGCCCAGCCCTGACTCATTCGGGATAGGCAGAACACACATCAACCCCCCCAGAGGCCGTCTAAGAGAATGCACATCCCCAGCCTCATTCACTCCAAAGCCAGACAGTCAATCCACAAACTAGCAGAGGCACCCAGGATGGCTAAGCAAGAAAATATCCACTTTCTAAAAGTGGTGTTTTCAAACCCACATTATAAAAATCATCTTTACTAAAAGATGCATTTTTATATTGAGTTCAAGCATACTAAACTCCATCTTCCTACCTTGTCCCAATGGGAGGGTATACTTATAAGATGTTATAAATAAACTCCCATTCTAGCCTTTGGGACAGATAGCCCTTACATAGTGAACAACAAATTACACTGTAGTTCACTATCAGGACATGTCACACACACCAGGACATGTCTCACCTTTCATATACACTGCACCCTGCCCACAGGGGTACCTTGGGTCTACCTTAGGGCTGACTTAAATGTAAGAAAAGGGATGTTTAGGGCCTTGCAAGTGGGTGCACCTGCCAGGATCAACATGGTGGTACCAAACTGCTCACAGACACTGTAGTGGCAGGTCTGAGAACCTTTTGCAAGGATTGGTGTGCGGGTGGCACAATCAGTGCTGCAGGCCCACTAGCAGCATTTGACTCACAGGCCCTGGGCACACGCAGTGCACTGTACTAGTGACTTAGTAGTAAGTCAAATACGTCAATCATGGAAACACCAATCCATAATATCAATTTACACAGAGTGCATATGCACTTTAGCACTGATCAGCAGTGGTAAAGTGCACAGAGTCCTAAAACAAACAAAAACAGAGTCAAAAACAGGAGGCCAAAAAGCAAAAATGTCTAGGGGTAAACCACCTGAAAAAGCCAGGTCGAACAGACACTAATAAGACAATTACAATAATCAGTTTAATAGGCAATGATACTTTTGCAACTGAATCCATATGCTTTTTAACAAGGAACATATCTGAAGCATTTAACATTTTTGTTCAGGTGCAGCTAAGCAGCCAATCACTTTAAGTTGATAGTAATTTAGCTTATTTTTGAAAGGGTATGTCCTTTATGGAAGATAAGAAACGTAATTTTGGCCTAATTTAGGGTCGGCCATATATTAGACGCCTATGCCTGAATAGTAGTAAAGGTAAATTGAAAAAAACTGTCTCTTACTTTGAAGAGTGCAAAAGTTTGACGAAGACTTGCCTATCATCAGCAACCATATGAAATGGCACAGCCTGACCAATCAGGAGCGGGTCAAAAAGCATCTTCTAGTGCTGCAAAGCTCACAACCTGGTTTCGAGCGTTGTCATATGTGGGCCCCAGGATTTACAGATAGCCCAGGTTTTTACAGCAATGTCTTTTTCTAACTTCTACAGAACCAAGTGAGTGATAACATGGTAGTACCGCATATGTTCTCCCTTTCCAAACTAGGGCATTCTTAATTGGGTGGCTTTCCTCACACAAATTTTGCGAGGATTTTCCACCGAAATCGGTGCAGTAAAATATAACGGATAACATTGAAATGAGCACCCACTGAGAGAGAAACTGCACGCAAACACTACTTGAAGCAGATTTCCTATGTTGTATGTCACGGAGAACGAGGGCCTAAGTCAAATGGACACACCCTAAAGTGTAAAGTGTACAGGATAACTAACATTGCCATCTCCTTTTAAATTGTTCCATTATGATGGTAGAGACTTTTGATGTTTTTCAACCCTTTTAAAGGCATCCTGCTTCCCCCTTTATAGATGTTCTCGCTGGATCACAAAAGGGCCATATCAATATTCAAATTCACATGCATCGCTGTCTGTCCTTCCAGTTCATTTCCTGTTCCTCGCTGGTGCACTTCTGTTGAGATTCACAATAAACACATTGCTCATTCACGTGGTCAGAGCCTATTAATTGTGGGTTCTGAAGCAAATCTACTGCTAGCATGTGACTTGTCCAAAGCAAATCCCAGCACAATGGAAACACATTCAGAAGGATTACCATGACCCTGGTCGCTTCAGCAGACGCCAAACAGGATTTGTCTTCTGCTCGTGAATTACCTCAGCATGTGATGCTTACAGGCCACTAAGTACGGGCCGTCTGGGGTGGGTTTATGTCTGGTTTCCTGTGAATTCCATGGTCAGCTTTCTTTTCATCAATGTATGTTATGATGTGCAGCCTTCAGTAAGAGGTCAACAGGTACAGCAGGTCTTAGAACTACCTCCAGCACAGACCCACATGCATGGGCGTGCTCATGCATACAGTAAACATAATCGCTTCAAGAGGGAGAAATGCTTAGATGACTTGTGCAGCCATTGTGTTTGTTTTCAACAACTGTACCATAAACTTTGTATTGCTTTTGATTTAAAATGTGATTTTTTTTAAAGACTCTTTCATTTCGCTTAAAGGATATTGATCACAGTTGTTCTGTTACCAGTTTAGATCAAGCGTGGGCATCTTCCTAGTCCTCATTTTTGCATCTTGTCCTGGAACTGCTTTACAAACTTACAAAGATATAACGTTTAGGTCTTGCCCAGGGATAGGCTGTCTTGCTAACCTCGTGTTTTTCAAACAAATCACATTAAAAAATATATAAATACATACAGGGACTTTGGGTCAGCCATCTTCATCGGTCCGTTCAAGTGTGATACACAATTTGCTGCCACTTCTACCGCCAGAGACAGTATGATGCAATGGGTTTGTCTATTCCATCCGTTGAATGCCCACCGCGGTGAGTTGCTCAGTGGTTTCCTCTTCTCATGTCCACATACACTTAAAAAGAAGTGCACGCCAGTGCCGGTGTGCCGGGGATACCGAAGCACTTCTTTATTTTTCTATTTGTTGAATGTTTGCATTTTTTGTGTGCATATTGCTTATATTTGTCCAAAAGAATTAGTAAAATTGTTCTCTTTCCAGGGAAATGCATAAGAAGTTTGCCATTACTTGTTTTCTGGAAAGAAGAGACACAAGTAGGAAGGAGGCAGAACCATCTTAAGCTTTCTTCTTGCCTTAGGGTACAGACCTATTTATTGCCCCCTAAAGAGAGCACATTTAGATTAAAAATGATATTACACTGAAATGCAAGGAAAACTGCAAGGTCAGCTCAAATACAAAAAGGAAAGTCTTGCATTGCACATATTTAGGAGTGTTGATACATTCAATCGATTTTAGTATATTTCCGCTCTTTCATCAAACTTTATGTGAACCATATATTTTATAAGTTTATGGAATAATCCAAACATTATTTAGACAGATTTGTTTGCTCAGGTTTATTTATTTTTTAAGTGTGTACTGCAGATATTAATTTCTTTGTGGCCCTATATTACCAGAGCCAATGACATGCAGACGTTGTGCTTGGTTACACCGATAAGGCTGTAAGTTTGTTATTGCATGAGTACAAAGAGTTCATATGATTATACATTCATCATCTACATTGTGATATATACAGAGGTTGTAAGGTGCAACTAGAAGCACTGTGTCAAATAGTAGCTAACAATGGAAGTTTACAATATCGGCCTGCATTGAACCATTCCAAAATTCTCACTTTTCAGCAGGGAGGTATTTTATTAAAATGTGTTCATCAGTGTTACATAATTGGGACAGCTTTAAACTTTACAGGATCATTAAGGATTAGTAGGGGCAGAACATGACATTCCCTCCTCCCCCACTTCTCACCTTTCCTCCCCATTGTGCCCAAGAACTCTCACAGTCAGGTTATGTTGTCCACGGCGTAGCTTTTTATTCACATTAAACCATGCAATTTACCACAAACCAATACTTAGAGTAAACATATTCTACTTGGATATATAAAGTTATACACTGCATCACACTTTATCGTCATCTGCATGTCAAAGTCAGTGAGGAACTCCGCCATCACTTTGGCCGCTTGCGGCCACCATGCCCTGAATTCTGCCAACTTAGATCGAGACAAAGCATCTGCCACTGCATTATCCACACCAGGTACATGCTTGGCAGAAAAATGCACAGTATGCAAGAGACACATGCGTATAATAGTCTTCAGCAACCGCAGCACCCGGGGAACATCCTTTTCAACGCAACTTTTACAACTCATGCCTTTACATCGCAAGTTTTACAACGCATGTCATTACAACGCCTTGCGCTGGGGGGCGCTCTAGGATAGGGAATAGATTCCATTTTTTCTATCCAACACCTTCCCTACTATCCACAGGGACAGGAGTTGGAATAGTAAATTAAACTATTCACTATCCAGCACCCCTCAACGCTATGCGTTTTAACAGCATGCGTTGTAAAACTTGCGATGTAAAGGCATGCGTAGTAAAAGCATGCGTTGTAATGTCATGCAACCGCAGCACCCAAAGGCATTTCGCGCTTTGATTATTAATTGCCATAAATGCTGACATGCCGTCAGACCAAAATATTACCCTGGTGTTCGCTATTGCTGCCCCCAAAATGTGCAACAATTCCTCCAGAAAGGTAACGTTGCGTGTGATCCCAGAGGCAAACCATTCCCCCGGCCAATGCTTCATGCACTATCTGGAGCCCAAGATCGCTCCAAACCCAAAGTTGCCCGCCGCGTCTGTGTACAGGGCTACCTCCCTGTTGCTCTGTGCTGGTTGCTGCGACAATAGTGTTCCATTGAAATTATCTAGGAACCTCCTCCACGTCTCCAAGTCCTCTTTGACCTCTGCCGACAATCTTATGTGGTGGTGCTTTGTCTGTAGGCCGGTCATTGCTTGCGCTATATTCTTTGAAAAGACTCTCCCCATGGCAATCGCTCTCAAGGAGAAGTTCAATTGCCCTACCAATACCTGCAGCTGATACAGCATAACCTTCTGGGCCGATATGCAAGTGTTAACCCCATCCCTGAATGCCCTCACCTTCACCTGTGGCAGACCTACACTCCCCTACTATTAAGTCTATCTCAATCCCAAGGAAGCACAAACATGTGGTGGGGCCCTCCATTGTATCCTCTGCCAATGGAACCCCCAAGGCCTGTGCCAGCTGCCCGAAGCCCTGCAGGGCACTTCCACATGCCCAGTCCCCAGGGGACCCATGAACAAGAAGTCATCAAGGTAATGCACCACATCCTCCAATGCCACCAAATTCCTCACTGCCCATTCCAGGAATCGGCTGAAAGTCTCAAACACCGAACACGCAATGGAACACCCCAAGCGCATGCACAAGTCAAGGAAGCACTGCGCCCTCAAAGGTGAAACCTAGCAAGCAAGTCCCTACCGGGTGGACGGGTAGAAGGCAGAAAGCCGCTTCTATGTCTGACTTGGCCATCAGGGCCCCCTTGCCTAATCTCTGCAGTTTTGCAATGGCTTTGTCAAAGGTGGTGTATCGCACTGTGCACAGTGTCTGGTCTAACCCATCATTTACTTATAACCCAGCAGGGTAAGAGAGGTTGTGAATTAAATTGAATTTTCCTGCTCTTTCTTTCGGACCAGCCCTAGAGGCGAACAACTCAAGGACGCACATGGTGGGGAACTAAAGTGCCCTGCCACCCTCCCCACCCGCACCTCCTTCATAATCTTTTCCAGTACCAGCTCATGCTGCTGCAGAACTGACAATTGATACTTGGGTGGGACTGATGTTGGGGGTGCGTGGGATGGAATGTGAAACCCGTCCTTGAAACCATAGCACAGCATGTCCGCGTCCTTGCTATTGTTATATTTGCTGAGCAGATGCATGAGAATGTGAAGGCGAATTGGGGAAAGGAGCTTTGCAGTATTAATTGGGCTCTTGGCTCTTAGGGGTTGTTGGCTCTCTCGGTTTCCACTTCTTTTTAAAACACTTAACGTCTGGGTGGCCTTGTCCCCCACAGACAGAGCAAATGTGCTTAAACTCACATGCCATCCCCTTGCCACATTCCTTCTTGTTGTAATGCCAGCAGGCCAGTTATTTATCTCCCCAACTCCTGTCAAAGTGAAAAGACTGCACCGCCCTCCCAGATCTGTGAGACATATTAAACACTGCATGCCAAATATTGATCTCTCTCTGGTCCCATGCTATTTCTGGCCTATCTGCCTTCATGTGCCTAAACTTAGTGTCATACTGCATCCACGCACACCCTTGGAACTCAGAAGCTGTCCCATAATTAATGACATGTACCCAATGTCTCAATTGAGGGGCTAGTGATGGTGACTTCTCAGACAACATCGCAGCATGAATGGAAAGCCCGTTGCCCAGTTCCTTAGGACCACTCAACCCACACCGATTTCGGCTTTACGTCACTCTCTTTTCCTGTTCTGGGCCTACTTGGGTCTACCCCTGCATTGATCAAGTGAAACACATTCACAAATCCCCCCTCATGAATGCTCTCTCACATCTCCATTGGTACATGCCATTTAATTGCTGAAGAGGGGGCCTGCGCCAATGAGAAAGAGCCAAATATCAATGCGGGGTCACTAGGGGAGGAGAGTGTCCCACACTTGCCCCCACTGTCGCCACTGTGGGGGAAGGTTGACTTACCCCCAATCCCACTGCTGCAGGCAACCCCCCAGACTGTGCCTGCACCTACCCCGCCACTCCGCCTTGTGTTCCTGTCGCCGCAACTGTTCTGGGTGATGATAGCACAGGGCCCCCCCACCATTACCGGGGCTGCTGGGTTTCCACACTCCTGCTACATGCAACCACCCTTGTGCTCCTGTTGCCAAGCCTGGCCCTGGTGGTAGGGACACAGGTGCCCCCGCTGCTTGAATATCCGCTGGCGCTCCCCCTACTTGTAATGCCATCTGCACCGGTGACTGGTGGGTTGTCGCACTCCCTGCTCGAGCTCCCCCTGCCTGTGGGGAGCCCACATATGCCACTGTGGTTGAAATCGCCCACACTCATGTTAAGTACCGGCCCCTGCGCTGCCTGGCCTGAACTGCGAGCAGCCATGCCCTGAGCTATTGACGCACCCACCATTGTGGCTACTGATTCAAGCTGTGCGCTGGGCTTGCCCTGCTACCCCTTTCAATAGCGAACCAGGACTTTCCCCTGCTGCTTTGGTGACCCGTTGTCTGGCTGCTGCTCTGGCTCGCCTGCCAACTTCTGCAGCGCTGCCTCCATGCCGTGCCACTTTGCCGCTTTCCAAAGTTCACTCAGGGCGTGGAAATCCTCCTGGGTCGCAGACTTTCCAGGGTTTGAGCGTGCGCGCTTCGGCGCGATGCCTCGTAACCTACTATTAAGACACAAAAAAACAATGTTAACACCTAGCTTGCGCATCCCCCGATACAGGCCCTACCCATGGTCTGCACAAGCCAACATTACCTGTACACCTGGGCACACCCCCTTTCGCATCCCTTACTACCACCACCCTCTCACCAAATGTACTACCCGGGCCCATAGCCTTGACCCAAAAAACCTCGAGAGTCCGCTCTCCATGCATTAGAGCGACCAAATTTAACTTCAACAGCCACGCAATACAGGAGGAGGCAGGTGTTGCCTGTATGTACAAATGCTGCCTGTTGTTTCTATGAGCTGTGCCCCTGTTAACTCTTTTTAAATCCTCGGTAGCACCATTGAGACTGAAGCAACTGCACGGACATGGTCTTGCATGCATCTCCTAGGGACTCCCACTGATTTCCTGCTTTATCCTGCTGATCGCCCCGTACTGACTACATAAAGGGCCATGACTGCAGGACCGAGCCCCCACGCAGTCGTGAGCCGCCATCACCGGCGCCTCGACATATGGGTGTGGCCCGCCGCCTTGCAGCATCCCTTGCCATGACAACGGAAGCCTGTTGCAGTCCAAGTAGGGCTCCTGCAACAAGAAGCCTCTCCACCAAAAGCTCATTGCCCTGACCACGGGAGTCCACCATGTACCAAAGCAGGCTCCAGCACCGATAATCAACTCCGGTGCATGCGAATTGCCTTGCAAACAGAGACCCACCACATACAAACGGGACTCCCGCCACACGCTGTCTCTCAACGTAAAGCCCACCTCAATTGCTTCCTGAAACTCAGCCGTGAGCCGCCATTACCACCAGCCATGTACGGGCGCTGCCCCGCCCCTAGCCACGCCCATTCCCCGAAATGGATGCCCTTCTCATTACTATCGGGCTCCAGCAGCGAGATGAATCTCCACCATTTGGGCAACTCTACGCCTCCAAAACACTGCTGTGAGCTGCCCTTACTGCCGCCTCCCGCATACCGATGCAACCCCGCCAAAGAATGACCCTGGCTGCCCTCACCTGGACACTGTAAGGTAGTATTGATTTACTGCTGCCCCACGAAAGAGGGCACATCCCTCGCATCCTATCTTGGGGCCTTACTCAACTAAGCCAATTACCGCTGTGCCCCCGCATATACTTCTGCGATACTCGTCGCTGTGCAACCAACTTTAAATTGTTGCTCAATATTAAACTAATTATTAAAACCTACGCCTGGGCCCCATCCCACCTACCGAGCCGCACTCCGCAGGCCGCCGACTGCAAACCTTGTTCCTCGTTCCCGACGTTCCCCTGCAGCTTCCAAAGGTCAAAGGGGACAAAGAGGTTGAAGCCCCTGGGGCACAGCCTTAAGTAATCCCACCAATATATTCCAGTGCACCCTGAAAACGTCATATGCCGCCTTTGTTGTCCAGCCCCCCTACTCATCCCCGGTGGAGGCTTAGCACCATGGCGCTACTATGGGCGCCCCTCCCCTAGGCACGGGGGCACCTGGTTAAAACATGTGGTCTCCAGCCTGCTGGAATGTAGGAGGCAGTCGCACTGCCTCCACTGCAGACCGCCAGCCAAATCTAGGATTTGCCTCTAGTGTGGTGCCCTTTTTTTCACCAACATAGCGGCTGCCCCGACACAGCAGGAGTAGTTCAACAAAACTGTTCAGTGCTGGTTAGACCATCATGTCAAGACAGCATGAGGGGGAAGCCTGCATTGTTGGTTGCAAAGTGGAGGGTCGTTTTTGATAATCAAAAAATCAATATCACTAAGGTGCTGAGTGTTTTTTATCAAGCACTTTGCATATATTGCTTGTTTTTCCTGCATGTGACTGTAATGTCCTGCATGGTGGTTTCTGGCAGCGAATATTAGCATCACAGCGTTTTGGGCCCCATTCACAAAGCTAAACTTAAAAGATGTAACTTTACTACTTTTTGGTATTTATAAACTACGTTCCGAATTTTAAGAGCTGTTTTTTTACAACTGCCGAGATTCTGCTCTTGTGGCCGTGTTTTCGCACTGGGGCTAGCGACTCTACTCTCAGGAGAGTATTCCGCACAGAAAAAGATAGGACAGGTGAAGGTGTAAACCCTGCACATAGATCCTCAGTCACAAATTACATTTTGCTGTACATTTTGTAGCATTAAAAAAGTAGTACAAACTGCTAATCACAAACTACTTGTGGAGTCTTAAGCCATCGCCTGTCATAACTTTTTATGTATGTAGTCCTGTTATGCCACTGCAGAGTGTGGCCACACGTAAGCATACACTGTAGTAGTCAATAAGTGAGGGACACACAGTAGTCAGAGGTAAAAAAGGGCAAAACATTGTATTGAATATGAGGAGCAAGGGGAGGAGCTATGATTTGTTTTAGTAGATTATTCGTGTGGGTTGATGTACTCAAAAAACAGTGACAGCATTGTTATTTACAGAGTGCAGTTATGTAGTTAATACTAAGCAAAAGCAAAATAAAATATGAAGTCAAGCACCTTACAGGGTGGTTTGTTGGTAATCCAAAAACCTTACATGTGGATTGAGGTTTATTTGATTTTTATTTCATACAAATAACATTATTTAAAATTGTTGGGCTTACTTTTATATTTCTCATATCTTTGTTTTCTGCTAAGAAGTGCTGGCCTTTATAAAGAAATCAAACAAATGGTAATTTTTAAATGGTATTTTACATGTGTCAACAATAGTATGTTTTTATGTTGTAACAACATTTCAACATTCTGCCTAAAATTAATAATGAGTTACCTTTTCTGTATTTTTGGGTTCTATATCTTTTTTTAAAAAAAACATGTAAATCATTATAACACTATAAGAAACAAGATTTCACAAATTTAGAGTATTTTCTTTTAACTTCATACTGCTTGATGTCAACAAACTCATCTTTTTTTTTTCAAACACTTATTATAGGATGACCAGATTTCCCAGAATAGCCCGGACAGTCCTGTGCTTTTGAGGACTTTCAAGGTATCCAAACACTTTTTACATAAATAAATACATGTTCTAGTTTTGAGAGAGGGCACATTTAATACTGTGCAGGAACATACTTCACTTGTTTAAAATAATATCCTGCTGAGCTGCCTGCCCACATTCAGGGATCATAGCAACATTTAATGAGGTATGAATCTACCTCAGCAGAGCTCATCACCCAAGGTTGGGATCCACAGCTAGGAGTGCTTTAAAAAATATAGTAAGCTCTCCCAAGGTCATGGTTTTAATGATTGTGATGGGGAGGAAGATGTAGGGGAAGAGATTCTATATTCCCCTAGTTCCATGCAGACTGAAGCCCTGTTCCTTTCTGCACAGCCCCGTCTACTGCCTGTGCCTTTAAGATCACAATGAAGTCTCTCAGCAGGGACGAAGGTGGTCCATGACCCCTTCTGATGGACTCAGCCTCCAACCAATCATCATATGCCCTGAATCCAAAAAGTCCGGAAGAGGAAGCAGTGGGCGGCCCCACAGGTGAAGGTGATCCGGACAGAGTACGAGGACACTGGAGAACATTGTGCATAGCCCAAATGGTTCACGTGATCCAGAGGAGGACAGAGGGACCATTCCTGATATCAGAGGGATGCCAGGAGGCCACCGTTATAATGCCTTGCCCTGCCATGCTCTTGGAGGAGTGTGGCTAAACAAGGCACGAGTTCGTATGCAGGGGCTCACAGGGAGGTGGGGTGAGAAAAAGAAGTAGAGAGAGGATTCTATTTCCTCAGGTTTTCTAATTCAATATCCGTACAATGGGACACACTGAGCAGAACGCTCAGAATGAAACACTCTAAATTGAGTGATTGAAAAAGCCATTAGAGATTCTCTTTATTGTGATTTTCTCCTATCTCTACTTTGGATCACTGAAACAATATCGACGGACCGAATATCGAGTACAAAAATTATCGACGTTATTATATCGACTACAAAAATATCAACTCTCAATACTTAAACATAAAACTACACAAATATCGATTCAAAAATATCGATACTAAAAAACATCGAAAACAACATTATCAACACAAAAAAATCTTGCAATTAAAATATATCGAATTTCAATACACATAAAGAAATAATCAAAAATATCGAATACTAAAATATAGACCACTAAAATATCGAATTTTTTAATTATCGACTGCACCATACATAATAAATATAGGAATGTATCTGTAAAAAACACTTTAATCATAACATAAATCAGCATACGTATATAAAATATAACATACTACAATTAAACAATAAATAAACAGCAACATTTAACACATATAAAACATTTTTATAATACAATAAGTTCACATGATATAATCATATAAAACATTATACAGCTCACATTACATAACAATATTACATTTAAAAAAATGCACCACAATATAAAATCATTACCTACCATCTACAAAACGTTTCACTGAACTACCAAAAAAATTCAAAATGTCTGAAACAACCAATAAAACACACCAAACAACTAAATCGACCTATCAGATCAACCAACACATATTTCACACACTATATAAAGAAAGAAAACACACAATTAGATACCACTTGGTGCTACAAAACGTGAAGAAGGGGACACTTTGCCAAATTTTCACCAGAACAGAAAACTGCTACCATCAAACAAAGGATAAAGAATACCAAAGTAAGTACCTGACATTAACTACTAGGCTTAACACTACAAACTACAAATAATAAATTAAACAATAAACTAATCTTTTTCTTTCATGTTTACTATTTATTGCAGATATACCACAATTAAAGAAAAAAAGGCCAACATTTAGAAACCTATCAACTCTAAAAACAAAGTAAGTATTCAAACTAAAATAGCAGAGACAAGTTATAAAACGAAACTTAGAAAGAAAAGGTCCAAGTAACAAGGAATCCAATACTCGAGAACAAAACATATACAATAACTTATTTTCTTTTACCAACAGAGCCATCAACAAAAGAAACAGAGAAGAAAACCATCAAAACGCAGAGCACTGCCCTCCAAACAACTGAAAAACTGTTAAATATACTGTGCAAATGTGATAAATGTAATGGTAAACGTAAAACAAACCTACATTTCTCTATGTAACATTTATTTACTGTAGAAAGAAACCAGAACAATGACAGAAGAAGCTAAATTTGTAACTTCACAGAAAGGGAAAATGCTTCTTTGTTGTATGGGCTACACATATACCCAAGAAAAACAACATCAATTGAAAGAGTTTTGGAAATGCAGCAAATATTACAGTAATAAATGTTATAGTCGTGCTATAACTAATGAAACAACTGTAACTAACACAACAGAACATAACCACCCTCCCAACGTTACAGAAATAGAAATTAGACAAATGCTTGACTCACTAAAAGAAGCAAGCACTAACACAGCCCGCCCATCTACAACTATTTTTAAAGACCATCTAAGGACTCTCCCCCAACATGCATCAAGTCAAGTCCTTTCTATAGATTCTCTAAAAAGGACAAAAGCTAGGCAAAAAAGAATAACTACAGCTACACCACCTTCCCCAAAAACATTTGAGGAAGTCCAAATACCCCCTGAACTAACAATAAGCCATAATAATGAACCTTTCATTATATATGACAATGCATGTAAAGAAAAAAGAATTATAATGTTTGCTACAGCTGACAATATGGTGAAATTACACCAATGCAACAACATGGATGATGGATGGCACATTCTCAGTGTGGCAGGAAAAACACAGGGTGGTGAAGGGCCCGAGGGGAAAATTTATTTATAGACCTATTGGTATCTTGTCCCCCAACTACAAAGTTAAAAACACGGAAGATGCCAGAGGTCTCTGTTTAATTTAAACTCCTATAAAGAACCTGTAAAGTGTTCTGCATAGGTAGTAGGACCAAAAGGTTACTACAGAAAAGAAGAAACACAGGAGAGACTCAGGAGAAAAGTTCAGAATCTGAACCCAGAAAAATTACCCATCAGCCCACTCAATAGTGGAACTTCGTCATCTGGGATTTCACGTTGGAAAATGGTGTCCAGTAAGCCCTTCCCCAAGAAAATCTCAAGGCTAGCTGTCCTTGGACCCAATGGTTGAACCATCAACCGAGACAGATGACAGAGTCTAGGCTGGTAGGGCTTAGTTGCAGTGCTCAGAAAAGTGTGAAAAAATGAAACAGAAAGGAAAATGATCCAAGTGATTAAAAATACCTATCTTGATGTCATAAAGAAACTTTATTGGGTCTGCCCATCAAGATGGTATAATTAAAAGCAGAGTGATAATAGCGTGCAAGAAATTGCTATTTACCATAGATGTTTAGTGGTCAACATGTTTCAGCCTTTATAGGCTTTCGTCAGGACCTATGATTCACTACTGCAACACTTACTTATTGTGCTGTGAATGAAAATCTACAGACATTCTCTGGATTGATGTGCCATCATCTCCCAAATTTTTGGGAAGAAAAACCTCACCTCACCTGGCGACGGCTCAGGATAAAGGAGGCCACGCACTCTCCGTCATTGCCTCGTGCTTAACTAAGAAGCACGAGGCAACGACGGAGAGTGCGTGGCCTCCTTTATCCTGAGCCATCGCCAGGTGAGGTGAGGTTTTTCTTCCCAAAAATTTGGGAGATGATGGCACATCAATCCAGAGAATGTCTGTAGATTTTCATTCACAGCACAATAAGTAAGTGTTGCAGTAGTGAATCATAGGTCCTGACGAAAGCCTATAAAGGCTGAAACATGTTGACCACTAAACATCTATGGTAAATAGCAATTTCTTGCACGCTATTATCACTCTGCTTTTAATTATACCATCTTGATGGGCAGACCCAATAAAGTTTCTTTATGACATCAAGATAGGTATTTTTAATCACTTGGATCATTTTCCTTTCTGTTTCATTTTTTCACACTTTTCTGAGCACTGCAACTAAGCCCTACCAGCCTAGACTCTCGCATCTGTCTCGGTTGATGGTTCAACCATTGGGTCCAAGGACAGCTAGCCTCGAGTTTTTCTTGGGGAAGGGCTTACTGGACACCATTTTCCAACGTGAAATCCCAGATGACGAAGTTCCACTATTGAGTGGGCTGATGGGTAATTTTTCTGGGTTCAGATTCTGAACTTTTCTCCTGAGTCTCTCCTGTGTTTCTTCTTTTCTGTAGTAACCTTTTGGTCCTACTACCTATGCAGAACACTTTACAGGTTCTATATAGGAGTTTAAATTAAACAGAGACCTCTGGCATCTTCCGTGTGTTTAACATTCTCAGTGTGCCCAAAACCATTCTACCAATTATACACCATCCATGGACACTATCAAAACTGCAATACCCCCTTCATATATGCCCTACTACCCAACAAACAGCAAGCAACCTATACTGAGGTACTAAATAAAATAAAAAACCTAACAAATAATTACTTCCCCCAAAAAATTATCATTGACTTTGAGAAAGCAATGATAAATACAATTCTAAAAACCTACCCTCACACAGCAATCCAAGGTTGCTACTACCACTTTAACAAATGTATATGGAAACATATACAAAAATCTGCCCTAAGCACCCAATACTGCCCTGACAGTACTTTTGCCTATCAGGTAAAAAAATTAATTGCACTGGCCTACGTTCCAGTTACAGACGTAGCGGAACATTACAACTTATTAATAGACAGCACCTATTATAAAAAAAATGAAACTAAACTAAGCCCTCTCTTAGATTATTTTGAGGATACATGGGTAGGGAGACTACACAGATTTGGACACAGAAGGCAACCCAAATTCCAAATCCCCTGGTGGAACGTCTACCTAAGTACACTAAATAAACAAGCTAAAAGCAACAACGCTGTTGAAGGATAGCACAATGCTTTCCAAGCAGGTACAGGCATAGGTTCCCTAACCCTACATAAACTCCTTCAAGCATTACAAAAAGAGCAAAGCTACCAAGAACTCCGAATGGAGAAATCTATAACACAAATAGGCCCGAAACTAACTAAAGAAATGAAAAAAATGTACAACACCTTACAAAGCCAAGTAACCCTATACCCAACTACCAGAGACCTACCATACCTATCTACCATAGCTAAAACAATTCTTTAAACATAAGTCACATACCTACAATATTCAAATAGTAAACATAAAATATAGATATTAAATACATGTTAGAAACTGTAACAAAATTATTGAAATATATTTAATATATGTATTTAAATATATCTAAATAATTTCCTTACAATTACTAACATATACCATAAAGTTACATAACAAATAACATAACAATCCCACCCAATAAAAAAAATGAAAAATACTTACTCACTTTGTTGCTGAAGAAAAACCTTTGTAACCAAATTAGTCATTCCTTCGAAGTAATCCAGCAAAACAATCCAAAAGGGGTCATCCAAAAATAACACGAAATCCCAAAAAATCTGCTCCAACACAATCCACTAGGAAACCCTTAAAAAACCCCAAAATAGTTCACAAAAATAGAAAAAACGCTCCATGGAAATGACATAGAAATAAAATTAAAAAAACAAATCCATAACGATTCTTCTCCATAATGGATCCAGCGATAAGCCATTAAAGACCCGAAAATAGTGTAAAACATAAAAACGCTCCAGGAAAAACCGAAAATGGAAGAAATTGTGTCTCTAATATATTAAAAAATAATAGAGACCCTTCTTCCGAAAAAAACCCGCAATATTCTCCCAAAAATTAAATCCACATAAAGTACCTGTAAAATAGAAAAAATACATACCCACCCGCACACAATACACCCCAACATACAATAGAAAGCATTATTAAACACTATACAAAACATTACGTTACATTTCTAACCATATTCCTACCTCATCAACATACTAACCCAAAATTAGTAAACCGGAACCAAAACGATAACCCTAACTACCTCCTAAAATACACACATCCTACAACTACCAAACAATAGAAAACTTACACACACTCCACAAACACTCAAACTAAACATATAACTTATATAAAGTACTTAAAATTATACTTACCCTTCCACACACGAAGCAGGCTCCAACCGCAAGCTCTTCCAAATCGAAATGACACAAAATAACATGGCGCGGTTACAAAATAGGCCCAAACAAACAAATAGTCCCATTTCTATTAACATTAAATAACATTTAAAACTTATTTTACACATGTTACAATATACATTATGTAACTATTGTATTTTTTTCAATTAAATAAAAATGTAACATTGTTATAAATATTATTCCAATGTACTATATGTTATTTTACATAACTTTATCTTAAATAAAGAAACATTTATCTTATTAAAAACTACTTACATGACTGTATGAATATAAAATACTGTTATTAATATTACTATTATTTACTGTTTGTATAAACCAATGTTTACCTAACAACATTAGCAATGTATCTGTAAAAAATATTATTATTAATATTTTATATATTAATATTAAAAATGTATTTACAAAAATACAAATGTAAATATTATAATAATGTTATCAAAACCTACATTTTTGTTTTAATGTTTATAAATATGTGTACTACAAAAATGTTTTAAAAATACTACCACAATGTTAAAAAATTGTACAAAAAAGTTGTTATATATGACTTGTCAAATACATTTTTATTTTTACATTAAAAACTGTGAAATAAACTAAAAACTGTACACTGAATAAATATTACTTTACTTCAAAATATTTGTAATAAATTATGTTTGCAATAAAATAATTGAGACAAATGTACAACTGTCATGAAAATGTACATTTTTTTATTTATTTAATGAAAATAAAAATGTACAGATAACATTGAAAAATGTCAATAAAATTATTTTCTTATTTCTTATTTTACAACCTACTTTTTGAAAATAATAACATAATTAAAACATGCTGTGACTCTAATTAATGTTTTTTTAATTACTAACAATAACAAAAATTAACTATTATTGTTATAATAATTTTACCATACACCATGAGTTCAACATAGTTAATATCATTATATGTACTTTCACAAAATACTAAGGGCTCCATTAGGATGACGGGCGGTGGCACCACCGCGGTGGTGGCAGGGCGGAAAAACAGCAGTTACCGCCTGCGAGCAGCGGAACTCACGTCCGCAACATTAGGATAGGTAAACACAGGTCATTTCCCGTTCCCCGCTGAGTGCCGCGCACCGCCATCAAACTGCGCCCGCCACAGCGGTGGAGAGAGCCAATCGGGACCCTCCACCGTGCCCGATGACGTCCTCCCCGCCCGTCAAATCAGGATGGCGCAAACAAGCAGGCACACCTCAGCGGACACACCACACAGCTGAAGCAGGCGGAAAGTTGACAGTGGAGCACAAACGCCGAGACCCGACATGAACCCCATGGACCCAGCCCTCCATATGCATCCGGTAATGTACCTGCTGCAACACTATTGCCAGATGGGCCGCAGCTGACGCCACCGCAGGTACGTCACTACACATATGCACCACACAACACACATGCCAACACAGGGCCCAAGCACCACACAGGCAACCTGCTGGGGGGCAAAACACATCCGCATGGGCATCCACACATCACCCACCTCACAACAAGGCACCCCACAGCATCCGGAACACACAACATCCGCCAACCAGCAGTAACATCACGGTCACGGTTACGTCACCGCCGCGGTCAACACATGCGCACCATGCAGAAGGCAGGGCCACACCAAGGCATGCGCAGGGCACAAACATCACAGGGACAGACCACCCACAACCACACTGCACCCCACCCGAGCTACTCACAGGCCATGTGCTCATCCCGTGCACCCCCATGCACACCAACAAGCACTGTAACAACAAGCACAATACACACACACAGCAACACACAACACACAGCCAGGGACCCAGGCAGTGCAGGATTGGCTGACAAGGAACACACAACACCAGTGCACTCCAGCATCCCACACAATTGCATACAACCATCCACACAGGGCAAGACAAAACAAACAACAGGCATACAACTCCTGGCTGACACATGTGTGTCTCACACTATACAGGGGCACATATGCATACACTGCAAACGTACACCCTTCACACTGCACACCTCTGCTACACCCAACACCACACATGACATGTAAGCCATGCCACCAGGACTAATGTCCAACACAAGATGACTATACACATACACGCCTGGGCATACAGAAAGGAAAACACACACATACCTCATGACATCACAGCCAGCAACAAACCCACTGAACCGCAGCCCACCCTGTGCTGCCAGTGTCCCCCAACATGACCTGTGAACAGTGTATGCAACATTAGCAAATCACCAACAAGAGAACTGCAGTCCTGTAAAATAGCCATCACTGAGTACAACATCAGTAGTGCCAGAATGGACTGAAGACCCTGTCACCCCTGTTTACAAATCAGATGGCTACAAAGAGCCTTGCAAGGTTGAAATGATAAATAGAGCATGGTACACAGTCAAGCTAATGCAAACAAGAAAATGACTTTAAACAGCAAGGAGACTGATAAAACACACACCAGAAGTAACTGTATGTATTCACAAATTGCACAGATGTAGCAATACAATATTAGTAGACAACATCAAGTCAAGTCAAGTCAAACCACTTTATTCGATTTATTAAAATCATAAAACTATACTATACACTATACAAAACATTATAAAAATGTATTATACAATAAAAAATACAATTAAAAAACATTTAAAAGGACCACTTCTTTGTTAAAGACCAATAATCATGTACATAGACTTATAATATATGATTAGACATTTCCAGTAGAGCTGCCTGTCTGACCCTCCTACTTCTGACAGATGCAACTAGAAAGCTGGCAACTCTAAACATGATTTCAGGGGAATCCATCGATTGTAGGAACAATAATGCAGGTTTACATTGTATAAAGTCCATCTTTTTCAATAGAGGAAAATTAAACCTTTTTCTGGCTTCTTGAAAAAAAGGGCGAAAGAACATAAAATGCATGGTGTCTTGGGCAGAGAAATCATCGCATTTACACGGGGTCGCGTCTTCTAGCCTGAACCAACCCTGCAGATCCCACAAGACCAGGTGAATTTGGTTGAAACGGAATTTAGTCAAAAGCCATCTGTGAAAAGGGTTAGACACGATAGACAGATATGATGGCATTGCTAGTGACGAAATTACCAAGAAGTGGGTCCTGACAGATGATTTGCATAACTCCACTGCTTCTTGGTCTGCTTCGCTTTGCCTAACAAAATTTTTCTTAACCCACTCTAAGTCAGCTTTACATAAGGATTCAGGATGGAGGTAAATCTCAGGACGCCCCAGTTTCTCTGATGACATTTTTACATATGACAGCCACTGGATATCCTTCATTCTATCTAGTTTAATACAATCCTTTGGAATCCTATGATTTAGGGTAAGATTCGGATTCAACCAGATTCTAATCCATAACAAGATTGGGGCTATTTTAATTATATCGGAGATGTATCCTAAGCCCAACTCGAGATGAACGGAATGGGTCACAGTGGATTGTGGGAGAACAAGGAGGTCACGGAAGAATTTATTCTCTTCTGTCTGTATACAGTCAGGTTTAATGTACCCCCATATAGCTGCCCCGTACTTTGCAATTGCGATAGTTTTTGCTTTATATATAGCCAAAGTAACCTCAAAGGGTTTCCCCCCCAGTCGTTTGACAAATCCTGCTATTGCGGCTGAGGAATTTCTCATAGCATTCGCCTTTAAAGAGAGCGGAGGTGACCACGTTCCCCTGTCGTCAAAGACAACTCTCAAGTAGGTGAACACTTTCACCCTGGTGATTTCTTCTTCCCCGCAATAGAAAGATCTAGCGGTACCTTTACCAGCCCCTAAAGACATAATTTGTGATTTGCCATTGCTGACCACTAGGTCCAGGGAGTTCATAAAGTTCCCAAATGAGTCCAGCAGTCTTTGTAAGCCCAAAGGAGTCCTTGCCAATAAAACGGCATCATCCGCGTAGAGAAGCACCGGAGCAGGTGATCCTCCCATAAGCAGTATGTCGAGTGTAGCTGTTAACAAATTGGCTTCTAGCGAATTTATATACAAGGTGAACAGCATGGGAGCCAGAATACAGCCCTGCAGCACCCCCCTTCCGGACTTAAAACTAGCCGTACATTTCCCCTCTTGCGTCATCCTTATAGAGGCATTCAGATCTTTATGTAACTCGGCCAGAAAATACACGAGGGGCCGGTCAAGGCCCATTTCCAGTAGCATAGTCCACAGCCTAGACCTATTAACTAGGTCAAAGGCCGTGGACAAATCCATAAAGCCCAAGAAAATGGAGTAATACAATATTAGTAGACAACATCAAGCCACAAAATCATGTACAAATGGCAGAGACTATGCAAAAGTGAAACACAAACAAGAAGGCCAGAGTCCATGGCAGGGGAGACAGCAAGTACATGAGAGGCTGCACAGGGGAGAGTACAGCACATTAGAGCAACAGGCCCATAGTCCATGGCAGGGGAGAGTGCAGCACATCAGAGCAACAGGCCCTGAGTCCATGGCAGGTGAGAGTACAGCACATCGGAGCAACAGGCCCAGAGTCCATGGCAGGGGAGACAGCAAGTACATGAGAGGCTGCACAGGGGAGAGTACAGCACATCAGAGCAACAGGCCCAGAGTCCATGGCAGGGGAGAATACATCACATCAGAGCAACTGGCCCAGAGTCCATGGCAGGTGAGAGTACAGCAAATCAGAGCAACAGGCCCAGAGTCCATGGCAGGGGAGACAGCAAGTACATGAGAGGCTGCACAAGGGAGAGTACAGCACATCAGAGCAACAGGCCCAGGGTCCATGGCAGGGGAGAGTACAGCACATCAGAGCAACAGGCCCAGAGTCCATGGCAGGGGAGAGTACAGCACATCAGAGCAACAGGCCCAGAGTCCATGGCAGGTGAGAGTACAGCACATCAGAGCAACAGGCCCAGAGTCCATGGCAGGGGAGACAGCAAGTACATGAGAGGCTGTACTTGGGAGAGTACAGCACATCAGAACAACAGGCCCAGAGTTCATGGCAGGGGAGAGTACAGCACATCATAGCAACAGGCCCAGAGTCTATGGCAGGTGAGAGTACAGCACATCAGAGCAACAGGGTCAGCAACTCACACAGGTCGCAAACAATGGTCTTCACTAGCACACTTGCACATGAGTGTGTTGACAACTCACTCCTGGCTGTCATGCGGACTGGGACCTGGCTGTGTTTTGTAGACAGCAGGCCCACTTGACTGGGCTGAAAGAGGCCCATGTGATGTGGTAATAACAGAGGGCCTGCAAGGTGGAGGGCTGTGTGGACCAGGTGGCACAGTGGCACGTGGAGGTGGAGTCATGCACACCCTGACACAGTGTGGGTGGGAGAGGTTGGAGGGGTGCCCTTCCACTTTTTTGGTACATGAAATGGCTTCCCTGTCTTGGGGTTGATAGGAAGTGGTGATGGCACAATAGGCACTCACACCAACTGTCCCACATCAGGGGCAAACACTGGCACTCCCTCTAGTGATGTGCTTGATCCTGCAGAACGCTTTGGCTGGCTACGCCTCCGGACCACCTTACCCTCTCCAGAAAGTGTACCCCCTATAGTGCCCACCTTCCCATTTCCCCCAGGGGTGGTGTCTACAGTGCCCTCCTGTCCCTTCTTGCCAGGGCTGGTCACAACACTGCCCTCCTTTCCATTGATCACTGACCTGGACCCAACACTGGCCTCCTTTCCCTTAATCACTGGGCTGGTCACAACAGGGCTCCCCTCTGCCTCAATGACTGGGCTGGTCACAACAGGGCTCTCCTCTGCCTCAATGACTGGACTGGTCACAACAGGGCTCTCCTCCACCTTCCTCGATGTACTGTGTTTTGGGGTTGATGTGGCGGGTGGTTGTGTCCCTCTGCTCCCCCCAGGTGTACTCATAACATGCCACACATCCTCTGTGGGCATAGGACAGTCAATTACTGTAAAGGCCTCTGCATCAAATGAGCCTGATGTCTGCCACAATGATCTTCTCTATTACTGGGGGGGGGTTTTGTCCAATGGTGTGGCCGGGTAGGACAAGCTTCAATTGAAAGAAAAAAGAGGAAGACCCGGTCACTCGTTTTTTTGTTCTGCTCACTTTTTATTTAGGGCAGAATCATACACTAAGGTATTTAATCCTTAAGTGTAACCATTATGTTTTAGAAATTAGGAAAAGAGAATTGCAACAATTTTTACAAATTATGTGACAGTCCGAAGAATTACTTACTGCCCTGCACAAGAACACATGTATTTACAATAACTACAAATGTACATTACTTAGAGAGACAAAAAGAATTACACATTCATACAATTCTACACAGAAAACATTTAAACATAAATAGCTCATTAAGGTTAAGAGTACCCTGTCCACGTTTTCTATGTCAGGCCACTGGGATGATTATTTTTCTCTTTCTTTTGGCCTGATTGCGCATGGGGCAACTAACACAATAAACATTCGATTTAATTGTAAAAAATCAAAGCCTTATGCGCAGTAAGAAGACATTCGGATTTAAGATGAATGAGGGGTCATAAGCCTGTAAACCGACGCGTTTCTGAGCCTGTCTATCTACTTGTTCAGGCTCGTCTTCAGGGCTTCGGGGCTGGGTACCTATATGAATACAAATAAAGGGCATGATAAGTTTTTGTCCCTCTTTTGTGTGTCACTAAGACGGTTCGGCTTGCATTATTGTTACCTTTTTGCTTTGCAGTGTAACTTATATCTGTTCATATGATCGATTTCTTTTGGGGGACTCCTTGGGTTCTGCAATGGAAACAGTGACAAGGTATATGTTTCCAGACAATCTTTTCTTGCGTTATTTATTTGCAATCATCGTGTGTTTCACTCACGTGTTTTGCAGACAGAACGTTTTCTAGCAGGTTGTAGATCTCCTTTTTAAAGGGTGATTATCGCTGGCGCTACAAAGTCAACAAGCATGTATTTAGCAATATGTGATTGTTTAAAAATAAGTGCATAAATTTAGCGGTGTTACACAGGCAGCTGATCCTATCGACACTTACTTTTAAATGTTCAGTGGGCGCGGTGCGCCTGGCTTGTCTAATGTGGGACGCCACCTCTTATTAGTTGGAAGTGGTCGGCGCTGAAAGTTTAAAAGGGTGTTGTGTTTTAGTAAATCGTATTTCAAAGGTCTACCACTATTTTAGACGTTTTTGTTAAAAAATGGATAAAACACCTACTTGCACGGTATTTCCGGGGGTGCCAGACGCCGAGCCTTTGTTACAAAAGGCGTTGCTCGCTTTCGGGTTTATTTTCAATGGGTGCCGGTAGTGCTGCAATCAATTAGCCGAGCAAAGGGTAGTTAGTATTTAGGTGCTTAGGAGTTGTTAAAGCGTTTGCTCATTTTAAGCGCGTATAGTCATTTACCTGTGAGTTACTCGCTAGACGCTGCTGTTTGCTTCAGAGTTCCTCGGATGAGTGAAATGCTGAAATCACGCGAGGGTTTGAAGCTATAACATGTGACTTGGTGCTTCTGGGACATGTAGTCCAAAAATTCCAGAGTGATTATTATAAGGTGGTCTGTACCACCTGCGGCCCAGTTATTGGTTTTGGCTTTCAGTATGTTCGTTCAGTCCAGCATTCACGCAGTCATATTTCAAAATTAAGTATGCCTCCCTTTTTGACAATAGTGTTTCTACACTACCTCCTCTTGCAGGGACTTTGATTTTTGATAGCACTGACCACTTCAGTTCTTTTTCCGTATGGCCTGAATCAATGCAATGTTGGACCATTGGGGCATTCAGGACTTTTTGTTTGATCCTAGATCTGTGCTGAGTCAGTCTTTGTGACACCGTTTGTGTAGTTTTCCCAATGTAAAGTTTGTCGCACGGACAAATGATTACATAGACTACATTTTTACTCTTACAGTTTGTGAATTCCACGTGGGTCCATCTAATGTTGTGGTGTTCAAATATAGTAGTTTCAATAGTATTTGTGCAAGAAATACAGTTACCACACTTATGATGTCCTTTAACCGGGTCTAATTTCCACAGTGTGGGTAAGTCGCTTTTAAATTGGCATTTGTTATCCAATTTGGACATACCATTTCCAAAACCTTTGTTCGCCCTGAAAAAGAATAAAAACATCGGGCAACAAATAATTCGAGCAGATCTAGGTACTCAGCGACCTAAAAGCGACTTACCCACACTGTGGAAATTAGACCCGGTTAAAGGACATCATAAGTGTGGTAACTGTATTTCTTGCACAAATACTATTGAAGGAACTATATTTGAACACCACAACATTAGATGGACCCACGTGGAATTCACAAACTGTAAGAGTAAAAATGTAGTCTATGTAATCATTTGTCCGTGCGACAAACTTTACATTGGGAAAACTACACAAACGGTGTCACAAAGACTGACTCAGCACAGATCTAGGATCAAACAAAAAGTCCTGAATGCCCCAATGGTCCAACATTGCATTGATTCAGGCCATACGGAAAAAGAACTGAAGTGGTCAGTGCTATCAAAAATCAAAGTCCCTGCAAGAGGAGGTAGTGTAGAAACACTATTGTCAAAAAGGTAGGCATACTTAATTTTGAAATATGACTGCGTGAATGCTGGACTGAACGAACATACTGAAAGCCAAAACCAATAACTGGGCCGCAGGTGGTACAGACCACCTTATAATAATCACTCTGGAATTTTTGGACTACATGTCCCAGAAGCACCAAGTCACATGTTATAGCTTCAAACCCTCGCGTGATTTCAGCATTTCACTCATCCGAGGAACTCTGAAGCAAACAGCAGCGTCTAGCGAGTAACTCACAGGTAAATGACTATACGCGCTTAAAATGAGCAAACGCTTTAACAACTCCTAAGCACCTAAATACTAACTACCCTTTGCTCGGCTAATTGATTGCAGCACTACCGGCACCCATTGAAAATAAACCCGAAAGCGAGCAACGCCTTTTGTAACAAAGGCTCGGCGTCTGGCACCCCCGGAAACACCGTGCAAGTAGGTGTTTTATCCATTTTTTAACAAAAACGTCTAAAATAGTGGTAGACCTTTGAAATACGATTTACTAAAACACAACACCCTTTTAAACTTTCAGCGCCGACCACTTCCAACTAATAAGAGGTGGCGTCCCACATTAGACAAGCCAGGCGCTCCGCGCCCACTGAACATTTAAAAGTAAGTGTCAATAGGATCAGCTGCCTGTGTAACACCGCTAAATTTATGCACTTATTTTTAAACAATCACATATTGCTAAATACATGCTTGTTGACTTTGTAGCGCCAGCGATAATCACCCTTTAAAAAGGAGATCTACAACCTGCTAGAAAACGTTCTGTCTGCAAAACACGTGAGTGAAACACACGATGATTGCAAATAAATAACGCAAGAAAAGATTGTCTGGAAACATATACCTTGTCACTGTTTCCATTGCAGAACCCAAGGAGTCCCCCAAAAGAAATCGATCATATGAACAGATATAAGTTACACTGCAAAGCAAAAAGGTAGCAATAATGCAAGCCGAACCGTCTTAGTGACACACAAAAGAGGGACAAAAACTTATCATGCCCTTTATTTGTATTCATATAGGTACCCAGCCCCGAAGCCCTGAAGACGAGCCTGAACAAGTAGATAGACAGGCTCAGAAACGCGTCGGCTTACAGGCTTATGACCCCTCATTCGTCTTAAATCCGAATGTCTTTTACTGCGCATAAGGCTTTGGTTTTTTACAATTAAATCGAATGTTTATTGTATTAGTTGCCCCATGCGCAATCAGGCCAAAAGAAAGAGAAAAATAATCATCCCAGTGGCCTGACATAGAAAACGTGGACAGGGTACTCTTAACCTTAATGAGCTATTTATGTTTAAATGTTTTCTGTGTAGAATTGTATGAATGTGTCATTCTTTTTGTCTCTCTAAGTAATGTACATTTGTAGTTATTGTAAATACATGTGTTCTTGTGCAGGGCAGTAAGTAATTCTTCGGACTGTCACAGAATTTGTAAAAATTGTTGCAATTCTCTTTTCCTAATTTCTAAAACATAATGGTTACACTTAAGGATTAAATACCTTAGTGTATGATTCTGCCCTAAATAAAAAGTGAGCAGAACAATGATCTTCTGGCATTGCTCTTCTGTGACTTTTCCTTGTCTGTGCATATTGGGGGGGCCCTGCTCTTCTTCGGGGATGGAGTCTGTGGACGTGATTGTTTTGTTTGGGACTGACTTGTGCTCCTAGTGTTGTATCTTGTAGGTGATGTAGTTGCCAAGTGGTGAATGTGATCTGATGTGGCCACTGAATGGCTGGTTGTCACAGGCACATGAGCTTCAATGGGAGCATGTGCCTGTTGGAGGGCTGACGTGACTGTGGCTGACAATTCCTGGTCTGTACGGTGCAGTCCACCCACGTCAGAGTGTATGCCCTCCATGAATGCAATCACCTGGCCTAATTTGTTATTGTGTGCACTGGAGGCATTGAGCAGGGCGGTCTGGCCCACGCAAAATTGGCGCAGGACCTCGACGCACTCTGCACTGAGGGCAGCTGGGGGGACAGGTGCAGGGGCAGCAGTGCCATGTGTGAATGTCACTCTTCCCCTCTTAGTAACACGGACACGGCCAGCATCAGAGGAAGTGGATGGGAGGCTGGGCACTGGCCGCAGGTTGTCAGCCGCAGCAGCAGACTCCCCATCCCCTGTGCCTGCTAACAGGGATGCATCACCGCTGGCATCAGATGAAGTGGTACTCCGTCTCTCAGCCACGGATTCCTCCTGCATACTCCTGTCACCCTCAGAAGCGCTGTTTTGCTCACTGTCACTTGGCTCAGTCTCACTAGGCTCCCCTGCCGCTGTCGTGCTGGTCTCGCCACCACTTGTCTCTGGATCATGTTCCGCCGTGATGTCTTGCGATTCGGTATTAGTGAGAGAAACAGGGTCGTGTAAGTGTCATCATCTGGTCACACAATTACAGATCAATGCAGCACTGTACAGGCCTTGGGCTACATGGTAATCATCACACCCTGCAATCACTATGCAGCTACACACCATATATTCCACAACAGTGCCTGTCATGCCAACAAACTGCCTGGAGTGAGGCAAGTCGATGCCAAACAGCACAACACCCTGCCAGTGGATGGAGTGCCCCCACCCCACATAGACCTGCCCCATTGACATGATGTTGCCACAACACTCATCACCACTGACAGCCATACATTGAACCAGATGGGACCACACACACCTGTACTCACTTCACATGCCATGATGCCAACCAGCCCACAGCAAGCACCATGTGCCAATCTGTGTTCACATTGTCGTCGGATGTGTGGTCCTCAAACATAATGGTGCATGCAAAGTAGACAGACATGGAGTCACACTCATGAAGTGGACACTGCAGTTCGGCACAATATGGACTCCCCACACCATCCCAATGAAGAGTGACCATGTGGCCACAATAAATCTGTCACGGATTGAGGACTGCAGGCAGGAGAAGCGCAGTGAGGCAATGGTGGGACAATGCCTCATACAGGCACACATCGCAGTCGCCACTTACATCACACATCACAGCATGGCAACACACGCACATCACATGTGTCACCGCTGCCACAGGCCCTATACACATGCATCCACTCCCAGACACACTATCCCTCCCCAGATACTCACCATCTCTGTCTTGCAGCTGATGCCCCTTCAGACGTGCAGCCAGGTCTGGATTGGTCACTGCCAGTATGCGTCCCATCTGCGGAGTCATGGTTCACCGTGCCAAATGCCCTGTGCGTGGTAGCATCCCCAAGGTCATCTCTGCCACTTGCTTAGCCAGCCGGCTGATGTCATCCCAACTCTTGTGACAGTGTGTGTGTCGTCTGTTTGATACCCCCAGGGCTTGCACCTTTGCTGCTATGGCCCTCCACACGGCCTTACATTGGTGAGCCTTGAGCTGCAGGTATGAGAGTTAAGAAGGGCAAAAGAAAATTTATGAAATGTGAAAAGTCAGCATCTATCAGTACAGCAGCCAGACACTGACTCAGGACTCACAGCAACCTCCCTCCCTCCATAACTGGGGGTACCCTCACGAAGGCACTCAGCTTGACATAAACATTAGTGATTGCATGCACACATTGTGGTTCCTAGTCTCAATGACATTCACACAAATGCATGATGCCTCAACACAAATGCATCGGCAGCAGTGTGTAAATCAGCAATTGTAGAGGGCACTGATGGGGCATATCTAATATTCAGTGTGCAGCTACTGTAGCAGGTGAGTCTGTTGATGTACATCATTTGGCAGTGCTGCCACTAAACCTACTCTGTGGGTCACACTGACTCTGACTACAGGGGCACCCACAAATGTCCTCACTGTCCTTCCATCTAAAAGGACAACAACCGTTGGTTCTGTATGGGCGACAGTGTAACACACCCCACTGACACATACAAGTACAGGGCTAGAAAAGAGTTACATAGCAACACACACACTCCCTCGAGGTGGATACAGCTTGTCTGTCAGTGTCTGTCATCACCCCATATCCCCAATCATATAATGCAGCATCACCACTACACGTCTCACACCACCCTGCCCTACAGCTCCCTTCATGGTGACTTACCACAACATTGGGCCCACCGAACAGCCGTGGGTACTGTGCCAGCACCTCGTCCACAAGGACATCAAGCTCCTCCCTCGTGAATGGACTGACACGTATCTTATCTGTTCTTGACATCCCTGTAGATATGGCAGACCTGTGGTGGAAGTGAGTTGTGATGGCTCCGCCTAGAAAACAGGCTCATGGGGCAGCAGCAGGACAGGGTCCCAGGCAGCAGGCTCTTGGTGCAGCAGCAGGACAGGGTCCCAGGCAGCAGGCTCTTGGTGCAGCAGCAGGACAGGGTCCCAGGCAGCAGGCTCTTGGTGCAGCAGCAGGACATGGTCCCAGGAAGCAGGCTCTGTGAGCAGTGGAAATGTGAGGCTCACACCCACAGATTTATAGCCCCCTGGGGTCGTTTGGAAGGTCAAAAGCTGCTACAATTGGTTGTCTGGGTCTGCATTGTTCAAAACCAACCAATGACCGCCTCCGGGGTAGCGGAGGACACCTTCCGCGATTTTCAAATATGCATCATGCCACCGCCATCATCGCTGCCATTGGCTGCATGCAATGCTCCAAGGCTGTGATGCACCGCGGGTGCCCGGGGTGCGCTACCGCGATGGTGCATCATTCAAAAGCATCCAATGACCGCCTCCGCGGTAACGGAGCACACCTTCCGAGATTTTCAAATATGCACCATGCCACCGCCATCATCGCTGCCATTGGCCGCATGCAATGCTCCAAGGCTGTGACGCACCGCGGGTGCCCGGGAAGCCGTACCGCGATGGTGCATCATTCAAAAGCATCCAATGACCGCCTCCGCGGTTGCGGAGCACACCTTCCGCGATTTTCAAATATGCATCATGCCACCGCCACCATCGCTGCCATTGGCTGCATGCAATGCCTCATGGCGGTGATGCACCACCGGGGCCTGGCAGTAGGTACCGTGACTCATGCTGCGGAGCATACCCACCGCCATATACACATGTCCTCATGCCAATGGCTACCTTGTCTGGGGAGATGGTGGTGCTGGGGTTACACCGCCGGGGCCCGGCGGTAGCTACTCCCATTTTCGTACCCATTGGTGTGTATGTCAATCAAGGACACTGTATCAGCACCCTGCCGCAACATGGAGAAGGGGACATCATTGTACACACGATGCCACACAGCCAGATCATCCACAGGTGGACGCACGTTCAGTGTGAGTCACTTTGGCCTGTGGTTCAGACATTTTAGTGACACATTTGATGGCTGATGATGATTGACAGACTTCAGCTGTTGTAAATCATGTCATTACGTAGAATGAGTTGATGGTCAATGCAGACCTTGACCTGGCTGGTGGCACCGCATTGTATCGGACCAGACTTCTGCTATCACAACTGCTCATGCACACAACCGGAAGTGTTCCTGCTACTGTGATCATTGTGTTGATGAATGTGTACTGACCTTACATGATGCCTTGAGGTGTGGCAGGTGCAGCAGATGTGTATGATAGACATTGTAAGTCACAATACCTTGGCAAGTCTTGCTGCACCTTGTCTGCACATGTGAATTGTGCATCCATTATATCCGCATTCACAGTCCCAGATGTGTGTGTGGCACTTGGGTATTGTCACTGGAGAGGCGTGCCATCTCTGTGTAGCTATTGGCCAGCCATGTAACCTGAAGTCTCATGCATCTCTCTGGCATTTCGTTGTTTTCCCATGACATCATTGGTGTTTTGTGCTATGCCCATCTCATGATGCTTTTCACTGACATTTTCATTTCACTCCTCAACTAGGAGGAGGCCAGATCTCCTACGTCAACTAACAGTGCTGGAAGACATGGAGAATGAGGCAATCATCAGGAAATTCATGCTGGACACACCAACATTGAAGATCTTGTGTGATCTATTGGAGCCCCACCTGCTGCCTCGCCGTCACTATCCTACGGCATTTACACCCACCTACAAGGTGATGGCAGCACTCCACTTTTTTGCAACTGATTCCTTCCAGGAGACCGTGGCTAACGCTGGGGGAATGTCGCAGCCCATGTTCAGCATGGTGCTGCGGGATGTTCTTGCGGCCATGATGCTATATCGCAATCGCTACATACATTTCCCCAGGGGACGTGAATTGGCTGCCTTGAAGGGTGACTTCTATCCCCTAGGGCGCATCCCACATGCAGTTGGTACAATCCGTTGCACCCATGTGAGTCTGTTGCCACCGATGGCGACGGAGCACATTTATTGGAACCGCAAACACTACCACTCCATGAATATGCAGGTGGTGTGCCTTGCGGACATGACCATATCACATGTGTGTGCAAAGTATCCAGGTTCGGCACATGATTCGTACATCATGAGGAACAACATGGTGCCACGGATGATAGAGAATCTGCATCCCAAACGTGCCTGGATTGTGGGTTAGTATCACTACTGCTATGGCGTGCTGTGTGTCACTTGCTGCACTTTGGTTGTACAACATTGCAATGTGTGATTGTCATTCACAGGTGACTCAGCATATCCCAGTCGCCCATGGCTGTTGAGCCCACTCCGGAATCCCCAGACACCAGCAGACATCCGCTACAATGAGGCACATGGCAGGACACGATGGGTGATCGAGCGGACTTTCGGCCTGCTGAAGTCAAGGTTCAGGTGCCTTGACAGGACCGGAGGCGCACTGGTATACTCGCCTGGGAAGGTGTGCAAGATCTTTGTGGCATGCTGTATGCTGCACAACCTGGCCATCCACAGGGGTGGCCCCCTGCTCCTGGACGATGGTGATGAACTAGGGCCACCACCTGCTCAGGGACCTCAATCCAGTGCTGAGGACAGTGGAGAGGAGGAAGGAGTTGACCTGCGCCAACAGCTCATTGAACGCTACTTCACTTGAAAGAGACTGACGAGGTACAACGTGTACATTGTCTGGTGTTGTTGCTCTTGTTATGAATGGCTATGCACGGATGTAACCGATAGGCACATGTTCTGTCACCCATGTGTGTTATTTGTGAAATTGACGTTCAGTGCCGAGATGTATATTGGACTGTATTTGTGCACATTTGCTAGACATTGTGTAATATGCCTGTGATGCCTTGGATATTTGTAGTGCTGTGATCTGTGTGTTGCCACAATGAGACCAGTGACTATTGTTCTGTTGTGTCTCCCTAGGTGCTACAGAGGGTTCCTGCCCTGCATACTGTACATCATTTGTACACATCATGGACATTATCAACAATGTAAATACTGGACTAGATAAATCACTACACAAAATCTTGTGCTTCAGGTATTTTATTTTGTGAGTGGACATGTGATTGGTGCGGTAATATTTACAAGAAGGTGTGGAATGAGCAGTGAGTTGACAGTTAAGCATGGGCGAATTTTGCGAATCTGGCGTTCGCGAATTTTGCGAATTTGCAAACTCGCAATCCGCAAAATCCGCGAATTCTCGCGAATTTGCGGTGTTTTTTTTTTTGTGTTCGCAAGGATTTCTGCCAGTTCGCAAGGATTTCTGCCAGTTCGCGAGGGTTTTGTACCAGTTCGCAATTGCGAACTTACATGTCGGCTCGCAACGGTCATGATTATGTTGTTTCTACGTCTGGTTCATCATCACAGGTTCCCAGAACCCTCTGTTTCACCCATGCCATCCTCTGGTACATCAATGCCACCCTCTGGTTCATCATCACTGTAGATTATGGGGGGAAAAAGCAAGCACACCTGCCTGCTTCAACTGACATGAATTAATTTGGGGTTGATTTATTAATGTGTCACTGTTTTAAAATTCCAGTCTGGCACCTGCTTCCTTATCTGTAAGTTGCTTTCTGTTGCAGTGCAATTTTTTTTCTCCAGGACCTTTGTGGCCTACTTGTAGCTATTCTATGAGCCTGCTGTGAGGGTCAGAGCTGGGTCATATAATTGTTGCAACTAGCAACTGAACTCTGGAGGGGCCCTTGTCAGGAAGCACTACAGGGAATGGTTACTAATGATGAGTTTGAACTTTTGAACCTGCTGAATGCTTTTTTTGTGTTTGCAAGGATTTCTGCCAGTTAGCAAGGATTTCTGCCAGTACGCGAGGGTTTTGTACCAGTTCGCAATTGCGAACTTACACCGCATGCAGCAAAATTGTATCACCAAGAAAAAAAATCCGCTGCGTGCGAATTTGCTGATTTTGCGGGAAATTCGCGGATCTCGCGGATTGCGAATTTATCGAAAATCTGCAAAATCCGCGAGCGTCACGGATTTTCCACCCATGCTTATTGACAGTCCTATTCAATGAGATGCTAGAGTAGACACCACATGGATGTGGTGACCCAGTCCAACAGAGAGGTGCCTTTGCCAGGGCAATGTGGGAAAAGATAGTCCAAACAGTGAATGCAGTTGGGAAGATGGTTGTCTTCACGGCTGGCTCCGTGACTGGCGTGTGGTAGGTGCTTTGCCTCCAGAGACTCCCAGGCTTTTCTTCGGACGCCCCCTAGATCTTTTAGGCGGTGGGGGGCCTGCTGAATGGCCAGCGGCGTCAGGGGACTAGTCCCTCTCTGTTGGCGCAGGGGAGGATGGTGCACTGTCATCCTGCGGTGCAACAGAAGGGGACGGAGGTGGTGGTTGGGACACAGGCCTGTCCCTCTGCAACGCCACTTGCTGGCCCATGAGGTCCAACATCTGTCCCAGGCGGTTATCGATGGACCTCATTAGCAGGATGAGCTCCCTCAAAAGTTCATCTGACCGGACACTTTGTCCCTGGACCTCTTGGTAGGCCTCCACAACTCTGGTGAAGTGGTCCAGGGATGGTGTCCACCCCTTCCGAGGTCTGGTGGTGACCCTGGCCCTCCCACATGCTCTGCTGCCACGGACCTCTTCACTCGCCACTGGGGGGCCACGCACTCTATCCCTGCCCTCCACAGCTGTTGGTGTGGGATGGTCATCCCTAGGGACAGGGAGGGTGCTGCTGGTGGTACTGGTGGTCCTGGTGATGTTGGTGGCAGTGGCGGTGGTGGCTGTGGTGTTTGCGGTGGTAGAGGCCGTGCCTGCAGGGGTCTGCTGCGTTGTAGTGGCAGCAGAGGTGGTGGTGGTGAGAATGGGGGCCTGGGACCTCTGGGTCTGTGGCACACCAGATGTGCCGGGCTGGAGCTCATCATCCAAACTGTCCTGGGAGTCCACATCTGAGAGTCCATGTGCCGGGGGTGGAGACTGGCTCTGCTGGTCGTTGGTGTTATCCTCAGCAGTGAGTTCTTCGTCACCTGTGGAGTAGATGGGGAGTGGTCAGTGTTTGTGTCATCTGCGTATCATCATCTGTCTGTACACTACTTACATATGCATTCATCAGTAGTACTAATCATGACAACACCGTGTAACATTTCATAGTGCTGAGGGACATCATGGAGTCACACATGTTGATTGTCAATGCTTTGGGTTCTATTGTTGTAGGTTTTCTGGATGCAGGTCACACACACACACTTCATGCGGATTTACTGTAGATACGTGCCTGTTAGTTGACTGTGCAGGATGCAATGGCTGAGACATGCTCCTGGGTGGGGGAGGCCTCCATGCTGCTGGGGTGTGGGACATGGGAATGGTAGGAGTAGTGATACAGGCCTCCCACCCCACAAAAAAGCTCCAATACAAGATGGCTACCAACCTGTAAATCTGTTTGTTAAACTGTGCAATGGCTGAGACATGCTCCTGGGTGGGTGAGGCCTCCATGCTGCTGGGGTGTGGGACAGGGAGAATGGTGGGAGTTGTAGTGCAGGCCTCCCTCCCTCCCGCCCTCCCTCCCACACCTTCTCAGTGAAGATGGCTACCAACCTGTAAGTCTGTTTGTTAAACTGTGCAATGGCTGAGACATGCTCCTGGGTGGGGGAGGCCTCCATGCTGCTGGGGTGGGGGACAGGGGGAATGGTGGGAGTAGTGGTACAGGCCTCCCACCCCACAAAAAAGCTCCAATACAAGATGGCTACCAACCTGTAAGTCTGTTTATTAAACTGTGCAATGGCTGACAAATGCTCCTGGGTGGGGGAGGCCTCCATGCTGCTGGGGTGTGGGACAGGGAGAAGGTGGGAGTTGTAGTGCAGGCCTCCCTCCCTCCCTCCCTCCCACAGCCTCTCAGTGAAGATGGCTACCAACCTGTAAGTCTGTTTGTTAAACTGTGCAATGGCTGAGACATGCTCCTAGGTGGGGGAGGCCTCCATGCTGCTAGGGTGTGGGACAGGGGGAATGGTGGGAGTAGTGATACAGGCCTCCCACCCCACAAAAAAGCTCCAATACAAAGATGGCTACCAACCTTTAAGTCTGTTTGTTAAACTGTGCAATGGCTGACACATGCTCCTGGGTGGGGGAGGCCTCCATGCTGCTGGGGTGTGGGACAGGGGCTATGGTGTGAGTTGTTGTACAGACCTCCCTCCCCCATACAGGACTCCTCAGCAGGATGGCTGGCTACATGTTGGGTGGGGATGGACAGTGTAAAGGTGCTTGTGTATTGCAATGTAGTAATTGGCATTGTGGTGGTTGTCATTTGTCTGTACTTACCAGCCTCCGCTCCCCCGGCTACTCCTGTGAGACTCTCAGGTAGCAGTATGGCAAGTACCTTCTCCTCCCATGGTGTGAAGGTCCTCGGTGGGATGGGAGGGCCACTGCCAGTCTGGTTAGCCAGCGTCCAGTTCTTGCTCCTCCTCTCCTTGACAACCCTCTTCAGACCATGCCACCACTTTTGGATCTCCTTCTTGGATCTTGCATTCACCCTTTGGACTATCCTTTCCCACATTTGTGTCGTGGTGGCTAATGGTGTCTGTTGGACCAGGCTACCAAATAGTTGTGGGTCTACTCTCACAATCTCGTTGACCATGACTGTCAACTCACTCTCGGTGAACTTGGGCACTTTCGGTGCTGTCATGGTGTGTGGGGGTTGAGGTGTTTGTGGGTGCAGGGGTGTGTGGGTGCAGGGGTGTGGTGGGGATGTTTGAGATGGGTTGTGTGATGGGGGTTTGTTTGTGATGGTGTGATGGTAGTGTTGATGGTGGTGGTGGGTGGGTGTGTGTGCTTTGCTCTATAGTCTCTCCTGTCAGGTGTGGTGTATGGCCTTCTCTTCTGGAGTGATGCAAAGGATTGTGGTCAGTGAAGGGGGTGGCTTTGTGCTCAGCTGTGTGGGTGTGTCCAATTGGATTTAGGTTGTCAGGTGTGTTGTGGGAGTGGTTCTGTGGTTTTGTCTTTGATTTTACTAATTTATATTTATGTGTGTTGTATATTTTGGGGGTAGTGCTACTTTGTTCATGGGATTTTGGCATCACTGAGGTGTTTTCACATCGACCGCCATATTTTTCATGTTTGTCCGCTGCGTGGCTTTACTGCTGCTTGAGCGCCATTTCTCCCTTTCACTCTTGGGTGCGACCGCGCCGGTCGGTGTCGGCGTTTCCGACCGCGACACCCTCGGGGATATCGTAATTTACCGTGCGGTGTGTCCGCTTTCCATGCAGTGGGATGTGCCTTTTCCGATGCTTATCCGTCCGCCACGGTCAATTTTTTGCCGTCTCCGCCCACGTCGGGCGGATTTGCTTGGCCCGCTACCGCCGCGGTCGGTCTTTTGTGGCGGTTTATCCTAATTTGGAGGACGGTATTTCCTCTGTCCTGTCGGGCGGCTGTTTTCCGCCTCCATGGCGGTCAGGGTGGTTTTCCGCCCGCTATCCTAATGGGCCCCTAAACATTCATATATTATAATTTACTATTCCCACTCCACCAATTACAAACTCAAAGAAGGTGCTGGACACAAAACCCATATAATTTACTATTCCCACACCACCAAGTATAAAGTCAGGGAAGGTGCTGGACACAAAACCCATATAATTTAATATTCCCACTCCACCAAGTACAAAGTAAGGAAAGGTGCTGGACACAAAACCCATATAATTTAATATTCCCACTCCACCAAGTACAAAGTAAGGAAAGGTGCTGGACACAAAACCCATATAATTTACTATTCCCAATCCACCAAGTAGAAAATCAGTGAAGGTGCTGGACACCAAACTCATATAATTTACTATTCCCACTCCACCAAGTACAACTCAAAGAAGGTGCTGGACACAAAACCCATATTATTTACTATTCCCACTCCACCAAGTACAAAGTCAGGGAAGGTGCTGGATACAAAACCCATATCACTTACTATTCCAACTCCACCAACTATAACCTCAGGGAAGGTGCTAGATAACAAACCGATATAATGTACTATTCCCAATCCACCAAGTACAAAGTCAGGGAAGGTGCTGGACACAAAACCCATATAATTTCCTATTCCCACACCACCAAGTACAAAGTCAGGGAAGGTGCTGGACAAAAATCCCATATCATTTACTATTCCCACTCCACCAAGTACAAACTCAGGGAAGGTGCTGGACCCAAAACCCATATAATTTACTATTCCAGCTCCACCAAGTACAAAGTCAGGGAAGATGCTGGACACAAAACCCATACAATTTACTATTCCCACTCCACCAAGTACAAAGTCAGGGAAGATGCTGGATACAAAACCCATATAACTTACTATTCCTACTCCACCAACTATAACCTCAGAGAAGGTGCTGGACACTCAAACAATGTAATTTACTATTCCCACTCCACCAAGTAGTAACTCAGCGAAGGTTCTGGATAACAAACCCATATAATTTACTATTCCCACTCCACCAAGTACAAAGTCAGGGAAGTTGCTGGATACAAAACCCATATAACTTACTATTCCAACTACACCAACTATAACCTCAGGGAAGGAGCTGGAGAGTCAAACAATGTAATTTACTATTCCCACTCCACCAAGTAGTAACTCAGAAAAGGTTATGGATAACAAACCCATATAATTTACTATTCCCACTCCACCAAGTACAAACTCAGGGAAGGTGCTGGACCCAAAACCCATATAATTTCCTATTCCCACACCACCAAGTACAAAGTCAGGGAAGGTGCTGGACAAAAATCACATATCATTTACTATTCCCACTCCACCAAGTACAAAGTCAGGGAAGGTGCTGGACACAAAACCCATATAATTTACCATTCCCACTCCACCAAGTACAAAGTCAGGGAAGGTGCTGGATACAAAATCCATATTACTTACGATTCCAACTACACCAACTATAACCTCAGGGAAGGAGCTGGAGACTCAAACAATGTAATTTACTATTCCCACTCCACCAAGTAGTAACTCAGAGAAGGTTCTGGATAACAAACCCATATAATTTACTATTCCCACTCCACCAAGTACAAAGTCAGGGAAGGTGCTGGACACAAAACCCATATGATTTACTATTCCCACTCCACCAAGTACAAAGTCAGGGAGGGTGCTGGACACTAAACCCATAAAATGTACTATTCCCACTCCACAAACTCAAATAAGGTGCTGGACACAAAACCCATATGATTTACTATTCCCACTCCACAAAGTACAAAGTCAGGGAAGGTGCTGGATACAAAACCCATATAACTTACTATTTCAACTCCACCAACTATAACCTCAGTGAAGGTGCTGGACACTAAAACAATGTAATTTACTATTTCACTCCAACAAGTAGTAACTCAGGGAAGGTGCTAGATAACAAACTCATATAATTTAATATTCACACTCCACCAAATACAAAGTCAGGAAAGGTGCTGGACACAAAACCCATATAATGTACTATTCCCACTACACCAAGTACAACGCCAGGGAAGTTGCTGGATACAAAACCCATATAACTTACTATTCCAACTACACCAACTATAACCTCGGGGAAGGAGCTGGAGACTCAAACAATGTAATTTACTATTCCCACTCCACCAAGTAGTAACTCAGAAAAGGTTATGGATAACAAACCCATATAATTTACTATTCCCACTCCACCAAGTACAAACTCAGGGAAGGTGCTGGACCCAAAACCCATATAATTTACTATTCCAGCTCCACCAAGTACAAAGTCAGGGAAGATGCTGGACACAAAACCCATACAATTTACTATTCCCACTCCACCAAGTACAAAGTCAGGGAAGATGCTGGATACAAAACCCATATAACTTACTATTCCTACTCCACCAACTATAATCTCAGAGAAGGTGCTGGACACTCAAACAATGTAATTTACTATTCCCACTCCACCAAGTAGTAACTCAGCGAAGGTTCTGGATAACAAACCCATATAATTTACTATTCCCACTCCACCAAGTACAAAGTCAGGGAAGTTGCTGGATACAAAACCCATATAACTTACTATTCCAACTACACCAACTATAACCTCAGGGAAGGAGCTGGAGAGTCAAACAATGTAATTTACTATTCCCACTCCACCAAGTAGTAACTCAGAAAAGGTTATGGATAACAAACCCATATAATTTACTATTCCCACTCCACCAAGTACAAACTCAGGGAAGGTGCTGGACCCAAAACCCATATAATTTACTATTCCAGCTCCACCAAGTACAAAGTCAGGGAAGATGCTGGACACAAAACCCATACAATTTACTATTCCCACTCCACCAAATACAAAGTCAGGGAAGATGCTGGATACAAAACCCATATAACTTACTATTCCTACTCCACCAACTATAACCTCAGAGAAGGTGCTGGACACTCAAACAATGTAATTTACTATCCCCACTCCACCAAGTAGTAACTCAGAGAAGGTTCTGGATAACAAAACCATATAATTTACTATTCCCACTCCATCAAGTACAAACTCAGGGAAGGTGCTGGACCCACAACTCATATAATTTACTATTCCCGCTCCACCAAGTACAAAGTCAGGGAAGGTGCTGGACACAAAACCCATATAATTTACTATTCCCACTCCACAAGTACAAAGTCAGGGAAGGTGCTGGATACAAAACCCATATAACTTACTATTCAAACTCCACCAACTATAACCTCCGAGAAGGTGCTGGACACTCAAACAATGTAATTTACAATTCCCACTCCACCAAGTACTAACTCAGAGAAGGTGCTGGATAACAAACCCATATAATTTACTATTCCCACTCCACCAAGTACAAAGTCAGGGAAGGTGCTGGACACAATACCCATATAATTTACTATTCCCACTCCACCAAGTACAAAGTCAGGGAAGGTCCTGGACACAAAAACCATATAATTTACTATTACCACTCCATCAGGGGGCCCCCAGAGTGAACACCGCCTGCCTTTTCGTGGCGGCATTGCCGCCACTGAAAGGCATGGCACTCGTGCCATTGTAATATGGCTGGCGGTGTCTCATAGACACCGCCACCATATTAATAATTTTCCACCCCGGCCGCAATGTGACCGGGGCGGAAGAGTGGCGGGCGGTGTTTCCCTACGTTGCTGTCCCCCGCCATTGTAATGTGGCGGGGAGGAAAAGGGTGGCGGGCGGGCATTACTGTAGGGCGGATCGCCACCGCCACCATGGCGGTGGCGATCCGCCCGACATCATAATGGAGCCCTTAGTTGGGGGATGCAGGGGGAGACCCATGCTGGGTCCTGGTGGAAGCTAGCACATTTCCTTTGCTTCTGCCTGGGCGGGAGCAGCATTTTTTTACTGCTCCAACGAGGCAGGAGCAAAATGCAATCCCCTGCCTGGAACAGTGCTACAGGGAAGGGAACCACAATTTCCCTGGGGTAGGCTCCCTGTGATAATGTGAAATACCACAGCGCAGGGGGACACCATCATGTGGAGGGGGTGCACGCGCCCTCCCCTTTTTGGAAAGTATTTGGCCCTGGGACATGCGGTCACCAGGGCCCAACGGAGGCTCAAGGGATGGGGGTCACGCACTCCCTCCCATTTTGTTATCACACATCGGCCTCAGGAGATGGTGTTCTTGGGTCCCATTAGTGACTGGGGGAGAGGATGATGGTGTAGGGCTCAGTAGTCTCTGATGCTGTTTGGATACATTCTGGGGACTCACAATCCTAACAAGTGAAGTAGGAGGAACAATGCTGGTTAGATGTGGGGTGGCCTTCAGTTTTTTTGGTTTTGGGTCCACAATGCCCTTCTCTTCAAACTTGGCCTCCTGCTCATCTTCATCTTCCTCTTGTTCTTGAGCAGTGCTGGCCATGGTTATTATTGATTAGAGGAGTATCAGATTCTCTCGTTGGACTGACTGCCGACTGACTGCCGCCTTCTGCTTGTAGATGGCTCCTACTACCTGAAAGAAGAAGAGTGTAGTAGATGAAGTATATAAAACAAGCATTGGAAATGCAATAGGTCTCGCATTAGAAAAGTTGGAGCTATTGGTCTTGTAAATGACAAATATTTTATTTATTTGTTGGTTTTTAAAATAGCTAAATTGATAGCTTTGTCATTTACAATGCCAATAGTTATAACTTTTGCGAATGTGACACCTATAGCATTTGGAATGCAACATTGCTAGCCATAAGTGAAGGACTCTAAAGGAGTGCAGGAGTAAGGGACCGTGAGAGAGGCTTACCGATGGAATGAAGCTGAGAGGAGTTCAGCGCTGTATGCAAAGTATAACAAGTGTCTAAGGGGAAAGGAATTAGACAGTTAATTACGGTCATATTGCCCAAAAAAGGGGCTGCCATTATTGCGGAAAAAACTTACCACGAGGTGGGGCCAAGGGGAGTATTGAAGACGTCTGTGGGGAGAGAGGGGAAAGTGAACTGGGGTATCAATTACCGAGTGTGCAGTGAAAAAAGGGTGCTCTAATAAACAAGCTTACCAGCGGGAACAGTGCCCTTGATGGATAATCTGCGGGAAGGGAAAGTGCACATAAACAATTGACACATAAAAATTGAAGGCGGGTTCAAATAAATAAAGCATGTCTGGAGCCTCGAATATGTCGCGCATCTATAAGGGCTTACCCCACAGGAAGAATTGGAGGTCCGCAATGGGGGTCCTTGCTAGGCGTGAGAGATCTTCACGATACGCCCTCAGCAATGTGTTGTCATAATAAGAAAGCCGCTCGCGGTCACATGGAAGCAAATGACCAATGGGCGCGCGGCAGAAAGTGTCGGCCATTTTGGGTTGGGAGTGTAGTGAAACAATATATGGACAGACCAAAGGTGCATGCAGAGCGTCTGCGGCGGCCCTCTTGAGGGAACTGGAGCCAAGGGGTCCACAATATGGATTGAGGGCATACGAGGTCCAGTCTTCGGTACAATTCAGGCCAGTGTGCAGGGGGCGGAGCGGGGAGAGGGGAGAGGTGCGACACGGCAGGCAGAGTAGGAGGAGGAGGGGGGAGGAGAGTAGGGGAGGCACGGCCTAGCGGCCGTGCAATCAAGAAGTGAGGGGGCGGAGCTGGGGAGGGGAGCTGGGGAGGAGAAATGCGACGTGCGGATGAGGGAACTGATGTGCACGCGCTTTTAAGCTCAATGCACATGCGCATTGAGCTTAAAAGTCACGGGCACTGCAAGGAATCGCCACGATTCCTTGCAAGTTGGTTCAAGAGTGGATAAGCCCCCATAGTCTCGCAAGCTCGATGCGCATGCGCATCGACAGGCGAGACCTAATAAAAATGTAAAGGGTAAAATACAACAGATAAATGGAATTCATCTTCAGCTGTGTTTGAAGTTAAATTTAATATTGGATTCGTGAAAATCAACAAATGACAGCTGAGAGATTAGCAGAGATGAGATAAAAAACATGTGAAATGCAAACTCAAACTCACCAACTCCAGTCACACATCTGTGTGGTATGGATATTCCTGTGAGATCGACTGCTGAACCCGGGTCCTTGATGTTGGAATGGGCAAAGACTTCAATGCTCCAACAGCTACAAAATCAATCAAGTTGAAGGTTTATTATGTTTCTGAATTATTCATAAGTCAACATGAAAACAAAAGTAGAGACATATCACAAGTATTGATGGAAATTACACACCACCTTACCATGCTTCGAAACATTTGCATGCACTTGAAAGTATTTCTACAAGAGTTATTTATTTATTTAAATATTTCTATTAAAGCAAACATTATTCCCCCATAATTTAATCCAGACCCTGAGCCCTCCCCCAAACCCACCCTTCCCCACACTTAAATACATCACAAGAAATTCATAGGATATAAAGATAATCAACAATAAATCACTGTGAGTTCGTCTTACATAGCAACAAAAAGAAGCTTACAGAAAAAGCACCTCTGAAAAATCCATTTGTCGTTTAGCAGCAGATTCAAAATACAATACTGCAAAATGCAGCAGATGTAATGCAAACAAGACTGAAACCCGCACCAACTCAATCTTCCGGTTTTCTACTCCAATTGAATAGCAGCAAATTAATCCCATAAAATGCTAGTGCATTTAGCTAACTGATTGTTTAACCCAAATAGCTAAGCATTTCCAAATTCTTATCCCCTTCTTCCTGACCCTGTGTCCCTTTCAAGTGTTATAGCATTCTCAAGTTTATATGTCACTAATAATCGGGCCAGCCACTGTTGAAACGAGGGAGGGACTGGATCCAGCCAAGCTGAGGCGATGCACAATCTATACACAGCCAATGCTATGCTTAACAAGGCACCTCCATCTTCTACCCCCAGATTGGATATACCCAATAACATTAACGGAGGGTTAAATCAATATACAGCTGCAGTTTGCTTCTTAAAAATTCATTAATTTACTTAATTAGTGACCCACGAATATTAAGTGTAGAAAGCATATGAACCTAGCCTGCTTTGTGCAGAGCACAGAGTGGCCTCCCCCCTTTTGACTAATCGATATGGGGTGTAATATAGCTTGAAGCAGGTCTTATAATAATGTGTTTGAAGGTTGGCAGGCATTAGAACCAATTGGGAGCTTATAAAATCACTTTCAAATGCTGTGTCAGTTATGTCTAGCTAAGCTTGCCACTTATTAGAAAACTTATCAAAATTGTCTTTCATGTGTTCATTAAGCAACTGTACATACTCCCAATACGTGCGTAGTGGGGTAGGCTGCATTAGTTTGTCCACATATTCGCTCTTCCCATATGTCTCTCCAACCCCCCCCCCCCCTCTTCTGTACATATTCTCTAATCTGAATATATTTAAAAGTCTCTCTATGGGTAAAACAAAATTTAAATCTTAATTCATCGTATGATATACCACAAATTGGGTAAAAACAGCCTATTTTGTTTTATTCCAGCGTTTAACCAATTCTTAAAATAAAGGTCATTTGGGGGCGTGGCTTGCGCCCGACGAGGATGGCGGCTCTCGTGTGAGCGCTCCAGGTCGCCGAGGGGGTTCGCTGCTTTCTACCTTCTCCCGACGCCTGCAGATATCATACTCCCTCATTGGAAGCTGGGGACAACATCGCGCTTGCAAATGCGCTGACAATTCAGTGGCGGAACGTCCGCTTTTCTTCATTTCTCGGCGGACGCGGTCTCCTGTCAGCCGCGCCCGCCATTTTGAATGCCGGTGACGAGCGCTACGGAGCAGCTGACTGAACGACGTGACTCTCAAGCGCAGAGCTTTCCCTCATGGCGATTATTTATAATGAGCATCTCTCATCAGGTCAGCAACCTAATTGAAAGTGTTTGAGAAACGCTGCTATTTTACCATATTTCATCGCATTTTTCTCTGCACAATTCAGCTTCTCTTACACAACTCAAGTATGAGCGCAATTTTGGCACACTCTCCACTCTCAGCGCTGTAATTTCCTCCAATTCCCTGCCTTTATTTATCTACAATTGTTGGCGCTCCCATACAACAAGCTGGCGCATTCAACTCTATGCCTGCTGCTTTCGCCTGAAGAAACTTTTATGCTTCTTGCTGTCTCAATTATCAACATCTCACTTTCATGTTGATTTTTTGCCCCATCCATTTATGGGATATTCCTTCCAATTAAATACTTGAAGGCTGCTCTATGTATCTTCTGGCTCTCTGGCTCTTCTGAATTCCTCAAGGCAGTATCTCCTCCTTTCCCTTTTTATTTTTCTTGGAGCCTGTATACCTTGCCTCATTCGAGTATTCCGGATCAGTCTTTGAGACATCCACAGCTGCGCAGTGAGTACTACTGGACTTTCTTCCCTGTCAACAATATTTCTTCTGTATGGAAAAAAAGGTCACCCCTCGAACTCTCAAGACTCCACGTCGTGTTTTTATTAAAAACTCGAAAGTCTTTTCAGCGTTGGCGCACCTTGAGGCCTCTCAAGCGCTCGCTACCCAGATGTCACAGTCTAGCACAGAGCAACCCACCCAACCTTCAGGGAAAGTGACCACAAAACGCCAAAAACAAGACCCCCCATCACCAACTGGGTCCACTTCGGCTGTCTCCATGGAGCTATTACTAGAAGAGATCCGCGCTCTCAAGCCATTTATGGAAGAGACTAATTCCAAACTGCAAGTTCTTACTGATAATTGGTCTCAGATGGAGGCTAGAGTGACCAATGTAGAACATTCTCTCACATCTCTCCAGGAGTCGTCATCCAAAGTGACACACATGCAATCTCAGATTTCCTCCCTCCAAAAGCAAGTTGAAGAATTGGAGAACCGGAACAGACGCAATAACCTTCGACTCTACGGCCTGGCGGAGAATTGTGAAGGGACTGATCCCATTGCCTTTTTCAAATCATTTCTACCCAAGCTTCTTCATTTGCCTGAAGGCACAACGCTCAACATCCAGCGTGCACACAGGCTGGGTCGTCTACCATCTACTCCCTCCTCCTCTTCACGGCCAAGAGGTGTCATCATGTACTTTTTAGAATATACTGACCTCCTCAAAGTCATCTCAGCGGCCCGTGCCTCACCTCGTCTACAATGGTCAGGTTCCAATCTCTTCTTCGCGCAGGATTACGCCAAAGCCACAGCCAGTCGCCGCAAGGCCTTCCTGGATATGCGACCAGAACTTCGTGCCATTGGAGCCAGATATGGCCTCTTCCATCCTTGTCTGTTTCGAGTAACTTACAACAACAAGACGACGACTTACGAGGATCCTGTTCGTCTCCGAAGCTTCTTAAATACAACACAAGCATCTGATATGGACTTCTCCAGTTCCTCTTCGGCATTTCCTCCATGATTTATGCCTGATCTAGCTTTGATGCTTTATTTCATCTATGTGTTATCTGCTTGTTGTAGACTGCGTTCATGTTTCTCTTCGTTGCGTTCCTAGCACCTTCAATTTCTATGTTCCTTTCTTCGCTCTTCCCTTTCTCTCATGCATCCTGTTTGGATGATTACGCCATGATTCTTGCGTGGCGCACTATTGCAGTTTCCATTAATTTGCATGCTTCCCGTGCATAGTTCAATGTATCACTGTTTGTTTTCCCCATGTTTTTACTGATTCTAGTTTTCCTGGTCTCCCCTTTATTCTTCGTCATTTTTATGGTACTCTTGTTCGTTACGTGATATTGCTCGCTACTATTTCTTTACACACCTTTTTTGTTAGTTACCATTGTTCTGTTGTCACTTTCTTTCCTTCCTTTCATTCATTAATGTCCTCCCTCCCTTTTCCTTGCAGGTTTCACAATATGTACGGCGTCCTCCCCCCGACCTGTTGGCTCGCTTGCATTGGACGCCTGCTTCCTCTGCTGGCGCTCCCCCCTCATCCACTTCCTCACGTATCCTCCCCCTGGTGATCGACCCTCCCCACCTTTACCCCTCGTAAGTATGTTTTCCCTCTCTTCCCAATTGTACGTCTCCCAATTTTCTCTGTTTTACAGGTGTCTCTTCTTCTTGGTTCCCGAATACTCTTCTGTTGCTGTCTTCTATCTATTATTATGCCTACTTCTTGGACTACCTTATCCTCTCCTCTACACAACTCGCTTCTACTTTTCTTTTCCTTACCCTATTTCTTCTTCCCTCATCCTTTTCCTCTCTATTATACTGCACTGCTTTTTATTGACTCTCTTATTCTTCCTGGCTCTTCAATTCTTTTGGTCTCCTTTGCACCCCTTTCTCTCTCTTTGGTTTTCTTCTCTTTCTTCGACACGATATGTCCCTGGACTACCTTCTCATTTTTTCCGCATCTTCTTTTTTCAGTACTTTTTTATTATCTTCTTCTGTTTTTCTTTTTTTTTCTTCTTCTTTGATATGATATGTCTCTTAAAATAATCACTTGGAATGTTAAGGGCGTCAACTTACCCATCAAACGCCAAAGAATCTTGTCTCATCTTTCGAGTTTAAATGTGGACATTGCTTTTTTACAAGAAACCCATTTGTCTGCTGAAGAATCTGTTAAGCTGAAAAGAAGCTGGGTGGGTGATGTTTATTTTTCCCCTGGAGATGGTAAACGCAATGGAGTTGCTATTCTTTGTCACAAAGCTCTTTCTCCTTCTATGATTGCACAAGAGTCGGATACTGAGGGCCGTTGTACCTATGTTAAACTCTCTATTAAGAATGTTCCAATTTCTCTCCTAAATGTATATGCCCCTACCACTGGTGATCCCACTTTCTGGCATTCCTTTTCCCAACATGTCACCAGATTCATTGATGATAATTTTATTTTAGCGGGAGACTGCAATCAGCCCTTAGATCCCTTTTTAGACAGGAACTCCAACGCACATTTCATTCCTAACAAACCTCACAAATCCTTCTCCCACACCATCTCCCAACACAAACTCACCGATGCTTGGCGTCTTTGTAATCCGAATCTGCGAGAATTTACGTTCTACTCCCCATGTCATCATTCCCAATCTCGAATCGATTACATTTTTGTTACCCACAATATTGCCCAAACTCTCTCTTATGCAGAAATAGGTCCAATTTTACTTTCTGACCATGCCCCTACATTAGTTCAATTGGATCTCTTACCCAAATCAACAGGCCCTAAACGTTGGCGTTTCAATAATTCTCTTCTTCTAGACCCCAAATTTACTAACGCCTTCACCTCCTTTTCCCATGAATTCTTTGCCCTAAACGATAATTCTCCTGTTCCCAAACATACTATTTGGGATGCTTTTAAAGCGGCTGCGAGGGACTTTATCAATAGCTTTGTTGCTAAAAAACGTAGAGCTGCTCGAGAAGCTACTAAAACCATCCTTCTAGATATTAAGAAATTGGAGCATTCTTATTTTACCTCCCACTCACAGCAAACTCTAACCGCCCTTATCAGCGCTAAGATGAAATTTAACAAAAAATCTACTGATGATGCATCATTATATTTATTAAAATCTAGTGCCAAGTTCTATGGGGGCAAAAATAAGGCTGGCAAGATCTTAGCCAATTATTTAAAGGTGATACATAACAAACTAAACATTGAATCTATCTACGACACTGACATGAACCTTAAACACACAGATGCAGACATTCTCACTGCATTCTCTACTTTCTACAAGACCTTATATTCCTCTGAAACTCAACCATCTTCCCATTTACTAGACACATTTTTCTCCACCATACAAAAACCATCACATTTTCCACTTGACCTTTCTCAATTAGAACAAGATATATCCCAACAGGAACTACTCAAAGCACTTCAAACCCTCCAAAAAGACAAAGCCCCTGGGCCCGACGGCTTCACAGTGGAATTCTTTCTCCACTTTTCAAAGCTTCTTATACCCAGACTCCATTCCCTTATTGGCACCTTCCTTTCCTTGGGTTCCTCCTCCGGCTCTTTTTCAGACGCTCATATCTGCCTCATACCCAAGGAGGGGAAGGATCCTCAATACTGCAAAAATTACAGGCCGATTTCTTTGGTCAATATCGATTACAAAATTTTTGCAAAATCCCTTGCAGCTCGACTCGACCTTCTTCTTCCAGACTTGTTGGGTGAAGAACAGTCCGGCTTTGTCAAAGGCCGATTTATTACTGATAACACCAGACTTCTATTTAACATTCTTTCTAAATCCCGCCCTTTACCTCACCCTCTTGCGGCCATTGCTTTGGACGCTGAAAAAGCGTTTGATAGAGTTGAGTGGATTTATTTGTTTCATACCCTCCAATGGTTCGGTTTTGGCCCTATTTTTATGTCTTTAATTTCACTGCTTTATTCTAACCCACGCGCAGCGGTTTGTGCCAATGGTCAAATTTCTTCATTTTTTGATTTAAAAAGGGGTGTTCGTCAAGGTTGTCCCCTTTCCCCCTTTCTTTTCAACTTGGCTTTAGAACCCTTCCTCTCCAAGCTTCGTCAAAACTCCTCCATTCATGGTTACCAACTATCAGATTCCCACATCAAGCTAGCTGCTTATGCGGATGACATTCTATTATTTGTCTCCAACCCCTCTGTTTCCATTCCTGCTTTTCTTACCGAAGTCCATGCTTATTCCCAAATCTCTGGTTACAAACTTAATAATGACAAATGCGAGATCCTTCCTTTAACCAAATTTACATTCAAGCCAGATTTTGCTGCTTCCAACTTCACATGGAACCCTTCCCATATCAAGTACCTTGGAATGCATGTTGCCCCCACCATCCCAGATACTGTTTCCTTGTGTATGTCCAAATGTGTTCAAAAATTGACAGATCTCACGTCCAAATGGCACCCTCTTTACCTCTCCTGGTGGGGCCGTCTAGACACGATAAAAATGATGCTCTCTCCCATTGTTTTATACACACTCTCTAATATTCCGGTCTCTATACCATCCAAATTTTTCAAACAGATCAACTCCATTCTAACCTCCTTTCTCTGGAACAAAAAGAAACCACGAATGTCCTTGGCACGCTTGATTCGTCCTAAATCTGAGGGTGGGGTTAACTTCCCTGATTTCCCAGCCTATCACAAGGCATTCCAACTGAGACAAGCCTCTTTTTGGCTCCAAGATCCAGACACCCCATGTCCATTATGGGCCAAACTTGAACGCCTTTTTCTATCTCCCTTCTCTTTTTCCGAATACCTCTCCTTCTCTCGCAAACCTGCATCTGTTTCTACCCCGATTCATAAGTTTACCACAAAAATACTCCTCTCCTTCTCCCATTCACCCCCTACCACTATTGCCGATTTCCTATCCTCCCCCATATGGCATAACACCTCCTTACTCATCCGAGACAGACCCCTTTTCTGGAAATCTTGGCACACTAGGGGTCTCCAATGGATTTCCCAACTTTTCTCCGACTCCTCTTTTTTACCTTTTCATGAACTCCGCATCCTTTATGATTTACGCACCTCCTTCGCACGCAAATATCACTCGCTTAAAAATGCAGTTTTATTGAAATATGATCTCCTCACTCAGCCCAACCCTTCTCCTTCCTCATCCACACCCACTATCTCGCTCCACTCCTTCTTGCGCACTGCACCAAAGGCAACTGCTATTTATAAATACCTTCACGCTACTGAGTCTCCAAGACCTAAATCCAAAGTCGAGGAATCCTGGGAGCACGACTTGTCTGTCTCTTGGTCAGTTCCCCTCTGGGACAAAATCTGGACCAAACTCCGCAAATCTTCAAGAGCAGCAACACTCACTCAGACTTTATTCTTTATTTACAACAGACTCCTCTTCACACCCTCTGACCTACACAAACGCTTCCCTAACACGCCTCACACCTGCTGGTCTTGCTCATCTCCACAAGCTGACTTATTCCACATGCTATTTTTATGTACTCATGTTCGTAGTTTTTGGTTACAGGTATGGGCTCAACTTAATGTGATTTTTCATACTTCTATCCCTTTCTCCCACACGCATATTTTTCTGGGTAGCCTTTCCTCTTGCTGGGATGTTGTTGACTTAAAACCCCAGATTGTTGACCTTTTACTTGCTGCCGCCTTCCAACAAATAACAGTTAACTGGAAGGATTTCTCCAAAACCTCTTTCACAGCATGGTGGTTTAATGTCTGCCATAACCACAGGCTCGATACCACTCATGTTTTCCCGGCATGTTTGGCTGTCAAGCGCATGGACTTATGGACTCCAGTTACACTTTATTTGGACTCTTGCAGTAAACGTTTGTTTCATCCACTACCCCCACAACAAGAAGTTCCCAAACCCCCCTAAACGCTCGATACATTCCATTTATCCTTCACTGTATCACTCTCTTAAATTTTCCCAATGTTTTTATGATTGCCATATTTTACGCTCATGCATTTTTCCTGTCTTCCTTCCTTATTTTTCGCTTTGTACCCAAATTTCTTTTTTATTGCAAACGCATTTGTACATTTATGCCCTTTTAAGAGTCTTTAACTTTGTATTCCATTGTATTCTGTTTTGACACCTGTCTTTATCTTTTTATTATTATCAAATAAAATTCTTTTGAACTTAAAAAAAATAAAGGTCATTTAAAATCTCTGGCAAGTTCTTAATACATCATAAGGTGGTATAATAGTTCAACCTCCAGAGCCCTAGTAGGTAACGTACCGGGGTCCATACATTAAAAGCAGTGAGCAGTGTCTTCAAAACGCACCCTTTTATAGAAACTAGGTATGGGCGGAAAATCCGTTTCGCTCGCGGATTTTGCGGATTTTCGGGAAATTCGCAATCCGCGAGATTCGCGAATCTCCCGCAAAATCCGCAAATCCGCGAGCAGCGGATTTTGCTCGCACTGCTCGCACTGTTCGCGTGAGTTCGCGGCTTCCCAGTACAACTTCGCGCCCCGCGAATAAGTGCTAAATTGCAGAAATACGATCTTAGCAAAACTGAAACTACTTACCAGGTTCAAAAGTTCAGGCTCATCATTAGTAGCCATTTCCTGTAGTGCTTCCTGAGGGGCCCCTCCAGAGTTCAGTTGGCAGTTGCAACTATTATGTGACCCTGCTCTGAACCTCAGAATAGTTACACATATGCCACAAAGGTCCTGAATTACAGCTAAGGGAGACAAGCAGGAGCCAGGCTGGAAGTTAAAATCCATTAATCAGCCCCTAATTCATTATTGTCAGTTGGGGCAGGGCAGGTGTTGTAACTAATTTTGCAACAATGAAAGCACTTAGCAAGTGCAAAAGATCACTAATCAGGGCGCACTAAGGAAGCAGGTGCCAGCTAAAAAAATATTCTGTGACACATTAATCAGCCCCAAATTAATTCAGGTCACTTGAGGCAGGGAAGGTGTGCTTTGCTTTGCCGAAAATAATGTACACTGGACAACCAGAGGGTGTGGTGATGAAACAGAGGGTGGCATGGGTGGGCCAGAGGGTGGCATGAGTAGTCAGAGAGTGACAGTGGTGACAGAGAGTGGCAGTGATGAAGAAGAGTGTCCCAAACAGGCTGGACACGTAGAAACAACAAGTTCGCAAAACTTGCGACCCGACAGGTAAGTTCGCAAATTGCGAAATTGTAAAAACCCTCGCGAACTGGCAGAAACACGGGCGAACACAAAAAAAATAAATCCGCAAATTCGCGGGAATTCGCGGATTTTGCGGATTGCGAGTTCACAAATCCGCAAAATTCGCGAACGCGAGATTCGCAAAATTCGCCCATGCTTAATAGAAACCATAATCCAGCTGGTGCCATAAACATCCCTAGGCTTCAGTGCCAATCAGTAATTTAAACGGGGAGGGATACCTTGAACTCCTGCCGTTAGTGACAACCCTCTAAAGTGCTCTATAGTGTACCAATGAAGCCACCCACCAATATATCTTAAGGTTAGGAAGGGCCAATCCACCACGTTCCCTGGGTAGTGATAGAAATTTGTACGATCTTATTGGTCTCGAGTATGCCCAGATAAATTGTGTAAATATGCTTTTAAGTTTCTTCAACCAGCAGTTCAGAAAGGCGAGGGGATTGCTCTAAACAATACAGTAATTTAGGAAAAAATACCATCTTAATTAAGTTACTTCCACCAATTATTGTTAAATGTAAATTATCAGCCCTTTTCAATGCCTTGCTGGTTTCTTCTGTGCACGGCCCGGCCCAGGTTCTCATTTACCACCTCATCTAGATCAGAACGTATCATTAAAGGATGTAAATTCATTAGTGACAATCTGTCTTTATCCGTTTTCAGGGCATATCCTGATAAAATATCATATCTCCAGGCTTCTTCTTCTATTGCCCCAGTAGCCTTTTCGGGATGTGAGGTGACTAAAGCTATATCATTGGCAAAAGCCAACACCTCACTCTCATGCTCACACATAACTATAGGGGGAATATCCAGAGCTAATTCCAGGTGCTTGAAAAAAGGGCTGATGTACAATGCAAAAAAGAACGGTGAGCAGGCACCCCTTTGTCGGGTCCCTCTTATGATTTTGAAGGGCTCCATCATCTCCCCAGTTATAAAAATACTAGCCACAGAGTCCTTATATAAAGCTTTAACTGCTGCAATAAATTTCATCCCTATCCCTTTCCTTCACATCACAGTCCAGAGAAACTGCTAGGAAACCCTATTGAATGCTTTTTCAGCATCAAAAAGAATTGCCGCCATAGGGTCTACTGACACTTGTTTCACATCAAACAAGGTAATGATCCTTCTAATATGCTCTATTGTTTCCCTGCAGGGATGAAACCATCCTGCCCCATGGATACAAGCCTATGAATCAGCTGTGATAAATGTGAAGCTAATATTTTTTAATATATTTTAATATTTAAATATCCCCAATAATTGATGTTATTGGACGGTAGGAGCCAGGCTCCTCTACAGGTTTATTTTTCTTCAGGAAAACAATAATCTTTGCAATAGCCCAGGAGTTCGGCGGGGTAGCTCCTTCAAAACTCTGTAAAAAGAGTTTTCATGACTTCTTTTAAGGGTCAAATCTTTTTTTATTTCACCCCCGAAACCGGGAGTAAGCAAGAAACTGACTGTTACACAGCGTTAAGCCTACAACCCACTCGGGGCCAGCCGCGTCAGAAAGTAATGCAATAAATAACATTTATAGTTCTCGCACTCAACAACATTATACACAGCGTTTCGCCTACAACCCAACAGGGCCGGCCGCAACATATGTTACCCAATGTATACCGGGCAGTCATTGCCTGAGAAGGCCCGGCCTCTAGGACCGAATGTAACCAGTAAACCAAGAAGGTTAGAACAATTAGACCACTGGGGTCCGAACGTTAACAGAGTATCAAATAAGGTGAAAGCAGATCAGACTAGACTGTAGGAATAAGTAAAGAGATGAGATCAGAGAAGAAAGAGAGCGCAGAGAGTGTCAAGGAGGGTGGGGGGGAGAGGGGATCAGCGCGCGGGACAGCGGACCGTCTTGTAGCGCCTGCATTGCTCTAGGCATTGCGTGCTGGAGCTTCTATGGTAGCAGCCTGCCCGGTTCTGGGGGGGCCACAGCGTCTTCTACAAGCTGTAGCGTCCGAAGCTTGAGAGGCATGTGTTGCGCTTGTTCTACTGCGCATAAATATTTCACCAAGGTTTGCCATATCGCCTTAAAGCGTGTGTCGCGAGCCTACAAGCTAGCTGTGAAAAGCTCCATTGTTATGACATGCCACAGTCGCACAAACCAAGCAGAAATGGGCGGCGCTTCCGTCTTTTTCCAATATTAAGCAATGAGCTGCTTAGCTGCCCCTAGCATTTGAAGCACCAGTGTCAAGTCGCTCCGAGTCAGAGCCTTCAGGCCAGCAGGTTTGACACCGAATAGTAGCGTGCTAGAGACTTCAGGCAGAGGAAATCCCAGTACCCCTCTGATGTGGCTTAAGACCTCCTTCCAGAAGAGGGTCAGTGAGGAACAGGTTCACCATATGTGAAGGAAGTCTCCAGTTGCAGACCAACACCTCCAGCACTCAGGGGAAGAGGCAGGGAACATTTTATGTAGACGCTGGGGCGTGTAGTACCACTGGGTCATTATTTTATATGCATTCTCCTGCTGTGAAATGCTATGATATATTTTGGGAATGTCTCGCCACAGACGGCACCACTGCGCCTGGGTGATGTCTGTGTCTGAGGTGGCTTGCCATCGCTGCTGGTACGGATGGGAGGGCAGCGTGTGTGGGTGCTGTAGGATCTGATAGATTTTTGAGATCAGGCCCTTCGAGTCAGTAAAGGAGCGGGCTAGAATCTCGAACGGAGTGAAAGCACAGGTGGCCGCCTGATATGTGTCGTCTGCCAACACCCAATGCCTCAGCTGGGCATATTGCATCCCAGCCTCAAGCGGTACCTTGAATTCCTCCCTGCATTGGGCGAAGGTCTTGAGAGAGCCCCCATCAAACAAATCCGTAAGCACTCTACAGTTGCCCTGTGTCCACTTATGGAAGGCCCTAGTGTGATGGGCTGGCGGGAAGCACGGATTCCCCTCAATTGGGGTGTGTGGCGAGGGGAAGATCGTGAGGCCCCTACGTACTGCTACCTTGTCCCAGATCTCCAGCACCGTTTTCGTGGGCACCGCCAGGTATGCACTCGGGGAACGCCTTAGATTTCCACGCCATATCCCAGATGGTGCGCCCAGTCACTGCTCTGTCCATGTGCAACCATCCCTTCTCGCTCTCAGTGACACCCCATTCCACTATAAAACGAAGGTGCGCTGCCCAATAGTACTCCACCAGGTTAGGACAGGCCAGTCCCCCCCCTGTCTCGTGGCGCCAGCAGAAGAGCCTGGGAGAAGCGGGGCCTCCTCCCCCCCCAGATGAAGTTAGTAAGGTCACGCTGCAAACCTCTTATGTTTTGCAGCGGTATGGGAGTGGACCCTGGACAGTGGAATAAATATAAGACTTTGGGGAGAATAGACATCTTAATGGCATTGATCCTGCCTAGCCAAGACGGCACCAGCGGCTTCCACCGCCGCAGATCTTCAAGGACCGATCGCCAACATTCCCTCCAGTTGACTTGCGTCCAGTCGTCCAGCGAGGGGGTCAGCTGGAGGCCAAGATATCAGATATGCTGAGTGTCATCCGGTAGGGGGCATTCTGCTCCAGATGGGGGATTTCCGCCTTTGGAATGGTAAGGTTGAGGGCCCAAGACTTATTGTGGTTCATTCTCAGGCCAGATACTCGCTCCAAAGGCACAGCACTGAGTGCACTGCCGGCGGGATTCTCGGGGCTTCGTGAGCGTAAGGATAAGGTCATCCGCAAAGAGCGCTACTTTGTTGTCTTGACCGCCTAGGGGAATACCATGGATGCCAGATCCGCTAGAGGCTCTATTGCCAGGGCAAATAATAGAGGCGAGAGCGGGCAGCCCTGTCTGGTTCCCCTACCGATGTCAAACGGCTCCGTGAGCTGCCCGTTAACTCAGATCCTGGTCCGTGGTGCAAGGTACGGCGCCATGATCCCAGTGATCATCTTCTGGCCTAGCCCTATCTTGTGTAGCACCGCTTTTAGGAAGAACCAGTCTACCCGATCGAATGCCTTTTAGGCCACGAAAGGAGGCAGGCTGGGATCTCCCAGTGGTGTGCCTTCCTCACAAGGTGTGCAACCCTGCGCACGTTGTCTGCCCCCTGTCAGTTGCGGATGGAACCCACCTGGTCTGGGTCTATCAAGCCCGGCATATGATGGTCCAATCGCTTCGCCAGCAACTTGGTGTATATTTTGAAGTCGGTGTTTAGTAAAGCAATCGGGCGGTACGACGCGCACATTGTAGGGTCTTTCCCAGGCTTCAAGAGTAAAGCGATTTCCGCCAACCCCATATCAGGGGACGGTCCCTCCTCATCCGTAAAGGAGTTATAGAGCCGGAGAAGGTAGGGTCCGAGCTGCACCTGGAACATGCGATGGAAGGATAGAGGGAGCCCATCTGGCCCCAGAGTTTTCCCCAAAGGGAGCTCTGGGATGGCTGTTGCTATCTCCTCCTGTGTTATCGGTTCCTCCATTTGCCTCACATAATGAGGATGTAGTGTGGTCCCCTCATACTGCCCTAGTACTTCCTCCACCAAATCCGGGGGCGGTTTCTCCTCCCTATACAGTGCCGCATAATAGTCCCTACAAGCCTTACATTTGTCCTTCTCTGTCATGACTCTAGTCTAATCCGGCAGTTGGATATTGGCTATATGCGTTTTAGAGGCACGGACTCTCAGCCTCCTCGCCAGTAGTCTTCCCGCCGTGTCCCCTCCCTCAAAGTACCTCTGCTTCAATGTCAAGAGGGATTTCTCTGCTCTATTTGTGCGCAACATCCGGAGCTGTCCTCTAAGATTAGCCAGCTGTCGTCTTGACCGTAGGGTGGAGCAGCCCTGATCCTGCAACTCCGCCTCCTTTATGTCTCCCGTCAGTTTATCCTCTAGCGCTCGTGCCTCGCGTGCCCACGCAATCGAGAGGGAGGTAATGTGCCCCCGTATCGTGGCCTTGAAGACATCCCAGACTAATGGAAAGGGCGTCTCCGGCAAGTCATTACACTTGAAGTAGGAAACAATGGCCCCCCTGATGTCTTCCACGTCCGCCGCATCCCGAAGGATACCCGGCGGCAGACGCCACTTCCGTTCCCGGGCAGGGCAAGCGGCTGGGTCCTGCAGGAGCAGCTCAACATGGGCGTGGTCGGAGAGTGAGATATCAGACATAGTGACCCCGAGGACATCACGGGAGAGTTCATGGGAAATGAATTAATAATCGATGCGGGAATAGGAACGGTGTGCATGTGAATAAAACGAGTACTCCCTCCGGTCTGGGGAGAAGTAACGCCACGCATCAAACAGCACTAAGTCCGTTATCTGCTTGCGCAGCGCCGAGGACATTTCTCCCGCACCACTGAAGGAGCCTTCACGGCGGTCCATCTCGGGGCTCCAGACCAAGTTGAGGTCCCCCCTAAGATGAGTGAGGGGCCTCCCTGCGGTATCTGCTCCCTTAAAAGATCCCGAAGGTAGCGGTCTTGCGCCTGGTTAGGGGCATAAATATTACACAAAGTGAAGCGGCGGGTCCGACCTCCATGCCCACTCCAAGGAAGTGCCCATCCCCACCTCTAAAGGGCCTGTCGCCTCCCCGCCTGATGCCAGCCCTGCACAGTATTGCCACTCCTGCTGTCTTTGTGTACGCTGCAGCCCAGAACTGGAGAGAGTACCTAAGGTGTGCCATGCGCTTGGTGTCAGCTTGCAAGAGGTGTGTCTCTTGTAGGAATATGATGTCTGGGTTCTGTCGAAGGAGATAGTGCCACGCCTGCTGGCGCTTATTGGGTGAGTTAAGGCCCTTCACGTTGAACGTTAAGACCTTCAGAGGGCTAGGTGCGTTTGTTGTCATGCTGGGGTCTTGTCGTGAATCATCCGCGCCCCCTTAACAGTCATCCCGCACACTCCACACTCACAGTAAGCATATACCCGCACAGCCCCACACCACTCCATCCCCCGGAGCCCCCTCCACGCACTCCCGTGAGAAGAAAAGGGAGAAGGAAAGTAGAGTAGCAGGAAACAAGAAAAGGAGGAAAAGGGCAGAGAGAGAAAGGGCGGCCAACAAGGCCACCCATCTTTGCACAACAAAAGCGGCCACCAGGGCCATAGTACACTGTCCCCTGTACAGGGCATCCTACACCCGCAGGTTTGGACGCACTCTGGGATGTCACACCCTTAGGGGCAGTCCGAAGAGGGTTTGTGGCGGTCCTAAAGATCTAACAACTGGGGGCTCCCGCTACCCCCCTCCCGCAATCCGGGAGCCAGGGTAGTGTGTGAGGAACCGCATTGCATCCCTTCCCTCAAGGACATGTGTGCGTGGGGGTGAAGCCTCTCCTCCAGGAGGTAATAAGCATACGCCCCGCGTTTCATGGTGTTGGGGAGCGCCCGCCGGACTCTTCTCTATCCCCTTCAAGGGATCGGATATGAGCTATAATGTCCTGCTTAGTCTGAGAGGGTGAACGCTCAGTCTTGGGGGATACACGATGCTGCTGATGTACTGTGGTCCAAGACGGTCCAGCCGGTATCCTTTCCTGCCTACGGGGCTGAGATGGGCTCGCCGGCGGTGTTGTCGGTAGGCGGATGAGTTGCGCCGCTTCCGTATAGGAGCTTATGATTCTGTGCTTGGATTCCCACTGAAATATGAGCGCAAACAGATGCCCGGATTGGTAGGTGATGCCCATACTGCGCAATGTTTCGGTCACCGGCCGAAATGCTCGTCTCCTCTTCAGGGTGTTGGGTGCCAGATCTTGAAAAATCTGAATCTTGTGACCCTTGTATCGCAGATCTGGTTTGTCCCGCGCTATTTTCCAGATTGCCTCCTTTTCGGTGAAGAAGTGGACCCTAGTCAGAATGACCGGTAGGAGCCCCGGCCTCCCCGCAGGCCCGGATACGCGATGGGCGCGATCCAAAGCCGGCGGGGAGGCCTTCTCGTCACCCCAGATCTCATGTAAGAGCTGTGGCATATATCCCATGAGGTCCTCCCCTTCTTCTCCAAGAGGAACCGCCCGGATGCGGAGGTTGTTACGGCGGCTTCTGTTCTCTAAGTCCTCCTGGTTTACTTGAAGCTCGATTATCTGCTCCTCAAGGGCCGCCAGACGCTGCCATAGGTGTTCCTGGTCCTCCGTGCCCGTGTCCATCGTCCTCTCCAGCCCGTCCAAGCGGTCGCCAAGATCCGTGACCTCCTTCCGCAGTTCCTTCACACATGTGTGCACCTCAGTCCGCAGGGATCCTATTTCCATTTTCAGTTCCGACATGAAGGTGGTCATAAAGGCCTGGGTGACCAGCGGGGAGTCTCCAGCGGTCAGGGACAAGCCTTCACCGGTGGCAGGCGCCCCCGCCTTTCACCACATTGCCACGACAGTGTTGTCCCTGGGGGTTGCAGTCAGGTCTGCTTTGTTCCCTTTATTGGAGCGTGTCATTGCCAGCTTCACTTACTCCCAGCCGAGAGTTACGAGTGGTCTTCGCGACACCCCGGGTAGGGGGCCAGGGCATGAGGCGCCAGCAAAGAGCCAAGCAAAGGCCCACACTCACTCACTAACTTCTCTACGCTATAGTACCCTAACAGACCCTCCCCGCCACCCGCGGGGTTCAAGGTTACGTGCGGGGGTCACCAGGCCCACCGTCGGGAGCCTGGGCTACCAACTCTGTGAGGGCAGGGGCTAGGGCACAGCACAGAACACCCTGAGAGCTCCCACGACCCGGGGCGGTGAAGGCAAGAATCACAACAGAGCAACAGGGTCCCCCCTACTTCAGATCACTGAGAGTAAATGCCTGCCCTGGAGCATAAGACTACACCCCTCCCCTGTCGCAGTCGAACCCAGGGGCACTCAAGGGTAAATGGCTGCAAGCTTTGACCAGCCACTACACAGCTACAGGAGGCCTCTGCTGCCTCACCAGCAATTTCCTCTGCAAAGGCACCCAGTCAACAGCTTGCGCACCCCTACTTCCAAGCAGCAGAACAGGCCGCTATTTCTCCTGGCCTTCGCACCAAGTTCCACTGTTGGCGCGCAGGTCTCAAATCGCAGGGTGAGCGGAGTTTCCCGCCTAGGTATTTAGGGCCCCTGCAGCAAGTCCCACGCCGCGCCAAGCACCCCACTGTCCAGCTAGCCACCAAAAGCGTATGGGGTCCATATTAGGGTTGAAAGGCTGCACGTACACTCCCCAACCAAAGGTCCAATGCTCACAGTGCTGGGCCTGGCAATGCAATCCCCACACCCAAAAATGGCGGGCCGCACTGTCCACTGCCGCCCTGCTCCCTGGACCAGTTCCGCTCACCTTGGTACCTGGTTCTGTCCCAAGCCAGCTCCCCGCTTCAATGTCCCACCGGAAAGCAGGGCCTCACCCGCAGCCGATGTCTGCTGCCTCAAGGCTCGGGTCCAGTCTTGCCGAGGGTCGCTTTGTTAGTCGCGCTGAAGAGTTCCTTCACTGCTTAGGCCCACCGCACTCCAGACCTCGAGGTATCCGGGGGTGGCGACTGCCCAGCCACCAATCGCTCTCAGGGCCTCTCCGCAGGGCCACAAGCCGGCCTTCCGCCAGGCCGTCCTCGGCCCGTAGAGTGCCCACACAGGGGCAAGCCAGCAACCCCCAGACACGCGTACACCTCACCCGTTCACCCCTCAAAATGGTGGATTGCATCTGTCTTTAGCTCCCAGGCCCCTGGGACGGGGCTGTCATCTCCGGAGCCCTGGGTCTCTCCCTCGGTTCAACCCCCCCCATCACCCCACTGCTGTAGTGGGGGAGATCCTATATGCGCTATGAGCTCTGTTGGTGATTGAGTGCAGGTCGCGGGCCCCGCACTGCTCTGTACCTCACAGAAGGCTGCAGGTCACTGCAATGAGCTTGCCACTGGTCTCTCCACAGGCGGTTCACGGCCACACAGTCCGGAGCTGCTTCCTCCGCCCAGGCTCCGCTCTCCGCCTCGCCATGCCACAAAGGGATTCGCCGCTCCCGCTACAAGAGGGCTCTGGCGCCCTGCCTCCAGACGCAGGCCTCACTTCTCCGAGGCGGACAAAATGGCGGGTTACCTCCTAAGGCCCGCAGCCGGGCTTCTCCAATCCCGTTCACCAGTGGCTTCCCGGGGGTCCAGGGTCGGCCGCAGTCACCCGGCGGTCAGCTCCTCGCAATGCGCCCCAGGGGTCGCACTAGCTACTCTCTCCCCTAGGGCTCGCCGTCCGGTCACCAAACGCGGGTCCAGCTCTGTCAGGGGCTCTCAAGATGGCGGGCCGCCGCACCAGGCCTGTCACCCAGCTCCGCTGATCCTCATGCATCAGCTGCCTCCCAGGAGATTTGCAGATCGTCCGCCGCCTCCTGTTGCACAGGCAACCTCAATGCAACCTGGGGGGCGATTTCAGGGTCCCCCAGCTCCGCTTAAATTGCTTCTGATGGCGGGTGACAGCGGGAGCCCTTCCAGAGCACGTCTGCTCACACGTCTGCTAAGCTACGCCCCTCATGACTTCTTTTAACTGATCCCTAAAAATATTAACAAATTCTGTGGGGATTAAATCGGGACCAGCCGCTTCCCATCTGGGTAGTTTTGACATTGCTTCTGAGATCTCGTCCTAAATCAATGGATTATCTAATTGCTCCCTCTCGCCCTGCGTCCATACCTCTGTTACAGCGGAATCCAGATATTCATGTATTGGGTCCTCAACGACCCCCAGATCTTCAGAGTCTTCTGTGTATAACACCTGATAAAAAGTATTAAAGGCTACTCAGATTTGACAAGATTCGGATACCAGCCCAAGTACAGGATCTCTCATCATATTAATTTCACTTCGTGTAAGTTCCTACCCAGTACTTACTGCTAACAGGTGACCCACTTTTTCACTGCATTCATACATCTTCTCTCGGTAAACTGCTGATTTATTTTTTGCCTTCTTCAATAGCTTTCCCTTAATTGTTGCTTTAGCACAGGCCACTTCAGCCTGGGCTTCCTCCACCCCTTTTCTCTGTTTACAAGGCGGTGAACAGATTTCCTTCTGCTCAAGCCAAATTTTGTTGGTTGAGCTTTACACAATCGCTTTCCCTTCTCCTCTTTTTTATTGAGAATTGGGATGTTTCTCCCCGGAAGCCTACTTTTAGGGTGTCCCAAACTACTCCCAGTGGCTCTGTGCCTTGGTTCCTCTGCAGAAATTCTGGTATCCACTCCTTAATATCTCTTACATAGGCCTCGTCCAATAATAATAATGCCGTCTTGAACATCCAGGAAGAAGCCCTTACAAGAGGGCCTGCCCAACCAATTCAAAAAATAATTGATTATGGTCCAATAAAAATCTTGGAAAACATTAAATTCTGCTCTCATGAATTAAAGTAGCTAAAACAAAAAAATAATCCAACCTAACATGTTTTTGATGTGGGCCAGAGTAAAAGGTAAACCCATGTTCCAGCGGTCTTGTTTGGACCATACATCGCACAGACCTATTGTCTGGCATTGGTTAAGTAGTTCTTGAAATACTTTAGCCTTCCTTCCCGTGTACTTGTGCCCTGGCACTCAGTCACATGGCAGATTGGTGTTTAAATCTCCACCTAAAATAATAGGAAGCGGTCAGTGTGTTAAATATTTGACATCTAATCAAATAAAGAAGGATCATTTGCGTTACTCCTGTACACAGAGCATAAGGTAAATGTGGAAATCCCTGGGGCTCTGCAGCCAACAATAACTCATCGTCCTAGTGCATCAACCCGGACTTGATTAAATTATATTGATTTGTTACAGGTTAACGTTGCAACCCCACGTGTGCAAGTCCTTTGGGTCATTGACCCCACTATGTTATAACCAAGATTCTTTAAAACACGTTTCTGTGTATCCTCTAGGTGGGTTTCAACAGTTGTAGCCCTTGAGACACCAACTGCCTATTTTTAGCATCATTTAAACCACAGATATTTACCTTAGTTACCGTACTCTTCCCATCTTTGAGGTCTCCTTAACCCATGACATGAATAGATTTTCCACTGCATAGGTAAGCATACCAAAACAAAGCAAAACATGAACCCCATAAAAACCAGTGCCTTTCTTTGTCCCTCCACACGCCCCTTTGTGTAATCCACCCTCCCTGCCTCCCCAAACAACCAGGCAATCAGGCATACCCTTAGCATGAGCATTTAACCTACTGCCCCACCGTCCCTCTCTTCCTATTACTGATAAGCAATCTGCATCCGATTGCCCAATATATTAATAGTCACTGCACCCAAAGGAACATAACCATCCATTCACTTGGGAGGGGCTCTCCCTTCTTCCTATCTCTTGAATTCCACTAGATACTCCTGTGCTTGGACCTCTGAGGTGAAGCTCTGTATGGTTCCTTTAAACTTGATCTTAAGTCTGGCAGGATTCTGGGGAAAGACTTCAGCATCTATATTTCGAAAAAGGGGAAACAGTTGTCGTAGGCGCCATCATCTTTCTAGTGTTGCATGAGCAAAGTCTGGCTTGATGAAGAATGATACACCATCACAGGAATCCACCAATAGACATGCAAACATTGAAGCCAACATAGATTGTAAACACCCCCTTCTACCTGCGGCATGGACTTAGTTGCTGTCTTTCTCGCTCCAGTCTCTCGCTTTACTTTGCCCGGTCCACTACGCTGCCTCAGGTCAGGGGTCGCTCTATTAACATCGGTGGGCTGGCTGCTTGCCACGAATATCGGGCCACCACTGGGAGTTCCAACAGTGTGCACCGTCCCCATTTTGCCACCTCTGGATACCATGAACCAGCTTGACAGTTGTCCTTGGAGCCACAATAGCAGTTGACCACAGTCGCCTGAAAGTGTGTGCCACATAGATGCGCCTGTCGTAGTCTGTTGTAGCACCTCCCAGAACAAAGCACACAGTACGGAATTCGAGTTAGTTATTTTGTAAAGCATGCAATGTTTTAGTAAAATACAAAATATACCTCACCTGACAGCGGATGGCAGAGGACCTCATTGCTCCTGTCAGCATTGCTCCTGATTGCATAGATGTACATCTGTCTACAGGTTTGATCAAGGGCTTGTTCCTGACAGAGGCTGAAAATAAGGTGACATATGCATATTTGAGCAACAAAGTGTAAGTGTTAATAGAAGACGCTGTGAAAATGTTTGAGAAAATCCTCTTTTAAAACACATTACTTAATTTGAAAAAGGAAGTGAACAGTTAAGTCATGCATTCACATTGAAGAACATGCGACAAGGGGCTCACATATTTTAAACAGTTATCTTGAATACTTTTAGTGTCAACAGGGATGTGTCTCAAAGCACATACTGCTAACATGTCAAACTCTAAATCAGGAGATTAATCAGTTGGTGAAGTAAAAATTGAGCCAACTCACCAGTTTCTACCTTCCACCAGCTATATGGTGCCTGACCAGGTATAATCTCATGGCATGGAGAATACTTCACTCTGCTTGAGTTGGTGAGTGAATTCAATTTAAAAACAACATTTCACATGTAAAATACTTATAGACAAGTATGTGTTTTGTTCAAAACCAAGTTATGAAAAAGAGAAAACATAAATAATCAATGAATAAAATTTCGGCATGACATGAAGAATACTTCTTGTTAGCATACGTATTTACCAGTTCTTTCGGGTTGTTGGTGGTGAACTGGCCTTTAATGCCAAGCCCCTGCTGGTACCTGTGCGTCTGCCACAGTGGAAAGATTCACTTTACCTGTATGTGGAAAATTGAAATAGAAAGTAAAAAATGTTACTATAAAATATGCTTGATTTTATAAATGAACATATCTATGGTGTCCGCTAAACAATGCAGGTATGATGGAAAAACAAACAAGGATACATTCATGAACCTGTAGTTCTCGATAAATCATGTTACAAGTAGAACATTGACAAATTTCACACATGATGAGCAAGAAACTTAGCTTTTTCTTTACAAAGATTTTGGGGACTTGTAGTGTGATAAAGAAAAGAGAAAACATTGGAAAACTATTCACAATATGGTAACAATACAATATGGAGTGATCTCCATAGTCACATATGCTACAAATAATTTATTTTTTACACGTAGCATGGACGATATTGCTTAGTCTATTATCTGGAAGCACATTAGAGTTGTCTGTAACAAGCAGCCCATTTAGCAGGAAAGGGTACATAGTGGAGAAGATGGCTTTCTCGGTCGGGGTGAGATTGAGATTGGATCCAGCTGGTCCACCAGGAAGAGCTCTAACCATCTCTATCCCAGTGTACTTCTCCTTCATCCATCTCATGTCATCTTGCCACTTTTCTTTATATCACCCACAGTCCAGACATCTACCCCCAATGCATTTACCCCATCAGCCAACTGTTGTCATAAGGCTGTTTTCTGTGTGTCACTATGACAATATGGGGCAGTCCATGAAGCTTTTTGTAGTTCGCCACTACAAATGAGACAATCAGTGTCTTCTTTGAGAAAGTTCTCTTCCTACTCAGTATGAGCAGTATAGTCGCAGTGCAGTCACAAGAGAGCAGGCAGGTAGCAGTATGGAGAAGAAAAGGTGTGAGGAAAGATAAGCTTGGTTGTAGCCACCTTTATGTGGTTAAACAATAATGATTTTTAGGTGAAACTAATTGATTTCGGCTGTATGTACCCAGTAGGTAGTTGCTATCTGCGGTTCTCACTTTCTTTGTCATGCAGCGTTCTCCACCCCGACCTGGGAAGATCTGCTCTATGAGCAGACTCTCAGCCCCTAGAGTGGAGACTCTGCCATAAGTGCTGAGACTCAGCCATGACTTTGGAGTCTCCCCATTCACAAAAATACTACTCATACAATTATTAACGAAGTTTGGTAAACTTAGACAAAAGTTTAGGTTTACTTTTGTGAATCAGACCCTTAGTGTCTAGGGTGGGTCTTCTGATGCCATTGAGATGGGGGTACTGTGGTGGGTGGACCTCTGCAATGGAGTTTCCAATAAGAATGATTCTCTGCCTTCAAATAGCAGAATAGACATCAGTCAGTTTTTTGATGGATTTCCAAATACTGGCATCCTCTAAATGACCCCCTTAAATAGCAGTACACTGTCTCAGGCCACATGGTTCTCGGTACAGGCTGAAGCTTAAGGCAGAAAAGCTACCTCTCAAGTTTCACATTGCTATAGGCTCCAGAAGGAAAACCTCTGTCCTAGGTCCAGGTCTCTTGACTTCCTCTGGGAAAATATTGACTATGCAAGATCACATTTAGAAAGCTGGACTATCCTACATGTTACACAGATCTGACAGGCTCAGACATCAGACAACAGAACTACTAAACATCAAACAGCTCTCTCGGCTTATAGAGCAAATCTGTTGCTCAGATATAAAAACCATAACGTCTAGCAATGAATACCTATGAAGTAAGTTATAAAGATTTTCCAGGCTATGTCTTTGGGCATCAAACAGATACCCCAGGTTAAAGATGTGTTGCAGGGTCATGGTTATAACAACACAAATATCACTCAAGCTACACCGATCCAACAGGGTTAGGCTTCTAACAACATACATGCCATTCTCTTTATACATTCTGCTGATGCAGTCAGGAATCCTACAGTTACCAGAGGTCTTATAGGCTCCTGACTCAGACCTGCCACTCCTGAACAGACAGCGCACACACTCAGACGTTAGACAGCAGAGCTATACTATATTTTACATAGAAAAAAGCTCAATTTGCATAGATCTTACAGCAAGGCTACTTCCCCAATCACACAAATAAGACATTACCGGCAGCCCTATGACAACTGATCTAACAGTCTAGTTACAAATATCCTACAGGATTAATGTAGACATTTGACAGCAAGGCTATGCTTCAGTTTTAGACCTACTATGGCCTTAGTGTGAAAAATTGGGTTGTTCGTTGACTGGGGTGCCCCCTGATCAAGCAGCACCCACAATCCTTGTAAGGAGGAGGCACAAGCCAAACCTATATTAACCTGTGCTCAATCCCCTGGTAGCTTGGCACAGAGCAGCTAGTCTTAACTTAGAAGGCAAAGTGTAAAGTATTTGTGCAACACTTCAAACAGTAATAAAGTGAAAAACACCACACAAAAAGAATCTCACACTATGGGGGTCATTAGGATCGCGGACGGACTTGAGTCCGTCCGCGACCCCTGAGTAGGAGGGAACGTCCGCATGGGCTGCGGCGTTCCCTCTGTGCAGATTAGGATGTGACCGCCAGGGTGGCGGTCACATCCTCTATTTCTAACATTGCGGCGGGTGGAGCTTCAAGCGGCACCCGCAGCAATGTTAAAAATGCACGCATTGCATTTGAATGTAGAAAGTGGCAGGCACCGCGCGGTGCCTGCCGCTTACTGCATACAAATGCAGGGGGGTACCATAGGTACCCCCCATGTGCATCCCCCACCCCCCTTCACCTAGGGGGCCCGCAACGGGCCCCCGCAGTGAAGTTACACATGCTTTTCCACGGCGGAAAAGCCGCCTCGGAAAAGCATGTTTCCAAGCACATCCTAATCTGGCTGACGGTGTCTGAGAGACACCGTCACCATATTAGTGCTTTTCCGCCGAGGTTGTAAGCCAACCGCGGAGGAAAAGCTGCGGACGGAAACCAGGACCCACCAGCCATCCTAATGTGGCGGTGGGTCTTGGTGGGTCCGCAGAGGATTTTCCGCATCCTCCAGGCCGGCGGTGGCTTCCGCCGGCCCGGAGGATGCGGAAAATCCTCCATCCTAATCAGCTCCTAAGAAAAATAGACATAATTGTAATAAATAAACCAAGAGGAAAATGGCACAAACCTAATCAGTGGATCCAGAGATATATAATTTTAAAGGGTTAATGAGAATAGAGCCAAAAAGTGCAAAGTGCCAACTGAGGATATCTGGTTGCCCCAAGTCTGGGTCAAAATCACAACGCATTTTGGCCTGCTAAATAAAGTACCTTAAATCCTGATTTGCAGAGCGTTGCAAGGGTCCACATCGGAGATGCGTTGCATAGCGGAAGTTATGAGCCACTTCCGAAATGTGGCAAGGCTGAGATTCGACCTCTCACATCATCATCAAGGATCCTGTCAATGAGGGCTTGTGACTGGAAGTTTGGAGTTGAGAATGAATCGCACAGTCAAGGCAATGTGTTGGTTCAGAGAAGCTGCAAGGTCACTATGTAGAGTCCAGCGTTGTCATCAAGGTTGCCCTCAACAAGGGATGTGAGGGCATGCGCCGAGGATGTGTCAGGCAGTTATGGTTACGATGAGGCAATGGATTGTGATGCACTGAGGGGCTTTGCAACAAGGTGAGCCATGCGGGGCAGAGATGCATCGGTTTTACACGGGCCGCACAGCAGACGAGAAAGGTCGGTTCCACTGGATCCACAGAGGCTAGCAGAGCACTTTAGACCCACTTTCAATAATCTAGGACTGGGGTGGCAGCAATTGGCAGGGTAGACTCACAGATTGCAGTGTCTAGGTGCTGGGCTCAAGGTTGTTGGAGCCTTCTCTCCGTGAGGCTCAAGTCAGGAGGCCAGCCAATTAGCCCTTGGAGTCACTATGGGGTCCTGGGTTCAGCAGACGCCGGTCCAGTCCTTCTCACCCAGGCAAGAGGGCAGGCGGCACAAGTCAGCACAGCAGGGCAGCATTCCTTCAGAGCAGCAGTCCATCAGAGTAGCAGTCCTTGTATCAGCACAGCTGTCCTTCTTCCTGGTGGAGTATCCACAGGTCCGTCCAGAAGCTTACTTAAGAGTTGGTTTCTGAGATCCCATATTTATACCTGGTCCCCTTCCTCTAGAATGAGGAGGAAGCTTCAAAAATTCAATTTGAAGTCCCCAGGTATGCTGCCGTCCCAGTCCCAGCTCCATACTAACTACAGGGGGTATACAGTCCTTTGTGTGGAGGCAGGACACAGCCTATTCAGATGTAAGTAGGGCTGTGCTGAGCACCACAATCCAATTCTGCTAGTGATGGCTCATCCAGGCACACCTAAGCTCTCTATTGTGTGTGGCTGTCTAGGAGGTATACACAAAGCCCAACTGTCAGCTACACCCAGTCATGTGTCCCAGAGACAGGCTTCAGCACCAAATGACTAAGGCAGGAACATGTCAACTTTCTAAAAGTGCCCTTTTCAAAATTACAATTCAAAATCTGACTTCACCATGAGAGAGGATGGGTCTTTACAATTGCAAAGACACAAAACATGAACTGGTCACCTGCTCCCATTTGGAAATTACAGCTTATATAATGTAACATGGTAACTGCAATGTTATCCTATGGGAGAGGTAGGTATTGCAATAGTGAAAAACAAATTTAAGAGTTTTCTAAAACTAAAAAGTACATGTGCCATTTTTTAACTATATTGCACCCTGCCCTCTGGGCTATCCAGGGCCTACCGTAGGAGTAGCTTAAATGTATTCAAAAGGGAGGTGTGGGCCTGGCAAAAAGGTGTACCTTTCCAGGCCGACATTGCAGTTTAAAACTGCACATACAGGCCGCAATGGCAGACCTTAGAAATGTTTACATTTGTACTTAAGTGGGTGTCACAATCAGTGCTGAAGGCCCACTAATATCTCATTAGAATCAATGGGGTAATCCAGAGTCCCTCAGAGCCCATGTATTAACAAGAACTAGTAACATTTACTTTACAGGTCCTGGGCACCAGTTTTGCCACTTTACTAGAGACTTGCAAGTAAACTAAATATGCTAATTGGGTATAAGCCATTTCTACTATGTTTTAAGGAGGGAGCACAAGTACTTTAGCGCTGGTTAGCAGTGGCAAAGTTTGCAGATTTGCAACACTAGCAAAAACAAAGTCAGCAAATAGGAGGGATGAAGGCAAAACATTGTGGGGGAAACCATCCCAAGGATGTCAGGTCTACCACTTAGGCTTCTAACATAAATTATATTCCTCAGATTGCATAGTCCTAGTTAAGGTCAATGAAAGCATAGGTACCCTTTTGTTTAAGTGCTTAAATCCCCTTGAGCTCTGTGAGGCCTTGTTCACAGCAACAGCTGTGAAAGGAAAACATTGGAATGTTGATGCTCTGGGCTTCTACCAGCCAGTAGAAGCCAGGAGCACTCCATTTTATGGCAAGACAGGAGGCTAGCATTATGCATAATACTTTAATTCACCACTTCTGAGCATTAAACACTTCAAAGAATCTCAGCACAGAACCAAAACACCAGACATTAGAAATACAACTTTAAGGTCTCATATAATCCAGTCATCTGCCGTCTTCTCACTCTTTTGTTTGCTGCTTCTGAGCAGATAATTAATACATGTATTTGGTTTATTACTTGATGGATTTTGATATGAAGACTGTGTTGTTTGCTTGTGAAGGCTCCAATTTATGGGCCATGTATGTTTAATATCTGCTTAATGTTTGGAGTGGAAAGTACTGTGATTTATTTTGTTGAAGTGTACTTTGTTTATTATACTCAATTGAAGAAAATGGGTTACTTCTGGGGAGGTCCATTTAACTGGGTTGCAGTGATAAATTCAGTAAGTATTAGGATTTGATTTTAAGAGTACCAGAGCAACAGGCAGACTCGCTTACCATTAGTGCAGGAGGCTTCTATGAAGCGAGGAGCACTAGACGCTTCTGCTGTAGTCCGTCAGTCATTTCATGTTGAAGTGTCATGCGTGTTACGGAGTGACGCGCAATGAGAGAAGCTTCTCTAATGAGAGGCAGACAAATTCAATACAGAAATGTGCTTATATTGCTCGAGCTCCCTTTCCTCCTCAAAGTCTGTAGCATCTACAATATTAAAGCGGGAGAGGCATGGAGCTCAGTCTTGGGATGGCTACGGAGTACCACGCCTCCGTGTAGCCACAGGTGACCTGCGACCCAATGGCGGCAATGGCAGCAATGGGGGCAGTGGCGGAAATGGCGGCGCGCACCTGGTGCTGAACTCGGCATACTGCTCCGGGCGAGGGTGAAGCCGGCGATTTACTTTTGGCGGTGCGGCGATACGGAGTGTTGAGAATGCGGGGAGCACCGAGGTTCGGGACGTTTCCCGTGCGAAGAAGGGACTGCATCGCCCTGACTTGAAGGGGTTTAGCTGCAGCAGAGGTAGCAGTAAGGAATTCGGCACGCATGCAGCCTGTGGGGCACGGTAGACATGCAGCTTTTCTGAGTGACTTGGTTCAGGCTTTTCCCCCCCGGTGGCCGTTCACATGCCAGCAGCTGGAGGATGCGTGAGGCAGTCATACGCTGGGAAAAAAGCAGAATTAAGAAGACAGGAAAAGAGGTGAGGAGGCTGTGGGAGGACGCTCGCGATTCAGCAAGAATTTTGGTAAAAATCCCAGGCAATTTAATGGCAATCTAGAACCAGAGTTAAGTGAAAAGAGGCCCAGGGGCAGCGGCCAGCGGCAGAAGTATAGAATACTCACAACATATTGAAGGCGAAGGTGTGGAGGGGGAAAAATGGGCAAGCCCCAGAAGGATGGAAATGTTGCTAGTAAGCCTAGCAAAGCAGATGTTGCAGCTCGCCCCAAAGCGAAAGCACGCCAAGCTTTGGCAAAAAAAGCTGAACTTTGGGCAGCCAAGGATAAAGGCAAGTAAAACAACTCCACCTCCTCTGGTCTTGACAGCACCCTTGAGAGTTCAGAGGATGAGCCCTCCCCCACCTCTGCCTCTTCACAGCATGAGGGGCCGGGCAGCCAGAGTCAGTGGAACTAGTGGCTGACCAGGAGAGCGATACATCCGAGCAGATAGAAGCGATTGCTCTATCAACTAGCCCAGATCAAGGAATCCTGAAGAAAGGCACAAAAGAAGTTAAGAAATGTTCACTGTTTATAAAGAAAACCACCTCACAACCTCTACAACTTCCACAGCCACAATCCTCCTCCCTATCCTCGTCACTGACCTCGGACTCAGCTTTAATACCGCCCAATACTTTATTGTTGGAGACAAGACCGGTCTTACCAGGATCATCAGCTCCTAAAGATCAGGCAGCGACGCAGCAAAATCTTGATGCCGAGCATTTAGGAGTTTAACAGCAACAGCAGGATCTAATTCAAGTGCAAGCTACGGCAGCGCCCTGGATGCTTTCAGCCTCCTTGAATGCAGTGGAAAAGACTTTGTCTAGGCTAAATCCCTCTCAGGCCCAAAATTCGGCAGTTACAGCTAGAAAAAACTTCATGGAAACCTCTGTGAACTCGATGTAACAACAGCCCCATCGACAATCCCAACTCCAACTTCAATTAGGACCTCAAGGGCAAGTATTGCCAGAAGCTGCATTATTACAGGTAGATCCTAAGGTGGGCAGCATGAGGATTGGCACTGATGATTTGCTAAGTAACTCCAGCCAAAACATGGAGACTACGGGGGTGTATCAGCTAGACGTCAGAGACATGTTGAATCTAATCTTGGAAGAGGTACACAAAATGAAAAAAGCGCAGAAAATTGAAAATTCTGCCCTGCATCAAAGATTGGGGAAAATTGAAGAAGTAATGTCTGGTTTTCCCATTCGATTGCAGGAGGCAGAAGCCAGAACTTCCATATTGGAGGATCAAATGCGGCCATGGGAGAGGTAAAAAAAGGCGGCAACAAAGAAAAGTTACCTTGAGAATTAACTGGAGGAACTTGAGAATCATTCTCGGAGGTCCAACCTCTGTATTGTCAGGGTTCCAGAAGGGATAGAAGGCTCTTAACCCCTCCAATGGGTGAATTCATTTATTAAACAGAATGTTCTGCCTGAGTTTGAGGGTGACCTTACTATCACACGAGCTCACCGAGTTCCAGCGCAACTGTTTCTTAATTCTACAATGCCTAGAACTATTTTGCTGAATTTCACGGACTTTTCGTATCAAGGAGAGAATTCTGACAAGAGTGATTCAGCAGAAACAGTTTTCCGCGAATGAGAATAATAAGTGTTGCATATTCTCTGACATGACTGCCGCCGCTGCACGCAGGAGAAAAAGATTTGTTAAAATCTTGCATTTGTTTAAAGCCCATGGTGCACAAGCAACAATCGCTCAGCAAACAAAACTAAGAGTTCTAGTCAAAGGAAATGTTTTTAATGTTTTCAAACCTTGAAGAAGCCCAGACTTTGCTAAAAGAGATCTCAGCAGGGTCTAGCGCTTGAATATTGATATATATATAGAGTCAGTAGCAATGGCAATATCAAGGGTGCCCTTTCCAGAGATACAAGCTGGGCTGGCTAGGAAACGTATTTATTGATAGGCGCTGTCGATTGTAATTAAGAGTATTGTTGCCTTTGGTCCTTATTTAGATCAGCCTTTCGGTAAATTAAAAAGGGGCCCCTTAAATTTAGCGGATTGACTCTGGCACACACTTAGATTGACTTTTCTGTTTCAAGATTGTTGGGGGGCCAGGGGTTAGCGGGGTCACTGAGGGTGTAATTTCATGACACCCAGGAAGTCTGATAGGAGGGGTGAAATGTGGGCAGCGTGGGTGGTGGGGTTTTTTCCACATTTGATGGGGTAGGTATTTTATTTCCGGGGTGGGAAGCGGGGCATAGAAGAAGGTTCTGAAAGTATAGGAAATGCACAAGTAAGGGCTAAATATGGAAACCAGTAAACGTAAGATCCTATCAGTCTAAAATAATGGATTACTAAACAAAAGGAAATATGGCACTCTTATTAGATGGTTATCTTCATTAAATCCCCAAGTTTTGTTTTTACAGGAGACACACTTGAAATCTAATTCTCCTAATCCTTTTATACGTAAGATTTTTTCATACTTTTTTTGCATCTTCAGGTTTTGCGGTTGGAGGGGTAGCAATCTACTTTTCTAGTAAACTTCCCTGGGAAGTCATACTAGTACATAGGGATATACATGGGAGGTGGTGTAACGACCGGATTTTTGGACCAGATGGAATCAGCTCCTAGGAGCCCCTCTAACCCAGTCGGAACGTAATCACCTCCCTCCTTAGAACCTATTTACAATGGGTATAGATATATGTATATACATTTCGTACCTAAGGATGGGGCAAATAGCAATAAACATGCATAGATTTTCTACAACATCCTATTCATACCAATCAGTCTCGCGGCCACTTAGGCCCAGACTAATCTACCCTGGGGCAGGTCTGATTATGTACCCTTACACACTGATCACCATCAGTGCTCACTCGACACGCAATCCGGCGTGCCTACACACGGGCCTGCAGTCCCAGTGCTCTCATTCATTCATCCGGTCCACAATCCGGCGGGCCTACACACCGTGTCCCCCCCGGTGCTCTCATTCATTCATTCATACGATCCACAATCCGGTGGACCTACCCAACGTGTCCTCCCGGTGCTCTCATTAACGCCGCGTACCAACGACGATCACTTTCCTATGAACACCTATGGAAAAAATCTCTCATTGCCTACTCAGGATAAAACTACGATAATAGAATTTAGTACGGCTCTCCAAATTGAAATATGTACCTTCTGCTCTTGGCATCAAACGTTCCCTCTCTCCCTCATTGCTCAGTCATTTCTTACCTGATCGGGATTCGCATCCGTTCATGCAAACAATGTCTGACTAGAAGACCAGGTTACCCTGATTGAACAAGAATACAAGGCACATGTCGGTTCACTAAGAACTGGGGTATTTTTATTACAATAATTATAAACACAATACTACACGATAGCATATATATTCTGCAAAGAAAAGTAAAAGGTTAGAATGTGCACTCTATAAGGGAAAGGGCGGAGGTCACCTGATTAATGTGAAGTCGGGGTTCGGCAGTCATCTACGTTCCCTTCTCGTCTGTGTCTTGGCTCGTCTCGGAATCACACCTTAGCAGTCACGAGTACACGTCTGCACCGCTATGCTCGATCTCCTCTGCTTCCCTCCAAGTCACTGGAACCTCTCTCATTATTAGCTGCTGTCTCTCTCTCTCTCTGTCTCTGATCTCTCTGCGCTACTTCTCCTTCTCCTTCAGTCTTTCTCAGAGAGTCTCAGTTTCATGATCTTTCTCGGACTTCAAAAATGGTGACTGTCTGCCTGGAAATAATTAATAGCATAGATGCTAACGGCTAGTAGCCGCCTACAGACTGACTGACTCATTGCCTAACACTTTCGCTAATATCGAAGCCTGTCCCTTCATGGAAAGTTACGGCCAGTAACCTGCCGCCCACCAAATTCTTGTACCTCCCCGTACCAAGGACACGTTCCCAGCCGGCCGCCCTGAAGTTGTGTCTTCGGAGTGGAGAAAAATACAGTCTTTCGATAAGGGCCAGCCTGAGCCGGTTCTCTCCAAGCGAACAACACCTCAAAACTAAAACATTACACTTGACCTAGAAAGCCTCTCGAACTGCCGGGCAGAGAGCAAAAATGGAGTCTGTCCCGTTTGAGGCCTACAAGGCCCGAAATAAGCATAACTCCATAGAAGGTATACTAACACTCTTGCAAAAGGACGGATCATCACTAATACTAATGAATCTATCCCCTAACTTAAATTTATAAGCCCTGATCTAAAGAAAAGGGTACGAAAATACACTACTGTGCCTCATGGATAAGTCCTGTTTATAGTCCTAATCCCTGTACTGAAAGGTTAATAGGCTGGAGTCATCTTCCATCATTCTCCCTCCAAAGAGGGCCGAAAAAGTCGGTCATTACACTTCACCCTTGACTCCAGTCTATTAACCATGTTCTATATGGAACTAACATCAGTGGAAGAATAATAAGAAACAAAATTAACCGATCTATTTCTCTTGCCAAATCTACAATATTGGAGTAGAGAAGGAATACACTGAATAAAGCAACAGATGGCTACTAAAATACAAATAGAAATCACAATACCCCCTAATATCTGTCGTAGAGAATGTAAGTCAGGTAACCAATTGAAGAGCCAGTCAAACCAGCCCTGATCAATATGTTTTCTAACTTCTGCAGTCAAGTCGTGAAGTTGGTCAATATGGGTTTGGATCGACTTAGAGTGGTCGGACAGGTTAAAGCAGCAAAGACCTTCAAAGTCAGAACAATCATGTCCATGTTTTAACAGGAGATAGTCAATTGCTGCGCGGTTTTGCAGAATTGCTCTGCGTTCACCCTGGGCATCTAATAACATGTCAGATAGAATGGTAGAGGTTTGGTTAATCGATTTTACCATCCAGCAGGCCATTTTTCCAATTGATTTCGCGTTGTAAACTGCCAACGCTGGGACACCAATAATTGAAATAGCTAAGCTAAGGTATTCAAATTTGGAATAGAGATGTAAGGAAGAATCACAGTCCTCATGTAACATCATAGAATTACGGACCACTCGGGAATGGGAATTGGGATGTGAAGAAAACATTAATAAACTCAATCTGATGATGGCACATGGACCGCCGGAAATATTTGCAGGAATATAGGGCCAGGAGGAATTCCCGCAGGAAAATAACCAACCAGAGGGCAACAACATTGTACGGTAATAGCTAGGAGCAACTAATATACGTTTGCATGTCATATTATTTTTAACAGAAACACATGAATTCGGGAGTCTTAGTAAACATAACAAACATTGATGAGCTGAAAAAGAAGTGGCAGCATTTAACTTCAGTTTGACACATTCAGTAATTGCTTTGGGATCACAGGTCAAAATAAAGCATTAATCACCCTGCGTGATATTGTAGGTAGTAATTTGAGAATGAATCGGGGGAATGGAGTCCGAAAGAACAGTACACAAGGGGCAAAATTCGTGGGCCGCGAAATCGCCCAGAATAATATTGGGTCGGGCACTCGAAATATTGAAAATGTGCCGCAACGTTTCAGTGGAGGCAGGGACGGCAACCAAGCAGGTCGCTAAGATGTCAGTCACAGAACGCATAGGGGTGAGGCAGAAATGCGGGGTATGAAATGAAATGAAATGAAATGAATGAAACTTATATAGCGCACGACTTACCCTGGGGCATCTCAGCGCTTGCTTAGGGAACCCGTCTTGGTATTCCCCTGTGAGATAACCCTGGCAGGGTATCCACAAGGTGAAAGCCAGGCATCCCACCGCGAGGGGGCGTTGTGGAGATTAAGCAAGCTATTGCCCAGAGTCGCAGAGTGTGAACCCGTGAGTCGAGAAGGCACCGGAGCGAGAATTAACGAGTCCGTGGAATTTTTGAGCCCAAGACCCGCCGAGGCGGGGAAATGAACCCTGGTCCAGGGCCGAACTCAAGCTCCAGGTCTGTTGCCTCTAACCCCTGAGCCACACTTCTCCAACCGGGTATTAGTAACCCGCTTAGCAAGGGTGATCCAAAAGTTCGATGAGGAATCCCACGCAGCGAAGGAACGCGGAACTCGGGTTCTCCAATCAACCGAAGTCTGTGGGTTCTCTCCTCTCCCGGCGTAGCAGACCAAAAGGAGTCCAACGCCGGCACATCCTGCAGCAGCAGTCCAGAGAATGATCTGAAAGAAAACCAAATACAGGCATTATTCATTCACGTAAATACCATTTGTCAGCCGGGACAGCTTCCCAGCTATCTTTCCCTGGTCTCATTGCCAAAATAGTATTATCATGACCGGTCGCAATGACTTCAGCCTGTTCAGGGGGATGTTTAGGTGATTGCACCCATATTTTCGCTCCCGGGTTATAGGAAGACCCGAAGCCTTTTTGGCCTCGTACTGTTAGCAAAGTCGGGGCAACGCCTTTCTTAATCTCACCACTGAAAACAGGCATAATTAGCAACTGAGCAACACGGTCAGATTGTTGAATCGATAGATCAATCTCACTGCTATTCAGCAGGAGAACCTTAATCTCTCCCTGATAATCACTGTCAATCACTCCTCCGAGTACTTGAACACCTTTTAAAGCAAGGCCCGATCTAGGGGCAATCAGTCCAAAACTTCCAGCTGGTATACAGACACCAACGCCTGTTTCAACAATTATTCGGTCTCTGCTCCTAAGGACAGCATCATTCATAGCATGCAGGTCCAAGCCTGCGGAACCTGGGGTTGCTCTGCATGGAGCCAAAGCTCTGGGGGTAATTTCCCAATACATAACAGTATTAGCAATGGTGTTGGGCTTTGCATCAACATTTGGAGGAAACAAACGCATTAAAGGAGATTCAGCATGCAACAAGGGACGATTATTCAGAATCAGCAATGCCTGGAGTAAAAAGTCCCTCCAGTTCTTATAGTGTTCGTCCGTTAACTTTCGTAATTGTTCCTTTAGCAAACCATTCATTCTCTCAATGAGGCCCGAGGCCTGCGGATAATATGGAATGTGAAACACCCATTCAATGTTATTCTCCACACAGAATTCCTGCACCAATCTTCCACGGAAATGGGATGCATTATCAGATTGAATTTGAAATGGAACACCGTAATATAATATGAGTAATTCCAATGTTTTAATGGTATTGATTTGGGTAGCATGTTTGCAAGGGAAAGCAACCAAAAGGCCACTATAGGTATCAACAGCGGTACAAATATACTGACAATTTTTGCTCATAGGGAGCGGGCCAATATAATCAATTTGCCAAATTTGAGCGGGCAATTTTCCTCGATGTAAATGGCCTTTAACAATATGAGGCACTTTTCTCTTTCTAGAATGTTGACAGATAGGACAATGCAGAATGATATCTTTAATGTAATTTAAAGGAATAGGAATTCCCTGATCGGCAGCCCACCTGCTAGTGGCTCTCTCTCCAAAATGTCCTGCTTTCTGGTGGGCCCACTTCGCCAATCCCGCCAAATCAGAATCTTGCATGTCCACCACTGCCTCAGCAATTTTAGACTTTTCATCTGCAATGTTATGAAAGAATTTGTCAAGGGAGTGTATCGGGGTATGAGCATCCACATGAAAGATTGTCACAGTACTCTGTGGGAGCATTTCCCAAATTTCTTGCCATAGTTCTTTTCCCCACAATTCTTTTGAATGCAATTCCCAATTATGAGAATGCCAAGTTGGTAACCATACCGCCAGTCCATTAGCAGTGGACCAGGAATCAGTGAAAATATGACATGTGCCAGGTAGTTCCTGTTTCAAAACTTGGTAAACTGCATACAATTCAGCATATTGACTACTCTTTCCGTCACCAGTTGTACTCAGTAATTTCTGCGTGATCGGGTTATAGGACACTGCTTTCCAATGCCGTTTCTCACCAATGAACCTTGCTGAACCATCCGTAAACCACACATGTTTTCTGTCCTCCACGGACAAATCATCAAATGGCTTACCCCACTTGACAGGAGATTCCCGCACTACAGGTGCAGAGCAATCACTTCCAGTATCGTTCGATGGCGCCTGCGCCACTCGCTCATGTAACACTGCCACACCTTTCGGACCCACACGTGCCCTGTCCTGAATGTACCATTTCCATTTAATCACGCTCGCCTCTTGAGCATGTCCAATTCGATGTGATTTCGGCGAACTCAAAACCCACTGCATGATAGGAATTTCAGGTCTTAAAATTACAGCATGACCTAAAGTCAATTGCTCGGTATCCACCAGAGCCCAATAACATGCAAGCAACTGTTTCTCAAAAGGTGTATAACGCTCACCAGCCTCAGGCAACTTTTTAGTCCAAAAACCTAATGGCGCTGTTTGTCTGCCCTGTTTTTGCCATAAACTCCAATTGGCATACAGACCATCCACAGACACATTCAAATCCACATCACCCTCGCCCACAGGCCACAGATCCAAGGCGTACTGAATTGCTTCTTTCGCCAAATTAAAAGCATTTTGTTGTGGTTCACCCCATTCAAACGCATTCTTTTTACGAGTGACTTGATATAAGGGAGCCAAAATCTGACTCAAATGGGGAATATGTTGATGCCAAAAACCAAACAAGCCAATGAAACTCTGAGCTTCCTTCCTATTCCTCGGAACTGCAAAATCCAAAATTTTTCGTTTTACTTGTGGAATCACTTCTCTGTGACCTTCATGCCAATTGATGCCTACAAATTTAACATTTTGGGATGGACCTTGTAACTTATCAGGATTAATTTCCCAACCTTTTGCACGTAAGCAGTCAAGGATCTGATCTAAATGGGTCTGAACCTGATCTTGTGTCACACCTTGAATCAAAATGTCATCAATATAATGACATACCTGAATTTGCGGATGTACAGTCACTTCAGACAAATGTTCCGCCACCAGCCGGTGACAGATCGTAGGACTATGTACATAACCTTGAGGAAGACTTCTAAACGTCATTTGACGTCCATTCCAGGTAAAACTGAATTGTTCCTGACACTCGGGGGCAATCGGAATCGAAAAGAAAGCATTAGCAATATCAATGGACGCATACCATGTGCCTGGATGCTTCTGAATTCTTTGAATTAAAGTAACAATGTCTGGTACTGCAACAGTCAAACGAGGTGTGTGTTTGTTCAGCTCTCGATAATCAACAGTCATGCGCCAAGAATTATCACTCTTGCGCACAGGCCAAACGGGATTATTCCAAGCAGAAGTAACCGGAGTTATAACTCCTGCGTCAACCAAATCCTGAATCGTGGCACTAATTTCCTCATGACCACCTGGAATACGAAATTGTTTCTGAGAAACCACTTTCGTAGCTTGGGGAATTTTAATGGGGGGCATCCGTAAACGGCCAACCCGTACGGGTCTGGACGAAATGTAATGCTTGGTTCCAAATTGATAACAACCATCATCCAAATGCAAAGTTATTCCTTTCAAAATATCAATTCCAATTATATACTCCAAAAGCGGTACAACTAACACAGAATATTCTTTACGGGGAATCCTACCAATTTTCATCTCAAGTGTAGTTTGCACTGCGGGGGTCTCTTTTCCACCTAAACCAGTAATCGTGAAAAATTGTCCTTTAAATTTCTTTGATTAACCATGAATTAAAGTGACCTCCGCTCCTGTGTCTACCAATGCTCGGGCCCTTTGGATATTACGATGTTTCCAAAAAATCTCAATATCTACATAGGGTCTGTTGTCTCTGTGAGCCCACCTGCGTACTGGAGCTTGACCTATTTCCGAGTCATTTTTACTGCGTTCTGTCAACCAAGACAAATCAGGATAAATGCTCTCAGGTTTCTTGGGTATCAGAATGTCCTGTTCATATCCATCTCCATTACGAAATGGATTTTTGTCATTTTCATAGTACTGTGAATTACGATCAGAAAGCCTGTGACGATCCTCCCTTCTCCTCAACTCAGGGGAATAATCCCTTTCATCTCTATATCTGTTGGAAACATGATCATCTCTCCCCCTTTCTTTTTCCCCCTCTCTCGCTCTCACTTTTTCACGACGAGGGGACACATCACGTTCATAGCGCCGGTCATCTCGGCGATCAGAATCCACACGACGTCTCTCATCACCACTGTCATCAGAACCACGGTCACAATCATTCTTTCGCACACGACGGGCACCCTCCTTCCGATCCAAACCACGCTTACGAAATATCTCCCATAAGCGATTATTAGGTTCGCCGTCAATGTCCTCCCTTTTCACACCATCAGCCAATAGTGCCAGAAACATATCACGTCTAGAGAATTTAAACTCACCAGGAGTACGAGCTTCGGGTCTGGACTGTCTCTCAGGTTTAAACCATTCACCCAACTCACCGAGCTGATGAACAGATTCAAGCACCGTAGATAAAGGATTGCCAGTCTGATTAATTAACAAAGTCATCATAACTTGCTTATAAGCAACAGGGGAAAACGGATAATGCGATTGTGTACAGAAGATGTTAAAAGACCGTCCAACAATCTGTCAGAAGTACTGAGAAAAATCGCAGTCTTCATCACTTCCTCTTTCAAACGTTGCGACGCATCGCGCAAAGTGTACCACGGCTTGTCATTGACAGGCCAATCAGATTCAGTAGGGTATTTATGATTACAGCCATCATTCGCAAGCTGGAGCAAACTAATTTGGCCAGCACCATTATAATTCCGAAAATGATCTTGTACAGTAGAATCGGAACTCAAAGAGCAAAATCGTAAACAATCACCAGCATCAAGCATGATACCAGCAGCACCCAGTTCATAAAGGCGCACCATCCATGTAAGCAAAGCTTCACCGGGCCGTTGTCGAAATCGTTGTAAAATGTCACTAACCTCCTGTTGAGTAAAATCTTCAATACTATCCATAGGAATACCATTAGGATTACCAGGAGCCTGTTGTAATTTGCGACGAAATACAGGGTGAGCAGAAACCTCCGGAAGAGCCTTCGAAGAAGCCCGGTCCTTAGATTTAGAAGAACAATCAGGGCGAGATACGTCATCAGAACGGGAAGAGCGACCACGGTCGCTAGAAATGTCGTCTTTGTCACAAGAAGCAGATTTACAATCACGTCCGGAGCGAGAAGACTCGCGCTTGTCACCCTCCTCAGCCGAGGAGCCAGAATCATTAGAATCCCAGATATTACCATCCCACTCGTCGGGGTTCCAATACAGTCCGGCTTTCGCCACGACCAGACGCACTTTCCGTGTAGAGACACGACCACGACGGTGTCTGTATTTATATTTCGCAATGCACACTGCAGCCCTTTCGGCTATAGTTTGATAAGTCTCAAGTTTGTCGGCAAGCAATTTATTCTGACATCGCAAAAGAGTATGCGCATTCTGAACTTCAACAAACTTTTCTTCCATATCCACAAACCGCTTCTGCAATTTAAGCAACTTCTCATGAAGCATTCTGTATGCAGTTAGCACAATCCAACCTCTGCGTCCTAAAATAGGAAGCTCATCACCCTTCACTACTGGAGCTTTTTGCAAGCAAGAAACCACATCAGCGGGCTCCGCCAGTTCTAAACAAGAAGTCCAATTCTCACTCAAACCAGTAGAATCGGCCCACTCACGGGCCAAGGCCTCGTAAGGCGTGGATTCCCAGCCGGGATTTTTAACAGGCAATTTGAAAGTAGATTTCGATTTTTTCAAAAACATTTTGACACACAAAAAATATATACACAATTATAAACAAAGAAAATACGTACGAGCCGAGCGCAAACCAACAAGATCAAAACAATACAGCGCACACAGGCTTCGTAAACAGTTCGTGACGCCAGATGTAACGACCGGATTTTTGGACCAGATGGAATCAGCTCCTAGGAGCCCCTCTAACCCAGTCGGAACGTAATCACCTCCCTCCTTGAACCTATTTACAATGGGTATAGATATATCTATATACATTTCGTACCTAAGGATGGGGCAAATAGCAATAAACATGCATAGATTTTCTACAATATCCTATTCATACCAATCAGTCTCGCGGCTACTTAGGCCCAGACTAATCTACCCTGGGGCAGGTCTGATTATGTACCCTTACACATTGATCACCATCAGTGCTTACTCGACACGCAATCCGGCGTGCCTACACACGGGCCTGCAGTCCCAGTGCTCTCATTCATTCATCCGGTCCACAATCCGGCGGACCTACACACCGTGTCCTCCCGGTGCTCTCATTAACGCCGCGTACCAACGACGATCACTTTCCTATGAACACCTATGGAAAAAATCTCTCATTGTCTACTCAGGATAAAACTACAATAATAGAATTTAGTACAGCTCTCCAAATTGAAATATGTACCTTCTGCTCTTGGCATCAAACGTTCCCTCTCTCCCTCATTGCTCAGTCATTTCTTACCTGATCGGGATTCGCATCCGTTCATGCAAACAATGTCTGACTAGAAGACCAGGTTACCCTGATTGAACAAGAATACAAGGCACATGTCGGTTCACTAAGAACTGGGGTATTTTTATTACAATAATTATAAACACAATACTACACGATAGCATATATATTCTGCAAAGAAAAGTAAAAGGTTAGAATGTGCACTCTATAAGGGAAAGGGCGGAGGTCACCTGATTAATGTGAAGTCGGGGTTCGGCAGTCATCTAGGTTCCCTTCTCGTCTGTGTCTTGGCTCGTCTCGGAATCACACCTTAGCAGTCACGAGTACACGTCTGCACCGCTATGCTCGATCTCCTCTGCTTCCCTCCAAGTCACTGGAACCTCTCTTGTTATTAGCTGCTGTCTCTCTCTCTCTCTGTCTCTGATCTCTCTGCGCTACTCCTCCTTCTCCTTCAGTCTTTCTCAGAGAGTCTCAGTTTCATGATCTTTCTCGGACTTCAAAAATGGCGACTGTCTGCCTGGAAATAATTAATAGCATAGATGCTCACGGCTAGTAGCCGCCTACAGACTGACTGACTCATTGCCTAACACTTTCGCTAATATCGAAGCCTGTCCCTTCATGGAAAGTTACGGCCAGTAACCTGCCGCCCACCAAATTCTTGTACCTCCCCGTACCAAGGACACGTTCCCAGCCGGCCGGCCTGAAGTTGTGTCTTCGGAGTGGAGAAAAATACAGTCTTTCGATAAGGGCCAGCCTGAGCCGGTTCTCTCCAAGCGAACAACACCTCGAAACTAAAACATTACACTTGACCTAGAAAGCCTCTCGAACTGCCGGGCAGAGAGCAAAAATGGAGTCTGTCCCGTTTGAGGCCTACAAGGCCCGAAATAAGCATAACTCTATAGAAGGTATACTAACACTCTTGCAAAAGGACGGATCATCACTAATACTAATGAATCTATCCCCTAACTTAAATTTATAAGCCCTGATCTAAAGAAAAGGGTACGAAAATGCACTACTGTGCCTCATGGATAAGTCCTGTTTATAGTCCTAATCCCTGTACTAAAAGGGTAATAGGCTGGAGTCATCTTCCATCATTCTCCCTCCAAAGAGGGCCGAAAAAGTCGGTCATTACAGGTGGTTATGGGTAGTAGCCAAGTTACAGAGGAAAAATTTAAATTTTATAAATTATTATGGTCCAGTCTCAGATGATATCGCACCCCTGACTCAGACTAATGATTTATTGATAGGATCTCCCGGGCAGGTGGTATTTGGTGTAGACTTTAATTATATGCAGGATATTAGGAAAGATACCTCGAATAAAAATAAAAAACAACTAAAACCAAATAAAAAAAATAATGGGAACCATTATACAAGAATATCCATCGGTGGACCCATGGCGAAAAGTCAATCTAGATAAAGAATTCTACGCCTGCTACTAGCATCATTTTCGGACGGCATTTCAAATTGATTATTTTCTCACCTCCAGATCCCTTCGGATTCAAGATGCCGTCATAGGCTGTAACCCTTTTTCAGACCATGCCTAAGTTGGGATAGGTATGGTGCTTGGGGGAAGAGGTAAGGAATGTCCCAGGGGGCAACTGGATCGTCTCCTATTGCAAAATGAAGATTGGGTTCAGAGATTTACAAAGTGGATTCTAGAATGTTTCCTGATTAATGAGAGTACGGCTGCCCCGTTTTCAGTGTAGGGGGGGTTTAAGGCAGCAGCCCGTGGACAGATAATAACTTACACGGCCACCCAGTCCAGTACCTGGAGGACTAAGATAGCTCAATTGCAAACCGAAGTGGATCGAGAATACGCTCTCCAACTTCAGCTTCTTCCAAACCTATATGAGCAGGCAAGAACAGCGCTGAGGGACTTTTTTATTTTAGTAGAGGTTTGCAACTCACAGATCTTTCAAAAGAGTGTCTATGAAGAAAGCTAGTTAATTGGTAAGTTTTTGGCAAATTCCACAAGGAAAAAACAAGAATCAGCTACAATACCTAAAATTATGGATCCTCGGACTGGTCAAGAAATAGCCGATAGCAACAATATTTCACAGATTTTTGTGGACCATTTCTGCCAGGTATACTCTACTGAGTATTTAGTGGAGGAGGAGCAAATTCAGGAATATCTTATAAATATGAATGTTCCCAAACTATCAGATAAGCGGATTGACGAATTGGGAAGAGAAGTAGAGGCTTCCGCGATTTTAGTAGCCATTAAATCAACAGCCGGGGCAAAAGCTTGTGGGCAGGACGGCTTTCCTATCGAGTTTTATAAAGTATTTTTAAAAGAACTTGCTACCCAGTTGAAAAACGTATTTAACTTTGTTAAAAAAGGTGGTGAAGTCCCAGATTCTTTTAAAGAAGTAATAATTGTTTCTTTCGTTAAAAAAAGATAAAAACCTGGAAGATGTGAATTCATATAGGCCCATTAGTCTGTTGAATTCTGATTATAAAATTTTGATGAAGGTATGGGCAGAAAATATTTTACTTGCCGCCCAAGAAATAATTCATAGAGATCAAACCGGCCTTTATATCCGGGAGATCAATGGCGGCTAACACCCAGTTTTTAATACATGCACTGGATTATTTTAACACAAATTCCATCCCGGCTAGTATTGTAATGGTTGATACGGAGAAAGCCTTCGATCTTGTGAATTGGAAAACTTTGTTTTTTACCTTGGGCCGGTTCAGGTTTCCTGCACAGGTAGTTATTAAGCTACGTAATATTTACCAGGGGGCCACTTCCCAAGTTATAATTAACTCAAACCATGCAGGAGCCATAAACATAAACCATGGAACAAGGCAGGGCTGTCCGCTTTTGCCATTACTTTTTACTTTTTTTTATAGAACCTCTGGTTTTAAAGATACAAAATAATGCTGCTATTTAACCCCTGATACATGGTATGGCTAAATTAAAACTTTTCGCTGATGATATTATTTTATACCTGATTCCCAACAGGGAGAATCTTGAAACAGCTCTGAGGAAATTCTCGGAGTTTGAGCAAATTGGCGGATATAAAATAAATGCCAATAAAACCGATGTTCTAGCCCTTACTGCTGATTTGAGTTCTTTTCCATCTTGTCTAAGGGCACAAGCAACAAAAACTGATCCCATAAGATATCTCAGGATATATGTATCTAATCAGTATCATCAGTTATTTGAGTTGAACTATCTAAAAATGAAGGGCAAGATTAAGAAGTTGCTAGAACAATGGAAATTACTCCCCCTTTCGATTGTCTGTACTCCCTCTGCTTATATTTTTATTTTCTAACGTCCTGATTAAAATAAATCAGTCATACTTTAATGAAATTGATACTCTACTCAGGGAATTCATTTGGGGTAGGAAAGCTTTGAGGGTTAAATTAAATGTGGTCCAATTATCCATTGTAGAAGGGGGCTTAGTGCTACCTCATTTGAGGACTTATGAGGCTGCATTTTTAGATTTAGTGTCTGGCTTGATAGGATCTCATTTTACTAGTTACAGCTTTATTATAGATAAAATGACATAAGAAATCGGATCTCTAACCCGACTGTTTTTAAAAACTTCTAAACTTCCAAAAAAGACACGCTATTCGACTTTAAAAGATTATTTTTTTATACTCCAATCCTTTTTTAAGAAGATGGGCTCATCTGGTCTCCAGTACTTAAAATTAAGAGAATGTACGAGTCTCGGCCTCCAGGTGCAATCGAGACATATAAGTATTTGGGAAGGCTGTGGATTCACTGAGTTAAGGCATTTTATAGTCCAAAATAGGTCGATCTCCTGGCAAGAAATAACGGCAAGGGCGGAAGACCATCGGAAGCCGACTTTTCTTGAATATCTACGCGTTGTTCATCTGAAAACGAATACCAGTGGTATTTTGGACACCCCTAGTCAATTCATGATAGCTCTTTAAGGGGCCAATATTAAAGGGGTGGGAAATTGGTATAGGCTGTTACATAAGCAGGGGCAGGCTTCCTTGACACTCATCTGGACAAAATAACTCGGGAGACCGGATGTAGGTTGAATATGAAGAAGTGGGAATCTATGTGCCTCCTAGGAAGTAAATCCCTGTGCGCTGCAAATTTTAAAAGGATGACCTTCCTATCGCGATGGCTATCTTATTTAACGCCGGCCGCTTAAAATAAAAGATTTCCAGACGTAGAAAATAGGTGCTTTTGTTGCCAAATAGATGGGGAGGGGGTGGCACTATACTTTTTTTGCATGTTCAGGACTCAGGCTTCTTTGGGAGGAGGTTTTCTCGGATATTGGGCATGGAATCGGTAAGAGTATTTCGCTCGAGGCCGAAGCCATCTTGTTTGGTATCAGTAGAGATGAAAAGATACTATCCAAACCCAAAAAGGCTGTCCTATTCATTTCATGTATGGTCGCTCGCTCCCTAATTTTACAGAATTGGAAATCTAGAGAAATACCTTCTCATCTGAAATGGTTCAATAAAATGAAAAGTACTCAAAAATGTGAGGAAACTTACGCTAGGAGGGAGGGAGCTACCCAAAAATTCGAAAGAAATTGGACGTTTTTGAATGAACTAGAAGAGTTTAAAGAGAGATCCTAACACCAGGGCTGGCAAATTAATGTAGCAGCTTTTTATTAAATTGCACTAGCACTTTTTTCTTATTGCACTTTAACAGCACCAGCACTTTTTCTGGCACTTTATAGAATGCATTTTGCACTTTGGTCAAGGATGTGAAAAACTGCTACAGTCACAAAAAAATAATATATATATATATATATATATATATATATATATATATATATATATATATATATATATATATATATATATATATATATATATGTATATACGTATTGTATTTACGTTTGTTTTAGTTGACAAGATGGCACTAGCACTTTATTGCATTGCAATTTAGATGTATTAGGATTTTTTCTTATTGCTACTGTGTTCTAGGATAAATGTGCACTGGTTTTATGAATGAGAACATAAGTAGCTGCTTTAGTTTTAGCTCTTTGTCATTTTCTATCATGTATTGTGAGGCTGTCATTTTGATTTTTGAAACTTGTTTTAATGTTAGTGAAAATGTTTTTTAGTACACCATGTTTTTCATGAACCATTTGCTCTGCTCAATAAAAAATTCTTAAATAAAAAAAAAGAAATGTGCTTGTATAGTGCATGGCAAACATTAAAAGATAATAAAGGAATAAGCGGGCAGATTGTACTATAATTTAGGTTTAAGAGCTTTCCTGTTTTGGAAGTGCCATTTTGGATTGGGATCCAATGGAATTGTTCCCCTTTTCTTCTCTAGACTTTGTCTGGCACGTTGCAGAGTTCTGTGATATCTCATTAGGCAACGGTTGATGCTGTGTAACAGCAGGTAATATCGGAGTGTGTGTATTAACAGTGTTTTTTAGGCTTTAGGCCCAGTTGAGTGTAGTGTAGCAGTTTATTTCCATTGCAATGTGCTGAATAAAGAATTTCTATAGAATAATATGTACAAAAATTCTCAGTTATGTCTGACAAGGAGAATGGTACTGATGTACATTAGGATATGATTAAAAAATTACTCACTGAGTAACTTAAGGCTGTAGTGCAGGAATCTGTTAGGTCCGCCATGACTAGTAGGAAGAGAAGTCATGGTGATGAGGAGGATAAATATCTTTCAATATCTGATGTTGAAGAGAGAGCTCACAGAGGACCAGGAGGCAAATGCACTGAGAAGAGGAAACATCTGGAGTACCGTTTTTAAGGAAGAGGAGTCCAAAGAGACTTACAAAGAGAGAATGTATGTGGCAGGACTTCTGTTGGGCAATATATCCCCGCAGATGAATTAAGGAATGATGATTTTGATGTATATATTCTTGATTTAAATTATAAAGAAAGATGTGGATGAAGAGTTTGGTGGTAGTGAAAGTAACAAGAGCAATAAGCATTGCAATGCAATAAGTCTTGCCTTTTTGAGACAGATATTGGAGATTAAATGACAATATTTTTTACCAATGTGTTTTGTTTTGGCATGTGCTTGAAGCGAAATGGATGGAAGATGAGAAGGAAAGAAGAAAAATGGACAGGGAGGTGGTAGTGAAAGAATCTACAGGGACATGATGCAATTAAAAGTTAAAATGTGTACATTAAATCATATTAACATTAGCCAGAAAAGGTCAGCAAACAACATTAAATTATTGCTATTAGTGAGGTGACAGTTGGGGCTAGGACTCCACCCCTTCCGAAAATTGTTCCATCGCCACTTCACTGCTTCATCACTTCATGAAAGCAGTCAGGGTTCTATCTTCCACTGGTGCAGCAGCACAGGAGCCAGCGACCTGAGGTGGCCACTGTTACCTGATTATTAATGTATTTTATAGTTCGAACAGCAGTCAGGGTGCCTATTTCCTTCCTTTCACTAAGGCCCATGACACATTACACTACTGAAAGCAATTAGAATCATGCAACATAAAAAAGGATTTACATGTTGCACTAGAGGGCTTAACGGCTAGGGTGGTCGACTTTGAAGCTAGGAAACCAGGGTCAAGTCTGGAGGGAGGCTCAAACATCCTATGATTCTGGGCAAATCACTTAATCTCCCCATGCCTAAAAAAAATTAATGTGTCCATTTGTAATGCGATTGGTGCATATGTAAAGCACTCTGATTCCTTTGAGTTGAGTTTGCGCTGTGTAAAACTGCGAGAAAAAAAACAATGTATTTGGAATATATGTTCCAGTAAAAAAGATGGCGTCTCCCATGGTAGAAATCAGTGCCCTAACCCAGCAGACTTCGCCGTCCATGGCTGCTGCCTGCTGTGGAGAAAGGAGGAAGGGCTTAGCAGGTAGCGCAGGAAGCAGGCGGTGCTTGTGCTGCTACAGCAGCACTTCTGGAGCCACCTGGGTTCAGTGGAATTGTATTTATGTAGAGCATCAAAGCGCTTTTTCGGCGAGTAGCACGCTACTCCGGAACCCAAAAAGGATAGGTAGTGCATTGGTATAGGAAGATATGAAATTAATTTGAGCGGTGGACCTGTGAGTTTGTTGTTTGGATTGAAAATGATAGTGGAGGGATAGAAGAGTGAAGGTTTTGCATTTATGTAGCACTTGCTACCTCTGATGAGGTTTTGTGGTGCTTTTCGTTGGTAGCACGCTACTCCGGAACCCAAACAGGATTAGTGGGAATTAGTATAGGGAAATATGAAATTATGAAAGTAAACGCCCTGCCCCCCCCAAGCCCCGCCCCCACCCCCACACCCCCCCCCCCGGCCCCCCAAATATTGGGTGACAACACACACAGAGAACATTAATCTGTGATGTATATCTTGCCAGTAGCTCATCCATCAGCATTTTATAGATAATATTTAAACTGATGGATAGTATATAAACAGGGAGGGTGTTGGGGGCCGCCCACCCGGCTCTTTCTGTGGAGAAGGCTCTTGAGTTGCCCACTTTATACACACACCACAATTGTAAACAAAAAAACTCTTGCTGTTTAACAAAATGGCTGTGACCGTGCCGCAGACATCGCACTGAGGAAAGGGCGGGGGCAGAGAAAGTGCTGCAGCCATAAAACCGATGCTGTGAAGGAAACAGGCTGTAGGCTATGGACACACCTAAAAAAATGCAGCATTGATGGAAGGGGCACTGTGCTAAGCTATGCTAAAAGTGCACAAACACAAAGGGAACAAAGAGAAACAAGCAGCAATGAGTGGGTGGTATTGGGAGGAGCGAAACAGATGGGTACCAAAGCTGCGCACTCACTACTATGAGCATAAAGCAAAGTAAATAAAAAAACAAGTTCCCTCAAACACCACATAAGCAATCACACCATAATAAAACAGTACTTGGCCGGTGCTCCTGTGCACAAAAATGGAAAATGACATATCACTGTCTAAACTAGTTACAAGGCAATCAAAAAGAGCAACACTGCAGTAACCTATGCGTCCTTTACTAAATACAACAGGTCTTGCAGACAGGGCATGCCCACTGCCTAGGCTCAACTTAAAAATAACAGGGCAGTGATAGACCCACTCGGGCAGAAACTGTTTGATCCAAAAGAGATACGTTATCCTTGAGGCTCCCAATGGTGGCCTATGAGTCATGTTGCAGACTACATTAGGCACTGGATTCTGAGACCCTTAGACAAAGATGAGCGTAATATTATGAAATCAGAATGCTCTCACCCTGTGATTGGAGATAAGGATTCGATGACTCAGAACCTTGAGCTGGAGTTAATAACGTATATGTTTAAGTTAGGTAGGGATCCTTGTATGGGTCTTAAAAGATCTCTTGAGCAGTGTGAAGACAAGCTCTTGGACACCTTAGGGCCTGTTGCAAGAATGTTTGACATGACAGAAGAGGCATCTCTAAATGGAACGGATCTAGATATTAATTTGCTCAGAGGCTAGTGCCAGAGGGTGCTTTGTTTCTTGGGCAATGCAAATGCTGGGCTGCTCGCAGATAGGAGTAAGACAGTTTTGCTCCGTATAACTCCTAAGTTTATGGATTTTGCTCACAATGAATCTAGTGAGGACCCAAAAAGGCATGCTTCTTTGAGAAGGTTTGGTCAAAGCCTGGGGTAAATATGTCCATACATTTACAGCATTGAACAAGGCCCAGTTTAATATGCACAGAGTATTTGGAGGCGCTAGTAGTGTTTATGGCAGGGCCAGGTGGGAGGACAATCTACCAGCCATAGCTAATATGTGTCCCAAGGATATAATAAGGACTCCGTCGGAGGGTCCCAGAGTCAATATGGATTTTATCCCCAAGAAAAAGGAGTTCCATATCGAGGGCAGCGAGGTGTCATGGACAATAATCTGCTACAAGTACAGGTGGGCAGGAGTATGAGGACTTCTGGTTTCACCCAAGGAAAAGTGGGTGGAAGGTTGAGACATTTTGTGGAAGCATGAAAAGGGATTACAAGTGATCCATGGCTGTTAGAGCCAGCAGCGGGTTATGCTATAGAGTTCAATACTGTGCCCAGACAAGTACAGGAGCCAAAGGAACTTTGTTTTGGAGCACAATAGGAATGCCTAGTTATGGAGGAGATAGAAAGGATGTTGCACAAAAGGGCAATAGTAGAGGTAAATAAAGCCCTGGTAGGTTTTATGAGTATGATATTTCTATTGAAAAAGGAGGACAAGGGATGGGGACCTGTGATCAATTTAGGAGATCTCAATTATTGTGTGATATACAGACATTTCAAGATGAAGGGTATTCATCTGTTAAGAGATGTGTTACAGGATTCAGATTGGTTGGTAAAGGTGGCTCTAAAGGATGCATACTTTACAATTCCAATATCAGTATGTATCTTAAATTCAGATGGAAAAGGCATCTATATCATTTGTTTAGTCTACCGTTCGGGTTATCTTCACCCCCTTGGTGTTTTCCAAAAGTAATGGGAGTTTAGGCAATTTGAGGGATAGAGGTGTACGTATGATTGTTTATTTGGAAGATCTTCTGATAATGAACCAGGATGTGGTCTTGTTAGGATCACAATTGGAGATGATGAAGTCCCTGTTGGAATCTTTGGGTTTCCTAATAAACAAGGAAAAGTCAGTATTAAAGCCATCTCAGTCCTCGGAGTATTTAGGCTTTATGGTGAACACGGTGAAAGGGCAATTATTGTTACCAGAGAAAAAAATAAGGATGATAAGACAGGAAGTGAAGTCTCTTCTGAGGAAGCTGATGGTGAAATTGAGAGTGTTGGCAAGGATAATTAGTAGGGGTGGGCGGACATTTCCGTTCCGCCCACGGAATTGGAGGAAATTTGCACTTTCCGCCTTCTGCAAAGAAGGCGGAAAAACAGGGCAAATTTCCGCCCATTCCACGGCGGAACGTAAGTTGGCCGCCCACCCGCCTCCCGCTTCCCACCCACCTGCCACCCGCCTCCCGCCCGCATTATTAAATTAAATTAAAAGGCTAAATAAAACTTTAAAGCAAACTTACCTTTTTGCGCCCATCTTCCTGATCCCGGCTTCATTTTTGTAAACTGCGCATGCGCAGGCTCCCGCGCATGCGCAGTTTACAAAAATTAAGCCATTATTGGGAAGATGCGGTGCAATAAGGTAAGTTTGATTTAAAGTTTCATTTAGCCTTTTAATTTAATGTATTAATGCGGGCGGGAGACGGGCGACATGGGGGGCGGGAAGCGGGAGGCTGGCGGGCAGTTGACGGCCTCGCAAAACGGAAATATTGCGGAGAGGCTCAGAGATTGCTTCAATCTCCGTGCCTCTCCGCAATAGTCCCTTCCGCGACTTCCGCCCACCCCTAATAATTAGTCTTTTATCTTCATCAATTCAGGCAGTGTGTCCAGGTCCTTTGCATTACCGGGCGTTACAATGGTCTGGCAGTAGGTGTGTGGTATGGAGATTGTATAACAGTGTCAAAGGAGGTGAGAGAGGAATTACCTTGGTGGTTAGAGAATTTTGAGGCCTGGAATGGGCGAGCGATTTTTGATTCAAGACCAGATTTTGTATTGGAGACAGATGCCAGTAATTCTGGTTGGGGAGCATTGTGCTCAACTCAGGAAACAGGTGAAGTATGGAGCAGGATGGAACAGATAGAGCACATCAATTATTTGGAGATGAAAGCAGGGAGTACTGCATTACAAAGTTTCAAAACGCAGTTCCAAGTTGGTTCAGTTCTTCTGAAAATGGACAATATAACAGAAGTTACATACATAAACAAGTAGTGTGTAAGCAGATCAAGGAAGTTGGCAGAGGTAGCAAAGGAAATTTGGGAGTTTTGTTTGGAACACAAGATCGCTTTACAGGTTCAATATCTGCCCGGTGTGCAGAATGTTGTAGCAGACTGGAATTCAAGAAATCTAATAGATTATAGCGATTGGAGGTTGGACAGAAAAGTGTTTCAGGAGATTCAGAATTGTTTTGGTCCTCTGAGAGTAGATCTTTTTGCCTCTAGGTTGAGAAATCAGCTGGGCTGGAAGACTACATCAGTTTGAGACCAGATACAGGAGTGATGGCAGTGGATGCTTTCATTCAGGACTAGAGGGGCATGGGGGATTCGCTTTCCCTCTATTTGTTAAGATTCAGAAAGTGTTGATAGATGCGCGCAGGCAGGTCTGTTGGATAGTGTTGGTGACACCCTTATTGAGTTTTCAGGCATTGTTCCCTTCAGTGTTGGAAATAGCGATGGGGGAGCCTTTTTTAATCAGGGCTTTCAAAGAGATGTTTGCAAGAAAAGAAAGAATGGAGCAGCCCCTTGGTGGAGGCAGGTTTGCTCAACCTACTTGTATGGAAGATTTCAGGGGATCCTGTAGATTCTTAGAGCTCTCAGGAACAGCTACTGAGTTGCTCAATGAGTACTGGACTCCTGCAACTCGGAATAGATATAGAGTGCATGGTCCGTTTGGCTAAGTTGGTGCATGGGAAGGGATTTGGATCCTGTGGAGGCTTATGAGATAATGGTGGCAATTTGCTTTGTTTGGCAGGTTTATTTGAGAAGGGTTTATCATATAGAACAATGAACTGTTATAGGTCAGTGGCATGTGCTAGTCATGCACTGGTACAATGTGTTTGTATAGGTAAAAGCCCTGTGGTGTGTAGAGTGATGGAAGGAATTAAGCTGAAAAGACGGCCTAAGGCAAAATAAAATTCTGTTTGAGATGTTAACCTGGTTTTATAGTTGTTTGAAAGTTGGCCGCAAATAGATATTTGGGTCTCAGAGACTTAACTTAGAAGATGGCGACTCTGTTATGCATAGTTTCCTTTAGAAGAGTATCTGATGTTAAGTCACTTGATATTAGTTCTAGGTTTTATCCACCACATGGTGTTCTATCGCTATCATAGAGAAAATTCCACTATCAATAATTACGATCGACGCTGCCAAAGTGTTTGATAGAGTTAACTGGTGCTACTTAAGTGAGGTATTAAAGAAGTTTAAGTTGGGGGATAACATCGTAAAAGTTGTAGAAAATATCTACAACTCTCCTAGAGCCAAAATACTAATTAATGGCAACCTAACAAATAATATCCTGATAGGTAGAGGAACACGCCAAGGGTGTCCCCTCTCCCCCTTGCTTTTTAACTTCTATATTGAGCCGATCGCAGAATGCCTTAGGAATCTCCCTTCAATCTCCCCATATTGTTATCAAGGGTGGCATAAGAAAGTAGCTCTTTATGCAGACGATCTCATGATCTTTACTTGAGACCTAGAAGAAGCTCTTAAAACAACAGAAGAGACCTTGATAACCTTTGGGAGGATATCTGGTTACCAGATAAATCAAACTAAAACTGTAATTATAAGCTGGAATGAAAATGTTGTATCCCCCTTCTGTAAAGAAAAAATAAAATGTGGTTTACAGATGGCTGACGACTTACATATGTTCTGGCGATGTCCCAGTCTTGATGGCTTCTGGAAAGATGTGGGTACTACCTAAGAATGGGTATTTGGAAGACAACTTTCTGTAAGTATGGACTTAGTTATTTTTGGGGTCACAAGTATGAATGTAGGAAGACCCTTTTCTAAAGCTCAAGAGAACTTAATTTTCATACTGATTCTTTTGGCAAGGAGGGAGATTTGTGTAAAATGGATAAACCCTGTCCCTCCGACCCATAACGAATGGCTGACGTCAGTTTTGAAAGTGTATAACCTAGATAAAAATAAGAAGTTTGGCTCTAAAAAATACAAATTCTGGGATATTTGGGAAGAATTCCATAAGAGGTGATTTAAATGGTGGTGTGTACATATAACGTATATATATCGTGGTAGTAATATACCTGGATTTCTCATTTTACTCCACTGTAATGTCCAATGATTACCCTACCGCAATAATATTGAGGAAGGCTTGCAAGAGTAGCCATAATGGCTAGCTCACCCCAATACGAAAAGAAAATCCTCCTCCTTACAAGTATACGGATGTAAGGGTTTTCCTCTCTCAGAGACGCCGCGAAGCTAAGAAGGGTCCCTGAAAACTCCTTACTTTAAACTGTTGCGTAATGAGGACAAAAAACAGAAACAAAATAAAAATAAAAAAAACCACAGGGTGTTCTGTTTGAAACCTGGAGAAGGACTAAGACAATGTCAGTTTCAGGTTTTTAACCAATGTTTGATGCCTGTCCTAAGCTTGGCATTGTCAATTGCTTGAGAGAATATAAGAGCAGAGTATTAGAGTTTAGAGGGGATGGAATAGATCAGGTAATAATCTCTTATGGGAAACTATATAAGGGAATTTCTTCTCCTACTACAGCTAGATAGGCGGGTCTGTTATGAAAGAGGCAGGAGTGAATATGAATCATTTTTCAGCACATTCTCTAAGCGGCGCTATCACCTTTAAAGCTTGTGTTAATGGAGGTAGTCTGGAGGAGATCGTAAAAGCTTCTGAATTGTCTGATGCAGATGTTTTCAGAAAGTTGTACTTCAAACCTATAGAGCATGTTTCAAGTAGAGTGTTTACAGGCTTTGAACAGTTGTGTGGTTCCTAAAAATATATTTAGACAACATAAGCTAAGGGATTGGTGTCTAGACTGATTCCAGACGCTCCCAAAGGATATGTTAGCCGTTAGACCAGCTAGCTCACAGTGCCACCTTAAGCTCCCTAACCTTACCAAGGAGTGAATAGTTTCTGGTAACTATCGAACATGACAACCCTTGATCCTTCAGGGATCATGAAAATAGTACAGCACTTTTCGCTTAGTCAGTCGTGCTCACTCAGTCTCAGAGAGATAAACAGAATAAGCAATGGGGACGTTTTCAATAGCAATTATTGAACAAGTGTCTTTCTAGTATAAAATATATTTGCTGCAACAATCATTAGACAGAAACAGATGTATAGGATTATAAGCACCAACATATTAAATAAAAGGTAGAATTCTACCATGGTGCTAAAACAGTGAATATATGCAGGCATATTGACATGACAGCAATCAAGCGTACTCCTATGAGGCAAACCCTATCTAAGTGTACCTAAGTGTACCTAAAATGTATGTGGGTGTAAAGCAAAGTATCCCATAGGAAAGAGCCAGCCCCATTACCTGATCGGAGAGAACAAAGCACTCTGTCTTAGTCTTGAGTTGGACACCCCACAAGGGATGTCAGACCTATGTGTGTTGTAGCTGCCGCAGGCTGGGACCCCAGTGCCTTGTGTCAGCGTGGAAGCTTCTTCTCTGTCTATCTAGGAAGGTATGGTTCTTTTATACCATAAAGATAGCCTTGGTGTTCCTTACACAATCAATGTGTTGTGAATACGATTACATAAATGAGCCTAAATCAATACTATGCAAAGTAGTTGTTTTGCCCTAGGATGAAAATAACTATGACTGCACAGAAGTATGTTCATGCTGTTATGTACATCATGTGTATGAGACTTTTCTAAGAATCCTCAAGCATAATAAATGTGGCTAGTTTCAAGAAAACTGATCGTCATTTATTCAACACATAACTGGGTAAAAGTTCAGTGCTAGAACTGTTATGCAGAGCAAGGTATGACAAATGTAGATAAAAGGCTGTGTACTTACCTGGGCTTAGATTGGGGTACATTTGATTTGAGTACATAACCGAACATGCATAATGCTAACCTTCTGTCTTGCCATAAAAAGTTGATTGTCATATTTTTACTGCACAAAGAATCAAGATTTTATTAAAGACAAGGGAGCTAGCATTATCCCTCCCTCCAACCCTGGTAAGTGGCTTGGGAGATGTGAGGTTCTTTTGTAAAATAATATTTTCTAAAAGGAACTTTTGCTTAACAAAGTTGTTTAAGATTGGTAATAATGTAAGTGATAACCCATTGTTTTCAGTGTTTTAAACGTATTGTTTGATTTTTAAATGTGATGGAATTTTTTGTATTTATTGCAGAAAATTAGAATCCCTTCATGGTCATGAAGTGACTTCTAGTGTAAGGCCCGCTTGTGGATATGATTGATACAAGGTCTAAGATGGAGCAGATGGAAACAAAAGAGGGAGAAGATGGCAGATGACTGGATTATATGGGGCCTTCCAATTTAAACGACTTTATTTAATACAACAATATATATAATTACAAAAATATGAATGATGAAATATGAAGCAAATACCAACTAATAAACTGTATGTAAACATTAAAGCCTTTATAGATTTTGGGAAGGAAAAGGGGAGAGAAAGAAGAGAAGGGGGGAGGGAGGGGAAGGGATATGGAGAGTTTCTATATATAAATATAATGACAAGAAACATTCACTTCCTCAACCATGCCTTAATATAAGTAAGCATAACAACAATATGTACTTAGAAACTATAACATTCCATTTGAATGCAAAAGAAAGACAGAAAATAAAATTATTACGGAGGATGAACATTTTCAGACAATGTAGTAAGAGTATGGATAGAGTACCACCAACCTGATTAAGAAATACAGTAAGAGATAACCATAACCTTTGGGCATTATGAGAGGACGAACATTTCATCATATACATAGAATTCAATTTATGATGTGAACATACGTAATCCCACCACACTTTATATGACAATTTAGATGAGGATTTCCAGTTAAAAACGATTTGCTGAAATGCAATTGCCAATAAAATATCTAATAATGTAACATTGTAAAAAAAGGAATAAGTGACTAATATGGGAGTTAATGTATCCAGAAATAGAAAAAGTGTATTAAAAGGGTTTTGTAAGTTAAAAATCTGTTTAATTGGCGACAAGACCCTACGTGAAAAGAAAAGTGTATCAGGATACCTAAATAAGGTCTCCTTGAGGAAAATCACACGACCAACATTTAGCAGAAGTACCTGTGGAGAACCTAGAACATTGTGCAGGAGTGAAGTAAAGTCTATGGTAGATGAAAAATAGGGATTGTGTAATACTAGCTGATCTGGAAACTTTATAAATACGTGGCCATATCTTATTCCAAAAAAGCAACATTCCAATTTACCCCCAAGTCCTCTTCCAATAAAAGTTCGACCTTGGATTTGGTAAGAGTTGGGTCCGATAGCAAGAGATACTTGTAAATAGCTGATGCTCTAGGGCCTGTTTTGAGGAACACAGTAAATCCAGAAGAAAGAGGAATTAAACTAGACGAAGACCCCTGTAGGGAAAAATACAGCTCAAGCACTACATTCATCAATGATAGAAAACATAAATAAAAAGTCTTTGGACATTGATAAGTATCACAAAATTGAGGAACAGCAATAGGAGCATTAGTACGAAAGAGTTGATGAACCCACATAAGACACATATCTTTTCAAGTACGCCAAAAAAGAGGTCTATTATTAACCTGAATTAAAGAATTATATCATAATGGCATTCCAAGAAATAATAAAGGAGTCATTTGAATTGAGAGACACATGGACTTGATCAGCAAAACCGTCTGTTTGAAAACTGGAGAGTAAAGGAGTGCCTTTTTAGATGGAAAAGACAAAACCTCCTTAAAAGTGAAGGGCATAAGGAAGTGTTTTTCAAATTCTAACCACAATGGAGAAAGAGGTAAAATTACTTCAGAAGTCAAAGGGGCAGCTTGTCGCAATGTATCATCGAGTTGATTGTCTGGTTTGGTTTAATTAATAGTATGTAGCCAGTGTTTCTTCTGATTAATAAACTAAATATGTTTGTACAATCCCATAGCATGCTGTCTTATATAAAAAGATTTGCACGTAAGTGGTTAATCATCTCTCACAGTTAATATCCAATAAATCGGATTAATTTCCAAAATGATTTCATTTTTGTTATGTTGGAAGAGAAAACATTAATAATGCTTTAAGTAATAAAAAGCCTGTATTGATGCATGACAACCAGTCTTACCATATTAGATTATCCAGTATTTGTTAAAAAAAAAAAATAATAAATAAAAAGGGATAATTTATATACAAAATCTTCATGTGAAGGGAAAGGTGGAAAATTATTTTCTTAGTTATTGTATCCTAAATACACATGTTACAAGGTAGATGCTTTCTACCTTTCATTGTCATTTAAATGTAATTTAAATGAATGTCTAGTTCTTCTTCAAGATTCTGTATTTATTTATTTATTTATTTATTTTCAATATTTTTATTGCGCATACAATTACCCGAAGGTGTCTCGGCGCATGTAGAGGCCAGAAGGACCGAGCAACAAACTTACTTGTTAAACAACCATGTCTTTAGGAGCCTACGAAAGCTCATCAAATTGGGGGCGGTTTTAATCATGAGTGGCAAAAGGTTCCAAAGCTTGGGCGCAGCAACCAGGAAACGTCTGCCTCCCCAGGTTGCTGTTCTCGTGCGGGGTACCGGTAGAAGGCAGGTGTTGGCAGATCTCAGCTGCCTTTTAGGGGTGTACAGCTGAAATGCTTCAATCAGAAACTTGGGTCCAATGCCATGCACTGCCTTATAGGCAATGCAGATGGCCTTGAATTTAATACGGCCCTCAACTCTCAGCCAATGCAGATGACGAATGGCGGGAGTAGTAGGCTGGCGGCGAGGGATGTCAAGAAGGATTCTAGCAGCCGCATTCTGTATGGACTGCAACTTAGATATAACAAGTTTCTGAGAGTTAAGAAATAGGGCATTCCCGTAGTAAATTTTGGAAAACACTAGGGTAGAAACCAATGTCTTCCCAGCTGAAGTAGGGAGGTAAGGCAGCAGTTTCCTAATTTTCTTTAAAATAAAGAACGCAGATGACACAACCTTGTTGACGTGAAGGTTAAATGACAGCTTGCTGTCAAAAATAACTCCCAGGTTTCTAGCCTTTTCAACTGGGACAGGTGGAGAGCCCAGCTGGTTGGGCCACCAGATGGAAGACCATTCCGGGGAGAGTTTACCGAAAGTCATAATCTCGGTTTTGTCCGAGTTAAGCCTCAGACAATTGGACTTAGCGAGGAACCCTGTGGGACTCCACATGGGAGTGCAGAGACGGAAGAGTAAAAATTACCCAACTTCACTGTCTGGGTACGGTTGGCCAGAAAAGATGAAATAAGATCTCTAGCCATGCCGTTTATCCCCAGGGCTGTGACACGGTCGACCAAAATAGCATGGTCGACCGTGTCAAAGGCTGCGGACAGGTCCAAAAGGATCAGGACGGCCACACCTCTCTGGTCCATAATAGCTCTGATCTCGTCGGAGGCCTTTATTAAAGGGGTCTCGGTTCCATGCCCTTTTCTAAAGCCAAACTGCGTTTCGTCGAGAAGTTGGTGAGTATCGACGAACTCTGAGAGTTGTTTATTCATCAGAGCTTTGCATATTTTGGTGGGAAAGGGGAGACACGCAATAGGTCTATAACTGGCCATGGCTTCAGGATCCAGGGAGGGTTTTTTCAAAAGGGGTTTAATCACTGCCTTCTTCCACGGGGCAGGATAGTGACCAGTTTGAAATGCGGTGTTACAAATGTCCATAAGTGGGCGAGAGATCACCTCACTTAGGTTGGCCATCACTGAGGGGGGACAAGGGTCCAAGGGGGAGCCCGACTTGATAGTAGAAATGAGTCTGCTAATTTGATCATGCGTAATGGGGGCAAAGGAGGAGAAGGGATCATGGTCAATGACTAGTTCTTCCCCGGTACAAACTCTGGATTTTGACCCTACATCCCCTGCAAAGGATGAGTAGATATCTGCCACCTTAGTAATGAAAAAACTAGACAGAGCGTTGCAGAGAGACTGTGAGGGTTCAGCCCCGGGACCGGAAGAAGGAGTGGGCAGAGTGGTGACCACTGAGAACAGTTCTTTGGCAGAGTTCATGGCATTCTCTATTTGGGCCGAGAAAAAGGTAGTTTTTCGGGCAGTGATAGCCTTTTTATATATTATCAGGGCATCTTTATAGGATTGCTTAGCTATGGGGCAGTAAAATTTCCTCCAGCGCCTTTCTAGGTTCCTACAATGTTGTCGGTGGAGCCTGAGCTCCTCAGTATACCATACCGCCGACGGGGATATTCTGTTGGGTCGCGTGAGCTTCTCCGGGGCCACCTGATCAGCAGCATTCTGAATCCAGTCTTGGAAATCAGAGGCTGAGAGAGCAGGGTTGGCTCCTCCCATGGGGGAGGATAGTGTCAGAATGTCTACCATCTGAGGGATATCTGCATTTTTCCAGGCACGGGTCCCTATCCTAGTTTGTGGCCTAGAGGAGGAGGGGTTAACAGGTTGAGTATGTATGCCAAAGATAATGGCCCTGTGATCTGACCACGTGAGGGGAAGAATATCTAATACAGAAATATCTGGGTTGTTGGTAAACAAACCATCCAGTGTATGTCCCGCCTGGTGAGTGGTTCCCTTTACCAGTTGTTGAAGTCCTAAAGTTAGGAGATCAGCAGTAAGTTGGATGGTGTCATGATTGCCCTGTTCTTCCAAGGGGAAATTAAAATCTCCCAGTATCATGTATTTCGTGGAGCTTATGATATGGTCATTAAAATCAGAGAGTGTAGCAAGAAAAGGATTTCGAGGCCCAGGAGGTCGATATAGCAGAATTCCTTTGAGGGATTGTTTGCAATTAATATTAATAGCAAAAGTAGCTGCTTCACAATTGGTGGATTGTACTTTTGGATGTTTGATTTCAACAGGCATTATACACTCAGACTTTAATTTCTTGAGCTCTGGCTCTCCATTACATCCTCTTCTGTATGATCATTGCCATAATATGTTCGCAAGACTCCATTGCATCCATGCATTATTTGAAAGTGTTGTGGAACAGCAGAGGTGACATCTTTAATTTTAATTGCACATTTGCACTCAAAATGCATTTTTTAACTTCAAAGAGATCAACATATTTGAATAGAAATGCACATATTATTACATATATGGTATAATTTATCTTACATTTGAGGGATGTCTGGATAGGTATCTGCATCTTTTCATATGGCACATCAGACACATCAAAAGATTGTTGGTCCTCTCTGTAGTTACAGACTTTGCCTTTTTTGCATATGTAAAATCAATTTCTCTTTGTCAGCCAATCATGTGTTTTTTATCTTCCATGGATAACTAAATACCCGTTCATACTGAAGTGAGTAAATTTTTTCTATATGTGACCTTGATATGATCACAATGCATCCTTTCATGATGTTATCTGTTTTTGAGATGTTCCCATCTAGTTTACCATTTTATTAATATGTTGTGACTACATGTTAAAATTTGTGACCAGGTGTACAGTATTTACATTAACATTTTCAGTATGTTGTCTTTTGAATAGTAGTTCATTCCTTTATTTGGAATCCACATTCAAACTCACTCTTTTCAATACATATATATCAGATAACCTCGTTATTCTTTATATTACTTCGCGGTAGTTAGCTTTACAAAGCTTTTTATTCAAAGTACATTCAACGTTAGGTACAAATTGGAATTAAAATATTTAGATTTACCCTTAATAAAGTGTTGATAAAATAAAGGGCAATTTTGAGGGCCAGTGGATTTATGTGATTCAATCGCTTCAGCTTTTATCACATAAGTATATTTTTATGACATCTGCCACATAATTTGTCACATCAAGGGCTCTCAAAACAACTTCTATAGGAAACACGTGCTATTTTGGTGTGGTTGGTGGGTGGGTGTTGCTGTTACTTGGTGAGGTCTGTTGAAGGGGTGCATTCTAGGCCATTAACTTATCTGGAGTGTATAGTGTCTAAAGAGACCATGCTAGTACATATTTACTCTCAGGGTACATCATCCACTAATTTGTATGGTGCTGCATTGGTCATAGAGGAGCAACATGGATCCACTCTGCTGCTTGGTTCACACCCTTTTTGTTGGTGCAGGTCAACAATCTGAACATGTTCTGTGTCTTGGATGTAGTGTACTGATGGTAATATTACTTCAGACTAAAAGGCAATAGGTTATACATCAATCATGACTTCAACAAACATCAGTTTACATTGACAAATTCAACCTTAAACTTTCCTACCTGGCTATATACCTGCTCTATGTAAAGCTCAGTTTTCAGTACTAGTTACCTACAGATATTCTTTTATGCTGCGAACATAATACAAGGAAGGTTACCAAAGATCCTGATAAAGATCTTAATCAAATGTTATTAGCAAATTGCAGTTAAAAATTAATAAACTGTACACTTCCTCCACTTTGTAACAATATTTAAATGCACTTTACAATATATTTACTATGTGTGTGCCATGTGTAAACATTTCCTTAATAAAGTTGTTAAAATATCATATAACTATGATGTCCAAAGACAGTAATTTTGAATACATCTCTGCTGGCAATTTCTATAATAGTTATCAACTCTCCTTAGTTTCCCTTAAACTTGTTGCATTCTCTGCCTTTTCTTTAAAGTGGCTGTAGAGCTATATGTTATCATGTAATCCTACAGTCCGACCACAAACCAGTGACGCCACTGCCCCCCTCCTCTTGTCACCACAATTTGACCAGATTACACCCTCAATCAGTAACATAGCAGAGGTGGAATGTGTCCTCGCAATACCAGCCCCACCCTGTAGGATACTGTGACTAGGATGGGGTAATAGGGGCCTGCTAGGTCCATGACAGCCTTGTCTGCTCTGAAAGCGGGTGCTTAGCATGCATGCTGCAGTCCACCTCAGGCTGCAGCCCACCAGGAAAATGCCTAAGCTGCAGAATGGCCAGTCCCGCCATGGCATGGAAAGCAATGAAATTGGGCCACCTGACCACAGGTTGAGTAATAAAATACAAAAAAAATCAAGGTTCAGTGGGACCCTCAGCCCCAGGGCCCCATCTGACAGCATCTACAGAGCATAATTGATGCCTACGACCATGCCCTCCACCTTTCCTTTCTCTCTGCCATACACAATCCACTCACGGATGCATTTGTTCTCATAATGCATTGGTGCTATATGACTTGTACAAGATGCCTTTGTTTGTTTGCAATTATCATTGTGTATCTAAGTTATGCAGTGTGTGCTATTTGTGCTATACGAAAGGATAAAACGTCTAAAACAAACCAAATATAGAGTTCGTATTTTCATTGAACCTCTGTTCTAATTTCTAGCTATCAACATATTTTGTTAACTACACAGCACTTTTCTTGAAGCCTGTGCGACCATATAAATGTATTCGTCGCAAACGTTTTAGTGGCGGTAGTAGAGTACTTATTACGTCCTTGATACCTCATTGGCCCAAAAAAGTGCATGTCTGTGGGGACATTTATCTATACCAATTTTAATGAGAAAGCATTTTTCTTATTCGTTTCAATATATTTTAGATTCTCTGCTGAAAATATGTCATCGTCCAATATTGCTTTTCGACAACAGTTTTTCAAGCTTGTTCTTCAATTGAAAGCATCTCTGCGCGTTTCCAGATCATTCGATTTCCACAGGAGGGTTGTTGTAATAAACAAGTTCTGAAGCTACGCATGAAAAACAAATAACATAAAAACAAATATGCTACATTATATTTAATATAAAACTATCACTCAAAGTTTCTTGTGCAGGAGCTACTTTCCTGACGAATGCTATTTTTGTTTAAATTCATTTATTATTTTTGTGACTAACATCACAATCCTGAACCGCGGAAACACGTTATTCACATCGTGACTGCCTCCACGACCTGTGTTTATAGTACATTTCTTGGTAAAATAGTCTAATCTCGTATGCTGCAACCAGCATCAGCAGGCATCCAGCGTCATTAATCTCCCTTCTTGAGCGCATCCTGGCCCGTGCGCGTTATTGCTTGCGTCATTTCTGACCATTTTGCCAGGTCTTCCATCACCCTGTCACCTGTTGTGACAGTTTTCATTCTTATTTCGTCTGCCACTGCCCCCTCGTAAATCTTTCGGCCACAAGGCACGGAACGAGTAAATGGCTATCCTTTATCGTGCTAACAAAAACAATAGCGCAGTGTTAATTTACACCTGGTCCCAGACTTCCTTCGTTCCGAGATGGCATCAGGAGGCAGTGCTCAACCTTCATGTCAGTGTTTATATCTCTTGCCGTGGCTGCCGCCCTCACTCTGGTTGTCACTCACTGTCAGTCTTGAGTCAGGGGTCTCTCAAAGACCATGTCATCTGTAGGAATGTGGCCTCCCTTTTTTAGCATTGTAGACATGTGGGGGAGCCTGAAAGTGCTGGACCTTCAAGACATGCAAGCTGAGTCCAGCAGCAATGGTGGCAGCATGCACTCAGGGTCCACAAGAGAGGTGAGACTGCATACCACAAGACCTGGTGCCCGGCTATGTGGTGGGGGACGGCATAGATAAATGTTTTTCTGCTTATGAGGTAGCCCTTAGAATGCACAGAGACCCAACGGAGGTTTGGGAAGCAAACATATGTAAACAAATGCTCACAGTTGGGAGGAAAACCCTTCTGGCACTAGATGTAGGGGATCTATGAAGTATGCACATAGGAATGCCATTTTACTTGCCAAGTTTTGGGCTGACCCATGAGAAGTACCGAACCCTGTTCACAGACAGCCAGAAGCTGCACAACCAGCCCTGGGTAGATTTCTGGAATACTCCAGCATGCAATGAGTAGTTGGGTGAAGGGCAGCAAACTTGCTGATTTTACTGTGTTGTACAATCTGATTTTGAGAGAGCACATGCTCAGTACCTGCTTTACAGAGCTGCGCCAACACCTGGTTGATAGTAAGCTCAATGAACCCATGGAGCTTGCTAAGGAGGCGGACCTTAGGGTTGGCACCAGAGTGTCCAAAAATGGATTTGAGAGTATTCAGGGTTCCCTCCAAAAGAAAGAGGGGCAAGAAAAAAACTTAAAACAAGTTCTTTCAAAGGCCCCCAAAATAGTTCTCAAGAGAAGAAGACACAGCCCCAATCTGAACAAAACGGCTTCTTTAAGAAGCCAAGTAAGTTTTTCCCAAGGTTCCAGGAGTGCTACATGATTAGGCATGTAAAAGGGGATGCAAGTGTTCTAAGAAGGTACAGAATAAAATGATTGAAGGGATGTTTAAACTTTTCAAACACTCACCACCAGTTACAGATCTGGGTTTTAATCCATTGTAATTTTGCTTGCCATGTCACCCCAGTTTGAACCTAGACATATGCAAATCAGTCTTTATCCTACTCCCATGGGAATTGTCCAGCCTGACCTGACAAGCTAGGTCCTCCATAGACCAGAAACAAGGATCCTGGGTCTAGATTTGGGGTATCACCCCTCATCAGCCATACTAGCTTAAATCCAGTGGTGCAGTGAGAAAGAGACCCACATCTGGGCAAACCCTTAGCCAATTAGGGCACACATAGCAACATCACAAAATAAAATGATTGTAAGTGTTGAAACTTTTAAAACACTCTCCCCCAGTCACAGATCTCAGTTTAATCCATCATTATTTTGAAAGCCAATAATTGAGAAAAATTTTTGTCTTGCCAACTTCAGCTATGATGGTCTTTTAAGTGCCTGCTTAAAGTTGTCGAGGGGCAGAAACACATCAATAGTATACTTACAATATAATCATGCTGTAAAGACCACAGACTAAGGATTCTAATTATGGATTTTTATTATAAGGCCAATAATAATTGGATATATATACACACCCCAAAATCAGTGACTATAGGTACAGGATAATCAATACAGAGCCAAATCTACACATATGATTGATTTCGGCAAAAGAGACACTAAACAATAAACTCCAAGATTAGTACGCAACCCAAAATGGAGGCGGAATCCAAATCCCTTTTCATTAGGAAAGAAAGCATGAAATATTGTTTCCTACACTACTCTCATGAATGATGGTTCTACTGGGTTCCCCTATCTCAGTTCTCAAAGGTGTCAGCACGTGTAGACTTCTTTAGAAGTAGTCACATCAAATGGGTCATAATAGCTTGAAGCTATGGAGCTCGCTCTTAAGATGTTCCTTCGCCTCCCAAAATCTAGAAGTCTGATTTTCTGTCCCTGTGCACAATACAAAAAGGATAAATTCAGCCCCTCTCCCAAATGTATCACGTGACAATTATTTCACTTTCAGCCCTACAGTAACTTTCCACAACTTCTTTAATTAAATCCTCCCTTCTTGCTTCTCAGACTGTTTAAAGGCATTCCAGTTTTCTCATCAACTAAAATAATGAGGATAAAGTCCTTCTACCTACAATGGGATGAGAGCATACTGTTCTGGCACCTTCAAAGATACATTTAATTATTTCTTCAGTAGCTGAAGAACCAAAACTGTAAATAGATTCTAACTTTTTGGGCCTAGATTGCTGGCAACTTTAACACACACACTTACATTATTATGATTAATACGATCTCTTGTTTATCATGAAAAATAAATGCCTTTCATAAATATAATGCATTGTAACACTGAAACATATGCGGGTGCGTGCAAATCATGAGTATAAGGCACCTCTATTCTTTAGAGTGCTGTTGCGCTCTATCAGTTCCCCCCACTTATGACTAGAGTCATAACACCAACATCTTACTTTCTCGTACAGGTCTTTCTGTGCAGAAGAAATCAGCCTAAATAGAAGTTGTAGCTTGCCGTCCCTGTCTGAAGGTCTCTAACCCCTTAGGGTGCAGATAATGACTGCCCTGCAGTCGTTCTAACTGCAGCTCTCGTTTCTTTAAGGAGTTTTCAGCATGACGTGCCTTTTGCAATTTGTAAGCCCTAATGGCTCCTAATAGCACAATGATACAAATGACTGCTATTATGATGGGTTTCAAGATGTATCCCACTATTCCTTGTCCCAGGCTTCCAAGCCAACTTCCAATATTCCTAAAACCCTTGCCAATTTGTTCCCATAGGCCATCTGCAGCCAAATCACGCAGATCTTGATGGATTTCTGAGATGTTACTGATACATTTGCGTATATACCGACTATTGTCTGGAATATATTTGCAGCATTGCTGCACTTTCAATAATTTACACACTCCTCCAGCCTTTGCTAGGTGAACGTCTAAAGCAAGTCAATTTTGAAGGACCATAGCCCTTATCGAAATCATCTCCCCATCCACAAGTAGTAAGATTTGGGCCGTATTTACAAAGAGTTTATCTACTATAGTTGCTAGCTTTCTAATTTTCACATCATTCAAAATTACACCCACACTCGGTCTCATGGCTCCAAATATATCAGCAAAAACCTCTCCAGCACTTACACCACGTTTTCCTCTGTGAACCCTCTAAAGGCCATTGATCTTCTACATGGAATATTTTGGGAAATACTACTGCTAAATAGCAAGTGCCATACCAATTTTTGGGCAATTTCACATACGCACTTTGTCCACACACAAAATACACATTTGGCACTATGGTCAACTTATCCAATAATGCCTTTCTTCAATTAAGAAAATATGTTCACAATCACTCTCATCCACAAAGATCTTATCATAGTAAGTTGATGGGTGTCTAATGCACAACTTCACTCTTTTGCTCAAAGTCTAAAGGTATGGGACCAGAGCTGCCTTTTGCCTTGTGATCTAGGTCTTTCTGTGTCCATGGAATAACCGTATGCTTTGGATCTGGTCTAAATAGTGTTTGTCTATGTTGATCCTCTATCTGATCTACAAATTTCTTTTCAACCTCAGTTAGCATGCAAGTTAAGTTATGCCTGTGAGCATAAGAAGTATCTAATGTAATAGTGGGCACAAAATAAGCGGACATTCTCTGTACCTCCTTATAATAATCATACTTATTCATGTCTTTAGAACTGGAACTCCTGAGAGTACCACATCATAATTGGAGAAATAATACTCAAAGTGGGCCGTACTATAAAACATGCTTAGCAACACACTGCAGGTGATGCCATAGGTCAAAGCTAAGTGATGATATTGAATGCCCTCTTCTACTGATGCAGGTAATTGCATGCACCACATAACAATCTTTCGCTTCCATTGTGTTCACACGTTCATACAATAAACGAGCATATGCATTAAGGGTAAAATCTCCTTTTGATGAATCTACGTGTAACATCAGGCTAGTTTCCCTAATCATACCTTTATTATCTTTAGCTGAGGCTCCCTCTTCTATGCCTGCTGTTGGTGGGGTTGGTGTCATTTCATTCTTTTCAGCATCCTGAGACCCCACCAGCGATATAACAATCACCAAAGCTATGACAATAAGCACCACAACAATAAAGGTATCCATTATGCACTTCCCTTTATGTCCTGATTTCTAGGACTCCATCTTGATTCTCAGCTTGATTATATATTTTTTCTTTTCATAAAGTCTCTGGTTATTTTGCTTGTTCAATGTGATTGTTTACAAAATCTTTAATGTCCTTTTCATTTGATTCCTTTCTCAATGTCCAGTTCAATAACACTAAACATATTGAAATGATGTAGGTAGCCCATTATTGTCTCTGGTGAAAAGACCCTAATTTTAAGTCTTCTTCGTCTTGGGGCTAGGTTATCTTCTATCTAAGGCTAATAAAAGTCTTTTATAGTTTATTCTTCATCATTTATGATATTTGACCCAAGCATAGTAAGAACAACTTGCAATATTGCAGCACAAATTTCTCCCATTTCTTTTGCAGTTGGTTAACGACCAAAAGTAGGGAAATGAACTTGGTTTAGGATCAAAAAGTGCAATCCTCTAAGGCTCGGTGGATTGGGAACTGTGAAAGTCAGTATTCCGAATGCATCAATTTCAGGGACTATTAATTGAAGGTCAATTGTCAGTATATTCCCTCCGTGACTCACTGTGCCTGTTCCCAGTCTCCCAGATCCTCCTGGTTTCTGCATCTGCATCCAGGTACGTCCACTCAGGAGAGGCGCACATTCGAGACATTACTCTTTCCCTTCTGGATCATCTCGGACCTTCCGGTCTTTCTTCGGTTTCACTTTGATCGCTTTCAGATGTTTCAGGAATCGGAGCAAGATCTTTCTCAGATGTAAGCCTTACATTTAGCCTTTCTTTCTTTGTTGGCCACTTTGTTGCTGTAGCCATATCTGCTCTCCGTTCTCCCTCTTGATCTGATCTTTCTGCACCGGACAGTTCACTCTGCTCTGGTTCAAAGTTCACTGCCACAATATAATTGATCTCTGAGTCTGCATTCGCCTCAGAAGATGCCTGATTTATTTTGTCTTGCTCGGCTGGTTGGTCCATTTCATCAAGAGTTCGCATGATTGGGCTTGTGCTTCTCGATTGCACTTCTCGGAACAAGATTCTAGATTCCACAGGTTCTAGGACTCTGCGAGTATGGGAAGCGTGGATTCACATTGGCAATCCTCCACATTACACTGCTGTACTTATGACCAGAAGCACCTGGTAGGGTCCCTTCCAACAGACATCAAGGCAGCTCTTCCTCACGTGCTTTCGGACCATGACCCAATCACCAGGGCTTAGATCATGCAGCAGGTCACTCGAGGTGGATGCAGTCACAGCCTCGACCTGGTGGGACACAGAATTAACCACATCAGCCACTCCTTTACAAAAATCCATAATCAAATCATCTGTGATGTTTATCATTGCTGTAGCTGGCATCATAGGCAGTCGCATAGCTCTTCCATCACTATCTTGTGGGGAGAGAGCCCTGTTCTCCTATCCGGTGTACTACGCAGACCAATGGGGGGGCATCAGGCCATTTCACTGAAGTTGACGAACACACCTTGGACACCCTCATTTTGATTGTGTCATTTACTTGTTACTCTAGACCAGAAGCCGCAGGTCTATAGCTGCAATGTAACCTTTGATCAATTTTTAAAGTTGCACATAACAATTTCATAAGTTTGTCATGGAAATGTGTTCCTCTATCTGTTTCCACTGAGGTCGCAATTCCAAACCGTGGTATCAGTTCCCTTAAGAGTAGTTTTGCCACTGTGAAACTGTCACAGCGCCTAGTTGGATACGCCTCAACCCATCGTGAAAAGATACAGACCACCACTAGGACATATCTCAGCCTATTGCATCTTGACATTTCAATAAAGCCTAACTGTATCCTATTGAAGGTTCCTCCTGATCTTCCAGTGTGACTCATTGCAACCACAGTTTTCTCTCCCACATTTATTTGTTGACACGTGACACATCTGTGACAAACTGCTTCAGCATGCACACGAATTCAGGGGTTGAACCACGTCTGCCTGAACACTCGCACCTTCGCATCCCTTCCAAGATAAACTGTTCTATCAATTTGCCTTGCCATTGGACTCAATAAACAGTTAGGTAACACTTCCCTTTCATCTGTTGATACCCAAATGCCATTGTCTCTCTTTTGACAGCCTGCTCTAACCCATGACGCTACTTCCTCTTCTGGAACCTCATCTTGCAGTCTCTTAACCTCATCCCATGTTTCGGCTACAGCCAACATCATGCTGAGCTCGGTCTCTTCTGCACTTTCTCCTACATATCTTCCATTGAAAATATAAACATGCAATGCACAACAACAAGCTACTTCACCAGCATAGTTATTACCCATGGTGACAAAATCTTCTCCTTTCCCATCGGTTGCACAGCTGCTATAGCCTTTGGTTTCTGTAAGGCTTCCAGTAAATGACAAACAAAGTCTCCATTACGGATTGGAGATCTTGATGATGTTAAGTATCCCCTCTGAGACCATAACTGTCCAAAGTCGTTAACCACACCAAACCCGTATTGGCTGTCTGTATATATAGTCATCAATCGAACTCAATCTGCAATGGTACAGGCACGGGTCAGGGCAACAATTTCAGCCACCTAAGCAGAATATACTCCTGTTAGACAGGCAGCTTCGACTATTTCCAAAATAGTACAGACAGCAAAAGCTGCTCTCAAATACCCTTCATTGTCTCTTAAACATGAACCGTCAACAAAAAGGATCAAATCAGATTCAGGCAGTGGTTCATCAACAGTGTCAGGTCGGGGTTTGGTAGACAGTTCAGTAACGTCTAGACAGTCATGCTCTTCACAATCTTCTCCCTCCTCTTGTGGAAGAGGCAACAGTGGAGCAGGATTCAAGGTAGTACAATGCTTCAAAGTAACATTTTAAGCAGCTAATATGACCTGCTCATATTTTGTAAGCCTATTGTTTGTGAGGTGCTGCATCTTTGTCCTAGTCATTAGCAGTTCTACTGAATGTGGCACATATTCCACAAGCAGATGACCCATTACTATACTTTCACATCTCTCAATGCTGACACCTGTTGCAGCAACAAATTTGAGACATAGGGCAACGTAGAAGCTACAGGATCTAATGTAGCTGAAAAATAAGCTACTAGTCTGAGGGCACCGCCATGTGTCTGTACAAGGACCGCTAATGTGCATCCTTCTTTCTCACAGCAAAAGAGCGAAAATGCTTTATTGTAATCAGGCATTCCCAGGGCTGGAGCGCAACATAGGCTCTCTCCCAGCTCATGAAAGGCACTCAAGCTATCATCATCCCATGGTACCAGATCACTAATGTCTTTTTGAGTCAATCTCAAAAGTGGCTTTGCTTGCAAAGAAAAGTTTGGGATCCACTGTCAACAATAGCCGACCATTCCCAAAAACATGCAGACTTCTTTTTGTGTTTTTCTGAGTTCCCATTAGCAGAATAGTCCCTATGGGATCCGGTGACACCCTTCGTTTTCCTTTATTAATTCGATGTCCCAGATACTGCACTTCTGTCTGACAATATTGGAGCGTATTTAGGGACACTTTGTGTCCATTCTCTGCCAAATGATTGAGCAAAGCCACTGTATCAATCCTGCAAGTATCCTCAGTCTCTGATGCGACCAACAGGTCCTCTATATACTGAACCAGAACCAAGTTTTGAAGCATAACCAATCCTTCAAGATTCTTTTTCAAACACTGGCTAAAGATAGAGGGGCTTTCTGTATATCCCTGTGGGATACAACGCCATGTTAACACACGATCATCGATTCTAAATGCAAAAATATACTGGCTATTTTCATGCACTGGTATGGAGAAGAAGGCCTGGCACAAATCGATGACTGTGAACCATTTGGCTTCACATGGTGTCTGAAAAAGTATGGCAGCTGGATTCGGTACCACAGGACAACACGGGATCATGATTACATTAACCCTGCGCAAATCCTGCACTATTCTGTACTTACCGCTAGGCTTTTGTAGTCCCATTAAAGGTGAATTACAGGGACTTCCCCTTATCTCCTTCAGAATGCCTTGAGCAATCATGGACTCAATCACAGGCCGTATTCTAGCCATAGTTTCTGGAGTCAATTCATACTGCAGAATTCATGAGAATTCAGCATTAGGTTTGACCTGTATCTTCACAGGCTCAACACCTTTAATTAATCCAATGTCCTCACTAGTAAAGTCCCATACCTTTGATGAAGCAGACTCTCTCAGGTCATAGAGTAAGTCTTCTACCGTGAGAACCAAAAACTGTTCTGCACATAGACTCATATTTGCCATTTTAAAATCAGCATTATCATCATATGTTTGCAACTCCACACCTCTCGGAGTGCATGATATGTTACAATTTAATTTACACAAAAGGTCTCATCCCAACAGACAGACCGGGCTGGAACAACACACTACAAACTGATGTTTATCCCAAAATGGTCCTATTGTCAAAGGTAATTCAGTTGTCAATGGGTTAGTCATTTCCAAATTGGTTACTCCTACCACTTGGATCGATTTTCCTGATAAGGTTAAATCCGGTACCACTTCGGTCCGTACTGTGGAGCGTGGATCTCTGGTGTCTAGCAAAACGGTATGAGGATGTCCGTTCACCTTTGCGTCTACGAATGGTCCACTTTTGTCCACTTCCGGGACAGCACCCAAAGTGCATTCTCCGTGCTCCCCCCTCTGATACTCATAGTGGTCTTAAACGGGATCTGTTCTGTCCTTTATCTCAAAGTAAGGCATTTGACTATACGTCTGATTATTCATGGGTATTCTGGGAGGTTGGGGTATCTGCATTTGAGTCTCACAATTAACTCATACATGGATCTAGGTCTTATCACAGTATTCACCACTTCTGACATTTGTCCCTCTCTTTCATATTGTAATTGATTTTCTGGAATTGATCTACACTCACTCATCCAATGCCCGATTTTGTGACAATAATGACATGCTGGCACACATTTTAGATTTGTCACCCACTCGGTTCCAATACCCACATCAGCCCCTCATCCTCTACCCTCTCCAGGTTGTGGCACAATTGTTGTTGATTCATACCTCTACCACTTCCTCTTCCTTGACCTATCGCTCCTCCAACTCATTGGCCCCAATATGGTCGTTCAGCATTCCTCAACTGTACTAAAAGCAATTTTTCCTTCGTCTTCTTTTGTGCTGCTTCTACCTGTTCACTGCAATATTTTGCATATCGCAAAATTTCGTCAACAGACTTGTTCTGCCAACATATCAAGTGGTGCTGTATCATTAAGCTGATATTGGTTCCCAATCCCAACACAAATGTAGACACAAACTGTCCCATATCTTCTGGCTCAACAGAATCCAATCCACTATGTTGTTTAAATGCAACTAAAAGTCTCTCATAATAATCATGTACGGATTCTTTAGGATCTTGGGTAGTACAATCAATTTTGAGCCAATCGACAGTCTGGGGGCTTCTTTAGACTTCAATCAATTAATCACTTGTTCATATTTCTTCATCACCTCCATTGAAGGACCATTTGTTAATGCATCTCTAGTTGGTTCCGCAGGAGGCCAATCCACAGCAACCTTGCATGCAGTCCACACATCACCCGGAACCACTATATCCAACAAGGTATTCAAATCATTCCACAACACCTTTGAGATATTAACAAACCGTTCAATCTGTTTATACCAATCGGTTTTTCCCTCAACTGAGGAAATTCATTAGTGAAGGCTGCCAAATCACCTCTGCTCCACGGCACAGGAACATACCCTCCGTTCTGTACTTCTCTTAAAAGGACATTTCCTGTCACCTACCTGGTGCACCTCAAGACCCCCAGGAACCCCATGACGGTCCTCCATGGCACGAGCAGACAGGCTTATTTCAGAGGCAGTGTGTAAAGTATTTGTGAACACATACAGTAACCTAGTGACAACACTACAGATGGACACCACACAAGTTGTAGTATAAAAATAATTTTTTTATATAGACTTAACACAAGACCACAAACAACCAAAATCCATAGCACTGAACTTGAAAAAATGGTAGAATTAGCTTAGTTCTCTTTAGAGGTAAAATGCGACACTTTAAGTTCAATGTACCTTTAGATGCGTAACGCTATACAACAAAAGTGTTGCAGGGAAGGTGATGCGTCCTTTCCTTACACGCAAGAACGGTGATGTGTCGGGTCCCTACTGCTGCATCAGGGATGCATTGGTTCTTCTCCACGTAGGGAGGTGATGCAACGGTTTCTTACTGCACTTCCGTGACAACGCAGCTTGCAATGCCGTGATGCGATGACGATCCGGTGCAGTGAAGCAAAATGGCGTCTTCTTCTTGATGCGACAATGAAGCATGCACGCCCGACGCCCGACGGCCGTGCAGGGACTCAATGATTCTTCTGAGCCGCAACAGGCCCTACAACACGCTTCTCCAGTGATGCAACGGCATCTGCTGCGACGGTGAAACTCTTCTCCGGTGATGTGAGGTGCTTCAGGCGATGCAATGGTGACAGCCGCAGCGGCGCACGCTTCTCCGGTGATGCAACGGCATCTGCTGCGATGGCGACTGTCTTCTCCAGTGATGCAACAACAACGGCTGTGGCGGCGACATCTTGAGTCTTCATGCAGATATCTCTAGTCAGCCTTGTGCTGACTCACCTGATCTCCTGGAATCCCCCAGCCCCTGTCATTCAAACTCCAGACAAGGAATACACAGCCTAGCAGAGGCAGGTTTGGATAGTTAGGCAAGAAAATACCTACTTTCTAAAAGTGGTATTTTCAAACACAGAATGTTAAAACCAACTTCACTAAAAGATGTATTTTATCATTCTGAGTTCAGGCATTCTAAACTCAAATGTCTACCTTGTTCCCTGAGTCAGGTAGGATTATAAGATGTTATAATCAAACTGCCCATTCTGGCCTAGGGGGAACAGGAAGCCTTGCAATAGTGAAAAACGAAAATGGCTGTAATTCACTATTAGGGCAGGCCACACACATAAGGGCATGTCCTACCTTTTACCTACAATGTACCTTGCCCTTGGGCCTACCATAGGGGTGACTAATAAGCAGAAAAGGGAAGGTTTAGGGACTGGCAAGTGGGTGCACTCTCCCAGTCAACATGGCAGTACCAGACTGCACATAGGCTCTGCAATTGCAGACCCGAGACACACTTTACAGGCTGCTTCTGTGAGTGGCACAACCAGTGCTGCAAGCCCACCAGCAGCATTTGATTTATCAGCCCTGGGCACCAGCAGTGCAAGGTACTAGGGTCTGACAGTAAATCAAATAGGCCAATCATGGAGTCACTCATCCATACATCAATTTACAATAGGGAAAGCATATGCACTTTAGCACTGATCAGCAGTGGTAAAGTGCCCAGAGTCATAGAACCAACAAAAACAGGTCAGACAAAATACAGGAAGAAGGCAAAAAGTTCAGGGATAACCCTGCAAAAAGGGCCAAGTCCAACACCATGGCATTGATACTGAAGATAATATGCCTGTGAAAAATAAAATGTACAAGTTGTCAGACAAAGTAAGGTCTAGCATTAAGTAAGAATTCTCTAGAATGCATGAATTTGGGGTTATTGAGTAGTCCTGTAGTCTCCGGTCCAGCCTAGTGGGGCTAGTACCCCAAGTCACCCCACCAGATGATGCCCCAGAAATCAGATTCTGTGTGGATTAAAGGGGGCTCTACTCAGTCACCAAAACTGATGGTCACCCAATTCCCAGAGCAGATGAGCTCATTGACAGGCTCAGAGTACCTTTGATATTATGTAAGGGTACTGGCAGATTACCCTGACTGAGGGGTGAATAAGAGGTCAGTATTCTCTGTCACTTCCAATTTAGGGTGATGCAGTTTGAATTGAATAATGCCCTTGACACCATCCAGAGGTTGGTAAACTGGGTCCTAACTGGGATGGAGTCCTTCAGTGCTGCCTATGCCTACCTGGACAGCATAGCTGTCTATAGTAGAAGCTGGGACGGTCACCTGTTCCACCTTCAGGAGGTGCTTCACTCCCTGCAAAAGGAAAGCCTGACTATTAGGGGCAACAAGTGCCAGATAGAGCAGGGATCTGTGATATATCTGGAGCACCTGGTGGGTGGGGAAAAGGTGCAGTCACTTGAGGCCAAGATTGAAACTATCCTAACCTGGGAACTTTCTTAAAGTCAGACAAAGTGAGGGCTTTCCTGAGCCCCACCCGATACTTTCGGAGGTTTGTCATGGGATTATGGGACCATTGTTGCTCACTTGACTGAGCTGACTTCCAAGAAGCAGCCCGAGAAGGTGACCTGGACAGAGGCCTGCTAGAGAGCCTTTGACACCCTTAACAAGACCATGTGTAGAGCATACTCAAGGCCCCTGAAACCTTCAAAGAATTTATAGTGCAGATAGATGCTTCAGAGAAGGGCATCTGGACTGTACTATCACAGTTAAATGAGGAGGGCCTAGAATAACCTGTAGCCTATATCAGTAAGAGGTCACTTCTCCGGGGAAGGAGGTGGAGTGCTATTGAAAGAGAATCTTTTCCTGTGGTTTAGGCACTGAGGAATTTGAGACCATATGTGTTGGGTCTTACGTCCGAGTTTAAATAGACCACAGGCCCCTCAGTTGGCTCATGCATGAGGGCTGAAAATCTCAAACTGGTGATGTGGGCCGTCTCCCTGCAGGAAATGAACTTCACGATGGCGCACTGCCCTGGGTCAGGTCACTCTAATGCTGATGGTCTGTCCACATTCTTCCACCTTAGTGATGAGAATTTGCAGAAGATTGGTTAGTTAATCTCAATTTTAGCTAAGAGGGTATATGTTAGACATACAGCCTTTAAAAAAAAAATTGAATTAGTTTTCATGCATGGTACATACACAACAATTGGAGTCATATCACATTTTACAACAACATAAAAAACACGTGGTAATTTATTTATTTATTTATGTAGTGTTTTATAGAGCATGAACCAGACCGGTGAGGGTATCAGAGTGCTTTACAGTAGTATCGGGTGGGATAACAGGACAAAAAAGGGGGGGGGGGCAGTAGAAGGGATAGGGAACACATAGTAGGATACAGTACATGGCAAGAAAAATAATCATAATATCCGACTGCCTATTGGGATAGGAACAGAATGATACAATAAGCTGGGAAAGCAGTCTCAACAGCCTGGAAGATTGTTCACAGAGCAGGGTAGGTAACAAAAGGAGAGGGGGCAGGGATAGTGCTGTAACGATAGGTAAAGTCAGGCTACGGAGGAGAGTGTAACATGAGCATTAGGAGAGGAATTTGCTCATTAGGAAACTTTTGGTCTCCTTTTTGAAGTGAGCTAGAGACGGTATTTTCCTGATGGCGGGTGGGAGTGTGTTCCATATTCTTGGTGCGGCTCCGGAGAAAGCCCAGTTGTACGTTCTTTTTTTCTTGAAGTGTGCAGGTTGGAGCAAAAGGGCTCTGGCGGACCGGGAGTTTCTGGCTCCGTCAGATAGAACAAGTTTCTGTGCGAAAAAGGCAGGGGACTTGGAGTAGAGAGCCTTGTGTGTGATGCATGCCAGTTTAAATTGTATTCTGGCCTCAAGCAGAAGCCACACATTCAGTCTCGGATATCATATATAAAAATAGCAGTGCATTTTCATACACAGGGCAGACTAATAGGAAATTACTGCACGTCCGGGTCAGATGATGGGCCATGTGGTGTTGACCGCAAATATTGAAGCAAGGGCTCCCAAATGTCCTTATGCAGAGGAGAGGCAGGTAGCTCCTCTGCATATAATGCCATGTTTTCATGACAATAAACCATGTCCTTGAATCATTGGTCAATGGAGTGGCCTGCTCTACTTTCCCAAGTCATTGCCACCTTTTGTTTTGGCTAACAAAAGTGCTATTCTCACCAGTTTACCTGTGCTACCCTTCAGGCACGGCACCAGGATCAGCAAACATATATGCGGAGAACATTGTAGCTCAATGTGGGTCATGTCTTTCAGTTTGGAAGTTAAACTGATAGAGCGCGCAGGTCGTCCAACTCTTAATTTCACCAAATTACAAGCATTGGGCCCATGTCGTGTTTAAGACTGTATTTTTGCGAATTGGACGAGTTTACACATCACCATCAGTAATTCTATGTGTTTTTCTTATTACTATTTTCAGAGTACCTGACTTACCACCTTGCCACAGGTACCTATATTCCCGACGAATCAGGAGCTAGCAGTGGGTAGGAGATAAGACTAACAAAAATACCTTATACATTTGCATAACAATTTACGATTTGTAATGACCACAGACACCCGAAGGGTTTTCAAGACTTTATATAGTAAAATTTAAAGTCCATATGCCATGAGAATAAAATTGATACAGATTAGAATATCAATAACTAGAATTAGAACTATAATATAACTATGAATGAGAGTGAGCACCATTGAGTGCGAGTGAAAACTACAGGGAAAGGGTGACAGGGAGCATGCTATTCAGTTTTCAGGCTTACACTAAGGCAAGTAAAAGTGGAAAAAACATACCATTTAGTAGAGTGCTAGTTTTGCTACATATGATTTAAACAGACATTTTCTGACTATTATTTAAGCGTAAGTTCTAAACAAGAGTAAAATCTATCACATTAAGTAAATAAACAGTTCAATAATATCCTACAGGTAAAGGGAAAAATGGAACATAGCTAATAAACAGTTTGCATGTAAGTCTTTTGGAAAAGACAGGGAGAATAGCATAGGCAAGGATGCTTTATTAAAAGGAAGAGAAGAAGAGAGAATAGATAGACGGACACCCACAATTATATTTACCTAGGATGGTAATGAGGACTAGCCCAGGCCACGGGTCAGTTTGGGAAAAGGCGAGGACAAGGACCCTCAAGGACTTAGGATGCCGGTAGGCAAGCAGGTACAGCTCATGGACAGTCAGGACAGGATACCCCTCAGGATTTGGATCAGGACTGGGCTCATCAAAGGGCACGACCAACACCTGCAGCTTCGGATGCAAAACCTGCGCTACTCCCTCTCTGCACGGAATCCGCCAGTAACCCCGATTGGGTTCTCGAATATCCCAGCAAAGTGCTTCGTCAGCACTTAAGACTATTCCACCCCTTGGAGTTTGTGGAAATTACGGACAGAGTGCTCCGCAGCTCTCTGTATTAATCACCTATAGAGTTCGTAGGGTCGGTGACAGGTCAGCTACTCGGACAAGTCGGACAAATTCTCTATCTAAAACTAGGCTAGTTATACTGTTCTCGGGTCCATGGACCACTCATAAATGTTTCAAATGACAGGATCCCCAACTTTGGATTGGACAAGAGAGGTGGTTGGGTCATTGTCACCACCTAGGATTTAGTGTTCCCACAATGAATATTTAATTTTTCGTACCCACCCCTTACATTCCAGTTCCCATGGCATGCGTGTAAAAGAGAACAATAGGGCACACAAACATTATCACATAATTTGATACATTTCAGGTACAAGTCGAAGTCTTCTCCTAGGGCAGAGGGTAGGTTCCCAGGAGCATCTCAGTGTCGGCAGCCAGCTGGCTGAGTTCCACTGTTGCAAGACTTCGTTTCTCCTGTCACGTGATGTGTCCCTTTCAGACTTCTAAGATGGAGAGGCTCCCAACTCCCAGGCCCACAGATACACGGTACATGAAAAGTAAGCGAAAACAAATTAGGAACACAGGAAAAAATGAATACACTGTATACGGGGATTAGCTTCACTGCACCCCTTACTTTATAATATCTATAGCATTAGAGGTTTAAGCAGAAATAGGCAGCTGAGCAAAAGCGGCAGTAGCAAGCAGAGAGCATTTTAAAAACAAGGCGGCCATTTTAGCAGTAATGCGCATGTGCGAAAAATCCCTCCAGAACTACGAGTGCGTCACATCACATGGGTATGACCGACGCATGCGCAGACTAGATTTCTGCAAAGCAGCGATCTTGTAGTATGCAAGCTTCATTAGGATTATTAGACACATAGGCAAGCATCTCTGGGACACCCGCGTGTTGTGTGAAAGTGCATTATTAATGGCAAAACAGGTTGATTAATGACAATATTGATTATGCCAGGTTCTTGAATGTGAGCAAGTCGCTTTACGTGCGAATCCTTGCTCCATCAATCCCCTCATTGATGATATTTACTATCATCACTATTAATGGAAACAGATGCCAAATTCTTTCAAATCTCACTCATTTCAATCTCCACAAACTTGTTGTTAAGCCTGTTCTCAGCATCCTTATTAGGATGGGAATTCTTGGCTTTCTTATAAATCTGGTTTCTCAGCTCTTCTAATTCAAGTTCGTCAATATTCCTCTTCACTCCTCTCTTATTCACAGTATACTTCTTTCTGCATTTTTGACATTTGCAGCAAATTATTATAATCAGCACAATCAAACTTATTCCAGCCATTGGCATCAGTATTTTTCCCACAAGACTTCTACCTATGTTAGAAAACCAACTATCTATTGAAGAGAGACCATCAGTTAGTCTCTTCCAGGCACTGTCAACCTCCAGTGGTTTGAGTTCATTTTCCAGATTAGTAATGTTTCTCACATATTTCTTAATTTCAACACTCTTATCAGGAATGTAAGTGCAACAATGTTGCGCTTTCAACATCCTGCAGACTCCGCCCTCTTTTGCCAATAAGTTATCAAGAGCAAGTCGATTTTATAAAACCATTGATCTGATTGCAACCATTTCAGTATTGACCAGCAGGAATCCAGCAGCAGTGTCAGTTGATAACCGATCCACTACTGTAGACAATTTGCAAATTCGGTGAGTATTCAGAACCACTCCCACTCCAGGTATCAGTGCACTAAATATATCACCTATAATTTCTCCTACACTTTCTCGTCTACTACGTACTAAACCATTAGTATTTTCATTGCTTCCAGCGGCGTTGTTCACATGGTATATTTTCGGGAAGACAATGCCAAAATAGCAGCTTCCATACCAGTGATCTGGCAATTTGAAATAAGCCTTGTTTCCACATATATAATAAATTCCGGGAAACACAGGTTCTGACCAATTTTTGAAACCCCAACCTCCAATTACCTTATAATTGTGTTCGCATTCACTGGAACCGATGAATACATTGTTATAATAGCTAGTCTTTTCTCTATGAAGACAGAGTTTCCCTTTCCGTTCGAAGTCCAGCAACAGTGCAGGATTAGCTTCACCATTTGAGGTGCTTTCCATGTTTTCAGCCCATTTAGGGGTTTTCTGTCTCTTATCATTTTCCTTTCTCTGGAAACTCTCCCTTCTCTTCTCTGCCATTTTTAAAAACATTTTCTCTTGTACATGTAATGAACAAGTCAAATTACTTCTGCGTGCTTCATTTAAATCTATGTCACCTATAGTCAGAAATTATTCTCCCATATAACGAGCCACATCACTTCTAATATGTACAATGTTCAGGTTTCCCCGAATAGGAAGTTCAGAAAAAATTACGTCAGAGTTTGAATAGTAGTACTGTAAGGTGCTTCTGTAAAATAAGCTTGCTAATATATTACAGGAAATTCCATAGGTTAGGGGTAGATGGTGATAGGTCACACCTTCAGCTACAGAAGTAGGTAGCTTCATGCAGACATAACAGTCTTCTATTTCCATGGCTTCTACATAGTGTACTAAAAGATTTGCAAATACATTTAAATGGGTTCTGTTTTTGATTCTGTGATAATGTAGTCCTCCCTCATCCGATGCATCTAAGTCAGGTCTAGTTTGTTTCAGGCTAACTGTATTCTCACGTCTTTCTACACTTCATGGTGTTTCTTCGGTTTGTAGAGCTTCTGTGTCTGTTGTCACTTGTTTAGTAGGGTACAGGTTAGTATCTTTACTTATAAATGGAATGGTAATTGTTAGTCCTATCCATAATATCAGTACTATGGCTACACTACATAAACATATTTTGCAGCAGGTTTTACAACAGTTTCCTCTAGGTCTTCCATTCACATTTGAATCAGACATTTTGGCTCAAAAGAAGCTTTCCAACCCCTCTTTGTAACTTTACTCAAGAGGCTTACGTAGGTTCACTTTCAGGTTGGGTCTTCTTCTTCAGAACCCTGATCAGCAATTGAGTCTTGGTCACTTTTGTCGCTTATTTCGAGATCTTCAATTTCTTCCAACACCAGATAAGTCCATTCAGGACTACGATAATTTTTGTTTTGTCTTTTTTTCCTGGTACTTCGTCTGTTTGGCTGGGCTCCTGTTTTCTGTCTTTCACTGGCAGCCCTTTTTCGGTCTTCTAATTTCTCTTCTACTGTTTTTAATCTTAGTTTCAGTCTTTTTATGTATCTGGGTTCACTTTTCTTCTTCTTAAGTCTTTTAGCTGTCACTGTAGTTTGGCTCCCCACACGAGCCCTTTTATTTTCGTTCAGTTGTGGCATTGTTATTTCGACGGTATCTTTTCCCTTCCTGTCTGACTAGTCCCAGGTCTATCTTCAGTTTCTTCCGCCTGGTTTCTAAGCTGGCCTTGTTCAGGTATATTTTGGATTTGTCTTTGACTTCCAACTGTTTCAGACTCTGTCTCCTGAACACGTTCGTCTATTTCTATCTGTTCCTGTTCATGCACTTCGAACCCTTGATTTTCTTCCGCATGAACTTCAGCCCTAATTACTATCTGTCCCTTTTCAGTTTCTGGAGTCTTTGGAGGAGTGTCGATGACTTGGTCTGTCCCTACTTGACCTATTTCCTTATCAGGTCTGATGTGTTTCTCGATAACCTGATTTTCTCTGTCTATTCCTGTCTCGTCCTCACTATCCCACTCTCTATCTAGGTAGGAATACTTTCTGGTTCTTATTGGATCAAGAATCAGATCGTCTGCTGGGAACCATTCGACTTGACTGGTGCTCGGTAGTTCGACATCAGCTAGTTCCGGACCCTCATCTGGAGACCCCTCAGCTGCACCACCTTCAGCCTCAGTCGCTCCTTCTTCGGTCACCCGCTTAGTATGTCTGGCATGGATCCACTTTGGCACGCCTGCGCACTTTACTACAGTTGTAGTGACAAGGATCACATGTCTTGGTTTTCCCCACTTCGGTCCAAGGCAACCCTTCCGGGTGTGTTTCTTTAACACAACCCAATCACCGGGTTTCAGATTATGAACTGGAGTTGTTGGCCAGGCGACGGCGTCCTCCCCAATCTGGTGAGAGATAGAACGCACTTGGTCACCCAGCTGCTTGCAGTATTCTAGTACCAAATCATCAGAAAAACTTAGCAGTTTGTGTCCTGGTACCCATGCCTGTCGCATCACTCTTCCCATTAGTATCTCATGGGGACTCAGACCTGTCTTTCAGTCTGGAATGCTTCTCAATCCCATCAGGACAAGGGATAAAGCTTCTATCCAGTTCAATCCTGTAGAGTTACACATTTTTGCCAATCTTGACTTTATAGTGTCATTCACCTGTTCGACTACTCCAGAAGCCTCTGGATGATATGCACAGTGCAGTTTTGGGGTAATTTTGAAGGCTTTATAAAGATCATCTAATATTTCGTTGGCAAAATGCCCACCTCTGTCTGATCCAATTGTCTCTGGAAAACCGTACCTAGGTATCAGTTCCCTTAGTAACAATTTGGCTACAGTAAAAGCATTATTTTTCTTTGCTGGGTAGGCCTCCACCCATCTTGAGAATAGGCAGACTATAACCAGAACGTACCTATATCCTTTGCACATGGGTAATTGAATAAAGTCAGCCTGCAGTCTGATAAAGGGACCTTCTGCCTTTCCAATCGTACTTTGTCCCACTACTGTTCTTTTCCCCGGGTTAAACTGCTGACAAGTCAAACACCTCTGGCAAAGTGCCTCTGCAATGTTCCTGAACTTTGAATTGTACCACACTTCTTGAAAAACACGGACCATCGCATCCCTCCCTATGTGTGAGTCTCCGTGTATGAGTCTGGCCATAGGAGCAACCATACTGTCTGGTAATACAGGCGTACCATTACCACAAACAATGACACCATCTCTATCCCTATGTTGACATCCATCTTCCTCCCATCTCTCCTTTTCATCTGGTTCTGCTGCTTGTTGCAACTCTTTCAGTTCCTTCCAAGTAGATACATTCTCAAACACCATAAGTTGGCAGCTGTTTCCGCCTCCCCATAATTTGATTTTTAGTGACATTTTGTATCGTGCACAATATTGGGCAATTTGGTCAGCATATCGATTTCCGGCTGTCACATCGTCGTTGCCAGATTTGTGAGCAGCACACTTGACCACCGCCAATTCTTTGGGTAACTGGATTGCTTCCAGTAGGTTCTGTACCACTTTTCCATTTCTGATAGGGGTACCTGAGGAAGTCATGAATTCTCTTTGCAGCCACAACTGGCCGAAGTCATGCACAACCCCATAACCACATTGGCTATCAGTGTATATGGTTACTCTCTTGTTTTTCCCTTGTTTACAAGCTCTTGCTAATGCAATTAATTCAGCTACTTGGGCAGATTTTATTTCACTTAAGTAAGATGCTTCCAGGGTCGTTTCTAGAGTGACTACCGCATAGGCAGCACTCAGACCTCCATCCTCATGTCTTAAACAGGAGCCATCCACAAACATTACAAGATCATCTACTGGTAAGGCTGTTTCTTTTATATCAGGACGTGGTTTAGTGCTAAATTCAGTTAGGTCAATGCAGTTATGCTCCATTTCACCCTCAACTTCTGCACTTTGGGTGTTTGGTAACAAGGTTGCTGGATTTAGTATATTACATCGAGAAATTATCACATATTCTGCACCTATAAGAATTCTCTCATACTTAGTCGGCCGACTGGGTGTGAGATACTGAGTCTTGGTTCTGGTCAGCAAAATCACAACTGAATGTGGAACATATACAGTTACAGGATGTCCCATAACAATGCTTTCACTTTGCTCTAGACTAGTGCAAGTTGCAGCTACTGCTTTCAGGCATCCAGGCAATCCAGCAGCCACTGGATCTAAAGTAGCCGAAAAATAGGCCACCGGACGTCTGGTCAGACCATGTTCTTGTGTTAGGACTGAGAGTGCACAATTGTCTCATGTATCACAAAACAATTCAAAGTTTTTGGAATAGTCAGGCATTCTTAATGCAGGAGCTGAACACAGACAATTTCGTAATTTTATCCAGGCTGTCATAATTTCATCATCCCACTCAACTGGATCTTCTACTCCTTTCTTGGTCATTTTTATCAATGGTTTGGCTAGAACAGCAAATCCCACAATCCACTGTATGCAGTAGCCTACAACTCCTAGGAACATTATAACTTCTTTCTGGGTTCTAGGTAACTCCATGTCTTGAAATATTCTAATTCTTTCTGAAGTAACCTTCCGGATACCTTTTTCTATCTGGTGCCCCAGATATTTCACTGAGTTTTTACAGGACTGCAATTTGTCAGGTGATACTTTATGTCCTCCCTTGCCTAGATGGTTCAACAATGCAATGGTATCAGTGACACAGTTGTTCTGACTTTTAGAAGCCACTAGGAGGTCGTCTATGTACTGGACCAAAACTGATTCTCTAGGCAGGATTAGTGATTCAAGGCATCTTTTTAAAATCTGATTGAAAATCGAAGGACTTTCTGTGTACCCCTGGAGGACACGATTCCAGACGTAGACATGACTGTCGAATTCAAATTAGAAAATAAATTTGCTGTCTGGATGTAATGGGATGGAAAAGAATGCGTGACATAAGTCAATAACGGTAAACCATTCCACATTCCATGGAATCTGGTACAAGATCACTGTAGGGTTCGGCACAAAAGGACAGCAAGGTACAACAATCTGGTTTACCTTTTGCAGGTCCTGCACTACCCTGTACTTTCCACTAGGCTTTTAAATTCCAATTATGGGTGAATTACAAGGACTGATCATTACTTCCTGTATTATGTTTGCCTCTAGCAACCTTTTTACTTCAATAGCAACTCCAGCTTTTACTTCTGCACTCATTTTATACTGTCTGGTATTCGGGTAAACAGCATTTGTCTTAATGGCTATTTTAACTGGGTCCACATTTGCCATTAATCCCACATCTCTCCCAGTGAAATCCCACACATCTGGTATCACCTTTTGTTGGAGTTCTTCAGGTAAGTCCTGTATTGTCAGTTTCTTTATTTCCGAGTCAGGCCTTAGTAACATTAATTTGTAAAGTCCATCTTCATCTGGGGTCTGAATTTCAACGCCCTTTGGTGTGCAAAAGATGGTACAGTTCATTTTGCACAACAAATCACGTCCCAGTAAATTCACAGGACTAGAGTCACAGACAACAAATCTGTGCATTTCTTTAAAGTTCCCTATAGAAATCTCCATTGGTTCGGTTACTGGAGTACTGATTATCTGATTTGACACGACCACTACTTGGATAGCTTCTCCCGAGAGGGGTAGGTTTGAAACGTCTACTGTTCTTACAGTAGAACGGGTAGCACCAGTGTCCAACAGAAAGGTGACGTCATTTCCTTCAACCTTTCCTTCAATGTATGGCCCTGTCTGGTCTACCGGTAAGGAGGCTCCAAGCACGCACTCCTTGTCCTCCCCCCTCAGGCCCCGTCAGTATGGTTCATCACAGAGGAATGTATCATTTAACAGGAATTGCGAAGTTGCTGCATTTCTCTCATCCCCTCCTTCCCATACCTCGACCCCCTCATTCTGCTGAGCTTGGTTCTTATAGTTAGGTCTAGGAGCTCGAGGCAACTGATTCTGTTTTACCTGTTGCTGATTCTTTCGTGGCCCCTCTTTCTGCACCTGTGGATTTAAACCATTTATGGGGGCATTACCAGCCTGCAAATGCGGACACTCGTCTCTCCAGTGCCCTATCTGACCGCACCCGTGACAGGGAAATTTCTTTTTGGCTTCTTCTTTACTCCTTTTTACTCGAGGCTTCCCCCTCCCCCAGAAGTAGTGTTTTGAGCATTATTATTCATTTTACTTAACTGTTTCTCTTGTTGTTCAGCCAATTTTACTTGTGCCCACATCACCTTCTCCTTCAGGGCTTTTCTTTTGTTCTCCAACTCATCCTCACAGTACTTAGCGTACTTGAGGACCTCATCTATGGGTTTTCCCTGCCAACAGATTTTATTATCCCTGATCCACTGGGATATTTCAGGCCTCAACCCCAACACGAATCGGTAAATGAAATGGGTCATATCCTTCATTTCAATATTATCGATTCCACTGTAGGTTTTGAATACCTGTAGTAGTCGTTCATAGTAGGAGTGCACTGTTTCATCACGATTTTGGGTAGTTCTATCTATTCGGGTCCAATCAGTTTCCTTTGCTGGCACTTTCTCTTTAAAGTATTGTATGACTTTATCATACTTTCTCATTACCTCTGGCGAGGGAGCTCCGGTTCTGGAGTCTCTCTCATATTCTTCATTGGGCCAATCAACTGCAATTTTGCATTCTGTCCACAAGTCTACAGGAACTACAATGTCAAAGAACCCATCCAGGTCCTTCAGGAGACATTTTTGAACCTTCACGAATCGCTCAACCTGCCGATACCATTCTACAGGTTTTTCTCTTAATTTTGGGAAGTCATTTGTAAAGGACACAATATATTGTCGGGACCATGGGACATGTACATATTTCCCACCTGGTACTTCTCTCATGGGATACAGGTTTTCTGCCTTGTCCACTTCCTTTAGAACATATTCAGAAGTTTTTGGTTTGGCCTTAGTGTCTTCCTTTTTCTTTGCCCACCTGGCTTTCCACTTGTCTAGATCTCCCCATTTCTGTATTATGTTCAGCAATTCCTTTATCTGTATCTTCTTCCCTGACAAATTCATATTTTCTAAATCTTTGTCGGAAAATTCGGCTCTGTAGGGTTTCTGTAGTACCTTGGATCGACTAACATCTATTCCCATACTTGCGGCTGTGTCCATTAATTTTTCATGGAACACTCTAGTGTTCCGGGTAAGGCTTTTGCATAGGAACAATAATTCTTCTTCATCAAAGGTATTTAACCTGTCTAATCCTACATTCCCAGCCATCAGTTCCTCCAGGTCTATTCTTAGTTTGTATATATCTAATGGTTTCGCCTGAGGAGTTTCTTTTTCCATTTCTCGGGACCATCGTTCTATTTCTTCCGGAGTCACTACAGTGGCACTCCGGGTACCTGAAGCTGTTTCTATCAGGACCTCCTTTGCCTTAGTCTGGTTTCCCGACCGTGGTACACTGGTTCCAGGTTCCCTTATGGGCAGATCCATCAGGGAGATCACAGACTCACATTCGCTTGCCTGATCATCAACTATGAGCGGCTCTTTTCTAGGCGGTGCTACAATTGGCGTAATAACTGGAGTTCTTGGACTAGCCTGTCTATCCCCATAAAGAGGAACAAGTGGACCAAAAGTGACTGGAATTGTTAAGGCTTCAGGACTGGGATTTATCTGAGCTATAGTCTATATAAGTTCATTTCGCTGTTTAATCAATGCTTCCTTTTCTCGTTCATGTAAAACCCTTTCCATAGAGTTGTCATGCATTACTTGGGGTACTAATGGAGGGTATATACTTGGGGCAGTTGGGATTGCCAAACCTGGTCGTTCATCATCGAAGGGTCGGTAATTTGGGATCGCTGTGCCAGGCCTACAAAATCCATCATCACCACTGAGTTTACTACCAGTACCAGCTACATCTGTCTCACTGGCCCTTCTACTTCTAGGATGTCGGAAAAATTGATTTTTCGAGCTTAGGGGCCCAGACTCTTCAGCATAGGGAGGTGGATTTTTCATTAATAAATCCTCCAGGTATTCATCTTCTGAATCCCCCATAGCCATTAAATGTCGTGTTTTCTCTGTCCTTTTTCCTCCCTCTAGTTCCTTTGCTCCGAATACCAGGAATAGTCCCTCGACCATCATATTCTGTCTCCACTGTTTCATCTTTTTCTCCTTTGTTTCCCGCTGCAATTTTGGATACCATTTTCTCACTCCCTTATCCATTCGGGGTCTGTCTCGCTCTAAAGCCTCAATCTCCCATTCCTCTAAAGCTTCATATTGCGTTAATCTGGGTCGGGGGTGTAGTTCATTCATTCGGGTCCTCAAGTTAAACAGGATTCTACTATTAAAGGTATCATCGAGGGGAAATGCTAAGACTCAGTCATGTTCAGTATACTTTACCCAATTCTCCAACCATACACAGGTATGATACCCTTTGTCAAACATCATAAATGATGCGGGAGTATTAGGTGGTGGAATGATTACACCCTCTCTAGTTCTGATGGGCTTGTCTTTCTTGAAATAGTTCTTAATCTTTTCGGAAAATGACATTTTTCTCTTGCTTCCGTACATATTATAAGGTCTACCTCTTAGCATCTGTTCCTTATGAAAACCTAGATTTTTCGGATCAGTTAAGAATTTGGGATACCACATACACCTCTTCAAACTGTCTTCAAGCTCGGATTGATTACATTTTGTTTACTATGGTGCTTCCAATGCTACCACGTCTTTCAATTCACAGCAACCAATCAGCACAGGGGTTGCAAATACTCTCGACCAATGGGTGCGCGGCCCCTTCGCGGGACACGGTCTCACACTTCGGCACTCGCCCCTCCCTTACAATTCTAGCTTCGCTACACACCCGCTGGCTCAACCAATACCAGCGCGGCACGGAGTGACGTCAGTGCAGCCTTGCGACCGACTCCCTCATTCACAAGGTAACGGAAACTTTGAATTTTTCTTAAAGTGCAAGTGCTCAATTTAGTTAACAACGTGTAACTTTCGCCACTGTGCTCGAGGGTTTTAAAAAGGAAAAAGGTTTTTCTCTCACTGCAAGTAAACCACTTCTGTCTACTTTTCATTCACTACAGATAGATCTTTCTGCCTATCCTCTCACACAAGCATTAGAGAACCTGCTACTTCTTTGACTCATCCACTTCTTTCCAGGATATATACTAAGTCAAAAGTTTCACCAGCGGACTCCTTTGCTATCACTCAAGCTCCGAAGAACCTACTACTCCTTCCGCATGTGACCCTTACTAGGTGATATCACAACGGGAGTTTCAACAGTGGACTCGTAGCTATCATTTATTCAATAATTCATTCAGAAAAATCCTAATTAGCGCTTCCAGTTCTGTCTAACCATGCACTAATCTTCCTCCCTGACAGTGACCTCACAGCCAAGTGGATTCTACTCACCACTTGCTATTCTATTTCCCCGGGGATTCCATACAACATAGAACGATCACTCACAATTTGTTAATCACATGTAATAATATAGCAGCATTTCATAAAATCTTATTTCAAAACAGTTTATAACATTTTCAAAGTAATAATAGAAAACTTATTTTAGCAGCAATAAAATTTTAGCAGCACATTTTATTTTTCACAGTACATCAGAAACTATCTTATCTACCTATCTTAACTTGTCCTAACCATTCTACTGCTACCAGAAAATTACTGATAGAGCGTGCAGGTCGTCCAACTCTTTATTTTACCAAATTACACGCATTGGGCCCATGACGTGTTTAAGACTGTATTTTTGTGAATTGGATGAGTTTACACATCACCATCGGTAATTCTATGTGTTTTTCTTATTACTATTTTCAGAGTACCTGACTTACCACCTTGCCACAGGTACCTATATTCCCGACAAATCAGGAGCTAGCAGTGGGTAGGAGATAAGACTAACAAAAATACCTTATACATTTGCATAACAAGTTACGATTTGTAATGACCACAGACACCTGAAGGGTTTTCAAGACTTTATATAGTAAAATTTAAAGTCCATGTGCCATGAGAATAAAATTGATACAGATTAGAATATCAATAACTAGAATTAGAACTATAATATAACTATGAATGAGAGTGAGCACCATTGAGTGCGAGTGAAAACTACAGGGAAAGGGTGGCAGGGAGCATGCTATTCAGTTTTCAGGCTTACACTAAGGCAAGTAAAAGTGGAAAAAACATACCATTTAGTAGAGTGCTAGTTTTGCTACATATGATTTAAACAGACCTTATTCTGACTATTATTTAGGCATAAGTTCTAAACAAGAGTAAAATCTATCACATTAAGTAAATAAACAGTTCAATAATATCCTACAGGTAAAGTGAAAAATGGAACATAGCTAATAAACAGTTTGCATGTAAGTCTTTTGGAAAAGACAGGGAGAATAACATAGGCAAGGATGCTTTATTAAAAGGAAGAGAAGAAGAGAGAATAGATAGACGGACACCCACAATTATATTTACCTAGGACGGGAATGAGGACTAACCCAGGCCACGGGTCAGTTTGGGAAAAGGCGAGGACAAGGACCCTCAAGGACTTAGGATGCCGGTAGGCGAGCAGGTACAGCTCATGGACAGTCTGCAACAAATTACTGCTGCTATCAAAGCCATACAGACCGCCAGTTTTGTGAGTAGGCGAATAAGAGATGCTCCAGATAGTGAGGTCTCCAGCTGCAGCAGTGTCTCTGCACCAGACACACATTTTCTGAGCAGGAGCAGCAGCAGGTAGCCTACTTCTCCATCTCCCAAATCCACTCATGCTGGACGGAGAGGGGAAAAAAAGATTGCACAGTGATAGTGTGCCATGCAGTTTCCCCTACTATTTGATATGTTGGCAGTGGTGTAACTGCACAACGCACTCACATTTCTGGTATGTTGGTAATGATGGACAGGTTTTATAGCATGGTGTTGGAGTGCCCTGACAATAAAGGGTTACCTAGGTTTTGAAATTGACCTGTTGTTTTGTCATTTGTGGAGGGCACTGTGTAAAAGTCTACATCTTACTGTGAAATAAATTGTCTGGCTATGTGGTCCATGTGCCTTCTCCCCTCTAATGCCCTGCTCTGTTTGACTGGCTGTGGGACCGGTGGGCCTAAGTCATCATCCTCGGAGTCTAATACCGACACCTCTATGGGTAAGCCTCTCCTGCTGGAAGTTGTGAAATATATCACATGTTGCATTAATTTTGAATGCAGTCTCAGATGAATACTGCAAGGCTCTGCCATCTTTGTGAAAGCACCGGAGTGTGATTTCAGGATTCTAAATGTGTGTCCTATCACAGTCCTGGTGCACCTGTGTACCACGTTGTAACGCCTTTTGTGCGGGCGCTGGGCATATGCACTGTCACTTGGTGAGACACAAATGAGGTTGAGACAGCATGCGGAGAGTAATGATTGCAATAATACATTTCACTGTGTGCATTACATTCCAGTACCTAATAGCTATCCTTCATCAAATGCTCCTCTTTCTAGTCGCTGGTGTATGCCACTGTAGGATGTAGGAGCCATCGGGGCTCCCTGGAAATTTGGTCACAATGTCTGTGACAATGTTTTGTATTGCAGACAACCTGAATGTTTAGGGAATGGGTGTTCTTTCGGTTCCAGAATATGTTTTTCATACGGGATGAATGACATATGGGCACCTGGGTTTCGTATATACACACAGTTACCTGTGGAAAGCTGGCTATACGGTAGAATTGCATTTGAAATTTGGAATTTCAACATTGTCCCTGGGCAGGCAGATGTGAGATGTTTTATTGTATGTGGTGAATCATGGCATCTAAGAACGTGCGAAAGAAACACAATAGCAAACTCTACAACACGTCTCTGGCCACTGCTATGACATTTTGGTAACTACCACTGGTCAATACGTGGAGGGAACACAACACCTGGACATGGGTTGCAATTGCCTTGATGCGCAGCATACTGCTCTCTAGGTATCACTTTAAGGTGGCTATTAGCTCCAGGATCACATTACTACTCAGCCTGTACTGCTTATATATCCCTTCTTCTGTCTTCTCAAACATGGTCAACCTGACTCTGAAAATCCTTTCCTGTCTCCGCCTCTTCTGCTGAGCAGCCAGAATCCACATCCTCCTTGCGATCACATACAGGGTATTCATTGTTGAAAAGTCTCTGATGCATTCTGGGCCTGTTTTAATAGGTTTGGCCCTATTTCCACCTGATTTGGATTGCTGGTAAACTTCATGAGCAAACGGGCTATTTTGGAAGTACTCAAAGTTTGTGACTCGACTGTACGTGCTGTTTTACAACACGTAATTAGGTTTTCTCTAATTGTGACTCGCAAAATGTGCCAGCTTCTTTTTGTGAGTGTCTTATCAGTTGCATCGTTATTCGGATATGCGAATGCTTGTCGTAAATCGAGTATGGCCATTTTTGCATGTGGAAAACTGGATTTTGACCAATTTGCGACTCGCAAAATAGTCATGCACTTGGCCCTTAATGAATGCTAGCTTTTGTTTGGGAACAGCTTAAAATATCAGAATTGGTGTCCAGGGAATTGTAATTTAAAATCCTCATTAATGGTAAGTTCAGACTTTAAATAACAATTCTGAAAATGTCCCTTTTACAAAGTTGGCATGTTCTTTTTCTAACGGCTTGGCATATGAAGCTTGTATCCTGTGTCACATGACTAGGTGTAGTTGGCAGATGGCTTTTGGGTATTCCTCCCAGACCGTAACACAGAAGGGAGACTAAGTATTGGCAGGATAGGTCATTCTGGCAAGATGGGATGGGTGAGCTGTACACAGTCACACTTACATTTCAAACAAGCTGCCCCAGCGTACACACAAAGAATTTCCCACTAATCTTTTGTGACACCAGACCAAATGGAGCTTGGCAGGGAGGCAGGGAAATCCAGGACCCTCTCTGTGGTTAAAATTCTAGAACTTTCTTCCACTTCAAAGCTGGTGCCAGGTATAAAAATAGGACACTCAGAACCACTCTGCAATACACATTTGGACCTGCAGATGACTCTCAGAGGACTGTCCTGCTGGTTGTGGCCTGCTGTTTACCTCAGAAGATGGCCCCGCTGCTCCAAAAGAACTAACCGCTGCCTGAAGCCTGCCCTGTGCCCTCAGAGGACTGCCCTTGTGCTTGAGACCAGCTTTTCTTCTTGAACCAAGGCCCAGCAGAGAGACCCCATGGTTAGTTTGCTGACCTCCTGTTCAGAGCTACAAGGACACAAAAAGCTTCAATAACTTTTAAAGTGCACAATTCACCATCCAGTGTTGAGTTCTGAACCTCCATGGGGTGTTTCCCCACTTCTCAACCTGTTAGAGGTGCCCAATCAGTCAAAATCCAATCGTTGGGACTTAAAAACAATTCTGCCAAAATGTGCTCAGGAAAACCAAGAGGAGGCCTACATACTTGTTGATCAACCAAGATACACCACCGCTGACTTGACTTTAAAGTACCTCATGCTATGTACTTCTCCAGCAAATCCTGTTCAGTGGCTTCTCTATGGAAGGATAGCCAGCCTCCTGGAACCTTGTTGAATACAGCCTGCAGCTTTGTTCCGCTGGAAATTTTGCAACTTCTAAAAAAGAGTCTGTGTATCTCTTTATCTTTGCAGAACCATCTAATAGAAGGTGAAGATGTAAAGCTTCTGAGAATGATGAGGACCTTATATGTCACTTGGTGTTTGTGACTGAGGTGGTGACTGCAATGTTTTATCATTCAAGAGACTTCAATAAATAGGATAATGATCTAACTGTGCAATGTGTGTAACTTCATCATATTGGTGACGACTAGGAGTTTGCGGGACCCTCAAGGAAACATCTCCACACCTACAGCAAAGAAAATGGATTTCTAAAAAAGAAGGAAAATAAGGATAAGAAAACATTGCACTCTTGCATTTGTTTTACTGGTGTTCTTTGGAAAACACTGATATTCTAAAGGATTTTTTTTTTAACTTTTGGTAGGGTTTTGTTATTATGGACTTGTGCTAACGCTTCCTCCCACTAATGCTTACCAGCTTAATAGATTGCTTGGTACGAGCAAGCCGCTGTCCTGTTGATGGCCTGTAACATAATTGGTAACTCTTATTGGTCTTTTAGGCTGCTCAGTGTGAGCGAGTGCTGCTCTTGTGAAGCCTTGTGACACATCTCCCGACTCCACACCTGCATCTCCATGGCTGGAGCACGGTACACACCAGTGACTGCATACGTGGCAATCATTCTACAGCTTCAGTTTGACGTGGCGTGTCAGTAGCCGCCTACATTTTGGTGCACGCAATGCCATTTGTGTTTAGTTGCTGGAGCAACCAAGGATTACTTTCGTCAAGCTGCATTGGTCATGTACACCATGGCGCAAACCACATTAGATCACAGGCTGGATGATTACACAGTGATAGTGTGCCATGCAGTTTCCCCTATTATTTGATATGTTGGCAGTGGTGTAACTGCACAACGTACCCACATTTCTGTTATGTTGGTAATGATGGACAGGTTTTCTAGCATGGTGTTGGAGTGCCCTGACAAAAAAGGGTTACCTAGGTTTTGAAATTGACCTGTTGTTTTGTCATTTGTGGAGGGCACTGTGTAAACGTCTACATCTTACTGTGAAATAAATTGTCTGGCTATGTGGTCCATGTGCCTTCTCCCTTCTAATACCCTGCTCTGTTTGACTGGCTGTGGGACCGGTGGGCCTAGGTCATCATCCTCGGAGTCTAATCCAGACACCTCTATGGGTAAGCCTCTCCTGCTGGAAGTTGTGCAGTATATCACATGTTGCATTAATTTTGAATGCAGTCTCAGATGAATACTGCAAGGCTCTGCCATCTTTGTGAAAGCACCGGAGTGTGATTTCAGGATTCTAAATGTGTGTCCTATCACAGTCCTGGTGCACCTTTGTACCACGTTGTAACGCCTTTCGTGCGGGCGCTGAGCATATGCACTGTCACCTGGTGAGACACAAATGAGGTTGAGACAGCATGCAGAGAGTAATGATTGCAATAATACATTTCGCTGTGTACATTACATTCCAGTACCTAATAGGTATCCTTCATCAAGTGCTCCTCTTTCTAGTCGCTGGTATATGCCATTATAGGATGTAGGAGTCATCGGCGCTCCCTGGAAATTTGGTCACAATGTCTGTGACAATGTTTTGTGTATTGCAGACAACCTGAATGTTTAGGGAATGGGTGTTCTTTCGGTTCCAGAATATGTTTTTCATGCGGGATGAGGGACATATGGGCACATGGGTTTCGTATATACACACAGTTACCTGTGGAAAGCTGGCTATACGGTAGAATTGCATTTGGAATTTGGAATTTCAACATTGTCCCTGGGCAGGCAGATGTGAGATGTTTTATTGTATGTGGTGGAACATGGCATCTAAGAACGTGCGAAAGAAACACAATAGCAGACTCTGCAACACGTCTCTGGCCACTGCTATGACATTTTGGTAACTACCACTGGTCAATACGTGAAGGGAACACAACACCTGGACATGGGTTGCAATTGCCTTGCTGCGCAGCATACTGCTCTCTAGGTATGACTTTAAGGTGGCTATTAGCTCCAGGATCACATTACTACTCAGCCTGTACTGCTTTTATATCTCTTTCTCTGTCTTCTAAAACATGGCCAACCGGACTCTGAAAATTGTTTCCTGTCTCCGCCTCCTCTACAGAGCAGCCAGAATCCACATCCTCCTTGCGATCACATACAGGGTATTCATTGTTGAAACGTCTCTGATGCATTCTGGTCCTGTTTTTATAGGTTTGGCCCTGTTTCCACCTGATTTGGATTGTTGGTAAACTTCATGAGCAAACAGACTATTTTGGCACTACTCACAGTTTGTGACTCGACTGTACGTGCTGTTTAATAACACGTAACTAAGTTTTCTCTAATTGTGACTCGCAAAATGTGCCCGCTTCTTTTTGTGAGTGTCTTATCAGTTGCATCGCTATTCGGATATGCGAATGCTTGTCGTACATCGAGTACGGCCATTTTTGCATGTGGAAAACTGGATTTTGACCGATTTGCGACTCGCAAAATGGTCATGCACCTGGCCCTTAATGAGTGCTAACTTTTGTTTGGGAACAGCTTAAAATATCAGAAATGGTGTCCAGGGAATTGTAATTTAAAATCCTCATTAATGGTAAGTTCAGACTTTAAATAACAATTCTGAAAATGTCCCTTTTACAAAGTTGGCATGTTCTTGTCCTAACGGCTTGACATATGAAGCTTGTATCCTGTGTCACATGACTAGGTGTAATAGGCAGATGGCGTTTGGGTATTCCTCCCAGACAGTAACACAAAAGGGAGACTAAGTATTGGCAGGATAGGTCATTCTGGCCAGATGGGATGGGTGAGCTCTACACAGCCACACTTACATTTCGAACAAGCTGCCCCAGCGTACACACAAAGAACTTCCCACTAACCTTTTGTGACACCAGACCCAATGGAGTTTGGCAGGGAGGCAGGGAAATCCAGGACCCTCTCTGTGGTTAAAATTCTAGAACATTCTGCCACTTCAAAGCTGGTACCAGATATAAAAATAGGACACTCAGAACCACTCTGCAATACACATTTGGACCTGCAGATGACTCTCAGAGAACTGTCCTGCTGGTTGTGGCCTGCTGTTTACCTCAGAAGATGGCCCCGCTGCTCCAAAAGAACTAACCGCTGCCTGAAGCCTGCCCTGTGCCCTCAGAGGACTGCCCTTGTGCTTGAGACCAGCTTTTCTTCTTGAACCAAGGCCCAGCAGAGAGACCCCATGGGTAGTTTGCTGACCTCCTGTTCAGAGCTACAAGGACCCAAAAAGCTTCAATAAGTTTTAAAGAGCACAATTCACCATCCGGTGGTGAGTTCTGAACCTCCAAAGGGTGTTTCCCCACTTCTCAACCTGTTAGAGGTGCCCAATCAGTCAAAATCCAATCGTTGGGACTTAAAAACAATTCTGCCAAAATGTGCTCAGGAAAACCAAGAGGAGGCCTACATACTTGTTGATCAACCAAGATACACCACCGCTGACTTGACTTTAAAGTACCTCATGCTATGTACTTCTCCAGCAAATCCTGTTCAGTGGCTTCTCTATGGAAGGATAGCCAGCCTCCTGGAACCTTGTTGAATTCAGCCTGCAGCTTTGTTCCGCTGGAAATTTTGCAACTTCTAAAAAAGAGTCTGTGTATCTCTTTATCTTTGCAGAACCATCTAATAGAAGGTGAAGATGTAAAGTTTCTGAGAATGATGAGGACCTTATATGTCACTTGGTGTTTGTGACTGAGGTGGTGACTGCAATGTTTTATCATTCAAGAGACTTCAATAAATAGGATAATGATCTAACTGTGCAATGTGTGTAACTTCATCATATTGGTGACGACTAGGAGTTTGCGGGACCCTCAAGGAAACATCTCCACACCTACAGCAAAGAAAATGGATTTCTAAAAAAGAAGGAAAATAAGGATAAGAAAACATTGCACTCTTGCATTTGTTTTACTGGTGTTCTTTGGAAAACACTGATATTCTAAAGGATTTTTTTAAAACTTTTGGTAGGGTTGTGTTATTATGGACTTGTGCTAACGCTTCCTCCCACTAATGCTTACCAGCTTAATAGATTGCTTGGTACGAGCAAGCCGCTGTCCTGTTGTTGGCCTGTAACATAATTGGTAACTCTTATTGGTCTTTTAGGCTGCTCAGTGTGAGCGAGTGCTGCTCTTGTGAAGCCTTGTGACACATCTCCCGACTCCACACCTGCATCTCCATGGCTGGAGCACGGTACACACCAGTGACTGCATACGTGGCAATCATTCTACAGCTTCAGTTTGACGTGGCGTGTCAGTAGCCGCCTACATTTTGGTGCACGCAATGCCATTTGTGTTTAGTTGCTGGAGCAACCAAGGATTACTTTCGTCAAGCTCCATTGGTCATGTACACCATGGCGCAAACCACATTTGGTCACATGCTGGATGCTAAAGCAACCAAGAATCATTTTCTGTAAGCTTCATCTGTCAGATGATTTTGCCTACCTTCTTCATTGCTGTAACATTTGACAATGAAGAAGACGGTTTGAGTAAATTTAAAGTGTGCATTAGAAAATAAGATAAGCATTATCTTCCCAAAATAAGCACAACCTTAAAGCAGTATCAGTTTGGTAGGAGGGTACAGAGACCATAGGAATCAGTAGATAATTATATCACAGATCTAAGCAAACTGGATGCTTCTGCAAATGTAAAGGATCTCTAGAAAAATGCATTTGGGATCAATTCATAATGGAGTGAAAAATAGAAAGAGTCAAAGATGACTATGGCAGAAAGATAACCCTAAACTGGATGAAGTGGTGCTGATAGCCCAAACAAATGATGAACATTCACTGCCATGTGGGGATGTGATAAAAAAAATGGTGGTTCCTCTTTGGATAAAGTATATAGAATCACTAAGTGGAAAGAAGCTTTGAGATACAAAAGAAAATGTTTACAGGTAACTGTTTCAGGAGGGTGTGCTTGATCATTTAGAAGGTGATAAGGGTTGCCCTGCCTTGTTGGTCAAGTGTTGAGTGTGTGGTAAACTTGGTCACTATGAGAAGTGTTGTAAGTGCCAGAATAAGATAAAAAGTGTGAAAGAGGTAGATCTGGAAGATTATTGTGAATATGATAGTCTTCATTGTGCAGAGACTATCCTTCATGTAGGACAAGAAAAAAAATGGTCCAGGTGATTGGGTCAATGTTAATGAATACAATGTTGAAATGCTATTTAATTCTGATGCAAAAATGTTGTTGGCTCCCAGGGAGTTTTATATGTAGAATCTGTTGAATGAGGTCAAAGTGTTCAAGCCAGACATGCAACCTTTGACTTATTGGGGACACCGATTTAGCTGATTGGATATTTCGTAAGTGAATTGGAGTATAAGAACTGTTTCACTACTGGGAACATTTGCATTTCATGTAAGGGCCATAGTATGATCAGCTGGTTCCATCAAAGAGATTTAAATCTGATGTTAGATCTGATTAGTGGACCCCTCACCCCCAAAGTGTTAAAAAATATTGTACCACACTCAGTGAAGTCAGTTCAAGATAATGTTCATGTGGATTGGAAGACACTGTGTCTGATGTGCCCAAGTTGGTACAAAGGAAAGACAAGGATGATGCATTGGTTAGAGTGTTACATCAGGAATTTTCTGATGTGTTTTGTGAGAAGTTAGGTTGTCTATCAGGCTACACTAAAAAATTATGCTGAAAGATAATGTTACCCCAACTGAGTGTACGGTAAGAGGGTTCCCTTTGCTTTGAGACAGGCATTGGTTGAAGAGATTGAAAAGCTGAAAAATGATAACATTATTGAGGAGGCGGAAAACGATGGAGTCGGTGTCGCTGGTTGTATTTGCCTGCAAAGCGTCAGGTGATGTGAGGCTAATTGTGGATTCAAGTGGGTTGAATCAGTCAATGTTAGTGGATAGGAACCCCCTTCTCAATATTACAGAGATGTTAGCTCAGTGTGAGGGTGCAGTAGTGTTCTCCACTTTGGACCTAAAGTCTGCTTACCACCAGTTCAGATTGGAAGGCAGTTTTATGGATTTTACATTGTTTATCAATCCCTTTGGTGTATTCAGATTTATAACAATGCTGTTTGGGCTGAAATTAGCAGCTTCAATCTTTCAGATACCCATAGAAAATGTGTTGAGGGACATTTCTGGCATGAAGGTCTATCAAGATAACATGCCTATTTATAGAGCAACACAGGAGAAACATAATCTTAGGTTGAGGTCTGTTTTAGAAAGGTTTAGAGAGAAAGGTCTCGTATTGAAAGAAGCCTTGTGTAAGCTTAACCACAGAGACATTGTGTATCTAGGTCATAAATTGTCTGGTGAGGGTGTGAAAGCTAATATACATTTAGTGAGGACAATTGAGAAGCTACCTATACCTAAAAACAAACATTACTTAGTAGTTTTGCCAGTCGCCATTGTAATTTGAGGAAATTGCTGAAAAAGGGGGTAGCATGCACATGCTCATCTGAATGCATGCAAGAATTTCAAGACATAAAAATGCTTTGTCCGATGCCCCTTTGTTGCAGAATTTTACCACCACAGACAGATCTACTTTGATTTCTGATGCTAGCTCCAAATGTTTGAGTGTGGTATCAAAACAGGGACAAGGCAGTGAAGAAAAAAATCATCATGTTAATTTCCATATGTTTAATTAGTCTGGAGCCCAGGCATTTGGTTATTGAAAGAGAAGCCCTGTGTATATTCTGGGCCATCAGGAAGCTAAAAGATTTCTATGGGGAACACATTTTGTAATAAAAACTGGTCACTTAAGGATGTATTTTGTAAAAGAGGCTTGGATGCCATATCAAGAGGAATTTGTAGATGGGTGCTCTGTCTACAAGAATTAGATTTTTGTGTTTAATACATCCCAGGGTTTGACAATAGGGTGGTGGACCTACTCTCTCAGTTGGCATTGGAGACACAAGCAGATGTGAATGATGAAGATAATGTGTGGGATATTGATGATTACAATGTGTGTGAGATCACTAAAGGCACAATGAATGAAGATGAGGGGAAGGATTTGGTTGTTGATTATGCAATGCTGCAGAAGATGATCAAGTTGATTGAGGGTGAGTGGAAATCCAGGCAAGGAGTAAGTGTTGAAGGTTTCAAATACTGGAATGTTAGGAATGGGTTGTTGGTAGTCTTGCATCAGAGGAGGAGCAAGATGGCGGGCTGACACCGCCATGGAGCACACCGTAAGAGCGAGTGTCTTCCTACCCCGGCTGTGCACCGATGCCTGTTTGATATTGGAGCGGAGCGAGAGAAAAAATACGGCGATATGATGGAGTGAGAGTGTCCATTTATCCACCCAGAATAAATATTCTGACTTTAACGGAATTTACCTGGATTTTACCCGGACCGTCCTATCGGACCCTGGAGCTGCGGGATTCAAGCTTTGGAAGTCTATGCTGGGGACCAGGATTGCCGGGGGTAGACGCGGGCTGTTTGCGCTCAGGCTTGTGCTGCGCTGGCTGTCGGGATGCCGCTTGGCGTGCAACTGGTTTGGGCTTGCTTACAGCTCATTGGCAGCGTTGACAGCACCGGCAGTTCCCGCAACGAGAAATGGCGCCTCCAAAGAATCTTGAGCAGGGAACACGAGCTGCTCGTGCCCTTGCAAACACTGAAACTGGAGATGGAAGTGAAGCTGTTCCTCTGGCTGTAGTCACTACCGCCACTGGGAGCAAGGCTGGGGGCTCTGCTGTTGGTAAGCCCATACTACGGTTATTTCAGTCAGGGAAAGCTTCAGAACTGCTAGCAACCGGCTCCATGAGCCACACGGATAGCAGTAACAAGCTTTCAGAAACACTGCTTGAGGCAATACCGTCAAATTAAAGCATTTCAGACTAGTTTCTGGGTATAAATTAAATATCAACAAGACACAGGTGCTTCTTAATTTTGAATATAGTCCTACAATTTTGGGGAGTTGTACTTCCGCTACCTATTTGGGGGTTAATGTCTTTGATAAAATAGGTCAAATAATATCTTTAAATTATACTCCTTTATTAGCTGAAACTGCTGAAATCCTAAAAAAAATTGCATAAACTTCCTATAGGGATCATGGGGAGATGTAATTCAATAAAGATGAAAATACTCCCCAAATTTCTATATTTGTTTAGGTCCATTCCTTTACGACTTTCCAATATCTTCTTTAAAAAATTGGACAGAATTCTGAGCAGTTTTATTTGGGGCTTTAAGAAGGCTTGCCGTGCTATTGACTTACTTAAATTACCTTAGAAACAAGGGGGTCTCGGACTATCATATTTTAGATTTTATTTCTGGTCATCAGGGCGTTTTCTTATTTTGTTAGGGGTTGATCAGAGTGATTCTTTATATCGACTGATCTTGGGGGACGACAGTTAATTTTTTTTATATCGTATTAACGATCAGAATTACTTTAAACGCGTCCAATTTAAGACCATTAAAGACTGTGTTTTTATATGGCGGTCTATGACCACCAAAAGTACTTTATCAGTAATTCACACTAAGCTTCCACTTTGGGGGAATCCAATGCTACTAGAAATTGTTCAGGATTTTAGAGGTAGATTGTGGTTTAAGTACGGGATCCTATATCTTGGGGATATGTATGATGTTGGAGGACTTAAATAATTTGAAGCTTTACAACTCCAATATAAACTGCCTACTAACCTCCTATTTAAATATGTACAGATAAGGGATTATCTTCAGAAAAATGTTGACCCTAACTTTATTACGAAATATTCGGTATGGAATCTTTTATATGAAGAGAAAACTAAATCTCTCATAGGTGCAATGTATAAGTTGCTGACCACCTTTAAAGCTGATGGATGTGAAAAGCTAGCATTACAATGGAGTGAAACGTTAAACTTGGCAATACCATCTGGTACGATCGCACAGGCTTTGTGCAGTATTTGTGACTCAGTCCATTCTGTGAGTTTGCAACTACAACGATTTCGTACAATTGGCATGTTGTACTATACACCCGAAAGAATTAGTAAATGGGCAGGAGGTAATAATGTAGGAGAATAGCCTAAATGCCCTAAATGTGGGACCCAAGCCACAAACTTAATACACATGTTTATAGACTGTCCGAAATTACAACTCTATTGGCAGAAGGTTGGCTTAGTGTTTTATAGTAAACTCAGAATATGACCTACATTCACTACTCTAGAAATTATGTTAGGGAATAAGGTACATAAGCCTGACCTAACACGGCTATTTTCGTTCATGATGGTAGCAGCAAGGCTTGCAATTGCTCGGATGTGGGTTTCTCCGTTACCACCAACAATTTATGACTGGTGGTCCATTATCAAAGTGACTTATGGTATGGAATTTGCACTGGCTAAAGCTAGGGTCACAGCCTCTATGGTCAAGAATGCGAAAATATGGGGTCCTATGGATCTTTCGATATAGGTTATTACCGATTAATAATGAGAGTATTATGATTTAGGAATTGGAATATCCCAGATCTGGTCGATTAATTGATTATGAGGATTATGATTAGATTTTCCTTGGTCTGGATATGTTAAAATTAACTTGTTTTTTTTTTATTTTAATTTATGCTTTTATGTTTACAACTGAATTTGTGTTATCAACTATTGCATATTACCCTTATGTGATGTCAATAAAAATAAAAAAAAATAAAAAGAAATGGGTTCTTGGCACAAAAAAATGGTTGTGGAGAGGTTCTAGGCTTAACCATCCCGCGTGTGCCCAGGATGATTTAATCTGGTTGGCCCATCAAGGGCATCTAGGAATTTGTAAAACCAAAGAGGATTAGGTTACACTTCTGGTGGTCTGAACCTGATATTCAGGTGGAGAGAACTATCAAAGACTGTCAGGAATGTATGTCTAGTGACAAGGTATGCGAAACAAGTGAACAACCAATGGTAGTGTTGGGGTCCTCCTGAAAGAGCATGGCAAGAGGTTGCCCTGTACATTTTGGGGACAGTAGCTAATAGAACAAATTAATTTCATGTGATAGTTTTAATTGACATATTCTCACATTGGCCAGAAATATACTTGTGCAGTGACACGCAATGTAGTGTCATACGTAAAGAGGTGTTCGGTAGAGAGGGGTTACCAGAATACATTCTCACGGATTATAGTGTGCAACTAGTCTTCTGGGAAATGGAAGAAATATTATCCCAGAGGGGAATCAAGCATGAGAAGTGTCCTCTTAGCCCATCCTGAAACCAAAGGTATGGTAGAGTGGAAATATATCAGTTGACACCACATTCTGTCACTAGTACATTGCCTTTCAGACTATTTCGGGGTAGGAAACCTAATTCCATGACGTGCCAATCATGGCTGAAACACAAGAAAGTGGTTGCTTCTGTGGCAGTGGATGAGTGGAAGCAAAAACAACAACGAAAAATGTTGAAAAGTAAAGAACTTTCTGACAACACATTCTACATGGTAAAATTAAGTTGTGGTGGGTGATTTGGTGAGAGTAAGAAAACCTCATGGGTTTGGTAGGATTTTGGTAGGATTTTGAAATTCTCTTCTCCACTCAAGGTGGCTAAATTATTCCGAAAATCTGTTAAACTGGAACACAACTGCATTTAGAATTGCACACTGCTGTGTGTGGGAAGCCTAGGAGGAGTGAGACAATGCTTCTTCCACCAAGATTTATGAAAGATTATGTAAGAAATGTTTCTATCAATTTAATGGGCTCCTCTTCATAAACCTGCGTTTTTTATGTTGCCTGCCGTTATTGTTTTCTTTCTGGTACAAATCACTCATGGTTTAATTTAGTTGTACTTTACTTATATATTGTAATAGTATATTGGCTACTTTGACTTTTAAGTTTTGTTTGGGGTAAACAGGGGGAGAGATGTGGTATCTCTTCTTCTTTGCAGAACCTTCTTATAGAAGGTGATGGGAAAAGATTCTGAGAATGAGAAGAAAGGCAGATGTCAGTTGGTGTTTGGACAGGTGGTAGCTGAGATGTTTTATTTTTAAAGAAACGTAAATAAACTGGATAACAATATAACTGTGCTATGCAAGTAACTTCACCGCATAACTTAGGGCCTGATTCAGAATTTGGTGGATGGGTTACTCCATCACAACAGTGATGAATATCCATTCCCCTGAAATATAAATCCCATAATATCCTATTGGATTTAAATTTCAGCGGAAGGGATATCTGTCACCGTTGTGATGGAGTAACCTATCCATTATCGCTAAGCATCGCCGGAAATTATCGCTGAGATAAGTTGCTATTAGCAACTTTTATCTCAGAAGTGATAGAAATCTTCACGCTAACTGCCAAATGAGAGATTATCGCTGGAAAACCTACGATAATCTCTCGAAGTTTGGCGTTAGCTTGATGATAGGGGCTCACAAACTTGGCCATGATATCTACCATGATATCATGGCTAAGTCAGGAAAATGCCAGGTGTAAAAAAAGCAGCAGGGGGACGGTGGCAGCTTCTCCCCGACTCTGCTTGGCACCAATCTCAGAGCATTACTACTCTTCGTTTGTTTTAATTGTTCGAAACTGGCTTGGTTGGGCAATTAAAATATTAGACAGGGCCTATTTCTGCTCTCAGATGCTGCCAAAGGCGCGGAGATACTCCTCAGGGAGTCGATTCCTAGCGCGGTACAAGTTTGCAAATAAATAAATAAATAAATAAACCATGGTTAGCGCTGATTTTTTGTCTCTAACAGGGTTAGCGTGAAGCTTGATAATAGGAGAAATGTCGCTCAGGGTCTTTTCTCCTATTATTTTGCTCTGGAACGCCCACTTTGCATCTCATTAGAGATGCAAAGGGAGGCGTAGTGAAAAGGGTGCTAACATGCGAATTTGCGTGTTAGCACCCTGTTGCTGATAGGGAGATAATTTTATTTCCACTTTCTTGGCTTTTAAAGCCAAAAAAGCAGAGATAAATCCCTTGGTAATATGCCCCCCGGTCTTTCTACCCTTGTCTTTCTTCTCACACCGTCTGCCCATCACGAACGGCTGCCATGACTCATACCAGTGGCGCAGTCCGGTTCGCGCCGGTTGGCCTGATATTTAACTATGCTGCGGTTATGCCTTCGCTGTCATTGCACCCAGACAGCCATCAAGGGAGGAACGCGTAGCAGCGGCATGCGTCGTCCTGAGATTATTACCAAAGGTGAGCCATTCCACTACAGAGCGGCACCTGCTGTATTCCAATTGGTTTCCCGATGACATGGCGGCATATCTCCAACCCTTATTTGATCCTTGATGATCCAAAAAATGAGTATTCCTTTCTTGCACTGGTGACTCGTGTCGCTATGTGATCAGGCCATTTTAGCTACGTTGTATGGGACCGCAGCAATAACCAATGCACTGGCACCATTGAAGCAGTATTATTTTAATAAATGGTAAATGCTCCCTGTAGCTATGGCACTGGGCGCTCGGCACAAGTCAGATAATTTAAGTGTATGGGACCCCAGCAATAGCAAATGCGCTGGCACCATTGAAGCAGGATTATTTTAATAAATAGTAAATGTGCCCTGTAGTTACGGCACTGGACGCTCGGCACAAGACCGATAATTTAATCGCCAGCAGTAACATTTGAGAAAGGCATTTTTCCTCACTGTCCCTCGCACATTTTTGCAGGGCACCATTCCCTGGGACACATCCTGTTCCTGGCAACAAAGCATTGTCTTTGCCTCATCGCGCCTATCATAAAGACTTAATTTGGGTAAGGTCACCGTTAGTTACAGTATGTGGTAACGCATTACTTGTGTCATACATGGCACTGATTAAAAAATGGTCTCTCTACAGCACACACCTCCTTGCTACAAAACAGACCACAGCATCCTCCAGGTCTCATCTACTAGCGCCAGCCCCTCCCCTAACCTCTACCGCTTGCCTCACACTGAGGTAAGCTTGTATAACATTCTTCCATAACACGTCCATCAACAATGCCATGCTTTGTGTCTCACTATTCTTTTCTCTCTCACTTCTATAGTACCCGGTTGGGTGCAGTGTGAGTACCTTTTCTTTTTTCTCACTCAACCAGTGTTTTCACTTCACGTGGCTGCGCATATCCATTGTTTTTGTTCCAGGTACTTCTCGCTTTTTGGATTCCAGAGTAATTTATTTATACAAAATGTTCCCACCAGACTTTAGTTTACGTCACTCTCCTTTCTAATGTACAGATGTCCCTATATTATTAGGTCCTAAAGAGACCCTGTATTCTTTGAAGGATCGAAACGCCGTTGACTTTAGAGAAAACAAATCATTATATCAGCACTGACCATTGCTTATCGTGTTGTGAAAAATTGTTGAAAAATGAATGATCGTTTGTTTAGAATAATGGAAACCAGATTATAATTGTCACAAATGTCACAACAGTTTCTTTGTTAGGTTCCAATTTTGCACTGGGGACACTAAGCACCAATCTTTTTGTATATTTGAATTTGACTTCAATATTTGCTATAACCTTAATAAATCTTAACTACCTTTGATACGGTTAACCACGAATTCCTACTGAGACGATTGAGTGACGCTGGGGTGAGAGGCTGCGCCCTGCGTTGGTTTCGATCCTTTTTGCAGGATAGACAGCAAGCGGTGTCCCCCCCCCCCCTTTCCAATCTGCTTTCTCCCCTGTGCCGCATGGGGTCCCTCAGGGTTCGGCAATTAGCCCTATTTTGTTTAATCTTTACTTAAAACCCTTGATTACGGTCATCAAATCTTATGGAATCAATACCATAAACTATGCGGACGACACTCAGTTGATCCTCTCCTTTGATGGTGAGGATTCAACACCGCTGGAGGTGTTTCATGATTGTCTGCGGGATACGGCCGACTGGCTACAGAACAACTCTCTTCAATTTAACGCTGCCAAGACCGAGGTGCTCTTCTGTGCAGGGAGTAGGATTCCTCCTTACTTCCTGGTGATTTCTGGCCCCCTCAAACATCGGTCAAAGTTCGACCAGTGGAAACTGTCCGTAACCTGGGCATTATGCTGGATAATAGACTGACCATGGAAGCTCAGGTTGCAAAAACTACAACGTGTTGTTTTGCTATCATTAGGTCCGTCCGGAAGATTCTGCCTCTATTACCTTCTCATGCCTGTGCTCTGGTGGTGAGATGCACAATCCTGAGCAGGCTTGATTACTGTAATGCCCTCTTGCTTGATTCCCCCAGATTCCTGTTGGATAGGCTTCAAAGAATTCAATCATCCGCAGCTAGGTTAGTTTTAGGGCTGCCTAGAAGATCGTTCGCGTCAGCAGCTCTGGCTGAACTCCATTGGCTCCCCCTTAGGCAGAGTACAATTCAAGTCCCTCTGCCTTGTTTTTAAAGCTCTTCATGGGCTAGGACCCTTAGCAATGCAATCAAAATTTGTTTGCTACTCTCCCACTAGACTGCTCCGTTCTTCATCCGCTAGATTGGTGAGAGTACCTAGGTTTAGGAAAGCTAGGTCAGGGGGAAGATCTTTTGGGGCGGCAGCTGCTAAACTGTGGAACAGCCTTCCTTTGGAGATTAGGCAAATTAGGGAAGTTCTTCCTTTTAGAAAATGTGTGAAAACCTGGTTGTTTCCTAAGTCCTTGTCTCTTGTGCTTGCCCGACACACACTTCTGGTCTCTCATGTAGCCACCAGCGCCAGGATGCCTGCAAGGTGATAGTGTGCTTTATATGTTTTATAAATAAATACAGTTTACTCGGCTGCCTTTTTGTCTGAACTCCATGCAACCCATTTACAGTGCCATTGCGCATTCTGATTATCCATTATTACCCTGGTATTGTCTCCACAAGAGCCGCTGTTTCATGATATAAATACTCACACAAAGGACAGCATACCCCCTATAGTGAGTCTGGTGCCAGAGCAGGGAGTACACATCAGGGCATCTACACAGATTAAAGGCATCTCTTTAAAGTCCACCCACTTCAAAGGCACCACTAGCTATAAGAACTGGAACTCATACACCACCTCTTCAGGACACTTCTGAACCTGTGGATACTCTGCCAGAAAAAAGGACATCTGTGCTACTAAAAGGGCAGCCAGTCTGCTGGGCTGCCATTCTGCTGGACTCCTGCTTTGCTGTGCTGACCTACTAACTGCTGCCCTCTTGCCTGGGTGAGAAGGAATGGACCTGCCTCACTTGAACCCAGAACCAAGAGGGACTCCAAGGGCTAGTTGGCTAGTCTCCTGAACCGAAGTGTCAGGGACGTAAATTACTTCCAACCACCCTGCTTCTGCACCTGGACTCTGCCATTTGTGAGTCTGCCCAGCCAATTGGTGCCACCGCTAGACCTGGACTCTTGGAAGTGGGCCTAAGGTGACTTTAGCTGCAGAGCCAATGCCACCTTGGTCAAAACAACACATCATTGCTGCTGCGAAGATCAGAACTTGAGCATTGCCCTTGTTGTGTGGATCAGAACTGGCACATCACCTCTGCTGAGTGGATTGACACAGACGCATCACCACTGCTTCGTGGATGAGACCAGAGGCAACACCTTCGGAACTACCACTGCGCAATGCTCTTCCTGGCTCAAGGTCCTCACATCTCCATCAATGGTAGCCTCTCAGATGACACCGGACCTCCACATTGCAGCACCCCACTCATCGTGAGATGGCGCATCGCCACTGCTGCGCGGATCAGGACCAGCGCATCACCACCATTGGATCGGTACTGGCGCATCACATCGTCTGCACCCCGCATCTGTGATGTCAAAGCAACCAGGATTAAGGTACTGTTGTTCAGTGGACATTACTGGCCCCCTGTATTCGGCCCATGCTCCATTGGGATCTGCTGGAGTTTTTTACTTTGTCCCGGTCCAGCACGACCAGATATCCCAAGTAAGCGCTCACTGCTTCTGAGTGCTATTTTACAGTTTATTCTTTAAAAAATCATAACTCAAGTTATACTTATTGGATTTTTGTTGTTTTGGTCTTGTTTTAATTATTAAAATATTCTCTATTTTTTAAAAAAAGTGTGCGATTCTTTTGTGTTTTCACAGTTTTTACTTTTTGGAGTGTTGCACAATTATTTTACACATTGCCTTCAAGTGAAGCCTGACTGCTCTGTGCCATGCTCCCAGAGGGTGAGCACAGGTTAATTTAAGACTGCCCGACCATGACTGGCATGTGATTACTGCTTGACCTGGACTCAAACCTCATTCAACCAGGAACCCAATTTCTAACATGCAGTTCTTGTGGGATGTCAAAAAATAAATAAAAATGAAAACAGCCATTTCATTGGCCATTCATGAAGCACTACACAAAACAAAGTACACACCTTTAGAAACAATCCCGAAGGATTTTGCTAACCACCATTACTGGATTGATGTTTAACAGAGACACATTACAGTAAATAGAATTCAACGCCATCATGGCATCAGATAAAACTTGAGACCAGCAAACACAAAGTGCTTAATCTACCATATCTATGAAAAGTACACCATCTGAAGACGGTGATATTAGTGTTGTCTCCTGCACTTCTGCAGCGTTACAGGAAGTAAAGCCAGTGAAGGAATCACTGGTGTGGCTTTTTTTTACCTTCAAGCTCTCAAGAAAGTAATTAGTGCGCTGGAGGTGAAATGCACTTTGTGCCAGAAGGTGCTCCACTGAAGGAGCGTTCTGCACCCAAACAGCAAATCACTTGCATAGGTACGAAAGAAGTGAATGCTAGAAAGAGATACAACTGCTCCAGATGAAGTGCTGCAACAATAAAAGTCCAAACATGATGCCGTCATGCAGCTCTTTAGTATATATTGCAAACACGGTCATATAGTTGTGGCCTGTTGTAAAATTAACATAAGTATATATACAAGGGCCATGGAACAGCACCTGCAAACAGAACACAATAACGTAAGTGAAAAATAAGTAATAAAAAATTTAAAGTAAAGTTTTTATTTATATCAAATATTTTTACAACAGAAACTAAAACTACAAAAAAGATGCGAAAGATTTTTTTTAAATGCTATAAGAAAAAAAATCAATAGTTCAAACCTGCAAAAAAATTGAAAAGCAAAAAAAAGTGAAAAAAACTAAAAACACACAAAAAGCTATCCACTTAGTTCTACACATAGAGTTGACCACTAGTGGAGCGTTGGGCACAGGCCAGGCCATGCGACAAACCTAAAGCTGTGCATGTCTGAAGGGTGTGGTGCTAGTGGGTTGCTGATTGCTGGGCGTTGGAGGCAGCCTGTAGCCAACCATCCAGTGCACAAGGCCAAAGGCTGTGCATGCCAGTAAATTGACCTTGGTATTTTGAAGCCGACCCCCTGGCCACATCTCGTCAACTCTGTGACCAAAACCTACTGTGCATGGCAAAAATCCCTAGAAATTTACTGGAAAAAAAAATTAAAGTGATGGTATAGTTAGATATAATAATAAGATTTTAGCTTACATTTAGAAATCGCAAGAGATTTCACTGAAAAACAAAAGTTTAAATTGATATTGATGTTATAGTTAGGTGTTGTAATAATGTAAAAACCAAGGCTTAGAAAAGCAAAAGAAATGACATTTACTCGTTATACTTTACTAAGCTAACCATAACTAGTGCCCCTCAATACCTTGCTTATGACCTCAAGTTACATCACTCACCACAAGTTTAATGACATCTATGATGACATCATTGATGAGATCACTGATTGCACAACTGCACAACAACAATAACCCAGTGTTCCAGAAGGACACGGATTGCTGGAGAGATGTAATTACCCGGTCTATGTTGCGGGCTAGGGACTGCTCCTCTCACGAGGCCACGTGAATACCCAGATATCGGAAACTGGTCTGCTCCCAGTGCAGCCCCAGCTCTGGCAATTCCTCCTGGGAAACCGCTTCAAATCCCGAGAGCGTGAAAATTAGGGACTAACTTCGGTTGAGCCGCATTTCCGACACCTCGCCAAAACGGTCCAGGTGTTGTAGTAATCTCAGGAGCCTGCAGCCAGGTGGGGTGAAGCTCCTCAGCCTACACGTAAGGTATACGGTTGAGCACGCCTGGATTACCAGGTGACATCTTCTTAATTTATTTATTTTTTCAAAAGCAGTAGTGTATCATGTATAGGTCCTGAGGAATGCATCAAGAAAATCTTATGAAATGCTGAAACATGTCGACCACCAATAAGTGCGGTTATTATTTAAAACCTGCACCCACACCTGCCTTTTAACCTTAGGGTTTGGGGGTTACTAATAAAATTTCTTTTTTCCACCCATTCACCTAATTTTAGTACCCTTCACTTTTCCACTCCAATCACCATACACTGCTTTTTTCATTAGCCACTACCACACTCCTCTGTTCTGCTCTCATATCACATTTCGGTCACGGTAATGTTTACCGGCCGTCTTGTCTCCTGGGTAAGGAGATCCCATATGATGACAACAAGGGCGGTACAGTGTGGCTTCTGATGGGAACAATACATTTTTCTCCTAGTACTCTTGAGTCTCGACTTGACCATTTACTAATTATTATTTCTCACTGACACTGTTCTGTGCGGAATTGGTATAGTGGTTCCTACTGTCAAACTCTCTTTTCTCTTTTGACCCCCAGATATTATTTGTTGTGATATATTGAATTAGGGGCAAATATCTGGCTGGTCGGTAAACCTGCCCTTAGACCCTCCCCACTTGTTGTTGAACGTGTAATCTCAGGAGCGCCTCTCTTGGGGATGTCAGGTAAAACAAGGCGTCATCCGCATACAGTGACAGTATGTTGCACGTGTCACCCACCTGAATACCCCATTGTCTCATCTCAGTCCGTAGCATGACGGCAAATGACTCAATGGCGAGGGCGAAGTGTAGCGGTGAGAGGGGGCAATCCTGTCTTGTGCCCCTTCCCAGCTGCCACTCCTCCGATCTTGCGGCCCCCAGACGCACCCTGGCACGAAGAGAGCTATATAGGATACGAATCCAATGGCTGAAATTGGACCCTAGGCCCATCTTCCAGAGGACCTCCTGCAAGTAGCCCCAATCAACAGTATCAAACATCTTGGCCAGGTCTATAGAGACCAAGACTGTCTGCTCGTCCCTTCCTCTCACCTCATGCTGGATATGATTCAACTGCCGTAGATTCATTGCCGTGTTCCGCCCGGGAATAAAACCACATTGATCTTGGTGTACTAAGTGTTCCATGTGGGGCGCCAGCTGTGAGGCCAATAGTTTGGTCAGAATTTTGACGTCAGAGTTTATCATGGTACGATATGATGAGGGGTCATGCTTGTCCCCCCCCCCCGGTTTCAGGATCATGCATATTTCCCTTGGGCCATGCTTTGTGGGAGCACTCCACTTTCAAACGCCTCATGAAAGACCTGTAGGAGGAGTATAGCCAAGACATCCTGGTATTCTTGATAGAACTCTGGCGGGAATCCGTCACTCCCGGCGACTTTGCGCGCGATAAACGGGCTAATGCCATACAGACCTCAGTTAACATCAGGCCCAAATCTAGTTCCTCCCTGTCTAAATCTGAAAGGGTCGACATATGCAAGCCCTGCAAGTAGGGGAGATAAGAGATCTCCGAAACGGTTGGGTCTGCCGCGTAAACTTGCCGCAAATGGGATTGGAGAACCCCAAGCACGGCCTGCTCCGAGTACACCACCTGCCCGGTCAGGTCCCGTAAGGCTACAATGAGCTCTGGGGTCTGCTCTCTCCTCAATATGCATGCCAGGTGCCGCCCTGACTTATCGCCCTCCCTGTGACTTGTTAAGCTCGGCATTGGCCACCAAGACCCTATTCAGGCGGCTGTAGGTGATGTGTGTGGGGGAGAAGCAAGTGTATACCTTCTGCGATGGATTCCGCTGGAGCCAAACCTCCACCGCCCCTATGTTTCCCATGACCTCCCCGAGCTGCACAGTCATACGGGGTTTTGTGCCCTCCCGGTGTGGAGACCGATCTAGGGGCGAATACAGAATGCAGTTAATGTCCCCAAACCAAAGTGTTGGGGTCCCCAGGTCGTCTTGTAAGGCCCTAAAGAAGGCCGGGTCATCAGAGTTGGGTGCATATGTGTTTAAAATGACAATATCCCTGCCGTCTAGTTTAGCCCGGAGGAGCAGGTATCGCCCATTGATGTCCGCTTCCATATACTGCATAGCGAACGGTACCCCTGGGGCCACCCAGATCAGGACTCCCCTGGCATACGTAGAGAAGGACGCATGAAACATTTGTCCACGCCATTTTTTGCCTAACTTCTGTGCCCCGTCGTCCACCAGGTGGGTCTCTTGAAGACAAGCAATGGACACTCCATGTCTGCGGAGGAAGGAAACGACCCTGTATCTCTTATTGCATGTGCCTAGCTCCCTCACATTCCAGCTCATAAACTTGTAACCCATGATGTCCACCATAACCCACCCCACCACAACCGCCCGCTCCCAGTGCAAGCTCCTTCCGGTGCGGGACCTGTGATTCAACCAATGCCTTAAACAGTCCCCTTGAACATCCCTTCGAACAGGCCCCCCTACCCCCTCCCACAAGCAATATATCAGCAACAACCAAACATGCCAATATGCCCTTTCCCTGCTGGTGCCAGGACGTGCACAGCCACCCCATTTACCCAAAGGAGGCAAGATTCACTCAAGAACAAGAACAATAAACTCCCTCCCCCCCACCCGACTCCCTGCAAGACCCAACTCAAGACATCCACACCGGGCTCATACTGCCTAATACAGATCAATATATACTCCCACGTCCCCTAACCTTGACCACTCCATCCTCCACTCTCATACCATGCACAGAAGGAAACCCCTCCACCCCCCCACTTTCATACTTCATGCAACACCCCCATTCCTTCCTGAGTCTCTCTCGCAGAGGATTGAGATCTTGTCCCATAGCATACACTCCTTGTGTCTGGGACCAATATCTCTTCAGTTTCCTCGGATTTCGAGGGCGCCGTTCCATTGCCAGCTGCGGACGTTCCAGATGCAAGGCTCCATCAGCTCCCGCTAGCACTCTGCGCCTCTCCCCACTTGCATTTGTCTCGGTCCTTCGTCGTCTTCTGTTTGTACGCCTTCTCGGCGCTCGAGTTCCCCATATGCTGCGATTTCCACGCCGTTCGCCAGGCGGCAGGTCGTCACCTCGGATCTCCAACCATTCCCAGACCTCTTCCGGGAAGTCAAAGAAATGAGCCTTCCCCTGGGCCAGCACCTTCAGTTTGGCCGGGTATAGCAGTATTTACTGTAGGTTCATCTCCCGGAGTTTCTGTTTGACTCCCAGAAAGGAATTCCTTTACCCCTCGACTTGCTGGGTGTAATCCGGGTAAATGGAGATTCTGCTGTTTTCAAAGGTGAGATTCGCCGATTCTCTTGCCGCCTTGAGGATGCTGTCTCGGTAATTAAGAATTTTGGCGATCAGGGCCCGCGGAGGAGCCCCCAGCCGCGGGACCAGCGCCCTGTGGGCTTGCTCTACCACAAAGACCTCCGATAGGCCCCTCGGGCACAGCTGTGTACTAATCCAGTTCCCTAGGAATCGTTCAGCATTTCCTGCCTCTGCCTGCTCCGGCACGCCTAGGACCCTGATGTTGCTGCGGCGCGGCCTCCCTTCCGCATCCTCCGCTCTTCTCTCCAGGTCTCCAGTCATGACCGTGAGTTGTGCGGCAGTTTGTTTGAGGGATGCCACCTCCCCTTGCAGCTGTGCTATGTTGCCCTCCGCGTCGGAGACTTTATTGGCCACCTTTCGTAAGTCAGTCTGCAACAAATTTACATCTATTGACACCGTCTCTATTTGGTGCTCCAGTGCCGAATGTGAACCCTGGATCGCCTTCAGTAGCTCTGCACATGAGGGCTCTCCGGGCGCCTCCGCCCCCTCATCTTGGCCCGACTGTCGTGTGATCCGCTGGGATGGTAGTCTTTGAGTGGTATATTGTGTTATAGTGTTTGGCTGCGTGGAGCAAGACATCCTATCTTTTTTGCATTTCAAATGCCCGTATGTCCTTTTCAACTCCCCGATGGGCGGCGGAGCTTTCAGTGGTTATTGACTGTACTGCCTTAAGGCCAGCGTCGGACCCCAGGTTCCAGGAAAACTCTTCGTAGGTCCACTTGCCAACCAGTCTCCACAACACTTCCAAGGGGTCAGTGGCTGTCTGGGATCGCTCCTCTACTTTGGGGTATCCCTCTCCGCCCCTTGCCACCACATCAGAGGATCTATAGCCATACCCCGCCGCTGCTCCACTCACCATGCACCACCGCTTCAGTAGGGAGGAGGCGCCCTGGGGCCGCAGGTAGGCCTCACCAATATGGGTTCCGCTAAGCGTCTCCCCCGTGACGGCCCCTTCCATACATGATAGTGCCCTCTCTGCCAAGGTTCGTGAGAGGGCCAGCCCAACCGATAGTCCGCACACAGCTGCCGCCCACCGGTTGGCTGCGTCTTGCCAGGGAGCCCCTAATCCGCGAGCACGTCGCCGGTCCCACTTCGGAGGTGGCTTAATCCTCGGCCTTGTGTCCCACACTTCTGCCGACCTTATCGTCTCGGGACCATGTCCCCTGTCTGTGTGCTTAGCCCGACTAGTTCAGGGGGGTCAAGCATAGCAGCCGGGATCTACGCCAGCTCCCTGGACCGTGACAATGGGTCTGGCTCATAGGAGGCGCCGCGGCAGTTCTCCCCCCTAAATGTCCACTCTCTCTGGGGCGTCCCCTACCTGATCTCACCGTTCGAGGTCAGATCCTGCACTTCAATCCGGCTCCGGTGACAGACGGGCCTATTGCAGTCTCCAGGCCACTTGGGGTAGTTGTCTACCCCCAGCGCCGGCTGGCGCGAGAAGTCGCCCGCGCACCTCCCTGCCAACAGTCTCACTTGCCTGGCTCCTAGGCCCGGGGATCCACAGGGACAGCGGGCCCCCCGCAGGCTCCTCTCGAGATAACGTCATGGCCGCAAACGCCGTTGTCGGGAGGCCTTGGGGCCCCACCCCTCTGGAGGTGCAGGCCTTTGTCCGGGGCCTCGCCCTGCAGCGGGCCGTCTCCACTGCCCCTCTGCTGGGCCAGCCGGGCACACACAAGACCCCCTCCGATTCCGAAGGTCCCCGCAGGAGGGCAGGATCCCAGCAGTTATGCCCCCCGTGAGTCAGTGGTGCAGTGAGCTAAAAAACGGTGTTGGATCTAGCCCTGATCTCTTGACTGGGTGAGAGTTTTCTGCTTAATTCAGAGACTCTGTCCCTCACCACCCCTTGTTGTAAATATTTTTGTCCACCCTAAGCGTGGAAGGGTATACTCAGACATGAGTCCCTTGCTCATTGCACCATCAGGATTCAAGCAAACCGGGCCGAAGACGGCTGTAATGCCAGAAACCGGTCCCCGGGAGCTTGTTTCCTTCCCAGTGTAAGAATTGGCTTTTGTAGTTTGGTTTGCCCTGTTCCCATCATGCACTGGGACAGGAACAGACTAATTTGCATACAGCCAGGTTCTGAAACTGGGATGGTGCAGTGAGCTAAAAAACGGTGTTGGATCTAGCCCTGATCTCTTGACTGGGTGAGAGTTTTCTGCTTAATTCAGAGACTCTGTCCCTCACCACCCCTTGTTGTAAATATTTTTGTCCACCCTAAGCGTGGAAGGGTATACTCAGACATGAGTCCCTTGCTCATTGCACCATCAGGATTCAAGCAAACCGGGCCGAAGACGGCTGTAATGCCAGAAACAGGTCCCCGGAGCTTGTTTCCTTCCCAGTGTAAGAATTGGCTTTTGTAGTTTGGTTTGCCCTGTTCCCATCATGCACTGGGACAGGAACAGACTAATTTGCATACAGCCAGGTTCTGAAACTGGGATGGTGCAGTGAGCTAAAAAACGGTGTTGGATCTAGCCCTGATCTCTTGACTGGGTGAGAGTTTTCTGCTTAATTCAGAGACTCTGTCCCTCACCACCCCTTGTTGTAAATATTTTTGTCCACCCTAAGCGTGGAAGGGTATACTCAGACATGAGTCCCTTGCTCATTGCACCATCAGGATTCAAGCCAACCGGGCCGAAGACGGCTGTAATGCCAGAAACCGGTCCACGGGAGCTTGTTTCCTTCCCAGTGTAAGAATTGGCTTTTGTAGTTTGGTTTGCCCTGTTCCCATCATGCACTGGGACAGGAACAGACTAATTTGCATACAGCCAGGTTCTGAAACTGGGATGGTGCAGTGAGCTAAAAAACGGTGTTGGATCTAGCCCTGATCTCTTGACTGGGTGAGAATTTTCTGCTTAATTCAGAGACTCTGTCCCTCACCACCCCTTGTTGTAAATATTTTTGTCCACCCTAAGCGTGGAAGGGTATACTCAGACATGAGTCCCTTGCTCATTGCACCATCAGGATTCAAGCAAACCGGGCCGAAGACGGCTGTAATGCCAGAAACCGGTCCCCGGGAGCTTGTTTCCTTCCCAGTGTAAGAATTGGCTTTTGTAGTTTGGTTTGCCCTGTTCCCATCATGCACTGGGACAGGAACAGACTAATTTGCATACAGCCAGGTTCTGAAACTGGGATGGTGCAGTGAGCTAAAAAACGGTGTTGGATCTAGCCCTGATCTCTTGACTGGGTGAGAGTTTTCTGCTTAATTCAGAGACTCTGTCCCTCACCACCCCTTGTTGTAAATATTTTTGTCCACCCTAAGCGTGGAAGGGTATACTCAGACATGAGTCCCTTGCTCATTGCACCATCAGGATTCAAGCAAACCGGGCCGAAGACGGCTGTAATGCCAGAAACCGGTCCCCGGGAGCTTGTTTCCTTCCCAGTGTAAGAATTGGCTTTTGTAGTTTGGTTTGCCCTGTTCCCATCATGCACTGGGACAGGAACAGACTAATTTGCATACAGCCAGGTTCTGAAACTGGGATGGTGCAGTGAGCTAAAAAACGGTGTTGGATCTAGCCCTGATCTCTTGACTGGGTGAGAGTTTTCTGCTTAATTCAGAGACTCTGTCCCTCACCACCCCCTGTTGTAAATATTTTTGTCCACCCTAAGCGTGGAAGGGTATACTCAGACATGAGTCCCTTGCTCATTGCACCATCAGGATTCAAGCAAACCGGGCCGAAGACGGCTGTAATGCCAGAAACCGGTCCCCGGGAGCTTGTTTCCTTCCCAGTGTAAGAATTGGCTTTTGTAGTTTGGTTTGCCCTGTTCCCATCATGCACTGGGACAGGAACAGACTAATTTGCATACAGCCAGGTTCTGAAACTGGGATGGTGCAGTGAGCTAAAAAACGGTGTTGGATCTAGCCCTGATCTCTTGACTGGGTGAGAGTTTTCTGCTTAATTCAGAGACTCTGTCCCTCACCACCCCTTGTTGTAAATATTTTTGTCCACCCTAAGCGTGGAAGGGTATACTCAGACATGAGTCCCTTGCTCATTGCACCATCAGGATTCAAGCAAACCGGGCCGAAGACGGCTGTAATGCCAGAAACCGGTCCCCGGGAGCTTGTTTCCTTCCCAGTGTAAGAATTGGCTTTTGTAGTTTGGTTTGCCCTGTTCCCATCATGCACTGGGACAGGAACAGACTAATTTGCATACAGCCAGGTTCTGAAACTGGGATGGTGCAGTGAGCTAAAAAACGGTGTTGGATCTAGCCCTGATCTCTTGACTGGGTGAGAGTTTTCTGCTTAATTCAGAGACTCTGTCCCTCACCACCCCTTGTTGTAAATATCCCCGTGAGTCAGGGGCAGGTCCAGGGTTTTCAGTCTCTCCCGGGTGCTCCGCAGAGTACGCCCACAACCGCCGCGGTTCTAGCAGGGGGGGCTCCGTCGGCTCAGGCCGGGACCCCCGCGATGCTGCCCAGGACGGACACTCGCCGAGCGTAGGATCCGATGAATCGGCGATGCTGACGCGGATCCAAGGCCACCGGGGCTCCGCAGGGCCCTCTACACCAGCCGTCATCTTTCTCCAGTCACAGGCCTCAGTCCTCGGCCTCACGTAGCACGCAGGCCGGGGCGCCGCTGTGCAGTGAATTTTCTCGGCGTCGCTAGGCACGGGACGCCTGATATTGCCCCAGGAGTTGCTCCCAGCCGTCAGGGGGTCGTGATGGAGCCAATTGCGCCCCTCATGAGCCCTCACAGGATGTATGAACAGGATTTCTGGGCCGATTTGCCGGGAGCCGGAGGAGCTCACGTCCTGTCGGCCATGCTGCTTGGCCACGCCCCCCAATAAAGTCTTTATATAATTCAAGTGCCAGTGCACGTCACCACCAGCCATTAATTCAGAAAAGAGTCTTGTGCATTGGCAATGAAAGTTTTTCTACCAATCAGATGCCACCCTACTTATATCTTCTTTTTGAGCCTCAACATAGATTGTATTGAACCACTTTCTGGTAGCCTTTCCTAATCAAGGTGGTTCACACGATTACCTTCTGCCCTGCCCATGTAATATTGTTGCAAAATAATCTACTCTGCACTTCATCTTGTTTTGTGCATTGTACAAAAATTTGAGATCCAAATGTTTGCTTCTGGTTCTGAAGCTGTGCAGCTCTTGTTCTTATAGAGAAGGTTTTAGACACTTACATTCGCTCCATTCTTTTGATATTTTTGTTGCTGTTTTAAATTTCATGAGAGGAGCCCTCATAATACAAAAACAATACAAGTAATGGAGTTGTAGTAGTGTAAGGAGATGAGACATAAGGAAGTGGCATTGTGGTAACAAGATGTTTTAATTAGGGTCAAAAGAACAATCTGATTTCTGTCAAAGTCCCAGTCTGGCTGAAGTCTCAGGGTCCTGTCTGGGGATCTCTGAAACCGGTGTCGGGCACTCTTCCCAGGCGTCCTGAAGGTGTCACGTCACACGGGCAAAGAATGGGGAAAAACAAATGAAAATAGGCTATTAGGATATACTTGATAACTATCACCCGACCACAGTGCCACCTTCACCAGCAGGATGTGTATATGCATGGGGTAGTGAGGGAAGTATCAAATTGGTGCTACTGCATGCCTTCCTCCGTTACAATACAAGATGTATATATGGACGAGGTTAGTGAGGGAACAATCAATCCGGGGCTACCGCATGCTCCCCCCCCCCCAACCGAGTCTTAAGGCTCTTGTGGTGCTCCACCAACCCCACCAAAAGGATTGCCCTGCTGGCACTTGCCTCTGGCCAAGACCCATATCCAGGACTATGGCGTTGGGACCCATGGCGTCCGTGTCACTCACCTGGATGCTGGGTGTGATGACTGCATTTGGAAGGGTTGGCTTCTCTGGTTCTTCCCCTTTCTTCATTCTCGGGAAGCCGCCTGCTTCCCTTCTTCAGCCTGGTCCTGCGTCGCGACCGGACTTCCTGGAAAACTGCTGGTCTCTCCGGCCTTCTCTCATCGCTGTGATTCCTCCACCGACTCAGTCATCTGTTTCTCCATGTTGGCTTCTCCTTGCCCCGGCTCCTCCATCTGATTACCACGATGACGTGACCGTCTCTTTGTCCTCCTTATGACTTTCTGAGGGGTGTGGCCACTCCCCTGCCTCGTTTCTCAGGAACACTGGAGCACTGCTAGTCTGATGTGTGGTACCTAGGGCGTCGGCCGTGATGGATTCAAGCTCGACTCCCCGTTTTCTTTCACAAGAATATATTTTTTCACAGCGCGACCTATATTGCTTTTTTTTGCATATGCACTTTATCTTCCCAGGGTGGGAATGTGATATTTTTTGTGGTCATACTGGAATAGATTTATCGGGTTACCATTTCATTTCTAAACTTATTTGTCTGCACTTTTCATGGTTTATATTAGATTTAGCATCCATTTAATGATTTTGAATATTTTTCTTAAATTATGTATCTCTATTCCGCTGCAAAATTTATCAACTGAATTACTATTTATGTTCTTTTATGATTTGCTTGCCAAATAGGATAAAGTTTATGATTGATTGACATCAATGATGACATCACTGGTGACATTATAAATGCCATAATTGATGACATCACTATTCCCACAACTGATGCCATCCTCCAAGCTACTGCTTTCAAATACAAACAGTGTAGTGACAAGTCTTATACAGTATGGATGGTGCACACTTTAGCTACTAGTGAAATTTTAAGTGCAAGGAGCACTCAAATGAAGCAAGGTTGACAATGAGTGCAACTAGTGTGAGTTGCAGTTGTACATTTCAAATTTTAAACTCAAAGGCTTCTTACTAAAAATATGTGATAAACAATTAAGCATTTCCTTACAATACATAAGTCACCTTTAGATATATGTGTATATGCTGATGTTAAAGATTTGTCATGTAGTGCCACAGACAATTCTCTTTAGAAACTAGAGATTTATAAAGGGCAGATATTTATTTCCAAACATTCATTGAACATTCTGAAACATACATTGTTGTAGAATGTATAATGTATAGGTGACTCACTTACAGATGGTTCAAATCAAAGTATGATTTTAAGCAGTGCTAAAATGGTGTTTACCATTGTATTCATTTCAGGAATATGTGTTAGGTATTTTTACATAGTACGAAGAGGTGTTCATAGGACCTGCTAGTTTAAGCCTAATTATTTAATATATAGAAGTGAATTTGTTGACTTACAATTCTATGCAAGTTGAGCTATTTACCAGACACTTCATTAAGGTAAATGAGAACCAAACACTGTCTTTCTTTGAATGTTAATCAAGGTTTAAAGTTACCGATGTAATTAATGTCTACATTTCTTTTGCACCGCAATACCCATAAAAAATAAGAATTATATCTACTTAATGTGGATGGCTTCACAGATATGCTGAAGGTTCTGCTTATTCTGTAAGGATATGCCCATAAGCACTACCGATGTAATGGAAAATAAGCTCTACGGGTCCCATGCTGTCCAGCATGAAAAGCTTATGGTAAACTCTCACATCCATTGGATGATGCCATATGTTATCAATTAGAAATCCAAATTCTGTTGTTTTTTTTGGCTTCTCAGCGTTAGTTTTTAATTTAACGTCAAAGTTGGGTATTGAAACAAGTTAAAAACTAACTCTCAGAAGCCAAACAAACAATTACATTTGCCAGCTAAAGTTCAGTGAGCAATCATAGATTGCACCCTTGCCATGCAATCTTTATGACCTCGCAAATCTCATCACTCATAACATGTTAAATGACATAACTGATTAAAAAGACTGATGACATCTCTAACTATATGATTGATGACATTACTGATGGCATCATCCAACAGTGTGACAGTTTGCTATATGCTTTTTATAATGGACGGTATTAGCGAGCTACACCTTGACCCAATTTTCTACAACCTCCATAGTGATAACGGACATTACTGTTTGTTTCATGCAGGACATAACGCATTTCTGTGAAAGCATCCACATTTATTATAGATTATACCCTTTTTTCATTGGGTATTCAGGTGCATAAGAAACATAATGCCCCCTTGGACATTAATGCAATCAGAAATTTAGTAAACCTTAAATACCCTTTAAAGGAGTATTTTGCCATTATTTACTTTAATGAGATGTAATTGTTAAATACTTGTTAAATACCAAATCTGACTTATAAGTTTAAGTCAAAGGCTTCACATCTATGCTTTAGCCACCAATAAGGCACGTTTGTAAAAATACCTTCTTATTGAAGATGAACTATTGTGAAAATGGACATGTACAATAATGTTATACCATAACAGGTGTATTTGTAAAGCACACGATTACCTGAAGGTGTCCTGGCGCTGAATAACAGATGTTTATTGTTACCCAACTCAATGGTACTCATTTTATTGACCTCAAATGTATGAAAGGCTGAGTGGACCCACCAGGATTTGAAACTGTGACCATGAGGTCGAACACAGGCCCCTGCAGTGGCTGTTTTAGTCCACTGAGCCACCAGACCCGACCTCAGTTTAGTTGATTGTATTTTGTTTACACTCCTCTCTGAGTGTCTTTTGTAGTGCACCGATGTCTAGGACCTATTCCAAGGTTTCTTTTTCTCAATTTTAGAAAGTGGGCATTTTCTTACTTTACCATCTGTGTGCCTCTGGCTCTTTGTGTATTCAGCGTCTGGTGTTTGAGTGACAGGAGCTGGGGATGTGCATTCAGTCTAGACAGTCACTAGAGGGGGTTGAGGTGTCCCCTGCCTTACCTGGTTGACTAATTGCTGGGCTGAATTGACCTGGTCTGCATTCAGAGTGGTGGGAGGAGTTTCCGTTTCACCTGAATAGACTGTGTCTCCTTTTTACAATTCTGTCTCCACCCCCTGTGGTCATAATACACCAGGTAGGACATGACTGGTTTGGGCTGGGTTCATAGACCCTTACAGCAAAGAGAACAAGGAAAAAATGTGGCATAAGTATTGCAACTATAATCCCGGGACTTTAGATTACTTCAAGAAACAACAGGACCCTGCCAAGAAGAAGAGTTGAACGGTTGTGTGAGGAGTGCTGCCTTTTCCGTGTGAGGGGTGGGTTGGCCAGCAGTTTCTGCTTCTGTCAGTGGAAAAGGAAAAGGACTGCATTTTTGCCCTGCTGTGGCATCCTGCTTGCGAAGAAACTCCAAGGCTTGTGTGTGCTGGCTTGCTGTTGGAAGTCTCAGGGATACAAAAGACTTCAGGAAAGATCCTTGTTAGGTCTAAAAGTAGCCTGCCTGAAAGGAGGGCTACAAACTGTGTGAGGAGAGCTGCCCCTGATGTGTGAGGGGTGGGACGGCCTGCAGTTGCTTCTCCTGCCTGGGACAGGCAAAGCAATGGACTGTTCTTCACTTTGGAAAAAGAAAAGTGGAGGGCGAGCATTATTTTGTTTATCTTCTTTCTCAGGGCGATTGTGGAGTGCTGGATTTCTGATCCCCCAGCTGGGAAAGTACTTAAGGAATTACCCATTGCGTGGTAAGTTCTTCTATTCCCTCTTTTGGAAAAGTGATTAGTGCATGATTTCCCCATCTTCCCTGTAGCGCTACTGATTTCTTTCCCAGCACGTGGGAAGTGATCCTATTTCACCATGAAACAGTGACCATGAGGTTCCGTGACAATTGTAAGTGGTGTTTTCGACTCGCCCGAATATGGTCGAGTCTGGTATCTATGAACCGCAAATGACGAGTTTAGTGGGTGTACGCATTTTCGCTGTACTAGCCTAAACCGTTCGTTTGTTTTGTGGGTTTCTTCATCTGAACCCACGGGTTCCATCTTAGATGTGGCATCCATTTTGTTTCTTGCCCTCAAGTAGCCAGCGAACGGACACTGTCCGCTTCGTGACCCTGGGATTCCCAAACTCTTGCGGAAGACACGTGTTTCTTTGAGGGTGTCTTTAGGATGAGGGGGATGACACTGTAAGGCAGATGGCCCCGCTCGAGGCTCATCTTGCCGTGCTGGTCTATTGTCTCAGTTGTGCATTCATTAGGCACGTCTCCTTTGATCCCTGCAATCGTGTTTCCCGATACCACCCCTTTTACACTCTCTTCGATCTGTTCGCTATCCTTGTCTTCCTCTACACCTGTTTCTGTCTCTTCCTTGATTAGTTTACAGCCAAACGGAATGCACTAACGGTGGGAAGATGTACTTTTACAGTTGGGAACCGACAAATGCTATTGTAATTATGTTCCGGGCCCTGAATACATGAAAGCGACCCCCTATGAAATTTACTGTGGGAACCGGGTTGTAACCTTTTGTATGCCATGTTATCTTATGACGAAAAACTGTATAAAAGGAGCGATCCACAGATACAATTCGAATCAGACTCCGTGAACTTACATGCTATGTACTTCTCGTGACTTCTGTGTTCCCTGCAGTAAATAAACCTCGAATCTTTGACGTCGAAGGAAGTGTCCCGTGTCTCTGTCATTTGTACGCCGGAACAGGTAACCCACGAAGGTTTCAGGTGTTATCCCTGGCACCGCTGGGTACTAGAAAAACCCAGTCCTTCAACCACCGCAGTGTGGGAGCCTGAATGTGGACCCGCGGGTTGCTGTAGCAATGAGGGAGCTGCAGAGAAAACTAGCCCCACCGAGGGTTGCCAGAGCAACCCAAGTTTTGGAGAAGCGGGGCGTCAACGAAGAAATGCAGAGTCCGCATGGACAAGGCTGCACCAGAAGACATTGCTGCAGCAACTACCGAGCAGGCCTGGGAGGAAGCTCAGCCCTACCTTATCTGCCCTTGCGCAGAAGAAGATGTCCGAATGGAGAGAAAGGATCCTCGATCCTCTTGCAGCCATGGAGGCGCGCCGTGAGGTGTCAGTCAGTCCTGACCAGGGACGAAGGGAGACCGCATGATGTCGTGGTAGTTCCTTTTCCCCTGGGGAAGTATTGTGGTGTTTATCCTGCAGTCAACCGAGTGGACTGGAACTACCACAGAGGTCCCGCTTGGCCCTCTGTTTGTGCCAATCCCCTCTCCGGGCACACTACCCAGGTGGGAAGGCCTAGTCGAGGTTTGGGCACACAAGACGGGGAGAAGTCTCCTACATGTTTGGTTTACCAGCAGATGCACTGCGCGATCGCGGGCATCTGCAGATTTGTACACCTTTGAAGGCTCTGCTTGCTCCTTTGACCATTGTGGGGCGAGCCCAGGAGGGGCCCCTACTGCATTTGGTGCTAGCGAGTGGCCCCAGGTCCATGGGGGCCATTTGTTCAGATGACCTGAATTGTGTTTCAGCGTCCTTTAATTTCAACATTGTTTTTCCTTAGCCGCTTTTAATGTGGGATGCGGCCCACGGCTCCATAACCTTCATTTGAGAAATGGGCCCCATATGTACAGTCAGGGTGTCCAGTAATGATGTTCTGGTAGCAGGGGCCATATATACACATCTATATCTTTATATTATTGCCCTACCTATGATGTTCTGGTTATGACTAATGTCTAATGGCAAATGGATTGATTATCTATGTTATGTCTATGGCAATTGCCTTAATGGCACAGTGAGTTATGACCTTTGCTACTTATGAGTAATCACTTCAGTGCATTATATGTGATGTAATGACCATTGCCTAGTGGCAAAGTGATTTATGTGATTTGTGGTCAAAGGTGCTTACATACTGCAAAGTGATTCATGTAACTGTGGTCTGTGTCTTATATGCATTTGTAAGACAAGTGCCTATTACATTGGATAAAGGTCCCTCCCTGTTTATGATGTCCATTATTTTGTAATATTAAACTCAGCAACAGGACCTAATCTCATTCTGTACATTATGCTTTTTGCGATTTAGTTCCAGGAAAATACCCAACGTAAGGTAGTGTTTGTCATTCCTAGTTTCATAATAACAGACTTATATAGAAAGAGAATGCTTACTTGTTAATGGTTAGCTAGAACATCTGGCTAATAAGAACAGATTTTGACTTTGAAGTGTACAGTCTCATTGTCAGCGAAATTGCTCTCCCTCCCTCGCAGCTCGTCCATTAAGTGAGGCCTTCCCCTGAGCCCCTGTACTCTCGAGAGTTGGTGTTCGAGGCCCTCCTCCACCTGCAGGTTTCAACTGCGCCTCATCCCTGGTGGTCCAGTGAACCCTGTCTCCATTCTTTCTCTCCCCTTTTTCTCTCCTTTTTCACTTGTTGTTTCCCTCACTTCTATCTCCCCTTCACTCTCCTTCTGTGTTTTTCCTCCATTTTCTGTCGTTTTCCCATCATTTCAAGCTCCCCTTCACTCTCCTTCTGTTTCTTTCCCCTGTTTTTCACTCGTTTTTTTACCCTCATCTCAATCTCCCCCTTTCACTCTCCTTCTGGGTCCTCTGTGTCTTTCCTCCACTCTTTCTTGCACTTTTGTTGCCTTATTTGCACCTTTCTCTCTCTTTTTGCCTTTTTCCTTTTGCCTTTTTCAGCCCGTTTTTCCCTGCCGATGGTGCCCCGCAGCCCCTCCCCCCAGCACGACCTGTGCGAATGGTCCAATCTAGCTCCCCTTCCTACTCCTGCCTCCCAGCTGTCCAGCCCTCCCCGACCCCTATTTAATGGTGGCCACTGTGGGGACAGGCGGGCAAGACCACTGACTCATTGTCAGTGAAATTGCTCTCCCTCCCTCGCAGCTCCACCATTAAGTGAGGCCTTCCCCCGAGCCCCTGCACTCTCGAGTGTTGGTGTTCGAGCCCTCCTCCACCCACAGATTTAACCTGCACCTCATCCCTAGTGGTCCAGTGGACCTCTGTCTCCATTCTCTTGCTCCACCTTTTCTTTCCTTTTTCACTCGTTTTTTTCCCTCACTTCTATCTCCCCCTTCACTCTCCTTCTGGGTCTTCTCTTCATTGTCTGTCATTTCCCCCTCATTTCAAGCTCCCCCTTCACTCTCCTTCTGTGTCTTTCCTCAGTTTATCATTTGTTTTTTACCCTCATCTCAATCTCTCCCTTTCACTCTCCTTCGGTGTCCTCTGTGTCTTTCCTCCACTCTTTCTTGCACTTTTGCTGCCTTATTTGCACTTTTCTCTCTCTTTTTGCTTTTTCCTTTTGCCTTTTTCAGCCTGTTTTTCCCCGCCGTTGCTGCCCCCGCAGACCCTCCCCACCAGCACGAGCAGGGCGACCAGCCCAATCCAGCTCCCCTCCCCGCTCCCGCCTCCCAGCTGTCCAGCCCTCCCCAACCCCTACATAATGGCGGCGGATGCGCGCCAAAGGCAAGCCCATCTGCGCCAGTCTGCAACCCGACTGCGACCAGCGTCTAGAGCCCTGGATCTCTGCACCGCCAATGATACGACTCAGTGCTCTCAACCCAGGCCGCAACAACAAGCGCAACCTGCCCGCAAGAACACAACCGAACCGAAGACCCTACAATGCATCCTCCTCAATATCCCATCCCTCCACAAACACGCCACCGAAATCTGGGACCTCCTCGACAGCACCACGCCGGACGTAGCATTCTTTACCGAAACCTGGACCAACACCACCTCGGGATCGGACATCGCAATCGCCATGCCCCAAGGATACAAGATCTTCAGGAAGGACCGCCCAACCCGCCCGGAAGGAGGAATCGCCATCATCCACAAATTCACCCTCCGCCTGAGCACACTCTCCGATGAGCCCACAGAGTTGATGGATAACCTTTACTTCAAGATACTGGCCAGCCATACCTCCACCCTCCGAGGAACACTCATCTACCGCCCCCCTGGACTCCGCTGACTTTTCGCCAACTCCATCACGGCTCTGGAGCTGACCAAACAGTCAGTACCCACAACAGTGGGTTAGCCACTCCCCCCCCTGCCCTCAAGCAGGACTGCCCACTCTTCCTTTTTCCCTATGCAGGGAGAATGTCCCGCTGGGGCGCTCGCCTCCTGCGCCTACCAGCGTTGTGATTGGCCAGCATTGCATAGGGGAGGGAAGCTGCCTCCTGGATGCTTCCTGCCGCAGGAACACATGGCCCCACCAGTACAGCGTGACCGGCCTGGAGCGGAGGCGGTGCGGCACCTCGACCCTTGGGTAAGTTTTATTTTCATTGTTTTATTCGTATTCATCACCTGTGACCCACTCCCTCCCCTCTCTCGAGCATGCTGGCCTCCGCTGAAGGTCCGATAAAGAAACACTGCGTGATTCTCCCAAGATAGTGAACGATTGTATAGATATCTACCGGAAACTAAACCAACGTAGTAAAAGTATACAACTTTTAGTGACTGGTTGGAATAACCTGAAACAGGTCAGGCCACTGTCTGGACGAACTATTTGGCAGAAACGCGCAAGATCCCATTGTAGAAAATAGAAACCTTCTCAGGAGTCCCACTGATACTTGGTCCTTTTAACCCAACAAATAAGAAATTGACACAGAAGCTGAAATATAAAAGTAACATCTTTATTAACCTCAAATGAGGGAGACTACATCACACAGAAGCCTTAGCAACTGAATGAGGCAGTCCGAGGAGTACAGAAAACAGAGACCTTATGTATGCTTAGGGTTACATAGTCAGCATAAGACCAAGGGGCAGTCCTGGCACATGTAAGCATGCAAAATTACTAATATGGGCATGCAAGATCTGCTTGCTCAACAAAGTGGGAGGAGAGTTACTTCTCTATAGAGCAGCAAAAATAGCCTGACAGTTCTACAAGAAGAGCAGGTGCATTCTACTAGCTAGGCCCTTCTGAGCATGTGCGAAGGTGGAAGATGCTAAATATAATTTGTTTCTAGGCAGATTACAAGAGCAGTCAACACTGAGGGAGGACAGAGCACATGGCGAGCAGGTGGCAGCACACGGCAAACAAGATGGCTGCCAGAAATACAAAATGGCTTTCAGCTCATGCTAACAAATCCCTGCAATATTTAACAGATAGTCCTTTTAGCATGAACTAAAGACATTCCTATGATCCAGTAGGAACATAGAAAATATTTGCACATTAATTTATATAAATTTATCAATATCCTAATTCATTGCTAGGTGGCCATTTTCCATTCTAAACATTTCATTAAGCGGGTATATAAGGTATAAGCAGGAATACAAAGGTAACAAAGCATCGGGTTATAATTAACATTCAGATTGCGGGAGAGAGTAATGACCACTATTACAAACAGAGTTATCATTTTTGTAGTCCTAAGCAAAAGCAAATTGTAAAATCATCTAGTAAACATTTTCAGGGCTCCTATGCATTGCAGTGACCATCTATTTCAGTTTCAGAATAGCTAACAGGACATCTCTAATAAAACACATTTTCCAATTGACTGTTACATTTTCCTTTTATGAGTGCTAGAACATCAATTTAATACATTCAAGGAAAGGGCAAAGTCATATTTTTCAATTGCTCAGAAAATTGTTTCTCGTGCATATAACTAATGCAAATATTAAAGCTACAAAACAGATTATTACAAAAACAATCCTGGCTCCAAGGGACCAGGAAGATCACACAGGGCCATAGGAATTAGGATGAAGAGCTGCAAAGGGCTGCTCCTCCTTAAAAATGGGACATCCAAAGGGGTACATTATTGAAAAAAAGAAGTCCTTAGGGAAATTGAAGCCGCTGTACAACCAACCAGAGGGGAGTCTTTTCCCTGTGTCCATTTGAGCCTCACAGGCAGGCTCTTGTTGTTTCCACGGTGGAGCTACACAACTCGCAATTCAAGAATCACAGCCCAGTTTCAAGGAAAAAGTCTCTTCTTTCAGGATAGGGCAGTCACCCACCAGGGCAAATGCTCTTAGCGATCCTGTCCAGTGTCTCAGGCAGTGCACCAGTTTTCTTCACTTCAATCTAACAGGCACCAGAGACACAGCGCCTGTACTCTAAACTCAAGTCCTTCCCTAACTCCTGTATTGCTCTGCTGGCGCACTGCTCATTCGTTGGGGCCACACATTGTATCCAGTGTGCTCAGGTATCTCTTGACCAACAAACAAAGGAGCAAACTTGCATTCACTTCCGGACCTGGATTCAGAGGCCTGATGCTAGGATCTCTTAAGCAACCCTTGTTTCAAAAGGGGTCACCCCAAGCAAAGCCTCCTCGCCATTCTGGTCGGTCTGTGACTCTCAACTGGGCATTAAAATACTTGATCCATAATTTCTCCTTTCTGATTTGTGACCCCTTCTTTCACCCAAGACAGTGGTATGGGTACACACCTTATCCCAGGGCTTCCGCCTTCACTGAGGTCCTAGTTGCCCGCAATGCCTGTGCTGGTTACCTTCACTTTGGCTTCAAGCTGGACTGGTGCTGACGCTGACTCCCCAGGCTGAATCCGATGTCCGGGCCCCTCTGGCAATGGTTGTAAGGCAGCAAATATCTATTGGTGGACAGAACAAAAGGTCTTTAGACAAGGCACAGAATCAGTCTATCAACAGAGAGGATAGTCTCAGAATACCTCCTAATCTTGAAACGCCCCATATATTAGCAAGGCACCCAAGAACCACTTTCATCCATCTATGCGAGAGTAAAAAAAAAAATATCCTGGACCTATTGGCAAGTATAAAAGGAACTCTTTGGTGAACTGACTAGAGTAATATATCACCCAATCTCAAGCAGCCAAGGAAGTCTGTATTCAATTTCTAAATTGTGAGGAAAGGAGAAAAACAACACTAGCTTTGTCTGTCAGAACACCAAAAAATCGCTCTGCATTTCTCCATTTATAAAAGTGTGCAGAAAAGGATCCTTGTTTGTATTATTGTCATATTTTAATTCCCTTGGGGTACAGAATCACCAAGGAAGAAATATGTTTTTATACCTAAACCTATTCAGATATTCCCTCAGGGGAGCCGGCTAATTCACTTCACATCTCACTATGGTACCTCCAAAAAGCAACACATTCTCAGATGTGTGCTTAAAACAGGCATGCCAAAAATAGTTCAAAATATGCAGTATTATTATCAAAGTAGCACTTAAGGTACTCTTGTACTATGTGCCTTTTAAATCAATTAAAAACAGATAAAAATCTCCTCATTACCTTCCTATATAAATTGCAATTTACATATTACATACATACAAATACAAATATTGCCAATCATACTAATCCAAAGCAACAATAAGCGTTACTCAACTACCTTACCAATTCAAGGCATCAAACCAACAGCAAGCGCCGCAGAACGACTCTTACCAAACAAATGGTTGTCCAAATTCTAACTGCCAAGTTCTGAATGACCTAATGGTCTTTTTCAGAATACTCACGCCAAAAAGGTTCTCAGTCAGGAGTGACATCATGTGGAGGATCAAAATCAGGAAGATCGGAAATATACTGGGTTGCAGAGACAGAGAAGCCCCAGAATCTCCGTGCACAGAGTACCTCCTTAGTAGAGTCCTGCCCTGTCCTCCACAGTAGATTTCTGTATCCTGACAAGATCACTCCTTAGATAGCCACTTCTCTGATGAGGTCCACGTTGGAGCGCCCTTTGTAGAAAATAGAAACCTTCTCAGGGGTCCCACTGATGCTTGGTCCTTTTAAACCAACAAAGAAGAAATTGGCACAGAAGCTGAAATAAAAAAAAACATCTTTATTAACCTCAAATGAGGGAGACTACGTCACACAGAAGCCTTAGCAACTGAATGAGGCAGTCCGAGGAGTACAGAAATCAGAGGCCTTATATATGCTTAGGGTTACATAGTCAGCATAAGACCAAGGGGCAGTCCTGGCACATGTAAGCATGCAAAATGACTAATATGGGCATGCAAGATCTGCTTGCTCAACAAAGTGGGAGGAGAGTTACTTTTCCATAGAGCAGCAAAAATAGCCTGACAGTTCTACAAGAAGAGCAGGTGCATTCTACTTGCTAGGCCCTTCTGAGCATGTGCGAAGGGGGAAGATGCTAAATATAGTTTGTTTCTAGGCAGATTATAAGAGCAGTCAACACTGAGGGAGGACAGAGCACATGGTGAGCATGTGGCAGCACATGGTAAACAAGATGGCTGCCATAAATACAAAATGGCGTTCAGCTCATGCTAACAAATCCTTGCAATATTTAACACCATTCGAAAAGGAATTTTGCATGAGAAATGAAGACACCAGGGGTTTGGGAAACTCGTCTGCCTTGCCATATTTCCAGCTCAGGGGCTGTTTAGTGACGTTTCGGCATTTCATATAGGTTTGACGATTGCTACTAAATGCTCAAACATTCACAAAGTTTCGTAATTCATGACTTTTGTTTGGCGCCTTTTTTTCTCGGTTTGGTTTAACAGAAGCAAACATCCTGCACACCTCAGTTGCTTTGCTACTGCAATCTGCAAAATAAAACACAAAAATGCTCAGATCTATATGTAAATAAAAATTAATGATCTTTTAGTAAGTTATATTTTTTTATGCTCCATATGGTTAGCACAGAATTCGAGAGGCGTCTTCTCTCTTGTGAAGATTATTTTAACCAAATCTCGATAGATTCTTAACCATGAATATGCGGGAACACATTGCAGAAGTGAAAATGCATCAAAAGTAGGGCAATGAAATTGCGGTGAAAGTATACTGAGGAGTTCAGACCTCTGTGAGAACTGCAAAAGAAGGGTGCGAAGGGGTTCTCTCCCGCTAGAAAATTTTGAAAAAAATTGATTCACCACATATTAACTGGAAATTGTTAAAAAAAAAACAGGTGGGTGCAAATATAGCATTTTTATGAATAACTGATTTGGAAAACCACATTTTGAGAGTGAGGGCCCTCTACATAAAAAAATTAATACCACTTTTCGTAACTACAAACCTGGATCAACTTTATGCAATATTTTGAGATGCATTAGCATGTGTGTGTTTTGCCTCTGTAGTTTCCTGTGCACACAGAGCCGTTAATCGTCTGGGACTGCGGTCCCACCCATACATTCTTTTTTTAACAGGAAAAAGGATGGCAATAAAGTTAAGTTTAGCGGTTGGGGTTAGATTAGAGCAATACAGGTTTTAAGTGATAGTGCAAGGGATGAGATAAGACACTCGAATGGTGGCATGACACCCCGCTCGCAGATCCATTCGAGCGACTTCGGGGCAGGAACGTCTGCAGAAGGCTATAGCTTAAGGAAGCATATTCAGGTCCAAACCAGTACTGAGTGGTTATGACAAAGAAGACAGGACTCAAGGCAGGCAGGTTATTACAGTATACATCCCGGCTCCTGCTGTTGCAGGATAATGCCCCAGGGTCATAAAGCTATAACAGACTGACCACAGGCTGGCGCAGTTACAACTGTGTAATCTAGGACTGTGCGCACACAGCAGTGTGACCTTAAAAGTGCATGAAAGACCTATATTACATAGCTCTTTCCTGCTCCCACCTGTTGTGAAACAATATTATTGTACCACATTGTCAGTGAGAGACGGTTCACATAAGAGGATTTACCTGCACAGAAGAAAAGCAAGTACCTGTGCCAGATCCACGTTCTACTCCTCATTCTCCTCGCCACTACCGTGGCGACCTGTGGACCGGCCCTCCGGCGGTTCCCCGGCACCACCACAGCTCGTTCTTCTACTGCGAGACCCCATCACCCATGTCTGAGGAAAAGGACATCCACTCTACCTGGCCTCAAAGTGACGGAATCTTTACAACACTGATAGTTTAATATCTGCAGAAAATTCGACCTGGTGGCGTTACACGTTATCAACTGATGCTCTAACTACATGACATCTAGCCATGAACTCTGGTAGGAACTGAAGCCAGGTGACACTAAAGCTCTCTTCTGGGTAATTTACAATTACCCGTGACCAGCATGCCTAGAATAGTTCCTAGCCTGCCTGGCTATCATCACACTTTCAGAAAATACTATTGTTAGACCTGGCACCATTGGCGTGGGTCTCCCTTCCATTTTTGCTGTTGCCTCATGTATTTTGGGCACTGTGCCACTGCTATCTAGTGCCACGGTGCAAGTGCTCCCTATTGTAACTTGAATGTATTAATCAGTGGTTCTATGTTTGGCTATTTGGTTTACTTGTCAGACCCTAGTCTAGTGCACTAAGTGTGCCCAGGGCGTGCAAATCTAAATGCTGCTAGTGGGCCTGCAGCACTGGTTGTGCCACCCACAGAAGCATCCTTGTAAAATGTGTCTAAGGTCTGCCATTGCAGAGCCTGCGTGGTACTGTCATGCTGACTGGGCAAGTGCACCCACTTGACAGTCCCTAAACCTTCTCTTTTCTTCATATCAGTCACCCCTATGGTAGGCCCAATGGCAGGGTGCATTGTAAGTGTAAGATAGGACAAGCCCTGATGTGTGTGGCATGTCCTAATAGTGAATTACATCCATTTTCATTTTTCACTATTGCAAGGCTAGAATGGGCTGTTAGATTATTACATGTTTATAATCCCAACTGTCTGAGAACATGGTAGAAATTCGAGTTTAGTATGCCTGAACTCAGAATAATATAAATACATCTTTCAGTAAAGTTGGTTTTAATATTCTGTGTTTGAAAATACCACTTTTAGAAAGTAGGTATTTTCTTGCCTAACCTTTCAAGCCTGCCTCTGCTAGGTTGTGTATTCCTTTGTCTGGTTTTGTGAGTGACAGGGCTGGGGGATTCCAAGAGACAGGATGAGTCCGCCCAGTGGTGAATAGTGAGATCTGCATCTAGATGGGAGGGAGGAGCTGCACTTGAACCTTGAATAGGGCTGTGCTTGCCTTCTACAATGCTGGCTCCACCTCCTGGGGAGCGGCTGATGTCTCTGCCCTGCACACTGAAAGAAGAGAAGGAGTCCTGTAAACAAAGTGCTCCAGGACTGTACTTGCCATCCACAATGCTGGCTCCACCTCCTGTGGGGCGTCTGATGTGCCTGCCCTGCAAAGTGAAAGGAAAGAAGAAGTCTGGTAAACAGAGTGCTTCAAAACTGGTTTGGACTGGGCAAAGACCCCTCTCCCCTCAGAGAATAAAGGATTTTGGGGTATAAATATTGGGACCCTGATCCCAAGAAATTAGATAACTTTGGACTACAAGAAGAAACATTTGCTGAGGAGAGGAACCTGTAGAAACTGAGGAGAGACTATCACTAAGCTGTGCTGCTTGGGCCATTGGCCAGCAGTGGTTGCCTGACTGCCAAAGAAAGGAGAAAGAACTAAAAGTTGTATACTTTTACTACGTTGGTTTAGTTGCCGGTGGATATCTATACAATCGTTCAATATCTTGGGGGAATCACGCAGGGTTTCTTTACCACACCTTCAGCAGCGGCCGGCATGCTCGAGGGAGGGGTAGGGGGGGTCGCAGGTGGGGAATACGAATAAAACAATTAAAATAAAACTTACCTGAGTGCCGGGGTACCGCACCGCCTCCAGGCTGGTCATGCTGTACTGGTGGGTCCCTGTGTTCCTGCTGCAGGAAGCAGCCAGCAGGCAGCTTCCCTCCCCTACGCAATGCTGGCCAATCACAATGCTGGTAGGCGCAGCAGGCGAACGCCCCCGTCGGGATATTTTCTCTGCCTAGGGAAAGAGGGAGAGTGGGCAGTCCTGCTCAAGGGCGGGGGGAGTGGCTTACCCACTGTTGTGGGTACTGACTGCTTGGTCGACAAAAGTGGGCAAGACACCCCCCTGCCCTCAAGCAGGACCGCCCACCCATCCGCCCCCAACCAGGCACAGAGGCACTGCGAGAAGGCAGAAACATAAATGGTAGTTTTTACCATTTATATTTCTGCCTTCTCGCACGGTGAAAAAGAAGTAGGGCGACGCCCCAATAGGGGAGCTGCCACTGCATATCGAGGAAGCAGGATAGCCTTGTCTGGGCTGAAAAAAACACATAAATGTAAATTCTAATTTTGCAAAATAACACAATATGAACCAACAAATAATCCTTGCAGACAGTGCTTAATTTGTAAAACAAATAAATAGGTAGAGAAGCCAAAACATTTTGTATCGAGGCCACCACCCAGATTTACAATGGTTCATTGTGCTTCAAGTGCTTCATTTGAGCCAGTGGGGACCACAGCACTTATTTTTGGGGACGGGCACTTATTTTTCCACATCAGACATTCCTCGATTGAAGAGAGGAAATAAAACGCAGTTCAAAAAGATGAAGGAAGAGAAAGATGGTAAAGCCATCACGGATTTATGACTACCAGCCTTAGTATTCAGCCTGTTGATGTTTAACTGCACAGGCCGTAGGCTTCTAAGCAAGACTCAGGCAACAGCACTCGCTCTTTTATGTATGAAGCACTGAGTATAGCCATTTTATTCAAGTAGGTGGCAAGACATGCTACAGTGTGCTCCTCCTTAAAAGTCTTCACCTGTACAGCCTGATGGAGAGATCCTGTTACTCCGAGAATTGTTAGCGGATCCAACCATGCCAAGCTGAAGACCAACTTGTAGATGCTCGCAGATGCTGAGCCGGAGCTCTTGGCTGTGGCTGTTGATGCACTCAGAAGCCAGGAAGTTTCAACTCACCAGACATCTGCAGATGAATCTGCTCAGGGCTTCTATGGTGGGTTACATCAGGCAGGCAGAAACATTTTAGCTCACAAGACTATGGCACCCTCAATGACACCCTCTTAGTCCATCTCAGTGAAAGCAGAAGCCTATGAGAGGTGCCTCAGGGCAATGAACAAGGCTGTGCCCTGCTGCGTATCTCAATATACAGACTGCATAGCAGCATTGGGAACTGTGAAATTCTTTATGCTGGCCCACCAGGAGGGATCCTGGGAAAACAAAACTTCAGAGAATTCGTCAGTCTGCCAGGCATGCTAGCCTCCATGCTACTCTGTTTCACCTAGCAAAAGACACACAATTGATGGATGGAATGTAGAACAAATCAAAACATTCACCCCCAGTCAAGAGATCTGGGTTAAATCCATCATTCTTTTGCTCACCATGCCACCCCAGTTTAGACCTGGCCAAATGCAAATCAGTCTTGACCCTGTGACTCATGGGAACAGTCAGGCCCGAACTGCCAAGCCAGGGCCTCCCCGGACTGGAAACAAGCATCCTAGGATCAGTTTCGGGGTTTCACCCCTCTTCAGCCAGGATAGCTTGATTCAAGTGGCACAGTGACCACAGGACCCACGTCTGGGCATACCTTAGGGGGAGAAAGCAAAAGACACAAAATTGATGGACGGAATGCAGAACAAATCAAAACATTCACCCCCAGTCAAGAGACCTGGGTTAAATCTATCATTCTTTTGCTCACCATGCCATCCGAGTTTAGACCTGGCCACATGCAAATCAGTCTTGACCCTGTGCCTCATGGGAACATTCCAGCCCAAACTGCCAAGCCAGGTCCGGCCTGGACCGGAAACAAGCGTCCTAAGACCGGATACGGGGTTTCACCCCTCTTCAGCCAGGATAGCCTGATTCCAGTAGCACAGTGAGCCCAGGACCCATGTCTGGGCATACCTGGCACACTTAGGGTGAGAAAGCAAAAGACACACAATTGATGGACAGAATTCAGAACAAATCAAAACATTCACACCCAGTCAAGAGATATGGGTTAAATCCATCATTCTTTTGCTCACCATACCGCCCCAGTTTAGACCTGACATATGCAAATCAGTCTTGACCATGTGCCTCATGGGAACTGTCCAGCCGAACTGCCAAGCCAGGTCCTTCCTGGACAAGAAACAAGCATTCTAGGACCAGTTTCGGGGTTTTGCCCCTCTTCAGCCAGGATAGCTTGATTCCAGTGGCACAGTGAGCCCAGGATGCTCGTCTGGGCATACCTGGCACACTTAGGGTGAGAAAGCAAAAGACACACAATTGATGAACTGAATGCAGAACAAATCAAAACATTCACCCCCAGTCAAGAGATCTGGGTTAAATCCATCATTCTTTTGCTCACCATGCCACCCCAGTTTAGACCTGGCCTTATGCAAATCAGTCTTTACACTGTGCCTCATGGGAACAGTCCAGCCCGAACTGCCAAGCCAGGTCCTCCCTGGACCAGAAACAAGCATCCTAGGACCGGTTTCGGGGTGTCACCCCTCTTCAAACAGGACAGCTTGATTCCAGTGGCACAGTGAGCCCAAGACCCACGTCTGAGCATACATGACGCACTTAGGGCGAGAAAGCAAAAGACACACCAGGGAGGACCTGGCTTGGCTGATGAGGGGTGAAACCCCGAAACCTGTCCTTGGATGCTTGTTTCAGTCCAGGGAGGACCTGGCTTGGCAGTTCGGACTTGACTGTTCCCATGGGGCACAGGGTCAAGAGTGAGTTGCATATGGCTGGGTTCAAACTGGAATGGCATGGTGAGCAAAAAAACAATGGATTTAGGCCCAGATCTCTGAACTGGGGCGAACGGATGACGTTGTTCTGCATTTTGTCCATCAACTGCTCTTTTTGCGTTTGTCACCCTGAGTGGAACGGGTATGCCCAGACATGGATCCCGTACTCCCCTGGTCCTAGGATGCTTGTTTACAGTCCAGGGAGGACCTGGCTTGGCAGTTTGGGCTGAACAGTGCCCATGGGGCACAGGGTCAAGACTGATTTGCATATGGCTGGGTTCAAACTTGAATGGCATGTTGAGCAACACAACAATGGATTTAGGTCCAGATGTCTGTACTGGGGTGAATATATAACATAGTTCTGCATTCTGCCAATCAACTGTTCTTTTTGCATTTGTCACTCTGTTCGACCTATGTACTTTAGGCCTGTCTGGCAGAGAAAAAAACAAACTCCAGTACAGAAGGGTATGGTGGTTTTGTTATTTTTCAGCAAACACCATGCATCTGTGTTAATGGAATGCGGCAAGGTAGGCAGCAGAATACAGCAATTGGGTTTTTTGACACACAATGTTTTTAATATCTGCCCAGTGAACAAATATAAAGGATCCCATTTCCCATAAGTAAGTGCAGGTGGTGCCTAGTGGCATCACCTAAATTAATTTAACCACTGCTGTGAGGACAGATACTTAAATCTGTAAAACCTGAAAATCAGCTCTACTGCCAGGCCTAATGGACCAATGAAGTTCAAGGAAGATAAGGTAATAATTGTCACAACTCCACTCACCTGAGAGCCAGGAACCGCGGAAATAGAGATAGTCCTCCCTCTCATACCCAGGACCAATCCTCCACGCTAATTCAAATAGCCTGGGTGATTGGTCCCAAGGGGAAAAGGAAGAGGGATATCATGTATGTGGGAGGAGTCTTCGGGCCTGTAGGACTGCAGGGTTACTCAAGGAAGACCAAGAAGGGACGAATTGCACGTCCTTCTAGGACGTGGGTGTAATCATTGTCTGGAAGACACAACCATACAAAAACGGATAAGAGGTAGGATAGAAAAAAGGTAGCACATATTAGGAGAGAGTCCCATTTCATACAACCCCCTACTTACCCTCCTTTTCCCTTTTACGATCTACTCACCCTCTGAAAGAGCATCCAGGAAATGTAGAGGGAGTAAGCGAGAAAGGACCCCTATTACACGTCATATGGGAAAGGAATCCCAGAAAGAAAAACGGCAAAGGAGCAGATGGTTCAGTGTTTGTGTCAGGAACAGTTAGCACTGTTGTGGTCTCCAAGGATATGCAAAATGAAACTCCCTCTGAATTGCAGGCAAGAGAGTCTCGATGTGCAGGAACACCAAAAAGAAAGGAAAAAAGGTCCAAAGGAAAGTGAGAAGTGGAAATGCCTAACTTACTTGAGGTAAGGAACCAGCAGATCTCCTTCAGGCACATAGGTGAGCGCAGCAGGCTTGCTTTCCACACTATTTTCAGACGTAAGAGGAGTGCCGCTCCTGCGGTGTCTGATTTAGGCAAAAATGGAAGGTGAGTATCCAAAAACCTAAAACAGAAAGCGGAGGCACCGCTCCCGTGGTCCTCTGAAAGCACGGGGAATCCGCTCTCCACAAGTGCTGAAAAGCCAATTATAGTAAAAAATAGGATCCAGGCAGGAAGGAGAAAGAGTGAACACGTCAGGACGCCCAATTACACAGGAGAGCCTGAATGCAGCGTGGGTCCTTCTTCCAGGACCCAGAAGCTACAATCCATAAAGCAAAGCACCTTAGCAATGGGAGACGAGCGTCTTTATAGGCGAGCGTCTCCCACGTGACCTAGAACGTCTTTCCGCCAGGAAGAGAAGACCTAATCCTGCTGGAGTACGTGCAGCAGAGGAAAGAAGAGAGCAAAGCAACAGAATGCCAACAACCTTCACCAGTTAGGCATGGAAACGGAAGGGCCTATTCGCACCAACTCACAAGCAAGAGGTGACTCGTGGCTCCCCGCACCCGGGTCATTTGTGTTAGCCCTTATGCAGTCTGGGTGGTAACAGTACTTGCATATAGATCAATATAGAGCGGTTCTTACAGAAAAAGTGTCTCCACCCTGCAATTTATATCTGTTTCTCCACACAAAAGCTATCTTAAAAACTAACACTGTGTCTATTTTTATTTTCATAACAGGTTCATCAAACTTTATACCATGGTCAAATCAATATTATATTAAATCTTTTTAGTTGATGGCTGTTTCACCTTAGGTTGTGCTACTTCTGTCCTGGTCTATTTTAATACTTCATTAATTTATGTATGAAGAACTATGTGTAGTTTATTTTGTTTAAATCCTTTTGAAGGGTGAATACTTTTGCAAGAGATTACATTTTACATAAGTCACAAAGACAGATATATTAGCTACTTTTGGTGAGCACTACTGTTAGACCTGGCATGTTTGACATAGTTTCCCCTGTTTATTTCTCTATACCTCCTGTATTTCTAATGGTATGCTGGACTTCGGTTTTGGTGGTTTATGTACTCTGGGCACTTTACCAGTGCTGATCAGTGCTGAAGTGCAAGTACACCCTGTGTACATTGACATTATGATTATTTATCCATGATTGGCATATTTGATTTACTGGTAAGCCCCTACTAAATTTCACTGTGTGTGGCTGGAGCCTGTAAATCAAATACTACTAGTGAGCCTGCAGCACTGGTTTGCCACCCATATGAGTAGCCCTGTAAACGTGTCTCAGGCCTGCCATTGCAGTGCCATGTCGACCTGGCAAGTACACTAACTTGAATGGGCCAAACATTCCCTTTTACTGCATATAAGGCCCCCCTGAGGTAGGCCCAAGCTACCCCCATGAGCAGGGTGCAGTGTATGTGAAAGGTAGGACATGCACTGGGTTATTTTACATCTTAGAAGTGAAATACTATCAAATTCATGTTTCACTATTGCAAGGACTAGCTGTCCGATAGGTTATAATTGAAGCTGCCTTGTAACATTTTACAAGTGTAACTTCAATTGGGAAAAGCTAGAGATTTGGAGTTTGGGCTAGCTGAGCTCAGAATTTAAAAACACACCTTTTGAGAAAGGTGGTTTCTAAATTGTGTATTTGAAATTCCACTTTTAGGAAGTGGGCATTTTCTTGCTTTACCATCCCGTGCCTCTTCCTGCCTGTGGAATCGTCTGGTTTAGACTGACAGCTGGGTTGTTTGTACAGTCACTCTAGACAGTCTCACAAAGGCAGCTGAGAAGTATCCTTCGTATCCTGATTACTGATCACCAGGCTAATGGACCTAAATGAGCTAGGGTGGTGGGAGGAGTTGTCACTGGCACCTGAATAGGGCTGTGCCTGGCCTCTCACAATGCTGTCTACACCCCCCTGGAGTGTGCCTGGAGCCAAGACAGGGCAAGGCAGAATGTGCGCACTACAAAGACTATACTTTGAAGTTTGCCTACTTCAAAGGTCAAAAGGGGTATAAGCATTTGATCTAAAACTACAGACTTTAGAGCACTTCTGGATTGAGGACTGAAGAAGAGCTGTCAGGAGGAATACTGCCCCTTTGTTGTGTGTTGCTTTGCTGTGTTGGCCTGCAGTTGTCTGTCTTTGGGCAGTGAAAGAACTGGACTTTGCTAAAGATCTCCAAGGGCTTGTGTGTGCTTACCTCGTGTTGGAAGTCCCAGGGCCAAATCTAGTTCTCAGCCCTTGGAGTTGGTTCCTGCTGTAAAAGACTGCAAAACTGATGCATCGCCATTCTAGTGCCTGTTTTTCCGATGCATCACCGCGATGTGGGAGAAATGTCCACACACCGCCACCTTGCAGCCCAAGAAATTGACACAGCGCCTGTCCAGCGAGTCCAGTGCACTGTGTTTCCAAAGTCCAATAGCACTACACTGACTCCGATGCAGGCCCTGCTGTGTGGCTAAAAGAATCTACACATCACCGGTCTGCAGCTTAAAGAATTAACGCAGCATCGGTTTGCCGCCATCACACCGACCTACAGAGCATCCGGACGTTCACATATCGCTCCTGTGTGCCAAGTTTTCCACAGCATTACCTGCAGACCAGAACAGTCATCAGATTTCCATGCAGCCTTTCCCCTTACAGTCCGGAACTGATTCAACACTTCTCCAGCGTGCAGCAGAACTGACGCATCGCTTCCCTAAGGACTCAAGAACCGATACATCGCTTTATTTTCCAACACTTCCCTCCTCTGCAGCTGATTTTCCTCAGGGATTTTGATGCATCAACTGTACTTTGCATAAAATCACTGCATCCATAGAGTTCTATGATTGGTTTAGATAAGGATTGTTTATTTTTCTAAACTGGTGTCATGTCCATTTGTAGTGTTTTCACAGTGTTACTGTGTGTGTAATGTAAAACTATTTTACACATGGCCTCTGAGATAAGCCTGAATGCTTGTACCAAACTAAGCAGGGGTTATCTTGGGTGTGTAACTCCCTTACCCTGACTAGAAGGAAGGGTCACTACGTGAACAGGGGGCATACCACTGCTGACTAGAGACCCCCATTTCTAACATTGGTGATATCAGAGGGCTCCACGGTGATGGCATGTACTTGAAGTCACTATTAGGTTAACCTTTATTGAAATGTTGTGCTTTTGAAATCACTGTCTTTTTTTACTTAAAATCTTTTCTTGTATATGTATATTTAACTTTGCTGCTGGAGTTTACAGTAAGGAAGAATCAGATATAATTTTGCCTTTGTGTCTTTAATTGAATCCATACCTACTGTCCTGATAAAGGCGGAGATTTTCCAATTTTATACGCTGACTGGACATTGTATGAGTTAAAGCCTTTGATTTACAAATAATCAATTATATGATTATATATCATATATTGGGAGATTTTCTGTTCTAACACTCCACACTTGAAACCAAAACTGAGCATTCAAACAATATGTATTTTAAAGTACAATCACTTTCAATTACAATGTCATTAAATTGGACTATTTATAATTTTAGATTTAAAAGGTTTTCATGGTGTCTACAAGCAGTTGAATAGAATTAACATACTTCTGTAAATAAGGCAACAGTAAGAAAAACTGAAACACCAGATAATTACCACATTTCCTGGCAATTTTAAGGGGTAATCTTCATTCAAGGAGTGAAAAGCAAAGGATAAATATGTGTTTCTTGCATTATTAATGTTATGGTATCTTTTAGCAACCATAAGACAAGACATATTTAAAATATTTAAACATATTCTTAATCAGAAATGTTTGAAATAGGTATAGCATTAGAAAACTATTCAAGAAGGAACTACGGAATATTTTATATTTCTAATAGTCTGAATGGGATAATAAAAATGTTGCTGTAGTTCCAAAAAGGCAGAAATAGAGTGCATTTACAAATATCAGATAAATAAATTATTCCAGCCTCAATCCACGATTTTCAACATTTAATATGCTTGTCCAATTCATTTGAAGGATTATATCATGAAGAAATCTTTTTACAAGCTAAAGTAGTAATTGGAATAAAAGAAACAAAATCATTAGGTATTAATTTAGTTGATTTAAAATACTGATGAGGATTTAGTGAGTACATATATACAGCTGACAGTTGAAACGGATATACTAGATATTGTTAAATTGTAACCCTCTTTAGGAGAATATAATCAAGTCACTCTTTGAAACTATAATAAACCTTGTTTTACAATAAAGGTGTAATGATAATTAAAAAAGTCATACAAACCTATCATATATATAAAAAATATTAAATTTTCAGAAAAACACACATTCACTGGATGATATCATCAGTGATGTGATCAGTGATGTCATTTGAGATGTCATCAATGATGTCATGAGAGATGTCACTGACCATGTCATGAGTGACATCATCAGCAGTGCATTGCGGGCGCGCAAGTTATAGTTAGCTGAACTAACTATAACGGGGGAATTGCTATGGTTTTGTACGAGTGAAATGTCCAACTAACTATAACGCCCCTGAAACATATGGTTTTTTCAGTGAAATTCTAAGGCTTTTTAAATGCTAATTCCTAACTATAATGTGCCTAAAACCCATGTTTTTTTCAAGGAATTTCAAAGGTTCTGTAAATGCTAATTTGTAACTATAACGTGCCCGAAACCTTTGTTTTTTCAGTTAATTTCAAAGGTTATTTAAATGCTAGTTTCTAACTATGCCTACAGAGGCAGGACATGTGAAGAAAGAAGAAAGAACACACAGGAAGAAGAAAAAGACATACAGAAAGAAGCAACAGAAGTCCTCAAAGACGAAGAAAAGTGCAGGAAGAAGGAAGACATGCAGAAAGAACAAACAGAGGAGTAGAAAGAGGCCTTGTTGCAAATTCATCCTGTATCCTCAACTTTTTCAGATGGATACTGGTGGTAACTGACTCTAACTAACCAGTCCTAGAGCCAGTGCCATGCTAAATGTCACTTAGAATACAGTTAAAACACCTACATACACTAGAGAACACTATGACCTCTGTTATTAGCCTGACCTCCTCTGTAAACCCCTAGTATATAATAGGGCAGTGGGATTAAAACGGCCTCTTAAAATGCGCCACAGGACACGTTTGCACACTAGTGAAGTGAGAGGGGGCTGCTCTGACATGTGCAAACACGCCCTGTGGCCGTTTTAATTTGGTGGATGAAGTCCCCTTGAATCATGAGTATCCCTTGGGTACAAGTAGCCGACCAGGTATCTCAGTTAGCGCCACAGAGCTGCGTTGCAGAGAGGTGTAAAAAGGGGCATGGCCTGGACCACCTCTCAGCAATGCAGTGCAGTGGTGCTTACTGGAAGCACCTGGTGGACTAGTGGCTCCCAGGGACCCTCTGGATTGAAGGGGAATTATTTCCCCAACTTAAAATGCGTCACAGATCGTGTTTGCACATGTCACCTCAGGCTCCCTCCCCTCCCTTCTTCACTATGTAAACATGTCCTGTGGCCGTTTTAATTTGGGAGATTAAGTCCCCTTGAATCCTGAGGGTTCCTAGGGTCCAACTAGCCCAATAGGTACCTCCAGTACGCGCCACAGAGCTGCGTTGCAGAGAGGTGTCAAAAGGCGTACGACCTGGACCACTTCTCTGCAAAGCAGCACAGTGGCGCTTACTGAAAGCAGCTGGTTGGCTAGTTAGCCCCCAGGGGCCCTCAGGTTTGAAGTGCAATTATTTCCCAAACTTAAAACGCGCTGCCGGCTGTGTTCGCACACGTCACCTCAGGCCCCGTCCCCTCCCTTCCCCATTGTGTAAACACGCTCTGTGTCCGTTTTAAGTTGGGAGATTAAGTCCCCTTGAATACTGAGGGTCCCTGGGGTCAAACTAGCCCACCAGGTACCTCAAGTAAGCGCCACAGAGCTGCGTAGCAGAGAGGTGTAAAAAGGGGTGTGGCCTCTAGACACCTCTCTGCAACACAGCTCCGTGTCGCATACTGGAGGTACCTGGTGAGCTAGTTGGCCCTCAGGGAACCTCAGCATAGAGGAGGAATTAATTAAACTTCAAAAGCGCCACAAGGTGTGCTTGCAGACCTGTCACCTCAGGCCCCGGCCCCTTCCTTCACCATTGTGCAAATGCTCCCACTGGCGAGTTTTAAGTTGGGGAATTAATTCCTCTTCAATACTGAGGGTCCCTGGGGAGCAACTAGCCCACCAGTTACCTGCATTAAGTGCCACAGAGCTGTGTTTCAGAGAGGTGTCAAAAGGGGCACGGCCTCAGAACACCTCTCTGCAACACAGCCCCCTGATGCATACTGGAGATTCCTGGTGGGCTAGTTGGCCCCCAGGGACCAGTATTCAAGGGGAATTTGTTCCCCATCTGCAAACGCACAAGGGAGTGAGTTTGCATAGTGATGCAGCAAGGGGGCGGGCCTACGCGCAATGCCGGATTTTTTTCAATTTTTTTAAGAAGGGGGCTGTGTGGACCCCCCAGTTCTTTTCCTATTTTTTTGGCCCTGGGGACCCCATAACCCAGGGCCTGATCCCTTTTGTCTTTTAAAAAAATAATAATAATTTGGAAGGGAGCCGCGTGGCCCCTCTCCCAAGGCCATAATTGGCCCCGGGAACCCCATACCCCGGGGCTTGGCCATTTTTAAAATTATTTATTGGAGGGGGCTGCTTGGCCCCCCTCCTCAGGCCATTTATGGCCCCGGGGACCCTATCCCTCGAGGCCGGCCTTTCCCTTATTTTATTTCTTTAAAAAAAATGTATAATTGGGAGGGAGGCCATGTGGCCCCTCGCCCGGGCCACTAATAGCCCTGGGGACCCATCCTCTGGGGATGGCCCTCTCCGTTGGGGACCGTGAGGGGGGTCCCCAATCCCCCACAGTCCCGCCGGCTCCCCGTCTCCTGAGGGAGCCGGCATTGCTTTTCCAGATGGAGAGATACTGACATGTAGCTCCCCGTTTGGAAAACCAATCTGGTTTGGATTTTGGAAGAGAGAGCTGCTCTCTCTTCAAAAACCCAAACCAAGTTTGCTATGGCAGGGCTGGAGCCACAAGGCCCAAGAATCTGAGCTGCCCCACAATGATATTCCAAGTACTGCTAATCTTGGGCGCAACAATAAGAAATTCTTCACTGGGCTCCAAATATCTCTAGATCAAGTTGTGGGAGCAATAGGTTCAGCATAGAGTTCAAGCTGCTTAGTGAAGAATATTAGGAGTTCAATACCTTGTTTATACTTGGAAGAACTTTCCCTACCCCAACAGCAGACAACAAATCTCTTATCCAATTAAAAGTGTCTCATTAAATACATGGGTTAGTGACTAAACTGTTTGACTGTCTGTTTCACTCTGTCTGTTGTTGTGTAACCAGCTGCATCAGTTGGTCACTAGCTACATGAGTGTCTATATAAGTTATTGATTAGTTGGCTGAGTATTTGTATAGGAGACTGAGTGTATGTGTGGTTGAGTGGGGGGTGTGACTCTGTGCTTAGATGTATAAGTGGTTCATTGACTAGGTGTATGAGTTTAAGAGTGCATGTGGAAACAGTTGTTTGGGTGAGTGAGTGTGTTTATGGGTGTGTTGATGATAGAATATATGTCTCAGTGGTACATCTCTAATGAAGTACAAAAATAAAAGACAGTGTATGTGAGAGTTGGTGTATATAAATAACTATAAGTAAGAGCCAGTGATTGTGAGAGTGACTGTATGGATGAGTGCATACATGTAATAGTCATTTTATAGCGCAGTAGGTATGAGTTACTATGTATATGAATAAATGAGGTAGTGTGTGTATAACTGTGTATGTGAGTAAATGTAAGTGGGATTGATTCTTTGCATGAGTGAGTAGGATGGCTGCATACCCAACTACGATGAGTGCTGGTGTGTCTATGTCTATATAGGTGTATGAGTGCATTTGATAGTGTTCTATTGATCAATGACTGCATGTATGAATGATTCTGTGGGTGAATGGGTAGGTGTGTGTGTTGACCTAGGAATCAGTAAGTGGGTATGTAGAACCTGGTATTGATATGTCAATGGTTTAAAAAATGGTACTCTGTATTTTATAGTGAGTGACCAAGGTTATACTAGTGTGTGATGAGGTGTATCAGCTTGTCACATGAATGATGTCATCAGTGATGTAATTTGAGATGCCATCAGTGATGTCACTGACCATGTCATGAATGATGTAATATGTGACATCATCAGCAGTGCATTGTGGGCGTGAAAGTTATAGTTAGCAGAACTAACTATAACGGAGGAATTTCTATGGTTTTGTGTAAGTGAAATGTCCAGCTAACTATAACATCCCTGAAACCTATGTTTTTTTCAGTGAATTTCTAAGGCTTTTTAAATGCTAATTCCTAACTATAACGTGTCTGAAACCTAAGGTTATTTCAGTGAATTTCAAAGGTTTTTAAAATGGTAATTTCAAACTACAATGTCTCTAAAAACCTATGTTTTTTTCGGTGAACTTCAAAGGTGTTTTAAATGATAATTTTTAAGTGTAATAATAGTTATATCCATTTTTGGTACTGATTTTCTATAGTTTTTTAACTGTTTATTTTTAAATATTGTATTCATTAAATAACATTATATATTTTTTAGGAAAATTGCAAAAAAATGTTTTTTTAAAAATTGAAACTGAAATATTGTGGTTTTTTTGTTTTATTTTTTAATGTAAAATATTTAAATTATTTTCTTTATTACTTTTTTTTCCAAGTTTTTTTTTGAGTCGTGCACCCAAAGCATACCCATCACGATGGGTGTGCGGATTCAAGCAGCCATTTTCGAAAAGTCATGAAGGATCCGCGTACGATGTGCGACGACTTCCTGTTTTTTCACTTATGTCATATACATTTAACATTACGTGATGTGCGCAATTGGTATGCGACCGATCGCCGACCCCTGCTCCCGCGCATTCGTGCTACATGTGCATTACGGTACTCGATGCTTGCGCGGTGGTGGGTCCCGCGTGACATCCTATAAGTGCTGGTGCGCGCTGGGTGCGCTACTCCAGCAAAAAAATGTTATGTCTAAAATTATATATATTTATCTTTAATATACATATTAGGGCAAGAGATTATCTAAGATACTTATAAAAATAATATATCTGTACTTATAATAAACTTATATTACTTTCAAACATATTTTCGTGAAGTAGCGTTGGGTGCGTGCTTCATGAGCGCAGGGTTCGCGGATCCCATGTGACCTAAAAAAATATATTTGATTGGTTAATAACATTTCCCACTATAACTATTGAAGGACCCCACCCATTTCAATCATTCTTGTTGGAGCATCTTTAGAGAGACATCTCTTTTCCTTCAAGAACCCTTTTTTGCTTCTATTTTTGGTATTTATAAAAAAAAATCAAAAACATGGCTTCTGGACAGCAACAGCAGCAGGATGAAATATTTCAGAAGAAGAATTTTTGCAGGAGACACCACATCCTCAAAGGCCTGAATCCATTGTGTGGAAATTCTTCACTTTTCCATCTGGGGAGAAAAAGGTCATCGTAAGGAAGGTGACAAGCAGAATTTGTCAACGAGTGCTGTCAAGAGGTAGTGAAAATAAATATTCATGTATAAACATCTACGAACCATACATCCTCTGAATCTGGCTAGGGACGAATGTAGGCGGGCTGCGATGAACCCCTCACCTGCAGTGCCAAGTACATCTTGAGCGTCATCAGCCATACCTGCACCGGACATTAGGCCAGAGTTTGCCTTCCTTGAACAGCACTGTGTGAAGTGCAAAAAACTATTATGCTTCGGAGAGCAGTCCGTGGATGCAGTTTGTGCTGCACAACACATCCATTGTTGTTAAATGTTTGTTTTCTTTTGTTTTTTGGAATGATAAATAATTCCAGAAGTTTCCTGTTTTATTTGTTCTTTTTTTGAGAAAATACCCCAAAAAATACAAAATTGTTCAAAAAAATATAAAAGAAAAAAGAAGAAAACAAAGTTCTTATCAGAACTACCTTATCTGGTTAAAGAAAGAACTATACATGCATGGTAATGTTTGAAAGTTTGGTTGAAAATATGTGTAGAGCATGAGTGACTGAAAGAATGTATTAGTAGTATAGGGTGAATTTATAGGTGAAGATTTATGAGGAAGTACTGCAGCTTGACAGTGCAAGCTATTTAGCTGCATTGCGATGTGGCACTTCCGAAGCACAGGGATGTGACATATGTACATAAATATGTTGCAACTCTATGCTTCCCTCTGCACTGCTGCACCAAGTGCAGCCATATAGTGACAAAACGATTCAGAAAAGGGGGTGTGATGGACAGAGTATCTGAATTAAGCAGAACACTCGTACCCAGTCAACAGATCAGGGCTTGATCCATCATCGTTTTTTAGCTCACTGCACCATCCCAGCTCAGAACCTGGCTACATGCAAATTAGTCTGTCCCTGGCCCAGTGCATCATGGGAACAGGTCAGACCTAAAAACGGTGATGGATCAAGCCCTGATCTGTTGACTGGGTAGGAGTGTTCTGCTTAATTCAGATACTCTGTCCATCACCAACCCCCTTTTCTGAGCCATATAGTGACAGGCATGTTTGCACCATGGTGCAAGGATGTCTGTGTCGTGGGTAGATTGTTTTTTGTGCAGAAAGGGACACTCTCCTGCACAAAAACAATCAGTAAAGGCATTTTCCTCTTTCAATGTATACTGTGGAATGCAGCATGAATTTAAAGATAAAAAATTAGGAGAAATGAAAACAATTCTCCTCGTTGTGCCTTGCTACACTAACTCTAGGATGCCACAGCATTCACACACATCTCCAGATTTATGATTTCTCATAAATCTGGAGTTGTATCTTGTTCTATGAGGGTTCCGTGGGAACATCCACACCAACACTTACGGAACACCCCTTCAACACAAAGTTCTGTCTATGAAGGGATTGTATTTACATGGAGAAGAAAAGTTACGCAAGGTGGCTTTTCCTCTCTTTGTAAATATAAAGGAGTGTCTGGCCCCATCACTAAATTACAAAAAGTGACGTACTGGTGGTGCAGGGGGCTTGTTAATCAGCCCCATTAGTGCTTAGGTATTGGCAGGCTGATACAATAAGAACATAGTACTGGTTGGGTGATTGAAGAATTGCATGAGAGTGACAGGATGTGTCCTACGCTGCATGGGTTCTACTTCAGTATTTAATGGAGTAAACCAATACTATGTATCTACTTAGAGATTTGAAGGAATTATTCACATTATATTGTATGTGTACTCGTGTTGGTGCCTAAGTCATTTTATAAGAATACTACTAGTAACTGGAATGTTGACAGTGCTGCAGAGTGAACACTTAATTTATAAGTGCTCATGTATTGATGGAGTGATAGGATGAGTAGATACTGGTAGATAAGTGATTAAAGAAGTGCATGGGACGGACTGGGCGATTCCTACACTGTATAAGTACTAACTGGGTATTTAGAAGAGTGTTTCAATAACATCCAGCTAGTTAGAGGTCTGCTTGGATAGTGCACAAAATAGTATAGCTGTACTTGTGTTAAGAACACGCTTCTGTCAGGATGATTGCAGGAGTGGACACACACTCACAGTGTGATTCCAGACAGGCATGACTATTCCCTGGACTTTAGCAGGAGAGACTCAGTAGTTTGGAAGGGGTTAGGGGACAGCATACATTGTGCATATTTGACTGTCCCACTGCTTGTCTGTATGCCTGACTCATTCTGCAAATGCATAGACAGTGACTCAGTTCTCAGACTGCTAGTAGTTGACAGCAGTATAAGTTTAAAAGCACTTATGTGTCAGCAGAGAGATTAAATAAGGACATGCTTCTGTCAGGATGATTGAAGGAGTGGACACAGACTCACAGTGTGATTCCAGACAGGCATGACTATTCCTTGGACTTTAGCAGGAGAGACTCAGTAGTCTGGAAGAGGTTAGGGGATTGCATACATTGTGCATATTTGACTGTACACAAACACAGTGCATAGAAATATTTTAAGTGCATAGGTATTACTATACTGAATAAATTATTCTATGGTTCTCAATGGGTGATTGGAGGAGTGTTTCACTACTAACAAGGCAATAACTGCTCAGCAAACAAACTTTATAGAATAAAACTACTGCATAAATCTCTACTGTTACATTAACTTTCTACAACTACCTTTTCATATAACTTATAACTAAATACAAATCAGAAACCTTTCACATTTCTCTACTGTAGCTCTCACCATATCACTGAAAAACATATATGAGTATGTCTATACAGAACTCTATCTACACCACATGAATTCACAATACAAGCTTCAATTTGAAATCAAACACCAAAAATATTGTCACATATTTTAACTATACCTCTGTAGACACTTATAAAAACTACTGTCATCACTAATACCTTAACTGAACATATACATTTCCAATTTCAAATCAACACTTAAAATAATGCACTTTGGCAAACGGCGCTGATGTCCCCTAGGGCATCTGCAATTAGTCTCCGTTTCCGCTTGATACAACTTAAAATCCTACACAGGACATACATGTCCGGTCCCCTACTGGCTAGACTTAGCAGACGCCCGAACGACTTATGCTTGCAGGGCTGCGGCTTAACTGGTACTTTCTATCACACCCCATGGGAATGCCCCGTAATTCAACTCCTGTGGACCAGGGCCACCAAGAAAATGGCGAAGGCACTGGGGAAACAGATGCCAATGACACCTAAGGGATGGATCCTCAATGTCTGGGGGGCAACAGATCTGGCATAGAACATCAATGGTTGGCCCTCGGCTGTCTCCTCATAAAACGCTCGATGTCTATGAAATGGGGCTCATCTGACCGTCCTCTGGTGGTGGGATGGACCGCAGAAATGGAGCGTGCTATGGTCGCCGAAAAAACTGTTTACAAAATCAGAGGGTGCCCCAAGAAATGGGACAAGAAGTGGGGTAAATGCAATGATTATAGGGGTGAGATCTGTGGCTCTCCCAACACGGACATGGCCATGGACATGTTGAGAACTGTGCATCGAGACCCGAATTGATATGTATTGAATATTATTCTATTGTGTGTTATGTCCCTTTCTGTCATCGGATGTTTTGTAAGATTGTAAGTGCTTTGATTTTTGTTTGCGACCTTAATTACCAGAATTGATTCTGAATGTCCCGATGCCTGTACTTTGGTCACATTTTATGCCTTGTGATTCTTTGTTGCTGAATGTGCTCTGATTTTGTTTCTTTTCAATACAATTTTAATTAAAAAAAATAATTATGCACTGTAATACTAATGTACATATGCACACATGAAAACAATTGGTCATAATCAGCAATCCCTATTGCAAAACACACATAATATTATACAAACTGTATATTTAACAACATTTAAACACATTGCAAACAACTATAATAAATATTTCTTCATTAGAAAATATATCACTAACTCCAAATGTTATGAATTATATTTTATGATTAAAAACAAAGTACCACATAGAACACCTCACAAATTAGTAACTTACTTTTCAAATTGATTTGTAGATTATGAAATATCTGAATAACACACCAGATTTTCTTGTGCACACAATGCTCTTAGCAAAGCCAAAAAAATGACAAACTTTCCCTCCCATTCTGCACACATATACATGTAAATATCAAATCACATTGCTTCCCAGATTCGTTCAAAGTCTAACACACATTCCTATTGGTTACACATATCAACCCTTGCCAACTGACCTCTAACTGAACCAAAAATTGATTCTGGAATAAATTTTGGAGTCACGCCTGGTCCGTGCACCGTAAGCGATGGAACCGCTGATCCAGACGAGACTTCAAAAGTATATGAAAAATAGGTTTACCTTTTTTTTCATAACACAATACTTTTAACTATACTTTTGACTTGTGAAATCTCACTGCAATTACATATAACTGTAATATTAAAAAAATACTCATTTTAATGCCACACATAACTCCCCAACCCTACCCCCATTCTAATTAATGTCTGTTAACATAGTAACAGTTCATAGAACACTCAACTGAACACACAAGTCACAAGTTCAGCACACAATGTTGCAAAAACAAACAAGAAGTGTGCTTGACTTTCCAAAGTACAAGCTTATTTTATCTAAGGTACCTTTCAAACTGTTTTTACTAACCAATAAGAAACATGCTTTTTAAACACAGAAACATGCACCCTATTTTTCAGTGTATAATGTTCTCAATCAGCTAATCATTTTGCTGCTTTTTTTTTAAACTGCATCCTGTCCTTCATTTTAGAAACATCTTATTTTACAAACTGCCTACTTCAGCTACAGACATCTTCTGAGTGCATCCAGGCTTCCCTTCAAGATGTTTAGAGTGAGGATTGTGGGACAAAGCTATATTTTCTGGTGCAAACGGTATGCTAAAAGCAAAGGTATTGACAAAGACCTAGCTTTGCCAAATGTAGACATTAAATGGGTTGGACAGAGAGGATTAAAGTGGCACCAATTAATGCGATTAAATCCTTTTTGCAACTCCAAAACCCTGACCTCATAATTGTGCAATATGGTGACAATTACCTAGGCACTTTGACTGGGGTAGGTCTGGAAATGCTTATGAAAGACACCTTTGCAGAATTGATGTTACTTTCCCCACAAACTGCCTTTGACTATTCTAACATATACCAAAGACAAAAATGGAACTGGTCCAATCAATTTTGTCCACAGATTGAGAAAGCTAGGAAACATGTCAATTAAGCTGTTTCTGCTTATCTCAGAGATTATATTCACAACAACAATCTGCGTTTTAATATGGATGGCATCTACAGGAGAGATGGTGTACATTTCACAGATGAGGGTAACAGAGTCTTTAGACTCTGCATAGGTACTTACTGGTAGCTACCAAAATCTCCCAATAAACACAAGGGCTCTTTTTAGAGCCACCCAAGATCCAAACAAATAACACCTTCGACGCTGATGACGAGCTTGGCTCGTCATGGCGTAGCCTCTTCGCACGCTGATGACGAGCCCAGCTCGTCACGTAAAGTGCGTTTTAAAAAAACTCAGCGTGCGAGCGGAATTCCGCTAGCGCGCATGGAGATAAGCTACATTTATAAAAAAAAAATATTAAATTGTTTTGCTTGGAGTCACGCACCCAGCACGTTTTGGAGTCGCGCACCCAGCGCATTCACACCAGGGGGCTGCACTCGGAGTCGCGCACCCAGCGTGTTCACACCAGGGGGCCGCGCTGAGCGTTGTGACTCCGTAAAAAAAAAAACCTGCCTCCTACCACTAATTTATATTCACCCCGGGGACCCCATCCCCCAGGGCCTATATGCAACAATGGGGACAATGGAGGAAGCCCCAATCCCCCCACGGTCCCGCCAGCTCCCCGCGTCCTCTGGGAGCCGCATTGCTTTTCCACATTGGGAGCTGCTAAGATGCTGCTCCCCATGTGGAAAAGCAATCAGCTTTGGTTTTTGGATGAGAGAGCAGGTTTATCTGCTCTCGCTTCCAAAAACCAAACCCCAGTTTGCTATGACAAGGCGGGAGCTGCAGGGCTCCTGTCCTGCCATAGCAGACAGCAGTGTCTCGGGGTGGGCACCCCTGGACACTGCAGGAGCCAGCCTTGTGGGGTGGCGGTCCCCAGGGCCATCAAGGGCTCCAGGAGGGGGGCCACACAGCCCCCTCCCAACATTTACAAAGCCCCGGGGGCTGGTGATCCTGGGGGCTTGGCGTCCATCCACGGACCCCCCAATTTTATTAATTAGAGCCCTGGGGAGGTGGTGGTCCCCGGGGCATGTGGTGGGTCTCGAGCCCCCGAACAGGAATCAAAGCCCGGGGGCAGTGGGGGGGCATGTGTCCCCACAAATGTATTAATAAAAGCCCCAAGGTGGTAGTCCCCAGGGCTTGGGGGCTTGGATGCCCCCCACATTAAAAATCAAAGCCCCTGGGGTGTGGCAGTCCCTGGGGCAGCGAGGGGCTGTGTGCCCCCGCAAATCTTTCTGCAAAACCCTGAGAGGTGGTGGTCCCCGGGGCAGTGTGGGGGAATTGGGGCCCCCCACACTTTTGTTTTTCTGCCCCCAGAACCTGGCCCACCCGGAGGCTTTATTTAGATGAAGCGTTGGAGCCCGCACTTTGTTTTTTTTTCCATTTTCAAGGCTGGACCCACGCACCCAGCGCGCATCAAGGCATTTTTTTTTGTAATGCTTATTGGGCCCTGGAGGTCCTTGTGGGACCCCATAAGCAGACCTAGGGTGCCAGGGTGTTTCAACCCTGCCCCCTATTCTTGTTTTGTGCCTTAATTTTACTGTTTTCTGGTACCTCGCTTCTACTGAGGCACAAAATGGCTGCCAACAGTTCCTGCTTTGGGGTGTTGACAGCCAATTAGAATGCAGCTCGTGATCAGCCCGTCCCGACGTTGTCCGGGAGCAAAAGGCTTGGGAGCAATCAGGCTTCAGTGCCCCCACCCGCCCCGACGTTGTCCATGGGTCCCCCGGAGCGCACCCGCGGCTGTTTCACCTACCTTAGCCGCGGCTCCTCCCCGTGCTCCTGAGTTCACCGCTCCGCTGCTCCTCGCCACTCCTCACCGCTCCTCGCCGCTCCTCACCGCTCCTCCCTGCGCTCATGTCCGCCGCTCCTCCTCGCGCCCCTGTATGCCGCTCTTTGTTGCGCTCCTGATGTCAGCACGCACGTCGCGACCGGCGCTACTTCCAATAGACTACTTTTTTTATATCGTAAATTTTTTAAACAACTTATATATTTTTTTTTATATAGCCTATGTCCATCTGCTCCCCTTCACGTTTTCAAAGATGTATTGGGTGTTTGGATTGGTGGTGTAGTTTTCGAGTTTACCTGGCTCAAAGGACACAGTTCTCTCTTTATAATAGTAGTATATATATATATATATATATATATACATATATATATATACATATATATATATTGAATGCACCATAAGCCCCCCTCCACCTCCTTGGTAAGAATACATTGGGCACAAACTCCTCATGTTTATTCGGCTTGATTTATTTACCATCCAATGTCATAACTCCTTTCGATCAGCGTGTGACCTTGATCAGATAGTGAAACCCTTTGCGGACATTATTTTAGTACAAACCCACCTGTGTCACTTGATTGCTTTAACAATGGACATGAAAATCATACTCTCATTACGGTTTAATGGCATACTGGCACTTGCTTATGGCCCCCAAGTGAGGACAGACTTCCACTTCATTTCGAAATGTAAATTTCGACCTGCAGATCCAAACTTTTTGTCTAAATAAATACATACATGAATAGACATTTCACAATTTAAATTAATTTAAAATCCTTTAAAATGTATTTTAAATTAATTTAAAATGTTTTAATTCTATTATCATAGTTTTAAGACTCTATACCTAATTTATTTCAACAGGGAACCATATAATATTCAATAATTTCATGCTTGAATTCTTTAAATAGTTTGTTCCCCTACTTACTTCAGTGCAATGTCATTGACATTCGTCCTCTTGATATTATAAGAAGCATAATTAAGAAGTCTAAGATATGAGCCTTAGCAGCATTTTAGTGTGCAAATAGAGCATAATAGTCCTGGTTAAAGTGTGTTTGTGCTTCCTAACTACCTGTATAAGTGCATAGTTCTATAAAGTGTATAGTGCGACAATGTGAAACTTAAACTTGTGCAACACAATAATTTATCCATAATTAAAAATCGATGATGCACACCTCTGAATAATCTTATTTTTTGTTAATCTTATTTTTTGTTACTTTGTTGATTTTGTGGGTTTAAAAATTAATTGATGGATTGGCGGTTGGATATAGATAATTGTACATCTACACACATAAATCATAAATAGCATTATACAAAGGTTCTCGGGTAATATTATCTTGAATTGGCGGATACTGTTAATTTTTGTACCAATGCTACCATATTACAGTGCTAAGAGGAAAGTGTTTAAATGAAATTATGAAGATCCTCATTGTTATTCAGCTCTGTCGGTGTCTTACAGTCTAATTCTAGAAACTTGCGTGACTCTAACTGACGTGACAGTCGTTCTCTGTTTCCACCTCGGCGGAGGGTCGGAATGGCATCAATAACAAAATACTTAGACAGTCAAGATTATTGTCATGTTCCGCTTTAAAGTGACCTGCCACCAGATATGTGGCATCGCTGTTCACTATGGCCCGTAAACGCTGGAGAATTCTCACATGTACCTGCAGCTTAGTGCTTCCAACATATCTCAGGACACAGATACACGTGAGCACATACACTGCATACTCAGTCCAGCAGTTGAAATTACCTCGTATGACTACCTTGATGGAACTAAAGGGTGTCTTATATTATGTGGTATTGACCCTGAATTTGCATGCACTGCTTGATGAGCACTTGTAAAATCCTTTCCTAGGTTTGAGCCACAAGGTACTTTGGCCTATTTCAGGACTGCTTTTGACTAATTGAGTTCTCATGGATTGTGCTTGTGTAAAGATAAAAGATGGTGATGCAGGTAAATCTGGGTGCCATTACAATTCCACTTTACAATTGCCCTTATCTTCCTCTCTTGACTACTGTACGTGGTAATGAGTCTGGATGGATTCTCATCTTCATTAGTTGATATTTTTAACATTGTTATTTCTATATCTAGTTCTATTTCCCTGCTGTATTGTTGTAACAAGGACTCCCTCGTTCTGGTCTTAGCTTTTTTTGTTGCCTCGTTCAAAATCTTATCACTGTATACTCTGTTCCTGAATCGTACCTTGGCTTCGTACATGCATTTGTCTAACTCTGCTGTTGTACTGCAAATTCTCTTAAGCCTAAGGAATTTACCAAAGGGTATCATTTTGACCAAATGCTTTGGGTGGGCGCGTCTAGCATGCAGTGTTGTATTTCCTGACATTGCTTTGTGGTGCAGTGTCATCTCAAGTTTCGTATCCGACACATACACTCTCACATCCAAGAAGTATTTGCTTTGTTCACTGATCTGTGATGTAAATTTCAGGTTCACATCATTTCTATTGATTTCTAGGATGAAGTTAACTGCGCTGTCATGATCTCCCCTCCTGACAATAAAAACATTGTCAATAAATCTAAGCCAGTGCATGACATGTATGGAATACATTGCAATGTGTGTTTTCATTAGAACCTGCTCCTCTCACCAGCCGACATGTAAACAGGCATAGCTGGGGGAGAAGCAGGCTCCCATAGCTACTCCCCATTTTTGTCTAAACAGGTCCTTCCCTGAGAGGAAAAAATGTATTGAACAGCGCCACCTAATTACCTACAACACCATTATGTTATGATTATAGTTGGTCAAGGGTCTGGTGCCAAGGAGGTGTTTAACGGCTGTTAGACCCACTTGATGGTCAATACTCATATATAATGATTCAATGTCTAATGTAATCAGCAGTTGTCCTTTTGTCCATATAATTCAATTTAGTCAAAAAGTCACCAGTTTCTTTAATGTAAGTGGGGAGTTTCTGAACATGCTCTTGGAGATAATAATCAACATAATGTGTTATATTCTCGCTGATGCCGTTTTTTGCTGAGATGATTGGGCTTCCAAGAATGAGTGTTATTTCCTAGTGTATTTTAGGTATAAAATAAATTGTAGGGAGCACTGGGAATTTATTATGCAAAAATATAAATTCTTCTTTAGAAATTAAACCTATATATATATATTCACTGAAAAAAAAACAGGTTTCACTGACGTTATAGTTAGCTGGACATTTCACTTGTACAAAACCAGAGAAATTCAGCCTTTATAGTTAGTTGAGCTAACTATAACTTTCACCCCCGCAATGCACTGCTGATGTCTTCACATATTAAATCATTCATGACATGGTCAGTGACATCAATGATGACATTACTGATGATATCTCAAATTAAATCACTGGTGACATCATCCACACATCCACTCACACATCCATACAACCTCTCATACGTCCACTCATACACCCACACAACCAAACATACCCATTCACAGACCCATACAAGTGCTTACTTAACCACTCACTTATCCATAATCACTCACACACCAGCTAACTCACTCATAGAGCCTGATCATACAACCAGTTACCCACCCATAGAACCACTCACCCACCCATACAACCACTCACACATCCACACATTCACCCATACAGCTACTGACACACCCAGAGGAGCTGAAAGAGGCAAGTGAGGTGAAGAAAGAAGCAACAGAAGTGCAGGCAGAGGGATAGAGAGAGAGGCAGGAGGGGTGCAGATAGCAGCAAGACAGGTGCAGAAAGAAACAAAAGAAGTGCAGAAAGAAGGAACAGAGGTGCAAAAAGAGGCAACAGGGGTGCAGAAAGACATAGGAGGGGTTCACAAAAAGGCAAGAGAGGTACAGAAAGAGGAAAGAAGGGTACAGAAAGAGGCAAGAGGATACATAAAGAAGCAAATGAGGTGCAGAAAGAGGCAACAGAGGTGTAGAAAGAGGCAAGAGAGGTGCAGAAAGTAGAAGGGATTTACAGAAAGAGGCAAGAGAAGTGCAGAAAAAGAAAGAAATGTGCAGAAAGAAGCAACAGAAATGCAGAAAGTGGCAAGAGAGGCGCAGAAGGAAGCAAGAGTGGCTTGCACACCATTAGTATCAACTTAACATCCACATTTAGCAATAAGTAACAGGTGACCATTCTAGGTTTTGCAAAGTGCCTTTCACAATGCTGTAACACTTGTCGCTGCATTTTTAGTAACGTTTGAGCCGTTTGAGCTAGAAACAAGGCTTTTTTTTCAAATCTGCAGATTAGGGAGCAGATGATGGATTATGTGGCTAATGCGGAAAATGTATATTTGTGCGAAAGTCGGTGTAGCCAAACAGTTGCATAATTCTAGTGGCCCTGCTCATACCTCTGACTAGGTCCAGAAGTGCTCATCAGTGATTCCTTCTTTTTTTTGTCTCATTGAGTTCATAGTTTAGCTTCTATGGAAATGAGGAAGACTAAACCTGAGGTTACCACTCCACAACACAAACTACCATACCACATAATTATTCTTCATAACACATAATCCCACTCTATATAATTCCTGTAAAATAAATATCACATACTTTTTATCAACAAAATTTCACTGCACAATTTACCACATAATTCCACTACACACAATGTATATCCAGTCCAATCCGCAAAAACATTATTAAAATATTTTTACATTTACATCGCCAATAGCTCTAACTCTCGCAAATGCGAAACCTATTACATTGTAAACACTTCTTTAACTAGTAGTCGCTTTTGCACAGTGGTAGGGAAAGGGTGCTGGGCCTCCGACCAGCGCTCAGGAATTCCACTGCGTAGGACTTTACAGGAGGTACCAGGAGGGCTTCTTGGCCCCAAACCCCTCAGGAGTAAATTGGACTTCATCCCACATCCTATAGTCTGCCAGGAGGTGTGTTTGCAGAGTGATGAAGAAAGGGGGGCATGGGCTTCGAAGATGTTTTAGCAAACGTACTATGTGGGACTTACTGGAGGTAACAAGAGGGTTAGTTGGCCGACAAGGAAACCCTGGGGGGCCAACTACTCCTCCTATTACCTCCAGTAAGTCCCACACAGCAGGATTGCTAAATTGTCATAGCAGGCCACGCCCCCTTTCCCCACCACTAGCTGAAAGCTGGCCACAGGCCATGCCCCCTTTCTGCACCAATCTGCAAACGCCCCTCTCAGTGCTTTCTAAGTTGGAAAATTAACTCCCCTTAAATACTGAGGGTCCCTGGGTGCCAACTAGCCCACCAGGTATCTATAGTAAGTCCCACACACCTGGAGTGCTGAGTGTGGTCCGAGGCTACGCCCCCTTTTTACACCACTCTCCAAACACTGCTCCTGGCACTCTGCTGCTCGGGGGATGAAGTCCACTTGTGTCCTGAGGCCCTGTTGTATTTGTTTCAGAATAACTCAAAAGAAACTTTTTAAAAATGTAATCTGAAAAGTGAAAACAATATTTTAGCACTTCTGCAAAACACTTGTTCCAAATCTAGACAAACTAATGCACTGTCAAACAAACGTGTGTGAGGGAAACCTGCCAAATTGAAACAATTGCAAGCATATTATTTATTGAAAAGAAAAAAGTAAACAAGCATTTGCAATGCAATAGGTCTCGCATTTGCAAGAGTTTAAGCTATTGGCATTGTAAATGACAATGCCTTTTATCTATGTTTTAAAAACCAACACGTAAATAAAAGGCATTGCCATTTAAAATGCTAATAGCTCACTCTCACAACTGCGAGACCTATTGCATTGAAAATGCTTGTTAATATTACTTCCATTAATTATCAAAATTTCGTTTTTAATGTGATATCACTATGTTTTGTTAAATACATTCTAACCTCAGTGTGACGTGCCTTCTTTAGAAAACAAGCATTGTCAAAGCCAATCGGTCACACTTTGCCCATAATTGTTGGTAGAACCGAACTGGCAGAAGGTCAAGCTGAGAAAACATCTCCATAAGGAGCATGAGGCACTGAAAGTCCTTCCACTAATAATTATTCTTGGAGTCATGCAATCTGAACAAGAGCCTCTATTTAAAATGAATTATTCGTCTCATTCTAAAACATCTCCTGGTAAGAAGTTAATTTTAAAGTTACTTAGCTCCCTCCATCAGAAAAGAGTGACCTATTTGAGCCAGGTCCCAAAGGGGTGAGAGTCTGATAGGTATTGTGTGCAGGAATTAGTCCATTTGGTAATCTAGGACATTTTACCAAATACAGTTGGTTACATTCACTGAATGAACCAGATGACAAAATGGCTTGATCATACTGAATCAAAGATACAATTCCTATTCCTGAACTCCCCCTCACAGTATTGCCTTAGGTGGACATGTGATAACTATTCCCTTATGTATTAAACAATATCTGTTTCCTGGACTACAGTCAGAGGCCTGCCATTCCTCATCTTTTTGCACTAGGATAATGCTCTCACCTCATCCAGCCACCACCACCAATCCCCAAGGTACTGCTTTAGACACTGAGGCTACTGTCCTTGGAGGCTACTCTAAAACCCCTAGGAGGCCACAATGCTGACAAATTTGGAGCTCACGTTCCCTAGCTCCATGGGCGAGTAACTCAGCCAGCTAAGCTAGTCCATGAATTTGTCTTTGCATTCTGGGACTCGTAGTCCTGATTCCGGAATGGCTGAGCAATTTACGCATGGAGATGGGAGCACTGAGAGCTCAGCTACTGGTGAACTAGGACTAATTAAAAAGTTTATGATGAAGTGTCACTGAAGTTGTCTCAGGAGTCTGGAAATGGCACACATTACCGCACTGAAGACATGCCAATGTAATACACAAGCAGATTGAAAACTAATCAGCCCCGGGCCGTGGTGCATTCAAACAAGAAAGGGGCACAGGGCAGCTCTAAGAAACCCTAATCAGGCATTTAATCTGTAAATAAAACGCACACAAATCCGCTCGAGAGGCAAAATCAGTTCTGGCGTCTGCTGCTTCTGCCTGCTCGCGAAGGGGAGGGTACAGCGCTCCCGGAGAGGAGGAGTTCCTTTTCCGAAGACAGCCGAGGAGCCGGGGATACAGACATTCCATGGGAGGCGAAATATTGCACAACACCGGCACCTGCAGGAAGCACTGCCCATCCGCCCGGCTGCTTTGCGCTGCTCCGCTTCCCGCGGGCTAGGAGGCACTGACTGTTGTAGAATCCACGCCTGGACCTCAGTGACGGGAATTTAGGAATCGCAAAGCGGACTTGTTGACCCGTCCTCTATCCCGGAGAGGCGCTGCGCCCGGAATTGAGTACCTGAAGTTGCCCCCGCTTCCATTTTGGTGCATCTTTCAGAATTGTGTGAGTACCGTATGTTGGAGTCGTGCCTCTGCTGCATTCTGCCTGACTGACTGCTGTGCGCTAGAGGAGGGCGCAGGCGGACGCATGGCTATTACTATTCACGCTGCAGTGCTCGCTTTAGTCGGTTTTCTGAATGAAAGAGTGGAGAGCGACCTCTCGTAGGAGTAATAATCCTCATGCTAGCGCTATTAACACATCTGGAATTTCTGTCATTTTTATTAATATGACATGCTCGCAGGGTAAATGGGTGCACGGTACAGATGCAAGCAGATGTGAATGGGGTGCACAGAATTGTCACCAGGAGTGCGTGACATACGTCACTTGATGACTGCACTGGAGAGTGAATAATTATTCATTTTGCATGAGATTGCAACGTCCGCGTGCAGCTGGCTGGCTGCTGTCCTGGGATTACGTGCGCTGCAGTCTTCCCTAGGCTGGAAGCTGTTCAGGTGTATTGCACGGCAGGAGAAAGACGCCGCACTTTCTTTTCAGATCTATAACTTGGATTGGCTAGTCTTCCCTCAAACACTTCGATGAAAGGAATACGACCACAGAGAATGATTGGGACCCCGCGAATACCCCGTAGAGAGATACTCACGGGCGGCATCTATGTCTGAACCCCTTCACGTGTGTCCGAAAGGTCATCGCTCCACCAGCCTGCGCTCTGCTGCCTTGATTCTATCTTGCATTGCACGCACAGCCAGACATTCATTCGTCCGTTTGGGGCGTTTTCTGTCTGAATGAATGAACACGTCTTGCTTGATGTTAGACCAGTGTGTATGAAACACGTCATTTGTGCGAGTAAGGGATATTACTACTTCCTCGTTTGGAGTATAAATGCAGTGCGGCGCGTCAGTGGCCGTCAGCACTGGGTCAGTGGCCAGACAGGTACGGATCTTCTGGCTTCACGCCCTGCTCTGCAGAATTCAGTATGCTATATAGTCCACCCTACATACTAGGGCTGGCTCTGTGTGTTTTCAATTGAGGACATCATACATGTCAACCTCTTGCTTGCCTAGAAAATGCAAGTGAAGTCCGATTTTTTTTTAGACCCTTTTAAGGTCAATGGGGCATGAACACTTTTTTGGAGAGTGATATAGTTTTGAAAAGCAGGTGACTCCGTTAAAGTCTTTATAGGCATTGTGTGTGCCTTGTAAGAATAAAAGTAAAAAGCAAAATTCCAGGGAGATGACAGATATAGGACATTAGGACAATTCCTTTGTTTTGAAATTCACCTGCCTTTTCAGGTAATCTCTTTCCTGAACATGATTTCACATTTTTTTATACGTGGTTAGTTTTTCTTAAGTATCATAGTAATTATTCGTGTGATCTGCCATAATGAAACCGATAATATTTAAATATATTTCGTGAATTATACTTTCCTACAAGCGTGTGTACATTACCCTACAGTGTGAGTGTAGTTTTAGGGTTGTTCCTCTGCATATAGTGAATATAAATAAATTAGACTAAATCTGTGCCAGAGTGTGCCTGTTACCCCAGATAGGGTTACATGCCTGACCACTACAGTTAAGTGATGTTCTGAGAGAGTGAAAAGGCTTAAGGGGGTTTGAAAGTCACGCCTTCACTCTAAATATTGATATCAAAAGACTACTAGGAAATCATGTTGCTCTGGCTAAAAAATACCCTAATAAAAAAGACATACCAGAAAGGTCTAATAGCTTGACAGCCCTACGTGTCTTTTCGTTCTACCCAAAAACGTAATTCTTATCCTAATGTCCTCAAAGTGATCATATTTTAATGATATTCGAGAAAAGCTATGGTGTAGTTTTGAACAGAATGTGTCTGGGAACACGTTCTCAGTGTAATCTGGCTATGTTGCTAGATATGTCTTCACATTTTCTCTTGTAAGTGATTAAACTGAGTTTTATATTCTGAAGAAATCTATGGGTAAGCAGAAAGAATTTTAGGAACGTCCATGTGGACCTCTGACGCCCAAGTGAGTTACAACTAACCATCGAGTGCTGATAGGATGATGAAAGTATCAATACAAAATCTATTTTAATTCATAATAGAAAGACGCTTTGCACATTGTTCGTGGAATGAGATTTGCCAAATCAAATGTACAGTGTGTATATATATATATATATATATATATATATATATATATATATCACAGTTTATTTGGAAGATATTGTGTTGTTTTAAACCGCCAAATTATAAACAGTATCAGAAGTATATAACGATAAAAAATAAATCAAGAAAGACAGTTTAACTACCATGAACAAATTACTGAAAAACATGCATACATGTCAAAAAGCGTAAGGATACGTCTTATATGAGCTGGTAGCAAATCCAAAATATTGTGTGTAAGTATCAATTGTGTGAGATCTAGATGGAAGCGTGGATTGTTTATGTGCATAACAATATTGTGTAGCGTCTTATCTGTTTTTATATTTGAATCTTTTCAAGGGGTCGTCATGGTAGACTCCTTTCTATTCTAAACATACATTTGTGGAGAGTACAAGGCCAATAGGCTGCTGGGAATGTGTAATAGGAGCATGCCAAATTAATGGCTCAAAAGCTTAGCAAGAGGTCATATTTTAATTAATGAATACAATCGTTTTGCTGACATGTCAAAATTGCAATTAAACTGGCTAATAACCACTTTAAGGAATGTCGTACTTTTCATAAAGCACTCAGTGTAATTCGAAAGCGGATTGTTCGATGGATATGCTTGTTCTGATGTTATTTTGTCTTCGGTTAAGCTTCCTGGTTAGGTTTGTAGCCAGCACTGTGTGCTGAAATGCACGTGTACATACTGGCATGACTTTACCAATAGGCCCAGGCTTTGATTAAGGAGTCTTAAAATGCATAATAATAATCAATTTTTGTAAAGCGTGAACGTAGCACCCCTTAAGGTTTTAAGGCGCTGGGGGTCATCGGGGAGATTAAGTGAGCTATCACCCAGAGTCTCATGGCGCTGAGCTGGCGCCGGGGAATCGAACCATAAGCCCTGGATTCCGGAGTCAGCCACTCTGGCTGCTGTGCCACGCCGCTCGCTGTATGTATTGTCCACCTTGTTAGTGCAGTGGACATCAGGCCTTAATGCCTTGTAGTTTTGTGTGGGACAAGATTGCACCCTCGCCCACCGTGGAGGTCATGTCCAGGCCGTCTAGAAGGGAAGGTGGTCTAGTGCTTTTAGCTGGGTCTAAATACACTCCAATTGAGGGTTACAGCAGCATATTCCTGTTGGATTACTCTTTGCCCTAGTGTGCATTACAAGGCGGGGGATAGGAGTACGAGTGCCTTTTGAGTGGCAGTAGGCAGATGCTACTTTACACTGGTTGAGGTCTGAGATTATGCTCATGTTTGTAGCAGGAACATTCTTTTGACTCTCTAGAATCCAGCCTCAATCTTCCCCTCAGGATGCAAATGATGTGCAGGGGTCGTTTATTGTTTCTAGATGTTGCCCCTTGGAAAGTTCAAAAATGATCTTTTAAATACATGGAGAAAATAGAATAGTATAAAGTAAGAATTAAAATGGATAAAAGAAAAATAGAGAACAAACGTGAACCAACTTTTGAAAAAGCCATTGGATCTGTTATGTTTGTAGTCATACACTATAGTTAATGACATTACATTGACATTTTTTCAACAGTTTCTAACTTTTGCATGAGAAGTTAGACTGCTATTACTGTGATATTTGTTTCCTAATTAAGGGTACTACGTTAGATATTTGTAACAGGCCTGTCTGTTGACTGTTGCAGGTAGTACTTTTATTTAAGGGTCTATCCTATGAGGCGTTGGTCGCTGTTCTTTCCTTTCAAGGGCCTGCGAAGCGAATAGCCATTTCTCACAATTTCTTTTAAATACATTGAATGGTTCAGTGTCATCCCATTTGTCTGTCTATAAATGCATGAATGTGATTTCTTATTATGTAGATGTTATTTGAGAGGCTTGCTCAGTTATTCGAAGTTTCCAAGGCTCTGTTAATTGAATTGCAGCTTTTTGCATCTTTCTTTAAGTGCCTTGCAATATAGACTAATTTATTAAGATTGTTTTTAAAGGGACGCTCCAGTATAGCTTTTCTATAGAGGGCCTATTGAGGTAAACGTTGGTCTCCTGTTTGTTCTTAGAGAGAAGTTGGACTGCAACTGTCCATGATGAATATAAAGATCCAAGGAGGCAGATATATGAATTAAATGGATAATTTAATTCTTAGTACAGTTGAAGCACAGCACATCAGTCAAGGATACAGACTTCTATAAAGATACAGTTGGCATGGAATCTGGAACCCAGGATGTACGATGCAAGCACGCATCATACATTCCAGGCACCAGAACCACACAGGGAAATGCAAGGGGAGGAAATATAGCATAGAAATACAAACAGGATATAGCATAGTAATACAACAGGATACAACACATCATACCCCTTAAAAAAAAAAGAAACAGAGTAAAACATTACAATGATTAAAAGGAACTAATCTAAATATCAGCAGGGAATATTCTTTTGCTTAAAAGGAACTAATCTAAATATCTGCAGGGAATATTCTTTTGCCTATTGCAAGCTTTAACTCTAGAAGCAACAGAAGAGTCATTGTGAACAACTTTAGGAGTAGGCATTGCGAAATCAACATCAGGTCTTCTAAAGCTAACACCAAGATCAGAAGAGGAAGAGGAAGAACTATGAAAATTTTTATGAACATTTTCAACATTGACATGCTTAGCAACCCTACGGACATTCCAGACTCTCCCATCCTGCGTGACTACACTATTTTTAAAAACCTTGACGATTTTGATGGGAGGAAAAAACTTAGAAAAACCCTTAACAAGAAAACCAGGTTTTTTAATACGTACCCATTCCCCCACAACAAAATCATTATCCCTGGTCTTCATCTTAGAATCAAACAAGGTTTTCATGTGCAGTTGTTTGTCTTCAACTCGTTTGGCTACACCAGCAAGGTCCACAACAGGATCATTTATGTCAAGTTTCTTAATCCACCAGGGACAAATATCAGAAGGAGGTTCTCTTCCCTTAAGGAGTTTGAAGGGACTAATGCCAGTAACAGAGTGGGGTGTGATGCGATACGCCCATAACCTCTTCCTCACAACATATAACCATCCATCATCAGAAACTTGCACACCATTTAAACAATCCTTCAGGACACGATTAAATCGTTCGACCTGACCGTTTTCCCTGGGTTCATACAAGGAGGTAGTGTAATGCTTAATACCACAACTACTAAGGAATTTCTCAAAGTCAGCCGAAATAAGCTGAGCACCATTGTCAGTGACACAAGTCTCAGGATACCCTTCCCTGGCAAACACTTCTTTAAGGAAAAGGATAACAGAGTGAGAAGACACCGTGCTAACAAACTTTACCTCGGGCCACTTGGAGTGGTAGTCCACAAGTACCAAGGCATAACGAGCATTGTATGGCAACTGCTTAAAAGGGCCAGAAATATCAAAACCTACTTTCTGCCAGGGAAAATTGGGCCAAGGTACAGGCTTAAGAGGAGCTGAGGTCAAATGAAGCATCTTATCGCTGTTAACACAGTGAGGACAATCCCTTACAAGCCTATCCACCATTTTATCGACCCCCGGCCACCAAAAACTTTCCCTAATAAGGCGTTTCATTGACGACATGCCAATGTGACTCTGATGGGCGAGGAGTAAAATTCTCCTTTGCAAAGATTGGGGCGGGATTAATTTGCCAGCTTTAAAAAGTAGACCAGAAAACTCTTCAACTTCAGATGAAACCTGACAAAAAGGGGCTACCTCTGGTGAAATACCCTTAGAGGATGGCCAACCATTCCTTACAAAATCAAAAAGTTGTTGACAAACAACATCCTTACCAAGTTCAGTAAACCACTCTTCTTCAGATAAGGAAATAAATTCCTTGGAGACGCAATCCCCAACAGAAGCGACAACATCAATTTCGTTATCCACCTTGGGAGAATCCTCACAAGGAAACCTAGAAAGAAAATCCGCAGTAACATTGCATTTACCAGGAACATATACAATCTCAAAATCATACTCCTGGAGACGTGATGACAAACGAGCTATACGTGCTGTGGAATTCCATCCACCACCAGGAGACAAAATCCCAACCAAAGGTTTATGATCCGTCCGTAGTACGAATCGATTACCCCACACATAATTCCTGAAATGCTCGACAGCCCATATACAGGCAAGAAGCTCCTTTTCAATGACAGAATACCTTCTCTCTGTAGGAGACAAAGTCCTTGAGGAAAAGGCAACACACCACTCATCCTTACCGGACGATTGACTTAACACACTACCAATGCCATAAAGGCTAGCATCGACTGTGATAATGCATTTTTTGTTAACACAGAATGACTTTAAAGTCGGAGCGTTAACAATTTCCTCCTTGATTTGCTTAAAGGCCTGTTCTTGTTTTTCAGTCCAAACAAATTGGACTGAGTTTCTTGTAAGTTCCCTAAGAGGCTCCATTTTACTGGCAAAATTTTGGATGAACTTGCTATAGTATTCACAAAGCCCTGCAAACGAAAGTAGTTTTTCCCTATTGTCTGGGGAAGGAGCTTTAACAATAGCATCAACAAGGTTTTTCTTTGGCACAACCCCGTCACCTGAAAGAGAATGACCTAAGTAATCCACAGCTTTGCAAAAAAACTTGCACTTACTAGCTTTGATAGTTAGACCAAATGTTTCCAACCTGGAACAAACCTCCTTAAGATGAACATAATGTTCTGAGGTGTTCTTTGAAAAAATAAGAATGTCATCCTGAAAGCATTTGACATAGACACATAGATCTTTAAATATGTGGTACATTGCCCTTTGGAAAACTGAAGCAGCCGACGCTAGGCCAAAAGGCATCCTTTTAAATTGAAACAACCCATGAGGAGTGATGAAAGCTGTGAATTGCTTGGAATCCTCTGTGAGCTCAATCTGGTGATATGCGGATCTAAGATCCAAGGTTGAAAACACACAGGCTCCATCCAACATGCACAGCATTTCATTTATGTTAGGTAATGGGTGACAGTCTATAACCAAACATTTGTTTAGAGCTCTCAGGTCCACACATAACCTGATAGTTTTGTCAGGTTTAATCGCCAAAACAATAGGCGAAACCCATTCGGAGGATTCTACCTCCTCAATAACACCATCTTTGACCATAGTATCCAGCATAACTCTGAGTTCTTCTCTGACACTAATGGGAACACCTCTTAACTTTTGTTTCAGAGGGACAGTATTGGGTTTGACTTTGATTTTGTGTGTAAAACCATTCAACTTCCCTATTTTTTCCGAAAATACATTTGGGAAGGAATCAGAAATTTCCTTAGACATAGAAGCTATGTCATACTCTCCATCAGATATAGCTAGTACACACACAGGATCCTTCAACCTAGGATTCAAAGAGATTCCCAACTTTGCCTGATCCCTCCACCCCAAAACATTTACACCTTTAGAAGCTACATACATTTTGATGACTGCAGAATTATTTTTTACAACAATAAGAACTTCTTTAAAACCTATAAACTTGATCTCCGAAGTATCAAAGTTATATGCAACAATGTCAGGCTTGCACAAGGAATCGATATGAACAAGGTTACCAAACGACTCTAGACAATAATCACGAGTAATTATAGTCCATGGAGAACATGAGTCCACCATGAGTTCAAGAGTCTTACCCAAAATGTTCACAAGGCTTTTGGGAGATGGTAAGCTATCTGCAAGTGTAATATCAAATGGGTTATGTATGGAGACAACAATGCCTGACTCTTTAATAGAAGAAACGTTATTCTCCATTTCAGCTACATACGATACATTTCCATTTGGACGTCTAGGAGCATTAAAAGAGGACTTTTTGTAATCATTGAATGACTTAACGGAAGTTTTACAATATTTGGAAAAGTGACCTGTACGACTACACTTATTACACTGTCTATTTAAAGCAGGGCATTGTGGAAAAGAAGCCATATGATCTGGACTCCCACATCTAAAGCAATAAAATTGTTTACCTTTAGTCTCATATTTATTTGAGCTTTGCGATTTCGTATCTCGTACATTTACCGTGCTAACTTCACCAGAAGAAGTGGAAGGAGTAGTGTGAACAGAAACTTTATCTAAGGATTTAATCCATTTGTCGGATTGCTCTAAAGCCTTAGCTGTACTTATTGCAGTTTCTAAACTTGGATCACCTAAAATCCATAATTGTTCCTGTACCTTCTTGCTCTTTACATGTACAACGATTTGATCCCTGATCATTTCGTCAGTTATCAAACCGAAATTACAATGCAAAGAAAGTGCACGTAAAGCAGTTAAAAATTCATCGAAACATTCATTTTCATCTTGTACCCTGGTATAAAATTTAAACCTATTTAAGGCTACACTAGTCACCGGTTTAAATCTTCCTTCTATCCTCTGTACTGCCTCATCATATACACTAGTATCACCCCCAGACCTCACAGGAGGTAAAGTTCTAAATACAAGTTGACCTTCAGATCCAAGGCAGTGTAGAAATATATTTTTCTTTCTTTCTGCTGACATTCTTTCGCCATCCATATCTTTGAGGTAAGTAAAGAACTCTTCTTTCCATCTGGTCCATGGAATGGGCGGGTCTCCTTTGGTTTGTAGGAATTTAGAAGGAGGGTCAAATTGCATTTCAGGTATATAAATATTATATTCAAAAGAAACAGTTCTACGCAATAGTCAAGTGAAAGTTAAGCGTCTTAAAAAAAAACTAAATTTGAAGAAAAACAAAGAACAGAGAATGTGTATAGTCTTTTCCACCTTCCGGCATATAGAAATATAGTAGTTTACCAGGAATAGTCTTTTTTTTTACCCTCCGGCGTGTGTTACGAACTCCTAGTCTTTTCCACCTTCCGGCGTATAGAAATATAGTAGTTTACCAGGAATAGTCTTTTTTTTTTTACCCTCCGGCGTGTGTTACGAACTCCTCGGCGTCTTCGGTAAGTCCGTGTGTTTGGTTGTTATGGATACGCAAAATGGCGGTCACACGCACAACGCGATGACAGAGTGCGTCTTAAGCCATCATTGCGTATTGACGTGTAGACAAAACATACGTCAGTAGACGCCTCGGGCTGACACAGTCTCGCGCGTTGTACGCAGAATTTATACAGAAATCCGGAAACAGCCCAAAATTCAATAACTTAAGAAAGCAGCATTACCCATCCGTCGGAGTAGGAGTACTCGAACAGTCTAAATGCGCGCCACAAACCAAGGTAGGAGCGATGACTTCTCCGTGGTACTTCTCTTTTATATTTCCGTTGGTGAAATACGGAAAGTTGTAAAAATTGGTAACAGTTGAAACGTTGGTCGTAAATCTTCTTAAATACGACGTTATTGATCCGAGCGATATCCTCATTGAAGGAGAAGTGAATAAAGTCGATATATTAAGTTTCCTTTTTTTTTTATAACGCCAGGTTCGAAATAAAAATCTTCGAATTTCTGCTCCTGTGCTTCAGGGATAGTGGCAGAAATTGTAAGATGTACCTCGTCGCCAATATAAAGATCCAAGGAGGCAGATATATGAATTAAATGGATAATTTAATTCTTAGTACAGTTGAAGCACAGCACATCAGTCAAGGATACAGACTTCTATAAAGATACAGTTGGCATGGAATCTGGAACCCAGGATGTACGATGCAAGCACGCATCATACATTCCAGGCACCAGAACCACACAGGGAAATGCAAGGGGAGGAAATATAGCATAGAAATACAAACAGGATATAGCATAGTAATACAACAGGATACAACAATGAACTTGTCACTTCCATCCTCTTTTGAGCATTTTGTGGGAATTTTGAATGCAAAATAGAACATTTGTGATTTTCCCCCAAACTTTCATTAGACGGATTGTGCAAGAGATGATGTGGGGACAGGTAATGCACACATCCAAACAATGACTCTGTCGATGATGGATATAAATGTACTGAACCACCCTTCAGAATTGGACTGCAGCAATAATCCCTACTTCACTTAAATTACAATGGTGATTAGTATCTTTAATAAAAAAATCAAATCGTTTTTCAAATATCCATTCTGCTTCACCAGCCATGCCATTTCAGAGTTGTATACTCTTTGACCAGACATAAAAGCCTTGTTGCATTGCAAACATTGTGTTTCTACAAAAGTTGTCCATGAGTCACCTTGCTTTCAGGCACTGTATTAATCTTCTTTGCCCTTGCCACAGAAAAGGTCGTATAAGAGAAAGATCAACACAGACTCTTGGTGTGGTATGTTGGAACATTAAATTGAATAGAAACACTGGTTTCCCTTTGTGGGTGAAACCTCCTGTACTTCTTGTTTTCTAAAATGTAGCTGTTGGACTTGGCCCTTTTTGCAGGTTCACCCCAAAACTTTTTGCTTTTAATTGTGACCTGATACTAGTTCTTTTTGGCTTTTACGCACTTTAACCCTGTGTCCCAGTGTAAAGTGCGTGCGCAGTCTGAGTGTGTGTGGTGAGATTGGCCTGCCCTCCCATAGGAATGCATGGGGAATGTATGTGTCCATGGTAGTTCCTGATGTGTGGGGAGTGCAGGGGCGAGTTTGGTATGTGCGAACTCATGAGATTAAATGCTGCGCGATGGTGTGCGCAGATTTAATGTGTCTAGTGTGGAAGTGCCACTTCTAGAAGTTGGCATGTCTGTGTAGTAAATGTGAATTGGTTGTCTGGTTTGTGATTGTCTGGAGCTGGCTGGTGTGCCTGGCTCCAGGAGTCAGGATGGGTCTGCCCCGGTGGTGAATGGAGAGATTTGCATGTTGATGGCAGGGAGGAGTGCACCTGGGACCTGAATAGGGCTGGGCCTTCGCTACACAATGCTGGCTCCGCCCTCTGTGGTGCGACTGATGTCCCTCGCCTGTCCTCTGAATGGGGAGAGGGGCTGAGCACAACAAAGTGCTTCAAAACCAGTTGCGTCTGTTATTTCCTTAACCCTGTGCTACCAGACAAAGGAAATATGTGTATAAAAAGGGGCTGTGACCCCATGAAAGTTGTTCTCTTTGGACCCTATCTTGAGGGGGGCCTGCTGCTAGGCGCCAGGAGGTACCGCCACTGGGGACTGCCTCCCTGCCTGGAGGGCCCTGTGAGCTGGACTCTGGGCCCAGCCTTTGCCCCCCTGCCTTCCTTCCTTGAACTTTGCCCTGGTCTTTGGAGTATTTGAAGCGCATGGGAAGCGCTTTGTTTTTCTTCCAGGGGAGCGCTTTTCTTCCAACTGTAGAACGGAGCTGCAGGCATTTTTGGTGGGGATTCCCCCGCATTAGTGCCTCATTGCGGGTGCCTACCCCGCTTATCTTTATAATTAAGTGCGCAGGTGCCCACCCTGCGTCTTCGTTGCGTTTTGTAATCTAAACAGGTGCCCACCCTGCATTTTGCCCGCATTTTTATTGTAATCCAAGCAGGTGCCCACCACGCATTGCTGCCTGGAGATCACCGCCGCAGCCCGGGACTGCCACGGCAAACAGGGAGTCAGGCGGGACTGCCTGCTTGAGGGCGGGGCCACCAGCAGAGACAGGAAGTGGACGGAAGCCTGCCCCGCGCTCCTGTGAAGAGAAGGGAGCAAGCGTGTGAACCACCGGGGCTCCCGTGCTAAGGGATAGCCCCGCCTGCTGCTGGGCATGGACCGCTGTCGCAAGGAGGAAGAGCGCGGGGCAGGACACAGTTGTCCGCCTCACTTCGGGGCTCCCATGTGAGTGAGGGGAGCCCCGCCTAGCCAAAGCCGTCCCACACCTTGCTGGTCTCCTGTGTGGAGATGGAGACCAGAGAAGCTGTCCCCGGCATCGTGAGGAAGAGGACGTAAGGCCGGTAAAGGAAGCCAGCCTCAGTACAACCCAAGAGGCCCGGGTGAAGTAAAGAAGCGGCAGCGGCCGCCGAAGGCTGCTCGGGGCTCCCGAGAGGGACAGGGATGCCCCGCACTTCAAGAGGAGTGTAGCCGGTCCAAGGGAATGAAGAGAGCACCGCCAGAGTCCCCTGGGAGTAGAGAGAGCCGGCGCGGGCACCAGGAAGCTCCGGTGCGTGGGTTCAGAAGGGGAGCACTTTGTGCGAGCCCCGGGCGTGGGGCCCGCACGCACATGGTTGGTGCCTGCTCGGGGCACATTGTCGGTGCCGGTGGCCTATAGGTTTTTAGAGCTTGTCGGGCTCCAATCTTGGGGGCACATTGTTCGTCAAAGTCACAAGGAGGATTTGGGGCATATTTGATTTAGAGCCCACGTGGCTCCCACGAGTGCTTAGGGGCATTTTGCTGATTGAAGAGCCCAGGGAGAGTGCTCAGGAGGCACGCTGTTGCCCAGATTCCTTTCCACAGCTGCCCAGCACTTAGTGGGCAGCTGCAACATTTAGGTGGTGCCCTGTGCATTGCTGCATTTGCAGCGGGTAGCCCTGACTCTGCTGGACAAAGGGCGTTTGAGCCCCTAAGAGGCCAGTTGGCCCTGGGGACAGTTTTTCATGTGTGGTGCCCTTGCTTGGGGTACACTGTTGATGCCTAATATGATTTAGGGGTAATGTGCAATGCCTTTATGCCTGTGAAACCTCTTACTGTGTTTTTATGCTTAGGAGGTTGTTTTGCCTGGTCTAGTTTATGCTAGCCAGTTTGTCTATGCGTGATCTATGCCTAAGGAGATTAGTATTGCGTAGTGTGTACCTACCTTTTACCAGTGGTTACTGGTTGTGTCCTACAATTGTGATTTTATGCTAAAATTATTCTATGTTCTAGAAGAGCTATTTCTACTAAGTGCTGATTCTGATAGTGGCCCACGTGGCCCTGTCATGTGTATATAATCCCCTGTAAATACTGCCCAGTGCCAGTTGGCACAGAGTATCTGTGTGATTATGATCTAATGTGTTTATGGTAATACAAAGGCTATTTTTATATATAACCTTGTGTGGAGTTCCTTTTTGTGGTGTGCCTAGTATGTTGCTGCGGTGTGTGTGTGTTGCGCAAACGCTTTACACATTGCCTCCGGGATAAGCCTGACTGCTCGTGCCAAGCTACCATGGGGGTGAGCAGGGGTTATTTTTGGTGTGTAACTCCCTTGCCCTGACTAGAGGGGTGGTTTCTGCATGGCGTTGGCGCAAGCCTTAGCCAACCAAAAAGCCCATTTCTAACAGTAGCCATGTAAGAACCACAATTCCAGCTGGATAAGTTAACAATGAGCACAAAATATGTGCTTGAAAAACATATAGACGTTCCCATATTATACAAAGACCATTTAACTTTTCAGAGTGCCAGACATGTGTGTGATGTAGTAGTATCAAAGAAACCAGTATCACACAGTGTGATTACCATTCTTCAGTGATGGGAACATGTAACTAATTATCTCAGAAAGCTACCACTACCTTTTATAAGACACAGGATCCAAGACCGCAAGTCGTGAAAGCTAATGCAAACAAAGAAGAATGCTGATTGTTAATTTGCCTGCAAAAGCTAATTTTGTTGTGTAGCAAAGTGTAAGCTGAATACCATTGTAAGGATGTCTGTTTTTAAGGAATGGATCCAAATTCTCAAATTTAAGGATTCACAAAGGTGGGCCCACAAAACTAAGATGCTATGGTATCCCTCCATGCCCCCCACTTCACCTTTGTTCAATCTAGCTGATTGTGGCACCCACTTTGAGTACCAGCCAATTTATTCCACCCCTAGGATAGATCGATCAGCAAGGGGTTGTGTTACCAGAGCCGACCACATAGATCATTTCTCTACTGTCTTTTGCCACTCCTCTTATAAGATCTTACTCATATTAGATATTTAGTTATCTGGGAAGCATTGATGTACAAAGGAGTCCATAAAAGCCATGGATTTCCCATCCCATATCAGAAAGTATGTAACCAGATGATACATACTGGTCACTGCAGGTTTTTCAGGATCCATGCAGAAGTTATATTGATAGTTGATTTTCCCATGTAGAAGGGACAAAGAAATACTCAGAGTGATCAGAGTGACCAAATGGAAGTGGAGTGTCCATACAGTGGCATTAACTGAAAGTGATTACTGGGCAGAACAACCACTTCCCCACAGCAATGTGGTCTCTTTATACACACTTTAGCACGAACACTTAAAGGTCAGCTCACAAAGGTGATTCTTGTGTTGCATGGTGGACAGAGACTATCTGAAATGGCCATTGACACAAATTTACTGATGGTCACTGGATCACTGCTTACGCATCTTCATAGAAAATCTAGGCCAATATTTCACTTCCTCATCTTATCTTCTTATTCTGCCATCCCTCAAGGAAGGTTATCTATCAGGCATTCAATAGAAAACACACCTGATGAAACCTGGTATGACACATTATTTTCAACATATTCTTCTTGATGACATCAATCTAGTGAAAGTCCTTCTTGAAGAAACATACATTGTTTATGGACTTTTTTTTGTTATTGCTTTTAAGCAGGGGTTCCTCCCCCCCCTTAATCCCGTCACCTCTCTACTTTTTTTTCTTTTAAAGGAGGTGTTCCTTCTTAATTCCTCCTTAATCCCCACCCCATAGTTCGGCAACCATTATCCCTTTTACCTCTCCCATATATCATAGCTCCTTGTGCTACACCACTTCTTTCCCACACTTGAGGGTTTCTTTTGCCATGCCCCACAAATAACCCCTGCCACTTCAACACTACCCCACCCACAAGTCTAACCATTTTTCCACTCTTAGCTTAGTTTTACTCTCATCTTTTTTTTTTCACCCCACATGTTGTCGTTGTCTACGTCCTACTGAGTCACAGTAGACATAAAAGGAAGACTACCACAATCCTCTAAAAAAATTATATCTACTGTGTCCATTATTTTTGTGTAAAAAGAATTTTGTAATTTTCTTCAAAATGAAATTTAGCCTGAATTTGTCATGCTGACTTTCTTTATTTAAAAAAACGTGTCATATTGACAGATACACTTTCTCACAGTTAGCCTGGGGTAAGGCTGGTCTAGGCTAAAGTCAGAATAATATTTCAGTGGCACAACTAAAGATTGTCCCCGTCATTGAGACTACCTTCTCAGAGAAAATATGAAGAGTAAACACATTAATAAACAATGAAAGCCTGGAGGGATGCTGTTGAGTCAGCGATTGTGGGATATTACGTTCTCAGACAAAACCATAAATCCCTGATTTAAGGTAGTTAATACAGATTTTGTTACTGTACCATTCGCGTATTTTGTGCTATACTTTTTGGTTTAACTGCATGAAATATACAATGTAAACAGTCCTTCAGCCTCCTCTTTCATGCTGTCACATATTTTTTGGGTGGCCTTTTGCCGGCTGCTACTGGCGTTGGTACCAGTTTGCCTCAGCTTTTCAACACAGCTAGTGTTATTTACTGCAGGAAGATTGTATATTGAGTTAGTGTCTCTCAAATAGGTATTTACAACTGCACTTCCCCCTTTTCCTGCCAATTCAACTTGTGTATGTTTGCGAAGTGTAATGGCTGAAACATATGTTGATGGATTGCCCAGACTGTTTTAAAGTATTAGATGGGTGTGGTAGATGTTCCTGGCCTGATCTCGCTCGGTGGCCACAAAAGACTGTTGTTGCTTTTAGTACATTTAAGACTGTGACCCATAAAATGATACTTCGGTAAAACCATTATTATATTGCAACTTTTATAATGGCTAGTTCAGGGTGTTCCTTAATCAGACATAAGTGTCCCACTAAAAGGCAAGGAAGGGGAGGAGGGCCAAGTAACTTTTTTGAGATCGGGGACTCTTGCCTGTTCCCCCCCTCATCTCGCTAATGCACTTGCACTTTAATTGAGTGATTGGTTACTTGAGGGACAGCATACTCAGTGCAGTCAAGTTCAAGCTTTTCTTCTTTCCAGTTCACCAAAGTTCCCACAGTTATAAGGCTAGTGCATATGCTCAATGACAGGTCACAATGCGGGCCACAAGAGTCTCCCTACAACTACACATTCATTTTCATTGGGTGAAAGGACTATGGACGTCAATTCACCGAAATGCCAGGGGTAGCGGAAGTGACATCACTCATCCTTTGACCTCCACATTCACACACGTACTTACACATACACATAAAATTCACACATTCACACATACTCGCTCTCACACATAAACAATCTCTCACCAGCAAGCACACACAACATACATTTAAAAGCATTTATTACTTACTTCAGCTAGATGTCAGTCAAGCTTGCTGGTGTTTAGGTAATAGAGCAATGTTTGTGCTGGTTGGCTGAAGAAAAGGATGTGATGTTGGGGAATACATTAGAGATTAACAATGTTGGGGTCATTGTGATTAAGAAGAGTTGCATCTCACTGTCTAAATGAATTCCCAGAACAGATGTAGATAGGATCGGGTGATGTGGATAAGAGTAAATATATCAGTTTGTCTGATTTGAGCACCATGCAGCACATGCTCCCCCTCCCCCACTCTCCAGTGCAGACGTCAGTGATGCAGGCTTTGAATATGGCGGGTGATGGAATAGAATAAACAGAGATTGTGGGTGCTGCCAACAAAGAGGTGGTATGAGAAGCCAAATGAAGAACTTGTGCATAAAGGATAACTACTGTAACAACAGTAGAATGTCAGTCAATCAACCTCGAATTGCCTTAACGTAAAAACCTGCAGCACGTGGACCTTTTTTCTAGTGCTGCTAAATTCATTTTGAATTTGATTAAAATTGATTCTTATTATTATTTTATGTCACAACATATCCTTTCATATTTGTGATTCAAAATCGTAATTTTTTTTTCAACATATCCTTGTATATATGTAATTCAAAACCATGCCAGTCATTTACCACCACCTTTGTGTTGTCATATATGCAACAGTGAAATAACAATAATACATTGGTGATCGTAAGTGAGTTGTTGCCATTAAATTCTGCTCGTTCAAAAATATTTACATGGTATATTTAATTTACTCCCTTTTAAGAGCATCAAGACTACACCAGTCAGTGCAAACACTTGTATTTATAAAGGTATCATGTACATATTGCAACATTCCAACTCTTTAATCCGCGCACGCGCCCTGATAAAGTGTCAATGCGATTTGTCCTCCTAATTGGAACTACATTTTTATAGAGGTCTACTCAGGAGATGTGTCGGAGGAACTCTATTGTGTAACATCTCAATATTGCAGTTGCATTGTTAGTTCAGGACACATGTTCAGATTGTATCTTCCCAATGTATAACCACTTATTCTTTGTACTGGTTGTTCAGACTGTTCAGTTTGTCTCATTCGTTAAAGACAGAGGATTCTCTATTGTGACATGTGATTGTTAATTAAAAACAAAAATGTATTGAAAGCCGCATGATAATATATGGGTGGTGGTAGAATGACATGATGCTTAGTAGGACCAGTAGGAGATTTAACTTGAGAGCCACTTGAGAAAAAACGAAGACAAAGTTGCTTTCTAGAATATATTGTAATTGTCAGTCAGATGTACTGTTCCAGTAATATTATGGTACAAAATACACTTTTAACTACTACTATTTAAAATAGACAAACCAGAGGACCAGTGAGATGAGAAATGAAAAAGTTAAGGAGCAAAATCACAAGCATATGCATACACATTCCACAAGCAAGAAAGATACGATTCCCGGTGGAAATGATACCATGAATATTTGAATAATGTACCACACCATGGTAGCCTTCTTGTCAGATGTGATTAGTAAATATATTTGTGTTTAGTACTGGCCAATTAACATTAGACTTCATGAAATCTCTGCATTGACTTGGCAGATATATAAGGTGGATTAAATTTACAAAGGATTATTCTTGGATGCCGACAGTCCTAATATGTCTGAAGCTAGGAAAGACGCCCTTATTATTGTCTCCAGCCAGGAGACACATCTTGTAATCAGATACATAGTCTTTTCCGCTTCATAATGGCACTGATGTAGATATTTGGCTTTGCTTGTAGCCTTGATTTACTGTAAATCTTGATGCTTACTTTGGACAATGGGCTGTAGTGTTCTTGCTACTTGTTATTGTGAGTAAAGTCACTGTGACATTTTGTGCATTTTTTGCATGCTGTCTGCCTAGACAAATCCTATTATATATTCTGATACTCGCACTTTCTCTCCTGGAGGAAGTGTAATGTCACAGTCACCCTCTGTTCTTGTATTTCCTATTGATAAGAGTTTTGTGAACAAAAACTTGTGCCGAAAAAAGTTGTGGTGTTTCCAGTATGTTCTATTTTTAAATGACTGTACTTGTAAGAAAAGGTAAAACTAATGGTTTCTAACATTGTTCATGTACCTTCATTGTAGTGCATGAAGATGGCATCCTTACTTTCATCTTCCTTATATGTCTGATAGATAGTTCTACAGCTTTGTCTACCCTTTTCGACTTTTGTAAACAGTGTGCATTTCTTTGCTTTAGAGACCTATGCAGGATGTTTTTTCACACGAGGGCCAATAGGCCTATACAATCCCTAGACCAGGTCTGTCTTGGGGTCATCAACACCTCACTAATAAAAAGTATTGTGACCTCTTTATCTTCTGCCAGTGGAGGTCGACAGAAAAATATATTTTATCCATCTTTGCTGCTGCTGAAGCAAGAAGGTGTTGTCTTCTGTTTAAAAAAAATAAATTACATTCAGTTTTTTGCTTCATTCATAAGGGGTTCATAGGATAAAAAGACAGGACAACACTATCAATGTGTGATAAACTAGGGGCATGATTTGAAAGGGGTGTCAAAGGGTACAAAAGCTTACTGTTCTTGAGAAATTACTTGAACATGTTCCTCTCTTGTTACTACTGCAGTGAATATGGAAGCGAAGATCAGAGGGAAGCCAGTTAACTGTGTTTTTTACAAGGAACTACCAAGTCATCAAAATATTCTGTCTTGTTGGGACTGTGCGGCCTATTACACACAGGCAATGCTCTCTTTATGAGTGAAGGAATGGTGACTGTACTGCTACTAAACGATTGTTGTAAATTGAAAAAAATAAAAAAAAGCAATAAAACAAATGTGAAAAATGTCTCCGCTTTTGTAAATTGTGACGTGCGTTATTAACAGTAATATTGGCTAATAAAGCTGAAGAACGAATATTATTTTTCTCGACAATCGTGTGCTCTGTAGAATTTCTTTTTACTAATTTTGTGAAGGGCCTGTTATTAAATCAAAGCTTTTTTACACTCCATTAAAAGAGGTGCAGGAGAATATATATTTTTTAATCCGACATAATGAACATATGATGGTACTACTTTTGAAAATACTGCATGTTATTTTTTTTTGGGAAGGGGGTTGTTTTCACGCATCTTTTTACAAAATGTATTATAGTGTCACCCTGAATGACCGTCATTTTATGGATTTAGAAAGTATAACGATGCATGGTTGGCCTTTCGTGTTGACATTGGCCAAAGATGTCTGCCACCAGCACCTTGAGGTGTTGTGCTTCTTTTTTATCACTGCGTAATGATATAAAGATGACTTTACAAGTCCGTTTCACAGCCTTCAAATGACAGGGATAAACTGATGGAGTAAATTGCACAATTTAAGCATCATTAATAGGGGACGCCTAGTTCTCATTGTGCCGACTGGGTAGTACAGTACACAGACTGCACCGCTGGTCCCCCTCCCCCAGCCCCCCCCCCACCTCCATGCTTTAAATTACTTAAATCCATAAGAGGGAGAGACTGCGATGTCAGTGAACATTTATCCCTATTGGTGCACACGCCTGACGAAGTATGATAAAAATCGCAGATTCCATCCTTTTTTCCGTGAGTCATAGAGCCTCTGTAAACACATGAACATTGGCTATATAACATACGTGCTTAAACCCACCTCTAAAATATGTGTAAAATTGCAAATTACCATCTCAGTATCCATCAGTGGAAGGAGAACAGGGCAGGTGGACTTCTATGATACATACCTTATTTGAATATCAGTCGGAAAAGATGGACCTTGAAAGACTTACTTGCTTTTAAAGCAAAATCCGGTTTACTGGCTAGTGCTAGGAAGTTGACTCGTACTGCTCCACTTTTTATTAATTTGATTTGATATAGTAATGTTATGAATTCATCTAGGATCCATTTAAATTAGGCAACTGTGTCACAGCGATAAAAAAAATACTTTTTTCTTGGGGCATTATTTGGCCATGAAATGTGGATAATGGTAGTCAGAAAGCCGTCCACAAGAGAAGGCACGTTCTCTTCCTCTACTGCTATTTACAGCTAGTTCACAACATTGCAAATTCTTTAGAGTTGGTCACACAGCTAAAATTTGTCAGGAATTGTTCATAATGACAAACAAACATGCAAATAAAACCAATTATATATATTATGTGGAAATTCCCCTCATTCATATTCATTGTGGAGATCCTGAAACCTAACTCAAATCAAACCACATTTATATTATATGCTTAGTTGGTAAAATACATTGCTTAAAAATACACTGTTTAAAAATAAAATGCACTGTTTAAAAATATGTTAAAACGGTTGAAAAACCATAACATTGAATCCATCATATGAATATGCATTTAAAATTCAATGGGTTTAAAGTGCATGATTGCTCTTAGAATTCGCACAAAAAGCAGTCAGTTTAGTACTGTTAGGTTCATCTGGGTGCATTATTTCCTTCGACTGACTATATTTCACTAATCAGTGCCTCGACGGACCAGCCATACATCTCATTGGCATCCTGTGCAGAAGAGAGAGAATACGGATATGTGTGTGTGTGTATTATGTGCTACAAGGACTCTTGCTCTCATTCAGTTCTCTTTGGTCTCTGTGTGGACACCCTTATGGTATCAATGGAGTATATGTCTCAGCTTATCACCATAACAACCCTGGGGCACCTTAGATCTTTTATCTCTACACTGGCCCTACACCTAAGAATTTCACATAAACAGAACCCATATAGCTGGTTGTTTATTTTCTCAAGTGAAAAACTGTGCCCACCAGGCATTATTCTGTTCTGATGGCTAAGGGTTTTTTGAGGATTAGCAAAACACTTATAAACCTTCACAATGTTGGTACAAAGGATTACACAATAGCAGAGAGCCTGTACTCATTCACAAAGAAGCTCAAATCCACCTTAAGAGCAGGCACAATTTCAGTAATATGTTTTCCTATCCGTTTGCTGAGGCATATTTTAGAAATATTCCAGAAAGGCACTAAAGGGTTTATGATACTTGGAAAAAAAAACATTTCTGCATCACACACACACACACATATATATAATATGTGAATGAATAAATGAGAAATGTATAGAGCACACTGCTATGTATGAGTGGTGTCCTGGTGCTAAAAATATTGGCAAGTTGGAGAAAGAGGAACGGAGAAACTGATTAGAAAATATATGCTTTATGATATTTCCTAAATTTCAGACAGGGAGAAGTAAGAAGGAATACCAGTTAAAGCATATACCAAAATGAGGTTATGAAAATTGTAAAAGAATGTCTATGGGCTTTACATCTTTTTTTAAATGATGGACTCGGATAAGGTTGGCTGATCAAACTTTAAGAGAGTGCGAAAACATAAAGGAGAATACAACTCCGTATATCTATTTGTGGGCCCTTGCTCTCTAGTGGCTTTAAAGCACAAGCATATGACTTTGAAGATGCTTCTTTTTTCACTGGGATCTAATGCAAATCACAAAGGTGGGTCAATATAGGTTCAGATTTCTGGATGCAAATCAAAAGGCAGGTGACAGCATTCCTTGGGGCAGATTTTGATGTTGTTCGGAAACTGTTCCTAATGAATCGGTCTCGGAATCGTTTCCATACAAATTGGGTTCTTCGTGTCCAAACGACAAATTAAGATGCTTCCCAAAATCGTTCGGTTGATCTTCCATTAACTTTAAAGGGATCTTGTGTTCCGAGTCAGAACACAGGCTCGCATTGAAAAAAGGGATGGTTGTGGAAAACCTTGCACCCTGTGCATAGTTGTGGAGAGGGGTCCCATGGGTACCCCCACAAGACCGAATCGGTAGGCCCAGGGTGAAGGGGGCCTGTTTCGGGCCCCCAAAGATAGATTCCAATAGCTGTTTTGAATCGGGCAGACCGAATCGTTAAGGCTGTCCAAATCGGTCATCATAATCGCTCGTTCGGAAACGGTGTCCATCGAGATGTACGATTCGGCTCCAAAAGCCTCGGTTACTCCTAATGCCTTTCAGAACCGAGTCGGGCAGTTCTACCGCTATCCATCCATTTTAATCGGTCGTTGGGAAACGTTTCCGAGTTGGTCCGAAACCCCGGTTCCGAATCGGATTCAGACAAATTGAATCCCATTCAGTGCCTTCCTGAATGACATCGGAATCGGACCCTTAGTGAAGCTTTTTTTGAGGAAGGCCAAATTATGTGGAATTGCAATAGTTCAACCTGGATAGGATAGTGAATTGGATTAAACATTTCCATCAATCTTTAGGCAAAAGAGGGAGGACCTTTTTTCAGAGTAAAGATGCATGTAGAAAAACTCTTTGAGATTGTATGTTGAAAATTGAGAGAGCATCTAGGGAACAAAGCACCTAGTAAGAAAGGCCACCAGTTGGAGCTTGAGATGAGGTGTTACTGAAGACCAGCACTAAAGTCTTTGAAGAGTTTAACAGCAGAGAATTTGTGTTCATCCTTTCAAAATACACTGCTTAAATCTAGACTTGAGGGCAGAGAAATTGCCTTCAAGTCTGATGATCAGTTGAGTGTCCTCAGATTATGAGAAACAAATTCAAACAAATGGATATGTATATCTGTTATTGGATCCACAATCTGCAAATGTTATATTAGAGAAAAAACACACCTACATTATCTCTCTCTCTCTCTTACTCTCTCTTTCTCTCTCTCTCTCTCTCTCTACAATGAGTCACACTTAACACTATTCAGAGCAATCACAATGCCCAAAAACCTCAAACGTCAGCATGGTCTCATGTTTAGTAAGTAAAGCAATCATCTAGTACTTGAATAATTAATCAATTAAAGGATCAGTGTGTGGGTTAATTTGAGACAGCGAGGAGTAACTTAGGGGGTGGAATAGACTGTGGCTTATTTTGGGAACAAATGGACATTTCTTAATACGACTCTTAACGCCATTCACCCCTGCTTTACCATCCTCCAATGTTGATATAGACATTTATCTGAATACCGCAAGCACTACCATGTAAAATAACACTTGTCCCATTTTCTGATGAAAGATTGACATATAGCAATTAAAGAAATATTGAAGGTGGGTTTGATGCTTTTTTCATGTCCAAATATTTTCTTATTTTCCCACTTACAGGAATATAAGGGCCATGCCTTAAAACTTCCAAGTATTATGGTTTTTGTGACATAAACTTAGAAGCACACCTGCATAGTCATTGGCAACTAACTTCTTTTTAATTAGGACATTCCCTCCCTCCCCCCTCCCATAGGGTAGACGATTCAACTAGTCTTATAGCTTCCTGTAGTGGGCTATACCAGATATTAAACTCCCTCTCCCTTGTTATAACACTATAGCCGGCTCAAATGTCAATGCTGCCTGTAGAGGCAGGCTACAGTGCATTCTACGTTTGTCTTGTCTTATTAGATGTATATGTTGAAGTAATCACCCCTCTTTTGTCACACAAAATAGTGCAAATGGCAGTCTTTTATTCTGCCTTCTATGAGTCAATAAATGTAAAAATGTAGTCCAGTAGCTCTTATCATGTATTTTTATTCTTAGAGACATTTTTAGTTTGTATAATCAGTAGTGGCATATTCTTTATGTTGAAGTTCACTTTACTGTATATCTACGCTGCTAGCGCCACAACGTTTTAAGAGAATACACAGCTCAACACATCTTGCTGATGAAGCGCTCCTACCTTTCCATGTACCTTTACTTGGCTAGCATCTTAAAGTCATTCTCTTCACACAGTCCAAGAAGTTTGCCTTCTTGTCCCTTGGAATCAGTGCTTAATTTGAGCTGGTGGTTTCCGGTGCTCAGCATCGGATCTTAATTGTCAACACCGGTACTTATGACCGTTTGCCGCATGGCTGCACTGTTTGTCTAATTTAGAGATCAGCACAACTGTTGTATATAAATTTAATATACATTAAAAATAACTAATATCTGGCACCAGTTTGATAGCTTTACAGGCCAGGAATAGACTAGATTGTCACACTTGTAGATGTCTGATCGTTAGTAGTTGTGCTGGTACTGTCATTGGCAGCTCTTGCAGGGGTAATTGGTGCGGTGGCCTCCTGAGATGTCCCTGGTACTTATTTCTTTACAAATTAAGTATTGCTTCAAATTCTCATCTAATCCCCTCTCACTACTAGTCATAGGTCAAGATTTAAAGCTGCAGGCCACCGTACATGTTCTCGATCTGTGAGACTACATGAAACCCGCTGAGATTGGGCACATATTTATATCTATAGTAATTTGGAAGGCTAGGAAGCAAATAAAATCACGTTGGTAGGGCATTTAGTAATTTAAATAAAGGTAGCTCGGTCTCCTCTGCTATGCTTTAAAGGTTTGACCTGCTTAGATTTAAGAGATCCCAGTATATCGCAGTCATTGCCCTCCTATAGGTAGCTACCTGGACTTGAAAATATTTAGATTTATTCTGGTTTGCTAGGCTTGTTTAGAGGTCCTGTGTGTAAAGGCTTTCAAGAACAGAGCATCAACTATGCTTTGAAAAGAATATACAAACAGCCTTTTTTGTTATTTTGGTGTTGAGATAACATCATGGAACAAAAAGATCAGCATTGCTTGAAAGGAAGTGATGAGCTTATTTTTTTCTGATCTGTTAGCAAGATACAGCTTGCTTGCGTTTGTAAGACAAGTACGTTTTTGAAAAAGTTTTTTTGTGTGCAAATAGCTGTTGATTCAGGAAGGGACAGTATGGTGTATGATGGCCAGAGGTTGCCACATGCTTCTCTGGTCAAGGCTCATACAAATGTGTCTCTGATAGCAGAACCAATTCTTTCCTTCCAGTTGTGGAAGTATGATGAACCCATAGTCGTTCTTGGTGTAACACACATATAATGTGCTCTTATTGAGACACCATGCCACAAGAGAATGTTTAACTTTACAATGGAACTGCAATCGCAATTTATATTGTTAAAACATGAGGATGGAAATTATCTCAGTGTTATCACCCAAGTACGAGCTTATTGATCTCTGGTCTCAGGGGCGGCTCTAGGCTCATGGCTGGCGGCCCTGGGCAGGGAGCGTAGGTCGGGGGCCCCGGAAGAGGGGGTCCGGGTGGGGTGGAGCCCCCCGGAGCTCAGGAAGGTACCAGCAGGCCAGCAGTGGGTAGGGAAAAAAAAGAAGCCAATCAGGAACCAGGAGGAATGCAGGTCCGGAGGCCAGGGAAGAAGGGAGGGGGTCAGGGTGTTTGGAAGTGGAACAAAGCTGGAGGCCGCCAAATCCCTGCCAGGGGCCGCCCCACAAATATGTATCCATCCTCAGAGGTTTATTATATTAAGGATATATATTGGCGTGGTGGCCCCTGGGGTTTGGTGGCCCTGTGCAGGTGCACAGCTTGCACATGCCTAAGGCCGCACCTGCTGGTCTGAGGAGATTACAGAAATGACAGAAATATGCGCCGAACATATGAATTCTGATTAGAGTGCCTAGAAACAGCGGGCAGCTTCAGAGGGAAGGCAGATTGAGACTGTTGTACCTAAGGATCCATTAAAGTAGCAGCGGCTCCTCCGCTGAGGCGTAGGATCATCGCCCCACTGCTTTAGGAGCACTGCAGAGGAAAAATAAAATGATAATAACTGGACGTTATTATCATTTTTGATTTAACCCTTTCGATGCTGGTGACGAGCTCAGCTCGTCATCACCCACGGGTGTCGTGTGCTGATGACGAGCTGAGCTCGTCATAGTGCCACTAAAATGGCATTTTCCAGCACTGGGGGGGAAAACGCCCAGCAGCCATGTGGTTAAAACTGCGCTTGCAGTTGCTGGTTAGTTTGGGGATGGGCTGGGCTCCCGTAACCCAGAGAGAGGGAGAGTGGTTGCTGCTGCACCTTAAGTGTGCATGATGGTTTGGCCGCCATCTTGGGCCAGCCAAACCGCCATGCTCACTTTGCATGTTCTCCAATGGCTGTATTGTACAGCCTAGATGGAGAACATGCACAGACTTTCACTTCCTCTGAGCACCAAACCACGGTGCTCACACCAATCACAATGCTGCTGTAACACTGTGCTGTGATTGGCTAGGGTAGTCTGGGAGCCTGTGTGCTACCTGATTCTGGTTCCTGCGTTGGAGGAGATGCAAGTGCTGGCGACTGCAACCAGCAGATGTTTTTTTTTCTTTTTCTTTTTCTACCCACCCATGCCCCCACTACCGTTCCCTACCAGATGCCACGGCATTACATATTTATTTATATATTCATGTCTTCATGTGTCTTTATGTCCTTAAGTTACATCTTCAAAAGATGTGAGTTTCTTATGAGTACTCGATACCCCAGCAATTTATTTCACCTTTAACCCCTTCCATGCTGATGACGAGCTGAGCTCGTCATGAATAAAGGGATTCATGGAATGGCAGCACTCTGGGGGAAAACACCTAGCAGCCAAGGTGTTAATAAAACATCATTAAAGGGAAAGTAAAGGAGAGGGAGGGGAATCCTAGCAGTACCTTAAGTACATTATTTTAAAGAAAGGCCCGTCCTGAATGGTCATGAGCATTCAACAGACTCTGAAAACTTCACCAGTGGTTTCCGCACCCTGTGCTGATGTACGTTTTAAAACACATACCACCCAGTGTAACAAAACCAGTGTCCAACTCTGAGACTTTACATAAGTGCTATCAGGACAGGATTGGGAATAAAAAGCAGCCTGGCAAAAATGTTCAAATATGGCACTCTTGTTTTGATCCATTCCACGATGAGAAAAGAAAACCAGGTACGCAGTGTACATGGGATGGGAGGTATGCTTATTCCGCAAACTCCCCGGTGCAGCCAGCCCAGGAGTAGGTCGCATTCAGCTTCCTCGTCCCATTCTATTCATAACTACAACCACCAGATGACGTGACATTCTAATGCTGAGGAGTACAACATTCTAAGAAATGTGTAACACTACACCTCTCCCTTCCTCCTCTCTCATTTCTTCCTCTTTTTGTTTCTATCTCTCTCTCTCTCTCTCTCTCTCTCTCTCTCTCTCTCTCTCTCTCTCTCTCTCTCTCTCTCCATCTCTCTCTCTCTCCATCTCTCTCTCTCTCCATCTCTCTCTCTCCATCTCTATCTTCACTCTATTTCCTCTTTCACATAAGCACCCTTTGTGCCTGCTGCAATTATCTGGGGGAGCTGGAGAAATTGGCAGAGGTGTCCACAGTGGCCCTTTGCTTTAAAAAACCAGCTCCAGTCCCTGAGGAAATACCTGGAGGAATAAATGGAAAGTCGGGTCCTGAATACCAATGTAAGCAAGTCCAGCTTTTGAGCATAGAGGCATCCAAGGCCTACTACTCAACATTTTAAAACATAATTTACTCTGTCCTAGTCCCGAAATAAGAAATTGCCAACACATAGAGAACTAACAGAAGTATTTATGAAAGAATAGACATTCTTATTAAAGCGTGGGCTTCCCAAAATGAGCAATATGTCCTACTCCCTAAAATATGAGGCTATATAAGTGCTCACATGGGCTCGAGTAGATGTTCCAAGGTGTTTAAACTAGCATTTAGTTTCAGTGCTTGTTGGTATATTTGGAATTTACTTTGTGTTGCAACATAGACTATATAATCTGCCAACAACATCGAATGTAATTCACAGAATGTAAAAAAGAATATGAAAAAAATGATTTGGAAAGTTTGAAGTTCCTTGGCAACACTTAACTTAATTTGTGTTATTATGGCAAAACAGATACATTATGAGTGGAACAGATTTTGTTTGTTTCATAGTGTTCATCATATTTTGACATATGTTGAGAACTCAAACCTATTGAAAAATATTTGAAAAACTGTTATTCCTACCTAACAAATAAAGGAAAATAAAATTCTATGACCAGCCTCCCCACTAACAAGCTCCCTTTTTGAAGGAAGCAGTGCGGAAATACTAGTATTTGGGAAATGTCTAGCAAAATCTGAAAATAATTCAGCAATGTCTCCTTGAAAGCCAGTTAGGAGGATAGAGAAATACCCACAGATGTATTTTTCAGGATTAGGTTTTTAATATTTGGAATATATGTATCTGATTCTGCTTAATTTAGCATGTGTTCCTGGGTTTGAACAGCGATCATCAAAGATGTGCCTTAATACAGGAAGTGTTTTCAAAATCATTCCCTTTCGTCCATAGAGTCCACAAACACACTTGTGTGGCATCGCCACACTTGGCACAGCAAACCATATTTTTGTATTTGAGCCTACCTTCTCTATGTGCGTTTTTGTTGGAGAGCAGCAGAATGGAACTATGTCCAATTTGGAGATTTCATGCTAAGGCAGATACAACGATTCTGAGAGAGGTTTTCTGGATTAATCGCCATGAGGAATTTTGGTCTGTTTTTTAGGATGTGCACTTACAAATAGTATGTGGCTCTGCTCAGTTTGATATTGTCCTAAATGAAATCGCTCACAAATACTATGCCCATTAAAGCAGAACGTAAATTCATAGGAAAACAAATAAATAGAAACCCATTTTTGAGAAAAAATATTGCAAATGCTATTTAGCGGAAAACTTCAAAGAAATACACTTGTCAAAAATAATTAAAAACAGTTGCAGTTCCCAAAAAATGAATGTTAATTTATATAAATAAAAATATCAGGGACAGGGCCGCCTAGTGGGCAAGATTATGGGTGATCCAGCAGAGCTTGTGAGAAAAATCTCAGTATAGTGCTGGCCGTCGTGCTCCCTACAAGCTTTTGGACATGGAAGTACTTAAAGCTGGCACTGGGCTTTGATGCCCCTGGATGAATGGTAAGGAGCAGAGCCTTCAACATCTGCAACAGCGGAGCTCTTCTTACTGTGCACAGCCTCTCCTAGTAGCAAAGAGAGATGGGCCTCCAATTACGATCAAATGAGACTGCTGGCGGAGATAGCACTGTTTGGTTTGATCAGGCTTGAGAGTCTTGTTCGCCAGGCTTTCACTGGCTTTGATGCTGGGCGAGGCCCGAGGAGCAAGACTGATGCCCAGAGAGCCTGTGACTTATGTGTGGCTGTGAATTAAGTAGACACACCAGGAGCAGATGAAAGATTTTTTGGGAGGAGAAACTAGCATCCTATTATATCTTGGTATGGTGCCCTTGGAGAATTTGTAAGTGGTTTAAAAATGGCAATGGATTATGTGTGAGCCCTGTGTAGACAGCAAGGGAAAACGTGCTGTCACTGGCTCTGGGTTTAGTGGTGAATTCCAGCTGCATGTTGTCAGATGAATATGGCAGCAAAACATAAATGCAAGGATTTTTTGTTTAGATCCAAAACAGCAGCATAAGTAGGGCAAAATACAAGTATCATGCCATTCCATGTGAAGTCATGGTATGCCATGCCATGCCAAGCTATGCCAAATCTAGAGCCTAGTGGGACTACATGAAAAGCCAGATCTTCAGCTTCTTGCATAATTTCAGTGAGGAGTTGGCCCTTAAGTATAGCTGCAGGCCGTTCCACATGTTGGGAACAATGTAGGAATAGGCTCTACCACCCTATATGATTGTCCATATGTGTAGAATCTGTGCAAGTAGGAGTGCAGACGAGCGGAGTTGAAAGCAGATAAGATTTTTGAGTTATGCTGAGCCAGTGTTATGTAGTGTCTTGAAAATGTGGGTAAGGAGTTTGAATTGAGCTATTTTATGTATGGGAGCCAGTGGAGCTCCTTCAGGTGCAGTGTGATGTGATTGCGGTGACGGAGGTTTTAGCCTTCAAGTACTCATGGTCTGCATCTTTCTGGTGAATTGTTTGTATGAACGTATGAATGAGGACTGAAGGGCCAAAGCTCACCCAAGGTGAGGAATCACTTTTACAGACCACTAATGCCATGAGTGCTGGGGGATAATATATATTGAGAGGGATGGCTAGTTGGTGGAAAACAAGATGGATGGCTTGACGACCAGTGTGATGACAGTGGAGAAAGAGCAGGATTCCTCAAAGAAGAGGCTACGAAGCTATGGGATAGCTCTTGGTATTAAGAACAAATGTGGTTGAAGGAGTATCAATATTGGAAACCGGGATTGAGTCCTCTCAATAATCTCCACAGATGGACACAGTAGAGAGTGCTAGGAGCCCCATCACAGAGACAGACTGGCATCTAGAAGGAAAACGTATGTGCTGTACTGTCTGAGTTGTGGTAGATGGAGGCACTATGTCATCTAGTTTGGGGGGTGTATATGCTCCCCTACATAATTCAGAGAAATGAAGGTCTCTCAAGTCAGCAGATGTAAGGTTTACCATTACAGTTTATCCAGTAGCCACAAGTAATGACGGAGTCACACCCAGCTCCTTTCCTTCCATGATTTAAGTACAGATACACTTGCGTGCAAAACACTTTGGAAAGTGAAGAGAAGACTCAAGGTGAAGGGTATTGTTGCTTCATTTGTATATCCAATACAACTTAATGTGAATATGGAGGGAAGAAGTATGCATTCTTCCAGTTTGACTCCGCAAATGTTTCTAAGAGAACTTTCCTCCAGATCACGCAGGATTACATTGATGTGTCATTAGATAGCATACGCCTAGGAGGAGGTTGTGTTTAGAGGTTTGGGAATCTCTCTTGGGAGGGGATTGTGGGGGTGATAAGTTACTAGGAAGGTCCAATTCAGGTTGGTATCACCCAATATGTCATCATAGCACTGATCACAAAACATGCAAACACATCCTGTTCCATCTACAGAAATGGGTCATAGAAGAAAACATGCTTGCTCCTGTACAGGGAGGATTCGGAAAAGGCCTGTCTGCTGTTGGCAACATTCTGAGATTGCTTCACTTTAATATAAAAAAGGGATGCCACTCTATATGGTCTTCATATCATCATACTTAAACTTTTGTGGCAAAAATATGGGAAAGGTCCAGTGACTAGGTCCACACCAACAATCAGCTGTACACAAACTATACAGCACAGGTTAGATCTGATTTGAATGGTGAACTATAAGGTAATGTAAAATGCAATTGAGGAGTAAGCAAGATAGCCCTTTTATTATTTACTCTATATACCACCTATATTTACCTGGCTATGTGCAATGCAGTACGGTATATAACAATAATAAGTAAGAAAAAATCCTGATCCTGCTGTACGCAGATGAATCCGTGTTGGTAGCCAGAATTCCACAGGCAATGATATGTCTACCTACATTTAAAACAGTTAAAACCTACCATGCAGAAAATAAACTGATAATAAAAGAAAACTATTCCAAAGTGATGGTCTTGTCCAGAAAAAGAAAATAACGCCTTCTGAAAATACATTTGCCTCACTCGAGGTAAATATAGGTGGTATATAGAGTACTGAAAATGTCAACTGCAGAGCATATCATGGCATGATACTTGGATACAACAGCCCTTGAATGGACCACCTAAACAATGCTATTACATAGGCTGGAAACTCCACCAGAAGCATCATAGATTTACCAGTCGATTGGGCTGGAACATAACACAACTGGATAAGGCTGCAAGTGTCCAGAGTGTGAGAAATAAGACTATTGAGCAGAGATATGGTCCTTCGAGGTCACAAGGAATCGAATAGAGAACACTAAAAAGAAAATATGGAAGCAGCTTCTCTGAGAACTACAGAAAACACCCTCTTCTACATTATTGGCAAATACTAGCCTTTATATCTATGTATGGTACCCCATAATCTGTGCAAGTAAAGGAACAACATCTTCCAGCAACATCCTGGCAGACCACAGTTGGAAAGAAATAACCTATTAGGCAATTTCATTGCATTGCAGGAAATCAGCAGAGAGGCGGAGGAAAGTCTGACTGTACATGATCGCCCTAGTGAATACCCCTAAAACCTACATGAGACAATTGCTGAAAGAAAGCACCCAGGAAGCCATAGGAAAACTCACTGGAATTATGTTTTATTATGACAGCCATTCAAGCCCAGGTTCTAGCTGTGTTGATTGCTTTGTTCATTATTAAAAACGACCCAGTAATAGGAAAGGAAATACCAAATAGACCCCAAATTGCATTTAGATCTAGATCAATGATGGACCAGCAGATAAAAATGCATTAACCAACACACCCAGAACCTGATGAATGCCGAAGCTAGGATGCGGAATGCAACACAGTGTTGATACACAATAAATATGCACACCATATCTTAAGAAACCAAAACCCATAAGGGATCTTACTGTTGTAAAAGTTACAATATAGAATACATGTTGACATGTCCATGTCTAAAAAGCTGCATGGAAGCACCATATCACCTGCATCAAAAAGTGTCCTACAGCAGTTAAGAACAATATAGAATTGCCACTTGCAATATCATCATGGCTGAAAAAAAATTGTTAATATACTGTTAGACTTGGCCCTTTCTGCAGGGTCGTCCCTAAATGTTCTTCCTCTGCCCCCCACATTTTTGCTGAATTAATGTTTGTTTACTTAGGCCTCTGTACACTTCACCACTGACAACCAGTGCTAAAGTGCCAGTGCTCTCTCTTTAAATAATTATAGATTGGCTTGTATCCAATTTGCATATTTAATTTACTTGTAAGTCCCTAGTAAAGTGCCACTCATTTGTTTAGTGTTTAAGCATGTCTCAGGCCTGTCATTGCAGCCTGTTTATGTGCATTTCTAAACTGCCATGTCAACCTGGAATGGTAAAACCTTTACCAGCCCCAAACCTTCATTTGTAATACATATGTAATCCAAATGGCAGGTCCTGGATAACACAGAGGGCAGGTTGCTATGTATTTTAAAAGTGGGACATGTATTTTTAAGTTTTACACTTACATGCCCTAGTAGTTGAAAAACTTGTAAACTTGTTTATCATTACTGTAAGACCTATAGAAGTTTCTTCCCACTTCAGAAGCACAGCTGTGTATACATACTGGACCTCAGACACAAACTCTTCAGTACATTTGAGGACCTGTGAGTTCTCTGCCATGAAGGACATCTGCTGCACTGCTGAAAGGACTGCCCCTCTTCTGGAGTTAGTCTGAAGGAACTGCTGCCCTGCTCTGCTGCCCTCTGCCTGGATATGAAGAATTGGACTGGCACCTCTTCAACTCAGGACTCTCAGAGTCACTCCAAGGGCTAATCTGCTGGCCTCCTGTTCTGAGGCACAGGTACATTACAGGCTCCCAGCCACCTGGAACCGCACCCAGATCGAGCTGGAGCAAGCCAAGTAGTTCCCCACAGGCCCTGGACCCTTGGTGTGTCCTCAGAAAGGCTGAATTGAAGTTACGTTTTAGCGTTCTTTGTGACCTTAAACGGGTCTAGTGGCACTGAATGCTTATCACCTGCAGAGCCGAACAATGCGAAGTTCCACCAGCCTGACCCTCTGCATTACAGGATAGACTGCTCGCGTGGAGTGACACCACCAAGCACAAGCCCAACCATTTGAAATGAAAACAAGATCCTTGCACTCCTGCAATGACTGCCCATGACATCCGGCCTGCCCTCTGTGCTGCATCGACTATCCACAATGCTTCCCTGCTCATTCGGCACCCCTCCTTAGTGAAAGGGAGGATCGTGTCCGTGGGCTGAAAAAGTAACATTTCAGTGGGACTAACCTGTTCTCTGTATTTGACCTATGCTCCATCGCAGTCTGCCTGAACTTGTGACGTTCTCTTGGTCTCAATCACCAGTTGACGGTTGGTACTTTGGGCTTTTTGGCACTATTTTACCTCAACATCCTTAAACATTCATAGCTCAGTAATTTTTCTCAATTTTTCAAAATTTGTGTGGGATCCATTTGTGGTGTGTTTTCACTGTGTTACTGCCTCTGAGTTAAGGGTGAATGCTCTGTGCCAAACTACCTCAGTGTTGAGCACAGGGTAATTTAGGGTTTGTTTCTGATTTAATCCTGAGAAGACTTGTGGTTGCTGCTTGACTAGCACTTACACCCCAGTCAACCAACAACTCAATTTCTGACATGTTAATTGTTATTGACTGAATCCCATGCATTTTATGGAGAAGGGACGGAGAGAGAGCCCTAAGATATCTTGAGTCGAGGTGCATCCTGGAGCTTGACACTAAAGAACCAGGGGATTTAAACATACTAAAGAGATGATATGTGTATCTCTAAAAATGTACCTATAGCTAATGCTTGCTGAGAAATGTAATTGCATTACAGAGTTTGCCATAGCAAATTGTCCTCAATCTTGTTTTTCAAATGATGAGTATGGGGAACAGTGGAATTCTAGAAACAATTGACCTTATGGAATTGATAGGAATATAATAAATTGATGCCAAAATAGTACTACAGTAGAATTCCCAGTAGTATGGCATATATATTGTTATTAAAGATGCATATTTTGAATGAATTATTGTGAATAAGCTGCAACATTTGAAAACATTTTTGGTTGTATCAGGAGTTTCTTCTATTATCAGTCTTTTGCTGTAGAAATGGCAAAATACATTGTCCCTTTCTATCTCGGTGTGGATGGCACTTTACTAATCCAATGCTTAACATTTTTATAAAAAAGCAGACATTTGAGGTAAGCAGATCTAGAGTGTCGCTGGTGTTGAGAGTGCTCTATATAGGAGCTGCTTTTCACCTAAACATGAGAACTACCCAGAGTTCTGTTTTTTACATAATTTACTCATCACTCTATGCCTGAAAGGGTGGGTATCTATATATATATATATATTCACAGAAAAAACCATAGGTTATAGTGGATATATAGTTAGGAATTTGCATTTACAAAACCTTGAAAATTCAATGAAAAAACCATAGGTTATAGGCCATATATAGTTAGGAATTAGCATTTACAAAACCTTATTTTACTCGCATAAAACCATTGAAATTCCATATATAGTTAGCTAACTATAAGCGCTAACTATATATCGCGCACCCGCAATCCACTGCTGATGATGTCACATATTACATCATTCATGACATGGTCAGTGACATCACTGATGACATCACTGATCAAAACAACCAGTGATTGTATGTGTCTGTAAAGTTTAAATATGTTTCACATATTGAAGAATGAGTGGATGTATAAGTGTCTGGATGAAGAATTTAGTAGGTGCATGACTGACTGTATGAGTGAGTGATTAAATGTGTCTCACTGAGTACATGGGTTAGTGACTAAACTGTCTTAATTCGTGCATCAGTATGTTTGTTGTTGTGTAAGCTGCTGCATGTGTTGATCAGTAGCTATAAGAGTGGCCATATGGGTTATTGATTGGTTGCCCAAATATTTGAATGGGAGGCTGAGTGTGTGTGTGGGTGGCTGGGAGGTGCGTGACTCTGTGCATAGATGTGTAAGCAGTTGATTCACTAGGAGTATGAGTTCAAGAGTGCATGTGGAAACAGCTATATGGGCGGTTGACTGTGCATGGGTGTGTTGGTGAGTGAATGGATTTCTCATTGCTACATGTGCAAGTAAGTACGTATGTAAAACACAATACATGTGAGAGTTGAGATATATAAATAACTGAACATAAGACCCAGTGAATGTGTGAGTGGCTGTATCGATCACTGTGAGCTTGTATCAGGGATTATATAAGAGAGTAAATATGTGTTATTATATGTTTGAATAAGTAAGATGTGTATAACTGTATAGTTGAGGAAATGGAGCTGTGATTGATTCTTTGCATGACTGACTAGGTGTGTGAGTAACTCCATGGATGAGTGACAGTCTGTGAGTGTCTGTTTATACTGAGTGTATGTAAGGTTATATTAGAGTCTGAAGAGGTTCATTGTATTATCACATGAGTGATGTGATCAGTGATGACAAATGAGATGTCATCAGTGATGTCATTTGAGTTGTCATCAGTGATGTCATCAGTGATGTCATTTGAGATGTCATCATTGATATCATTTGAGTTGTCATCAGTGATGTCATTTGAGATGTCATCAGTGATGTCATCAGTGATGTCACTGACCATGTCATGAATGATGTAATATGTGACATCATCAGCAGTGGATTGCGGGTGCGCGATATATAGTTAGCGCTTATAGTTAGCTAACTATATATGGAATTTCAATGGTTTTATGCGAGTAAAATAAGGTTTTGTAAATGCTAATTCCTAACTATATATGGCCTATAACCTATGGTTTTTTCATTGAATTTTCAAGGTTTTGTAAATGCAAATTCCTAACTATATATCCACTATAACCTATGGTTTTTTCTGTGAATTTCATTGGTTTTTTAATAGCAAATATGAAAAGCTTTAAAATGTCAAGTACGTGATAGATAAAAACATTTTCGTATTTATGCACGCTGATGTGCTTTGAACGCTGCCCCCCCCTCCCCTCTTTTGCCTTAGTAGTACTCTCTCTTTGCAGATACAGAAGGGTAGTTAACGCAGGCCTTTACCCCCGTTGTAATCCGTTGTACCTCCTTGTCTCTCCATTTGATTGATTGTTGTCCAAGCATTTACTGTTTTAGAATTGGTTCTCTTTGGATCATTCTCTATTTACAAACAAGCACAAAGTCGCAATACTCTGTTTAGTCTTTGCAGATAGTGAAAAATCGTGTAAAAAAATAAAAGTAATCGAGCAAAATCAGTAGGCCACTAATTGGATCTCTTTTTGACCTCGCTAAAATAGAAATATTAGGAACAACCCTTCTTGAGAAATACGAAAATAGTGAGATGAACTGAGCTCCACACCATGAGGGCTGCAAGACAGCTCGGCTCCATCACCCATCCCGCACAAAATAATGACAAACCCTATGCAAATATTAAAAATATAGACAACACACCAGCAAAGAAACAGGGTAAAACATTTTATTAAAAAACTATTTACATAACGTTGGTTTATAAGATGATGTCAGTAGTGGACCGATGTGTGAATAGATCGAAAACAGCACAAGGCTCCAAGATCCGGATAGCAAGCTCCTGGATGTTGGGTGCCATAGTTTAGAGTTCTGAATTTCAGCCTTTTTCAATGCCTGTGCTTTGTTGAATCAAAATGGCGGCTTGACACAAAGCTGACTCAAGCGTTGTTACTGATGCTATGCAGACCAAAACTGGTTTTCAGTTTGTACATTTTTCTAGATTTTTCAATCCAAGTTTGGTTGACTTTGTAGAACGATGGCTTCAGATTTTCAACATACGGTGTGGTGGCGCTGACTGGGAGGGGGCGCTTCGCTCCTGCCCCCTCCCCAAGTAAGATTTTCATACGTGAAAGTACGTTAATGGTTTTGGTCCCTGAGATGCTTCGATGTCACTACCATTCTCAAATAGCATAAGTTCTAGATGTTGGGTACCATAGTTAAGAGTTCTGAGCAGCGCTTGTAACACTGTCTGAAGCTTATTTCCACCTACTGCAGCTTCACTATTCTCAAAGTAAGTGAGTGTCGTTTGTGGACCTGACTGCATTAGAAAACAATGTGATATGTTACCTTCCTAAACAGCTTGACGGAGGCCCCTGAGGGGCGCTGTGATGGCCATGGACTCGGAGAAGACGCTTGGCTCCGACACCCTCCCCAAGTCTTATAGCACTGGTGTAGCCTGAGATCGCCCCCGACATAGGCGGCCGGCTCCCGGGGTCCGGCGGTACTTTTTGCCTTTTGATGACTCTTCAATTCTGGACCTTGTCCCACAATCCGTTTGACCTGAAGACAAGCTGTAGTGAGGCGCCCCTTTATCGTTTTAGTTGCCATTCCGCCCGCTTTTGCTACACTGTGCCTCTTCCGCCATTCAGCTGTTTTCCGCCCGCTCTTGCGACTACAGCGTCTCGCTCACCATGTAGTTGAGATGCGCCCGCTCTTGCGGTGCAGCGATAGGCGGCTGCCACAGGACTCTCAAAATGGCGGCCGGCTCTTCGGTTTTGGGCCTGGTCCACTAAAATGGCCCTGGGACACCTTGGAACTCGGACGCTTGTCTGCTAGGGCTTGGGTCCCATTCTCGAAAAGCGTCCCCTCAGCCGTGAAGATTCTACAAAAGTCTTGGGGGCCTCCGACTCCCGCAGGCTTCTGGTGGGGAGCGGCTGCCATGATTGCTCGTGGAATGGCCACGACGGAGCTACGAGATGGTAGTGGTCTCATGCTGACGCCAGCTTTAGTCTGAAACATCCAGAAACACTGTAGACTACCAATTCGATCAGTTCCGGTAGCGCCCCAACATGACCCGGAAGAGAAGAACTTGCCCTCCCCTCTTTGACTGATGGTTCTTGTTGCCTGTCCCCTCTGTTGTCATTTAACAGAACTTTTTGGACTGCTGAAAGGGGTTGTGTTCTGAACGCTGGTTGGTGGAGACATTTAGACTATATTCTTGACCTACGTTGTCGCGTAATGCGTTTTATGACACGCCGCGTTAGCGCACCCGGAAGTGATCCGAGGCGCGGCGCGCAGCGCGTAACGTAAGCATAACAGGTCATGTGACTTGTTAATAAAACTTTTCATTGGTTCATTTTACTTTTGTTAATTTAATGATGAAAAGCTTGGTCATATGACCTAAAAATTACGCTTTTTATTATTTTCGAACAATATTTTTTTTTCAAACATATGTTATAATATTCCAGGCTAATGTACTTTCCCGGAAAATTTACAACTGTCTTGCAAGTAAAATATATTCCTTTTTCGAGAAAAAGGGCGTTTCTTCCTTCCATGACGGAGCCGTTGAGTAAAAGAGATTCGGCCTGCTGTCTTAGTCGCCGATACGCCTGATTATCAGATTCTTATCGATCACTTTATGTTGCAGACATGAAAAACACAACTGCCCTTGACCATTTATCTTTACTGCGTTCCTACATATTATACCTTTTATCCGTCATGTAATTGGACTGCTTTATTTCACTTGCCTTTTACTGATTCGAAAACAGTCACTAAAAGTAAAAACTTTACAAATGAAAATACTACTACCGTGTTTTGTTTTAAAAACCTTTATTGTGAAAATGTCAGTATACAAATACGGGCCTATAACCACGTGGGCCGGCCACGGAGCAAACTCAAATCGTATATGATGAGGAGACATTTACACTGTAGAAGAACGTAACGAGCGGGCCATTAGGTGACAAGAACAAAGGTGTCTAACAGTTGCGGAATCGGTGGACGTACATTTTGTAATTAAAATACGACAGGGCCACTTACAATAAAATTTTCTAGATATACATTTGCGGGCAAAGAGTTACGAGTCCCATTTATACCGGCGCCATTTTGGGCGAGGCCGGGCAGGTCCAAGATATAGTCAAAATGTCTCCACCAACCATCGGCCAGACCAGAACCCCTTTCGGCCCTTTATGTTACAAGATGGTGTCTTCCATTCAGAAAATATTGGTGGCAGCATTTTGAAAGGAAACAGAAACAGCCGTTCTCCTAGTGAGTTTCACATTGTTACATTTAGGAAGAATGTTGAAGAGTAGTATGTGGAAAATCTGAAGCCATTTTTCTACAAACTCTCAATCAGACTTGGATGGAAAAAAAAACCTGAAGAATGTACAAACTGAAAACCAATTTTTGTCTGTATAGCACCAACAGTAACGCTTGAGTCAGCTTTGTGTCAAGCCGCCATTTTCATTCAATCAATAGCGTCCCCCTGCACACATTCAGGGACCTGGTCGTGTCTTCAGATGAAACGCATTGTAGGAAAAGAAGCAGAAAGGAAAAGGAAAAAAGTTCCGCCGGACCTAGTGAAGCTGCAGCAGGTGCAAATAAGCTTCAGACAGTCTTACAAGCACTGCTCAGAACTCTCAACTGAGGCACTCAACATCCAGGACTTGCCATTCGGATCTTGGCGCCTTGTATTTTTGTTTTGTTTTTGATGGAGGGGAAAGAACAAAAAACAGACATTGAAAAAGGCTCAACAGTGCAGGGCGCCTTGTGCTGGTTCCGACCTATTCACACATCGGTCCGCTACTGACATCACCTCATAAACCAACGGGGCACCCCACGCCGACTTTCGGCGCAGCATTGTAGGATGGCCACACCAGTGCGGCAATTTGCTGGACACCACCTCGGTGCCATCCAGATCTCGGCGCGTTCATTCATTCAATAGCGTCCCCCTGCACACATTCAGGGACCTGGTCGTGTCTTCAGAAGAAACGCATTGTAGGAAAAGAAGCAGAAAGGAAAAGGCAACAAGTTCCGCCGGACCTAGTGAAGCTGCAGCAGGTGCAAATAAGCTTCAGACAGTTCTACAAGCACTGCTCAGAAATCTCAACTGAGGCACTCAACATCCAGGACTTGCCATTCGGATCTTGGCGCCTTGTGCTGGTTCCGACCTATTCACACATCAGTCCACTACTGACATCACCTCATAAGCCAACGGGGCACCCCACGCCGACTTCCGGCGCAGCATTGTAGGATGGCCACACCAGTGCAGCCACTTGCTGGACACCACCTCGGTGCCATCCGGATCTCAGCGCGTTCGAGTCACTGTGCCGGAAGAGTGACCGGAACTCAGCTGAACACGCCGTCTTTCGGCGCAGCATTGTAGGATGGCCACACCAGTACGGCAATTTGCTGGACACCACCTCGGCGCCATCCGGATCTCGGCGCGTTCGAGTCACTGTACCGCAACAGTGACCGCAATTCAGCTGGACACGCCGTCTTTCGGCGCAGCATTGTAGGATGGCCACACCAGTGCGGCAATTTGCTGGACACCACCTCGGTGCCATCCGGATCTCGGCGCGTTGTGCTGCCTTCGGCCTATTCGCACATCGGTCCGCTACTGACGCCGCCTCACGTGCCAACGGATTTTCTACGCTTTTTGTAGCCCTATGTCGCATAACAGGTCATGTGACTTGTTTATAAAACTTTTCATTGGTTCATTTTACTTTTGGTTTCCTAAAGATGGAAGGCTTGGTCATATGACCTAAAAATAACACTTTTCATTGGTTTAGAACATTTTTTTTTCCCAAACGATGAAAGCCCCACCTTGTTTCTGGATCATTCAGACTGAAGCTGGCGTCAGCATGAGAGCACCACCATCTCTTGGCTCCGTCGTGGTCATTCCGCGAGCAATCATGTCAGCCGCTCCCCACCGGAAGCCTGCGGGAGTCGGGGGCCCCCAAGACTTTTATACAATCTTCACGGCTGAGGGGACGCTTTTCGAGAATGGAGCCCAAGCCCTAGCAGGCAAGCGTCCGACTTCCAAGGTGTCCCAGGGCCATTTCAGTGGACCAGGCCCAAAACCGAAGAGCCGTCCGCCATTTTGACAGCCATGTGGCAGCCGCCTATCGCTGCACTGCAAGAGTGGGAGCAACTCCACAACATGGTGAGCGAGACGCTGTGGCCGCAAGAGCGAGCTCAACTCAGCTAGATGGCCGCCACCTGGGGAGGCCCGTTCACGCCGCCTCCCCCCCCCCCCCCCCCCGGGCCGCCGCACGCCAATTTTCGGAGCAGCATTGTAGGATACCAAAACCAGTGCGGCAGTTTACTGGACATCACCTGGGTGCCTGTCGTACATGTTGTGTCAGCCATGTGACACTGGACACAGACCGCTACTGACGAGGCCTCCCCCCGCACCACCCGGGACGCCCCACGCTGTTTTTCTGTGCTGCATTGTAGGATCCCTAAACCAGTGCGGCACCCAGGCGACATCACCTGGGTGCCGTCCAGAACTCTGCACGTTGTGCTGCCTTGGGACTATTCGCACAACAGACCGCTACTGACGAGGCCTCCCCCCGCCCCACCCGGGACGCCCCACGCCAATTTTCGGAGCAGCATTGTAGGATCCCTAAACCAGTGCGGCACCCAGGCGACATCACCTGGGTGCCGTCCAGAACTCTGCACGTTGTGCTGCCTTGGGACTATTCGCACAAAAGACAGCTTCTAACCATTGTTGCTTTTTGTGTTAATAAATGTTTAAATGTTTTTAGTTTTTGTTCTGTTCATTATCGTTAAAAGTTAATAAAGTTTTATAACCTTAATTTGTTGGAGTGTTATCTATTTTTTGAAAAACGGGTGAATGGGGCCTTGAATCGGGTTATTGTCATGTGTGGGCTTTGGAAGTGTGCTGCTGCAGGATCGGACATTTCAAACTCAAATGCACGTTCTTTTTCTTACCTTTCCGAAGCATGGAGCGCAATAGCAGGCAGAGAAAGGGTGATGCACGTGTTGAACACTACCTGACCTGGCAAGTTGCTGGCAGTGCCCCCCCGCCCGCTCCTGAAAGAGGGCACACACACACCGCCGCCCCGAGTACTTCACAAATCTTTAAAAGACCATGCGCTTGTTCATGAGGCTTAAATGGTTTATCACCTCTTCTAGAACCCCTACATCGACCCTCTGACGTTTCATGGAAAAATTACCATGTAACACAATACCAAGCCCTGTCAGCTGAAACCCCCAAGGAATCGTGGGGCATATTATCAAGGGGGTTTATCTCCGCTTTTTTGGCTTTAAAAACCATGAAAGCGGAGATAAAATTATTTCCCTATTATCAAGCTGTCGCTAACACCAGTTAGTGACACCTAAAAGGAGATAGCGACCATCTTGGGCCCGGCTTTGCATGTCAGTGATACTTATCACTAATGACATGCAAAGTGGCGTGCCAAGATGTTAGCGACTGGAAACAGTCCCTAACATCGCTACCTTCTATTACCAACTTTTGGAGATATTCGCGCTAAGCGCGAATATCTCCAAAATCTAACACCTGCCCTGAGCAGTTCTTAGCCATGTTATCCAATGGGAGGTGGATAACATGGCTAAGAGCATTAGGTCGATAATACATGAATATCGCTGACTTTTCTGCGATAATAGCAAGGTTTATCTGCGATAAAAATCGCCGATGTGCGGCGATAATTTTTGTCTCTAAACAAGTTATAGACAAAAATTATCGCTAGTTCGTAATATGCCCCCGGGTTTTTGCTTGCAGAAATCGGGAGGCGGGAGACTAGCACTGAAATCAGTACTCACACGCCTGAATCAGGAGGATTGGCATGTCTGAATTCTCTACAGCTGGGGCCATAAACTACATCCGCAGGGGTAGGTGATAGCCTGGGACCAGCCTGGCATCTAAAATGGCTGCCGTGCACGACAAAATTGTGGCATTCGAAAAAAGGCAAGATGGCGCAGCCGCTGGAAGAGATATATCAACATATATCAGCCTCCTCAGCCACCCTCAGGAAACATAGGGGATTAGGATATGTCTCCCGCACCCCCTTATACCTAGTACTTTAATTAACGAAGCACAAAATGGCGAATTCCCGTTTCGCTACCAGTTTGCGGCCCAGTTCGCGGCCCGTGAAGCGCTTCTACCGTGAAAAATCATTTTTTTTTTATTTTCCCCACGGGACCCTTTAATAACCCCAACAACATTCCTAGGGGGTCAAGAGGGGGATACCTTGCCCCCTTTCATTAAATTCCCCCTTAGTTTTTCACCTTTTCTTCTCTCTCGATCCTACCGAGAGACAAGATGGCGGCCGCTCCGGACTGTCACGCAGCAAAAAAAAAAAAAAAGCTCACGCACAGCCGCTGGAAGAGATGTATCAACATATATCAGCCTCCTCACCCACCCTCAGGAAACATAGGGGATTAGGATACGTCTCCCGCACCCACTTATAACTAGTAATTTAATTTACGAAGCACAAAATGGCGAATTCCCGTTTCGCTACCAGTTCGCGGCCGCGCTTCTACCGTGAAAAATCATTTTTTTTTTATTTTCCCCACGGGACCCTTTAATAACCCCAACAACATTCCTAGGGGGTCAAGAGGGGGATACCTTGCCCCCTTTCATTAAATTCCCCCTTCGTTTTCCACCTCTTCTTCTCTCTCGATCCTACCGAGAGACAAGATGGCGTCCGCTCCGGACTGTTTAGAATGTTGACAGACACCGGAGAGCCAATCAGCTTTCTGCGCGCAAAGTTCCGATAAGCGAAAAGTAAGCGGACCGGATCGCTGCCCAGAGCGCTGTTACAGATATATATCTTGGTTTGAACGTTAATTTCTCAAAAACTACTGGAGCACATATATTGAGACCTAGCAAAGGCACATCGGGCTAACAGTCCCTACAATTTTGCCAAGTTTCGTGCAAATCCATTCAGCCGTTCGAGCTAAAAGTGAGTCCAACCGCCCTATGGAAAAATGAATGGGAAAAACGCGTTTTGGGACCCCCCTTTTTTCTCAGCCCCCCCTTGACGAAACCCCACCAAATTTTCAGGGGCTGCTCAGAAACAAAATGTGCCATTTTCCTGAAAATTTCAGCCGATTCCGTCCACAAACGCCAAAGTTATTAGACATAGAATTTTCAAAAGTCCCATAGGGAAAAAATTCTAACTATATATACCTACTGGCGATAGCCAGTAGGTAATATATATATATATATATATATATATATATATATATATATATATATATATATATATATATATATATATATATATATATATATATATATATATATATATTCCTTGGGGGATGGGGTCTGTAGGGCCTAAAGATGTGCCCCCTCCCCTTTTTTAAGAAAATACAGCTCTGGGGTATGGGTGCCAGTTGCCTAAGATGGTTTGTGGCGGGGGGTTGCATGGGTCCCCTCCCCTTCATAAACACACACAGCCCAGAGGAATGGGGTCACCAGGGCCTAATTCCCCTTATTAATTAAATATGGGCCAATGGGATGGGGTCCTGGGCCCTAACAAGGCTGGGTGGGGGGGCTGTGCAGTCCCCAACCTTTTTTTAAAGTGGATTTGGCCCTTGGGCCTAAGGGAGCTCAGGGAGGGGGGCCAACAAGCCCTCCTCCCCTATTTTAATTGAAGCTGGTCCAAAGGGATATTGTCCCTGGAGCCTAATGAGACTTGTCAAGAGTGGTCACATGGCCCCCTCCTCTTTTTGTTTTAATTTTGCCTTGGCAATGGGGTCCCTGGGGCCTATTAAGGCTTGGTGAGTGGGTATGCACACCCCTTCCCTTAATATATATGTTTAGGCCCTGGGGGTTGATTGCCTCTGGGTGGTTTGGCCACAGGGACTGGCCACAGGCCCTGTGGACAACACCCTCTTTGCCTTTTGGCCAGATTGAGCATGGGGTTGAGGCTCTGTGGCCAGCCGCTAGCCATGCGTGGTTAAAAGCAGTACACAGTGTGGGATTGGCTGCCTGAGTGGTGTTGGATACAGGGCATGGCCACAGGCCAATCCACTCAGCCAACCACCTGCTGTGACAGGCCATAGGCTGTGCGGACCTGGGCGTTGGCTTTACGTATGGTAATAAAATATTTTTTTACTTTACAACATAGGATTCTGGCCCTTAAAGTTTTCTACCTCAAACCCACCCATCATATTATCAGTGATCACTCTAGAAACTGTTCCTGCAGGATAATTCTCCCCGCTACATCAGATATCAATGATAGGTTGTTGCCATTGAGTGTCCTGTCCACCTAGAATTGCATAATGTTGTAAAGGTTCTCAAGTATTAAAGTTTCTGAACTTTTTTTATAAGAAACTTTTTGGCATGATCATTTGGTGAGAAGGCTTTGATGGATGGGGATATTGCGTAGTGGCTCGGGTTGTAACAGTTTAGATTGATGCTTCGACCTAGTTCCGGGCTCCTTTTACTTAATCTGGGTTTGGAAAGCAATTTGTTTTGGGGTTGCAGAGGACACTTATACTTGATAAATGCAAGATTCTCTCTGCCCGGATAATGTTGATGGCTCTGTTTAATTTTACAGAACTGTGGCAAGTCAAAATCTTCTGACACTAATGTTCAGAGTTAATCAAAATTGAATAGAAGATCTATACTTTTAACTCCTATTCTCTTTGGATGTCCAAATCTATGAACAGAAAAATCAAAATTTACAAAGTCCAAGAATGTTTTCAGAAAAATGTGATCTCTTAGTAAATTTGTGGATGCCCTTTAACCTAACCAAATATTATGAACATGTACATAAGCCAGTGGTGCGTAAGAAATATTCACCAACTGAGTTACAGATTTTCTCCTCTTCACTTTGCAACAATTACAGAAATCACTACGAAATGTGAAGATAGTGCTGCACTACCGCAAGGTCAAGCCAACCTCTGCCAGCCACTCTCCCAGTAATGTCTGCAAATGTTAACAACAGCTAAATGCTGCCAGAGTAAAGAGGAAGAAATTATGTCAATATTCTGCAAACTGAACAGGCTTCCTTTAAATAAGGCAGTAATGGCTGTTGGTAATGCTGTTCCGCTGCAGCCATTACCATCGTATTTACTTACCCACCGGGCCCCAAATAACTCAGTGTAGAAATTTAATAGACGTGCGTATTGAAGATATAGCAAACAGTTGGTGAATATGGCGGGCCTCAGCGATTTTTATTAAAAGAATAAGGCAACACACTGTTTGGTCAGTAGACTGAGACAAAGCTAAGTTTTTGTGATGATTTTGGACCCGCGTTAACTGCTGTAATATATATGTAGGTCACTGTACTGAGCGCATTATTCAATGACACAACACCCAAGCAGAGTCCTTCTGAGTCATAACTGACAATAGTAAGATGCACATGATCCTTTTTAATTTCCTTCCTGTAATTAAAAATACATTATTTCAACATGACATATAGTTTTTCTTCTTGTATGTAACTCTTTCCAGAGTTGTCCATTAAGGCAGTTAGGCAATACACTCTCTCTTATTGTAGCCATGAGCATATGAGCTGCTCTTGAATTGCTCAAATGTAATGTTTATTTTTTTTGCGTTGCATAATTTTTCATTACTTCATACTTCGCCTCATGATCCTGTGACCCATTACAGCATAGACAAAAGTATGTTTTAATGAACCCAATCTATATTCATTTCCATTTAGGATTTAAAAAAGATTTTTCTGTGTCATTTTTCACAAGTTATGTCAAAACGTATATTGAATATAATATGAATTTGTTATATTTGAGTGTGAATTCATTTGAAATATATAAGGGAGTATTACAAGATACTGAGATCATTGTCAGAGCAATATTATCCAGAACATAAAGATTTTCTATAATTAAATTAGAAAATGAAATTCAATGAGCATCTCTGCTTGATTTTGGCTGTGGGCAGGCCACAATATTGTATCGCATTACTTCAATACACACTAATTCTACTGGATTGGAGAGACTGCTGGGAGGGTGGGTGTTATTTTTAGACCGCAAGTTTGTTGCAAATCAATTCCTTTCCTTGGTTTTCTCAACTAGAATAACAGTGTATTATTTGTCACTTGTAAATGTTTATCTTCCTGGAAGAATTTCTGTTTAGGACGGTTTAACCTTTTTACAAAGCATTTGTTTCTGAATAGGCTGTTTATTTGAACGATTTAAAAGCAATACTGGATGTGGTCTACTCGGGAGCAATGTGCACTTTCACCTTTTAATTAGAATTTCTATCCACTATCCCCTATCTCTTTCCGTTGGTCACAAATTGAAGTCTAGGAAAAAAACAAAAAAGTCCCCAAACATCCTCTAGAGAATGTAACTGCAGTGGAATGCTTTTCTGATAAATACTATAGTTGAAGTCTCCCATTTGTAGATGTGGGTAATTTTATAAACGGGGTAGATGAGGGTGTCTGAAATGTGCTCATATAGTAATGCTTCTACGTAAATCTTCGAGTTCTAAAACAGTTCTAGTAGTGCAGAATAGTTTACCTGGTAAAGAGTACCAATATAGCATGCAGCCTATTTTGCCACGGGTGGGTCCCCTCTATGGATGCCCTTGGTGCAGAGGGCACTCGCTCTTCAGAGTACTTGTTCGAGCCTGCAGTAGTGCTTGTACTCTCCATTTCAAATTGAAGAATTGCATGTACGCAGCATCAGACAGTTCCTGCCCATTTAAAGTACTGCACATACATAATAAGTATAATTTGAATGAGTGGGTGAGGTAAGCAAAAAGGTTCCATGTAAATATGAAATGGACAGAGGAGAACAAGGGAACAGGACAAATTCCCGCCAGTTGTGAGGAGAAAAGAATGGAGGACACCAAACTAAGACATTAGCAAAATCAAGCGCAGTATCTGTATTTCCTAAAATCTTACATTGGCCAATAATAATGGCTCGGTCAACAGGGCCAAATCACACTGAGACTTCTAGATGGGTCAGGTCACTGATATAACTAACGTCTGTGGCTGGAGATAAGCCAATAAGGCTGCCATGTTGCTATATTACCTGAAATCTATTGAACATGTAAGTACTTTACAAACCCATCTGGGAGTGTAATACAACTGTCAGTAGCTAGAATTAGAACGAGGAGTCGGGACGAAGCTGGTACGATAGACCTGAGAACAGGGAGAAGGTTGTGATTAGGGTGAGTGACCAGGTTAGGGTTAGGTATAAAAGTATGGCTCGGGTAAAATTTACGGACTTACCTGTAATTGGTACAGACTTTTTCTGGTGCAGCAGAAGGGGGCCATGACTTGGAGGAGAACTACGCTCCCCCTCACCTAGTTACTGCCTCACCTCTCGCGTTTCCCGCTCTGCGGGAAACGCTCGCAGTTTGGGAAGTGCTGTGTTAACAGCGGAGGAGACACTACAAGATCCAGCAGACATCGGGGCAGAGAGACATCTTCCCACCACGCCCTGCCCAGATGCATAAAATCAACCTGGCAATCCCGTATCGCGGGACTTACCCGTAATCGGTACAGACTTTTTCTGGTGCAGCAGAAGGGGGCCACGACTTGGAGGAGAACCACGCTCCCCCTCACCTAGTTACTGCCTCACCTCTCGCGTTTCCCGCAGTGCTCACAATTTGGGAAGGTCTGTGTTAACAGTGGAGAAGGCACTACAACATCCAGCAGTCATGGGGGCAGGGAGACATCTTCCCACCACGGTCTGCCTAGGTGCATAAAATCAACCTGGCAATCCCGCATCGCAGGACTTACCCATAATCGGTACAGACTTTTTCTGGTGCAGCAGAAGGGGGCCACGACTTGGAGGAGAACCACGCTCCCCCTCACCTAGTTACTGCCTCACCTCTCGCGTTTCCCGCGGCTCGCAGTTTGGGAAGTGCTGTGTTAACAGCAGAGGAGGCACTACAACATCCAGCAGACATGGGGGCAGAGAGACATCTTCCTGCCACGCCCTGCCCAGGTGCATAAAATCAACCTGGCAATCCCGCATTGCGGGACAAGCCCGTGCAAAGCCCGGGCAAAGGGCGGGCCCGTTTAAGCCCTTTTCAAGCACGAACAAGGACGGGACGGGCAACCCCTCTAACTCCCACGTTGAAATCAGGTCAGTGACTTTTTGAGTAGACATAGACTGTTTTGTAGGGCCGGAACTTTTAAAGCGATTGGAAAGAAAAGCAAAGTATGTCAACCCCGCTTGATTTACAATGGCCACCTCTTCTACTGTAGGAGAATATAGCGGGAAAAATGCTGGTTGGGCATTAATGGGCACTTTAGATAACTTTCTTATACGAGTGTCGTCAGCTCTGGCAAAAGATATCGAACTGACTGAAAAAAGATTATCTTTAGACCCACTCTTTGATAAGCGGTCGTCAATGGGAAGTTTGGCTAGGGTTAGGTCGCCTGTTCCCAATGAGGTTGATCCTGAGGACACACTATGCTCTTTGGAGGATGATGTCAGTAGTTGTAATTCTCTGCCAGATGGAAATACTGCATCCACGGAACAACGGCCTATAGATTCATTAGCGAAGACCAATCAAGGTATCCCTTCAAAAAGGCTGTACTCACCTAGTATCAAGACCAGGTCAGCAAGTGGTGCCAAAACGGGCCTAGTATTACAACCAAAGTGTACGGCACCAAAGAGTAAACGCCCAAGGGTTCAAACTCCAGCACAAGCTTTAACAAAAATAGGGAGAAAAGGAAAAGAAAAGGAGGCCAAAGAGAATGCCACATCTAGCACTGCAGACTGTCTCGATTTATTGACTTCAGTTAATAAAGAGGCCAATCCATCGCTAAGTGTGGAGGGTGATTTATCGGGCAAGCCGGGTGTTTTGTTTTGGAAAAAGCTGGAACTTATTTTCGAGAAAACAATCCACCTGATACATGAGAGACTGGACTGTATCGAGAATAGACTGGTATGCCTGGAACTCTCGTTGGCTTCGGCCCAGAAGCGGTTGGGGAATGGGTGCAGTGGCCTACACTGTACACAGCCAAAACCGTCAGGGCAAATTACTGTGGGTGCAGTTTCTAATGTTTTGCCAAAAGGTAGTATTAGTACCACAGCAAATATACCTGAAGCCCCTTGTATCGTTATTCCTCTAACCAACACTGAAGGGGCTACTCAATTTGCTCAGATAGCCAAGGATAAAAAAGGGGAGACTAGTATACCAGTAGTGCAATCACGCCCATCATTCAGTAGCCCCTCAGATCATGTAGTATCTAACTTCAACTATAGCACTCCCCCCTGGGTCAGCCCCTTACGTAGTAGTACTAGCGGCGGTTCCATCATTAGGACAGGGAAAGAGGGAGACGTGTATGGAATTAAAAAATAAGTGAATTTTTTGGCTTAATGCTAATCGGCCTCTGCCAAGCCACATACGTGCAGAGATACTATTTGCCAGAAGAGTTAATTGGGTGGGCAGAAGCACAAAGACAATTGGGGGTGTTTGTGTTATTATTAACTTTAGGGACAGGAGATGTGTGGAGCACATTTGTAACTGGCCTCAAGTAGATCTTAGATCCCAGATTCAGTCACTTCCACTGATTTATTTGTACGTACCGGTACAGGACCCACATAGAGAAACCCTCTCATGGAACGAGGCAGTAGGTCACCCTATTGCACGGAGCTTAAGATTATATAATAGGTTTTCGGTCTTATCGGGACTGGAGGATTGCAACTGACAACAAATACAGGAAGGGTGTCACAGTAAGAGCGTAATAAGACCGCCCAATGAATATGTAGTTAAATGTAAGGGACAGGTGAATGTAAATGTAAGACCAGATATAGTTGGGATGAGACCTAAGATAAATAATGGAATTGCTACCCTACAGAATGGTGGCAATTCTCCTTCTCAGATAACTGCATGCAGGGTAAGTCCTGCACCCCTTACGGATTCTAACATGATGCCGCAATCTAGCTCCACTGCAGTAAGGAATGATGTAGACGGAGGGCCTTGGTGTACAGCTTCCTTGACTTCGTTAATATCGTGGAACCTGGCGGGTATGGGGCCCAAGTTAGCGTCACCATGTTGGTTAAGTTTTAATGATGAATTTGATATTTGTCTTTTTCAAAAGACCTGGTCTGTAGAACCAATATTTAGACCAGGCTACTTAAACTTCTATGTTCCTGATGTAAGAGGGCTAAAGGGACTTCCAATGGGAGGAATGGTGATCTGGGTTAAACAACACTTAAGCTGTAGCATCCAACTTCTCCCAGTTAGGCATTGTGATATTATTGCAGTTAGGCTCAGTCTCCCGGGTAGCATAAAAATTGACATTATTAACGTTTATGCCAGAGGTATACCCGGTGGGAAAAAATCGGAGGTGTTAATGGTATTAGAATCATTGATAGAATCTTTGCCAGAAAGGATAATGCCATTAATTGAGGGCGATTTTAACACAACTTTTGAACCCCTGGGACTGGAAGATTTAAACATGTCAGAAGAAGATTCTAGATGGTGGGGTACCCCAATTGGAGACTAGCCCTATAGCCAAATGGGCTGAGGCTGCATTGCATATGAATGGGTTTTGCCTAGGCAATCAGCTAAGGGCCGCAAATGGCCGAACACCGCCTGATAGGTTGGGGAGTAAAACGTATGACAATGGTATAAGGTCAAGTAAAATAGATTATTTGCTTGTCCATTTGAAGCTTTGGGACTCTCTTGTGGATATGGAAGTGAAGACCTGTATTGAGAGTGACCATAATCCCTTGACAGCACTATTTAGATTAGGTCTTGAGAGAATGGTAGATATGTCGGAAGACCTATTATGTAAATGTATTGCGATTTATATAGCGCAAGTATCACCTGAAGGCATCAAGGCGCTTGCTTAGGGAACCCGTCCTGGTATTCCCTTGTGAGATACCCCGGCAGGGTATCCGCAAGGTGAAAGCCAGGCATCCCGCCGCGAGGGGCCGTTGTGGAGATTAAGCAAGCTATTGCCCAGAGTCGCAGAGTGTGAACCTGTGAATCGAGTAGGCACCGGAGCGAGAATTGGCGAGTCCATGGACATTTTAGGACTCAAGACCCTGCCGAGCCGGGAATTGAACCCTGGTCCCGGGCTGACCTCTGCTTCCAGGTCTGCCTCCTCTAACCAGTGAGCCACACTTAGCCCCTGAAACCATCCTAGCAAATGATGAGCGTCACCTTAAGTGGTGTAAAGTAATTAATCAACCAAAAACACTAAATGCTATCAAAGACAGCGTAGACAAGGTGCTTGGTAAAATAGGGCTAGGTGTAATTGATGGGACGAAGTATAACCCATTTGGGGAAGACCATGCTGATATTTTTTCCAATCTTAAAGCTCATTTCTGTAAACCTTGTACTGCCAAGGTAAAAGCAAGGAAAAAAACGGAGAGGTGGTACAATAAACTATGTAGGAAAGCTCGTGTTGGGCCTAGCATTAACATTAAAAACCAGAAATCCAATAATGATAAAAGCGGCCCGATGTAATTATAGAAAAATGACTAGCGGGGCAAAAAGAGTATGGGAAGATCAAATGTGGCAGGACCTTAAAGGCAAAGGTCTGTCTAAAAATCTGAAGTTATTCTGGGACACTTATAAATGGGATGGAGGTGGGCGGGCAAATAGCCCGCAAAATAACGTACCCCAAAACTCCTGGATTGAGTATTTTAAGCCCCAGTATGAGAACACAGAAGATAAGCAAAGCGAGGCGGCTTTTGTTTTTACATATTTTGAAGGTATTGTTTTTAGTTTAGGGGATGTGGAAATAGCCTGAATTAAGTAACCGAGGGGCAGGCCCCAGGGATGGACTGTATACCCGCGGACCTATACTTAAATGATAAGGAGAGATGGCAAATATATGTCGCCCATCTATCTAATGCCATTGCTCAGGGGATGGCTGTTCCCTATTCCTGGAAGGGAGTGGAAAGTGTGCCTGTTTACAAAAATGGGGATAAGTCCCTAGCAGGCAACTACAGGCCTATTAGCCTGGTTGATTCCATACAAAAAATAATAGGTCGCCTGGTTCTGGGAAAAATTCAGGATTGGATGGACGAAGGGGACATCCTGAGCCCATTGCAGGCCGACTTCCGCCCCAGGACCAGCACTATAGACCAGGTCTTTCGATTTATTGGCGGACAGTTGTCCTGGAAAAAGGGGTATTATATGCAGTGTTTGTCGACCTGAGGGAGGCGTTTGACCTTGTCCTGCACGAAAAGCTTTGGCAGGTCTTGGAGGAACTAGGAATGGCCCTGGAATTTCTGACCTTGGTTGTCCGCTTACACAAGGATACCTATGCTAGGGTCAGGTGGGGTTATGGATGCCTTCCCTGTTGAGCGGGGAGTGAGGCAGGGTTGCGTTATGGCGCCTACCCTGTTCTCACTCTTCGTGAACGGGGCTGCAGACTACCTCTCTCTGGTCCCTACTGACGCCCCTGTGATGGCTGGAGAGTGCGTCCCGATGCTTATGTTCGCGGACGACTCTCTGATAATTTCAAAAACTCTGAGTGGTCTCCAACGGGCACTCCAGCACTTTACAGATTTCTGCCGGCAGCGTGGGCTCAAAATAATCACCGCTAAAACAAAATTTATGGTCCTTACTAAACCTAAATGCCCCAAGGCAGCTAAACGGTTCAAGGGAAGTATATATATGAATAACTGCCCACTAGAGCAGGTTGACACCTTTAAGTACTAAGGGGTCAACCTACAGAGTGATATGTGCTGGAATAACCAGTTAGATATGACTGTATTAAGGCACCAGCAACAGGCAGGCATCCTCCTTAAAAGATTTACAACATCTTTTACTAAACCTGTAAGACCACTCCTTGAGATCTATGGGATGGAAGTCTTAAGTTCTGTCCTATATGGCTCCGAACTATGGGGGTTCGCAAATTTAAAGAACTTAACATCAGTAGAAAACAAATTCTTGAGAAAAGCTACTTATGTCCCCCAAAGTACTCCCTTAATTCCTCTGCTTTGGGATCTTGGTAAAAGAACAGTGCAAGATCTGGCCACCCTGCGACCTGTATTATATTGGCGCAGAATATGGACAACAGAGGAACTATATCATTATGCCCGGGGACTTAAGGAAATTATTGAAAAGGATCGCTTTCATAAAATTAGCTGGCTGAAATCAATTAGATCTTTGCTAGTCAGAATGGGTTTGAGTAAACTGTGGGATGAACCAGCAAATGCTATATTCCCATCTAAAAAAGATATGAAGATGATATACTGGGAGATGGTCATCTCAGAGAAATGTGCTAAGGGGATCTCATCTCATCTCACAGAGCGATTTCTTGAATTTAAAGCGTACCCAGCGTTGGAACCATATTGGGACGCTATCGAGAAACCCCTAGATCGCACGGTTTATTTTCAATTCAGGGCAGGTACCCTCCCCATAAGGTCGTTTACTGCAAGGTGGGCTGGGATGAATGATGATAAATGCCCTAAGTGTAGGGACAAAAAAGAATCCATTAGTCACTTTCTGTTTTTTTTACCCTTATATACAGCCCCGCGGGACAAATGGATAAAACCAATATGTCGATTAATTGGTTCCCGAAAACATGATGAGGTGATAAGAATATTATGTACTGATCCCACCCTCCCAATTGCCATTGTAATGGCAAGGTTTTTGAAATGGGCGTGGGCCATTCGATCAGAAACGAATTTACAGTATTAAGGGTAGATGTAAAACATTTTTTTTTTTTTTATTGATTCAGTTCAAAGTCATGTATACAAAAGAAAAACACAAATATTCAACATACATAGAGATAAAGAATCACAAAGTGGTTTTAACATCAAATATATACAATCTAGGCAATATCTTTATGTTATCTAATAACAAACAATAATCACTGCTGATCCAGATAATCTATTAAAGTCTGCCAAATTTTGTACCCTCTTCTCTTTTTCCTAATTGATTTAATGCGATAGAGATTAAACTCCAAGTTAAAGATATTATAAAATTTTGCTCGCCACATTTCATATGTAGGTGCCTCGGGTTTTAACCACATTGATGATATACAAAGGCGAGCTACAGCCATGGCCATGAATATAACAAATCTATTCTCTTGGTAACCTAGAAACAATTCATTGTCATTCGATAAACCAAAAATAATCATCTCTCTAGAAATTTTTACATCGCATTTAGTAATATGTGCTAAAAAGAGTTCTATAGAAATAAAAAAAGGTTTTAATATAAGGCAGTCAGAAAATATATGTATATCTGCCAAATCACATTGACACCTAGAACATTTCCCGTTATATGCATTACTCCATTTTGACATTTTAAGTGGTGTGTGATAAAGATTAAATAAAGTTTTATAATGTTGAGAATATAAATTGGCAGAAAGAATAATTTTATCAGCCATGAATATTGATTCTTGAAATGGTACTACTGATGTGCCTAGTCTTGTGCACCATTTTGATGCCTGTTGATCCATATCGTCCTGATGTAAGTTTAACAGATAATTATAAATGGTCCCTATGCGTGTTGGTTGTTTTAATATTTCCATAAATTCATTGAAACATAATGGTACAATATGTGGGCGTGTATGGAAAAAATTCCTTATTTGCAAATACTTAAAGAAGTCATGTTTCAACAAGCTAAATTGGTCTCTTAACTCCTGAAATGAGGCAATAATGCAGTTTTTAACCATATCACCCATAACTATTATACCCTTCTCCCGCCAGAGGCCCATAGTACGATCCCTGAAAATTACCGGGAGAAGTTCTATAGAATTACACGGAGTATAAAAGTTAATACGGCCCAGTGAGATGAGCTTCCGAATAGAACGCCATCCTTTGAAAGCAGACCATATAAGTTTGAATCTAGTTCTTTTATAATAGCTGGGTTCTGTGAAACGAAGTAGCATTTGACTAGATTGTGGACCTAATAAAAGAGAGAAAATATCAGGGCTTTCACATGGGGGTGAAATTCCACCAATTGAAAAATATTTAACATTTTGAATAAGGCATGACAAATAATAGAGTACGAAATGTGGGACTCCCCAGCCCCCCCTTAAGATTGGTAAAGTCATGAATTTAGATGCTCTCCGTGTTGCTTTCCCACTCCATAAGAATCGATCAGTTATAGTTTGCAATTTTTCAGTTCTAATGTGGGTACTTCCAGTGGTATTGCTCGAAAATAATATAAAACTTTCGGAAGGATAGTCATTTTTAAAACATTGCGTCTCCCTACTAACGATAAATGCAGACACTCTATTTTATCAAGTTGGTTTTTAACTGACACTAATATATCTGCCCAATTTGATGAGACTAACTGTTGTGGCATCAGTCTAATTTTAATACCTAAATATCTAGCCTCTATAGTGACCCTACTGTCATTAATACATAGGCCTGGTGAGCATATGACCTGGGTTTTTTGGCTATTGAGTTTGTATCCGGATACATTGCCAAACATGCCTGTCAGATTTTCTATTTCAATTAATGCGGATTCCGGATCAGAAGTTACCACTGCAATATCGTCAGCATAAGCTAACACCTTTACATCGCCTCCTGGTAGAACCATGGGTTGAATTTGTTGAGATAACATTAATGCCTTTAACAAGGGTTCTATATAGATAGCAAATAATAAGGGTGAACAGGGACACCCCTGTCGTGTACCCCGCGTGATATTAACTGCCTTAGATTCTTGTCCAGATATAGAGATCTTGGCCCTCGGGTGCCTATACATAATTTGTAGTGAAGATATAAGTCGTAAACCAAATCCCATTTTCCCCATGACTGCCCATAAAAATACCCATGACACGCGGTCAAATGCTTTTTCAGCATCTAAAAGCACCAAACCGACGTCTTTGTGTTGTGTAATAGCATAGTCTAGTGTAGCAATAACCCGGTGTATATGGTTAATAGTACCACGTTCAGGAAGAAAGCCATGTTGTTGTAGAGAAACTAGAGTTGGGACAATTTGGCTCAGCCGATTAGCAAAAATTTTGGAATATATTTTTGCGTCCGCATTTATAAGGGAGATGGGGCGGTACGACCCAGGTAAATGCGGAGGTTTATCTTTTTTATGAAATATAACTATGCTAGCATCTTCCCATGATGGTGGAGGATGACCCTTTTGAGCTTCAAGAAAGGTTGCAAGCATATCTGTTTTAATTATAGGGAATAGGAATTTATAAATTTCTAATGGCAGTTTATCAGGACCAGAGGCCTTCCTGAGGGCTAGTTCTTTCAGTGAAGTCTCTAGTTCTTCCATTGTAATAGGCAGCTCTAATTGTTCCTGTTGTGTTGGATTTAGATGGGACAGCTCCAAATTATCAATGTATTGATTCAGTAAGTCAGAAGAGAGATCTTCTTGGGTATAGAGATTTGTATAGTATTCATAACACTTGTAAAATCTCCTCTGATGATTCTACACAAGTTCCCTGATTATTTTCTATAGAGTTTATGCGCTGCATATTCTGTCTCCCGCGCATCCTCTGTGCTAAACATCTGCCTATGTTTTCCCCATATTCATATCTTTCTGCGCGGAACGCCTTATATTGTAATGCTATGTCCTGACTCCAAATCCCGTTTATCTTCGCTTTACATTTCGCGACTTCATTTTGGGATATTTCGCTATTGCGTTGTATCTAATATCGCGAATTAAATCATGCTCTGCATTAGCTAAATCTCGTATTAATTCTATCATTATATTTTTCCTTTTCTTTTGTACACTCCAGCTATAACTAGAAGTTTCACCGCGTATCCCAGCCTTGAAGCAATCCCATACCATTGCATACGATGTAGAGGCTCTATTATAATCAAGAAATTGTTGAGCCCAATCCATAATTTGATTCACATATGTTTCATCTAATAACAGTTTCTTATTAAAGGTAAAGGATCTTTGTATTCTACGTGTATTAGATATAGGTAACTCCATAACAATTGGGGCATGGTCAGAGGTGATGAGCGGTTTAACAGACATATTGGATCCTTGTGCCATATATCTAGGTATGAAAATATAATCTATTCGGACGAATTTCTTATGTGGTGAAGAAAAAAAAGTATATCCTGGATCATTCAAATGTGTCACGGGCCATCCATCAATCAAACCATGTTGGGATAATAGTTGACGTATTGCCTTAAAAACCTTGGGCTTCCTACCTAAATATCTAGAAAAATTTGAGTCCCATGTATTCAGTTCCCCATGGATATTGAAATCACCCAGTACAATTAATGGAGTACTCCAGAGGGCTAATTCTACATTTAGGTATTCTATAACTGCACTGTCATCCACGTTGGATCCATATACTGTACAAATCGTTGTCACAGCATTGCCAATTACACATTCCACAATAGCCCAGCGTCCTACACTGTCTACTTTAACCTTCCCCGTCGTGATTACAGAGCGTTGACCTAAGATAGCCACCCCTCTATTCGTAGTTGATTGTTGTGAGACAGCCAGCACTGTAAATCCGAGATCTGTCAATACTTGTCTTTTCACCCATGGTATATGCGTCTCCTGAATACATATTATATCAGGTTGTATTAGCCGAATTTCATGCATCACACGTTTACGCTTTTGTATATTATTGAGACCACATACATTAAAAGAGCATATTCGAAAATTAGAGTTTGCCATGAAAAAAATAGAAGTTCATTGCAGATATTAATTTGTACCATTGTATCATTCCAACAACATCAAAAAAACTATTCATTTCAACATAATATTCCATGACTTTGACTGAGTTTTTTCCCCCTTTTTCCCCCCAAGCACACCCCCCGTGAACATCCCACCCCCCCGAACCCTCCCCGCAACACGTCTACCCTCCCCCCCGTGACCCTTCCCCAACATTAAGGCAAAGGGGCCTATTGCCCCGGTGATGTATGTGAGAGCGCCACAGCTGTTTGGGCATGACCAAAAAGAGTCCAAACATTAGATAGAGTGGGTCTATACCGTACTATACATTTGATCTAATAATCTTCAAGTCTTACTTCTCACGCTAGTGTATTCAGATAAGCCTTTGCTAAAGCTTCAGCGGTGAAGAATCTATTTTGTCCTTTATACACTATTTTAAGCGTGGATGGTTGGAGCAAAAAAGCTTGCGCACCCTTTTGCTGAAATGGCTCTATCAATTGACGCATTCTCCAGTGATTTTCTACCGTGGAGTGACAATAATCTGGGCATACAAAAAATTCAATACCCTTCCCAGAGCGTTTCTTATCCGGCCTAGCCAGATCATACACTTTCTGTCTTGCCAAAAAGTTATTCACGGATATCAAAATGGCTCGAGGATATTGACGTGTTTGGGTGTTCCGTGCTGTTTGTTTGCGAAAAGGGAAGTGATGTGCCCTCTGGATCTCCAAAGACCAAACCCACTCTTTGACTTCAGGAAAGGCTTCTTCAAAAAGTTCAACAATAAATTGTCGTACATCATGCCCCTCACTTCCTTCTGGAACACCCAGAACTCGTAGATTATTACGACGAAGTCTATTTTCTAAATCAACCAGTTTGGCGTTCATGTCTTCCTTCAGCCCTTTTGAATCGTCAAGGCTGGTTTTAATGTGTGTCACTTGATCCTCTAATGACGATATACGTCCCTCCGCTTCTGCCATCCTGTCTGTGAAATCGTTACATGATTTGACTAAGCGTCGTACCGTGTTCTGTAATGTTTTGCAAGCATTGTGCGTTTTCAAGTGTTCGGCTTTTGCCTCTAGTCGTTGCTCCGATATGGCTTTCAGTATAATATCAATGGGCATTTGATTAGGCAGTCCCGGGCTAGATGTAAAACATTTAATGAGTGGGAAGCCAATGTAATGATTAACTGAGTTGAGAGGATTAACCTGATGTTTATACTTATTGTAAACTTTCTTACCATCCCCTATTTTTAAGGAATATTCGACATTAGTCTTGTGGAGTTAAATCTTTTCTTAATATTTTAAATATTTATGCAAATGTACTTTTAAAGGATTTATTTTGTGATAAATGTATGTTTTGTGATGCTTTTATGACTTAATTGTCGAATAAAGTAATGAAATGTAAAAATTACGGTTAGTGTAAATATTGGGTTCGATTTAGGATTTGTGGAAGAGCAGCATGAAGCCAAGGACTACAGTAAAGTGTGAGTGTCAAGTTAAGAGTTAGAGTTAAAGGTTTGGATCAGGATTGGTGGCGCAAAAAAAAATTCAAACAAACTTAGATGGCAGCAAAATCATCCAAATGATTGTTCATTTCAGTTCAACTTGGCATTTTCAAACAGCTCAAACCATTTGATATAATAATTCAATGTTATACATAGTACCCTTTTTAACATTTTATGAAGGATAGAACATTTTAAATCTTACATTTTCTGCCTGTCAGAATCTTACAGATATACAAGTAACATATGGCTGAATATGACTAATTATGGGAATGAAAGCAATTCAAATAATTTAGTGATATGCAACAAAAATTTGGTATTCAGTAGACCATTCCTTTCCTACAGTTAATGAATTATGAGAATGAAGTGGAGGGGCATATGTCAATTACAGATTTCTTAATTATTGGCATCATTTATAACTTTTATCAGTTGTATGGAATCCTGCATAAGAAAGAAGATTCAGAAATGATGATGTACGTTAGGAAATGGACCCACTCAGCTATAGACATCACCAGTTTGAGATCTGTATAATCTCTTTTAGAATACCTCTGATGCACTGTGATCCAATTGCACAAAGTCCTGCTGCTGTGATGCTAATGCTGCCTTAATGATAATGTTGAGCAGGTTAATTTGTACTGGGATTCTAGTTTGTTATAGAATTTCCAGGAAGTAGCTTTTGAGATCTTAAACTAATTTACAATGTTTATTAATCAGCCAGGTAAAATAATTGGATTCATGGGGTTGTTATTTTGCTTTGCAAAATCTGTAGGAGTCTTTGGGGGGACTTTACTTTTTAGTTTAATTCCCGTTTACTTTATTTTCAGATTTTAGAAGGGCAGCAAAGTGTCCAGCTTGAAGTGCAGGAGATAATGGTTGTTTTGAACAATATAAATGGGTAATACATTTTGTATAGGATGGGTAAAGGCCATGCATTAGTTTTTTTATAGACTTTCACTGACTTCAAGGTAAGAGGCTCAACAGAGTGTTACTGGGTATTAAATACTTTCTGGATTAAATGTATCCTTGTGTATACATTAATATAAGTAACTATTGATTACATTTTAGTTTCACTAGGATTACAAAATGTGTCTTTTCATAGTCTTTAACCCATAAGAGATACAATGTTGCTACTTCTGCATTACTATTCTTTATATGTTTTATTCTTCCTTTTTTTTTAACCTTGTATATTGCACACATTTTCTATGTAGCACTTACAAGCACTCCAGGGAGCAGATTGTATTGTACTTTCATAAATGAATAAACACTGAACTGAATTTTAATATAGCAAGCAAACAAATTCAGATCACCTAAAAACAGATATTAATAAACATACTTGACAACATGTAAATATCTAATAAAAAGTCAATTTCTTCTCACATAACCGTAGCTCAGTCACATTTTATGTTCTTGTAAGCAGAACCTCCATGTAGGTAAACTAACCTCCATGCAGAAATGTTGATACACAAACTATGGATTAGTCAAAATATTCACTCACAGATCAGTGGTGCAGGACAGTCATTTCAGAGGGGGTGCTATTGTATACCATTGTGAATCTACAAATTAGTACATTCTGACTTATTCCTTAACAGTTTGCAGATGGGCTCCCATCATAGAAAAGCACACCTTTTTGTTCCCCAAAATGGAGGCATACACGCCTTTTCTTGGTGCCAGTTTCTTAGGGAAAGTGTCATCCCTCTCCATGGAGAAAGTTTCTTTGTGGACAGTGAGTACACTTAAAAAACTGCAATGAATCATAGGTTGAAGTCTGTGACTTGTGGATTTACACAGTGTTAGTGAGTCAGTGGCTTTGTAATTATGTAATTTTAGAGTATCAAATAAGAAATGTGTTGGGTCCCTATTCACAAGGGCAAATTCAGTTTTAAATGTAAGCTTTCCAATTGAAAATTCCTTTAACATCTGAAAGGATCTTTTTTTAACACCTGATAGGATTCCACAAAGTTATTTCTTTTGGGCATAAATGCATTTTCTGAAGTCGATTATCTCTGCACTAGTGCACAGTAATCTGGAGTAGTAATTCTCACCCATGGGCATTCAGTGATGCTCACGAATATTAATGGTTAAGGGCATTCCCAAATTCCTCTCCAAGCTTCTCTCAGCCTGGAAATTGTCAGAGATTTACTTCAGCCAAGAGCCAGAAAAGGTCCCTTTATAGGGTGAGAAGGAGAAAGGATCACCCAGAGATTTGCTACAAGGAAAAGCTTTCTCAAAAAATAATTATCTCAAAAATATTTCTCCATGTAGAAAAAGTCTGCATTTGCACAAGAGGATTTATTGCCCCTGTGTAGAGTTTCCTGCTGCATAACACTCAGTAAAGGGGGAGTTGTCAAAGATCATTGCCTGGAGCATTCCTAGCATTCTTCTGGGAATGTTTTGAACAGCATAAAAAATGTAACCGTACTTTTAGGTGGAACTGAGCATAGAAAGGAAAGTTGTGGTTGCATTGGTAACAGTAACTGAGGAATTTCAGTGATTAACAATAATTAATCAGTGTTTAAGACCGAGGATTTTTTTCTTTTAGCAGGATAAGAAATATGAAAAAGAGCTAGCTCGACTCAGCAGGACAATAAACATTGACAATCACATGGTTGTAAACCGAGAGACATTACACATTATATGTTCAGCAGGTGAAGGTCAGGTTGTGAGCACCGCTGGCTTCGTAGAACTTACGATGTATAACAATTTTGTTGATTAGTAAATTCTAATGACTGATTTTTACCTTGTGTAAACAAAACTGAATTTATCAGATTTCTGGGATTATTCTATTAAATTTACATTATTTTACCTGAAAACTAGAAAAGCTGATTTTACAAAAGAAATGTGAACCAAATCTAGCCTACAGGAATTCCACAGGTTTTTCAACAGATTGTTAATTCAACCTTTTTATCTCTAATAGTTTTAATATGAGATGATTGATTATTAAATGGCCTTACACAGAGGATATTAAAAGCATGTGAAGGTAAAGCTGTCCATGCAAATATATGCCTATCACGTGCACCCTCCTCCCACTCGTCTCTTGTTTCATAGCTTTAGTTCTGTGATTGACTTTATGGAGATTGTGTAAGTATTAAGAATACTGTGCTTGATTTACAGTGTGATTTGTGAATCCCCTCAAGCTCTGGTTCTCCTGGATTTATCCGCTGCGTTTGACACGGTCGATCACACCATCCTTCTTGACCGTGTCGGCGCAGCGGGCATCCAGGGCTCCGCTCTTTCCTGGATCACGTCCTTTCTTTCAGGACGTTCACAAGCTGTTCACCTCTCTGGTTTCTCTGCCTCCCCCCTCCCGGTGTCCTGTGGGGTTCCCCAAGGTTCCTCTCTTTCCCCTCTTCTTTTCAATCTTTATATTCGCCCTCTTATTGTTTCTCTTCTCGATCTGGGGGTCTCTGTGTACAACTACGCAGATGACCTCCAGCTCGTCTTTGATCTTTCTTCCTCTTCTCACTCCTTATCTTTCTTTCGCTCCACTCTGGTTTTCATTTCTGGGTGGATGAGCGCCAATCACCTCAAGCTCAATCCAGACAAGACTGAGCTTGTCTTGACGGGTGGCTCATCCAGCCCCTGGTCCTCTGCTTTTTGGCCCCCTATTTTTGGTCCCCCTCCTACCCCTGTTCCTTCCGTCAAAACGCTGGGCATTAAGGTCAGCCATGACCTGTCAATGCACGGCCAGGTCAGCTCTGTAGTGTCTTCTTGCTTTCTTTCCCTCCGTCTGATTCGTAAAATGTCCTGTTTTTTTTCCCTTGATTCCCTCAAAATTATTATTTCGGCCCTCATCACTTCCCGCCTTGATTATGGAAACAGCTTGTTCGTGGGTATCCCTGCCTACGAAACCCGTCGTCTCCAAGCAATCCAAAATCAGGCTGGTCCTCAAATCTCTCCACTGGCTCCCCGTTCTACAGAGATCCCTGTTTAAACTAGGGTGTCTAGTCTTTCGGGCTGTTGATCGCTCTGCTCCGGCGTTCATCAATTCTTTGATCTCTACTCACACCCCTGCCCGAATCCTCCGCTCTTCTACCTCTGCCCTCCTCACTGTTCCCCGTTTTTGTAAATCCCGCACTGGTGGAACTAAATTCTCTGTCCTTGCCCCCCGGTTCTGGAACTCCCTCCCTCTTTCCATGCATTCTATTCCCATTTTTTCACACTTCCGCAAAGCGTTCAAAACATTTTTGTTTGCCCAGGCCTACCCCTGCTAACCTCCTCGGCCCTGTTGTTCTGTTCAGTTGAGCTCCCAGCGCCAGGAAGCCGTTTGGCCATCGTGCGCTCTATAAATACCTTATTTCATTTAATTTCATTTCATTTCAGAATTAAATACATGCACAAATAAATAAAGAATGAGGGCAATATTGTAAGCAGAAAATTTGGGATTTGCAAATGAGGAGATTTCCACACATTTGGTAGCACATCTGTGGTTGTAGGCATTCCATTTTTTTTTTAACTCCAAAGTAGGAAGTGTCCCCTACAAAATTCAATTTTAGGGAGTGTTCACATTAACTTTTCAAATTGATTTCCAATTTAGAAACACTTGCAAAAATTACTTTTATCAAGCACTGGATAAAGCAGGCTTCCAAGATGGGAATGGGGAGTGAAACTCTCCATATTCATGGAAAATATTGTTCAATGGATTTCTTTATTGAGAAACAAATATATCCTACTAAAGAATTAAGAAAATTAATAAAGTGCACAAATGCACACTGACATAATATTTCTTTAGTCAGAATTTATTTGCCAAATAGAGGGAATTCTGAGCTGTTTGCGCTGCTGCATTTCAGAAGGGCTTTCAGATGTCTGCATCTTTGTAAGTGTCATTTATTTCGGCGTGTCCTCTGGGAACAACTTTCTCTAGTTCTAAGGACTGCTGAGTCTTCTCAAGATTATTCTGGGGTTGTCTTATTTTAAGCATTCAATTGTAAATGTAAATGTAAATGTACATGAATTTATATAGCGCAAATCACCGAGCTGTTTCTAAGCGCTTGCTTAGGGAACCCGTCCTGGTATTCCCCTGTGAGATAACGCCGGCAGGGTATCCACAAGGTGAAAGCCAGGCATCCCGCCGCGAGGGGCCGTTGTGGAGATTAAGCAAGCTATTGCCCAGAGTCGTAGAGTGTGAACCCGTTAATCGAGTAGGCACCGGAGCGAGAATTGTCAAGTCCATGGACATTTTAGGACTCAAGACCCCGCCGAGCCGGGAATTGAAACCTGGTCCCGGGCTGACCTCTGCTTCCAGGTATGCCTCCTCTAACCAGTGAGCCACACTTCTACACGATCAATTAATGTCTTAAATACATAAAAGGTGGAAGTCTTGTTTGCACACTTTTTTTTATTTTTCAGTTCTATATCTCTGTAATAGATAAGTAGATTTAGTAAGGGCCTGTCCAAAAAGTACAACTTGCATGCCGTTTACCTTACCTAATTAGGGATATATCTTACCTGAAGGAACGCCTGTTTCTTGTGATCTGTTTTTCTGATAAAGCTATTCACTTGGACACGTAATGGCATATATCTAATGTTTTGTTATGCAGTGTATGAGATTTGGATATTTTATTCTAATTCTATTTGTGAGCACTTGGCATGTGATAGTTTGAGGGCATAAACGCCCATTACATCTATGATGGCCTTCAGAGGGTGATAAATTCAAAGCGGCTAAAACATCACTGTGCGGAGATTTTGTGGAATCGTACATGCTGTAACTTGTAAATGCCTTACATTCTTTTGAATTTTTGGGACATAAATAGTATGTACAATTGTTACAATTGTTATGAGAGTTTGCCAGTTTCTGCAAATTCATTTCTGCACCTTTCCTACATGTCTACTATAAGGCATTGTATATACAAGTGGGTTATCTATTTCCTTCTGTGTGGGAATTTGAAAGGTGCCCTTCGGTAAACCATAGCTTTTTCCTTTTTCAATGGTTTGTGTTAATGTTTTAGTATAGGCTCTCTAATTGAGCTTTTGAACCAACAATCTGCAATAGCACATTTTACTATTTCTATAGAAATTGTCTCGCTATATGTTCAATTGGTTTACATTGTAGTTTTTGAACTAAACTGAGTGGGTGGTTCACATTCAAGTGAAGTCAAATATTTTTGTCTGTCGGGATTTGTAAACAGTGATTTCCATGCCTGATCATTAAGTCCAGAAATTAGATTTTGATATGTTTATGTACATAGGAGTCAAGAGGAATCAAACCAAAAGGTATTTTTAAGAAAAGAATACAAAGCAAATGTTGGAGATAATGCAGTGTTTTACTTTCCTTCAGGAAAGGTTTGTATAATTGAATGCAGATCTAGCAAGTGATCACCTTTTTCAGTTGTGGGGTTTGTTACACTGCTGAAAATTTAAGATAATAAAAGTTATGATATGTATTAGTTTATTAACATAGATTCTGGCCATATACTGTAATTGTGTAATGGAGTAAGCCAAAATGCTGCTTTTTCACACAATGAGCCAGATTTCGATCTTGGTAAAAGGATGCAACACCAGGTATTGCATTGCTTGACGGCCAACATGGCACTCTGTACATTTTATTAGACGAAATATGTCATGGCTGGTATCTGGCTAAAGTTCGGTATGGGTCCTGCCCATCAGCACCATAGTTAGTAATATCATCAGGAGAGAAAAGGGGTATCTTCTAGTGGTATGGTGGTGGTAGCAGTAATATGTAGCCTAAAGGCAACAGAATTGTATTCTGGCTGTTCTGAACATACCATTGTTCACAGTATCATCACCTTCAAAACTGTTTAGTATAAATCAGGTCCAAGTTCTTGATTTTATTGTTTATAGTGTGACAGTTGTTGTTACTGAGTGTTAGATATTTTCTATCCAAGTCAATCCAACCTAAGCAAACTTCCAACTCCAAAATGCTTACCTGAAGCAGAAGGATCTCGACATTTTCCCTAGGGAATGTTCAATTCTTCGTTTACTGTTCCTGTCTTTCGGCATGCTGGATTATTATAAGGTGCTCATTATTATTAAGACATTTGTCACCGACACACACGACTACATCTGTAGTACGAAATATCTGTGTCTCTCAGCTTCTTTTTCCCAATATTTCAATATTATTTACTGTTCAAAATTAAGTTCGTTTAAATTGAGCCCTTTGCTTCTGATTTCTAGATACTTTAACTTTAAATTGAACATTTCAGATAAAATCTTACATTCATGTCTCATGTTGATTTTCATAACCACATAAAAGCACAGGTAGGCAAATACAGTATTGGGGTCGATATGTGATGAACATAGAATGAATCAGCAAGGTACTGATACAAATATATTCTGAAATCAATATGTTAATGTAGGGTGTTTCTTTGCGAGCAGCAAAAAAACAGCTGGGCTCTTAGAAATGTTTAAATGTAGCGCAAAATTTACACATTCACAATTGAAATCATGAACAAACAGCATATCTGTTATCATTTTCTTTGTATTCAGGAAGAATGTTAGAACAGTTTACCCCTCGTAGGCTTGTTTGCTGTACGATACTGCATTGCAATTTAAAATGAATGTTTGTACATTGTCCTCTTCAGACTTTATCGGCTAAGCAAATGCAGTCTCAGCTAATTCAAACACTATGAAGTGGCAATGCTGCCTCCATTCAGCCTACTATAAAATGTAATTGCCTGAATGTAAATCTATGAGTGATAGAACAACTGAAAGCCTCGTGTTGTGTGCTTAAATAGGCAGTGCAAATTCCACCAAGTAAGCTTTTCATCCCCTAGTAGAGACATTCCAAAGAAATATATGAAATATGGGGCCCAATGATGCACTTTCCAGCTCCCATTTCCCAAATATTGGCTAAGAAATTAAACGTTTTTTAGGCTGACATGAAATTTGTTTTGGCTTTTGAAAAATAAGTGTTGGCTTTTTTCACTTCTTGCATTCACAGCCTTTTATTTTTAATTTTGGCCAGTTCAAGTAGATTCACAATATATACATTATAATTGAATTTAGGGCGATGTGTAATATGCAAATGTTTTTTTTGTCATTATGCAGAGAGAATAGAACCAGAGCATACATAGTCCAAACCCAAATTACTGCGTAACCCTATTATTTTTAATTGACCAGTCAGAATCCGAGATAAAGTTCAGTCTTGAGGCTAATCATAACACTCGAAATTCACCTGTGCTTCATTAGCTCCATGGTGTCCTTTCTACCCTAATATTACCCCATGGTTTGTTATATCTTGAAGATCAATCAAAATTCATTAGTTGATCAATGTCATAAATATCCAGTATTTCCTGATTCTAAGCAGTGGTATTCCGCGCACAGAGTTTCCCTATAATCTAGAACTAAGTAATCTTGTCATCAATATGTCAAAAAAGATTAACATATTGCATATCTCTTTGTTTAAGGGCATAATTATCAAACAGGATAATAGCTTAACAACAGTCCTGTTGCTAAATAGATCGTCAATAGCACCTTCTCTCAGACGGGTCGACGGCCTGAGCATGAAACAAATGTATGTACCTAATGGCCCCTGGTGGGGTATTAACCAGGGTCTGTTTATCCATATTCCAGCAATGCAGTCTTGCTGTTGGGATATAAAAGCCAGACTACAATCATGTTGAAGTCAAAACCTGGTTAGTCTGCTGACTAAGTATCCTATATTAAATTATTGGATGTATGTTTCAAGAGAAATCTCTGTACCCAGTCATTTAGACCACTTTGGTGCCCAAATCCATGGCTTACTCCAAGAATAATACACAATATGCCAAAATCCATTGTGGACTATATTTGATCAGACTAGCACTTATTTTGGGTAGACGTTTAGAAGGTGTAAAATATTGGGTGACTAGCGGAGGTGGGTGAAGCCTTTCTCAAGCAGCAACTACAATTCCTCTCTATCTGCAGTCACAAACAAACCCTACATTAACCTATGCTCAACCCTAGGATAGCTTGGCACAGAGCAGTCAGGCTTAACTCCGAGGCAATGTGTAAATTATTTGTGCAAAACTTCAAACAGTAAGAAAGCAAAAACACACCACAAAAGGATCCCACAACAAATTCAGAAAAATAGAGTAATTTTTAATAGATAGAACAAGACCAAAATGACAGAAATTTAGTCAGTAGAAACCGAGGTATACACGTTTAAAGATTTTAGTAAAAATAGAGCCAAAAGGTAAAAAGTGCCAACTATGGATATCTGGTCATGCCAGACCGGGCCAAAGTCAGTTCAGGCTGACTGCGATGGAGCGCATACTGCTACAAGGGCCCAGTTAGGCCCACTAAACAAAGTACCTTTAATCCTGGTTTGCGTAGCGATGCAAAGATCATTGTCAAACATGCCATGCACAGCCAAAGTGGTGCGTTGGTTCGGAGATGCAACAAGGCTGTGTTGCGAGGTCCTGTGTTGTCATTCAGGATCCCGTTGACGTGGACTTGCAATGCAAAGTCTGGCATTGAGGAAAGAATTTGTTTTGGGTATCCCAAACTATTGCCTTATCTGTTGAAAAGATTAACTTGTGCCAGTCCTATATCATTGTTAAACAAATTAGGTTTTATACCATAAAGAATCAATTTATATTATAACATATGAATATTATAGTATTAGCTCTCAGCTGAGCCGGGAGAGCCTGCCCCTTGAGGAATGGTTTGATATTGGATACTATAATATTCACTGCACTCTAGAATTTCATCCCATAATGCTTTGCAAGGCCTTTGATTGGGATTGTATTTTTGCCCATAACTGTGCTTGGGGTGGTCCTAGGAGGATGGGACCACCATCGAATTGTTCAGCATGATGTGCCTGCTGTATTTTCATTTTTACTTTTGTGAGATGACTATATGCATTTTAGCATGTAAAGATAGAGTTACTTGTTGTTTTACCAAAGGTATGTGAGGTTTCTGTTCTATTAATTGGGATGAGACGTTAGGGAACAGAGTTCACAGAGTTTTTGTTCAACTCCGCAGAATTCAGCATTCTGCGTAGTGGTACTCCACCAACTTCGCCCACCCCTACCTACAATCTCATCAAATAAATTAGTTTGCTGCCCCCGTCCCTTCCTGTTTCTCACACATAGTAAATTAATAGTTGTGGGGTATGTCATAGACCGCAACTGGGCCTAAATACTCTTTTCATGTCTTATGGTTATGAAGAGCAGCAGTACACCTCCGAGTGTTTAAACAGACTCAATAACTACAGGCTGTGTAGCACTGAGCAGCGCTGCAAGTGCTTAGTTAAAGATTGAATGCAGTTGAAGTTGCTAGTCACCACTTAGTACATTGGTTGCTGCAAGAGTGCTTCCATAAGTATATAGTCGAATCGTTCTCGTTAGTTTCATATAGAGCGCATATATAGTGGTGGGTATGGTTTTTACACCAATTATTACCCACCTCCTCCTGGATCAGCTTGAACATATGTGATCTGTAGCTTAGACTACCAGAGGCTCACAGAGCTTTTCACAGAGGCCCTAGTAGAGGGTAGTACATTTCTCCAGCAATCATGCTCTGAAAAAAAGGCTGTATCTTTTCTTGAAATTCTGCGCTCTTGCAAATAGATTATGTCCAGTTTTAAACTGGCTAGCTCTTTCCTTACCCGTTTCTGCTGTAATTTAGCCCCTTAACATCCAGCAAATGATCATATCATCATATCATCCTAATCTAGTAATCTGCCACTCTTAGGGCATTATTATGAGTACGGCCATCTTCAGGACCACCATACTCATGGTGGCCGTCCGACCACCACCACCACCACTGTGGGTCCACGCTCAGTGTTCTGAGTTTGGCGGTCAGTCTGCCATGAGACCATTGTCGCTGCCGGGATCCAGGATCTCACAGATCTGGCTGTCTGCAACCTGCCTCAATATGCTGGCAGTGCCAATGCCGGCACCACCGAACATATTACAAGTTGGCTTTACGGCACGCTTTTTATGGTGGTGAGCCAGGCATTAAAAGGGTGGTGGAAAGGCATATAAGGGGACCCTTTTGGGACTGTGATGCATGCAGGGGGGCACACATTGAGCCTCCTGGAATTGCACCCTCATTTATGAACAGTGTGACACCTTGCAGGAACATGCTGCAGGTGCTGTCATGACAGCAGTCTACTGTGCAGGCTCTCCTATGAGCCAAACAGAGCTACCACTGCAAGACTGCTGCAGCACCACCCGCCCTCCCTGGATTACAATCGTAATCCGGCGGGTGCACTTCAGGCTTGGCGGTCCTCCGGTCAACACAGCAGTGGCAGGCCGACAGGAGGACTGCCAAACTCGTATCTATTAAGACCCTTAGTCTTAGTATGAAATAAATAAATGGCAGAAGTTTATAGTAATATAATCTTCTGCCATTTATTTATTTCACATACATCCTCTGTCACTTGTGCCCCTCCCATCCTCATCCTGTCTCCTTTCCTTTTCTGAATGCAGGAGTTTGCATCCAAAAACATAGTTCCTTTTCTTACCATCCTTCACCTTTGCGTTGCCTTCTTGGTAAGCTAACAGCATTCTTTAGCCCATTAGTTTCATTATTTTCTTTTGATTTCTCTTTAATACATATTGGTGGACCTCTTTTGGATCTGAAAAGTTTTGAAATGCTTCTTGGCAGTTCATTCTTGAATTAGCTCCTCTAATTGCTAGAGGAATTAACAACATCTTAGATTCTGGAATCAGGGCTGTCAGTGTTCTTTTTCTTTTAGCTCTCTACTAAGCTTGAACCAGGGAAAGAGAAGCCTTGTAGAGAGACAATTTGCCTTTTCTGTTTGGCGATGCTAGGTGCTAGTTATTTTATTTTATAATCCTGTAAGCAGACAATATTGGTTCTTGGTTTGGCTCCAAATATTCGGGGGTGCAAGGTGCATCCATGTAGCCAGTCTCTACTCTTTCTGGTTCTCCTATGATGTTATGGTTCGAGAATCTAGATCTATTATTTTTCACACTTTTGAGATAACTTATTAAGCTGCTAACTATATTTAATTGTTACAGTTTTATCTTGTTCCTCCATGCTAGACACTCAGGTGGTCAGCATATATTTCTTTCCACTTAAACTCCCAGTCCCTCCAGACCACTATTTTTTAAGTTCCTTCATTCCGCGGAACCTTTTTAATGGCTCCAATATCCTTCAATTTACTCTTAAATATAGATTTTGTAAAATAGGATGAGGTGTGAGTAGCTTGAGAGCTCTGCTGCTCTTTAGAATCTTCTGACTCGATGTTCATCATTCCAATATGCAGGAAATAATTGTTGCCTGTTAGCATATTAGTTTGCTTAGGCCCTCTAAAAAGGTATCTCTATTTGTGCAGGTTAGCTATATGTTTTGACTATAACTTGCCAGTGCTGCATTGATTAGAGCAGTGGCCCAAGAGACTAGTAGTTAAGCTCTGCAGAATTTGAACTGTCTGGACTCCCCAGCTGCTCCAGTTAGAGTCGCTATTGCTTCTGGTCCTCTTGGGGGAGGAGAGTGGGTGATGCTGGTTTGCCATGCCTCCAGCCTTTGTCCTTCACACAGCATATTCATTCAGCCATTGCTATTTGTCCGCCCCTTAATGGTTAGCTACTTTCTAGATCTGACCACTATTTTGAAGGCTTGTGTACATAACAGAGCTTCAATCTTTTGACATGCTGCATTAGTGATACATGTCTTGGACATCTGTTGCTTGTCGGCTAGATATTGCCCATAGTAGCAGCCCAATACCGTGTAATTATTAAATCCCATTTCAATGCTGCTATTCATTGTCTTTGCTTTCTAATGCTGAGTGAGACCTTTAATCCACCAGGTATCTAATGTAAACTGCTATTTTGTATCTGTACTGAACTTCTGTTGCCTAGCAAGGCATGCATGAAGCATTGTATCATACACACAGTAGACGAAAAAACATGTATTGGAAATGCAATAGGTCCCGGATTTATTTGAGTTAGAGCAAATGGCATTGTAAATGGCAATGATTTTTAGCCATGTGTTATAGATTGTATGCATGTGGTGTGTAGTGGAATTATGTGGTTTGGATTGGAATTGTTAGTTGTGGAATTGTGTGGCGTGAAATTGTGTGGTGTGTATTTGTGTAGTGAAATGATGTGGCATGGTAGACTGTCGTGGGTAGTAATTATGTGATATTAAGTTTACTGGAATTGCGTGGAGTGGGATTGTGTGTTATTGAGTGTAATTATGTGTAATTGTATTTTGTGTTGTGGAATGGTATTTGGTGGAGTTTAATTATGTGGTGTGCTGTAGAATTTTGTGGCATGATGTGGAATTCTGTAGTGTGGATTAGATGTATGTGGTGTGTTGTGTTATTGAGTTGTTGAGTTGAATTATGTGGATTGACGTCAAATTATGTGGAGTGGATTTAAAATGTGTGGAGTTGATTTGTCTAGCAATGGAGCTGTGTGGATAGCTTTGCCTTTTTGGTGACAAAAAACATTAGGTAGGAGCTCATCTCCAAATCAGTTTTTTTGAGGTTAAAAAAAAACAGATATCAGGACACATAACTGGAGTCCTTATAGGGCTTCTTGTCATCACGTTCATGGCCAGGATGGAGTGGCGATGGAGGGAAAAGGTGCCAACAACCAGAGGAGAGAAAGTATTGAAAGAGTTAGCACTGAAAGAAGAGACAGATTGTCCCACCTACCAGAGAGAAGCTATTTCCAGAAGGCTGCCACAGAAAGGCTGGTGCCTGCGGAAATCCACAAGCAAAATCACAAAAGCCCGAATTAAAGACTGCAGTAAAATAGTATCATGTGAAAATCAAATCGCATCTACATGGCAGTCCTCTGCATAGCAAATTACACACTAAAGGCTTGTGAGATTCTTGTAACATTTGAAAACCTTTGGTCTCCTTTTCATGCAACTACAACCACCACTCCCTGTATATGAAACTAGAAATAGATATGGCATTCCTTCAAATGTCTATGGAGAGATCCCAGAGAAACCCCCAAAAGGGGTTCAGTTGTTTTACTATGTTGCTTGTTTATTTGACTGGTCTTTCCCCCTGCTGACGTCACACGCCTTCCTCCCTCCATCAGAATGTCACCCATGGGGGAACATTGATGGGCACCTGCTGTGAAGCACCAGTTCTTGTCTATGGTTACATGCACACTTTGAGCTTGGCTAGGGGTAGGAATATGAAAAACTACCGTAGATTGGGGGTCTAAAGGGATAGTTTATAGAACACTGGGTGTACGTTCCCTGATACAAGCTCAATACTGAATTGTACACCTATAGTCTCAGACATATGTGTATAAAAACATGTGAGTGGTGTCTCTCTCAACAAACCAAAATGCTACAAGAGGAACATGACTGGGGGAGACATCCCTCAAGGATAAGAACCCTCACTCACCCTCCCACGCCCATTGTTTGCATATAAACGTAGTCCTAACCTTCGAGACAAACTGGTCCATACCCGACCACATGGCATTAAGAACATTGACTCACAGACCACATTGTGGAATTTGCCCCAGTTAGTGGGCCATTTTCCATGTAGTACTTGCTCAGTATGCCCTCAAACTGAGAAAACTCTCGAAATAGATATAGGCACACCACGCCCCTGGCAAATTGTAAAACATACAAATTGTAACAGTGATCGTTTGATCTATTTGATATGGTGTCCCTGTCAACTCTGATATGTGGGAATGACCACTAGAAAAATCAAGATCCGCATCCAAGAGCACAAAAGTACAATTAGATGCGGCAAACGGTCTACAAAACTGACCAATCATTTCATTGGCAAAGGACATGTGGATACGGATTTACACTGGGTGGTATTAGAAAAACCTTGGATACCTTCTCATTTGACAGACCCCATGAAATTTCTGTTTGTTTCGTAAAGAACAACAGTGGGTGTACTATAGGTGTACAATTCAGTATAGGGGTGGGAATAGACATGAGTAGTCCACTGCCCCTCCATGCACGCACGGGTGTGGAGAGGGCCTCCTCTGCAGAGAGAGACATTATGCCCACTGTCTCCTTTGCCTTATCCATGCAGCACACATGTGCCACCCAGGGTTGCTGCAGGGGAACTAGGGGTGCACTAGGCGTACACGCCAGTGCCTGTCTCTATGAAACGCGACTGCAAGTCATTCAACAATGGCCGCATGCAGGGCACACCCTATGATTGCAATGTAACATTACATGTGTAGAAAACTGTACGTTCACCCAAAACGTGTTTCAGTTTCCCAAAAATAATCTGCAGATTATGCAGCAGATGGATTATGAGGAAAAGAAGGCAGATACATTAATATGTTAAAATAAAATAAACCAGTGATTGGTTACAAGGTATCACCTCCTCTTCACCCAGGCTAGCTTGAATCTGGTGGCACAGCAAGCATGGTGCACACCGACGCATTCCATTCAATGTACAACACAATGTGCACTCACAACGCACACCAATCCCCTAAAACTGTGCATAAGCTATTTTCCAGCTCTCCTCCTGATGCACAACCACCACAAGGGACATCAAACAGCAATCTCATGAGACATTGAGAAGTGTTCTACGAAGATATTACTCAGAGGTCCCCGGCTGCACTTCACTCTGTGAATCTTGCTATAGGTCAACCTGAACCTGTCTTGCTTAGCATAACGCATTACATTTGCTTTGGTGCTTGTTTCTGTTGGACTTTGAAAATCTGTATACATATGCCTGACAATACCCTAAGCGCACAAGGTACAAAAAACAAACATGCTATGCTTTATCAATACTTGAACAAATGTTCATTGTTAAAGCAGTTTTGCGAGAAATGTACCAATCACAAGGGCGATTCAGGGAGAAAAAAAGATGCAGGAAGGTAATGGTCATTTATTTTTAATATTCAACCACCTCCATCAGCTTTGAGCAAGTGGGCGCCTAAGGACACGCAAGCATTTCATGGAGCTGTAGGCAGCTGTATTTGCCATTACCCCTTAAAGTGCCACCAAAAGGCTTCCTGTATGCTTACGAGCCTGAAAAGTCTGATGTAAGAAGTGTGTGCAGTCATGCCGGTCATCTGACCGAAGTGGGCGCTTTTTTTTTCTAATGTGTGTTTGAAACATGAAGCACTTCTGAATAATATATCAGAACGGTTGATAAAGTCATTCAGCACTCGAAACAAAGTGAGAACTCAGTTCTTAGCGTTTTACATTCAGCAAGTTGTTAACACAAATTGTTTTTAAGATGCCCACTTAAAGGAATGGGTGTTCGTTGTTTATGTTTTAATACACTGCTTGGAACAGTGCTAAATTTTGAGCACTGGGAAAACGCGTCTGCGTCACACATGCATCATCTGCTTATTAGAGACTATATGAGCAATGTCATTAAAGAGTCCTCGCGATGAGCGACAGTGAACTTTACCCCTTCAGTAGAAAACCAGGGCTAGAGGCTTACTGAATACATGCCCCGATTGAGCAAGGTGACTGGCTAAAATAACAAGCATTTACAATGCATCGGTCTCGCCTTTGCAAAAGTTAGAGCTTTTGGCATTGTAAATGACAATTTTTATCTATGTGTTGATTTTGAAAACAGATAAATAAATGGCATTGTCACTTAGATGCCAATAGCTTAATCTCTTGCAAATGCGAGACCTATTGCATTTGCACCAACACACACACAGAGCCACACAGAGCCACACACACAGAGCCACACAGAGCCACACACACAGAGCCACACAGAGCCACACACACAGAGCCACACACACACACACACAGCCACACACACACACACAGAGCCACACACACACACACAGAGCCACACACACACACACAGAGCCACACACACACAGAGCCACACACACACACAGAGCCACACACCCACACACAGAGCCACACACCCACACACAGAGCCACACACCCACACACAGAGCCACACACCCACACACAGAGCCACACACCCACACACCCACACACATCCACACACCACCAGTCCGTCAAGTAAGGTTTCTACTGACCTATAAGTAAGTCCACTAAAAGATTCAAGCCATGCCATCTCAGAACTGCACCCCTCATTACACCTTTCCCGACCCCTTAATGTCAGCTGCTCTGCAGGAGAAGGGTCCATAAATGCTGCTCTTGTATTTTGCCATATCAACATCTCAAGGATTAAAGACAGACGTAAGGATGAAAGGCTAAGTTGGCCCTGCTGGGCCTTAAAGCTACAGAAAGAGCTCTGAAGCACGTCTCTTAATCCAGATAGCTGCCTTGCCTCAGAACCCTTTCTTCAAACCCTGTAAAAGGAGGATGCACCACAGAGAAGTTTGCAAACTCGAACATAATAAAAACCACACATAGCTCGAGCCCCTGTTTAATGAGCCAATCTTTCCAGGTCCTAGTGGTGCACGGGTCAAACATAAATCTAGTTCTTGCACATTTACCCTTGACATGAGCCTGCACACATCTCTCCTCTTCTTAAATTTCAGCAATAGATGGGTCTAGACAACATGGTGTCTAACTGTGATAAAACCAATAGCATGTACCATACACAAACCGACTGACACACACACAAACCAAACAAAAAGAAAGTTCAATCACAGGGGCTGCAATTGGTTCCATCGCAGAAATAAAACGTTTAACAAACACATGATATTAAAATGTATACAACAGAGGTAAAATTCCCTGAGGGTTTACCTGGGCATAAATACTTATAGGTATTACGTTTCGAATTTCTTCAAGTTGATTATTTGTAAGGTCTCTTATTTTTTTTCCTCCCGAAACTATGCAAAACGTCAGAAAAATTACGTGAAATTACAACCAAACTGCTCAAAATGCCTCTGTGGGTAGGTACCTCGAGTGAAAAGTTAAACTTAACTGCATACCTCACATTACTAAATCGCTTGAACTATCCTGTCAGCAAATAAATGTCTCTTGCAACGCACTTTCTGTTCGAACTTGTCTCCTGTTCTCTGAAGCAATAAAGTGTGCTAAATTTTGCGTGGACATAATTTCCAACATTTTGCGTTAGTAACATAGCACGAATCTGTGTGAATTACGCTGGTGTAATAGAAGATTTTGCACAAACCAAATTCTGTATCATCTTTTAACAGTGACACTTTGCTGAAAATGTCAATTACATATTTTACTACAAAGACTGACATCCTCTCAACCTCCATGGAACTTAACTGAAAGGCTATAGATTCGTTTTCAAATGCTGTTTAGGAGAGTTTACATATTATTTTTCTAGTAGCATCCAGCTTTACTTATTAAAGTCACAATTTATTTTATCATTAGATTGGATACTGCAGGTAGTCTGCATCCAGGGCATACAATAACATAGGACTACTCTAAAAGGGGCACGGCAGGCGTTCAGTGAGCGGCATGAAAGAGACCAAATGCAATGACCGCAGTCAGCACTTCTACTGCAGATGTTTCAATGCAGGAGGTAAAAAAAAAACTTAAAACGCAAACAGACGAGACTGCAATATTGCATCCTACTTAAATAAAAGTATCATTAACCCATTGAAGCCCTTAAATGAGACAGGATATAAAAGGTTTGGAAGGGACAGATAAGAACTAACTGAAAAATAACGGAAGCCACGAAATTCAGACTTTTATTGACTGACATCTTCCAATGTGTGTACTGTTCTAAATATATACATGGCTTTGGTGAACGTGGTTAATAAAGCCAATTTTAAAAAAAATCTTCCACAAGCGCCCGCTGTGCGTCCCATTTAGGCAGGAGGTGCGTGATGTCACGGACCGAGACGACTCTACTGCTCTGCACACTGCTCTTGAAGGGAGCCATGCTATCCGAAGCGCTACGTTTCTGAAGAGCGAAAAGATGTGACCAGTGGGTGAGCGGCGACAGGGAAGAACGAGGGCAAGAAAAGAGGCCAGACTGTGAGAGGGGGCTCAAATGGAGAGAGCACGCGGCCAGTGTGGCAACAGAGTGGCAGCGTGAGCGCAGGATGGCGGCCGAGACTTGCATCTTGAAATAACGACAATCTTAAAATAGAACAAATGGAGCACATTTCAAAAGTGGGCCTGCAGTCCAATAGCAGTGCCTTCAGATTTATAATAAATAACTGGATCCTCTGATTCCGGACCCATTAACAACCTTGTGAACCAGGGTCCCCTGGCTACTCCCCAATGTAGCAAGATGCGGAATGGGATGTTTCCACCTTGTGGTGTGTTTTATATCCTCGTCAAATTTTAAAGATATATTTATGTTAAATACATTAAAAACAAGGTCATTTTGGGATTCGGGGCGTGTTTTTCGTGCTCTCCCCTTCCCATTGGCTGGAAGGTAAAATTCCAGCCAATGGGAAGAGGAGAGGGCGGGACTTCGAAAAAGACCCAGAAAAGCCCCCGGATCGCGTTGTGACTGGGAAAGAGTGATTGACAACCAATCTCTTCCAATGGCTAGCCTCCATTTATGGAGCTAGCCAATGGAAGAGAGAGGCGGGACAAAGCCCCATACTGTAGATCAAAAGATTTCGCCTGCCAGAGCACTGCTGCGCAGTGCTACGGGCAGGCGAAACCTAAAAAGGTTATTTTATATTTTTTTACATTTTTGGTAAAATGTTTTGTGAGTTCAGGAACTGAAGTCAGGCGATCAGTACATTTCATACACAACAGACGTAGTCAGCGATTTTTAAATTCTTTTTAACGTTGGACGAAACTAAAGCAAATATGAATCGAGCCTCCAACTCTCAGCACTATTAATAACAAGCAGCACAGAAAGCGATCGCTATAGTAAACAAGCTGCCTAGAGTTCTTTGCATACATGGGATGATAATCCTACAGCACATCGGCATCAGACAGAAATTCTCAAACTTTTTTTTTTACATGCCTATATTAGCACAGCTGCACGTCCCTTATGACAACAATGAAAAGGAGCATAGCCCAAGAGTGAAAAAATAAACCCAGCAGCCATGTCTTAAATAAACCCAGCAGCCATGTCTTAAGTGTAGAACAGCCAAGCTATTTTAAAGTGTCTTTATTATTGCAAAACCAGGGAGCAATGTTATACACGTGTTTAAGGCAGCCTCCCTAACCTGTGCAACAAATGCATACAGACCCCCCCCTTATTATGCAAGCATTAATAGTAACAACAGCGCGCAGCTCCCCGCACACCGTGACACACTTTACAGCTGATTTGACAGAACGCAGGTATATGCCAAACTATGCATTTATTGCATGCACTTTCAGACATCATCTTTTTATTTCTACTGAAACAGCAAGACGAGTGTTCACTGCACCCCTCGCAGAATGCGACAGAGATCGGCTTGGAGTGGCTGCTCGTAACATGCACATGTGGAGTGACGGGCAGATGAATCCATCTGCCACTACTGTTTGGTGTCTTTCCGCAGGACCCAGTGAGCACACAGTAGCACTCCTCTTGTACTGCATGGGTGTGCATGCTGCAGCTGAATGATTGCATTTGTAAACTTTCTGCACACAGATAACCCAGCGCTCTCTGCATTTTTATTGTGGCTGGGACATCGCTATTGCATTGCTCTATTATCACTCAATGTGGCACAAACCAATGCACACTGGAGCTTATTGCAGTACACGGAGATGTGGACCTGTGAGCGCCACACATGCTTTACAAGGACAGAATCATCAAAGGCCACTTTTTTTTATAAACAGTGATCGTGAGGAACTGTTCTCTATTTGCTGAGAACGCTTTCTAACCTAACTGATCATAATACCAGCCAATGACGTACAATTGTAACCAGACACACACAGAGCCACACACACACACATATAGCCAGTCACACACGAACACACACAGCCACAAACACAGAGCCACACAGACAGACACACAGAGCCACACACACACAGAGCCACACACACACACAGCCACGCACACACACAGAGCCACACACACACACACACACAGAGCCACACACACACACACAGAGCCACACACACACACAGAGCCACACAAACACACAGAGCCACACACACACACACACACACACACACACACACAGAGCCACACACACATAGCCATGGCCCTGCGATGGGCTACACGTGTGAGCTGCCTGACGGGTATAAATGAGCAAGGCTATTTGTGAAGGCGCCCCCGTCCCTAACAACTGCAGTCAGTCTCACAACAGATCCCTCGGGAAAAATAAATTTCATTGGCAAAATACATTTCAATGACTCCCATCATTGCAATCTTTGAAAATGTATCGGAGTAAACCACTGTTCAGCAACTAGACGGCACCTTCTACTTATCCATTGGCTATGTTGGAGAAAGTCGCTTTCTGCATTCCTGACCAGGAAGAAACCATGAAATATGACAGGAAGTCCGTTTTTATATATGTAAAACTGAGAAAAGACATAGTTAGAATTCACGCTCGCATAATTGTAAAGAAACACTGGCCCCCAGTGTGAGAACAACAAAGAGACCCTGTCAGCTGAGGGCACCAGCGACTTTTCCCCTCCCCCCTGGTGTTTCTTCAGGATACTCGAAGAAGCACTAAGCGCCATGCGAGGGGTACAAAGAGGGTGGACAGCAGTGCACAAACCCGCAGGACGCTCCTGGCCAGCTTACCGCAAGGGCTGAAACTAAATGCAACAAACTAATATTCAAATGGAGGGTTTGGGGGATTGCCTCAAAGCCTCCTGCATCACAACTATAAGAAGGATAATGAATTGCTCTCCTTACGCTGAAAGAATAATGCTACAATCCAGGGATAGGAGGGGGGACAGTGCACATCAGCTACAGCTCAGTCATGGGGGAGGGAAGGGGGTGTGCACTGCTGCGGGAGAATAAGGCCAGCCTGGCGGGAAACGAGGCCTTACTTAGCAACACTGCCACCGTGTTCTGCTGAAAGCATCAATATGTTTTCAAATAGCGTTTCATATCGCACTAATGTTATTTGTAAGAAATGTAGTTAGTGTGATAATGTTAGAAGTTTTAAAGATGCTAATTTTACTAACTTCAACGTAAAAAGCCTGACCTTTCTGTGCCCCTAACTGTGCTGCGGTACTATGGCGACGGCAAAAATAAATGGGGACGGCAGCAATATTTTTTTTTAAAACACCCAGCAAAATAAGCGCACACGACAGGAAGTTCCCGTGCTCGGATACTTGAAAGGTGTTGCATCTGCACTTACAGAGGCGCTGGCACCGGCAATTATGACTACGAAGGACTCGGGCAGGCTTTCTCCGAGCCCCACGCCATTGGTGCAGAGTTCCATAGCCGGCTGGAACCAGAGATAAAAAACCTGACCTCTCTGTGCTCCTAACTGTGTCGTGGTACTATGGAGATGGCAGAAATAAATGGGGACGGCAGAAATAAAAAAAAAACACACAGCAAAATAAGCGCACACGACGGGAAGTTCCCCTGCTCGGATACTTGAAAGGTGCTGCATCGGCACTTACAGAGGTGCTGGCACCGGCAATTATGACTCTAAAGGACTCGGGCAGACTATCTCCGAGCCCCACGCCGTTGGTGCAGAGTTGCATAGCCGGCCGGAACCAGAGATAAAAAACCTGACCTCTCTGTGCCCCTATCTGTGCCGCGGTACTATGGGGATGGCAGAAATAAATGGGGACGGCAGAAATATAAAACAAGAGGTAGTGGCAGCATCAGTGAGAAGTTACCCGTCATGTTAGAAGAGAGCCGAAACTATGCCTAACACAGCGGCAATCTCACGAGAAGCCTGGCAGAGTGGCAATGAGTGACACGTCGCAAGTGTGAACAGTGAGCATGAGAGAAGCCTGACACCTAGTGAGAGAATAGAGAGCGGTTACACATCGCTAATGGGAACAGTGAGCACGCGATGAGCCGAACACGTACTGACAGTTAGTGAGCCATTTCACATCGCTAGTGTGAATAGTGAACACATGATGAGCCTGACACATGTTGAATGAGTAAGTGATCCGTTTCTCGTGGCTCTTGGAGGCAGGTAAGGAATGGGACGCTGCCTGGGCTCCGGTCTGGTGCGCCGCTGTGTCCTGTCTGCTGTTTTGCCCGTGGACTGAAGGATAGGATGGGGGAGGAGGGCAGGCGCTGGGGAAAGGTCCTGTAAAAAAAAGGTCCGCGAGTGGTGCGTGCGCCAGTGCAAGCATATGTCTTCAATTATCGCGGCAGGGTCTGGCAGCGATAATTGAAGACATATGGGCTTTGGTGCGCATAACAGACACCAATAGGCCATAGGCGGAGCTACGCGACCGCCTATGGCCTATTGCGTGTTCTGTTAAAAAACAGCACGTACCCAAAGCCCAATGAAAATAGACCTAGGAAATAACACACACAAGCTGTGTGGAATTTCCAGGTCCATTTTCAAAACCCCGAGAAAAGGACTCTGGCTGCGCGAACACTGCTGCGCAGATGTTGAGCCAGGCTAGCTGTTTCTCTTTTACTGGCTTCTTTAGAGAACTGTTAGCACAAACACATGGGGGGGGAGGGGAGTCAGTGCACTGGGGTTCTTGGAGATCAGCTCCCTTGCCAGTTACACATTTTTTACATCAAAATCCTACTGACAGTAATGCGTCCCAGTACTTCCAGAAATCCTTCCTTCCTCCTTGTGTCAGGATTCAGGGGAGCTCTGGCAGCAAGTCTCCTCCTGGCCTTAGTTCCAGTGACAATGTTTCTCGTAATGTGTGGTGACTACAATTTTTCATACGATTCTATATTAGATTGCCTTTAAGTTTTTTATTCTTTGCCAAAGACAGAACTTATACATTGAACAACAGGGCCCTGATCACACTAACATAATCATCATTGTTGTGTAGGTGAGAGATAACTAAGTTGCCCCCTTTGCTGCTGGCTCATGTCCTACGAACTACATTACTGAAAATATGGAAACTGTAAAAGCATCTGCATATTAACAATGGGGACATTCTTGATAGATTAACATGCCCCATGCAAAAGCTATGATTCCACCTCTGCTCCGAAAAGCCTTCCTTTTAGGAAAAGGCACTGCGCAAAGCAGTAACTCAAAAGTGGCTGAAACATAAACCATATAGAGGCCAGTATACCTGCTATGGTGTTAGTTTATATACTGTATGTGCTACTGTCTTATCAGCATGCTGATTACACTCAGATGTCTTATTCCATGGCAATGATGAGACAGGCTTTAATACAATGACGAATTGCTTGAACTAAGTGGCCACTTCAATAAAAAAATGTCCAAAGCACAGCCTTACTAAAGACAATGTTATTGGATGATGGTATTGTAAAGGTTCTGGAAGATGACTAAAACTGGGTCAAGTAGAGGTTATGGTGCTATTGTTCAAATCTGAGCCTCCACAGCTTGTGGAAAAGCTGAACTACCTCCAGGTATATTCTTTTGCTGTACTCTGTACAGGCCTGACTGCAACAATTTATTTTTTCTCAGCAGAGATATTTATTTTCTTCAGCAGTGGACTTTAACTTGAAGGCACATATGTTTGTGTCATACCATCTCCAGATTCCAGAAATGCCATGTCTTATTCTCTAAATTCCCACTGTATTAGAAGACATGATTGAAAAAAGCAGCAACCCCAGAGAGAAGATTTGTCACTCATCTGAGTTTACAAACCTAATTATGTGCAATGTGCTGGCATTTCTTGTCCTTTCTAGTAGACAAAGGCATTATCTGCCTTTGATGCTCCCCAGAACTCTAAACTCTTTTATGGGTATTAAAGATTGGATCCTCTGGATGTGGCTGCCTAAAAGGTGCTAATTTAGACTTATAGATTTACTTTTGAAAACAGACTATTAAGCATATTCTTGAGTGTATTGTTGAAGTTTTCTATCTAGCAAACACTCAATCTGAGATGCTCAAAGAGTGTCATGCTCTTCCATTTCTGCTGCGTAGCCTGTTTGTTGTTTAATTCTTAAATATAGGTGGAACAACTTTTCAATGCTCTTGCTTTCTTTTTAGAAACTTTATAGTAAAGGTCCTTTCATATCTATATATTACTTTATAACATACAATTAAAGTGTATATATGGTTATGGAGCGAATTCAAAACCTCTGAAATGTGCTAGCTATTGTTAGCTACAAAAACCATAACTAGTGATCAATTCAATATATTCTATGTTTCAGGGATCCTTGTGATTTATTGATTTTCATACCAATGTTTTTGTAATAAAAGCACCTAGGCATGTAAAGCAAATTAATGGAATACCTTTACACTATATTTTCTGACATTTGGAACATAAACTATAACATCAATGACAACCTTAATCAATAATGCTAATCAGGACATCCATTTAGCATTGTGTTTTTAAGCCTTATTATAATTAGTAGACTAGTCACAACAGAGCTAAATTTGGAGCTGCAGGCATGCAAATTTATGATGAGTTAGGTAATGAGATGTAATGTATCTTACATTAGTGGCTTACTGTTGCATTCTTTAGAGTAAGATTCTGTTTGCTTTTTGTAAACAAAGCAATGCGTTTTCTTCACACCCTTCCAAAAGCGATAACACCTCCTCTGCCCCTTTAACCCTTTATTGACCAAGCCCTTTGAACCACTTCTTGCGCTCTCATTCTCTCTCACAAACCCGGCTCTCTTTGGCTCCCTTACTTCTTCCCCTTTCTCCCTATTTCCTACCCCTTATTTAACATTCTGAAGATTAGTTAGTTTAGATTAATTAAGATAGCAGTAAAGAATAGGAAAAGCCAAAGGTTATGTGGTATACATTTGCATTGTTCAGGTTGTGTTGGCTTACTGTTTGTCTTTTTTTCTATGATATTGAGACTTCAATCATGTTCTCAACCAATACTATCGGCCTTACTGCAAATTTGGTGGTCTGACCGCCCGAACATCGCAACCACCGGGAGACCACAGTGCCAATGGTCTTCAGAACAGCATATTACAAGTTTACCGCAGTGGTCCCCGTTGTTGAAGGAAAGCAGTTTTGCAGTGGTTGAGATTACTTTCCATATGTTTTGATGCCTGTGTGTGTATTTCAATTGCATATTTGTTGAATGCACACATATTCATAATACATGTGGAAAAATACCACCTACCCATTGCCGGAGTCTGGCCCATATGTGCCCAGTCCAGGCAATGAGTATATGGTACAAAAAGGACTCGCCTGTATGGCACCACAAACAAGGTTGGCTTGTATTCCATTGGGTGAAGATGCTGCTTTGAAGGGGGGACCTGAAGAAAAGGATCCAGGTTGAACTCTGCCTGGAAGAACAAGAAAGGGGTAAGTACGCACCCAAAAACCTTAGTTTCTGCTAGCTTGAAGCTGGCGGTCTCACCACTGTGGTCAGCTCATGGAAAAGCCAACTTGTAATAAGCACAGTGGTGAAACTCCCCTGTTTCGCCATACGGGGGCTGCTTTTCCTCTAACGCGAATGTGGTGGCCTGCGGTGTGCTGGCGGTGTCGGAGGTTTAGCCACGGTCTTTCCAAATGCATTCCGCACAACTCTTAACCTCTTCGAGGCTATTGACGGAACCGTTCCACCACGGCTCGCGGGTGAGCTGTGCTCATGACGGAACGGTTCCGTCACGGCCCGGCCGCCGCGCCTGCGCGGCGCGTTTAATTGAGCGGGCGGGGCCGTGACGGAACCGTTCCTTCATGAGCACAACTCACCCGCGAGCCGTGACGGAACGGTTCTGTCACCCGCGCAGCTCACCCGCGCGCCCCCGCGACCGTTAGCGCTGCGGCGGAATAGCCGCCACAGCGAAAGGGTTAATCTGGCGGTTGGACTATTGAGCTTGCTGTGTTTCACCCTTGACCGCGGATACCGCGGTTCATGGACTACCAAACTCGTAATAAGGCCCTAAGTGAAGATCATGTAACCTACTCGTGCAGGTGGTTGATCTGTGAGTATTTGCAAAGTAAAAGTCTTAATGTAGTCCTATTTTGCTTATTCTGTGTAAAAACATAACTAAGGAAAGTAAAGTTAAAGGAATCCCAATTGCGATTTTGCCGTAGTTTTCAACATGTTGCATCAGTTATTCAAAACAACAGTGCTACTTGTGTCTGTGGTGGAAATATGCTGGCAAGTGCAGTTCTATATTGCAATTAGTAGCAAATCGTAAAACGCTTTCACAATGACAAATGCCTCCACCTGTATAGGGATACTTCAGGAATTCATAACCAGATGTACTAAGCCATTTTGCAGTTGCATGCCTGCAATTCACACAAATTCAGGCTTTGAGATGAGAAAATTGTGTTGGGCAATCCTTTTGAGAGTCTTAAAATTATTTTTTGCTCACAAAAGGGGTTCTGTAGATCATTACTAATCGCTGTTAGGAGTGGCTGTGAAAGGGGCTTCTCCTTCTAATTGAGATTTGTACTGTGGATCTATCAATGGCTTAAGACATCAGGTGTGGTTGCAAAGCATAAAAAAATTATCAACACATCAAAAAGGGTAGAAACTGCTTCACAGAAGCGAAACACGACCCAGTACAGCTTCCTCTTTAGGAACACATGTGGGGCATTTCAATGGAGGCAGGTGATTGATCCCCCGTTATGTTCTTAAACAGGAGACATTTCTTTAAAAGCAGCACCTGTCCCTTTATTATACACGGTCTGCTCAATGAACACAACAAGATAGCTGGCCATTGGGTGAATAATGCCCAACGTGCCACCTTTGACTAAAACCATTTGTTGAAAATGGAGCGATATCTGTATAAAACAACGGCATCATAATTTATATTTTTTATATTTGTTTCCGGAATGTCTCTTTGTGACAGGGTAAACATCCTCTGTTCTCTCCCAGTGCATGTTTTTGACTAAGGCTGTGATCCTTTTCTAAATGATGATGAATGCTTCTGGAATTCTCTATGACCGGATACGTCAGCAGTCTGGACAAATATGGTAATCTGGTGCTAATTAATCTAGGTATCAAAAGACCTTGGTTGTCAAGGAGACAAATATTGCTCTCGTACCAAGCACAGTGGATTATGTACCTTCCTGTTCCTTTGATTGTCAGTGGCACTTCCAATTGGCTTAAGGCCTGAGGACTGAGAAAGTAATAATCGAAGGCAAAACAACAGGATGGCTTCAATCCTTATTGAAGGGGCCAATTCACAGATATTGCTACAGGTAAATTGGAGATATGTGCATGGAATACACTTTCCAGATATAAATCACTCAACATAAGACAAGGGATCAGTTTTGTGCAACTTTTTTTGTGAAGTGCATATTTTGAAACTCCCTGGAGACAGCTTCAACTATGTGCCAAAATATATGCCATCCACTTCAAAAACAGGCTGAAAGAGTTTCTTTGGTCACCCCTTCAGCCATTGGTTAGCATTGACCAGCCTATTTCAGGTTTTACTTGAAGAAAGCAGCATTTATATTCTATTTTTGGATGAGTCCTATAGCCAGCAAAAACAAAGTTAGCAAAACAGGAGTGTTGAAAGCAAAAGGTCAGCGGTGTAGTGACTTGCTGGTCACTGGTCTAGTTGTTTGCTGTACCAGCCAATCCCAGAGGGCTGGAATACGCCCCACCCCACACCCATCCACCACTGGTGTCACAGGACATGTGACCCTGACAATAAAAGGGGCTGGGCGCACGTGCCCTGGGCCAGTTCTACCCAGTAACTATTGGTGTCTGTGTGTCAGTCATTTACGCATGAGGGCCTAGGTCCCTGCACCATTACATTGACGATAAGCGAGCTGAGCCCGCGTGTGCAGCTGCCTTGTTGGGGGTGTTTGAGGGGAAGAGAGCAGCCCCCATCGAGGGCAACCCCCTGCAAGCTGGCATAGGAGCTGCTGATTGCCCGCGTGTGAAAAGCCCTGGGGTGAAGGAGGTGATCGGGAGCCCACCCCACTTCGGCAGTGACTGGGCAGATTGAGGAATGCCCGAAGAAGCGCTAGTGCTGGGCACCGGGTCATGGCGACAGACTCAGCATGCTAAAGAAGGCGCTGCAATATGGAAGGAGATGTCCAGTTATGTGAGCATAATGTTGCAACAAGAACACAGAGTCCAGACAGCGCAGAGGATGGAGGTAACCCCCCTCCCAAGAGGTGGGAGACAGCCCCTGTAGTGTTGTGTGGATTATGAAGCCGCACCCACTGAAAGGTGGCTAAAGAAGCTGTAGAATCGGCCCCAAACAGAGTAATATAACAGTAAGTGCCTTAAACAGTGTAAGGTGCCTGCCACGTCAAAATTGCACCTATGCAGCTCTAGACACACCGGAGCTTCCAGAAGGCCTGCCCATGGCTCCCTGTGTGGGTGTCTGCGAGTGCTATGCCGGACCAACCTGTACCACGAAGAGAAAAGTGCAGCCTGCTCAGAACTGTCAAGGCGGGCGAGAGGTGCCATTTACAGCCAGAACGAACAATGACTAACAAGGGCTGGAGGAGAGCCCCTGCCTGCATGGCATGAGACCCCCATGTGGCAAAAAAAAAAAACCAGTGCACTTACCATGCTACAGGAGGAGAGAGAGGCAACAGTGGAGGTCACAGAGAGAGGGCGGCCAGTGAAGTGAACCCGTTACTGTGTATCGTGTCCCTACAAAAGGCAGAAGAGAAGGGCCGGAGGAGAGGCTGTGCCAGCACGGTGCGAGGCCCAAGGCAGCCCGGGCTGAATGCATGAGCAGTCCCTGGCCTGCACTGACTGTAGCAGCAAAAGAGCAATAAGGCCAGTGGTCTACAGGGCAGACTTCTGTGAATAGAGGCTTGCGCTAGAGTGAAGGCAAATTGCAGTTCGCCCCTTAGAAAGTTAAAACAAGGGGTGGCTGCAACTAGGAGGATCTCCACAGAGGGAATTGAGGCTATCAGTGAGTGCTGACCCGAGAGAAGGGCCCCGGTAATGAGAGAAGGGGCTGAGCCAAGCAGAACGCTGCAGCACCACCTAGTGGCAACTGTGTTGAACTGCCCGTGAGTTAACAAGCTGTGACTCACATGTCTCCCAATGATGTGCAGGTCACTACTTTACAAAGGAATCAAGGAAAGACCCCGGGGACAGAGTGAACAGGGATGATGTGGCTCTGAACTGCTGTGTGCAAAGAAGGAGAGACGGACTGTGTTCCCCAGGAGAGGGAGAAGCTCAAACTAGCAAAGGCTGATGTAAGTGTGCAACATGCGCACCCAGTGGTGAGAAGACACCACCACGAGTCGAAGAAGGGTGTTTGCAAGCCGCCTGAAGAAGGAACAACCCCAGAGGAAGGACGGAGAGCACAAGAAAAGGAAGTAGGCCAAAGATTCTACCCTAGACACAGGAGAGGGTGATTGTCTGGACTGGAGCCCGAGAGTGAGCGCCCTGCGAGGAAGAGGCCCCGGGTGGTCACAAGGCATAACAGATCCTGTGAAGCCGGCCCAATTGGAGGCTGCAACAAGAGAGCCATGTTGGTGTGTTATTGAGGCACCTGAAGCGCGCCCTCGAGAAGATGACCTGCGAGAGGTCAACAAAGATGACAGGCGAGAAGCACCAGAGATTAGAGAGGTGGTGACCAGAGAAGAGGTCAGAGAAGCGGTGACCAGAGGAGAGGTCTGTGAAGAGGACCAAAGAGAGGTGAGAGAAGGAAGACCTGGAATCAAAGAATGAAGATCGAGGATGAGTAGTGAAAGGAAGAAGGTCGCAACAACAGGTCTGGTCACCAAACGGAGAGAAGGCATTGTCCTAGGGGTAGGACAGGACCAGGGAGACCCGTGTGAAATGCACATCAAATGGTGAGGCCTGGTCAGAGAAGAAGGGCAAGACCTGATTGAACTAGACCGCGTCGCAAAGTACAAGAACCAGAAAGAGGAAATCATGTGGCATGAGGCGACTGCAGAAAAAATTCCAGCAAAAGAGTGTGTGATCAGACAACTCGCACACCACAAGATCGAGGATGACTGAGTGCAAGAACAGCCGAAAGGAAGCACAGCACATTGGTAACAGCGGTGACACCATGAGAAAATGGCGGTACAGGAGTCTTCGCAACACCAAGCAAACCTTGGTGACTACAGAGGTGAGCAAGCTGGGCCATTTGTGACACTTACCTTTGGGGTCGAACGGGAGACTGGATGGCGAGGGTGCTCGGACATCCTGAAGTAGAGGATCTGACCACTCCTGACTGTTGAGATCCAAGAGGCAAAGGCCTCAGGGACATCTGTGAGAGAGGGTCCCGCACAAGAGTGATTTACAGTAATGGTCTTTCTGGTACCTCCCTGGCCAATGACTTACTCACATGTGCCCTTGATTATGTTTATCATAATTGTTGAGTTGTAAATCATGCTGTGATCATTATTGACCGGTGTGATTCCCACAAATTTATTGTTACCAATTTATAACTGAATAACTGAATGGGTAAAACAAGAACGCATCTTGTTGTACCCATTCAGTTAATTGTAGCTTCTAAGAATGCAGTGTATTGTATTTACAGTTACTTTTATTTGTTTCATTAGATCATTCTTGCATAAATTAGAAGAAGTGCATTTAACCTCTGGAAGACAATTTGGCATTCTTTTCAGACTCAAATGTGTTTTTTTTATGGGATGCTTGCATGGTCACACTACAATCAAACAGCATTGTTGTATAAATGTCAACATTTTCCAAATATAATAGTCACGCATGCAAATATGAAAAGGCAGGCAAGGATAAAACGCTGAGCTCAATTTGAAAACGGGGTTAAAACAAAATAATCAGAACTGTTCTTTCCTAATCTTTATTTGAATGAATGTGAACACAGTGCTAATCATTCATCTGAATTATACCTTTTTAATGAATCTTAAATGATCTTTCCACAACCAGACTAGTTGTATTTTACTACTGAATATTGTACGAATAAGTATACAGGCATTTTTGTCCCTCTTGATTGAAGAACCTCCCCTTCAAATCTGATCAGCGCCAGTTACAATCAGCCCATGATTAATGTAATGTGCTACTATCAACGCCGTCTCTGTTTCTATTTGCAACAATTGTAATGTATGCATGTTTGAGAACAAGAAAGAATACTTTTACTTCAATCCAAGGATCAAGTGTAAGATCAACTACTTCACCACTTGAAATACCAACTTGAGAACTTGAAACTGGAAGTCAGGAACATGTTCGAGTTACCAAAACATGGACAAAAGGTATCCCGTTGTCAATCCAGTGCACAATCACAAAAACGAAATGTGTAGCATACATTTCCTTGAAATTCAGAACACGCCAAATGCAGTATTAGAGAAGAAAACTGAGAAAAATCCTTGACAAATGGTAAAGCATTGTGGATCAGAAGCCTTCGTGCAGTGGAGTTACTGACCACAGATGCACTATGTTTTTGAATAATCACTTTTAGACATTGCATATGAGAAGATATGGAGATCTGTAATAAACACGTACTGCTGCAGAGCCAGGGCAGAAGTTTAAATGTAGGGATATAGTCTGTCAGCCAGATAACTTTATTGGATTTGACAGAGCAAATCATAAAAAAGGACAATAAAACAGGTTAAAAAATAAAAAGGTTTCACAAAATTGCCATTTAAAATCATAAATCAGCACACATTGGAAATCTCTAAAGTGCAAATGCAATAAGACTGTCTTAGCTTTCTTAAAATTCAAAGGCAAAAGAAGAGGGCGAATGTACTTGTGTCGTAAAATCGCCCACCTGGGACAAGTAAGAATATGTTAGGTGTCTTGTGCAGCAATCATGTCCCAACGTATGAACAGTTATTACATGAAACTATGCTGTAATTGTATACTTAGACATGCTTTGTAAACAGCTACCTACTCTGCATCACTATGGTTGTCAGAATCCTCTCCTCCCAAACATAGGTTGGGAGTCATGCAGTAACTGTTAAGACCCACTGGTCCCACATCTTGTTCATAAGCCTAAAATAGGTAAGTGTGAGTTATGCAGGTTTGTCACTTGCTCCAAGTATGGGAAAAACTCTGTTCTCATACTTTATGACTTGTAGCTAATTGACTGTTAGATAGTACCTTGTTAACTTTCTCACCTGGATATTTAAAAGAACAACATTAGCAGACATCCTGCCACCTCTCCCCCCTTCTGAAAGCTGCGTTGTTAGCTTTAAGTGCAATAGAAGGAAGCAGACATCTTCTTACCGCAGCTTGACTGAGCTGTGTCTGCACAACCCCTCAAGTGACAAAGGAGAGAATAGTTGGTGGCACAAGAGGGTCACATGAATTCCTGGTTTCCTAGTGACCTGAAAGAGGTGAATGGAAGGTTGGCAGACACTATAGCACCATTCAAACTCCTTCATCATTCCCCCAGAGATGTAGGGTAGGTGGCAGATCAGCCTCTTCCATAGATCCAACTTCAGAGTCCTGTTTTGTACTGCTTGCACATCAGAATGAATATCTGGGTTCTGAGGTTCCATCATGCATGGGGGCTCGCAAAGGAAGGTAAACACCCCCTTTCCATTATTGATACTTAACCAGTTACAAACGATCTAGTTGCAATAGGATCTTACTTAAATCTATCCACAACTTTAAACAATTTGTGGTTTCCTTTATATATGCACATTTACTTCAGACTTTATTGCAAGCATGAAAGTGTAGCAGCCAAGACCTAGCAGAATATCATTTTTTTAAAGATTTGATGGTGTTAATTGATATAGCCACTGTATGCTTTCCCTGTATAGTGAATAGCTGTATACTGTGAGATGAGTTGCTAGTAATTCTAGTAAAAACTGTTGCTTGCTTAATAATCCAAAGGGATTTGTCTGATATGAAATGTGGATTTCAGTTAAATAGTTTTTCAGCAGCTTTCTCTCTGCAACAATTATGTAAAGATGAAAACAGTGATCACCCTCTGTGAAATTGAAAGACATGCTCCTCACCATTATCCAAGATTTACTTTTTTAGAATGAATAGGTTTACTTCTTGGTTGATTTGAATGTTGTCCATAAAACGGTGTTAGTGTCGAGCAGACTTCTATTTTATTTTTCAAAACACCATTTCCACACAAAAGAAATTGAGTTAAAAAGGTGCTGTATGAAAGAGTTTAGGTAAAGGTACTAACAATTATAATTGCTAGAAATACTAATTTTACAATTTAGCAAAGCTGGACTTGTTTATACTTCAGGACTGGCTCTGTCAAGCACCGGGCATTTCCCTAGGAGAGCGAAAGGTGTGAGCTGCTTTTAGTTCCTTAGCGACTGTTGCAGTCACTATGAGCAGCTGGTCTTTTTTCTCACCAGTCTGGTCATCTGCCAACCTGGGTCTTTTCAGAGAGACCGCAAAGGCTTGCTTTGTCAGGACCCAAGTGCTCTTAGTCCCCCTTTGGGTTGCAGTACGGTGTGGGGTTGTGGCCAAGAGGTTTCGTACTGCATACATATAGCACATCGATGTTGCACACTTCTGTCTTCCGCGCGACTCCTCGCTGCAAGTTGGGAAGGTAAAAGGGAGAAGCATGCCTGAATCCAGAGTTGTGGTTCTTAATAAAAGATATGTATTACACCTTGATAAACAGCAAGGTGCAGAGGATGGTGAGGCGCCCTGCAGCAAGTACAACTGGCTGGCTGGCCCCATCTGTGGCTGCGGTTTTTTGTTTTGACTACCATGCTGCAAAGAAACATTTCGCTAATAGCTCCTTCCTTTTGTCTGTTGATTAGATAGAGACCATGGATGAAGAGTGGGCTTCGAACTTAAACCTTTGTAATGGCAATGTCCCAACCCTTTCAGTCTATATTGACCCCTTGTTCATAACCTCCACCCCACCACCCCAAGACCGCAGGCATACAAACCAGCCCCTGATAATCCTGCCACTCTGGAAAACATCCACTGATGAGTTTGACCATGAGAAAGAATAAATAAAGCATTGCTATACCTCTTTGCTTGAAGCCTATATCATATTCCTCTTTTCCAGGTCTAGATTGTGCTTTTGCTCATATTTAATCATTCTGTTGTTTATGAATCAAGGCATACGCTTAACAAGTATATGCAGCTATTAATGTGGGGGAAGAATAAAACTACATAGTCGCATTGGGAAGGAGTGATACAGGAATGCATGAATACTGCTGTGAGTAATGTACAATGCTGTTTGATGCAACAGGGAGACTGTTAGACCGTATAAGGCCAGAAATCTACTAAATACCCAAAGCTCACTTGAGGTATGAGGAGCATTTGGAAATGAGAGGAATTCAGATTAAGTTCAAGATGCCAAAGACTCAGACTGGTAAAATGTTGTTTAGTATACTTCCGTGGGCATGGGAATACACCTGTTTCCATGTAATATGTGAAACGCAACCATGACAATCAATGGGACTGTATGAGATGTGAGAAGAAAGATGAAGGGCTCAGATGGATTTAGGACCTTGTTTATATGTTGACAGTTTGTATACTCCATTTCAATGTCGGCGGAGCATACATACTGCCAACATGATTGTCCACCCAAATATTTCAGATGTAGACTGACCTTTAGATTAATCACGGCAGAGGCTACTCTGCCTCCACCGTGATTAAACCCCTCTGACGAATATTCCAGTTTGGGTCATCAGAGGTAGACCTCTAAATATGTCAACTCAATTAAGATGGGTGAAATTAGAGGTAAGTCTTCACTGCCTTGCGGTATGGGTATGAAAACTGCTAAATGCTAACATCACCATAAGAGAGGACTCACATTTTCTTTTTTATTTTGAAAAAAGACAATCGTGCTTCGGGATTATTTTTTTTTAAATAATTTTAAAAAACGGTTGGGTGCAGGGCTTCTTCATGTTGACTGAGACCTGCACCAAACTGCAAAAATCATTGTCAGGAACCATTGCAGTATTTGATGTGTGTTTAAAGATAGACTGTCGAATATCCCCTGTGCCTTTCAATTATTGGTTAGCAGCTCCACTCTAAAAATTGTTCCAGCAACACTGTTGCTGACAAACTGCCCATCTATGAGCAATTAGTTTCTATTTTTTTATGTAAGTTAATGATATCAGAATGAGGCAGAGGTAAAAAAAAAAAGGAATGTGGGAATCTTTTCTTGAACGAAGAACTCTGTCGAAAAAATACTTCAATACTATATGATGGCTGGTTTTGCTTCCACAGAAATCCCTTTCTTACCTTTTTAGGTCTCGCCCTGGCGAATAGAGCGCGAAGCGCTGTCTCGTCGTGAGACCTATAGTCAGTGGCTCTGCTTCTAATGAGACAAGAGATGGGCATGCGCAGCATGCCGGAATCGGATCAGGTTGCACGTGTGAACACGCGCTCCGGTTCCGGCATGCTGTTCACATTCACAATGGATCAGGACGCACGCACACACACACACACACACAAACACACACGCACACAGACAGACACACGCACAGACAAACGCGCACACCTCTCCTCCCCCTCCACTCACCGGGCTCTTTCCACGTGTCCCTCCCTCCCTCAGCATCGGGTCAGTCTCGGCAACAGGCGGGGCTCTCCACGAGCACGGAAGCCCCACTAGCTCACACGCTCACTTCAGGCTGGCTTCACGGGCACAGGAGCGTGGGGTGGGCTCCCTCTGCTTCCGGTCTTTTTGCAGCCCCGCCCCATCCCAACATAGGTTGCCTGGCTTCCTGTCCAAGCCGGGCTGCGGCGGTGAGTTTCTCAATACCTGACTTGTTTCTTCTGTATCTACCTACGTCTGGTTGTTTCTTTCTGGCCCTCACTCTCTCAGACTCCCCTCTTCATTATTTTCTTCTTTCCAATAGCTAACCTAATTCCTCTCCTACTCTTGCCCTGTCTTTCTCACCTTGACTTCGTTCTCTCTTTTTTAACTACTTTACTTGTTGTTTCAGTGTTACTTATGGTTGTCCAGAGCAAAGTGGCGTACTAAATATTTGTCGTCTGAACTGTATTTCTTCTCATTAAACATGCAATACTATCAGAACACATCAGGGGATATTGCATACCTTTCTTAAGAAGCAAAAAAAAAGCAATATATGACATCACTAAGGCAACTGTTGCAGCTACGCTCCCGTGAAGGGGGGGCTATGAAATTAAAGTTTAAGGTTTGTAAATTGTGGTCTGATTAATCCTGCTTTTAAAATTTTTCAGATAGCATAACGATTTTTTTTGTGTACATCTTGCTGGTTCCTTGTATTTTAGGTAAGTTGTTAGGAGATAGGGTGGGGAAGCATTTCGCATCCTGTTAGCCCTGTCTGCCGTTTGTGTGTAAATGGAGAAATATTATTCTGCAACCGTGCTAATGAGCCTTTGTGGGGGATGACAGACTTGCTTATTAGGATAATGGTTTTAGTGGCTTGCGTATTTGGGATTTGGAATGGGAACAGTTCAAATGCTAAAATGTGTGCATTACTGGCAAGTGACTGGCCATTGCTTCAAAACTGTCTACATTTGTTTAATGGTTGCCTCGAATCGCTGCTGGGGAGCTCGGTGTGCTCTTTTGGCGCTGATACACGAGGAAGAGTCATGCAGATGAAAACCCATTCCATGACTAGCCAAGAGAGTGGTTAGCAAGTGGAAGACAATCTGCAACAGTTGTTTCTGTTCCTGTGCAGTTTATTGCCCAGACTACTGACGTTATTAAGGCTGCAGCGTTAACAGCATAATTATGAATTTACTCTTAACGCCATATGATTCAGTTGAATGCATGGCTTGCGGACTTCACCATCGTTTCTAACTAAAACATGACATTTTGGTTAAAACTCATGCTACTACACAGTGGCAGGTCTATAGTTAAATTGATTGCTGTATGCCTGTGTTGGACTGGTACTGATGAGGTGAACATGTTCAAACTGTATTAGTGTTAAAAATGCCACAAAGGCTAAATAATACTGTTACGAAACCTGCTCCATAGTTTGGTCCTCTTTTGCTGGCTAATTCCAGTGGCTCCGATACCATGTTGTTTTTTTAACTGTCGCCTGTCCAAGATCAGGAAGCAGGCATACCCAACCGGCACCTCCTCACCACTTCTTGTCAGCCAATAGCAACCCCCATGCCCAGTATGCACAGAGAACTACACTGTTATGGCACAGCACTACCAACTGCCTGCCTTCCTGCCCCTGCGCTGTTACCCTGCGGTGCAGCCACAGGACAGTGGCTACATTGCACGTGCGTCTGCCCCACAACACGTTGTTTCTGCCATGAAGGTTTCCCACTAACCGGGTGCAGTTAATAAATGCAGGGACCCAAAGATATGTGGCATCGCAGAATAAGAATGGATGTGGTACAGGTAGGCTTTCTTTAATTTATTTATTAGTTTTCTCTTTTATATAGCACAAACTTTACCCGCAGGTATCAGAGCGCTTTAAATCAGCATGCTTATAGTAAGCAAGACTAGCACTCTATATTACTGCCAACTTTGCTTAGCATAAGCAACAGCTAACCATTCACAAATTATGTTTATATACCAATTGCAAATAAAAAAAATTAATGCAAAGCATTGTCATTTACAATGCCAGTAACTCAAACTTTAATGCGACACCTATTGCATTGTAAATGCTTGTTTTTGATTGGTAAGGAGAGTAGAGAAAAGAGAAGAAATGGATTTAAGGAGAGAAAGCATGGTACACTGCATGCAGTTAAGATAAACAGAGGTGAGAAAAGTGAGGCTGGAACAATAAACATTTGTGAGAGAAGAATCTAAGAGGAGAGAAAGAGCTATCTATAAGAAATACTGAGAGGACAAATTAAAATAAAGTGAAAATTGGCACTTTAAGAATCTCTGCAGGAAACCTATAAGCATTCTTTCAATAATCTCTAAAAACCAGATCTTAAGCACCGATAAGTAATAACCAAAAGAAAAGAGGTATGACCTTATCTCAAATTTTGAACAAGGACCAATGTAGGTGGGTACTCAGTGCACCAAATAATAGAGAGGGGTGTGAGAGAGCATGAGACAAGTTGACAAGCAAAAGAGATACACATGTAGGAACAAGGACATGAGAAGGTGTAGTAAAATCTGTGCTGAAATGCGTTTGGCTTTTCAGCACGTGCACTGAAATTTGTTTTATTTATTTATTTATTCACATTACTCCTATCGGCCGTGAGCCGGAGTTTACTACCCCCCACCTTGCCGCCCGGGGCACTCCCTCCACGAGTATCTACTGCATGAGGGATTACTTTACATCTGAAAAGCACACTCAATTATCATATAATTTGTCACATTATTTATATCCTATATGGAATATATACAGAAAGCAGTAATTTTTTCCTACTTTTTTCCCAGTGCTGGCTAATCAGGCAGAACTGGTATACTGCAGGCAGCAGGCAGTTTTAACCAACTAAACTGTATCATACGAAATAAAATGTTGCCTAATTTTTGACTGGAGGTTTTAATAAGAAGGCACTTATTTAAGTAATGTATCAGTGCGTTGAAGATGTATACAACTATATGCCAAAATCAACGGAGAGTGATCATAATTTCCCCATGTTAATTCTGTGACTTGCTCTTGCTAGTATCAATTAATCAATCAGATGTCTTGTAAAGCATGGCTAATCGCCAGTAAGGGTCTCAAGGTGCTGGGGGCAGGTGGGGTAGCTGCTGGTCCAACAGGGCACTGTGGTTCATTTGAAGAGCCAGTTCTTGAGGCCTTTTCTGAAGTGAGCCAGTGATGGTGATTGCCTGAGGTGGAGAGGTAGTGTGTTCAAGGTCTTTGCTGTGAAGTGGGAGAACAATCTTCCTCCAGCTGTGTTCTTGCCAATACGTGGGACGGTTGCCAGAGCCAGTTAGATGGGGCAGAGGCGAGGCAGTGGTTGAGGTACGCAGGTCCTGTGTCATGTAGGGCTTTGTAGGCATGTGTGAGGAGCTTGATGGTGATTCTTTTGTTGACTGGGAGCCAGTGGAAGTCTCAGGTGGCCGGTGATGTGGCTGCGATGGGGGATGTTAAGGCAGCAGATAATCATATGAAATGCTATAAACGTATAAAATTGTAAGGTCTTGCATGCATACTTCCAGTTTCACCTATGCCAGGTACAACCCTGCCAATGACCTATACTAAAAACGGGGTACATAAAAAAATAGCAACATGTTGACTGTAGTAAACGTTTCACAGATGTGGTGAGCAATAATTATGCAGAAATTCTAAACTGCTTGGGAGAAAATTATGAGCTAGCAAGTATATGTGAAAATTTGTATAGGATTTGCAAGTCAATTTTTGATTTATTACTGATTAAGAATCCACGGATGGTGAATCTTGTTTATGCATTGTTTAACTCGGAATGCACAAATACTTATAAAGTGTAAAAAAATGTAACACACAAAATCTCAAGGGATGCAGTGGTGGTAAGAGTGGCTAGAAGGAACTATAAATAAGCCATTGAAAAATGAAAATCTGAAATAAGAATAAAGGCCTGGGACAATCTAAAAAAAGCAGCAGCCTTGAAAGATAACAGAGCCTTCTGGGAACTACTGAACAGGCCCTTCTTTGCTAAAAAGCCAGAGCCAAAATCAGGATTATATTGTTACATAATTGAGCACAAATGGGTTTCTCATTTTGTAAAATTATTAAACCCAAGAATGCCTGATAAAAAGTCAAAGACTCCCAGCTGTTCCTGCTGCAGCCACCGTGGACCTAGTTGTAATTAACAAATTCATCTCAGTAGGGGAAGTGTGTGCAGCTATACTACGTTCAGCATCTGTCCAGGCAACAGAACCAGACAGAGTGCCAATAGAGATTTGTAACCATAATTTAAAATTCTGACCCTGTTGCTTACAATTTTTTTTAGGTCTATTATCATTGGGGGGACGATTTAATTGTGGAAGCAGTCAGTCACAGTCCCTATATATATAAAAATGGAGCCAAGAATGTCCCCTACAATTATTGGCCAATTGCACTGCATGACTCATCTGGGAAAATCTTTGGTAGGGTAATTTTGGAGAAGTTAGAAGCCTGGGTGAGTAAAACATATTTTTTCACCCAAGTATAATATGGGTTGCGTCCAGGATTTAGCACCATTGAGCAAGCTTTAAATGTTTTCTTAACCTTGGGTAAATATCTCAAAGCCAGGAGAAGTGCCATACATATGGCTTTCATGGACCTCTCCTGTGCCTTTGACTTACTGGACACAAATAACTATGGGACATTATGGGACACTCGGAAGTGGATTAATCTTTGAGTGTGCAAAAAAGTCTCCATCATGACACGAACATGAGAGTTAGTTATTCCCAGACCGGTACACAGACTCCCACTATCCAAGTCATGTGTGGGGTGAGACAAGGCTGAATTGTGCCACATTTTCTATTTCTTTTCTGCGTTAATGCCCTTGATTCATTTTTAACGAACGGTACTTCTTACCTCCCGTAAATTGTTTAGAGTTTAGTTCCTGTGTTACTATATACAGGTGATGCTGTTCTTTTAGCCTGCACTGCTAATGGTCTACAAGCACTTTTAGGTGGGTTTTATAATTGTATGCAGGGGCTAAATCTTAAGGTAAACAATGACAAATCCTATATTTGACCATGTGGGCCAAAGACCATCAGCTCAAGTAAGTTCTTTAGTGGACAGAAACCCATAATGACAACCATTAATTTTAGTTACTTAGGCCTTTTATTTGGTGCTAACTTAGGATGGGACCATTGAATCCCTCAAAAGTGCCATTCAATAGAGGTGGTATGTGAACCTCTGTTCAGATTTTCAAAGTATTTCGCAAATAAACCTCCCAAACAACCAACCATGCTATATAGAAGTAAATGTCTGCCTTGGGGCACTGATGGTGCTGGAGTGTGGGGGAATATGTCTGTAAAGACACATAAGGCAGCAGAAAATAAGTTTTAAATGGCGTTTAGGACTACCCTGATCCACATCAAGTTTTATCACTCACAACAAAGTGGGTCTAGATTTCGTAGACAATACAGTGGGTTTGGCTCCCATCCTGCTGTGGGTCAAGATTTGGTCTTCCCCAGAATTGAGTTTTACTCTGGGAATAGTGGATGATTGACTGAAACAGACTAACAATTAACTATTCCATGAATTAAGTATATAAAAATACTTTTCAAGACCTAGGATTATCTAGTCTTTTTGATAACACTAGTGAGATTAGTTCAAACATGAAGGTCTTGGTATAGGACACATATTAAGCCCTCAGAGACAAGATGAGACTCAAGAAAGTTTTAGGTATGAGCTTGTCACGCCACACCCGTTTTTAGAACGTTCAGCACAGCGGGGAAATTATCCCCGCGTGCGAACGTTCCAACGGCTGTGACGAGCTCAGCTCGTCATGAGGGCAGCTCAACCGTCCCTCAAGACGAGCTCAGCTCGTCAACAGCACACAAGGGGTTAAAATGTTTCTGGCTCTGTTTGTACCTCATCTTTTATATTGCAATCTTCAAAGCATCATACCACGGCATTAACTTTTTATGCAATTCTTTTATCAACATTGTTTCCTTCTGTTTTCTGCATTGATTTTATTCTCACTATTCTCTTTAATGTACTGTCTGCTTGAAAATATTTTTCATGTACAAATGACAAAAGAATCTGATAAGGCAAAACCTACAGTCTAAATAGAATTAATTTCGAATCTCTGAACTCTGCAAGAAATGAAGTAATCATGTTCAACAACACTCATTGGCCTATACGAGAGCACAAAATGCCCCACTAACTATTTCTCAACACTAAACAGAAAATTATGCTAGCAAACATTTCAAAATCTACAAACATTGGTGGCCTCTCAAAACATATGTCTCATTGTTACGCCCTCAAAAAAGCCACCTGAGAAAATGATGTCTTCTTTCCATTGCACAACTGATGCTCTTTGCACCGCCATCCCAACCTCCTGCTCTCCCATAGAGTTCACAATATTCCAGGTATTAGAAATCAGAAATAACCTCTCAAACTTCTAGAACTTCTTTCCTTAATGCCCAAGTTATTATTAGAACGGACACCCTGGGACGGTTGTCCCCGAAACTTTTTGCCTTTATTCCTCCTTTTTTTTGCTGAGCTCGTTTTTGTTGGCTTTAGGACTCTGGACCGTTTACCACTGCTAACCCGTACTAAAGTGCCTGTACTCTCTCCTTGAAGAATGGCAAAATTGTCTTCCACCCAATTGGCACATTTAATTTACTTAGAAGTCCCTATTAAAGTTGTACCACAGGTACACAGGGCCTGTGCATTAAATGCTACTAGTGGGCCTGCAGCACATTTTGTGCCATCCACTTGAGTAGCCCTTTAAAAGATGTCTAATCCTTGCCATTGCAGCCTCTGCATGCAGTTCATACTGCCAAGTCTGCCTTGCAAAATAAACCTTATGTCAGTCCTAAACCTTCTATTTGGATACACATGGCACCCCTAGGATAGGCCCTAAAGAGCCTACAAAGCAACATACATTATTTTTAAGTTTTACATGTCCTGACAGTGAAAAATTCTAACATTCATTTTTCACAGCTGCAAGGCCTAGCACTGCCACAGGACAACATTGGGTTGCATTATTACATGACATGATAACTGTTGTTTGAGAGCAGCTAGAAAAGTCATTTTGGTGTCTGAGAAATTGAAAGTTAAAACTCTTTTTAATGGTAACGTCAGATTTTAACTCAGAATTCTGAAAATTACACTTTTAGAAAGTCTAAGTGAAAAAACCACAGCTGGAATGCACTCAACAAAGTTAAAGAAAACTTACAACGAGTTACTGACAGTAAACTCACATTAATAAAATGAAGTGTGCACCTGAAGAGGAGGTCCAGCCCACCCCTACTTGAAAAGTGAAAGAACTAAGACCGATATCCTAGTCTTCAAGTGCACTACTTCTAAGTACTCCTAAGTAGTATGTAGCATATTTCTCTGAAATTGGACAAATGTCTCTAGTGAACACACAAATACAAGAACGTGTGTCTTAAACCAAAATTTCAACAATAGACGAGATTGAAATATAACACAAATGCTGATAATCGTTGGCTGAAGAATATCTTCTTCTTTTATTGAGCAACCTTCATCATTCTGTGCAGAGGACTTCAAATGGTTGTGAAGCAAACATAAAAAATGACTTGCAGATTCAATAAAAATCCCAATGTATTTAAAAGTATCGCATTAATTTGTATTTCCTAGCTGGTATTTTCTGTACTCACATTTTACACATTGTAACTCTTCTCTACTTTTGATTCTCATTATTATGTATTTTATTTTTTATTTTTGTATAATTTCATGTTTTTATTTCATTGATTTGTCTATATGACTGTTAAAAATGTTCAATAAACTTTATCTTGAACTGAAAAAAATCTCAATGCATTTCGGGCATACACATCTGCCTTTCTCCTGGGGAATCTACAAGTAAGTAAACATGATATCTTGGTGTTTGTAATTTGAAGCATAAACAACAAACAAAAACAATACGATCATGATGAAAGATTATATGCAGAAGCACTAGATATTCGTTTTTTGTCGGTTACAATTATTGATATCTAGTGCTGCTGCATAGAAGCTCTCAACATGATCGTATTGTGGACAACAGGGCCTGTGTAACTCATTCCTCGTGTAAGTTATGCTCCATATTTTGCTGTCATTTGGTGCAGGGGTTCTGGACCTAGGCACGGGCCAGGCGCGGATGGGCTCAGACGGGCTTGCCTTTGGCGCGCCCACTCTGGCATTTTTTAAGTAGGGTGTGCAGTGGGAACAACTAGCCCGCTCACCACCCGGAAATGCCAAAGTCACCGTAAGTGGGGAAACGTGAAAACCCTGCAATCGCCCTCCGTACAAGCAACACTTGCCGTGACGGACCGGGGTGTGGGTGGAAATCGAAAAGTTTAAAAATCCAAAGTGCAAGTCGCTGAAAAGATACAATTTTCAAATGTTTACAGGCAGTAATATCACAACTAGAATAAGGCACTATTAAAATAAAGGCGCACAGCGGTAACCCTACCGCATCGGACTCCTCGTCTGCTCTGGCATTGGTTAATTAGGGTGTGCAGCGGGAACAACTAGCCCGCTCACCACCTGGAAATGATAAAGTCACCGGAAGTGGGGAAACATGAAAACCTTGTAATCACCCTCCGTACAAGCGGCACTTGCTGTGACGGACCGGGGTGCTAGTGGAAATCGATAAGTTTAAAAAACCAAAGTGCAAGTAGTTAAAAAGATAACATTTTCAAATATTTACAGGTAGTAATATCACAATTAAAATAAAGGCGCACAGCGGTAAAGTAATTTTTTCAGCAACACTAGCCAGGTCCCTGTGTCCAGCCTATACTCCATCATGGTTAATTTGAACTTGTCACTTTCAACTGGGGTAGCACAACCAGACAACAGCGACTTGCGCTTTATGCTTTTAGGTGCTATACTTACCTTAAGTCTTATAAATTGCACGTTTCTAGTTCAATTGATTGGATTTATGTCATTTTGGTATCAAATATTCTATTACATTTTACTCTGTTTCTGAGTTGGTTTGGGAATTTTCTTGGGCTGTGTTTTAACTTCATCAGGGGAAGAGATGTGGCACAGTGGCCGGCTGATTCAAGAGTACCGGGGCTCACGGTTTGATTGCCAGTGGCAGCTCAGCTCAGCATCATGTGACTGTGGGCAATAGCTCACTTAATCTCCCAGATTGCCCCCAGTGCCTGGATACACTTAGCGGTGCTAAGTCTGCGCTTTACCATTCTGGAATTAATATTATTATTGTTTATGGGCTGAATAAATGCTTTAGACATTGTCTCTTTGTTAAGCCTGACTGCTTTTGTGCAAAGCTACCAGAGCATTAAGCACAGGTTAGTTCAGGGGCTTTTGTGGTGCACTCTGACAAGGATTGTGGTTGTTCGCATCCCCTTCAACTAATAAACCAATTTCGCACAGATATCAATTAATGATTTCCTGCCACTAGTATCTCTTAGCAAATAGAAGGCATTCCTAGGAAGCCTAAATGAGAAATTGACATTTCTCCATGACAATGGCAAACATCAACCTAAACATCCTATCCAACTATAACATCGATGTTGAGCTTTCTATGAAGTGATAAAAGCATGGTAAATGATTCATGACTCCCACTTCTGTACACCTGGAGAGTTGTGATTTATCTATTATATTTCTTGTACATACATATAGATGCCAACTGCGCCACAGCTCTATGCTCTTGCTTCAACATATTAAATGATCACACCTCAAAAAAGGCACAAGGCTCTCTAAAACTGCGATTATCATTTGTTGTGTACCTCGGGGAGCTTCTTTTTCTGTATTCTTTTTAAATGACTATATATGTCCTTAGCCACATATATAATAACCTTGGTCTTCAGCTGACACAGTCGTCAAATCCAATTGAATCTTCAGGAGTGAAACTGGGGATTCAAAACTAGTGCTGTTCTATCTGAAGACTATCCAGCACTGGAAGCAGCATAACTAATTCTCTCTTAATAAGAATATATAAATCATGTTGATATGTAAAGATAATCCAACACCTCCTCTGGACATGCATAAATCTTCAGAGTACAGAACTGTGCCACTTGTATCCTCTTTGGCTTAGAAAGCTCTGATTATATGTCATCTGCTCTGGGCAACCTGATTTGACTGTTGAATAAAGAAAGATAACCAAACATATATTATGTCATGACTACATTGTAGGCTGCTTATTGACTGTCCATGAATCTGCCAAAAAAGCTTTCAGTATATGTTTCCATCCTCACTATCTAATGAAGTATGCACGGTGGAGATTATAGACATATATAAGGATCATACGCATTATCTGTAAATATCACTCATGTATTCAATTAAAATATTCTAAGATTTGAGGGCAGGGAGAGCTTCTCTCTAGTGCATCACCTGTTAGTCTGATGTGCCATACAATCCATGTTGCACTAACCTACATTTAAAGCATGTCCAACCTCACACAAACTGGCCACATTCACTTGTACTAATATCTTGCCTTTGTTTCTACTTCTTCTTCTTTTACTGTGCCTCACAATGTACATTCTACGCTCTTCAAAAAGAGTTTGCCAATAAATCAAGATGGTTTTCCTTGCACCCATCATAGATTTTATATTCCTAAAACATGCTTCGGTCTAACACAATAAAGCATATGCTCCCAAGCCGGTGCACTTTACCTGAACCATGATGTGAACAGTTTCCCAAATATAATTATCCAGGGAACGAATGGCAAGGACACAATAAGTGAGAAATGGAATATAATTGGAGTGTTATATTCTGGTGATTGATTCTAGAATTAGACATTGTTGTATATCATTTCTAGTTGCAGCTTAAAAACAAATATCCACATTGTGGGAATGGACACTTTTTTGCATCTTGTTCTCAGCTTTGTCTAGTTACATCAGTATAAGCTGCAAGGATTTGGCATTGTATAAAGTTGCCTGAATAATGGATACATTAGCTGTAAATTACTTGCCACTAGGTCAACATGCGAAGTTGGAAAAATATTGGAAAAGTCAACTGGGTACCCAGTTCAATAATGCATTTTAAACGTGGAACTCAAACAGAGTTCGTAGAATGATTTTACCTTCTTTCCTGTGACTGTTAAGACTGTATGACAGAACCACATATTCCATTGGACTAAGGGGACCCTCTGGAGCCAAGGGGACTTCAATCCCCAACTATTAGTGCACCAAGAAGTACATTTGCAGAGGGGTAGAGATAGAGGGTGTGTCCATTAAAGACCTCTAAGCAATCACACTGTGTGGGACTTAAATACATTTTTATTTATCAATTTACTGGAGGTACCAGTAGGAAATGTTGGCCCCCAAGGATGTCCTTGTTTGCCAACTCCTCCTCCTGCTACCTTCAGTAAGTCCCACACTGTGGGATTGTTGAGAATTCTTTGTCACCCTGCCCCCTTTCTCTACCAGCCTGCAAACACACCTCCTGGTGCTCTACTGGTTGGGGTATGAAGTCCTCTTGGTTGCTTTGGGTCTTTGGGGGTGAACTACCCCAACAATTACCTCCAGTAATTCCCACAGCGTGGGATTGCTCAGAGGTCTTTGGAGTCCATGCCCCCTTTCTCCACCACTCTGCAAACACTTCTCCTAATGCACTACTGGTTGGGAATGAAGTCTTCTCTCGGATGCTGAGGTACCTTGGGGACAAGAAGCCCTCCTGGTACTTTTTGTAAGTCCCACACAGCTGTATGTCTGAGAGCTAGTCAAAAGCCCGCCCCCTTTCTCCAGCACTCTGCAAATGCCATTACTACTTAAAAAAACTATAGACATTCCCTGAAAAAAACAAAGTTTATAAGGACGTTATAGTTAGGCAATGGAATTTTAAAAAACGTAGAAATTCACTGAAAACAACTAACGATTACAGGGGCGTTATAATTAGGTTCAGGTTGAACTCGTAAAAAACTGTGAAATTCAGCATTTATAGTTAGCTATAATTTATGCCCCCACAATGCTCTGCTTATGACCTCATATATTACATCACTCATGACATGGTCAGTGACATCTCAAATGAAATTATATTTCAAGCAGATAGTCATTAATTCCAGTATATACTCTGTGGGGACCTCATGTGGTCTTTGTGTCTTGTTCAGAAAATATTCCATGGCCTCCAGAGCACTTTCTTGTGGTATATTCATTTGAAGACAATGTCAAGTGTGACAAATGTGTCTTCAGTTTCATTCAGTTCCATCCTGTCAAGATGATTGATGACATCCATGGTGTCCTTTAAATAGTTTGGCATATCAGCTATGAGTGCTTTGAAAACACATCGACATACTTGGCTAGGGGTTCAAGCGGTGAATTCACTCCTGAGATTATGGAGCAATCTGGTGGATTCTCAGTATTCTTAATAATTTTGAAAATATGGTTGGGGTACAAGCATGTTTAATAAGTAGATACCCTTTCTCTTTCCTAGATAACCACCCTTCATTCTTGCCGCTTGATCATCTGATATTTTTTTATAATGTTTCACGCTGTTCAATTGCCTCAATACTTCATCCTTATATGCTGGTTTAGCCATGATTACAGTAGTGCTCGATTTGTCGCCAGCTTGATAATGATTTCTACACACCTTTTCAATCAGAGAAGCACTTGGTATTACTCCTTAGATACATTATTCCTAGCGCATTTATGCTTCTGTTCAATTTGATCTACATCTCTTAATACAGTTCTCTCGGTTTGTTTGCAATTCTATAGGCATATTATTAGTTGGTGGGTAAAAACGTGATGGTCCCTTTTAACCAGGATAATTCTTATCTTGTGATGTTACCTGATTGGGAAGAGAACATCCAATAGAATTGTTTCAATTCCATCCTCAATTCAACAAAGTCAGGTCATGTAGGATGAATGACGTCCCTTCACTCAAAAGGCTTGTTTCATATGGATCTAATATTCTTTTTGACAAATTGTACACGGGAATTAGTTCTGGTTCCCCCATCTGTAAATTTGTCTCCGTATTGTAATCTCTCCTATGTTCTGATTTGGGTTGAACCATCGCTTTCCTTGACTTCATCCACAGCCCCTCCAAGTCCTCTCCCTAAAAAATCAACTCCTTGCTGATTTAGAGCAGCACTAGTTAATGGTTCACAATAGGTCAAATTGTAAGAATATGGTGAAATATCTGAGAAGTTACTAACGTTTCTTTTACCACGTCCTTGATACTGTGTTAATACTCTTGTATTGTCTGGTTGCTTGTAGTAATCCTTATCTAAATGTGGATATACCTTACCATTGTAAAGTTTGAAATATCCTTCTGTTGTTTGGTGTGTTTAAAGTCTTCTATGTTTTTCTTAAAGGCCGCTAAATCCTGGTCAATCTTGTGTAAAAGTCCTTTGGCATCTTCAATCAATAAATCAATACATTTGTAGAGTCCGCTACTCACCTGTGAGGGTCTCAAGGCGCTAAAGGGAGGGAGGGGTGCTATCATTGCTCGAATAGACAGGTCTTGAGGTGCTTCCTGAAGGTGAGATAATCCTAGGTCAGTCAAAGGTGTGCGGGGAGCGAGTCCCATGTGTTTGCGGCCAGGTAGGAGAACGACCTTCCTCCGGTGGTGGTTCTGTGTGTCCGTGGCACGGTGGCGAGGGCGAGGCTGGCTGAGCGGAGCTGGCAGGTGGGGGTGTAGAACGAGAGGCGGTTGTTGAGGTATTCGGGTCCTTTGTTGTGGAGCACTTTGTGTGCGTGGGTGAGGAGCCTGAACATGATCCTCTTGTTGACGGGGAGCCAGTGCAGGTTTCTTAGGTGGGCGGATATGTGGCTATGGCGGGGATATTGAGGATGAGTCGGGCGGAGGCGTTTTGTATGCGCCAAAGTCGTTTCTGGAGTTTGGCTGTGGTTCCTGCGTAAAGGGCGTTTCCGTAGTCCAGTTGGCTGGTGACGAGGGCCTGGGTGACAGTCCTCCTGGTTTCGGTGGGGATCCACCTGAAGATATTTCGGAGCATGCGCAGGGTGTTGAAGCAGGATGAAGAGACGGCGTTGACTTGCCTGGTCATCGAGAGGGAGGAGTCCAGGATGAATCCCAGGTTATGTGCATGGTCCATGGGAGTAGGCGCGGAGCCCAGCACTGTCGGCCACCAGGAGTCGTCCCAGAAGGAGGGGGATTGTCCGAGGATGAGGACCTCTGTCTTGTCTAAGTTCAGCTTCAGGCGACTGAGCTTCATCCATTCTGCGATGTCTTTCATTCCTTCCTGGAGGTTGGTTTTAGCGGTGGCTGGGTCCTTGATGAGGGAGAGTATCAGTTGGGTGTCGTCGGCGTAGGAGATGATGTTGATGTTGTGTTTGCGTGCGATGGCGGAGAGGGGGCTCATGTAGATATTGAAGAGCGTTGGGCTGAGCGAGGAGCTCTGGGGTACGCCGCAGATGATCTCGGTGGCCGTTGAGTTGAAGGGAGGGAGGCGGACTCGCTGGGTTCTATCAGAGAGAAAGGAGGCGATCCAGGGCCTTTCCTTGGTCCCCAGTGTGGAAGAGGCGGGTTATTAGGTTGCAATGGCAAACGGTATCAAACGCTGCCGAGAGGTCTAGGAGAATGAGGGCGGTTGTTTCTCCGTTATCCATCATGGCCCTGATGTCATCGGTGGCTGCGATGAGAGCGGTTTCGGTGCTGTGGTTTGCTCAAAATCCAGACTGGGATGGGTTGAGCGAGTTGTTTGTCTCCAGGAAAGCAGTCAGCTGTTTATTGACGGTCTTCTCGATGACTTTGGCCGGGAAGGGAAGAAGAGAGATGGGGGCGAAAGTTCTTGAGGTCTTTGGGATCCGCCGTGGGTTTCTTCAGTAGGGCGTTGATCTCTGCGTGCTTCCAGCTCTCAGGGAAGGTGGCTGATGTGAAGGAGCTGTTTATTACGTTCCGAAGGTGGGGTGCAATGATGCTGTTGGCTTTGTTGAAGATGTGATGGGGCAAGGGTCAGAGGGGGAGCCGGAGTGGATGGTGTTCAAGACGTGGGTGGTGTCTTCAGTACTGATGGGTGTCCATGTGCTGAGGGTAGCAGTATTTTTTTTTTAAACTTCCTCTAATTCTTTTTTGAGTCTAATTCTTTTTTCCTAAGTCTGTCTGCCATTTGTATGGACACAAGCATCCAATCCCGTGAGCATTAGTTCCAAAGTGGCTAAAGTGACTGATGTGTACTAGATCTTCAACTAAAATAACAGGGACGTTCTTCAATTGTAATCCCGGAGGGATTGTGCCAGCTCTTAAATGTTCTAAAAGAACTTCACCATGTAAAGAAGTTCTAATTTGTTTTTCTTCTTTAAACATGTAATTTTCCCCACCTCAGTCTGATGTACCATTTTGTGCGTACTAGGCCAAAAGTTCAAAGTGAAAGGTCTTTTAGCAATTATTCAATCTCTTCCTCTCTACAATTAAAGGTTTTAGACTTCGAGATATGTGGCCAGCCTGGGCATGAAGCACATTAGCCATCACAAATGGGCAGTTACTATGCTTCTCAGGTGAACCTACCTGCCCTCTATCTTATTTGCTTTTTTCGGAACAAGGGAAGCACATTTTACTCTGTTTTACGAACTCTTCTTCTTTTTCTTCCTTATCAATACACAGTGCCTTCAAATATTGTCTGGAGCTCATGACTTATTTTAGAGTCCTAATAATCTTGCTATTGGGCATCGAAACACAGTCAATTAACAGACCCACGTCTGAGTATATGATTTATTATGGAGAGCTTTGCTGTTCTTTATATACACAAGATGATCACTTTTATCACATGCGTGTATTGCTAATAAAAGGGCACCAAGCATGATGTTCTGCGCTGTAACTCATGGCATCATTCTTGTTACTTTAATTATCTGATTAAATTTGTCATTTGATTGCACATGATTTCTGTATATGCTTATAACTAGGGACCACTGTTCCGTGTTCAACCAATTGTGCCAGGTCCCTGGCGTTTACTGGGTTTCCTTTGTGTTTAAAAAGAACTTTCACATTAGCAGGCAAGGTTGAAACTGAAGGGGCGCAAATAAGCTGTTAGTTAATTCTTTTTATATAGGCAAAATTCCATATTCTTTGATTTTCACTAGTGATTTTTCGTCCTTCATGGACTTACAAACAAATGTGCAAAAATAAGTACACCCAGATGATGCTATTGCCACCTTTTATTTAACTTCTATTTCAATGGAATGCATGGGAAAGTGACTTAAAAAGTAGTGAATGTCCACCAAGTAAATAAACGTAGATATATATACTCATGTATTTAAACAAAGTGATCTTGTTGCCTACAGCAGAGAGTAGCATGCATCTCCTCACTGGTGTGTTTCTCAGTTTCTTCAAATTTAGCAATCTGCCTTTTTATACAGTCCTGTTTCAGAAATATATCTAGTCTAGCTTCATCAAAGAAATACCCATGGGTTTCCTGAAAAGCTCTGCGAGACTGCAGCTTGTTTCCAAGGTGACTCATCTCAGCAGTGTGGCAAGTATAGTATTGAGCTGTATATAATTTGTCAGGTTGCATTCCATTTAAACACACACAATCAAATTATACAATGCATGCAAAAGAGGTCATGTTCTATGAGTGGTGTATAAAGATACTACTAGTATATTTAAAACTGTGGAGACTCCGCACTTGTGGCAGAAACTCGCAGCATAAAAGTATAGGATATATACATGTGGAGTCTCCGCAGTAGTTAACTTACTACTGCATGAGTAAACTTACACCAACAATGTGAATCAGCCCCTTAGTTTCTGTAAATAGAGCAAACCCTGCCAAGCTATGACAAATCAATTGCCTATTCATTCTCACAAGATTTAGCTTTCACAGTTCTCTAGACTACTTTCATTATGCTGCATTGAAGTACCAATTACCGCTATAGGTTCCATGAAACACTATTAGTTGTATCTGCTTTCCAAATTCACTTAAAATCCAATTCTCAGAATTTTCATGAATCTTTCTCATTTTGATCATGAAGAATCGATATTCATTTTTATGTGGGACTCATTTGTAAAATGTCAACTATCCATTGTGGGGAAAAGTGCTCCTTACCTCAAAATCAAAATTAATTAATTCTCGTACCTAGAATTTATATAACATGATAATATTCTTTATAATAACAAATAATTTGTCATGACCATCGAATAAACCCAATATTATACAAATCTGTCGTTGCCCTCTAATGTATTAATTAATTCACACTCATAACTACCAGTCTCCGACCACCAAAAAGATGTCAATAAAGCACAATTCTTCCCCATGTAGTCTTTCATCAAGTTGTCAAATGCCCAACACCATGATGACAAAAGCATTAAACCTACCTTTAAACATTGCAAACAATCCATGGTATCTCTTCTCTCTGATGAATATGCCAATTGTTATGCTGACTTGGCCATCTTGGATGAGTATATTACCAAAACTCGTGTTTGTTTTGATTTTCTTCTTCTTGGAAAAGTTTATAATTTGCATTCCGCACAAACATGTAAAACTGTCCTCTGTCTCATGACAATAAAACTGGTATTTAGCTACGGATGTTGTTATTACACCGTTTCTCACAATAGAATTATGCTCACTAAATTCTCATCAGTGGCCGCAAGCACTGATCGGGGTGGTGTGGCAGGACTCGTCATACCAGGAAGCTCCCAGACTCCCTTGACCAATGACAGTGCTGCAATGCAGCATTGTGATTTTTCTGAGCTCCGTGGTTCAGGGCTCAGACGGGTACTGGGTACTGGGCATGTTCTCCACGCAGGCTGTAATATAGCCTGAGTGGAGAACATGCAAAGTACCTATGACAGTTTGGCTGGCCCCAGAGGGCTGGCCAAACAGTCATTGCACACTTGGAGTGTGCAAACTAGTACTCCCCTGCTCGCAAAGCAGCATGGAAACATAAAAGTTTTATAGATAGCTACTCCTGAGGCGGAAACCCGGAGCCACGATCCATAATTTTTTAACTATTACTAATTTGCACTATCTGTTGATTTTAAAAACATTGTGTGCTGACCTTGTGATTGATTGTTCCACTGTTGTTTGGGGGTCACTTCGCGCAGCGGATCCAGCGCTGGCGCTGGGAGGGCCACAACATCGCCGCCATCACCCACGAGATGCTAGGTCACGCCCCTCCTTTCCCCCCATAATAATGCTCACTACTCAGAAGCGCAGCGGACGAGCGCAGCTGGCGCGCCTAAGGCAAGCCCGTCTGCACCCGTCCGCGACCAGGCCGCGATGAGCGCCGGGCACTCTGCTCAAATCAACGCGAGTTCGGGTGCATCCCCTCCACTATACTCCCGGGAGACACTGCTTAACCTGGGTGAGTACGCGCATGAGGGTCACCTCTCATTCGCAGACACTGCTCTCCCATTAAAAGACTTTGTGATCAGGGGTCTGCTTTTGTGCGGACTTCTTAATGTCAGATCATTGCCTAAGCACGCCGAAGAAATCCAACTACTGGTGGACACCCATCAGTTAGACGCCCTGTTCATCACTGAGACTTGGACCCACCTTGACTGCGAAATCGAACTTGGCTGGGCCTGCCCGCAGGAATACAAAATTTTACACCTGCCCAGACCGAAAGGTCGAGGTGGTGGGGTGGGAGTTATCTATAGAGCCTCTTGGCATATTAATATTCTAGATATGGACTCGGTTGTTGGGACTGAGCTCCTTGGCCTCTCTATTAACAGTCGCACAGGGGCTATTTTCACAGTGATTATCTGCTATCGCCTTCAGCTCCCAGCATCAACAATCGCTACTCAATACCTTCTCCAACGTAGCGACATCCCACAATAAACTGATTATTCTAGGTGATTTTAACCTAAGGCCGAATGGCACTTTAGATACTGGACTGCACAATCTTTTGCTCTCTTGTGAAAGTGTTGGGCTCCATCAATTAGTCAGGGAACCCACTCACAGAGCAGGGCACCGACTTGACCTTATCTTTTCGGTCCCGCAGCTAGTACACCTGGATGAAATCTTGCCCATGGGTTGGACTGATCATTCCCTTCTTAAATTCCATATTAACAGTAAGGGGGTCAGAATGCCGGCACACAGCACCACCTCTGAATTCATGTATAGAGATTGGAGAGACCTTGAAAGGCTGAGAACCACTGATGTAGTGTTCCAGGTGGATGACACTTTCTCTCCGGACTGTCTAGTCGATGAAAATTACGAGGCTTTATGTCTCAGAATAACCATGAGAGTGGACTCTCTTGCTCCAGTAAAAAAACGCAAGCATAAGGGCAGAGTGTCGTCTCCGTGGTTTAATGATTCTTTAAAGGCTCTAAAACTTGCTTGTAAACAGGCGGAAAGGAAATGGAGGCAAGGTTACTCCGATGCCAACAAGCTACTCTGGAAAACTAAACTTTCCGAATATAAATCCTTGATCCAGAAATCTAAATCTGATTATTTCTGCTCCACAATATGTACAGCCGCAAACGGCTCCAAAAGCATTTTTCAGATTCTTAATAGCCTTACCCACCCTGACTGCCAAAAAAAATCGACCCTTCCCACACAGGCCCTTTGCGATAACCTTGCTCTGTTTTTTAATGAAAAAATAGAAGCCATCATTCGTAACCTGAGCACCTCCCCCACATTGGTCTGCCCCCCTTGCTCTGGGGAAGGTACTATAGACATCGGATTTGAGAACCCAGGTTGGCAGCCTGCGGATTGTCTGCTAGAGCTCCCCACTATTACTGAGGCAGACTTCGACAGACTGGCTCGCGGTATTTCATCTGGATCCCCTCTGGACCCTATCCCCCACAAAATCTGGAAGGCCACCGGAGAGGAACTCTTCCCTACTTTCTGCAGAATCTGTAACCAACTCTGCTTAGCGGCTCAGTCCCTGCTTCTTGGAAGCAGGCCCTTGTTTCGCCATTGCTAAAAAAAACCTCCCTAAGTCCAGAGTGCCTACGGAATTACAGACCCATCTCCCTGCTACCATTCCCTGCAAAAATTGCTGAGCGTTGGGTGAGCTCATGTCTCTCCAAACATTTGGAGCAGTATCATTTCCTGGACAAAATACAATTCGGTTTCCGCCCAGCCCATGGCACCGAAACAGCCCTACTCACCGCCATGGAGGACCTTCGAATGCGTGCAGACAGGGGTCAGGCAGTAGCTCTGATTCTGCTGGACCTGTCTGCCGCATTCGATACGGTAAATCATGGGATTCTATTGGAGAGACTGAGGGAGGCCGGGGTGGGTGGCATTGCCCTGCACTGGTTTCGCTCCTTCCTGCGGGACAGGAAGCAGGCTGTGTCCCTTCCTCTGTTTCAAACGGCCTTCTCCCCAGTGTCTCACGGGGTGCCTCAAGGCTCGTCCATTAGCCTGATTTTATTTAACGTATATCTCAAACCACTGATCATGTTGATAAAATCTCATAGGCTAGAGGCGATCAATTACGCTGACGACACTCAACTCATACTCTCTTGGGAGGGTGAGGAATCGATCCCTTTGGAATCCTTTCATGACTGTCTACGAGACGCAGCTGGCTGGCTACACGACAACTCACTACAGTTCAACGCCTCCAAAACCGAGGTTTTGTTCTGTGCCAGAAGTCGGATCCCTTTCCCGGTGGATTTTTGGCCCCCTGAATCCTCGGAAAAACCCCAGCCGGTCCCCACTGTCCGCAATCTGGGTGTTATGATGGACAATAAACTCAGCATGGAAGCCCAGGTTGCGAAAACAGTGTCCACCTGCTCGGCCCTCATTCGCTCCCTACATAAGATCCTGCCACTACTTCCCTTACAGGCCCGGGCTTTAATAGTCAGATGTACTATTCTTAGTCGCCTTGACTATTGCAATGCGTTGCTACTCGAGTCTCCAGCCATGCTGTTAGACAGACTCCAAAGAGTACAATCTGCTGCTGCTAAATTAGCCCTTGGTTGGCCTAGGAGATCATCGGCCACAGCGGCGATGGCCAAACTACACTGGCTCCCGTTGAAACAGCGAGTGGCCTTCAAATCCCTCTTTCTCGTTTTCAAAGCCCTGCAGGGACTTGGGCCCAGCTCTCTACAAGCCATGTTTGACTAGTACATCGCAACCAGAGCCCTTCGCTCTACAACGGCATGCCTTGTAAAAGTACAGAGATTTAAAAAAGTTAGGACCGGCTGCTAAACTATGGAACAGCATGCCCCTAGACATCCGTCAAATGAAAGAACTCCTCCCTTTTGGGAAACTGGTCAAAACCTGGCTGTTTCCTAAATCTTAACTTGCTGTCCACTTTACTGCTGCCCCCGTGCTTCCCCCCTCTGGAGATATCTCAGCGCCAGGATGCCTGTAAGGTGACAGCCGCGCTGTACAAATGTTCTAAATAAATAATAAAATGATAATAATTTGAGTTATCATTTTATGTTTCCTTTATTTACACTGTTTAGAAGCAGTGGGCCAACACTCCTCCGCCCTAGCAGAGGCGCCGCCACTGAATCCATGTGTCTTTATGTTTCACCCAAATAACTCCAATCTACATCTAATATTATAAAGGGAAGATCTGGATTCACAAGTCAAATGCTATTGAATGTAATATTTTCAAGGGATGACAAAATGTGGAGGCTCTTACCAAACAAACCCTTTGAACAATGTAAACATGGAAAATTGCCTTTCTTAATTGTTTGTCAATGCAGATAGTGCCATACTCTTCTAAAGGACTCAAATGCTTGGAAATATTTTAATTGGACACTTGTCAGGTTGCATTCTATTCAAACAAATAAAATCAAATTATAAAATTGATACAAAAGATGCCAGCTTCTATGTGTGGTATAGCTAATTACATAGATCTAGGTCTCATCCTAAATGTTAAATTACTAGCACCTTCATTCAAGTTCTTGGTAAACCTGTAAGGTGAATTTAACAGTGGTCTGATGAGTAATGTAAAGTAATCTAATAGGAAATTGATTCATTTGTCCACGCCATGGTGGCTAAGGTCTACAGTGATTTGGAGGGAACACTCTTAAAAAAGACTTACATGAACCATTTCTGAAAAAGGCACCATTAATCAGCAAAATCATCCTTAGCAAAGTTTATGGGTATCTCTTTGCGTGCACACAATAGATCTGAAGATCTATGAAGAAAATAATCTTTTATAGATTTTTTCATAATAGAAAAACAGCACTGGAATTAATGGTGGTTAATATTAATAACGAATGACCTTCGATTCATCTACTCAAACAGAGTTGCTTGGGATAAGTATGGTACAACACTCTTTCAGTGCAATTTTACTGGTGATAATAGCAATCATTAATCGCAGGGATTAGGCATGTCTCCATTTAATGGAACATGCAACAGCCAGAGAACCCTCACAGACATAGGGTATGGGATAGCCTTTAAAAATAGCTGAAAAAAATGGGGAACAGCCATGACAAGGCGGGGATTACCCCACACTGCCATTATAACGCAGGGATTACAACGAAAGTCATTACAACGACTTTCGCTGGAGGGTGCTATTGGATAGGGAATAGTTTAATTTTCTATCCAACACCTTCCCTTCTGTCAAGGTGGGCTGGAGTTGGAATAGAAAATTAAACTATTCCACTATCCAGCGCCCTCCAGTGAAAGTCGTTGTAACGACTTTTGTTGTAATCCCCACGTTGTAATGGCATGCGGGTAAAAGCCCGCTTTGTAATGCCATACAGCCGAAAAAAACAGAACATGAACCCACCACTCCCCTATCTTCTTCAAAATATTTATTGATTAATCATATAGATTAGAGGCTCCAGCTTTAGTAATAAGTCTAATTAATGCTACTAATAGAATATGAACATTGGTGCTGTGTATCTGGCGCTGTCTGTCATCAAATTTCAAAGGTTGGGGTAGAAATGTATGTTTTGCATATAAAGAAGGCATGTATTTAGTCCAAGCTTTCCTTCTGAATTCAGGAGAGCTAATGTTCAAGCACTCAAGCATGCCATTAGTACCTAATTTCCAGAGAAATCTTCTACTAAATGAATTAAAAGAATGTAAAAAATCTATCTAAGTTTTCATACCTGCCAAAGTAATTTCTTATATTTTTCTTTTGAGCAATGTCATATTGGCATTACCTGGTGTCAGGCACATGAATCTTCACTTATTTAATTAGTTCCTTGGATACCTACTTGCCAGCCTCACTTCTTGATCGTACTAATCATGACTGTTTTGTAGAAAACTACCCAGGAACCTTTACACTGTCCATGGCACTTGGATATATCAAGTCAAAAAATAGCTTTATTCAATAACAAGTACACAGTCCATAAAAACAGTAAGTTCAAATTTCCATAGGAAAATAATGGCAGACTATTTGAGGTAGAAACTTGTACAGCCATAAGTTAATTCAATTCCAGCGTGCTTGTTTAAAAGAGTATAAAGTGACAGTGTGTTAAAAATGAGCAGAGCAGTTAAAAATATTAAAAAACACAATAATTCATTTAGAGCAGAGGTCTTAAAACTTTTTGATGCTGAGACCCCCTTGTAAAACCTTTTTAGGCTTAAGGACCCCCTTCCAACAAAAGTTTCTAGAAACTGGTACTCCTCATCATCAACAACTATCGACAACCATAAATGCGCCTGTTAGACCTCATCACATCCATTCATCCATCATTCATCCACCCACACATCCATCCATCCTTCATCCATCCACCCTTTCATCCTTTCACCCATCCTTCATCCATCCACCCTTTCATCCATCCTTTACCCATCCACCCTTCCATCCATCATTCATCCACGCACCTTTTCACACATCCATCCATCATTCATCCATGCAACCTTTTATTTATCCATCCATACATCCACCCTTTCATCCTCCCATCCATGCATCCATCCTTCATCCATCCACCCTTTCATCCATACATCCATCCTTCGTCCATCCACCCTTTCATCCTTCCATCCATACATCCATCCTTCATCCATCCACCCTTTCATACATACATCCTTCATTCACCCACCCTTTCATTCATCCATCCATCCTTCATTCGCCCACCCTTTCATCCATCCATCCATCCTTCATTCACCCACCCTTTCATCCATCCACCCATCATTCATCCACCCACCTTTTCACACACCCATCCATCCATCATCCATGCAACCTTTTATCCATCCATACATCCATCCTTCATCCATCTACTGTTTCATCCTTCCTTCCATCCATACATACATCCTTCATCTATCCACCGTTTCATCCATCCATTCACCTATCATTCATCCACCCACTTTTTCCACACATGCATCATTCATCCATGCAACCTTTCATCCTTCCATCCATCCTTCATCCATCCACCCTTTCATCCATCCATCCATCCACTCATCCATCCTTCATCCACCCACCTTTTCAAACATCCATCCATCATGAACCATGCAACCTTTTATCCATTCACACATCCATCCTTCATCCATCCACCCTTTCATCCATTCATCCACCCACCCTTTCTGTGCCCCTCTCATAGCAGGGGAGCGGGGAGGGGGGGGATCAGTATCTCTCTGCGTCTTGTTCTTCTTCCTTTCTCATGGGAGGGCATCTCTGTGCCTCCCTGCTGGGGGCGGGCGGACAGGCTGTAACATCTCACCTGAAGAACAGACTCTCAGGCACATTTCTCCCACACCGGGGCCAGGTATGAGGGTTCGTGCTTTGTGCTTTACAGCCTCCTCCCCCAGCCACCCTCCCCTGCGCCCCATCCCTTCCCCTCCTCGTGTATGTGAGCCGGGCTCACAAAGCTGCACTCGAGTACTTCACGGGTCTTTAAAAGACCTTTTACTTGTTAATGAGGCTTTGTTGTTTTTCACCCCTGGGTGTGAATTAGGCCTCCGCCGTGAGCACCCTCAATCAGCTCGACGCCACTAAGGCAAACTGACAATCCGCGACCCCCTTCCCAGGACTCCACGACCCCCCTGGGGGTCGCGCCCCACAGATTAAAGACACCTGATTTAGAGTGTAACACACAGAGATTTAAACCTTACTATCCTGGCACGGCCAAGATACTTGGCCACGCCACAGGCCAGGAGCGTCTGTGCATTCGTTTTCAAAATTCGCAAAGCGACATTATGTTCATAGGTGCCCAGTAGGCTGCAGATAGGTTTTAGCCATCTTGTTCTTGCCTTCTTGTAGGCAGGCAAACATAAAATGAACCACGCTTTCAGTTGGAGCCTTATAGCAGGGGCAGTCCGCTGTTGACTGATGCAGTGCACTCTACTTTGCAGTTAGTTCTCGTAACGGGAGTGTGCCTACCCTAAGCTGAATATAAAGAGCCCTGAATCGTGGCCTCTGGATAAAATCTAATTAAGGTTCTAAACATATGCGCTGTTTGTGCAAATAAAATTCTTCTGTGTGCCTTCCTAATCTCGAATTACTAAACTCTTGTGCATCTACCCAAGCCCAATAACGGTTTTTGAGGTCAGCCTTACTAGGTGGGGTTTGAGTTTCCCACGAATCCTTCAAGCCGGGAGCAAAAACTAACTTTTGTAGATTAAGGAGACAGCTGATTCTTTGGTTGCCATCCAGGGCCATCAATTCTGTGAGCTCGGAGGCATAGCTAGCAAGCTCAGGGGTCCGATGCAGGCGGGCCCAGAAAAACATGGGTTGTAGCCTGGCTATATCTTTAAAAGAGCGCCTACCCATGTCGCTCATCAAAGGTTTTAATGGTACCTCGCTGGAAAGCATCACTAGATCTCTAAAGAATTTGTGTTCAGATCTACTAATTTCATCCTCATTGTCGAAGCCCCATAATTCGGCACCATAGAGGGCTGAGCTAACTACTTTGGCTGCATAAATCATAAGAGCGGGAGCCACAGGTCTTCTCCGAGGAGCAATGTTCTCTGAGTAGTGTTCCTACCACATGCTTGTTGCTCAAATGCATTTTATTGATGTGATGCCGCCAAAGCATTTTCTCAGCAAGCCGAATACCTAGACAGCCAAACGTTGAGACTCGCTCTAAGCGTGTTCCATCTAGTGTAAAATTACCTTTATATGGCCTATAGGGATTAAACTCCATGAGCTTAGTTTTGGAGGTATTAACAACCAGCCCCCTGGACTCACAGAAGAGATGAAATCTATCTAAGAGCTTCTGGAGCCCAGCCTGCATTTTAGACAAGAGGAGAGTGTCATATGCAAAGAGCAGGGTAGGAACCCTGTCTCCTGCCAGGGAAGGGGCATCCAATGGAAGTTTTTGTAAAAAACGAACCACCCCATTGATGAATAGGGAAAATAGGGTGGGCGCTATTACACAACCCTGGTGCACTCCTCTGTTTGCAGGGATCCTGTCTGTCTTCTGGTCTTGAGCTCCCCACTTCACTTGGGCATAATTGCCCTCATGAAGGCGAATGAGAAAATTCAGAATCATCGGAGAGATCACCTAATAGCTGCCACATCCGGTCATTGGGGAACTATGTCAAAAGCAGTCTTTAGGTCAATAAATGCCAAATAAAGACTGCCCTTGCTAATTAATACAACCTTCCAATAAATTAAGAGCAATCTAAATGCTTGGTCCACTGTCCCTGTACACTCCCTGAAACCTGCTTGATACTGGGAGAGGACATCCTTATCATCCACCCAATGGTGAATTCTCTGAAGCAACACCCTGCCAACTACTTTCTGCATGGCATAGATAAAACTGATTGGGCGGTCGTTGGCGGAGTCATCCCTAGTACCTTTTTTAAAAATAGGTACCACCTCTGCACCTTTCCATGAATCAGGTACTGTGCTACCCTCTGCAATGGAATTGATTAAAAGCATAATATAGTTTGCCCAATTGTGAGGGTCTGCAAGAAAAAGATCACCCGGAAGACCATCCGGGCCTGAAGCTTTTGCTGGGACTATTTTCTTAATGGCCACCTCTATTTCTTTTGTATGAAAGGGATCAATGACATCCAAAGTGGGACAGCTGCTTAAGTGACCATCTGACCCTACTTGGGGGATTGGACTGGACCCTGAATAAAGTTTACCAAAGTGATTGAACCAGTCTTTATTTGTGATATGGTTAGGAATTAAATCAGGATCTTTATTACCTGACCGCCTGACCATATCCCAAAAAAGTTTGGGATCCCTGGCTACACTTGCATCCTTTAAGTTCTGCAGTGTGTCTCATCCCACTCACGCTTTGCTTGGATGACAGCAGTTTTGTAGTCCTTTCTGGTTTTCCTAACTAAGGGACAGTGTCTGCTTTTTATTGCTAAGATCAAAGCCGCATTAAACCAAGTCCAGCGTTTTTTACCGCATATGACTCGTTTACCAGAATGATTCTCTATAATAAATAGAGACCCTAACTGAGTCATACTTCCATATACCTCTGGGACCCTAGACAGACCGTCCTTTTCACTCTCTCACAATTTAAATGTGCTTTCGCCGAGTGTGCGCCTAATCTCAACCATTTGAGATTCTTGAGCTGCAACTCTTGGCCATTTAAGGCACCTACTGTAGTTTGAAGGAACCAATTATTTTGTCCTCATGAGGGGTCCTGTGCCCTGGATTGTGGAAATAAAAAGAGTCCAGGGCGATTCCATAATCAAGCTTAGTGTATTATGGTCACTATCAGTAGAAGGAACCACTTCGATATCTATTATGGATCTCCAAAATCTAACGTCAATTAATAGGCAATCAATTCGTGAGGGGCAAGACACTCTGTTATATGTGTTAGCCCCTGCGACGTCAGAGGGGGTTCTACCATTCACAGCCCTTAATCCAGCTTCCAAGGTGAGGGCACTGATCTGAATTGCTACCTGGGACCATTTCTTGACCGGGGCTATATTTAACAATGGGACACCCCACTTGGCGTCATCCTCATCTACCGCCAGTAAATCTTCGGAGCTTAAAGGCTGGAAGGTGCAATTAAAATCCCCAGCGATCATAACATATGAGTCTGATAGGCAGCTGGATAACTCCTGTTCCAACAACATAACAATATGTGATACTTTACCCTCCGGGGTACCCCCTATATAGACATTAAACAGCTCAAGGATTTCACCACCACTAGTACCCTTAATTGAAAAACACATAATATCAGGGCTCACACATTGATATTCCTTTATTTCACAGCTCAAGTCGATCTTAGCCCAAGCAATAAGACCTTCAAGTGGCTGCCCCCTACCCGTGTGAACAGCAGGGGTAAAGAAGCGGATATAGCCAGACTTACATAGTGGTACTAGGCTCCATGTTTCTTGCAATATACAGATTTGGTGTTCCCCAATCAAATTATTCCAATCAGGTAAAGACATTTTATTTTGGAGCCTGCCACATTCCAGGAAAGGATCTTAAGCTGGGAAGTTGAGACTCCATTTCCCTAAGAGGTTGGTTGAACCAAGGGGGGCAGAGTAGAAGATGGAACAGAAGTATTACAAATTACTGCCACCCCATGGTCCCTCACACTACAAACAGAGTGACTACTGTTTCTGTTGGCTATTGCCCAGATTTGAGGTTGTTCAGGGACAGAACTTGATTGAATAGTGATAGGGGGACTTAGGATGTTCATGATTGTAGTAGGTTCCAATTCCTGCCATGGGTGTAAATCATGACATAGTCAATCAACCGCCTCGAGTGCGGACCCTCTAAATATAGGCAATGGTACCACGTTGTCATTGGCCCTTGCTGCAGTGATTGTTGGGAAACGCTTGATCTGGATAGATTAAGAGTCCGGGGGGATGGACCTATACTCTAATGCCAAAAATAATTCCACCAGGTCAGAGTTGGTCAGGGTTAGTTCGATGCAGTCCCTAGGATTATCTTTGGACGTGCATCTCCATGGCCTAATAATATGTTCCTTGATCAGGGGGCGGCAACCCCTGACATGACGTAGCCAATGAATAGATTTATTTATCAAAGATTCAGCATTCTCAAAGCTGCTACTAGGGGCAGTTTTGGGGACATTAACCAAGAAGACTGTCTGTGTCTGAATAGGGGGGCAAGTGGGTTGTTTGTTCTGTTGAGCTGGATCATTGATACCCATTATTGGATCTATTATAGCATTTGTAGGCCTGATTTCTGGCAATAAGAATAAAGTTGTTTTTGCGGGGTGTTGCAGGGGTGAACTTCAAGGGGGTCTGTTTGCATGGGAGTTGAAGCCTTAGTGGCTCGTCTAGATAGAATTGCAGGAGCGTGTGTCTGGCCACTAGTTGTGGGATCTCCTGCTTTAGATGACTCTTTTGGATTGCAGGATCAAGGAATTGCTGGCGTATGTAATGAACTAACATTCTATCAGTGCCCACAACTTCCTCAATCATCACTTTCAATAACCCAACCTTCTCCTTTAGTGAATCTGGGTAAGGGTCTGTGCTAAAATAGGACAAGTGGAGACTACCTCAATCGAGCTCTTATTACTGGTGGCGATAGGCTGTAGGGTATGCGCTTCCCCACAAGTCTCAGGCTCCCCAGCCAGGGCATCAAAATGACTTGTGCAGATAATTGAGGGCTCAAGGTAGCCTACAACATCATAAGTGGTAGGTGAGGGCAAAGGAGGGGAGTATTGGATAGTGATTCTGGCTCAGGACCCAGTGTTGTGGACTCCTGGCCGATCCCAACTCCTTTTTTTAGGATTTTTTGAACATCTGGGGGACAGTAGTTGGGCGCAGGGGAATGGAATCCTTGTTGACAAAATCAGCAGGGACTGGCAACTTAACTCCAAAAAGCCCTTCACATTCCATGATCAGATTATTAATTCTGTTCATTACACAGCTATTAGTAGCTGTTGCACTCTTTGCTGCTTTCCTTACCTTTTTCCCCATGCCCACCCTGCTAACAGGGCACATACACCCCCTGTACTTACCATAGTTTTCCTTTTACCATTCCCAACCATAAAGTCAGCAGCTTAAGTCACCAACAAAAGTCATAGGTGGGATAATTGTATCAACAAGCATGTTTAAACTGGATTCTGGAGACAAGAAATTTGCAAGGGGTTTAAAACATAGTCGATTATAGAACACCCCAAGTGCGGCAAATAGCAATCAGTTACAAAGGGGTTGCATAGCCTACAGTCAACACAGTACCTTAAAATGGCTACAGGAGTTTTTTGTGGCAAAAGTGTTCCAAGGAAAGAGATGAAGGGGCTCTGGCCCTGCCCTGCCTCTTCCTGGTGATGACTGGCTAGGACAGGCCCCCCATTGGCCTGTGCACGTTCCACGCCTAGGGAGGAGAGGCAGCGCTTAAAGCGCAATGGCAACGCCTCCCCCTCACTGGCGGCAGCTGTGTGCTTCGCACTGGCCTCTGGGTCTTGCAGTCCTTTTTAGTGATGGTGCTGGTGGAAAGGATGACCGTGTCCTTCCCTGGGACTCCAGTCCCACTAGGGCTAAAGATCAGGCACTAGGGGCCCCTTTGAGCAGTGAGGCGCTGGATTTTCTAGATGGGGAAAGCTGGTTTGCTGAAACGATGCCCCATAGATATATCATATTTTTAGGTTGAGTCTGTAGCTGCAGCGTGCATGCGCTGCTCGGTTTGCAAGGCATGCAGTATTTAGTATGGGGTAGAAGCTCTGTAGACGCTCCGCTCAACACATCATTCAAATGTATTTGTTTATCCCCCCAAAAAAAGCTTTGTTAATAAACCAATCCAAATATACACCAGAAAAATTTACTTCCGTAGGCCGGTCCTACCAAATGAATATTTGGGGTTTATATCTCATTTTTGTGGATGTGGGATATTTACAAGTAAGGGTTAACCAAACCCAAATAGACTGGTGTTTGTGCACTCTTTTAAGGACTTGGTCACATAAAACCAGCGCTTTTCCATGGAGCTGTTATTGAACGTTAATGCAGATTGTCAGCCGTTGACTGTTTAAAATGTGCCATAATGTGCTGGCTTCTTTGGCTTGCCTACTTGGAACTAAATAATTGGTGATGTTTGGCTCTTCCTTCCCTCTGAGTGGTGGTTCAAACTGCAAATGCTATGGACAACTTCTTGGCTTATTGTGGGTGATGCAAACTGATTCATGCCCTTTATACAGGTATATAGTCCTCGGGCTGAGAGTTTTAGGTAAACAGAAAGAAACCGTTAACAGAAAAGCCGCTCGGACTGTGAGTACAGTTTTGTTCCACAAGTCTTTACTTCAGAGCTGATGTTCATCTTCTGCCATTTGTACCACTTCTTATTTTGGCTTCCTGATACATTTTCCATTAGAATGATCTAGAAAATTGCAATCAAAGTGTAAGGCTGGAACTTAAAATTAACGTTATTTTAGGAATGTCCTGTGCCACATTTTGAAAGGTTAATGTGACACCAGGAGAAGCTGATTTCCTTGGCTGTGGGCTGACATTAAATGCAATATTTTTTTGAGTGTGTTCAATTTGTTTCAAAACCGTGTTCATTTTGCAAAAAACGCACTCAATTTAAAAGGGGCCTGATCCTTAAAACACTTAAAAGTGGAGACGAACTTCTATTGGATTTCGATTCTTGTCACTGCACTTACCATATTAGAGTCTTGTAAGAGTACAACCCGAGTTTTCTCATTGAAATGTAATCATAAATATCTGTTCTAGTGGTTCAATTGTTTGATGCAGTAGAGGTGTGTCATATCTTGAAGGACAACGTCCGCATTTGGTTATGTTTTTGGCACGCCAATGTCTAGTCTTCCATGTCAACACATGGTGATATTTTAGTCCCATTACGTATTGGAGGGCTCCCCTTTCCCTTCCATTCTCACTTTTGGTGGGTCTGTTTGAGAACAACTTGCCACAGTAGGACCTGGGTAATCTCATAACATCTTTCTACTCTTCAGGGTGGCAAGTTGCACTTCATAACACACAATTCAACTACACTTAATTACAGTACCCTCAATACCACACGATTACCATGCACATAATTCCCCTGCACACCATGCCACATAATTCCACAACACAAATGCACTCCACACCACACAATTCTACAACTCATAATTCCAATCCAACCCAACCAACATAATTCTACTACACACCACATACATACACTCCATACACTCCATAAAACATGGGTAAAACACATTGTCATTTACAACGCCAATAGTTCTAACTCAAGCAAATGAGAAACCTATTGCATTTCCAATGCGTGTATTTCTTTCTTACTGTTTTTTTCCAAGTTGTGCCCCTTAATTTGAACGTGGTGCTTGCAGATTCAAAAATATGAATAAGAACGGAAGGACACGTGACCGTAGTTGTAATCTAAAATGAATCATGAATAGTACTTAACATAGACCTTAAAAGCCTAAAGCATGTGTTGTGCACATCCAAGTGAAAATGAGGAAAGAAAGCCAATAGCTCTAGCCAAACGCTTAAAAGATCCTATATGCGAGACCTATTGGCTTTGCCAATGCTTTTTAAATAGGGCTGGCACATTTTACTTTATGCTGCCACTGGCTCATGATCAGATAGTTTAGCCAAAAGCTCCTAGCCTGTGGGAAGTGATGAGAAAACACAGGACAAAATACTCCATGCAATAGCAAATAAAATACCTTTCCCTTGGAAATTTGTTGTTCTATTCTAGTTTGCCTATGTATTTAAAAGGCAATTGAATAATATTTTTAAAATGACTGGCTTAGTGGAAGTGTACGAGTTTAAGCCTTCCGTGCAGCACCAGAGGGAATATGTTACTGGATAAGATACCAGCAAAATAGTCCCCCTAAACACAAAAAAATGATTTGAAATGTGGCCAGAGCCATACGATCATGAAGAAGAAGCATTGTTTGATTGGCTTTGTATGTTTATTGTGGTGGTGTTGGTTATAAGTGATGGTGGAGTTCAGGATTCCCCAAAATGTGGTGACATCCCTGGTTTACTCTACGCCTTTGATTGGATTTAGCCACCGGAGGGGATCTTACTACATTCAGATACCTCATGGCATGTAGCCCCCATGCTTTAATGAAGGCTCTGAAGAGATTCGAATTAGTCAAAGCCACCTTGTTCATTTGCACTAATAATAAGTACATCGGTTATGTAATATGTAATGCAACACGTCGCCAGCTGGTTGTTGGTGAAGGTTTATGACGCTTGGATGTTATAAGAAAATGTTTGGTATGTGTGTGTTTATGTATATATACATAAACACTATGTAATTAGCTACTGTTCTACTAAGATGAGCAGCGGCTCATAAATGTGTACCATATTTTCATAACGGGTATAACATATTTTCTAGAACACCGTTTGTTGTTTTTACATTTTAATTTGGTGCATTCATAAATTTCGTATAATGTCGAATTGCTGTTTTTTTACCTCATCCTTTAATAACCAAATCTAGCAAAATTAAATACCTGCAGGCATTCATTATTTTCAGGTGTAAAATATGTTACTACGCTTTTGAAGATGGCACATATATATATATATATATATATATATATATATATATGTATATATATATATATTCACTGAAAAAAACCATAGGTTTCAGGCCAGTTATAGTTAGGAATTAGCACTTAAAAAACCTATGAAATTCACTTAAAAAACCATAGGTTTCACACCAGTTATAGTTAGGAATTAGCATTTAAAAAACCTATGAAATTCACTGAAAAAACCATAGGTTTCACACCAGTTATAGTTAGGAATTAGCATTTAAAAAACCTATTAAATTCACTGAAAAAACCATAGGTTTCACACCAGTTATAGTTAGCTGGAAATTTTACTGACATAAAACCATTGAAATTCCACGTTATAGTTAGTTGGACTCACTATAACTTGTGCGTGTAATGCACTGCTGATGACGTCACATATTACATCACTCATGACATGGTCAGTGACATCACTGCCCTGCGGGGCCCTTTTTAAGCCCCCACATCAAACCTAGGGAGTCAGGGGGGATCTACCCGTCCCCCTTATGGTCATTTCCCCCTTTGTTTTGGCCACCTCTTGTCTCGATATTACCCAGACACAAGATGGCGGCCGCTCCCGACTGTTTCGAATGTTTACAGACACCCAAGAGCCAATCAGGTTTCCGTGGGCACTTCGCGTGTCGCACCTGGGGCGCTCCCCGGAGCGCGTACCGGGGCGCGCTTACAGATATATATATTTTTTGAACCTAAATTACTCAAAATCCACTGGAGCACATATCTTGAGACATAGCAAAGGCACATCGGCCTACCAGTCCCTACAATTTTGCCAAATTTGGTTGAAATCCATTCAGCCGTTCGGGCTAAAAGTGAAATCGACCGCCCCATGGAAATAACATGGGGAAAACGCGTTTTAGGACCCCCCTTTTATCTCGGCCCCCGCTTGACGAATCCCCCCCAAACTTTCAGGGAAGGACCGGAACGCCGTGAGGCCATTTTGAGGAAATTTTCAGTCAGATTCGTCAACCGGCGCCAAAGTTATTCCAAATAGAATTTTGAGACTTAACATTGAAAAAAATCCTAACTATAACTACCTACTGGCGACCACCAGTAGGTAATATATATATATATATATATATATATATATATATATATATATGTGTGTGTGTGTGTTTTTAACATTTATCCCAATGGATTATCATAGAGTAGAATTTTAGTTATTCAAGCATGTTCCCTAGAAGGTCAAAGTAATATTTTTTATTTCCCATCAAATCGAGCTCATTTGCATTTTCAGTTTAAAGCTCAAGTGTAATGACCTTCGTTTTTATTAGTGGAAACTTTAGACATAGCATGCTTTCATTTATTAGCATTTCTTAAGAGGTGCCCCATGTGAAGGTCATTTTCCATTATTATCTAGCCTAGGGGTATAAATACAAATGTCCTTGATTTTGTAATAAAAGCTCATTTATAAAACATTGTAACATGATTGAGAAGCATGGACACAAAATCGTGCATAACCATTTAGTTCAGTAAGTGTAATGGTTTCAGGGTATGAATGCATGGGCATATTTACAATAATAATCAACTTTGGGGTTTAAATCAGTAACTGCAGAGGCGACTTGATGCAGGGCCAGGCAGGCATCAGTCGTTACCAGCTGACTCCGAGCAGGTGAGCACAGTTGTGTCATCTTTAAGTCGCCGTCAAGTGTATGCCTTTCAAGCAACGTCATCATGGACAAGGGGAGTGCAGTGCAGAGATCAGGTGTTTGTAGTGAACCACAGAAGGAACGAGGGGAACACACCTCAAAGGACCCCTTTCAAAAGATAATGTAAAAATGTAGATTCAAACACCAATCCAACCCAACCAACATAATTCTACTACACACCACATACATACACTCCATAAAACATGGGTAAAACACATTGTCATTTACAACGCCAATAGTTCTAACTCAAGCAAATGCGAAACCTATTGCATTTCCAATGTGTGTATTTATTTCTTACTGTTTTTTTTCCAAGTTGTGCCCCCTAATTTGAACGTGGTGCTTGCAGATTCAAAAATATAGATAAGAACTGAAGGACACGTGACCGTAGTTGTAATATAAAATGAATCATGAATAGTACTTGACATAGACCTTAAAAGCCTAAAGGATGTGTTGTGCACATCCAAGTAAAAATGTGGAAAGAAAGTCAATAGCTCTAGCCAAACGCTTAAAAGATTCTATATGCGAGACCTATTGGCTTTGCCAATGCTTTTTAAATAGGGCTGGCACATTTTACTTTATGCTGCCACTGGCTCATGATCAGATAGTTTAGCCAAAAGCTCCTAGCCTGTGGGAAGTGATGAGAAAACACAGGAAAAAATACTCCATGCAATAGCAAACAAAATACCTTTCCCTTGGAAATTCGTTGTTCCATTCTAGTTTGCCTATGTATTTAAAAGGCAATTGAATAATATTTTTAAAATGACTGGCTTAGTGAAAGTGTACGAGTTTAAGCCTTCCATGCAGCACCAGAGGGAATATGTTACTGGATAAGATACCAGCAAAATAGTCCCCCTAAACACAAAAAATTGATTTGAAATGTGGCCAGAGCCATACGATCATGAAGAAGAAGCATTGTTTGATTGGCTTTGTATGTTTATTGTGGTGGTGTTGGTTATAAGTGATGGTGGAGTTCAGGATTCCCCAAAATGTGGTGACATCCCTGGTTTACTCTACGCCTTTGATTGGATTTAGCCACCGGAGGGGATCTTACTACATTCAGATACCACATGGCATGTAGCCACCATGCTTTAATGAAGGCTCTGAAAAGATTCGAATTAGTCAAAGCCACCTTGTTCATTTGCACTAATAATAAGTACATCGGTTATGTAATATGTAATGCAACACGTCGCCAGCTGGTTGTTGGTGAAGGTTTATGACGCTTGGATGTTATAAGAAAATGTTTGGTATGTGTGTGTTTATGTATATATACATAAACACTATGTAATTAGCTACTGTTCTACTAAGATGAGCAGCGGCTCATAAATGTGTACCATATTTTTATAACGGGTATAACATATTTTCTAGAACACCGTTTGTTGTTTTTACATTTTAATTTGGTGCATTCATAAATTTCGTATAATGTCGAATTGCTGTTTTTTTACCTCGTCCTTTAATAACCAAATCTAGCAAAATTAAATACCTGCAGGCATTCATTATTTTCAGGTGTAAAATATGTTACTACGCTTTTGAAGATGGCACATATATATTCACTGAAAAAAACATAGGTTTCAGACCAGTTATAGTTAGGAATTAGCATTTAAAAAACCTATGAAATTCACTGAGAAAACCATAGGTTTCACACCAGTTATAGTTAGGAATTAGCATTTAAAAAACCTATGAAATTCACTGAAAAAACCATAGGTTTCACACCAGTTATAGTTAGGAATTAGCATTTAAAAAACCTATTAAATTCACTGAAAAAAACATAGGTTTCACACCAGTTATAGTTAGCTGGAAATTTTACTGACATAAAACCATTGAAATTCCACGTTATAGTTAGTTGGACTCACTATAACTTGCGCGTGTAATGCACTGCTGATGACGTCACATATTACATCACTCATGACATGGTCAGTGACATCACTGCCCCGCGGGGCCCTTTTTAAGCCCCCACATCAAACCTAGGGGGTCAGGGGGGGCTCTACCCTTCCCCCTTAAGGTCATTTCCCCCTTTGTTTTGGCCACCTCTTGTGTCTCGATACTACCGAGACACAAGATGGCGGCCACTCCGGACTGTTTCGAATGTTTACAGACACCCAAGAGCCAATCAGATTTCCGTGCGCACCTCGCGTGTCGTGCCCGGGGCGCTCCCCGGAGCGCCTACCGGGGCGCGCTTACAGATATATATATGTTTTTGAACCTAAATTACTCAAAATCCACTGGAGCACATATCTTGAGACATAGCAAAGGCACATCGGGCTACCAGTCCCTACAATTTTGCCAAATTTGGTTGAAATCCATTCAGCCGTTCGGGCTAAAAGTGAAATCGACCGCCCCATGGAAATAACATGGGGAAAACGCGTTTTAGGACCCCCCTTTTATCTCGGCCCCCGCTTGACGAATCCCCCCAAACTTTCAGGGAAGAACCGGAACGCCGCAAGGCCATTTTGAGGAAATTTTCAGTCAGATTCGTCAACCGGCGCCAAAGTTATTCCAAATAGAATTTTGAGACTTAACATTGAAAAAAATCCTAACTATAACTACCTACTGGCGACCACCAGTAGGTAATATATATATATATAGATATATATGTGTGTGTGTGTGTGTTTTTAACATTTATCCCAATGGATTATCATATAGTAGAATTTTAGTTATTCAAGCATGTTCCCTAGAAGGTCAAAGTAATATTTTTTATTTCCCATCATATCAAGCTCATTTGCATTTTCAGTTTAAAGCTCAAGTGTAATGACCTTCGTTTTTATTAGTGGAAACTTTAGACATAGCATGCTTTCATTTATTAGCATTTCTTAAGAGGGGCCCCATGTGAAGGTAATTTTCCATTATTATCTAGCCTAGGGGTATAAATACAAATTTCCTTGATTTTTTTAATAAAAGCTCATTTATAAAACATTGTAACATGATTGAGAAGCATGGACACAAAATCGTGCATAACCATTTAGTTCAGTAAGTGTAATGGTTTCAGGGTATGAATGCATGGACATATTTACAATATTAATCAAATTTGGGGTTTAAATCAGTAACTGCAGAGGCGACTTGATGCAGGGCCAGGCAGGTATCAGTCGTTACCAGCTGACTCCGAGCAGGTGAGCACAGTTGTGTCATCTTTAAGTCGCCGTAAAGTGTATGCCTTTCAAGCAACGTCCTCATGGACAAGGGGAGTGCAGTGCAGAGATCAGGTGTTTGTAGTGAACCACAGAAGGAACGAGGGGAACACACCTCAAATGACCCCTTTCAAAAGATAATGTAAAAATGTAGATTCAAACACGTAATCCTATGCATTTGTTCAAATGTAGCAGTTTTGCAATGCACACACCTTTCCAGCAGTATGCCTGTGAAGCTATGCCAGATGTATTTTTTTTTTTTGCGACATGTCTCCAATACACAGAGTACAACTCAAAATTAGAGAAAGGCAGCCCACTCTAAATGCATATGTATCTCGTTCTTTTTTCTCTGCGGGTTATCTGTTTCTCCTCGTGGAAAACCCCCATTCCATGGCCGCCAACTTTCCCACCAAGCACTTTACCAGCGCGATAAAATTACCAGTTCCGGGGTGGGAAATGGTCACGGGGGTGGTCTGTGAATCACAACAATGTTGGAAGTTTGTGGGTGTTACCAGACTCTAAAGGTAAAACTTTCTTTGAACCTCTGTGTCCATTCCCTTAAGTAGGGTTTACTACCATACAATCATACACAGAGCGGTGTGCTACCCAGCATAATTCATTTCAGTGGCTCGTCAGGTGTAGTAAACAATATAAAAATACAATTACAATACAATACACTGCAGTTGTAGTAGGTATTCAGTAGCAGTGCTCATTTGCACCTACCAGGGGCCACATTATGGAAAGTCCCAGGCATTTGCATCCGCTTTGCACATCACCAGGGCACTTTGGTATTACAGAGAGGGCTTCAGACGCTTGTGCGGCCCTTGCTATAATACAGATAGAACTGGCTCACATATGCCATCAGCGCTATCATCCGAGAGTGATCCCTCATTTACAGGTGATGGTTAGCTTTCCATGCCATGGATGGATTTTTGTTCCATACGCTATGGCTTTATAGAAAATGTGACTCTGGCAGTTAAGAGTTATCCAATTCTATCAGATTATTAGGGGTCCGAACACACGGAGTATGTCTGTTTAGGAGTGTTCTGTCACCAACAGTCAAAAAGTCTGCAGCATGAGAAAATAACAATGCGGGTACCCGAGCCAAAAAGGGTACTATTTCCTCATGGTTTGCATGCCCTACTTTTCATGTGTACCACTTAGCTGTGTTGAATGATTATAATCACCATAACCCCACTGCACATATGCTTTTGGGTAGGGTCCTCTTCGAGCAGTTGGACGTCATACTTTGAGCCACATTACAGGTTCAGGAGGGCTATGGGGCTGGTGGAGCAGTGAGCAAACATGAATCTTTTAATATGGAACCATAGTAGGGCCAAGACAGGGCACCTAGTTATTTATTTTGTAGGCTTAAGCAGTGTCTTTGACCACCATAAACATTGGCAAATGATTTAAGTGTTAGGTATACCAGACGATATAGTGTCATTTCTGAGTTGAATGTATGAGAAATTAACTGCTGTGCTATCAAGGGGGAATGCAACCCTGGCCACATTTACTGTTACAGGAATGGTAAGGCACTGGTAGTCTTTGCACCATTCATTTTTTCTATGGATATTACCAATTGTTATAGCTGTAATTTCTTGAGCACAGAGCTGTGTTGAAGCTCTTCAAGGGAAGCAGTACTTTAAAAATTGCAATGCTTTGTGTGTGCTTTTAATACTTATATACCTGTGTGCTCCGATCACAGTTCTTCCTGATTGGCATGTTGGTCGGTCCCAGTGAGTCAGAGCGGGCCACCATTTTTGTTTGCATGCTAGTTGATTTTCAGCTGGATAGGTGAAATGAGCACGCTGATGTGACTGCGCGATGGGCACGCTCAGCGGGCATGCCGCTGGCGCTCTAAAGGCACGCGAAATGCAAGTTCGTCTGAGTACGTCCGCAGCCGAAATGCGCCGTGCGCCCGAACCCCTGCTCAAATTTCTAACTGGTTCTACTGAAGACAGTCTTTATTGGACATCAGACTCGGAAGTAAGCTAATGAAATCTAAACCAATGAACTTTCAGGGGGCCACCATTCATTGTATTGTGCTGCCCCACTTGTAATTTTGCTACTTGCATTAATCATGATGGCACTGGAAAAAATCACTCTAGGTTCACAAGCTCTCTACCCGGTCATAACTGTGAGCCATGGGATTCTGTCCTTACATGTGTATTACTGAACACTAGGTCACTTCCCAAAAATAAATAAGAACTTGCATACTTTATTGATCAGCACAATCCTGACATAATTTTTCTTACGGAAACCTGGACCAACAGCTCCTCAGATCCAAATCTTTATACTGCCAAACCTAAAAGGTACAAGCTCTTCAGAGCAGAGCAACGGGAGGGGGCTTTGCCATTGCCTATCGCACTAATATTAAGGCCATATTTGCAGCCATCCTTCAACTGGAGGAGAAGCTATTATGTTTTTCCTCAAAGTTTTCAACAAGGTAGCTTTTAATAGGGTGCAAATTTACCGGCCACCTGGCCCCAGGAATAGATGTATCTCCTCCAAACAGACCTTTTTGGAATTCTTCATGGAGTATACCAATTTCACCTTGTTGGGTGACTTTAATTTCCATTTGGAATCTACTGAATGCGGAGATATCACCAATCTAACTGATTGTCTAAAGAGTTTTGACTTAAGCTAGATCGTTACTGAGTCAACTCGCATAGGGAACCATATTCTCAATGGCATATTCGCCAATTATGCACTGATTATTTTTAACAGAGCCCTACCCATGACCTAGACAGATCATAGCACTGTAGTCTTTGGATTAACCATCCCATGAGAGGTCCTCAAAGCACCTAATATCAATAGTATGACTGCAACTCGCCCATGGCGGAAAATAAATAACATTGACTTATACTCAGCCATACAACATCACACTCCTTGTCTAAACATTGATTCCAGCTCCGCAGCCCTCAATTTTGTTGGCTGGATTGATTCAGCGATCACCAATCTCGCTCCCAAAATATATATACTTAACCGCAGGAAGTGACCATCAGCGCCGTGGTGCATGTCCGAGCCAAAGGAACTTAAGAAGCAGTGTAGGACCCAAGAATGAATTGGGAGGAAAGAATATTCCTTTTTTTTATATATATTTTTATTAAGGTATTTTCCCTTCTATTTTTAAAGGGCACAAACAGTTGTTAAAAAAGAATAACGCAAATACATCTGCAGACCAATATGCATAGTAAAAAAATTCAGACATGAGTCTAAGAAGCATTTGTAACATTTGATTCTAAACTGGATCCGCGTGTATATTCATAAATTGAATTAAATAGAAATGCATTTATACGTAGGTCAACCTAAAAGTAGCCACAAAGTAAATCAATCAAACCAAATAAGCGAGAGAAGTAAAGCATATAGCAGTCGGGGGTATAAGATTATCTAAACAGCAAGGGCTTGCCTTTCCTTCCATTTATTAATGGGCTCCCATATTTTAAGGCCCAGCATTCTTCCCCTTTTACCTTTCTTTGCATAAATCCCCTTTTCAAGGTTATAGGCATTTAGCAAATTAGCGAGCCACACTGCAACAATGCACAGTCAAAGCACAGCCACAGCAGCGAATATGAAATAATCAAATTGCAGTTGAATGGCGTCCTCAACTACCCCAAGGAGAATTCTTGCTGGCATCAGCCTAACCTCTATTTCAAGGGAGATTTTGAAAAATAATTCAATAGAACCATGCAAAGGCTGCAAATGTGGACATGTAGCAAAAATATGTACTATATCTGCTTCTAAACTATCACAGCAAGGACAATTAATTCCCTGCGTTCCCCCCCATTGTGCAATCCTGGCTGGTGTATAATATCTTTTGTTTTATCTATTGTCTTGTAATGCTGTGCCTGAAGGGGCACTGACTATAGAATTCTCTGACCTAAGTCTAGCGACAAGCGGAAGGCCTCCTGTCCTATTCCTAACTTATCTGCCCACTTGATTTCATATTTCTCCAGATTGTCGTCTCTATTCTGAATGAGCTCAGCGTAGAATTACTTAATTGTACAACTAGTTCCCCCTTGGATAGCTTCCATAATTACGTTCTTCCAAAATCCGTTTGGTCCACCTGTTTTAGTAGCTAAAAAACTCCTAACCTTAAGGTACTTGAAAAAGTTCATTGGATTAATACCATATGTTAACTTGATATCCAAAAATTGATGGAGTCCCTCGTCCCTAATCATATCACCCACCTTTATTAGCCCCCGCCGCCCCCACTCTAGGAACACAGTGTCTGAAAAGATCTCATGCAGTAGTATAGGATTCTCAAATAACCTAGTGTATGCATTAAATCTCCCTAACCCAAATCTCTTCATGAATGCCTTCAAGATATTGTGTGCTGCCATTACAATTTTAAACTTCGTTCTTTTGAAATAACTGGGATCAGTATACTTCAAAAAAGCGTTCTCGGCCTCATCACAAAGCACAAGTGCATATATAGAGCTACAGCCTAGTGCAGTGGTTCCCAAACTTTTGACTCCTGAGGACCCCCACTGAATCACTACTGGAAGCCGGTGACCCCCAAGCAATTTGTACAATTTAAATTTCTTTTTAAAAATGCCTTTTGAAGCAGAGGCAATTTCAAAAGGGAGACAGCCTGAATTGGGTCTATTGACATGGACATGTATGCATACAGCAGTGTATTAGTTAGTGGTACAAGTCTCCTGCTCTCAGCCATATCAGCACCTCTACATTCTCATTCCAGAGCTTTGGAGTGGTGACCCTTCCTTACAGCAACAGGTTGAATGATTGTGAATTATTAGCATTTTTACCTACTCACAGTTTAAGAAGGTCTAAAATATTATACAATTATGAAGCATTTTATAATAAAGACATGCCCCAAGGAGCAACGAATATTGTGTAAATTCTAACAAGATAGTGCACAAAGCGATGAGTCCAGTGTACAGAGCAAATTCAAGGTTTATATTAGGAGTTCATCATGGAAGTGCAAGAGATGGCAGGAAGGTATCTGCACAGGAGGCATATTGTTTCAGCGAGATCATGGAACAATGCTATTTCAATTACCATATCACTGTTAAACATAATCTTTAGTCACAGACAGCAGAACAACATTTTACAACAAGGGGTGAGCAGTGCAGTTAAGGCATATTTCAGAGAGGCCTCGCCTGGCACCTGACATGACCCTCTCCTGTTAGAATGCCCACTGCCCCATCCCTAGCCAACAACAAACTGCAATGGCTACACAGAATAAGAGCTTGATATGTCTGAATATGAAAGCTTGACAGCACACGTAATTCACCCAAGGGCTTGTAGAAAGTGAGCAGCACGAAAATCCTACTGCTGATCCTGGCTGCATCTATTTGTACCTGCCTGCCAAGTAACGGTAACCTATACACATGTGCCTTTCAACGCTTTATTGCTTTTATTGTATTGCCTGTATTTTCATTGTTGTGTCTGTAACTGCTGTTGTCTGTCTTCCCCCGCTGCCTATACGTGGTCCGTGCCCCTTTTTCTTCCCTCTGTTCCCCTCGCTGTCCCTGTGCTCTCTCTGCCCGGTCTTTCCTTCTGTACCTCTCGTTGCCCCATGTCCCTGCCCGGTTTTCCCTTCTGTTCCCCTTGCTGCCCCCATGCCTCTCTGCCCGTTCTGCCTTCTGTTATCAGCTGCCCCTATATTTCTCGTTTTTTGTGCCTGTCTGCCCTCTGTGCCACTTGTTTTTCCCTCGTTTTTGTGCCCCTTTTGCCTTCTGTTCCACTCGTTTACCCTCGTTTTATGTGCCTTTCTGCCCTCTGTTCCCCTCGGTTTTTGTGCCTTTCTGCCCTTTGTTCCACTCGTTTTTTGTGCCTTTCTGCCCTCTGTTCCACTCGTTTTTCCCTCGTTTTTTGTGCCCTTCTGCCCTGTTCCACTCGTTTTTTGTGCCTTTCTGCCCTCTGTTCCACTCATTTTTTGTGCCTTTCTGCCATAGGTTCCACTAGTTTTTCCCTCGTTTTTTGTGCCCTTCTGCCCTCTGTTCCTCTCGTTTTTTGTGCCTTTCTGCCCTCTGTTCCACTCGGTTTTCCCTCGTTTTTTGTGCCCTTCTGCCCTCTGTTCCACTCGTTTTTTTGTGCCCTTCTGCGCCACTCGTTTTTTCCTTGTTTTTGTGCCCCTTTTGGATTGGATTGGATTGAGTTTTTATAGAGCGCGATAGCTACCCGCAGGCGTCCTAGCGCTAATGATTAACAGGTGTGTATGAGGAAAGAGACTATGTTTATCTGCTGAACAAGAGAGTTTTCTATTTTTTCCGGAAAGGGAGAATATTGGGCTCAGAAAGGAGGGAGAGGGGAAGGGAGTTCCAAAGTCTGGCCGAATTCACAGAGAAGGTTCGGCCTCCGCACCTCGCTCTTTGAATCCTGGGGTTGCTTGCTCGGAAGGCGTGCGCCGACCTAAGCTGTCTGGTGGGGTAGTATGGATTGATCAGGGTGTGATTTAGAACTGCTCCTTTCCTCCAGAAAGCGCGATGGGCAATGCACAAGCTTTTAAACTCGATTCTTTACTTAATAGGTTTACTGGGCGATGTAACGTTACCCTCACAGACTTGGAAGGATCGGTCTGACAGAAAAGATTGAATCCAGGCCTTTGCCCTGGAACTGATTCCTAGACCTGAGATCCTCTGTATAAGGATGTCGTGATTTACGGTGTCGAAGGCGGCACTGAGGTCCAATAAAATAATGGCCGCAATGCCGCCTTGGTCCACAATCATTCTAGCTCCTTCTGTCACAGCCAAAAGTGCAGTTTCTGTCCCATGCATGGGATGAAACCCAGTCTGTGATACGTCCAGTAAGTTATTGATTTCTAGGAATTCTGTAAGGGTGTTATTTACATGTTTCTCCGCGATTTTACTTATCCAGGGCAGTAAAGAGATCGGACGATAGTTTTCTGGATTCTTCTGATCTAGGTTGGCTTTTTTTTGAAGGGCTCTCACTGTTGCCTGTTTCCAACTTGGTGGTACAGTGCCTGAGGATAGAGAGGTGTTGATCAGGTTCAAGATGGTAGGCAGAATGGAGGGAATGACTGACCGCAGTGACTGAGCTGGGGCTGGATCACTGGGGGATCTAGACTTCACCTGGAGCATGATGGTTTCGAGAGTGGTAGGTTCCAATATTGGAAAAGTCTCCAAGGAGACCGAGGGGAGTGAATCTATCTCCGTTGGGCCTGCTTGGGTAGTGGGGACATGTGAGAAGGATGAGTAAATTGTGGCTATTTTGCTATGGAAGTATTCTGCCTGCTCATTGCAGCGGGTCTGAGCACTGTGAGGATCTGGCGATTTGTCCGGTAGTCTTAGGAGAGTTTTCGCAATTCGATAAATCTCTTTGGGTTTTGATGCCGCTGCGTTTATTTTGTTTTCATAAAAGGTGGATTGCCTTCTGTTCCACTCGTTTCCCCAGCCACTGTGCCCCCTGCGTCCCGCCCCCCTAACTGCCCACTGCCTATTCGCTGCCCCCGCCTCCCGATTGTATTGTTGTGGTCTTGCCGCTCCTGCGCCAACATTCACAGCTTTTGTGTGTTGTGAGGACGGATGGGTGTTCATTTTTCACTACGACGACAGGCACTCAAGTCATGCGGACCCCCTGGGAATGTCTCACGGACCCCTGGGGGTCCTTGGACCACAGTTTGGGAAACGCTGGCCTAGTGCATCCTCTGCGTCTATATCTGCTCCCCCTAGAAGCCCTGTCCTGTATTGTAGGGCGGCCGCCCAGTAATACAGCTTTAAATCAGGCAAGGCCCATCCTCTTCTTTCCCTAGGGAGTGACATGTACCTCAGCCCTCTTCTTGTCTTGCCATGTGCCCAAACAAATCTGTTTACCATCTGTTCTAATATGTTAAACCACTTCCCCTCAAACCTAAGCAGGATTGCCCTGAACAAATAGAGGAGTTTTGGGAGAAGGATCATTTTAATGATATTGGTGCGCCTTACTATGGACAAATGTAAATTGTGATACCTATCTAAATCCCTCTTGGCTTTGTTGATTATTTGCTCTATGTTTGCCTCCACCAAGTTGCCCAGATCTGCGGAGATATTTATCCCCAAGTAAACTCACAATTGCACCACACGCGGATCTGCGTAATATACCTTCCCATTTTTAATGATTTGGGTTTTAGATCTGTTCAGGGCATAACCTGAAACCTGATCAAAGCGCATTGCTTCCAGCTCCACCTCTCTTATAGCCACCCACCGCGGAGGAAAGAATATTCCTGAGTGGAAAAAAAATTACAGAAAAATTATTGGAAAGTACAAAGAGCCAATAATTTCAGCAAAGTCACACTTCTTTACTGAGAGAATTAGTACAGCTAAAAATGCAGCCAGAGAGCTTTTTAAAACTGTCAATGTTTTATCAAAATTTGCTGAAAGTAAACAGTTCATCCCCAACACAGAATTTTGTGATAAACTGGCAGATTTCTTTTCAAAAAAAGTAAAAAACACATACAACAAGATCTCCAGTCATCAAGCTGGGAACAACCCAGAAGCGCTGGGTTGCCTGGATCATGGCGAGGTAACTATACAGGCTCGCCTTGAATATTATAATCACCTAATGGCCGAATGAGTAGGGAGGCTTACATTGTCAACCAAATCTGGAATGGATCCCACTGGACCCCTGTCCAGCTATGGTCCTTCATATGGTCCCTGGTTCCATTGCATGCCACGTTGCACCCCTCCTAAACAATATTCTGGACGCAGGATCCTTTCCAAACCTCTGGAAGAAATACCTACCATGGCTCATCCTGAAAAAACATTAGCAAGACCCTACGGAGGTTAGAAATTATTGGCCAATCTCCTATCTGCTGTTTCCATCCAAATTTCTGCTCAACAAGGATTTCGGCCTTTGCATTGCACTGAATCAGCACTTATTGCAACCACCGAGGAGATCTGCATCCAGCTAGATGGAGGAGGGAAGGTAATATTAAATTTGCTAGACCTCTCAGTCGCATTTGATACAGTAAACCATTAAGTACTCATCCGGCGCTTATCTGCAATGGGGGTCCCAGGCGGAGTCTCCAATATACTAAGATCATTTCTACAAAGAGAGATCAAACTGTGGCGAATGGAGGACACAAATCACATCCCTACGCCCTGCCATGAGGGGTACCCCAGGGATCCTCGCTATCTCCAAATCTGTTCAAGGTCTACGATACCCCACCGGCTAAACTCATCCGCTCTCACGGCTATCTTCTACGCAGATGATATGCAAATAATTGTTTCTTTATCATCAAAGCCGGATAGCAATGACATTTAACAACTGTATGGTCCAACATTATCAGATGGATGTGGGAACATTGTTTAGAGCTGAATACAGGTAAAACTAAGGTGCTACTATTTTGTAAAAATTCATCTTTCTGGAACACATCCTGGTGGCCAAAAGAAGCCAGACATTGTCCATCCCAAGTAAAGAAGGTAAAAATACTAGGAGTTAGACGTTCAACTGTCCATATCTTAAATTCATTTGAGTGCACATCCCACAATGCAATCTCAGGTCTTCGACTGCCTCTCTACTGGTCATTCCTTGGGTGAAGATCATACAATGGTGTGGCAGAAGCTTTTTTCATCTGGCTCCTAAACTCTGAAACTCTCTGCCTTTTACATTGAGAAGCCAAACTAACAGACAGCTGTTTAGAAAAGTGCTAAAACATGGCTGTTTGCACCCAAGTCTTAACCTTTTCTTGCTCCCTCAGCTCAAATTTTATGACTGCCCCAGTACTAACACGCCTCAGCATACATGTGCTTTATAAAACCTTCATTTCATTTCACAATATCGGTACAAAGCTTAGTGCTACATGCAGATTCTCTCAAAGTATGTCCTCAGCAGTTCCCTATTCTACTATAGGCAGGTTTTGTTTGGTAATACTACTATTTTGAAAACACAGCAAAATCTTTTTTATGCCGAATGCTTGCAGCCCAAAAGGCAAAACTAGCATTTATTGCACACAAGGAGTTAGGATTATCATATATTGAGGACTCCTTAAATCTAAACGCCATCCTTCATGGCACTCAATTTGGAGTAAGACCGAATCAACGTTTACTAAGGCCATAATTAAGGATTTTTTGACACTTCACTGTTCTTTCAAAATCTTCTGCTCTCATTAAAAATCCAGAGTCTATTATTTACTACTCTAGGAGCAAAATATAAATAACAGTTATTAATGAGAAGCATGTTATGTTATGTTAAACGTATTTATACAGCGCATGGCTGCCCTGGCGAAGAAGCATCCCAGCGTTACCCAGGTACAAGTTGCCGCAGACGAGCAGAGGGAGAGAGGTTAGACCGGGAATAACATAAACAGCAAGTGGACAGTGGGCCTCTACAGAGTGCTGGACCCACATCCTTATATCCCTCAAAGAGAAGTCTTTTACTCAAAATTTATCACGTAGTGTACACTTATCTGTATGCACCCTCAGCCCAAAGGATGCTAACCCTCATCAAGGGAAATATTTAAACCATCTCAACCAAGGGTGTACCTCATTCAATATATTCATGATTATTCACAAAAAATAGCAATTAACCATGATGCTTTTCATAAATCCAAACCGTGTTTACGCTTTATTCATGGTTCTTTTTAGCAGTGTAAAAGCCAAGTTTGAGATTAAAACATATATCAATATGCTTTCCTTCTTGAATGTTCACACAATAGTTAAAACCGAGGTTTGATACTAGTACAGAAGGTAATACATAGTGTGGGAAGCAAATATGAACGATGGAAGACATAACCTCTAGTGTACATGCCTTTTCTAATAACTTTACAGTGAACTTTCCTAAGTATAAGATGTAGTTCATTATCAATGTAAGTCACAGAGGTGTGAGTTCAGGTAAAGGGAAACATGATACACCCATGCCATAATGCTTTATGATCTCACAAAAAGGCATGTAATTCATCTTCAATGTTGTGACTCCTTTCAACGTAATGCAGGTGACATATTGCTTTTAAATCAATTCCAACACTGATATATCTTGACTTAGATTTTCACTTTTTTGTCACAAGAGGGTGTTTTTAATATCGTTTGTTCTTCCTTTTGCACATAAATCTCATGGTGATCTGAGTCTAAACCTTGTACTGTATTCTATTGTACATTGTCTCTGCTCACTGCTGTGTTTTTGAACAGTTGTATACATTGTATGTGTTGCTGTATGTAGTGTGTGTCTGTTGCTTATAATTGTTGTAGAAGTGTTTATACATGTTGCATATTTATTGAACTACAGCCCTGAAGAAGTCTGATCTCCTTGGAGGAAACGCATTGGCTAACTTTTACACTGCTAAAATGAAGGATGACCACTCTTTAGATTTATGAAAATCATCATGGCTAATTGTTATTTTTTGGAATAGTCATGAATATATTGAAGGTGGTGCACCCTGGTTTAAATGGTTTAAACATTTAATAATATTAGAGAGCGCATGAGAAGCTTGCTAGAACTAACTAAAACATCTGTTAGAAGCTATCTGCCTGACCTGCAGACTGTCAGTCTACAAATGTATCTACCCACTGTTACTAATATACAATACTTTGATACATTTAGATGCTCTTTTGTTTGGGTTTTGTGCTCATGATGGAGGCATTTCTGAATATGGGTAAATAGAGTAAGGGTAGCTCATACTGCCTATTTGATGTAAAATCCAGGCAAACTACATTGCACTCTGCACTTTTTTGTAATTTGTATATTTTTCCAAATCTTTATGTAGAAATATGAATCGTAATGATTTCAGAGATTCTTTTTTATATTTGTGCAAATTATAGGAGGTACAAGTTTGTTTTGCAGTAACGTCCTTTGTTTTGAAAATAGTATGTGAAAGACAATGTCTTACTCAACTTGAAAATGTGAATAATGATTCTGTCATTAACTAGTTGATTAGGGTTTTATGGTGTTCTGTCTCCTTAATTAATGTATATATTGCTATTTTTATTCTATAACGCTACAGTTTAATAGTTTATTGTGAGTATAAAGCAAATCAAGATTTAAGTAAAATCGTGGATTGGACAGGAATGTATTAACTGATGTTATTTGTAGATTTCGTTCTGAATCTCTACCTTCCACTACCTCCCTGAATAAGTCTTGAACTTCTTGACTTTGCTACTTGAGGGTCAAATGCTGAAGGGAGTACTTAGTGCTTAATTTTGGTTTCAATAGTGAGGTCAAGACCCCGGACAGCAGCAGTGAAAAGCTTTCATTGTTACCGTTTGATCTCTGTAACCTCTGTTTGCCCTGGGACTCGTGAATATTTCCAGCAGCTGTATAGCAGCCATCTTCGAGAATACAGTGCAACTCTGCTAATGCAGTCTCTTCTGTAAGAGCTTTTTAAGTCATAATAATAATTATAATAATCATAATAATATAGTCTTTGTTGTTAAGGAAAATACCAACAGGCAATTGAAATAATAAACCATTTCTTGTGTCTCCTACATGACTGGACTGTTTATATTTCATGACATGAGTTGTAAGAAACACGTGTAAACAATTTGTGACATGAAATACTATATAAACTACTGATCAGTAAGCAAAAAAGTGCACTTTATTTTTAACAGTACTAGTTAGGTCACATTAAAAATGCTATGATTTGTAAACAAAATGCCTATAAAAGTTTAACATAGTTCAAATTTTGAAAAGCAAAGTTATTGGATCCAACTTTAGTTATCATATCTATTCGTCCTATCTGCCTGCCACACCTACCCTACTATACCAATCTGATGCTTCTACCATACCTAACACCAGTCTTTCCTATCCTACCTACCTAACATACCTGTCTTCCGTCAGACCTACCTAACATACTTGTCTACCATATTTAACCTACTTTACCTAAACTACTGCACCTATCATAACTAAATTGCAGTAGCTTACACATCTATCAAGCCCACACATTATACCTAACCTTTCCTGCCTAACCTCTCATATCTACCTATGATTCATACCTACCACATCTACCTGCCACTCCTGCGTATGTACAATACCTACCAGCGATACCTACCAAGGCATGTCTACCTACCATACTTACCCTACTTTACTTAACCTAGCATACCTACCATAGCTAACCTTCCACACCTTTCGATACCTACCATGCCTAATCTATCTAACATACTTATCTGTCTTACGTACCTACCATGTGTACCATACCTACCATCCATACCTAACCTACCATACCTTTCACACCTATATATCATATCAACTACATCATCTTCTTTGTCACCCATTGTGTTTAATTTATATTTGATTTACCTAATGCAGCCTCGTGGCTTTGAACTCATTTTTTAAGTGGAATACATAGAGTTTGTATTAGAGTTTACAGGGGATGTAACTAATGCTGCCATGCGAATATATGATTGCCTGACAAAAGTGAAATGCCGGATGAGCAATAGTCATTTCAAACTTAAAGGGGACAGAACTGAAATTCTTTGTCCAGCAACGCCATACACTTTTTGTGGTCTTTGTTATTGGACCTCATCACTAGGCCCCATCCCTACTTCGCCCCATTGTTTTTGGACCAAGGCATAAAGCTTGATTTTAGATTAACTTTGGTCAACCAGAATAATTCAATATTGAAGTAATGTGTTTTATAGCTCAGTACTTTCAAAGACATTCTACATGTGTTTTGTTTTTTATATAGGATCCAGATCTCAATCATATGCCTCAGTCGATCGAAAATTATACAGTTAGATTGGCATTAAAACTGAAGCCTAGAGATCTTATTTCACCTGCTTTTTGCGGTCACCAGTTTCTCCTCACTACTCAATTTAAATTAAAGCAGTCAACCTGGTTACTAAGACTGAAGTCAAGATTCTTCTAACTGTGCCTAGAAGGTATTTTAAAGCTGTTGGTGAATCTGTCCTCAGTGACACATACCTGCCGTGCCATGTTTATCTTCCACAGGAAGCAGATGTTCTAAAATGAAGGAAAGCCTTCAATATTAGTCTGTTCTAATCTTGTTCTTTGGTCATCCCCTTTGTCCCATAGTAGCATTTAATTTTGGCTGTCAATGATTTGCCTTTGTTCAGCAACAATGTGCCCCTTTGATCAACTGTTTTGACAGGACTTTCCTTTGAAGACATATGGATGATTTTTTGAAATTTAATGATAAATGAAAATAAATTCTTTGTAATAGAAAACGTCTGATGCACGCAGCACAACTTGGCTGTGTGTGTCCTAATTTATCATAAAACAAACCTGACTAGCCATCTTGTTCTGTTTAGCAACCTGTGGGAGTGAAAGCACAAGCGTCATAAAACAAAAAATTTAATAAAATTAAGACCTTACCTACCATAACCTACCCCACCTAACATAGCACACCTGCCTACCTAGCCTACAATATCTACTCTACAATAACTAGCCTACCTAATATACCATACCTAACCTATCCTCCACCGCTGCAGTGCATATTTCATACAACTACACTGAAGTGGTGACTTGTGAAAAATAAGTAAATTATACAAATTGGATCTCCAGTAAGGGCTCAAGTTAAATACTGCAGTTTTCTACAGAAACTACCCTGAATGACCTCTAGTAGCTCTTTAAGTACTGCAGCCTACGTTGGAAAAGTGACATAACCGCTTTTGGAAAGCAAGCAAACGTGAATGCCATCCCTTTAAAAATAGTGTGACATGTTGACTTTGCCAATACTTGCTCATTTCTATTCCAAACATAGGGGCCGATTATGATTGTGGGGAATCCGCATCCTCCGGGCCGGCGGACGCCACCGCCGGCCCGGAGGATGCGGATTCACCTCTGCGGTGATTGTAAAGACCCCCCGCTAGATTAGGATGGCTGGGGGGTCATCGGCCGATGGGAAGACCGTCCGCTGCTTTTCTGCCGGGGTCGCCTTCCGACCGCGGCGTAAAAGCTCTAATATGGTGGCGGTGTCTATCAGACACCGCCAGCCATATTAGGATTTGCTTTGGGACATGCCTTTCCGCGGCGGCAATGCCGCCACGAAAAGGCATACAGACTTTTCTTTGGGGGCCCGTTGCGGGCCCCCAGGGTAAAGGGGGGGTGAGGGTGCACATGGGGGATAACTATGGTACACCTTGCCTTTGCATGCACAAAGCGGCAGGCAGCGCGGTGCCTGCCGCTTTGTGCATGCAAAGGGAAAACATGCATATTTAACCTTGCGGCGGGTGCTGCTTCAAGCAGCACCCGTCGCAATGTTAAGTATACGGGATGTGACCGCCACCCTGGCGGTCACATCCTAATTCCAAGGGAGGGAACACCGCTGCCCCTGCGGATGGTCCATCCACCTTGCGGGTGGCGGACGGACGCAGGTCTGCCCGCCATCCTAATTGGCCTTATAGTGTGCACTCCAAAGCTTTATCTCACAGAAAAGTATTACTTTTAGGAGCCCTTTTCATCCGTACACAGTTTAATCAGTTTGAACATAATTGCCAATAAAGCTGAAGATACAATTTAGGCAGGAAAATGATATGACTTTACTATACTCTAAAATAATGCAATACTCACAAATCTATTACCAATAAAAGATGCATTGTACAGCTTATTAAATCCAAATGAAATACACGTTATTATTTTAAAAAATTGAGGCTGTGACCACTATCAAATGAAATGATGTGCTATTACTTGTTAAGACGAGATGTATTTGTTACATGCACCAGGAAAACAGTTTCTAGCAGATTTCAGAAGGGCCTCATTAAGAATATGGAGGTAAATGAAAATCCCTAATTTTTCCAAGAAACTTAAATATTAAAGTAGTAATCATGAAGAGTAACGCCCACTGGCTGAATTTCCTCCATACTAATATCCATATGGTGGACAATATTCCATATTAAGAGTTTCTTCCCGAAACTGAAGGATTTTCAATTGTCCCAAACTCTTAGTACCCTTACTTTTATCTTCTGTACAGTTTGAAGACAAGCACTGGGTCCTTTTCAAGTGTAACATCATTCACAATACTTGGTTAATCTGTGAGCTTGTTCTAAATTAATACAATGTAAGATCATGATCCTTTCAGTTTATGTGAATGCAACTCCTTTCAGTGTCTTGATTGAGTTAGCACTTACAAAAACATATTCCTATCTATTTATCACTCTTGATGACCTTTTATTCTAGTAATTTTCTTTTCACTCTTTAAATACAGGGCATTTCAATTTTCATGCTTTAGTTTGTGTTCAAGAAGTGCCCATGATTATATAATATTTCATCCATGATATCTGGAATATAAATCGTTTTGCCATGGATCAGACAGTAATGCAACATTCTGCCATTGTCAGGATATTTGTATTAATCGGTGCTGCCTTCTAAGCCGTTTTCACTTCTTTTGTAGTATATGTTACATTCACTGTGGTAACTAGACCAATTGGATTTTTCATTGGCCGGATTTCTTTGATGCTAACTTTAATATATATTACTGTTTTATAGAAATGAGGTCAGAGATGGTAATTGGCACAAAATACTAATATTGAATTGGAAGGTTTACTTTTTATTATACAAGTACATAGTACATTTCTGTAAATGCAGCATTTAAAACTTACAAAACTCTAAAGTATATTAGAGTCAAAGATCTAGAGCAGGATAATGAATCTAGTAAACATCAATATTGGGGAAAAAATCCCTGAACACAACTTTTTCGTTTGTGATTATGATATTATGCTATACGTTTAACAGCAAATCACAATTGTGATCCTGAAAACTGGTTAATGATTATATCCTTTTTTTAAAATAATTGTTTCAAAATTCACAGTGAGGACAAAATATATTTTACATCCATTAGTGTCTTGATGGTAAACTTACTTGTACATTTTTGTTTTTTCTTCCTGACTTTAATTGCTGAAGTAAAATGCCAGTTGTTCAAAGTTGGACTCCGCTTTCAAAAAATGTGCCTTCAAATGTATTTTAGGTATTTATAACAATTACATGTTATCCAGCTTCCCACTATTATGACCTTGACAATGTTAATAGTCATAGATTTGTATTCTCTTCACCTACGTTATACTATCTCTAACTGCAAAACAATTCGACTTTCAGTTAAGAACAAATAGAACCTTAGAATCCAAAATTGGTTTAAACTTTTCATTTTGTTATGCTTAAGGACAAATATTTTAGATTAAAGAACAAGCCACGCATGTGGAATTGTAGGTGTGGTCTTTGCAAGATGATATGCAAATGTTACTCGTTGTTTAGGGACACTGTTTAAAAGCCCTGCTGTGTTCAGAGGCACCACTATGATGTCAGAGATTAGTAGTAAATAGCCTATGTGTTCGTTGCTGTATTGACAAGTAGTCATTTACAAAGTTGTTCATCTGGTCTTGTCATCCAAAAATCCCTTTAAAAGTATGTTCTACTTTGAAATGCAAGAGGATTGCAGAGAAATATAATTCCTTTTTCAACAAGATTGTATTTTTTTAGGTCCGGCTTGAAAGGACATTTTCCGGCATTGGCAAAACCAGTAGGGCAGGCTTTAATGTGATAAAAAGCCTTTGTGTATGCAGTCTGTTTAAACAGCGTTTGTGAATGTCTGTGTTTATGTAGTTAGGGACTTATTATGAGAAAGGTGGGCCTGGGTCTGCTGTATTTGCTGTAGCGGTCCGACCGCCACCACCCTGGTGATGGGACCGCCGTATTACGATAGTGGTGGTGGGACCACCACAACACTGTCGCCTCTGCTAGGATCCAGAAACCTGCTTTGGTGGCAGTATAAAAAGGGGCTGAATATACTGTCAGTGCCGATGCTGGCACCAGCACGCATATTTACAACCTGCATTTCCACTGCCCTTTTCATAGCAGGACCCCTGAGGTGTATGCGGGGTACACATGTTATGTCCCTACAATTGCTCATTTGTACTTGCACTGTGCGGCATGCATAACACGGAGCATGCCACACCGTGCACTTACGTAGACTTACCTTTGAGCATGACACCACTACCGCCGCACTGCCCACCTGCCCTGGATTTAACGACTAATCCAGCTGGAGGGCTCACCACGGACTTGGTGGTATTCCTGGGAGCCTCCGTGGTGGTGGCCTCAGACGAAGGCCGCTAAACTTGTAATAAGGCCCTTAGGCATATTAAGGCTGGACCTCTTCTCTTGAAATCATCAATGTTCTAAAAACACGTTTTGTGTTAGAAATGAAGCCTAACAAAGTGTATGAATGAATAACGCAGTGTGTCTAGGATAGTCGATTGCTCTAAATGCACCAGGCTTTTCATTTGGTAAATTGGCATATTCTAGCAGTTGTAGTGCACTTCACTTGAACATACATATCTAATGGTCGTGATTTGTAGATGGAAAGCGTTGAACGTGATGCATGTTGCTCAGTATACATGTACAATTCATGTGCAATTCTGCATCTGTGGAACTGCAGATACTAACTTTCGGTTCAACATATGTATGATTTTCGCCACTAAGATACACATTATTAAATGGTCATAATGCCTGCATTAAACAGCATATACTGTGCAACCGTCTATCTATGTCATTTTGTCATCCACCATCCATGTGCTTCTTTCTGTGTGTCAACAGTGATGGGGTTGTTTAGTCATGGGTGCCTTTCTTTGTGATGTATGTGCGTGCTTGGGTTCATGCAGCAATAGAGTCCACTTGTCTGTTTACAAGGGGCCTTTATGTGTGTTTGCCTTTGAGCATGGATTCCTAAGGGTTGTGTGCATAGCTACACTTATATTTATTGTTTGTTTGACGGGGTCTTCTATATCTTTTGGCTTGATTTAATGGATGCCTTTAACTCTCTTGGTCTGTGGGTGAGAGTGTCTGTAGATCATTTGGTATTTGTGTACGTGTGTGCACCTATTTGTTATTTACCTGCATGCCTTTATTGATTTTGTACTGTGTGCATTGATTATTCTATCTCTGTGTTTGTAGGGGCCATCCAGACTGCTGATTAGTATTATAAAATGGCAAGGATTGGTTCAATATAACAATATAAGTATTCCCAGTAAAAGAGATTTTTTTTAAACTAAACTTTGAGCAGTCATTGCCCTTTCTCTCCATTTTTCTCCCAGAATGTGAGTTCATCTGCAGAAGTAGCTAATATCTAGATGGGCAAGAAACCTGCATCATCTACTACTAGTCACGTGCCAATCGAATAGTTCCAACCCTGTCCATCTATCTCTTTGTCCAATTATCCAACCCACATCCTTGTCCATCTATTTGTCTGCATGTAGTTGTTTGTGATTGCATGTTTTCTGTGGACATGTGTCAGGGTGTATACATGTGCCTTTGTCTTTACTGGGGCCTATTTGTTGTATTTTTGTAAGTGCATTTATGTCTGTATGTGTACTGGTCTATGTGAATCGAACCTTTAAGTTTATTTCTCAGTGGGCATGGTTCTGTTGACAGACCTGCATGAATGTCTATATTTCTTGTTATGTGCAGGCACATGTTTTGCGTGCTGAATGTGTGCGTTCACTAGTTTTGTCAGTTTAAAGCGTGGTTTTAAGTCGTATTCTACTGAGTGCATATACTACACAAATGGTGAACATATCAGTTGTCAGTGCATTGTAGCTTCTTGCAACTGGCCTCTGTTGTTCACTGTCTCTGACCTGATAATATACCTAACTTTATAGCACTATTACACCATATGATCCCTGGCACATCAACGTGCTGGACATTCAGAAAACGAATGCTCCTCTGTGGCCGGCATTCGATACACACTGCTCCATCTCAGCGCTAGACTGAGCACTCTGCCACTTTTCTCTGAGGCTAGGGGCTGTTATCAGAGCACGATGGGCAGACCTGATGCAATCATGCTCCCATTCCTCTCATTAGTGAGTTCAAACTGAGGTGGCATGGTGTGCGAAAAACGATAGATTGGGATGCGGCCAGACCGATTACCAGAGGTTGAGATTGGTTCAAGCATTCCATCCATCACCTTGTTGTTTTTGCATTTGACACCCAATTCTCTCAGAACCTCCTGTACTGTGGAGCTGGTTTAACATGTTTGCCAGGGTTGACTTTGTTTTTCGGCTGGATCAGCCTCCAGGACACTGGTCGAGTTTTATATCTAACAGTCCACAGTTTTAAGGCCTTATTACAGAAATCAAAGGATGACATTTTAATGCGCTGAGAATTCATAATAAAAGTATTCTTGACACCTCAGTAGGAAGAGCTTTGCTTTATGTGAACTGCTAGTTGTGGCGGCTGACCGGCACACATTCATTCAGTGTCCACCAGTCCTCTTCTTTGTTCAATAAACACTGACATAGATGCAGTATGACCTACCTCTGGTAGTCTGTTCCCTCCTTAGGCTTTTATGGTGAGGAATCAGGCTTAATTATAAAATGAAGGGAGCAGGATTTACAAGCATGATTGAATGAATAGAGATTCATAGATCACACAGTTACTTGCAGAAGGGCGCCCTGGCACTAGTAGAGAGCTGTGACAGCTAGGAAGTTAGGTGCTACTGAAACGCCAGGGTTCCAACATCTTTCTGAACTGATAAGGGCTTCAAGTGAGACGGATGTGTGCTGCCACAGAATGCAAAGAGCGTGGCTTCCATGAAGAATAAAGCAAGAATCCAAGAGGGAATGCAAGAGACGGAAGGACCTGAGATGAGATGTGCATAGGAGCAACCATGAGCATGTATTGAAATGTGGCAGCCGTTATGTTGAAGTTCAACATAGTCGCAAATGGAGAGAATGGAAGTTTCGTACGGATTGGCTGGAATGACTTTTTGCTCATGCTTGAGTAATCAGAGCCATATTGGGGGGTAAAGTTATGTGCTTGACGGGGTCCAGTAGAGAAGACAAATGGTAATGCAAAGAGGTCTGAGGAGATAAGGCAGATAGAATGTAGGGAGACAAATACATTAAGGTTGGTGAAAATGGGGTTCTAGACTGTGACCTGCTGAGTGAGTAGCAGAGATGAGTGATCTAGAGCAGTCCATAGGCGGGCTATTACTCAGATAAATGTTTAAGTCGGCAAGTATAGTAAAGTTGCCATCATGTAGAATTTGAAGGGACAATAAGTCCGCAACTGAACTATTGAAGGTGGATTTAGGGCCAGAAGTTTGGCAAAGACGGACTGCGGGAAAAGAAGAGGTAGGGGTGAGCTGCAGGCTGAACAGGAGGTATTCAGCATGAAGAAGGTTTTGAATACCTGCAAGCACAAAGTTATGACCTTGGCTCCAAAATATATTAGAACCTGGTGAATTATAACGGTGCACTTCCCCTCCTCATGCTACACTCTCTCACTGTGCACCCTCGAATATTGTACAAATTGTAGATGCGGTACCTATTTGCTCCGTGCCAGTCAAAATGATTGTGCTCTCTCAACGTTTTATTCTTGAAAATGCAATAATTGCCTATATTTTGAGTATATGCACTTGAATAGACCAGTTGTGGCGATGGTGTTAAGCAAAAGGTATAGGTGTCATTGCCAACATGTTCAATATGAAACGTTATGTCAAAGACTGTAGACCTGACCTACTTGATGCGAAAAGCATGTGTTAAAGACAATAGGTTTTTAAGGATGGATTGCGATTTCTTTGTGCTGAGGCCTGTACGCAGGCATCTTGGTACATGTAATCTCAGGGTAACACAGTGGACAAAGGTTAAGGTTTAACAAACTAAGGGGCTGAAAGACGCACACAATAATAATACGTGTTGGGCTCTCTTAGTAGAGGCTTTATTTTAATTTACCCACTGTAATTCTGTAACGTGTACTTTTGACAGTATGCCTGATGGTTGCGTTGTGGAAAGCTTAAACTCAGTACAGTAGGCTTCAGTTGAATATGGGGACAAGCGAATGATAAAAGTTAGAAGCCTGATTGTTTATAATAAAGTTGTGATAAAGGCCGTAGGTCTGCCATATTGATTGTGAAAAGCAAATGTTAAAGGTAATAGGCATTTAAGTGTGGATTATTACTCTGAATTAAAGCCTATATATATGTGTCTTGCATGAAATCTCACAGATTACCTTAGTAGATACATTTTTGGTGCTGGTTATAGTCTCTAACAAACCTTGGGTATAGATCTGCAGTATCTTGATCCTTATTAAGTAATATTATGGGAGTTGTAGTTTGCTTTTTATCTCTACTAGAATTTTGTATACATTTGCAAATGTATGCCTGGTGGTTACCATGTGTGAAAGTATACACTCAGCACAGTAGGCCTGAGTTGGGTTTGGTAACAAGCCAATGAGAACAGCTATAGGCTTAAATGGTGTGTAGAGAAATGTTATGCCACATTCCATAGGCCTTGTCTTTTTGTCATGGAAATTTATGACATAGGCAGTAGGACTGGATATTTTATTGTGAAGAACATATGATAATGCCAGTTGGCCTTCAACAGTCAATTATCACATTGTGTTATAGGCTGTAGAAAGGTGTATGGTCTCACAGATTACCATAGTAAGTAAGGGGTTTGGTGGTGTTCATCCTCTCTGACAAACCCACAGAGTAGAATTTCATTGTGACGATTCTAAATAGGACATATTGAGAGGGAATTAGGGGACGCTTGTAGCATTCATTGGTGGAAGGCTCTCTAGTTGCAGTTGAGCCCTTATCTTTGGGGGACCGCTCTGCCATTAAGTCCAGGAGGACTGTTACTTTCACGCTGCTGGGCAGCCACGGTCGACACTATTGGTCCCAAACTACGTTTCCCAGCATTCCCTGCCAACGCCTGCAACTGGCATCATCAGCAGGCACCAGCAAGCGCTTAAAAGCATCTTGGGACTCCCGCAGCGTGGGAACTGCGCGGGCGTGCCCACGCGCTACCTGGGCAAAGCCTGGGCCAAGGTCGGGCCCGTTCCCCCCTCCCCTACCCCCCCCCCCGTCGGAGACGTAGGAGGCTGGTCTTGGCCACCCCCCTGACACCTGCCATTCATCCCAAGGAATTATAAGGTACTGTGAAAGGGCTTATTTCTGGCATTTTGTTACCAATTTCTTTTTGCTCGTACAGAACCTCTCTTCAACAGATTGGGTTGGCGTACTTACTATCCTAACATGAATAAGAAAAAAGGAGTGATGGGAACCTTGAACCTTTCCTTCTGAGGGCAGAATCCCTGCTGACTCATGAAATCCAGATCACTGAACGCCGCTTGTCCTTGGATCCGGTCTTGTTACAATCCTGCATGCCATTACATGCTTTGAACCCAGCCTGTGCACCCCAGGCATCCCAAGGGAACACCACTGTGAGCTCTCTAGAAGCCTTAGAGGTTGTTGCTCCTACAAAGGATATATCTGTTATGACTGCTGCAACAGTAGCACCCCGTATTAACACTAGGGCGCAGGTGGCACAATCTAGTGGGAGTGCTAAGGGAAAAGTATTAGTCAATAAAAGGAAGCGAACAGGGTGCACTCAGGAAACCTCGAAAGCTAAGCGTCCTGCCCCCAGCAACCCCCCAGTCAACACTGCAGTTGCCACCTTTAATGAGGATGCTAATTTGGACTCTAGGGGCACGCAGACTGATATAATTTTAAATCAACATGTGATCACAAGTGACATTAGCACCACTGCGGAAACCATGCTTGTAAATGCTGTAGAGAAAATCCTAGACTCTGCCTTATTACAACTTAAAGAGGCGATTAATAAGAACTTCGACCTACTTTGGGGAAGACTTCAAAGGATTGACTCTAATATGGCCAACCTCAGTGGCTCTAGAGAGTATTGCTCTACTGATAATGGGGGAGGGGGAATTCGATAGTACTAAACCCCACAAATCGTAGGCCTGATATGCCACTCCCAAGACCTGTTGTGCATAAGGATTCTACAATAAATAATCTATGTAGTGCATGCGGGGATCATATTAATCCTCATGTCCCACAGTCTTACTCTGACCCAAGTATGACACAAAATATATCCTGAATCACTGATGTTAATAATACAAACCCAGGTAATGATAGCCATCTTAGGCACTCGCTACCCGGTAATATTCCCGGTCTTAAGGTATCTAATTCAAATAGGGCCGCAACTGTTACCAACTATATGGGAAACAACTGTACAAGACAAACGAAGACGTTCTGAGTTTACCCCCAAATTCCTGCCCATATGTGCTGTTGTTAGCTGGCGTCCCACATCTTACCAGGGATCGGAGGGAGTCTTGGGCAGAGTTACGTAACAAATCTGTCGACTGGTTAGTAAAATATAAAAGATTCCATGCCTCAGACATGAATGAAATCCTTATGGTGAGACGAGTAGGGTGGGTTGGCCATTCGCCCAAGAATATTAGCGGGGATTGCATTGTTGTTAATTTTCGCAAACCTCAAATGGTTCGACGACTATTAGGTACTCAGGAGCAATTTGTACCGCTCAATACCAGCATTAGCGCACTACTGCAGGGCTATTTCTAAAAACCCCAAAACACTCTTGGTACCAATGCACACGCTTCTTCTTTAGGTAGTAACAGGTTTCAGGCTCTTTCCAATCTAGACGCACAAGATTGACAACCATATAGGTCGGTTGATGTCCTTGAATGTATGAGAAATACATCAGAGGATATATCGGGTACTACACTAGCTACCCAGACTAAGCAGCTGGATGTCCAGGTATTAAAGAATATGCAGTTACCGGCATCAATCGATTCCCAACCACAAGTAGGGAATGACATAGGATCTGTACCAACCGTCTGTACCAATATGTCTAATATTGTGCCAATCCCCAAAAAGAGTAAAGACGACACTGACCTTAACATCTTGAGTTGGAACGTAGCAGGTCTTGAACCAAGGCTAGGTGACTCGAATTGGCTGCGTATAGTATCTGATCAAGATGTTATAATGTTCCAAAAAACAAGGGCCACACACGAATTACATATAAAAGGTTTTCATTGTTTTAGTTTAACTGCACCAAAGCCCAAATTCAGCCGTGCATCGGGGGGTTTGTTTATTGGGATTTGTATAGCCTCTGGAGGGAGCATTTTTATTCGATTCCGAATAGGAATTTCATTGAGCTTTTTACTAACATCTCCAATTTAGACAGACAGCAAGGTTCAGATGGGGTTATTGGGATCCTTCTAGGTGGGGATTTTAATGCTAAATTTGCATCCTAACCGTATGGTGTGGACACTCTACACGTTGATCCCGCCTTACGCAGGGGCCTGGAACTAGATACTTTCCTGAGCAAACACATGCCTATTAACGTTATGGACGCCGTGGGCATCACATCTGTCCCTCCCTCTATAAACCAGCCGGTACCTACATTTAGAGGAAGGGACTGCTCCTCAGCCATTGACTTTATTTTTGTCTCCCCTTGCCTTGCAGATCGTCTATTAGCTGCTAAGGTCAGTGCTACAGATGACGGGGATCACAATCCCCTTAAAATAGCCCTGAGATTAGCACCCCGCCCTGTGTATATTACGCAATGCGGGGCAAGGGATATAACACTTTCAACCGACAAACTAAGATTAAAATGGAGGGGGGTTGATAATGGTAAATTACTTCAGACATTAGTAGTGGAGCACACACATTTAATCGCCTCTTGCTTGTCGACTGATGGACCACATTCAAGGGTGATTGAGGATTTTACTAAACTTTGTTCAATAATCAAATCCCTTCTATCAGTGCCAACTACCCAGGTCGAAAAAGAACCGAGGTGGTTTGACCATGAGTGTTCGGAGGCCAATAGGAATTTACACAAGGCTCTAACCACCAAACCAAGGCGTATCGGAGATGTAAGAACAACTAGGAGGAGGTATAATGTTGTGATAAGTGAGCGGAAGGGTGTTCTCCTTAATAATCGCTGGGAAGTATTATCCGAGTCAGCTGGCATAAAGAAGGGCAACATATTTTGGTCCGCTGTTAGGGATCTTCGTAATATGGGTCAGCTATTAACACCTGTTAGCTGTACCATCTCTAGCGAGCTATGGGAGAGTCATTTTTCCAAAATGTATGCCACCCCGCCACAGGGATCAGATCAATATGAACCTGGTCATTTATCCAGTTTGCAAATTACTTTGACAGAGGTTGAAGAGGCAATTGAACAGAGCCTCGGTAACAAGGCTCCCAGCCCAGATCGGTTTCCCATAGATTTATTCAAATGGAAACCAGAGTTCTGGGCCCCACTCATCCTGAATGTTTTTAACAATTTACCCCACGCTCCGATGCCGAGTACCTGAGCTACGAGCATCATTGTCCCAATTTTAAAAAAGGGGACAGATCAGAACCTATTAACTACAGACCTATTTCTTTGCTCAACAATACTCTAAAGATATTGGGTCAAGTCATATATAATAGGGTCTTAAAATGGACAGAAGAAAGCTGTACATTAGAGCCATGTCAACTGGGCTTTCGTAGTAAGGTTGGGACGACCGTACAGTGTTTAAATCTTAATTTGGTCATTGGTAAATATACCATTGCCTGATCTTCCCCAGTTTATTTAGCTTTTATGGACTTATCATCTGCTTTGATTTAGTTAACAGGTCCAAGCTCTGGTCTATTTTATTGGATTATGGTTTGGATGAGCCTTTGGTCCATATTTTGGCACATCTCCATACAGATCTTAAGGCTCAGGTTAGGATTGGCAGGGGAGGTGAGGTTTCAGGAGCTATCGGGGTGGGCAGGGGAGTTAGAAAGGGGTGTGTCCTAGCACCCCTGCTTTTTATCATTTATATCAATGGACTGAGTAATTCCCTGAAATTGTCAACCCCAGACGTCCCTATAATCAATGGTAAATTGTTACCAGTACTTTTATGCGCAGACGCTGCAGTCCTCATAGGCCCCACGCCAAACTCTCTGCGTATTTTGGTTAAGACCTTCGTTGAGTATATGGACAGTCTGGACCTACTTGTCACCTTCTATATCTGTAGGGAATGATAAGTTAACGTCCACTGGCACTTTTCCCTATTTTGGGATGGTCTTTGCTGTGAACGGCTCGTTGATTGGGCATTTGGCCCACTCCACGAGCAAGTTCTCAAAGGCCATCAATTCCATCCTTGGTTTCCCCCGCCCAAAGAAAACAGGTGCTACTTTAGCTATTATAAACAGTCACTGCATTCAGCAGGAAGAAAATAGATTTTGTAAAAGCTGCTGGGTGTTCCAATCTCTACCTTCCAATATATCTGCCATAGGAAACTTAACTTACATTTTATAAGTGATTTTATTAATGCTCGTCCCGCTCTATTTTGGTTTTCAGTCTGGAGGAATCAATCTGCATCCTTATCGAGAGAAATCATAAGTGACTGTCTCAAATGTTAGAGAGGAATGGATATTCCTTGGCTCCCAGGGGTCTACCAGAGTTTATGTAGTATCGACAAAGGCAGCCTCTTTTTAGACCCGAGCACAGCCGATACACTCCATAAGAATTAGTTGAAAAAAACACTTTATACGCTTTATAACTCAGAAAGGATTAGTATGGAATCTAAGAAATCCTTCGTACTAAGTTATATGAGTATTGAATTGTACAGGCATCCCCTACCAGTATTTCTCACCTTGCCTATGACTCATTGGGAAAGGAGTCTCTTATTTCGTCTGAGAGCAGGAACTGTAAAATTCTTGTTATGTTTCCCTCTTGGCTATCAGCCCAACCTCAAATACACACTATGCCCCTGTAACTGGGTGAGTGCACAAACTGATTTGCATTTCTTTTTTTTTCTGTAATTATTACCTAAAATATGTGTAGTGGTTTTTAACTCCATTTTTTAAAAAACAGAGATCTGTTCTCTTGGACAAAGTCCATCAGATGCTGCTCTCTTTACAAAATGAAGAATTCGTTTTTCGCACTTGCACTTTCTTGAAAACTGTAACCCGAGTCCGCAAGATGATGTCCAACCCCTGAATTTTTAACTCTGTATGAAAACCTTGCTAAATTAATTGCTTAATTATTAATGGTGTATCAAATGAACTGTCTAATATTCTTTTTATATAGACTTTATTACCTTGCTGTAATATGTGTTTGATTGTGCTTTCATGGATTCTTGGAATCTGAATAAAGTTATTTTGAACTTGAACTTGAGAGGGAATTAGTATTGTTTTTCCAATTATACATTTGTTCATATTTATGATCTTATAAATGTATTCCTTGATTGTTGCCAGTTCACGTTGTTTTCCCTCCTTCACACTGTCTCACTTTCCTCCCGGTCCCTTGTGCCCTTTGACTTAGCACTGCTTCACCCCTTGTTGGGGAAAAATCCAATTTCTATATACTGGAGTCTCAGTGATCCCTCTTAGAGAGTCCACAGCGCCAAGGGTGCCATTCACAGTTGAGGTATGGTATGGCGCCCCTTGCCAAAGCACTCCCTCTCCCCTTGTTGGAGAAGGATCCAGTAGGTAGGCCTTGGAGTCCCAGAGACCCCTCTGAGAAAGTCCACTGCGTAATGGGAGTCTCACACAACGAAGATGTGGGAATGATAATACTTCCCCTGGGATCACTGCTTACCGGACCTTGGACGCAGTTTTTGCTCATCTACTGGTTTGTGCCCGCTTCACCCTGCCCCTCCTCTTTTATGCTTTGTCTCTCACCCTCCCACACCTCTTTCCCCTATTTCATTCTTTGTCTACTTCCCCAGCTCCTATCCCCTCTTCCCTGAATCTCTTCCCTTGCCTGCTTTTTTCCCCTTACTTTCATGTCTTTAATTTTTTTCTCTCATCATAACATGTTACTACGCCCCCCAGCCGCATGCCCCTTGTGCCCTTTGACTAAGCACTCCTTCTCCCCTTGTTAGGGAAAGATCCAATATTTACACTCTGGAGTCTCAGTGAACCCTCTGAGAGAGTCCACAATGCCAAGGGAGCCACTCACAGTTGAGGTATGCTATGGTGCCCCTTAGCAAAGCACTCCCTCATCCCCTGATGGGGAAAGATCCAGAAGGTAGGCCTTGGAGTCTCGGAGACCCCTCAGAGAGAGTCCACTGCATAAAGGGAGCATCTCACAACAGACATTTGGGCATGATACCTCTTCCCCTGGGACCACAGCTTTACTGGACTTTGGACGCAGCTTTTACTCGTCTACCGGTTTGTGCCCGCTTCACCCTCCCCCTCCTCTTACATGCTTTGTCTCTCCCCCGCCACTTTCCCTCCTTCATTCTTTGTCTACTTCCCCTGCTCATACCCCCTCTCCCCTGAATCTCTCCCCTTGCCTGCTTTTTCCCTGACGAATATGTCCTTATTGTTTATCTCGACCTATCATGTAAGTATATAGCTTTGCTCTGATACTGTGTAATCCTTGTAACGATGTAACCTGCAACTATGGGCTGATACTCCTGTAAAGCACTCTGATACCTCCGGGTCTAGCCAGCACTCTATAAAACCTTTCAAATAAAATAAATAAATTAAAAATTAAAAATAAAACGCACTTCAGTAGGCGTGTGTTGTATATATTGACTTATAAAGGATAGAAGTCCGCTGCACTCCGGAGGTAAAACAAAGTATTCAACTGGGTAAACCAGGAAAGTCAAGTCATTTAGGGTGATCAGGATACTGCCCCTACTGTCCAAGAAGGGCGGAAGATGAATAACAAGTGCAAAACCTTGTAGGCACAAGGTGGATAACCTGAGCACTCCTATGTGCTAATAAAGCAAACGGTATCCAATATAGTATGATTGTTCAAAGTTTTATTCACTTTTTATCGATCATTTAAGTTGATATGTCATTGCAAATTTGTAGTTCAAATAATCTCCATGTAGAGGAAACAAAGAAATTTTTCATAACATGATAATATCCAAAAGTTCCAAAAGTGGCGTCATGTACATAATTCAAGTCCCCAATGCATTTCGAGCAGGATGCTCTTTGTCAGGGGGGTTAGATTTGTATAGGTGTGTCAGGGTTAGTTGGAACAATCGCGGGTGAAAGACGCCATCCGAAAGACGCGGAAGTCGTAAACGCTAGTGGCCTTATTAGGTCACAGGGACATGTTATGTCAGATTCATTAGATGGGATCTGTTCTTAATGCCATTTTGATAACAAAACAAGTAGGCCTATTTATTTATTGTGAAATGCTTTTACACTATGCTAAAGCCTATAGGCAGGTATGTGTTACATGGTATCTTGTAGATTACCTTAGCAGGCAAGGGTTTTAATGTTGATGGCCCTCCCGAAGTAACCATGGGAATAAATAACTTGCACTATTGTAGTCCTTATAAGGCTCTATTAGAAAGGCTTTTGTATTGTTTTCACAACTGTTTTGTACATATTTGTAATTTTATTACAGTATGCCTGATGATTGTCTTGTGGGCAGGCTTATTCTCAACACAGTAGGTCAACACAGTAGGTCTGAGTTGATTATGGTGACAAGCTATGATAAAGGTTATTGGCTTGATTGTTTATAATAAGTCATGGTAAAGGCAGTAGGCTTATCACACTGATTTTGAAAGTCATATGTTAGTCAATGTGCTTCAAAGGGTAGATTGGTATTACTCTGTAATAAAGCCGTCAATTTGGTATGTGTTTTGCCTGGAATCCCCTAGATTACCATAGCAGGCAAGGGATTTGGTGCTGGTTACCCCTGTTAGAAATGGGGGTGTTTAGTTGGCAGAGGTAGGTACCTTTGTCCAAGTAGGGGCACTTCTTCTAGTCAAGGTAAGGGCGATGCACTTCTCAAATAATCCCTGCTCACCCCCTTGGTAACTTGGCACAAGCAGACAGGCTTATCTCAGGGGCAGTGTGTAAAGCATTTGGTGTGTAAAGCATTTGTGAACAAATACAGTAGTACAGTGAAAACACTACAAATGGACACCACACCAGTTTAGAAAAATAAGTAATCATTATCTAAACCAAAATTAGCCCAAAGGACCAAAATCCACAATACAGTTATCAAGATATTCTCAAAAATAGGTTATTACTCAATAAAGGTTTGTAGCAATAAATGCCTTCACCTGGAGTTATCACATCAAGACAGTGGAAAATCCCAAAGGACGGCGCTGGCTGCAAAGTGCGCGGCATCAGGCGCGGAGTCAAGCAGACCCCCAAAGAACAGTACCTTTAAATTAATGAAAGCAAAGACGGTGCACGGCATCGGGGAGGTGATGCTTTGTTGGCGGCGGCGGTTCCTTATGACCCCAGCAGAGGTGAAGCCTCGGTCCCTTACTGCGGTGCAGGGGAGGTGAGACGTCGGTTCCTTACTGTGTCGGGGAAGTAATGTCATGGTGGCAGCAAGGTGGCAGTTCCTCACAACGGTGCAGTGTCGATGGATTCCGGAGTCACCCACGTCAAGTATCGGCTTTGCATCATTGAAACACCTGCGACTTTAAGTCGGGGCTGCGGTGCGTGTCAGGACAGTGCGTTGTGGACGTCATGAGCAGTTTCCTTGGCTCCGGTGCAGGCAGCGACCTTGGTGACGGTTTCGGAGTCGATGCGGCGCAGCGTCAGCATGTGTCGGGCCTACGGTGCAAGTCGGGCGGTGCATCGTGCTCTTCACGATCATTGCCCGCGTCTTTGGTGCAGGTTACAGCATCGCTTGTCAGTGTTGCAATTTCCTTCTATGGCAGCTGAAACAGAAGAAGTGAAATCTTTGTGTCCCTGAGATTTCAGAACAGGAGGCAAGCTCAATTTCAAGCCTCTTGGAGAACCTTTCCTCAAGCAGGTGACAAAGCAAACAGCAAAGTCCTTTTCTCCTTTCCTTGGCAGAAAGTAGCCACCCCAGACAGCAAACAGCACAGTGTCAGTATTTCTCCTCAGCTTCTCCGGCTCTTCTACTTGGCAAAGGTTTCTCTTGATTCCCAGAAGTGATGTAAAAGTCTGGGGTCTAAGTCCCTCTTTTTATACACAAAAATCCTTTGTTCTTTGAAGGCAGAGAGTGTCTCTACCCAGCCAAAACTAGTTCTGCCCTCACTGGTGCAGCTTCCTGGCAGGAGGTGGAGACAGCATTGTTGAAAGCAGACCAGGCCCATTCAGGTGAAAGGAAATCTCCTCTCCTACTCTAAATGCAGCCCAGTTCTATTCAGCCCAGTTCTGACTCATCAGGCTCTCTGGAGCCACTGCCCCTCTCCTGCCACTGCCCCTCTCCAGCCCCTGTCATCCAAAAGCCAGACATGCAATACACAAACTTAGAAGAGGCACACTGGTATGGCTAAGCAAGAAAATACCTACTTTCTAAAAGTGTTTTTTTCAAACACAGAATATAAAAACCACCCTCACTAAAAAAAGCATTTTAACATTCTGAGTTCAGGCATACTAAACTTTATTTTTCTACCTTGTTTCCATGGGTAGTTGTGTTTATAAGATCCTATAAGCAAACTCCCAATCCTGTCCTATGGGAACAGGTAGCCTTGTAATAGTGAAATGCAAAATTGGCTGTTATTCACTATCAAGACATGCCACACAAATAAGGGCATGTCATACCTTTCACGTGCACTGCAAACTGCCAACAGGGGTACCTTGGGCCTACCTTAGGGGTGTCTGATATGTGAGAAAAGGGAAGGTTAGGTCCTTGCAAGTGAGTGCACTTGCCAAGTCGACATGGCAATACTAGACTTCAAACAGTCTCTGCAATGGCAGGCCAGAGTTACATTTACAGGCTGCTTATGTGGGTGGCACAATCAGTGCTGCAAGCCCACTAGCAGCATTTGATTTACCGGCCCCGGGCACACACAGTGCTCTTTACTAGGGACTGACTAGTAAATCAAATCAGCCAATCATGGAAACACCAATTCATGAGAACAAGCACTTGCACTTTGGTACTAAGCAGCAGTGTCAAATTGCCCGAAGCAAAATGGAGTCCAACACACAGCAAAAACACAAGAGGCAAAGGCAAAGAATGAAAGTCGGAATCCTTCTTATGCACTTTTTGGAGAAAGAGAAGGTATCTGTCATTTTTTATACTATGGCCCTGATTCACAAAGGTACACTTAAACTTTTGTGTAAGTTTGTTATTTTTCGATATTCACACGCAAACTATTTAAAAGTAACTTTACTACTGTGGTGACTCTGCAGTCGGGCCTTCAACTCTGCTCATGAATAATAGGACAGGACTGTCTTTTTACGTGCCGAGTTCTCCGCCCCAACTGCGGTGTCTCCACAGTCCTAAAGTTACTATTAAATTGTTTGTTAGTGAATGCAGAAAAAGCGTAAGCTTACACAAAAGTGTAAGTTCACCTTTGTGAATCGGGCCCTAATTAATGTTAACACTGTAAGCTTAACAGTTGTATTGTGGGGAAGCTTAAGCTCAGTACGTGAGGCTTCAGTTGGATATCGTGATAAGCCAATGGTAACAGCTAGGAGCCTAATTGGTTCAGTAGGAAAATATATTTCAGATGTCGTAGGTCTGATCTCTTTATTATGGAAACCTATGATATTGAGTGTGAAAGTTATATGCATTTAAGGGCGAATTATTCTTTCTCTGTATTAAATTCTACAGATAGGTAATTTGTTGTATGGCGTGTCACAGACTATCTTTGCAGGAAAGCATTTTGATGTTGGTTAAAGCCTCTGATAAACCCTATGGGTAGAAGATTTGCACTGTAATCATTCTTGCTTGACTTTCTTCTTAACTATCTGCCAGGATCTTGTAAAAAGAAAATCATTAAATAATAACTACATCCATATATATAAATAGATATCCATATGGCCTTTAAGTTAGCTCTGTACACCCATTGGTCTGTTTGAGTATCATTTATACACTCCTTCCATTCACGAGAGAGGACAGCATGGGATAATTGTTCAGTCCACATCAGTCACTGGCTCTTGTCCTGCGAATGATTGATTTCCTCATCATATGATTATATCCGTTCAATGGCAAAAACTAGAACCCATGGGGCAATAAAGCAGAAATGATTATAGGAAGGTATTGATGGATTAGACTGAAGCAGTCAGCTTATGATAAAGGGGCAACTTGTAAGTAATGAAGTAATTAGACACTCAAGGCAACAGTGAGCTGCATGAAGACAAAAAAGCCAAGAGACAGGAGAAGAACACCATATTTGACCTAAATGGAAATAACACTTGACAAAGCCAATAGTATGCTTTTTGTATGAATAAAATGGTTCATTAATACACAGAGAAAAATATACCAAATGTGTAGCATTGATTAGAGCCCACTGAAAATGCCAGTATACACGACAGCACTTCTCTGATATACACAGAACAGCTGCAGGACAAGTTGCAGCAATGGAAACATCTCTCACAGAGAGCAAGTGCAGTGCAGACAGCAGCTCTGTAAATGTTTTGCATAACAAATTCATGGTACAGCACAGACAGAAGCAGTGCAAGTTTTCACCACAGTCATCAGATGCAGTTCCGGCAGCAGCAACAATGCAGTACTATCAGCAGGGTTAGATTGGGGACAGAAAATAAGCCCAGGCACTATAATAAAAGTGGCCCCATTAGTAGTTTAGTAGCTAAATATTGCCCAATGTTTGCAAGTTGGAGCAATTATGAATTTGTGTAAATGTACGCTGTATAAGTCTTTTGCAAAGTATAGAACACGGCATGGATTTGCAATGTTTGTTTTGATATGAGGGAAATTAACAGCAAAAACCAATGCAGCAGACTACAAACAGGCCCACAAACAGCCCAAAAAAAATCCCACACACTTACCTATCAGACAAGCCCATCGACCACTGCCTGATTTCCCTATAGGCAAGCCCGACTCTAAATGCAGGGTTCCCTCTTACTAATTGTTAGAAATTAGTGTCTCTAGTTGCCAGTGGCTTGCACCCTGTCCAAGTAGGGACCCCTCCTTGTAGTCAAGATAAAGGAGTTACACACCCAGATAATCCCTGCTCACCCCCTTGATAGCTTGACACAAACAGACCGGCTTATCTCAGAGGCAATGTGTAAAGTATTTGTGCATAACACACAGTAAAACAGTGAAAACACTACAAATGGGCACCACACTAGAAAAATAAAGTTTCTTTATCTAAACCAGACAAGACCAAATGACAAAGATCCAACATACACAACTCAAAACATAACTTTTGAAAGGTTTCAAGCAATTCTGTCAATAGAACTCTATGAAGGCAGTGATTTGACACAAAGAACCTCCGATGCTTCAAAATCCACAAGACAAAGCAGCCGCAGAGGGGGGGAAGCGTTATAAAGCACAATGATGTGTTGGTTCCTGAGTCCACAGGGAGGCGATGCATCAGTTCTGCTGCATGCAGGAGAAGTGTTGTGTTCAATCTGGTCAGTAGGGGGTATTGATCGGAAGAAATTCAAGACAGTTCTGGTCTTCAGGTGATACGTGGGGAAAACTTTGCGCACAGGTGCAATGCATGGAAATCCGGATGTGCTTTAGGTCTATGCTGAAGCAGCAAACAGGCCCTGCCTCAATTTCTTCAGCCGCAGTCTCACAAAGTTGATTCTTTCAACCGCACAGCAGGGCCGGCGTAACACTCAGTGCGGGGGTCTCTGACTTTGGAGACACGGTGCGCACAATGCACTAAACTCTGGCTGTGGAGGTTTGTTTGGCCGCTGACATGCGCTGAATTGAATTCTTTGGCGCATGGTGCTGTGCAGGAAATCTCTTCTGCACGGTAGTGCTGCATCGGAAAAACAGGTGCTGGAAGGACGATGCATCAATTTTGATGGTTTCAAACATCTCTTTGCAGCAGGAACAGCCTCCATGGGTCCAGAAGGAGGCATGCTGAGACGCGCGAGCGCGCGACCGAGATGGCCGCCTAAGGAGCTCTATCGCGTTTCAAGCCCGTTTTTCGTCAAAAACGACGAAAATCTGTCAGTGACTTTGATTTATGGAGGTTGCTGCATTTCTTTAACCCTCACCTGTTCCTGGAAGCAATTTCAGACGCTTTTCTGCACGGCAAGTGGGTTTTTCAGCCTCTTGGTTCTTGCTCCCTGTGTGCTTCCTGCTGCAGCCTGAAATCTCTGTCAGGGGGTGGAGTGTTCTTTAGGATAGGGCCTGGCTTAGGCCTAACCACACCCATGACCCAGTTTAGCTGCTGCACCAATACTTTGGAACTATTTTGTTAATTTTTACATTATGTGGCTGATATTTTCCAGATTTACGTAATTTTGGCTGCTATTCTGCTAAAATGGATACTAAACCTCTCAATAAAAGGAAACAACAAGTTTCACCACCTCCTTTAAAATCGAAATTGGTGGAGTCTTCAGAGCCCTCCTTATCTCTCATTTTAGAGGAAATTAAAGCACTCAAAGCGAATACTGACACTATTGCGTCTGAAATTAAACATGTGCGTAAAGAAATGGCTTGTTTATCGATGAAAATTTCTGATAACTCAATCAAAATCCAAGATAATAAAACCAAAATAGATGTCTTTGCTCCACTTGTGGCGAAAATTTCTCCTCTGAGCTCGCACCTTCAGGATATGGAAAATAGAAATAGGCAATATAACCTGCGCATTTTTAATTTACCAGAAGAAGTTGAGGGAAATAATTGTCGATTATATTCGGAGTCCTTACTTCCTGGCCTTTTAAACCTCAAATTCCTGAAAAATTGGAAATTGACAAGGCACATCGAATTCCTTCGCATCGTAACCCACAGCATACCAAACCTAGACAAATGATACTTAAGGTATTTCGTCATCATCATTTGGTTATGATTAGAAAGGCAGCGAGAGACATTCCTTCATTGATGGTTAATGGTCACAAAATCTTTATTCATCAAGATTTTGCAAAAGATACTGTTGCAATTTGTAAGGAATTTGCTTCTCTTCACCCTCAAGTACGAAGTCTTGGTTATAAATATGGTCTCTTTGATCCTTCAACGATGCGCATTTGGAAGGACTAATTCTCCAAATCTTTTCACAGACCTGATGATCTTCGCCATTTTCTTGATCAGCAACTTCATCGTCCAATGGATACCCATGATCCTCATCCTGATTCTTGAATGCTTGTTGTTCATTGTCTACTGACAGGTTGCTGAAGTCTTATTTTACCTTGGGGCTCCAACGGTTACGGTCATGCTTGTAGATCGTGTGTGCGTTCCACTGCTCTTATTTATGTGTATTGTCTTGTCTCTGTTTTTTTTTTGTTTAGGTCGTTCCAAGGCTGATTTTTGTTTTCTTATAGAGACTCATGTGGATGATAAAATATTGGATTATATGAAAAAGAAGTGGGTTGACTGTATAGTTTCATCTCCTGCTATTGGTAAAAAAATGGTGTAGCAATACTAATTGCAAAAAAGTCTCATTGCCAAATTTTGAGCAAAGTTTCTGATGCTGAGGGGAGATACTTAATTGTACAAGTTAAAGTTCATGAAACCATTTTCTTTTTGATAAATGTTTATGGGCCTACTGCAGATGAACCTACGTTTTGGTCTTCTCTTACTACTGAGGTTATTAAAATTGGAAATGTTCCTTTGATTGTTGCAGGTGATTTTAATGTAGTAGCTGACCCTTTATTGGATAGATTTTCTCACACAAAATTTCACGCCTCTAAAGTTTATTTTGCTTTTAAACAATTTCTCAAAACCACAAATTTAGTTGATATTTGGCGCCTCCATTTCCCTACTGACAAAAATGTTACTTTCTTTTCTAATCCACAGAATTCATATTCTAGAATAGATTATATACTAGTTTCACGACCACTCATTGCATCTATCGTGAACCCTGTTATTGGAAATATTGATATCTCTGACCATGCTATGATTTCTTGTATTTTAAATCTCCAGGCAATACTCCCTAAACAATCTAGATGGAGAATGAATTCTAGCATTGCTCTCAATGAACGGAATAAACCAAAACTTTTATCTGCTATATCAGATTACTTTCAGCTTAACCCTGAAGGCCCAACTTCTTAGATTACTCGATGGGATGCATTTAAAGCTTATATTAGAGGGACTACGATTTCTATTATTGCACATGAAAATAAAACTTTTAATGCTAACATTGATTGGTTGCAGAAACAAATAGCGAAATATGAGAGACTTTTTATTACCTCCAATGATTTGAAATATAGAGATATATTGCAAAAACTACGTTATGAATTCAATACTATTCTTAGTAAAAGAGCTGGGGTCCAACTTTCCAGAGCCAAAGCTAAATTTAGTTTCAATGCAAATAAATCTGGTAGGCTTTTAGCTAATTATCTTCGTATTAAAAAAGACAAAACACAGATAACTTCCATTCGTAATCCTACAGGTAAAGTTTTGATCTCACACGTAGATATTGTTAATGAATTTTTTGAATTTTACTCTACATTATATAATAAGCCTGATTTTAATGATGATTCTATAGTTGACTCTTTTCTTTCTTCCTGTAACTTACCCAAACTTTCTCAAACAGATAAACTTGACCTAGATTTACCCAATACATTAGATGAAATTGTATCTGCTATAAAATCCCTCAAACAAAATAAATCCCCAGGTCCTGATGGCTTACCAGCTGAATTTTATAAAGAATTTCATTCCCAGCTCTCGCCCTTTTTACTCCAACTATTTACTTTTTTTAGCTCTTCAGGAACTATGTCTGGGTCCTTTTCAGAAGCCTTAATTATTGTTCTTCCTAAACCAGATAAAGACCCCACCCTGGTTTCTAATTACCGCCCCATTTCTTTAATAAATCAAGATTGCAAATTATATGCAAAAATATTAGCGTCCCGTTTATCCCCAATATTGGATTCTATCATACATCCCGCTCAATCAGGGTTTATGATAAATAGGTATTCAGCTAATAACACAAGAACTTTATTACATGTCATTGAACAAGCTCAATCATTACATACTCCATCCGGTGTTATGGCTTTAGATGCTGAAAAAGCCTTTGATAAGCTTCATTGGCATTTTTTATTTTGTACCTTGTGTGCGTTTAATTTTGGTGATAATTATATCCATATGGTTTCAGCCCTATATTCTGCCCCTACTGCTAGATTATTTATTAATGGCCAAGTCTCTACTCAATTTTCCCTTTACAGAGGTACACGTCAGGGTTATCCCCTTTCCCCTCTGTTATTTTTACTGGGTATTGAACCATTTCTTGCTTCTATTCGACAATGCGACTCTATTAAGGGAATTGCAGTTAAAGGTATAATGGTTAAAACACTGGCATATGCAGATGATGTGCTTTTGTTTATCAGTGATCCCATGTCCTTGTTTCCTTCCTTATTAGACTTAATCTCTAAATATTCTTTAGTTTCCGGTTACAAATTAAATTCCAATAAAACTGAATTTTTTCCTTAAAATGTATATTGTACCCCTGATATGGTACCCATGCGTGATATTATTTGGCAGAAGAAAAAGTTGACGTATTTGGGTACCTTATTTTCCTCTACTAATCAATCAACAATGACTTTAAATAGTGATTTTGTCCTACATTATATTAAGGATAAATCTTCTAAATGGTCTTCATTACATCTTTCATGGTGGGGATGAATAGAATGCATTAAAATGAATATTGCCCCCAAAATCTTTTATACATTAACTATGATACCCATTCAATTCCCATTGAAATTTTATAAAGATATTGATAACCTTCTCTCCAACTTTCTTTGGAATAAAAAAGCAAAACGCATTAAGTATAACAAATTGAAGATGTTAAAAAGTAATGCTGGTTTCGGCATTCCGGATTTTCTTCTTTACCATAAAGCTTTTATTATGAAACAAAGTGCTATTTGGCTTAACCATTCCCCTATCCATAACCCTCCCATTTGGTTCCTTATTGAAAAATCCATTGTTAGTCCCTTTCCACTTCCCACTTTAATGACCATGTCACTTAAATCTTCATATGTTCATAAATCTCATATCATTAAATCCACTAAACTTGTTTTTAATAATCTTGATTCTATTTTTGAACACCTCATGTCTGTTACTAGCGATTTATCCCTATGGTATAGTTCTGTTATTAAATTGAATAAACATATTAGTTTTTGGTCTTCATGGATTAAAGCTGGTATTTTTTATCTTAAGGATATTTATAAGGCAAATACGTTCATATCATTTCAAATGTTACAAGCTACATTCAAATTGGCAAATTCAGATTTGAGTAAATATGAATGTTTAATTAACTCTATATTGGACTCGTTTTCACAATCCATTCCTTCTGTTGTTCATGCTGATTTATTCACTTATGTTCAAACTGTATCATCAAATCCCCATTGTGTTTCTATTTTATATTAAAACATTAGCTAATAATTTAGGTTCAAATATTAATGTGATTGCACAGTTTTGGAACATTGAACTATCTCTCTCTCTATCCATTAATTCATGGGAATCTATTTGGCTTAACAGTATATCTGGTTGGTTACCTGTTTCTTTATTTCAAACTAATTCTTATATTCTATTTAATTGCTTGTGGACACCTTTGCGATTATTCAAAGCTAAATTGCTTCAATCTGATACATGTTGGCATTGTAATTCACATTCTGGTTCACTACAACATATGCTTTTTACTTGTCCTTTACTTTCTAAATTCTGAACAGATGTTTGGGACATTATTAAGAAGATTCTTCATATTCAAGAGGATTTAACATACAATTTGTTGATTTGCAAATCCATACTCCTGTTTCATGATTTAAATACACTTGAATGTAAGCTTTTTAATTTTCTACTTTCAGCTGTGTTAAAATCCATTACATGTTGTTGGAAAGATGTTTCAAAGTTATCGGTTCATGCATGGTGGTCTTGGGTTATTTTTGTGAGAAGAGGAGCACAATTATCTTTATCCGGGGTCTGTCAAAACTCATCTTCTTATCATTTATTTTGGGTTCCTATCGATAATTATTTATTGAATTAATTTCAGTTATCGTATGTTATAAATTCAGTTTATAATTGGTTATTGTATATAGTAGCTCAATTTATTGCCTATTATTTATCTGATATTATATGTTCCTTCCCATTCCCTCCCCCTCCCCCTTTCTTTTCGTTGTTTCATTGCATTACTTGTTCTTTATTTGGAACCATGAATTCATTATAGTTTTCTGTATGTCTAGTTTATTGTTACTTATGATAAAAATCTCAATAAAATATTTTGAACTCAAAAGGAGGCATGCACATTCAAGCCCTTGAAGAAACTTCACAAACGGGGTAAAAAGCAAAGTTCACTCCTTTTCCTCTCCAAAGCAGAAGCAGCAATTGCAGGCCAACCCAGCAAAGCAACACACATCGAAGGGGCAGTACTCCTCCCCACAGCTCGTCTCCTTGGCAGAAGTTCCTCTTGATCCAGAAGTGTTCTAAAAGCCTGGGATTTTAGCTCCAATACTTATACCCCTTTAGGCCATTGAAGTAGGAATTCTTCAAAGGATTGTCTTTCTAGTGCACAAGTTCTTGTTCTGCCTAGTCTTTTCTCCAAACACACTCCACGGGGTGGAGACAGCATTGTGAGAGGTCGGGCAAGCCCCATTCAAGTGCAGCTGACAGCTCCTCCCATCACTTTAGCTCAAGAAGGCCCATCAGCCAGGTGAAGGGCCTTCAGTATATGTTGGGCACACCTCAACTCTCTTTCTGTGACTGTCTAGAGTGTATGCACAAACAGGCCTCTCTCAGTCTAAACAAGACATTGATTCCACGGGCAGGCAGAGGCACAAGATGGTCACAGCTCACGTACCGCGATGGGGTACCGAAGGAGAGAGCGGGGCCCTCTTCCATGAGCTGTTGCCAGGTCGAGGTGAGGCCGCTTATCCAGAATTCTTTGGTAGATTCAGTAAAATTCTACAAAGATATTTACGATTACTGGTTTGGTATCATGAGTTTACTTTGTAATTTTCACTTTAACACAGCAGCAGCTTTAAACCAATGGTCTTGATGAAAGCCTAGATACCCACAAGAGATCACTAAGGCTGAAACATGTCAACCTTTTTTCAACAACGAACAATTTAAATCCTTATTGCTCGCTGCACTGTTTTTAACTCCACAAGTGCAAGCAATTGAATGAGGTGTATGGTTTTTCCCTCACTAAGTAGTTTTAATCTCACTAGTTCTGATTCACTTTCCTTTGCGCTGTGTCCTCACTACACTATCATTCATCCATGGAATTTTGGCATCCTTGTGAGTGTAGAAACACCCTTAAAACATCCCTGAGTTCCCTCCTCACATTGAGGAGGTTGTAGCCCCCAGTGGGACTAGGTTTTCCAATTTGGAGGTGAAACCCATATGATGAAGCATGCCACCTTTGGTGGGTGAGGGTATTCATCCTGAAAGGGATCTCTTCCATGTGAAGATTTTGTGAGACTTTAGTCTGTCATCTTTCAACATTCTGCGTACTAGCACAGACCGAGGAATTTTTGTGTTTTTGTAAGCAAGAAAATGCCCACTTTCTAAAAGTGGCATTTTCAAACGCACAATTTAAGAACACCACCTTCACTAAAAGATGCATTTTTAAATCCTGAGCTCAGAGAGCCCAAACTCCAAATCTCTAGTTGTGCCCAATTGAAATTTCCACTTGTAAAATGGTACAAGGCAGTTCCCATGATAGCCTATGGGAGAGCTTATCTTTGCAATAGGGAAAAATAAAATTGGCAGTATTTCACTATCAGGACATGCAAAATAGACCAGTACATGTCCTCACTTTCACATACTGCATCCTGTCCGTGGGGGTACCTTGGGCCTACCTACGTTAGGGGTGCCTTACATGTAGTAACATGGAAGGTTAGAAGTAGGTGCACTTGACAGGTCAACATGGCAGTTTAAAACTGCACTCACAGATACTGCAATGGCATGCCTGGGACCGGTTTACAGGGCTACTCATGTGGGTGGCACAACCAGTGCTGCAGGTCCACTTTTAGCATTTGATTTACAATCCCTGGGTACACACAGTGCACTTTACTAGGAACGTATCTGTTAATCAATTTACACAGAGAGCATATTCACTTTAAAACTGATTCTAGTGATAAACTGCCCAGAGTGGTAAAGCCAACAAAAACAGGGTCAGAAAAATAGAAGGCAAAAAGTCAGGGGATAAACCTGCTAAAAGGGCCAGGTCCAACACAAATAGATACCACATAGACCGCAGCATCGTCATTTTATCTCTCACATATTTTGCAGTTTTGATGACAGCAGTGCCAATTTCCCTCCACAAAACAAACAATATAGCAAGGCAGTCTCCACCCAAATTTCTGCAATCATAAATTTTGCATGTGTTTTTGTTGCTGAACGGTGGTTGTTTGTCTGCTCTTCTGCATATCTACATTTTCCACATTGCCTTATTCCTCATCTGAGCCAACTCTGTGACCTTTTCTCTCCTTGAGCCGAATGTACAAAGGGATTTTGTGGGCACAGATCATGAGATTCTCAAAATCACTGGTTTTGTGACCGGAAATCCCTTTCTGTTACATACAAAATTCTTGAATTGGCTGGAATTCCAGTGACAAACCATTAATACTAGGGATACCAAATCCCAATTTAAAAGGAGTGTGAAGGGTGAATTCCTTACAGTTACCATTCAGTGTCCTGTGTATCAATGATTTGTGACTGGGACTGCAGTCGCAAACCATTGTGCAGTTACTGACTTCTCAAAGGAGGTTGTAACTGATTTGCAAAGGAGAAGGGATGCCTTTTGAAACCCTTCATCCTTGGAAATCGGGGTGGCACAGGCATCACGGACCTGCTGACCCTGACATATTCTTTTCGGAACTTTGATTATTAATTTTTTTAAGCCACACCTGGTTCCATTAAGGAGCACAGGCTGCTTAATAAAAGTTTATATTTTGGTATGCAGTTACAGGGATGAGGAACAGCTGTCTCCTGCACACCACCATCTTTAAGATTATAGCCAATCTCAGGGCATTTGAACTTGCCCAATGAATATTAATTAGACAGGTCATTCTGCAACCCCATGTTAACTGACCTATTAGTGCACAGGTCGATTCATAACATCAGATTCCACCTGAAATTTGCTGCCAAGTTTTTTTTTAATGGATTCATCGTACATCAGGCCACCGTTTCGGTTTCAGCAGAGTCCATTTGTGTTTTGTTAGGAATTCTGCTACAGGGAGTGAATTTCCACACAAGCCACTAATGGCACTGCAAGAAGTGCTTACTATCCGCATTTGTGCGAGGGACGAGCATTATTTAAATATAGACTGGGGCTGTTACAATTGATTTTCTGCATGCTTCAACATCACAAATATTTTCCGCAGTAAGGCACACCTGATAAAATGCGGTTTTACGAATAAATATAGGGCCTTTCCGTGCCTGTGGGCAAGTCATCTTTCTGGATGAAATATGTAGACTTAGAAACGTGATGTAGAGCACACTTCCTCCGTGTGAAATCTGAAATAATTCAATCCTGGACAGGTTCAGAGAGAAGGAATCTGTGTGTCACACACTTTGAATGTGAATATGCCAGCGTTTTAAAAGAAAATCTGTAGATAGACTTTTAAGTGGCACGTCAAACCATGATGGTGCTTCGAAATTGTGCTTAATTATATGACCAAGTGGCAGTTTGACTGTTGCATTTTGCTTCACTGGACCGATGAAACAAAAGAATATAAATACGTTCACTTTGATCTGGAATTGACTTGCAGTAAATACTGTTTATTTTATGCAGTTTTTGTAGTGCGAACTCGACCAGAAGGCACGGTAGCGCTTTATAAGAATACCGGTTGCATTACACAAGGTGATGTTAATTTTTGGAAGCACATGGAGATTGACTTGCCCAGAGTCATAGGATGTTAAGCCGGTGCCAACACTCTAACTTGGTTCCAGTGCCATCTTTCGGATATTTGGGGCCCTGGGCATGACATTTTCTTGGGGGCCCTTTGTTCTGATTAATTCAGATTTGAATCAATCATTTTTTGCTAGCATACTGCAGAAAATAGTAAATTATGTTAAAGTTTCATAAATTGAATCACACAAAACAAATGACGTATGTTTTGCATTGGGACCCAAAACATTCTCAAGATTACGTCAGGGAATGAGAGGTGCTGAGGTAGGGAAATTGAGGTGATATGTACTGAGATATCACCTTCGTGGGTGGCAGCTCTATAGCTGGGGACCATGGGCAATTTCCCACTTTGCCCATACCTTAAAACGTCTTTGCCTGGCTCCCCATTTTTAAAGGCAGCAGCTGAGGTCGTAATGACACATCCTCTCCCTGTGAGGTAACCACAAACTTATATTCCTGTTTGCAGATGTGTTGACCTCTGCTAGAAAAACCATAACAACCTCTTCAAGCACTAATTTATACTCCCAACCTGGACCTCCATGTTAGCCAGGGTAGCAGCTGCTTCCCTTCTGGGACTGTTTGCAGCCTGGGGTATCATTCAATATTTTCACTGCTGTACAGAACATTGGACTCGTTGTGAAAGGGGCGTTAAATAAACTGAAAACAGGCATATAGTATGTGGAAGTGAACATCAAATTAACCAGAATGCAACTAGAAATTACCCGTGTTAACTGCCAACAAACACACACTCAACTATTCATTGTTTATCTGTAAAATGAGACCGCAGTATTGAGGCTGGTGGCCATTGGACTGAAACTTAGCACAACACGTGACCTATGAGTCCAAAGGTCAGGCACTTCTTATTTTTCAGACAGACGTTGATCAGCTAGCCTTTTGATTTAATTGAGCTACCACCGCTCTCCGGGCTTGCTCATATTTACTGAAAGCCTTGCTATCAGCACCCTGCGTAAATTATAAGACACAGAACATGTGTAAGAGGTCTTCCTTATATGGCCAGGGAGGTAGGAATGTTTTCATGTTCCAAAATTGCAACAGGATTGGTGAGACAAGCTTGCCATTTTATAGTCGAAAACCACTATGTTGGTGCATTTTTAATATTTGGGTTTACCGCTCTTAGGTGCTTATTCACAAGCTCCTTGCGCCTCTTTTACGTCCTTTTTAACATGGGAAAAATAACGTAAAGGTGATGCAAAGAGCTTGTAAATAAGGTGCAATGTGCTGGTCCTAGAATCTGGAGCAAAAATCTTTTTGACCATCTAAACACATTTCCTGCCACGTCCATAGATGGCTTTGGGATTGGCTGCTTTGAAGAAGACACTGTCCTGCTTCTACACTACGTCAAAAGCAGTATCAACTGTCGATTAAAGGTAGAGGCGTTATCAGCCACCAACCTTGGAGCCAATGGTCAGAGTTGGTCCCTTAGAAACCAGTGGTTCTGCCACCTGAGCCACGCGTCGTCCCCTTGATGGGCCTCCTTGGTTTAACTCCAAGCTGCAGTTGCCCCACTGACTTAATTGAATAATCAGTTTGGTTGATTCAGCAGGTGCCCCCAGTCGCAGGAATGCATGTTTCCTTGAGGAGTGAGCTAAAATGGCACATATTAAGCTGTCGGATAATAATTTAAGAAAAATCGTAACTATGGGAATGTACAATTGAACATTTCAGAATATTCTATTCTATCTAAACTATTTGACTATCTATAAAGAGTGAGCTATCACTACAGAAATATTCATGACTGAATTTATTTTTCAAGTAATTATTCCATGTAACATACTGGCAGATTTGACTCAGTCAGGCACAGGTGTAGCAATTAAGATTTCTCTCCAGGCCCTACTAGAAAAGCTGTTCACTGCCTGACAGAAATTCGTTTTTTTCACTAGCGCAGGGGCCGCTTTAGATGGATGTGCACTACTCCTAAAAAATGAGTACCTATAAATATATTGACCTGTTCCTGAATATCCTCATTTCTCTAGTATGGCTGTACTGAATAAAGTGGGTAACTATCCTACTAAGTCAAAGATTAATAGAATCATAATTTGCATACATGGGCCACAATTAGCAGTAAGGCTTTATTCTTAAAAAGAACATGCACTTAGAAAATATCCCTGTTAACACATGCATTGATCTGTAAAATACGTTTTCCGTGATCTAAAATCACATTTCACCTTACAATATGCATCAACCATTGCGGGATTGCTCAGGTGGCTTAGATAATTTTTGGAGGTGTGGCACAGTGGCCAGGGCGGCTGACTCCGGAACCTAGGGGTTCACGGTTCAATCCCCGGCGCATGTCTGTCCTCCTGAAAGCTGGCTGTTATCAGAGGCATTTAATACACACATTTGGGAAATAGAAGCCCCATGCTTCTACTCATGAAAAACATACTAGTCCTCAATGCTATGTCAATTGTCATGCCTTGTTACCATCCCAACTACTTTGGCTTTGGTTGTGTAAAAAGTAGTGGTAAGGCAGCACTAAAGACACTTGAAGACCTATCACGTTCTCAACCCCATTTGGTTGGGTCTCCATATAAATCAAGGGGTAGAGACATCAGAGATGTGTGATTTTGCATTTTTCTTGGTAGATTGAAAAAAACCTCAAATTGGTTATTCCTGCGGTGATGTGTGAAATTCAGTCTTTGAGATTTTTCGGTTTGGTAAAACACGAACGTAGCTCAAAGGAACAGCATGTGAGAAGTTGGCTTGATATGCAGTGCTCACTATTCTAGTGATCACTATGCATCAGTCCAAACGACCCTTATGGTGATTGGTTGTAAGTCAACCTTAGACCAGCTATCCTAGTAGCGTGGATACGAGCAGTCTTCGGGCTAAACTCTAGAGGGCGTGTTAAGCCAGATGTTATACCATCACATATACCCCTTGAACACCAAGTGAAAGGACACCACACAAGTGTTATGAAAATAAACAGTGTATTTATTAGAATCACAACAGCCCTGTACTCTTTATGAGGACAGGGTACTAAGCACACAACAAAACTCTTACGAAAATACTTCAAGTTGCACAATTTACACAAATGCCCGAGGGGCACGAAAAACCATATACTCTGAAAGTGGAATGCGAAATTACTAGCAGGTAAGTACTATACTAATAGGCTTTGGAATCGCTAGGACTACGTTACTGAACCTTCAGATTACTAGTAGGAGGCCTACGGGACTCGGGTGCAGAGTGTGCACTCTCACGCGGGATGCGGGACAAAGTCTATGGGAGCTAGTAAAGACAAAGTTAGTGTTCTCGGGCAAACCCGATAAGGTAGATCGAAAACGACAGTGGATCCTGACCCTTGGATAGTGAGGCTATGCTGGGGCACCGAAATGCCGAAGTTACCTAGCCCAGGGGCTGCAGCTGCATATGTCTCAAAAGACGTCGGGAATCCTCGTAGACGAACCAGGAGCCTGAAAGAAAAGAAGTTGCTGGCAGGCGACCAGTGAAGATAGTTCGAGTGATCCAAGCCTGGATCGAAGATGGATGACACCTGAAAGCAGAGGGGACCAAGTTCGTGACTACTAGCCAGTAGTCAGGTGGCACCAGGAGGGCACCGGATGGTAGTCACCTCGACTAGGTGAGTGGGCGACGCTGGGCTCTGCAGTCTCACGGACCAGGAGGCGTTGTCGGCGACCAGGATGGAGGTGCGAGCTGTCCCATGATGGATGATGCTGTCGACGTCGCTGGACCCAGGATTTGGGCAACAAGTCTTGGCAAATTCAAGCCCAGGCGGTGGACTCAAAATGGCGTCTGGAGTGGACCAGGAGGGTCCGGGGTGCTAATCTTTTGGAAGGGAGCATGGGCCAGCCTGGAGCAACCAGACCAGCAGCGGTGATGTCGTCGGGCGTCGTTAAGAAGGCCACAAGCCAGCGGGCTAGTAGCCAAACAACGCGTTGAGCAGCAAAAAGCAGAAGGGCCCCACGCAGATCGTGGAGATGCTGGGAGGCTGGACTTCGGTGCTGGAGATGCTCAGGGTCGGGGCTTCTCGGACCCCAAAGCACTCACCAGGGGATCCCTCGGCAGTCGTGCTGGATAGAAGTCGTGCAGTTCTGATGATGGCCGGTCCCTCGAGGTCTCGTCGCACCTACGGTTCTCAGCTTAGCTGTAGAGGTAGGTAGAGGTCAGAGGTGCCAGGGAAGCCGGGTCTCGTCGTGCTGGTCGGTCGGATTCCTGAGGAAGGACGTGCAGCAAACCGCAGAGCTCTTAGATGGTGCCTGCGGATGTAGGGTGACTACTCGTTAGTCACAAGGGAGAAATCTTGAGAAGAAGTTGAGAGTTCCTTTCGTAGAAAGTAGTTTCTTGATTCAAAGATGATCTAATTTGGAAGGGTCCCCGCTCCTGCCTTTATCCTAAAGAAAGGGGTGGGTACGCGACTAGGTCCTGCCCTAGGGGTGGGACCAGGAAGGGGGGTGGTTACACCCCTCTCCCATGCCGGACTTTCCCCAGGCCAGGGGCTGGTGTGCCCCTGGAACTGGTTCTAGCCGGCAGATGCGTAGTGAGCACCGGGGTGCCACTTGCAGTCACCTTCCTGAAAAGCCCTGCCTACCCAGCATACACAAAACCCTGTCTGGGATGGTGCTAGCACCGCCCCTGACAGGAAACCCTTTGTCCAAGCTCCCCTCGCTGGAAGGACTCCCAGCTGCAGGGGGTCAGACTCGTGTCTGTGGTGGCAGCATCCATTTTGTGATGCTGAGGCATGAGTTAACTTTAACCGAGGTTCACAGTTACATACATGTCGTGTCCCTCCAGAAGGGTGGAATGCTAACCCCGTCGCCAGAATTGGCGAGGGGTTAGTATTCCAATTCGTATGACACCTTACTCAACATGTTTTGATAAAGCAATACCAGAGATAGCATTTAACCGCAAAGATTATAATGCACTTAAGAGTATATGGTATGCGTTATCATGGAACAGCTATTAGGACTTGGTTCCGCAAGCTGCAAACGGGCTCAGCTCATGCCAGAGCACCATCTCACACGATTCCAAGCACTCTGCCTTCAGGATATTCAAGGCCTGCCATAGGAGTGACTGATAGGAATCTGTGTGTCCATTTTTAGGGTTAGATATAGGTATACTATATCTAAAGCAAAGGGTGAGTACACCACCTTGCCCCAGCTGTCGTGCAGCCAGTTGTGTCAGATTTAGATGGCCATCCAGGGGTGGCATAATACATGCTTCAGCCCCTGGTAGGCCCTGGGTACACCTATGCCCTGAGTTACAGGGTCTGATAAGGTGGCCCAGTACCAATTGGAAATGTACCTAAGGTACATGGAATCCATTTTAGAGAGAGAGCAGTAGGCCTGGGGTCCTGATTGGCAGGGCCCCAGGTCAACTAGGTCGGAAAACCAGCAAAACACCAGGCAAAAAGTTGGGGGCAACCATAGTCAGGTATCCACCTTCCTACACAACCCCCCCACCCCCAAAACGAAAGGAGATAAGGCTATCCTTGACCAGGTAAGCCTATATTGCCTGAGTGGCCATATGAGGTGGTACATGCACTGGCATGGTTACCCCCTGTATCATGGTCCACTAAGCAGCCCCTCACCCTAAGGGTATCTGAGGGTCTCCACCATAGGGAATCACTACCTGTGGTGTGCTTTGGCAAAGTAAAAGGCTGGTGTGGGAATGGAGTACTGAAGTGAGACTCCACTACTGTTGGGCTCAACTTCCTCCAATTACTATCCACCATATGTGCCTTTCTTTCCAGTACTGAGTTGCTATGAGCTCTCAGGGTCAACCTCTGGCTACCTAAAGCTGGAGGCTGAGTCCCTCTGTTTGGCTTACTGAAGGGACAGGTCAGGTTTGGGGTTTTTAGGCCCCAGGTTTGGCTGTGCCCAGCAGTGTCCAGCTGTGGGAGTTCCCTAGCTAAGTTTAAGGGGGATCCCTCAGGAGTGTGTTTTATTTTCACTTGGCTAGGACTACTAGCTTCAGTGATCCTAATCTGCTGATTGGGAAGTTCTTTTGGACAGGGGGTCCTTTGGGGTCCACCACTGGCCTCCCTGACCTCTACAGCCCTGGGCTGACTGAGGCAGGGTAGAGAGGGGCAGGTTGCCTGCTCCAGACTGGGTCCCACCTGGGAAGGTTCCACTGTCATCAGGGGCTCTGTCAGGCTAGGCCTGGCTACCTCTGGGGCAGTTCCTTCACCAGGGGTAGAGTCAGTTCCCTGAGGAGGCTGGCTCTCACCTAGTGTCTGGGAGGGGGAAGACTTTTCTTCCTCCTCAATGCTCTCTGTCTGAGTGGAGTGATCCATAGTTTCAGGCTTCACAACACTGTTATCTGTCTGAGTTTGAGCTGTGGCCATCACAACTCCACCAACCTTTTCAGGAAGGGACTCAGTTTGGGTATGGGCTGTGACCATCACAGCCTTGCCAACCTGTTCAGGAAAGGCATCTTTCTGGGATAGGGCTGTGACTGGCACAGCCCTCCTGACCTGTTCAGGGAGGACATCTGGGACTGGGGCTGAGGCTATCACTGCCCCACTAACCTTACCATGGAGGTTTACCATTTTAAAATGGGTTTCTTGCTCTACCTCAGCCCAGGCAGAGGTCTCTAAATCATTCCCCAGTAGGCAATCTACAGGCAAGTTTGGTGACACTGCCACTCTCTTGTGACCAGTGACACCTCCCCAGCTGAGATTTACCACAGCTATGGGATGATCTCTCTGCACTCCATCAATGTTCACTACCTGGTATGTGGCACCAGGCATAAGTTGCCTTGAGGGGACTAGGCTCTCAGCCACCATGGTGATGCTAGCCCCTGTGTCTCTGTAGGCCTCAACTTTTGAACCATTGATGAGGGGCTCCTGTCTGTACCTGCCCAAAGTGTTGGGACAGGCTGTGAAGTTGGCAAACCCCATGCCAGTCTCACAGACAAGAGTATCTAAGTCAGGGGACCTGGTTAGGCCAGAGTCCCCAGGCACTCCCAAAGAAAATGCACCCAGATTCTTGGGGGCACTCCCACCACCTGGGGGATTACTACTAGTTGTAACAGGAGGCTGGGACGCTTTATTTGGGGGTATGTTTTCCTTATTGTTGTTGGCCTTGGGACAACTGTTGTCACTTTTGTAATGGCCTACCTGTTTGCAGGTATGACAATAAGGGTTCTTTTGGGTTTTGGGAGAAGTTTGGGACCCACCCTTTTCAGAGGAATTCTGGGGCCCTGTGGTTTGATCAGAAGATTTATTCCCACCCTTCTCTTGAGGCTTGGTTGATTCCTTCTTTTGGTCACCACCCTGGTTCTTAGGCCTGACCCTGGTTCTGACCCATTTGTCTGCCCTCTTACCCAATTCTTGGGGAGAGGTCAGATCAGAGTCTACCAGGTGTTGGTGTAATAACTGGTTCTGACAATTACTTAAGATTTGCTCTCTCATAATTAGATTGTACAATCCTTTAAAATCAGTAACCTTACTTCCCAGTAGCCAGCCTTCAAAAGCCTTAGTGGCACAATCAACAAAGTCAGCCCAATCCTGAGACTGAGTTTTCTGGGTGTCTCTGAACATCAACCTGTACTGTTCAGTGGTTAAACCAAACCCATCAACCAGTGTATTCTTCAGGACTTGGTAATTGTTAGCATACTCTAGTCTAGTAGTGAGGAGCTTATCTCTACCTTTGCCTTCAAAGGAGAGCCACAAGATAGCTGCCCACTGACTCTGGGGGACACACTGTACAGTGCAAGCCCTCTCCAAAGCAGTCATCCATTTGTGGATATCATCCCCTTGTTTAAAGGGGGGCAATATCTTACTCAGGTGTCTAGTGTCTAAACTCCTGTCTTTTTCTCTTGGGAGAATGCGGCCACCAGTGGGGTCTGCCCCACACAATTTCTGCTCTCTAGCAAAGGCAAGTCTTTCTTTGGCCAGGGCAAGTTCTTCCCTTTCAATCCTCAGATTGACTTCCCTCACTTTGGCTTCATACACTCTCCTCTGAGGGGATGCCATCCCTCTGTGAGAAGAGCCCTGAGAGCCATTGGTTTGAATGGATCTGTTAGAGCCTCTAGATAGAGACCTAACTCGTCCATTCCCAATGTGAAGCTGGCCTGAGAGGGGCCCCAGGGATCTCCTAGTACCATTCTCATGCCTGCTTAAGTTGTCCCTAGTTAGCTGGCTAACTACTTCTGGACCTTTGTCTGCCTCATCCCCTGATAACTCATCTTCATCCTCATCCTCAGCATCATCTGCCTCTTTGAGGGGGTGATCATGGCTATCAAAGGGACCCTGTAAGGTAGGCATATTCCCATCTGGATGAGAAGGATCTGTGTTAGCAGCCCTCCTAGCATCATAAGTCTCTAAGAGACCAATCAGGAATGGGATTGTAGGGTTAGAACCCTGTTTTAGTTTCCTGGAGGTACACACTTGTCTCATCTCCTGGAAGCTAAGAGCAGCATATCTGGAAGTGACCTGTGGAGGGTCCACTGACACAAGGGGAGACTCAGAGTTTCCTCCTTTGTCTGACATGCTGATTCTAGTGTGGTGTAAGTGATGCACCTACCTAAACTATTTGTTTGCCTACTGATCCCTTGCTAAGAGTTGTAGCCAAGGTGTGCTAAGCCTTGAGGAGCTACAACAGCTGGTTCAGTAGAACTCAGAGTATTCTAAGCTAAGTTATATGTACCTGGAGTACTTATGTGATCTTTCACAAGATATTCTTAGGATACGTGTGGTAAAACAACAGCAAGCTCAAATCCCAACCGCTGCTCACCAATGTGAGAAGTTGGCCTGATATGCAGTGCTCACTATTCTAGTGATCACTATGCATCAGTCCAAATGACCCTTATGGTGATTGGTTGTAAGTCAACCTTAGACCAGCTATCCTAGTAGCGTGGATACGAGCAGTCTTCGGGCTAAACTCTAGAGGGCGTGTTAAGCCAGATGTTATACCATCACATATACCCCTTGAACACCAAGTGAAAGGACACCACACAAGTGTTATGAAAATAAACAGTGTATTTATTAGAATCACAACAGCCCTGTACTCTTTATGAGGACAGGGTACTAAGCACACAACAAAACTCTTACGAAAATACTTCAAGTTTCACAATTTACACAAATGCCCGAGGGGCACGAAAAACCATATACTCTGAAAGTGGAATGCGAAATTACTAGCAGGTAAGTACTATACTAATAGGCTTTGGAATCGCTAGGACTACGTTACTGAACCTTCAGATTACTAGTAGGAGGCCTAGGGGACTCGGGTGCAGAGTGTGCACTCTCACGCGGGATGCGGGACAAAGTCTATGGGAGCTAGTAAAGACAAAGTTAGTGTTCTCGGGCGAACCCGATAAGGTAGATCGAAAACGACAGTGGATCCTGACCCTTGGATAGTGAGGCTATGCTGGGGCACCGAAATGCCGAAGTTACCTAGCCCAGGGGCTGCAGCTGCATATGTCTCAAAAGACGTCGGGAATCCTCGTAGACGAACCAGGAGCCTGAAAGAAAAGAAGTTGCTGGCAGGCGACCAGTGAAGATAGTTCGAGTGATCCAAGCCTGGATCGAAGATGGATGACACCTGAAAGCAGAGGGGACCAAGTTCGTGACTACTAGTCAGTAGTCAGGTGGCACCTAGAGGGCACCGGATGGTAGTCACCTCGACTAGGTGAGTGGGCGACGCTGGGCTCTGCAGTCTCACGGACCAGGAGGCGTTGTCGGCGACCAGGATGGAGGTGCGAGCTGTCCCACAATGGATGATGCTGTCGACGTCGCTGGACCCAGGATTTGGGCAACAAGTCTTGGCAAATTCAAGCACACGCGGTGGACTCAAAATGGCGTCTGGAGTAGACCAGGAGGGTCCGGGGTGCTCCTCTTTTGGAAGGGAGCAAGGGCCAGCTTGGAGCAACCAGACCAGCAGCGGTGATGTCGTCGGGCGTTGTTAAGAAGGCCACAAGCCAGCGGGCTAGTAGCCAAACAACGCGGTGAGCAGCAAAAAGCAGAAGGGCCCCACGCAGATCGTGGAGATGCTGGGAGGCTGGACTTCGGTGCTGAAGCTGCTCAGGGTCGGGGCTTCTCGGACCCCAAAGCACTCACCAGGGGATCCCTCGGCGATCATGCTGGATAGAAGTCGTGCAGTTCTGATGATGGCCGGTCCCTCGAGGTCTCGTCGCACCTACGGTTCTCAGCTTAGCTGTAGAGGTAGGTAGAGGTCAGAGGTGCCAGGGAAGCCGGGTCTCGTTGTGCTGGTCGGTCGGATTCCTGAGGAAGGACGTGCAGCAAACCGCAGAGTTCTTAGATGGTGCCTGCGGATGCAGGGTGACTACTCCTTAGTCACAAGGGAGAAATCTTGAGAAGAAGTCGAGAATTCCTTTCGTAGAAAGTAGTTTCTTGATTCAAAGATGATATAATTTGGAAGGGTCCCCGCTCCTGCCTTTATCCTAAAGAAAGGGGTGGGTACGCGACTAGGTCCTGCCCTAGGGTTGGGACCAGGAAGGGGGGTGGTTACACCCCTCTCCCATGCCGTACTTTCCCCAGGCCAGGGGCTGGTGTGCCCCTGGAACTGGTTCTAGCCGGCAGATGCTTAGTGAGCACCGGGGTGCCACTTGCAGTCACCTTCCTGAAAAGCCCTGCCTACCCAGGATACACAAAACCCTGTCTGGGATGGTGCTAGCACCGCCCCTGACAGGAAACCCTTTGTCCAAGCTCCCCTCGCTGGAAGGACTCCCAGCTGCAGGGGGTCAGACTCGTGTCTGTGGTGGCAGCATCCATTTTGTGATGCTGAGGCATGAGTTAACTTTAACCGGGGTTCACAGTTACATACATGTTGTGTCCCTCCAGAAGGGTGGAATGCTAACCCCGTCGCCAGAATTGGCGAGGGGTTAATATTCCAATTCGTATGACACCTTACTCGACATGTTTTGATAAAGCAATACCAGAGATAGCATTTAACCGCGAGGATTATAATGCACTTAAGAGTATGTGGTATGCGTTATCATGGAACAGCTATTAGGACTTGGTTCCGCAAGCTGCAAACGGGCTCAGCTCATGCCAGAGCACCATCTCACACGATTCCAAGCACTCTGCCTTCAGGATTGTCAAGGCCTGCCATAGGAGTGACTGATAGGAATCTGTGTGTCCATTTTTAGGGTTAGATATAGGTATACTATATCTAAAGCAAAGGGTGAGTACACCACCTTGCCCCAGCTGCCGTTCAGCCAGTTGTGTCAGATTTAGATGGCCATCCAGGGGTGGCATAATACATGCTTCAGGCCCTGGGTACACCTATGCCCTGAGTTACAGGGTCTGATAAGGTGGCCCAGTACCAATTGGAAATGTACCTAAGGTACATGGAATCCATTTTAGAGAGAGAGCAGTAGGCCTGGGGTCCTGATTGGCAGGGCCCCAGGTCAACTAGGTCGGAAAACCAGCAAAACACCAGGCAAAAAGTTGGGGGCAACCATAGTCAGGTATCCACCTTCCTACACAGCAGAATTCAATGTATTTGTATTTAATGCATCAGAAAGACCTCAATCATGAGGTACTATATAAAGGATATTATGTAAGTGTATATAAGCTGCAGAAACCAGGATGTAATAATTAGGTGGCAACATGTAATTGGGGCAGTGTTGGACATTACATTTTGCACATGTTCCTGATCATATACATAAGTAACCCAACAACTGAAGGAAATCAAAATATGTCCCCATCACTTTCAAAACTGAAACCATCCATAAATTAAGCACTGGCTCTTCTCAATATATCTAGATGGCTTTACACCCCAGCTGATCAACAGTTCAACGTCCGTTTGCTTCCACATCTTCACCTCTTGAAGACTCTGACTCAGAAGATGAAAATCGCATGCCACCAACTGCCTTGTTGCCGAAAGTAATTTCTTTCCTTGTGGAACCAGACTTCAGAACTGATCAAGAAGGTCTAATTCTTTCAAAATGTATTGAAAGTGCAGATAACTGTGTTGGAATCTCACTTCGCCCCTCTAAAAGTGTCCTCCCTCACCAAACTTTCTCATCAAGCTCTCCAGATATTTAACAGGATTACACCCACTCTGACAGGCTCTTCTTTAACATTCAAAAGAAACTGCAACATTTAAAAAGAACTCCACTGGAAAACCGTATGGATTTGGTCAGCCCTTGCAGCAGTAGGCTTGGGCAAGAGGTTTTTATCTTATGGGTGTTGAAGGCGCTTACATTTTCAATTTTGGTTGAGTTTGATTTGAGTCAAAATGAACTTTCAATACACTGGACATTATCTCGCCATGCAGTGATAAGCTGGACAGGTGAACGCTAATTTAAATTGGAAAGCTTTGTTGCAAAAATCAGTAAGTAAGCAGAACGTTTCTAGCATAAGAAACTCTTTTCTATTTACTCCAAGCAATTTACCATAAGTGACTTAACACTCATCATCTCCTGTGATTTGGGCTTAAAAGTGCAACATTAGCGTTGATTGCAATACATCTGAAATGGGTAGGTTCCACTGGTAATGGAGTCGCAAATTCAAAACTGAAAACAATGTCAGGGTAGATACTATTTCATAACTTAATGATTAAAAAACACGGATGAACGTGGATCCACGCCACACTGTATCTTTCCACTGTGAAGCATCTAATACAGATCGCTTCCTGAAGGTGTTTCATTCCATTTGGCAGCATCATTTTTTCAGCTCGTTTGCTCTAATTATTTAGTTAAGCTATCACCTGCTGTGCTTCATGTTTCAATTAGTAAGAATAAGAACATTGCTAATCAACCGTAAAACAGCACAAATAACATTTCAGCATCTATTGCTTAATACTTCATACTTTTAATGCCAGCATGTCTAATCAACAGTGAATGAAAATTGAGAATTGTTATGAGTCAATTTTCAGTAAAATGATACATTGTGGGTACAAGAATACTAGCTCTGATTACTTCACATTTCTGCTATGATTGCTGTGGAAATACCACATCATTGTTGGCTTTTTGGGCTCCCTGTGGTGTAACATGGGGCAGTCCTCCCCGGGTGCATGAGTTTTTTATTTTGGGGGGCTGGGGGAGGGGGGCACTTTTACCCTTGTCATCATTTGTCTCCCCTACACCCCTTTCCCCTCTGCTCTTCACTCTTACCTGTGGCCGTCAAAGGGCTGCAAACGCAGGGACCACCACTGGCAGCAAAAGGTCAAGCTACGCCACTGTGTGCTCCACATCACAAGCCATGACACCGTGATGGACAGGGAGCTAAAATCAACCCCTGGAAATGTGTTCCTTCACTCTATGGTGCACTGGGTGAGCCATCTACAGGAATAATTGGGGGGAAATTATGTATGTGTGCAATAATCCTTATTTATTTAACCAAAAACTTAACCCTGTGGTAATACCATGTAGTAGGCGTATTACCTTTCATATCTATTATATGACCTACATCTTAGAATACTCTAACATCAAATAAGTAATGCATTGACTGTACAACACTCCTATTAATTTATTTATGCTTGATTTTCATGAGAGTTTTAAGAAGGTATTAGTATGGAATATGGGATAGATTTACGAAGGAAGTCAGAAATGTTCCTTTTCTTTAAACTCAAATCATTTCAGGAATACATCTGCATAGTGGCAAAGTTTGCAACTTTTAAGGAATAGTCACATGCATGCATAAATATATTGCCATTTGGAAATGTTCCAGGCACATTTCCATTGAGCAGATCCAGTTTTTAGAACAGGATATTACTTGGGAAGAGATAAACTCTGCGCTTCTATCTCTTGCCAGTGGAAAAGCCATGGGACCAGACGGAATTCCATTAGAATTTTATCGGTTGTTTAGAAATGTGATAAAACAAGACTTACTAACAACATTCGTGACAGCACAGAAAGGAGAAACCCCACCTTCCTGGGCCGAATCGACCATCATGGCATTTATAAAGAAGGATAAACCTCCCTTAGATCCGGCCTCTTATAGGCCGATTTCACTTATAAATGCCGATAGCAAAGTCTTTTCAAAAATCCTAGCAAGTCGGATATCTGTGATAATTCCAACTATAGTATCACGGTGGCAACATGGGTTTATACCCAAAAGGGATACCACTGATCATGTTCGTAGAGTAATCTCCTTGCTTGATTGGGCAGAAGGTACAAACACATCAATGGGAGTAATTCTTTTAGATGCCGAAAAGGAGTTTGATCGAGTGGCCTGGCCCTATCTATGGGAATTACTTGCATTTAAGGGGTTTGGACCACGTATGATTAGAGCATTGAAAGCTCTGTATAACACTCCTATATCATCTATCAAAATTGGAATAAATAAGTCGACCACCTTTCCAATTTGCCGTGGTACAAGGCAGGGGTGCCCTACTTCTCCTTTGCTTTTTGCAATCTATATCGATGTTTTTCTAAACAAATTGAATCATGAATATGATATTACACCTGTAGTAGCAGCAGACATACACTATAGGGCACTAGCATATGCTGACGATGTGGTTGTCCTTACTACAGATATAAGTAAAGCTATCCCAAGGATAGAAGACCTGGCTAATCAATTCGCCGCCTTTTCGGGTTATAAATTAAATATGGCCAAGACACAAATTTTATTCACTGGTCAAAATCCCCCATTACATAACAACATAGTTTCTCTTGCAACATATCTGGGTATTAAGATCACATCACCAGTTTTACAAATTCCAGAAATAAATATCTTGCCCATGATAAAGGAATCTAACACTCTACTAGAGCGCATTAACCATTTACATCTTTCTTTATATGGTAGAAATAATATTTTGAAGATAATGATTCTCCCTAAGTTTTTATATCTATTCCGTTGTATTCCTTTAGAATTCTCTACGCCTATATTTAAACAGCCGGAGAAAATGACAGGAAGATTCCTGTGGGGGTATAAACGACCTTGTAGAGCCTATCAAAAAATGATAGTTTCAAAAGATAGGGGGGGCTGGGGTACTCCATATTTTTTTTATTATTACTTATCAGTATTGCAGTTCATCGCTCCCTTAATTGTCAGTGAAAAGGCTCCGATTCTAGATTCTCACTCTCCATCTATTTACGAACTGGTTCTAGGGACAGAAGCCAAGGGTTGTTTACTAAAATTTGTCGAGCCCAGCTATTACAAAAAAACAAAATTTAAAATTGTTAAAGCTGCTTTTAGGGCTTGGAAATTCATTAAGCGAATTTTTGACATCCCCAGAATCACGAGATATACCCCCTTGACCTCCTTTCATATTTTCCCATTTGTGGGTATAGACAGTACTATGAGAAGATGACATAACCTCGGCATTACCCAGTTTGGGGATCTCTTACAGAATAATAAACTTAAGTCATTTACCGAACTTCAAATAAAATTTAAACTTACCAATGCTGATTATTTTAAATACTTACAGTGGCATAGTTATTTTTATACACTATCAGAACAGGAACGAACGTCGTTACAACACATTTTTTTGATTGACTCTTTGTATCAAAGAAGGGAAATTGGTTATTTTTACAATCAGTTGATATCAAAACAACCAGATGATATTTTGTTTAGGCAAAATTTATGGGTGGAGAAACTAGGTTCAAACTCAATCAAGATGGAAGAATCTATCCACTTGGCTAATTCCATTTTGCTTTCGGGTAGGAGTAGAACTCAACACTATATGGTGTTATATGATCTTTATTATTCACCAGCCAAAATCTCTAAATGGGGTTCCTCAGTTGGTACTGCTTGTAATAGATGTGGCTTACATGCAGCTGACTCTGTACATATGTTTTTTTCATGCCCACATTTAAGTAGAATCTTATTAGAAATGCAACATTTTCTTTCTTTGATACTTGGAATCCCTGTAATACTCACGTCCAAACTTGTTGTGATAGGAATCTCTGATATATCTATGATAGATGATCATAAAAAACTGTTATTTATTTCTGTTGGGATCTTTCGCTCCTGTGTGACGCAAGACTGGATTAGCCCAGACCCACCCTCTTTTGTTTCCTGGCAAGGACGCCTGTTGGCAAGATACATTATGGAGCGAGCAATATATAGTACAAAAGGCAGTAAAAGGAGGATAATGGGAATTAAAATTTGGGAACCGGTAGAGCGATGGATGGAGGGAGGAACTGGTTAAGTAGGCCAGTTTACCAATGTTATTCATTAACAGTGTTGTGTACTGTACATACAATTTCTGCTGTATATATGAAGGATTCTTTACTGTTTTTCTTTACTTAGTACTATGTTCTTATCTTCTTTTTGTGCTGTGAACAGTATCAGTATTTGCCTGTAAACCTGATCAACTCGCAATAAAACATTTAAAAAAAAAAAAAAAAAAAGGAAATGTTCCAGGCATATATTTCTGAATGTTTAAATGTGACAAAATAGTGCATTTGATACTTTCCAACGTGTTTTGGTTCTTCATGGGGAAAATAAAAATTGTACCTTTCAAAGAAGATAAATTGATTATTTGTTGTTAATTCTGAAAAACAATAAATACCTTCCTCTCTCTCTATGGATATGTGTATATGAATATATATGTTATACACCAAAGCCACTCCACCAGGAACCTTACCGGAGCACTCTTGTGGGTTCAATGTTCATTTTATTTGCATTGGGCTGACTCGTTTCGGCATCAAGGCTTTCTCAAATGCCCCTTGTGAAACAATTCATTTATGTGCAGGTGGTTAAATACTGTGATCGGCTCCCCTGCAGTGGAAAGAAAGAAAGGACCACCATTACACTATTGTCCTTCCAGATTGTATCGCCTCCATCATAGCATGTCATTGATCTAAGTATATTACGGTCATTGTACAGTTTTTACATCTCAGTGATGACAGGAAAAAGTTCCTCAGTCTTCTGAGTTCTTGAGTCATGCACAGGCATTAAGGGACAGGACAATTATAAAGAAGGAGGCATGGGAGGCACTGCATTTAGCTTCAGAAGCCAAGGACCGATCAGCTTTTTGGAAGGCAATTAGTGCACCATTTTTATCTAGACGATTGAGATAGCCATAACTGAGGAACAGTGGATTAAGCACTTTGCGCAGGTGTATAGTGGCAAGGATACTTCTGTTATGATGGATAGTTGCGCCCAGGAGGCTCATGGCTCAATTCATCTTCTATATTATAAGGAATTAATGTTTACTTTAGAGGAAGTGGAGCGGGCCCTTCATGAAAGTCAGGGTGGTAAGGCTTCTGGGCCGGATGGGGTCCCCGTAGTTAAGTTTAAGTTAAACATTTGCCTGTGGGGGCCCCTACTGGTGCAGGTGCTTAATGCTAGCTGTAGTACTGATTTTCTACCCACTTGGGTGGAATCTACTATTGTGCCCATCTTTAAAAAGGGGGACAGGCAAGACCTGGGGTGCTACTGGCCAATTTCACTGCTGGATGCTATTACGAAGGTAGCCGGCAGAGTTATATTGGAACATCTTCAGGATTGGGATGATGAGAACTCTGTTCAGTTGGACCTGCAATATGGCTTTTTGGCCGGTGTGGGGACTGCAGTGCAGGGTTTGAATCTTTCTCTCCTGGTGGTAAAATACACAAGGGCTAGGAAAGGGAACCTATTTTTAGCATTCGTGGATCTCACAGTCGCTTTGACTGTGTGGTCCACACCAAACTATGGTTATTATTGGAAGTTTTGGGTGTTGATGCAAATATTTATTTTCTTAAGCATTTTTATAGTGATGCCAAGGCACGTGTGCATTGTGGCCTGAAGGGCGAGTGCTCGGCTGCTTTTTTGATCCGGAGCAGAGTCAGGCAGGGTTGTGTTCTGGCTCCGTTCCTTTTTAATTTGTATATAAATGGACTTGGGAAGGCTCTCCTTAAAGACAACCAAGACTTCCCTCAAGCAGCCGGTTGCCCAATTCCAGGCCTCATGTATGCAGATGATGCCGTGCTGATGTCCCGCACACAAGTGGGCCTTCAGCGCATTTTCGATAGTTTTTCCCTTTTTATGAAAGATTTAGGTTTAAGGGCAAACTCATCCAAAACGTTTATTATGCGCTGTGGTAAGGGCATCTTTTTGCCCACAATGACACCTGGGTACAAGCTGTAGCAGCTAACAAATTGGTACTCTTACACACCACATCTACCTTAACTGCCTTTGCCCGGAAACTGGGTAAAATACCCCCCGAGGAGCCTATTAAAATTTATAAGGCAACGTGTGTTTCTGCGGCAGTTTATGGGAGTGGAATTTGGGGGTTTGCTGACCTCCCCCCAATTCAGAAAGTAGACAATTCCTTCTTAAAATACATTCTATCTGTCCCGAGTGGTGCCTCAGCATGCATTTGTCAGAGTTAGGACTTTCCTTTATCTCGGATCTAATCAGGCTGGAGCCTGTGCTATTATGGCACAGGCTCCTGACGAAAGAGGAGGCCACACTGAACAGAGATATTCTTTCAGATATTTAAAAATTGGAAGGTGTAATGAGGATACGATGGCTAAGATACGTTTACATTTTTTTAAAAGATCTTGGCCATTTAGTGTATTTTACTAATCCTACCGGTATCACAGCAATAACAAGGAAGGAAGTAAGAAAAGAGTGTTTTTTGCTGCTGGATACCATTAGAATGTCATCTGAGATTTTAAAGCCCACAGTCCTGCACAACCAGTTGGTTTTAACTACTTTTAATATTCAACCCTATTTAACTTTTGTCGTTGGTGCATATGATAGGTTCTTCATAACTTGATTTAGGTTGAGGGTCTTCCATAGACTAATCACTTTTCCTGCAATGAATGACTGGCCTCGAGACCTCCAGCTTTGCCCCTGTGATATTTCCCCTCAATCTACGATTCATGTTACTCTTTTTTTTGTAAATGTTATTCTGCTGCAGGGAGTCTGCTTCTGATACCTATATTAAAACAGTATGGACTCCGTCAATGTCGCCCTGCCTTTTTGGCATTACAATTCTTAGGGGAACAGTTTTTAAAAGATAACAATTTTTCTGAAATAAGTCTTGAGCCTAAGGAAATGTGTGCTTATCTAATTGTCTCTTCTTTAATTAAATGAGGGCTTTGTATGTTTAATATTGTTTTATTTTGAATTGGAATCTATGTAATATTTGTAACTCATTTTAACATATGAATTGTTTCACGTATTTTTAATTGTTTGCTTTTATGATTGTTTATTCATCAATCTAATAAAGCCTTTTCTGACTCTGACTCTAGTAATGCACTGATCGCATATCATTCCACAGTTCCTTTTTCTGGGAAGCATTAGCATAGCATGATAACCCATTAATCTGTTGAATACTACCCAATCAAAGTTTTGTACCTGAAGGTACTCAGTCTCAGTGACCTCCACCTTGCCATGCGGTCATGCCCCAACTTTCTGTCAGCAGGTATATATTTAATTTTCATGGCCGTGGCAGTACTGGCAGGTTTCAAATATAATACTCCAACAAAGTGCCACCACACCTGCTGAACTCTTTGCATGATGGGTGCACCCCATCAGCAAAGAGTTCGGCAGGTGTGGTGGCACTTTGTTGGAGTATGAATATATTATATATAGATATATATAGTTGCACAAAAAATGAAGGTTACAGGGACGTTATAGATAGGGTCAGATTTTACTCACACAAAACCAGAGAAATTCCGCCGTTATAGTTAGCTGAGTTAACCATAACTCACGCCCCTGCAATGCACTGCTTATGCCCTCACATATTACATCACTCATGTCATGGACAGTGACATTGCTGATAACATCACTGATGTCACGAGTGATGTAATTTGAAATGTCATCAGTGACAACATCATCCAGTGACTGTGAGTGTTTTGAAAATGTTTGAGTGTAAAATACATATACCAAGGTGTACTG